>NC_140934.1:123754321-125041821 GCF_014529385.1 Adiantum capillus-veneris | reverse complement strand
GGATCTCGCAAAGCCATTTGAGGTCCAATGTGACGCCTGTGGTGATTGCCTTGGAGCTATTTTTCTCCAAGAAGGGCACGCCATAGCCTATGAAAGTCGAAGGCTTGACCCGGTTGAGCAAGATCTGGGTATATATGAGAAGGAACTCTTAGCAGTTCTACCTGCTCTAGACTCGTGGAAGCACTATTTATTGGGAACTCCTTTCGTTCTGCAAACGGATCAAAGCCTTAAGTACTTCATGACGTAGACCAAGCTCTCCGACAAACAAATGAGGTGGGCAAATTCCATTTTCATATTGCTCACATTGCTAGCAAGCATAATCAAGTAGCCGATGCACTCTCAAGACGATCGAGAGTAAATGCGGTATCCATAGCAACTCACAATGATCTATCTTCTATGATAGATGAGTACGCTATCGGACCCGATTTAAAGATGTGATTTCAGCCCTTGCACTAGGGAAGAAGGAAGAACCACAAGATGGTTATCTTCTCTATGGTAACAGGCTATGCATTACTAACTCACTACGTGAGAAAGTAATGTATGAACTCATGCTCCTCCTTATGCGGGGCATAGAGGGATTCAATCTGCCCTAAAAGGGATAGAAACATACTTCTATTGGCCTACCATGAAAGCAAACATACAAGAGTATGTTTCAAAATGTGTGGTATGCGAATCACTAATTCACCATGGGAGAGCATATCCATGGATTTTATCTTTGGATTGTCCAAGTCTATCCATGGGAATACATGATTATGGACGATAGTGGACAGGTTTAGCAAACAAGCACGTTTTATAACTGTCAAAAAGAATATCAAGGCCCATCAAATGGAAACCCTCTTTTTACCACAAATCTTTAAGTACTATGGCTTGCCAATGTCCATAGTGTCGGATAGAGATCCTAGAATGACCAGTAATTTCTGGAAGGGTCTCTTTGAGAATTTAGGTACAAGGCTAAACTTCTCTTTGGCCTATCACCCTCAAACGGATGGCCAAAATGAAATAGCTAACCTAACAATTCTACTAAAAGCTTATGTCACAGAAGTATATCAAAAGTCCCAATGGGAGAAGTACTTACCTTTAGTGGAGTATGCTTACAATAACACTATACATACTTCCACGAAAAAAGCACCTTCTGAGTTGATAGAGGGAAGATCAAAAAGTCCCCTACTACTAAAGGTACATGGGAAGATCTTCGTTGCAGATGAATATAGCCGAGACCTCCAAGAATCTTTCCAAAAGATTAAGGATGCCATATCCATCTCTCACCAAAGGCAAAAGGTTGTTGCTGATAATCACAGAAGAGCTCTAGCCTTTAAACAAAATGATCAGGTCTTGCTTTAGTTTCCCAAGGCTCGATTAAGGCACACGACGGGAAAGAATCCTACAGGACACCGAAAGTACTATGCTAAGTTAGCAAAACGGTACTATGGTCCCTTTCAGATTCTTAGACCGATCAATGAGATGACCTATAAACTCAAGTTTCCCAACCATTGGCTCATACACAATGCTTTCCATGTGAGCCTACTAAAGCCTCACAAAGGAGATCCACCTCAAGAAGCAACCATTGAAGACCTCGAGGATCGAGGACCAAGAAGAAGTGTTGCAGCCTGAGTCCATTCTCCGACACGAAGACAAGGTATTACGAGGCGGTAAGACTATCAGATGATATCTTATCAAGTTTAAAAATTATCCTTTTGAAGATGCTAGATGGATGCAAGTCGTACAATTAAAGGATAACCTAAACCTTGTCAATGCTTACAATGATTCCCTAGAGTAAGCAAATGTAAGTATGTATAAATGAAAAAAGTGTTTGTCCTATAAAACTCTATTTTTCTTTATTGTGCACAAATAATAATAATTATGCATGCTTAGGATCATGTTTGTGGAGACGACGTCTCCCAAACACCAAGTAGAGCTTGTCACTCTACTATGCAAGATTGATATGGACTAATGTGCAGACATGCTTGTAGCAGCTAAGGCTCTCAAGCACCAAATGGACTAGTCATCCATTTTCGAACGGTGTCGTAGGGTAAAATAGGGATCCTCTACCTGCTAGCAAACAAACTGATGACTAAGCTTTATCTTCTCTATCTCATAGCCGAGGACGACTATGATTTCAAGAGAGAGGCAATGTCATAAAAACTAATATCTAATTCTCCGAGATGATTTTCTCATGTTAAACCGATCATTTAATATGGGAATGTACCAGGGAAGTAAAAGCTAGAATATTGGTAAGGCTGCTAGACCGGTCTCAGCAGGGATCCAAAGGAGGGAGAAAAGGGATCCAAAGGGGGGACAGTCTGCAAAAGAGTAATGTGCTTCAAAGGGGCTTAAAAGACCTAAGGTTCAGCTCCATTAAGACTTCCATAGGCTAAAGTTCCAAAAACTAATTAAAAATTCCAATGGCCAAAGGTGGGGAAAAATTGGATGGTTATGGAAAGACTAAAATGTCTTCCCACATCCCTAGGAAGGAGGGGGCGAGCCCTAATGATAGGGGATGAGAGAGAAACACACACACACACACATACACACACACACACTCCCAAGCTAACCGACCATGATAATGTCTCACAGGTTAGTGCTTTACTAGATTGGTTGGGTTTTTTTTCTACAACTTACACTGGTTTTTTACTAAATGCTCTCTACTCATGCTTAAATGGGTTTTTTTTCTAATTAAACCGCGATGTCTATATTATACCACCCTTTGTATTTTCCTGTAATGCTCACTGCATAGTAGGTATAACCTACCACATACTTTGAATTATGTTTTGAATCTCACATTCCATATTGTGGCTATTGCACCATGCTGGGTGAATTTTTCACAACTCATGCTAGATGTGGTATGTCGCATTAAACAAGTACTCTAAAAGGGTTTTTTAAAAATAAACACTCACACATCCTACTTGGTACACTATCGTGATTGTACATAACTGTGTATTTTTATTTTGGTGTGATGGCTTACTCAATGCGTGTGCCGAACATGCTCTAGAATGATTTTTGGTTAAAAGGCACGCATATGACGCATATTGTCTTGGATTTTTGGTGTTATTTTTGCTATGTGACATGAAAGGATGGTCTGCTGCGTGGTTTTGTTTAAAAAAAATGGGGGGATGTCACCTCGTCCACTTCTATATACTCGCTCAATTATTTGGTCTAAATGATTTTGAGACTAATTGAGAAAAATGAGCTTTGCTATTTATACTAAACGAGAGGGTTTTTTCACAACTTTTCTCTCTGCATAATGGGATTAAAACCACCACATAATCTGCATAATACTTGGAATCCTACTTGCCCTACTATAGGTATTGCACATGGCTACGTAATTTTTTCACAACTTGTGCTTGATGTGTTTTGTCGTCTTCAACACGTACTTTGTAATGGTTTTTTTTTTTTAACACACTCATCTTACTTAGTACATTGTTAGTACTATACATAGCTAGGTATTTGTTATTAAGTATGTTGGCTTACTCAATGTGTGTGTTGCACGTGCTCTAAAATGTTTTTTTCTTTATTAAAGAAAACACAGACGTCACGGTTTTTGCCTACTATCTTGACTTCTTGTTGCTTCTTTTTGCTATCTGATGTTGAAGGATGGTTGGTTGCAAGGTTTCTTTCTTAAAAATGGGGATGGCACCTGGAGCACTTGATTACTCTCACTTAGTTATTTAGTCTTAATATTTTTGAGATTGATTGAGCAAAATAAGGCTCCATCTCTGGATTGGGTTTCTTCTGTTACAATTAAAATCTTGTCCCTAGAGCACTTAAAAGTGGTAATAGCATAGTTTGATATCTCTGGTTGAAGCATTGAATCCTTTGGCATAAAACTATGGAGCTACATTGGTTTTTTAAGTGATGTATAGGGTGTCTCTCTGCTCCGGGTATTTGGGAACGACTTTACTATAGCCCAAATTTTTATTTCAACTACTCTTGCTGGTTTTATTAGAGTAGTTTGTGTGTCTTAAGTAGTGCTTTCTCTAAATGGATCACAAGTGTGTGGCCAATGCAAAAACATTATGAATTCATGGCAACATTAAACTCCTTCAAAAAATCAAGACATTTGAGCAAGATACCTAATGGAGTGATTGGTAGATTTATGCACGGAATTAAAAAATGGGACAAAAGTTGGGTGTAATACACTTGGATCAGAAGGGGTAGTGGCCTTTGATCAAAATTTTAAACTATGTAAATAGCTATTTTAAGGGCTTAAAAATTGGGGGATATAATAACCTCATTTATAACCTACAATAACTCACTTGAATCTCAAAGGAGTGATGACCTTTTTTAAGACACGACCTTAAAAGAGAATGTAAAAGGAAAAAAACACACACCTTATACTTGGAAAAAAGCAAAAACTACTTTGGACAGTTGGTTTTTAAGTTAAAAAGAATGTAAGATGGATATGGATAAAGTCCATCAACACTAGTAAAATGCATTCAAGCTAACATATTTGTTGTCTTGTTTGAATGGACGCAGGTTAGGACTTTATCCTTTCTTGGATTTTTTTTGGCTTAGTTGATGTCCATCACTAATGTACCTGACTTTCATCACATTATAGAACAATTAGTGCAGATTACCCCCTGGATAAAAACACTAGAATGAGAACTCATTCGCACATCTATATACAAAGATTGAGTTGTTTTTGTGCTTCTCCTTGTCCCTTCTCTAAAGCTAGATGTCTTTTAAACTATTATGCTCTTTTGTGTATATGTATAAATTTAAAACAGCAACACACACGTCCTACACACAAGGCTCTCCCAATCTTCTAGGAGAACCGGGATGCTAGCATTAGGGATTTTGTTGGACTATAGAGCTACGTTGGACCCACTGTCTATAATTTTTGTTTAGGTTGGTTGGTGTTAGGTGGTCCCTCTTAGCGATAGATTTGGATTCCTGCTCACGGCTATGTCTTATGGCTTTCTTGGTTTTAGGGTTGCAGGTTTATCCACCTATACTAACCTTGATTTTTGATAATTTTTCAGGTACACACTGAGTATAAAATGACTGCTCGCATGAGAGTCGTCCATGACCCGAAGAAACATGCAAGGATAATAGAACAAATTACACGTTACCTAAAAGATCATCCTCTAGAAAAACCAGTGCCCCTAGAACTAGACCCTTTCTTGCATGAAAGGCCAAAATCATTAATCTCATACCCTAAATAGTCTCTCTCTAACTCTTCTAAACGTTTGTTACGGGCCATATCCCTCTCCCAAGGTTTGGAATTAACTTTCGAGCCTCTTTCTGTGGCTACCTCCCTTGTCCTTCGATGTATAAGTAGCTTGGTGTTGGGTTTCAAGCCCCGTGGCAGGGCACCCACCCATTACCTTCTTGCTTATATAGAAAATATGGAGAGTGAGAATGGTTCTTCTCACAAGCTCCACCAAACACCTCTGTGTTCTCCTCATCCCCTTCCCCTTCTCTCCTTCCCTCTCTTGCACTCACCACTTTGCCATTCCTGCAAGTGGTATCAAAGCCAAGGAGGCAGCCTCAACTACCCGACAGGCAGCCTCAACTACCCGACGCGTGAAGCGACCCCGAGCAAGGGAGTTTTGGAAGCTCTACACAGCAGGAGAATCAAAAGTTGGAGGAGAGCAAGAAATTGAGCAAAAAGGTAAGCAAGAGGAGAATCAAAAAGTGCAGAGGCATCTGAAGGTAGAACCGAGCAGTTGAAGGCCTATGAAATAAGCATATGAAAATCGAAGCAGGACCAAGCCTGGCAATTGAAGGCATTTTGAGCAACAAGAATCGAAAGCACAATCGGGTAACAAATTTGGATTTTGGGGCATAATCGAGCAATAACAGGGCACAATCAGGCAGCGCTGGCTGCTACAGGCAATGAGGTGTAGGTGCAAGCAAAGGCAAAGAAAAATAGAGCATAGCCAGACTCGGGAGCACATTGAGCAAACTCGGGCAGTGAGCACATTGAGAAGTGTTTTGAGAAGGCCATCTGAGTCGATCGATAAAATCCTTGGAGCTTCAGCCACACACACTCCCCCACTCCGTGGCACTCGTCAGAGCCTGTAATTTGTCAGTCTGGCCTGCAGAATCATCTTTTAAAAAAATTGAGCTTGACTTAACACCCATGGTGTGTGCAGGGGCTCGTTCCCACCATCGAGCATCCTCGACACCCCGATTCCCCGGCTCAACACACTCCTGAGTTGCTTGAGGGATAGCGAGATTGAGAGATTGAATAAGAGAGAGAGAGAGAGAGAGAGAGGGTGAAACACACACACACACACACACAGCTTCTCATCGAGTAGCAAGAGTGTGAGAGAGAGAGAGTGCGAGCGTGTGAGAGAGAGAGAGAGAGAGAGAGCAAGGATTTACGCTTTGACCTCGACACCTCGGCATCGACAATTAGCCACCGACATCGGTGTTTTGCCATTTTGACATCGATTTCGACACCGTGTTTGCACCTCGCCACCGACTCTCGATGATTCTTCAACATCGACATCGGTGACACTCTTTATGCAGGTGGATTTTTTGACATCCGACCTTGACGTCAGTGTTCTCGTGAAAGGTTGTGCTTGCCACGTGCACGAGTGAGGTGCCTCTACCACAGAAGAGTGACACCCGATATTGGCACCGAGCGCATTGATCGTGTTCTATGATACTTTTCCAACTCTGACCACCTTTGGCGGCTACGCGACTAGCGCATTTCTGATTGGTGATAGAAATCGACACATACCAACACCAACATGCAGGCTGCAGGGGGCTTTGGAGCTTGTTTACACACAGATACTCTAAGTTTCCATACACTTATAGACACAATGCCTTTCAGGTGATTTTAGCAGTCATTTTTAGATAGCAGTTTCTCTGCGGACAGATGCGTTCATAGATGCATGTTTGCTTTAGCACACCATATTGCTATTAAGCTCTATTGAGAAGAGATATCCCCGTAGGGATCACTTTTACTACATGCAGGATTTCTCGATGTTGGTTTGAGTGCAGTCACTCATGTACGTTGAGTTGCAAACACTACCTATTGTATACTACGAATGGAGCCATTTCTTGGCTATTTTAACAGTTTTCCCCATCGTTTCTAAGACTCAGACCGGAAGAGCCCTTTTTGAGACTGTGGCTAGTCATTTTGTGTCTGCTTTAGCCTTTGGAGGGTTGATAGTGTGAGGTTTTCTTTGAGCTGGGGTATTCTCAAATGTTGAGATACCTTCGGTGATACAGGTAGCAACCATTCACATTCACACAAGGTGGTGGAAATGGCTACAAAGATGCTTTAGTCATTTGGTCAAAATAGGCAAAAAGTGTTTGGCTAGATGATCACGATTTCACTTTGACATGGCTCATAGTTGTCGATGAAAATTTGCATTTTGGACAGTGGGGGGTTCTTCAAAAAGAGCTCATGTAGGGAGGTTCATTTTGCAACTAATAGGGATATGGCATGTGGAGGTGACTCGACTTGGATAGGTTGCCTTCTTTGAACCCACCCTAACTTTCTTACATGTTTACATGGGAAGCCATTTTACAAATACTGCATTGTGAAACTATACACGTGTAGCCAATAAAAATGAGGTAAGTCCTCATGTAAAAAAATAGCAAAGCCTGGGAGTTCCCACTTACGGTACCCTCGCCATAGGATATGTATCTGGATGGTTTCTTATGCTTTTCACGTCGAGTTAGCGGTCACACAACAGTGACAATGTCATTTTTTTATGCTCAGTTAGTGCAGTTGGCACATTCTATGTGTCTTTTACGTTGAGTTTTGACTCCTCATACGAAGGAGACTCTACCGGATTTTTCCCGTGAGTCATGACTTTCATTGTAGGCACTTTTGAGCCTATTTCGGTTAAGGTTTTGCTCCCAATACAAAGGTTACTCTACCCAAATTTTTGCAGCTTCTCACCATAGCTTGGTACCTCTCAAACCCTCTTGTTAGTGATGGTTTCTTCTTCAGAAAAGGAGTAATATTTCATCCGCAAGTTTGATGGTAGCAACTCCACCTTGTGGAAAGAGCGCATGAAGGATGTTTTGACTACCAAAGGTCTATCAAAACCATTGAAAGAGCATGCAGAGGGTGATGGTGTTGGGTTAAAGGCCCGTGTGCCCGGCTGCCCGTTGTTCAGCCGCCCATGTACAGCCATTCATTTACTCATTCATAATAACTATACTCACAACTACACATTGTAGTGTGAGTACCGCCCCGCCACACACTGCGTCTATCTCCTTCTTCGTGCTGGCTCTCTGTGTGTGTGCTCTCCGATCCCAACAAGTGGTATCAGAGCTTGGTAGTGAGAGCATTGAGAGCTTCATCATCATTGTTGAGTGTGTTGAAACTTGCTGCTGTTTCATTGCCGTTTTTCGGTTTCGCGCACGCGCGCATTTCCAAAGAGCAGAAGGTTTTTGTGAGCTTGGCATTGGAAGGTTCAGCACTCTGCGAGTATTTTCAACAGGTGTCCTGAGGTTTAACCCCCCTTTCGGAGCCATTCGTGCCATTAGAAATCCCATCCGAGCTACAGACTAGGAGCTACGTTTTTCATCTCTCTTTGGTAGTTTTCTACTGCCAGAGCTTCCATAGCCATTACAGGTGCCATTGTTGTAGTGTCTTCCACTTACGTGAGCCCACAGCTCATTTCAGAGTGTGTAGCCTCTTCTTCGAGTGGCCTCATACACACAGATAGAGTGGGAGTTTGGCGGCATTGTCTTCTTCGACTACAGGTACAGGTACAGGTGTAGGTACAGGTACAGGTACGAGTACAGGTTATAGGTTACAGGGAGCTTTGGATACAGGTTTCTTCTGTGGTTACAAAACATGTATTTTGACTGTGGGACAGCCATGCATATGGTTGTGGTTTGAGTGGGAGCTTCTACTCTTCTGGGCAGTCTGTTTATGCGTGTTCTTGAGCTACAGGTTGACATCATCTATGTATGTTGATGGATGTGGATATGGCAGTTTGACAGACACTCTTTATGCATGATATTGTGGAGATTTGGTTCACTTATACATAGAGCGGGTTTGCTCTTGCTTGCAGTGTTGCGGTTTGAGTACGGACAGGTACTTGGTTGACAGTAGAGATTGGACTTCGTTGAGCTTGTGCATTGGTTATATGCTCACTTGGATCCATTTATGCTCACGGATTTGTGTAAGCTTGGTCAGCTTATGTCTCTATTGTGGTTATTCAGACATGGAGTATGTTTATGCCTCTATGACAGCTCATTGTTGATGCATTTTGTGGCACGGTTTGCCTAGGCCGATTGAGTTACAAGTGTCACGGGTTTATGCATTTGTTTGTGGATTTCTACGTACGTTTTTTGACCATATTATGGGCTGATTTATACTCTATGCGTTTGCTCTTTGATTGAGCAGCAGGTGTTGTCAGATTTGCAACACTACTTTGTTGTGGCAGTTTGTTGGTTGGTTACAGCTTTCTCATTGTTGCATTCTTGTTGTAATGGGCACTAAAGAGGACACAATTTTCAATATTGAGAAATTGGATGGTGCTAATTTCTCATATTGGAAAGATCAGATTTGGGATGTCTTGGTGGAGAAGAAACAGATTCGACCTCTAAAGTTGCATGGAGTTAAGCCAGAGAACATGGAGAGGGATGATTGGGAGGAGTTGGATGAGATGTGCAGGTCTACCATTAGGCTTTCCCTTTCAAAGTCTGTTTATTACAATGTGAAAGATGCACAGGGTGGAGCTTATGAGCCATGGCAGCGGATTTGCGATATGTATGATAAGCATTCAGCTGCTTCTATGGTGTATTGGATTAAAAAGCTTATTGATTTGCGAATGGAGGAAGGTGCTTCCATGAATGCGCATTTGAATGAGTTCAATACAATTTTCAGTCAACTTGCTACGCAGGAAATTACGTTTGAGGACAATGTAAAAGCTATGTTTTTACTTGTCACATTGCCTGAGTCATGGGACACATTTAGGACAGCCATAAGTAACTCGGTTCCTGCGGATGAGTTGACAAGTACTAATGTGGAGTCTAGTCTTCTCACGGAAGAGATTAATCGAAAGAATAATGCAGGTAGTAAGTCTTCTAGTGCAATGGTTGTCAGAGGCAGGACTATGGACAAGTATAAGTCCAACAGGGGTAAATCTAGAAGCAGGTCCCGTGCAGGCACAAGTAAAAAGGATGTGGAATGTTTCCATTGTGGTAGAAAAGGCCATTTCAAAAAGGATTGCTACAAGTGGAAAAGGGAAAATGGAGATGGTAAGAAGAAAGACCATGATGCTAAGGACAAGCCTAAGTCCAATGTCAAGATTGAGGAGTTAAATGCAACACAGGGCTCTCAAGATGACCATGTATGTGCTCCGACTAGTGCTACTACTGAAGAGCTTGGTGATGTGTTGCTTGCATCCTATTTTGATGACGCTTTTCTTCTCACTCATGAGCGTAGTATGCCTATGGATTGGGTCATTGACAGTGGTGCTTCTTTTCACGTTACACCTCATAGGTCGTGGTTTCATGACTATGATGCTTCGAGCACAGGTACTGTCAGGATTGCCGATGGGCGTTCTATGCAAATGCATGGCATTGGGGATATTCATTTGGCTATGCCAAACTCTACTACGTTTGTCTTGCAGCGTGTGCGTCATGTGCCGGCTCTTGCAAAAAGCTTGATTAGTGTGGGTCAGTTGGATTCACTTGGTTTCAATGTATCTTTTGGTGATGGAGGTTGGAAGCTCACTAAGGGCAGCCTTGTTTTGGTTAAAGGTGCTAAGAGGAATACGTTGTATTCCCTTTGTGTAGCTAGTGTGGTTGATCACATTGTGGGGATCACTGAGCAACCTCCTGCTTCTTTATGGCATCAGCGTTTGGGGCATATGTCACTAAAAGGTTTGAAGTTGTTGGCACGTGCGGATTACATTCCCGTTTCAGATTTTGGTGGTTTTGAGTTTTGTAAGCATTGCCTTTATGGTCGACATGCTCGGTCTTCTCATAAGAAAAGTGTTCCACACAGATCTTTGGAAAAGCTAGCTTTGGTGCATAGTGATGTATGTGGGCCAATGCCCAATGCTTCTCTTGGAGGTGCTATGTACTTTGTTACGTTCATTGATGATGCTAGCAGGAAGGTATGGGCATACCCCATTCGTAAGAAGGATATGGTGTTTGATATATTTAAGCAATGGTTGGCTCTTGTTGAGAACCAATCAGGTTGTAAGTTGAAGTGCTTATGTACGGACAATGGGGGTAAATTTATGTCTCATGCTTTTACAACATTATGTGTTGAGAAGGGTATACGGCGCGAGCTTAGTGCTCCCTATACACCTCCTCAAAATGGTGTGGCAGAGCGCATGAACAGGACTATACAGGAAAAAGTCCGTAGTATGCTTTCTATGGCTGGTTTGTCAAATGGATTTTGGGCTGAAGCTGTTGCCACTTCTGTGCATTTGATAAATCGTTCACCTAGTGTTCCTTTGGGCTTCAAAGTGCCTGAAGAGGTATGGACAGATTTGCCACCTTCGTATGGTCACCTTCGTGTTTTTGGCTGTGAAGCTTATGTACATGTACCTAAGGCAAAACGCAGCAAATTGGATCCAAAGAGCAAGAGATGTATCTTCTTGGGTTATGGTAGCTCTGGTGAGATGGGTTATCGATTGTGGGATCCTATTGACAGGAAGATTGTGCGTAGCCATGATGTTGTTTTTCATGAGGACTCTATGTATAGAGCATCACCGCGAACGGTTGAGGTTCGGCGTGTGATATTTGAGGAGGATGGTCATCGGTATGATGGTCCCATGGCTGCTCGTGGGCAGCCCATTCACCCTCAAGTGGGAGATCAGCCCTTGTTGGGAGATCATGTAGATGTGGGACAGCCAGATCAGCCCTTGTTGGGAGATCATGTAGATGTGGGACAGCCAGATGCACCTCCTGCACAGTCTTTGAGGCGTTCAGAGCGGCGTGCAAGACAGCCTCAGCGTTTTGTGCCTTCTATGGATTATGTATTGTTGACTGATTGCGGGGAGCCATCATGTTATGAGGAGGCCATGTCTAGTGTTGACAAGCTCAAGTGGGAGCAGGCTATGCAGTCAGAGATGGATTCGTTGATCCAAAATGAAACGTGGGAGCTTACTCCTTTTCCAAAGGGTAAGAAGGCACTACCATGCAAGTGGGTTTACAAGATAAAATTGTGTTCAATGGATGCAAAGCCTAGGTACAAAGCAAGTCTTGTGGCTAAAGGATTCAAGCAACAGAAGGGCATTGATTTTGACGAGATCTTCTCCCCAGTGGTGAAGATGTCTACTTTGCGTATGTTGTTTGCTTTGGTAGCTACAGAAGACATGGAATTGAAGCAAATGGATGTAAAGACAGCTTTCTTACATCCGGACTTGCACGAGGATTTGTACATGGAGCAACCAAGTGGGTTTGTTATTCATGGTTCAAAGAAGATGGTATGCCGGCTTCTTAAGACCTTGTATGGGCTGAAGCAATCATCTCGTGAATGGTATCGTAAGTTTGATGCATTCATGAGTTCATTGGGCTATGTACGCAGTTATGAGGACCCATGCCTCTATACTCGCAAGGCTGCAGATGGTAGTCTTATTGTTTTGGTTTTGTATGTGGATGACATGCTGATCGCAGGGAAGTGTATTTCTGATGTGGATGCCTTGAAACATAGGCTACATGAGACCTTTTCCATGAAGGATCTTGGGGATGCTAGTCATATTTTGGGTATGCGGATCACTCGTGATCGTTCTCGCAAGATGCTCTTTCTTAGTCAGAAAGAGTACATTGACAGGGTGCTTGAGCATTTTCATATGGAAGGGGGGAAGGCCATTAGTACCCCGTTGCCTCCATATGTAAAATTCAGCCATGATGACTGCCCTCAGACAGATTTGGAGACTACAGAGATGTCTCAGATTCCCTATGCGTCAGCTGTTGGTTCCTTGATGTATGCCATGGTGGCTACGCGTCCAGATCTTGCTCATGCAGTTGGTGTGGTTAGCAGGTACATGTCTAACCCGGGCAAGCGTCATTGGGATGCAGTGAGAGGTATTCTCAGATACTTGAGAGGGACTTCAGAGTTGTCCCTATGTTATGGTGAGAAGGATGTGTCTGTTTGCGGATATACAGATTCAGACTATGCAGGGTCAGTGGACTCGAGGAAGTCTACTAGCGGCTATGTGTTCACAGTTGCAAGGTGGGACCGGTTTCGTGGCCATCACGTTTACAGCCATGCGTTTGCTTTGAGCACTACAGAGGCTGAATATATGCTGCCACTGAGGCTGCCAAGGAGCCGTATGGCTCTCACGACTAGTGGGAGATCCTGGTATGGCTGGTGATGCTCCGATTCTACATTGTGATAGCCAGAGTGCCATAGCGTTGGCACAGAATCCTGTCTTCCATGCGAAGACAAAGCACATTGAGGTGAGGTATCACTTCATACGAGAGTGCTAGAGGACAAGCGCATAGAGCTTGTCAAGGTACACACTGACGATAACCCTGCTGATCTACTCACGAAGTCGTTAGCCTCACAGCGGTTTGCACACTGCAGATCGCTGATGGGTATGGCTTGACTTCTTTTGCTGTACTTTGGCCACTTTAAAGGCACACTGCCTTTAAGTGGGAGATTGTTGGGTTAAAGGCCCGTGTGCCCGGCTGCCCGTTGTTCAGCCGCCCATGTACAGCCATTCATTTACTCATTCATAATAACTATACTCACAACTACACATTGTAGTGTGAGTACCGCCCCGCCCCACACTGCGTCTATCTCCTTCTTCGTGTTGGCTCTCTGTGTGTGTGCTCTCCGATCCCAACAGATGGCTATATGTAGGCTCAATGGGAGCTTTTGGATGTGAAAGCCATGGCTACGGTATGTCTACATCGAGCCGAGTCATTGTTCTCCACTATCATAGGGAAGACAAAAACCAAAGTGTTCTTCACTATCATAGGGAAGACAACAACCAAAGCTCTATGGGATAGCTTATGTTCAGCATGGGAGAGAAAAAATGCATCCAACAAAGTTTTTCTCATGAAAAAGCTTATGAAGCTCAACATGAAAGAAGGTAGCACAGTTTCTCAACACTTAAATGAATTCAACTCCTTGTTCAATCAATTGACATCTCAAGGCTTTGTTGAGTTGGACGACGAACTCATGTCTATTTTCCTGTTATGCTCTCTACCCAATTCATGGGACGTATTTTGCACAATCATTAGCAATTCAGCTCCGAATGGCAAGTTAGTGTTCAATGATGTCACAATTACATTGCTCAGTGAGGAGATTAGACGTCAATATCTTGATGCGAGTGGGCATGGTGATGCATATGTAGCTTGTGGCAATTGTGACAAGCGAAGGCACCGTGGTTGTAGCTGCGGTCATTCTCAGGATTGCAGGCAAGGTAGTAGCAAGATTTTCTACAAAGACATGCGAAATATTGAGTGTTACTATTGCCATAAAATGGGACACTTGAAGAAAGATTGCCGCACAATGCAGCATGATAAGGGAAGAGAGAAAGTGAAGTCTGACAAACCTAAAAGCAGCGTAAAAATTGAAGAGCTTAATGTGGTTGAATCTCCAGCCATTGAGCCAATTTTTGACGTGCCAAATGATGTGTTGATTTTTACATTGGATTTGAAACATGATGCATTGTTAGCTCTTGACGTGTGTTATGCGCAAGATTGGATTGTGGACTCAGGCACTATCTTTCACATGACTCCTCAAAAGGAGTGGTTTTCTACATACACTGCCACACATGGCACGATGAAGCTAGGCAATTCATATGAGTTTGATATATGCGGTGTGGGCAACATCAAGTTTTCTATGCATAATGGCACTGAGTTTATGCTCCACAATGTCAGACATGTACCCAAATTGACAAAGAGTTTGATGTCAGTTGGACATCTGGATGGTTTGAGTTACACTATCGTATTTGCTCATGGTTCTTGGATTATCAAGAAGGGAAATATGGTCATACTTACATGCCAGAAGTATCACTCCTTGTACTCACTTTATGTCTCTTCAGTGAAAGAAAATTCTATTTGTGTAGTCGAGCTGTCGTCTATAGAGTTGTGCCATAGCCGGCTAGGACATATGAGTCAAAAGGGAATGAAAGTCTTGTAGGATTCTGGTTATATCCTTGTATTAGATTACTCTAACTTCTTTTTATGTGAGCAATGTATCTATGGTAAATAGACTTGGTTGACATCAACACCTTTGGACAAGGAGTTAGGGAGTCCTCTAGATCTCGTTCATAGCAACTCGTGCGGACCTATGCCAGACAAGTCTCCAGGGGGAGCATTCTACTTCTTGACATTCATAGATGACTCTACTAGAAAGGTGTGGTTTTATCTCTTGAAGCATAAAAGCGACATCTTTAGTGTCTTTCAAAAGTTCTTAGCATTGGTAGAGAACCAATCGGGTAAAAATCTTAAATGTTTGTGCAGTGACAATGGAGGCAAGTACATCTCCTCTGAGTTCAAGGACTTTTGCAGTGAACGAGGCATTAGAAGACAATTTACCATGACTTACAGACTACCCAAAATGGTGTGGCTGAAAGAATGAATAGAGCCATTCATGAACGGGTCACTTCTATGTTGTCTACAACCCACTTACCTCAAGAACTTTGGGGAGAAGTTGTTACGACGGCTGCTTACTTGATCAATTGGTCACCTAGTACACCACTAAAGTACAAGGTTCCGCAGAAGATGTGGATAGACAAAGAGCCCAATTATGATAGGTTATGTGTATTTGGGTGTGAGGCATTCTGACATGTGCCAAAAGTGCTTAGACAAAAGATGAACCCCAAATCACACAAGTGCATCCTCATTGGATATGGTGTGGACAGAGAGATGGGATATTGTCTCTGGCACCCGAAATCAAAGAAGATTATACGCAGCTCACAGGTGATATTCAACAAAACTAAGATGCATAGAAAGCCAGTGAAAGACATTGAGTCTCACAGAGTACGGTTTGAGGATTTTTTCTCAACGCCCCGCCAGTTACACATAATGTTGCACGTGCTAGTGATGCACCTTCCACTAACACACACACACATGTTGCTCCAGAGAGAGTGGAACCCAGCAACACACTTCAGAGATCCACTCATACATCTCATGCACCTGAGTATTTTGAGCCAAGATTGGACTACTTACTAGTCATTGACTGCGGTGAACCCACTTGCTACAAAAAGGCCATTCAAATGGACGATAGCGTGAAGTGGAAAGAGGATATGCAATCTGAGTATAACTCAATCTTAGCAAATGAAACTTAGAAATTGACAAAGTTACCTACGGGTAAACAAGCATTGCCATGCAAATGGGAGTACAAGAAGAAATTTATCTTAGATGATCCCAAGCCTAAGTATAAGGCTAAATTGGTTGCTAAAGGGTTTTAGCAAACAAAAGGCATGGATTTTGATGAAATCTTTTCTCCAGTGGTCAAGATGACTATATTGCGTCTTGTGTTTGGTCTAGTAGCCATCAAGGACATGAAACTAGTCCAAATGGATGTGAAGACATCATTTCTTCATGGGATCTTGAAAAGGACGTCTACATGAAACAACTAGAAGATTTTTCAATAAAGCCTGAAAAGCCAACACGGGCAGAAATGGTGTGTAGACTCAAGAAAGCTTTGTATGGATTAAAGAAAGGCTCAAGGAAATGGTACATCAAGTTCAATAAGTACATTCAGTCATAGGGTCACTTACGGAGCCAAGAGGATCACTGCTTGTACACAAAGAGGTTGAGTGATGGTTCCCTCATCATTTTGATTTTGTACGTGGATGATATGCTCATAGCCGGGATGTCAAAAGATGAGACTGTGCTTCTCAAGGATGCCTTAAGCAAGCAATTTTCTATGAAAGATTTGGGCAATGCACATCACTTTCTTAGTATGCGTATCAAGAGAGATCGCAAACATGGTATACTTGAACTTTCGCTGGAAGAGTATGTTGACAAGGTCTTGCAACATTTAAATATGCAAGGGGGAAAAGCATTGAGTACCCCAATGGTTGCATACCAAAAACTTAGCAAGCATGATTGTCCCAAATCAGATGTTGAAAAGGCAGAGATGGTAAAGGTGTCGTATTCTTTGGCAATTGCAGTCTCATGTTCGCCATGTGTGGGACGGGTGTCTAACCTCACTCCTATCTTATTGCAGACATAACGAGAACCACAAATATAACTGTCAATCCATGGGACGAAGCTGATTCAACTAGTGTATAGAGGCTACAAGAGGTTATCAATGTCTTGGAAAACAACAAACAACTCGCATCTAAATCAAGCTACACTCAGATTACAGAAATCACCAAAAGCTAATCGCTCATCGACAAACAAATCACAACCGTTACAACATCATCCAAACGTTACGAAACTTCTAGGACATGTTTATAAGACCTAAGCACACATGCTTATGGTCTCAAATCTCACTTTACGTCAAGTGCAAAAATCATGATTATTAACAGCAGTGAGTTTTTGACCTAGTCGTTTTCGACCCAGAATACATCTAAATGCTTAGCAATGATGCCTCAACACCCCACCTATACCTAGTTTATGATTTTGAAGCTTAAATTCTTACTTATGATGAAATTAGGCCGCGGGTTGGCGACGCCAAAAGCTACGGATTACCATAAAATGCTTAGGTCAATGCGTAGAGCTCTTACCTGTGGTTGCAACGCAACAAACGGCACTGTAATGTGACAACCGGGAAGGGAGTAGGAAGCTGGGAGCTCTAACCAAAGACAGGTTGATACAATCTGGAAGCTTGTAGCCCCGGCTCATCAATTACACTGTTTATCTGGAAAGTAGGAGTTACAACGTTGCCGATTCATCAAAATAATAAGTGTTTTTACAATGAAAGCTCCGAAAAATGTTATCCAAGTTATCCGAGCCAGCTTGTTGCTAACACCATGGTTAGCATATGGCCAAACATTGCATATTCAGTGGGAGTGGTCAGCGGGTTTATGGTAAATCCAGCCAGAAAGCATTGGGAAGCAGTGAAGCATGCCTTGAGATACGTCAAGGGCTCAACTAGCAAGTGCTTACGCTTTGGGAATTGTGATGCATCCATAGTTGGATGCACTGATTTGGATTATGTAGGTTGTGTGGACACTAGGCGATCTACATCTGGCTACGTTTTCTTATTCGGTGGAGCGGAAATTTCTTGGAGATCATGTATTAAGTATTGCACTTTGTCTTCCACCACTGAGGCAGAGTATGTTGCAATTTCTAGTTCCCCAGTAAGGAAGTTGTGTGGTTATCTCGTCTAGTGGGAGACCTTGGTATACATCAGACTCTAGTGCTACATTGTGACAGTCAAAGTGCGATTGCGTTAGCAAAGAACCCCGTGTTTCACTCCAAGTCAAAACACATATAGGTCAAGTATCATGTGGTACGGTATATTTTGGCTAGCAAACGCATGGAGTTAGTTAAAGTTCACACGGATGAAAACCCAGTGGATGCTCTAACGAAGACCTTAGCCTCAAGCCGTTCACACATTCCATAGAGATGAGGGGCATAGGGTGAAGCTATGGTCATGCTTCAGGTTTTGTACAGTTGTACATATTAGCTCCAACATTCTTTAGCCACATGGGCCACATTGGCCTTCAAGTGAGAGATTGTTGGGTTTCAGGCCCCGTGGTCGGGTTGTGGTCGAGGCGACATTATATTCTTGCTTATGTAGAAAATGAGGAGAGTGAGAAGGGTTCTTCTCACAAGCTCCACCAAACACCTTTGTGTTCTCCTCATCCCCTTCCCCTTCTCTCCTTCCCTCTCTTGCACTCATCAATTCGTCGTTCCTGCACTTGGAAGCATCACATCTTATCTATGAATCAGCCCTTGCTTCTGACAAGAAGTCTTCCATTTTACACATGCTCTCTTTTAATGAGGACTGGGTCAAAATTTTGGCTACTTTAGACAAAGAGGATATTGATGGAGTAGTTATGATCTCCCAATATATTGCCCAATTACCTGTACTTGCCTTACAATACAACCAAGTGTTGGCTCTCGCCTGGTGCAGAACTATCCAACTTTCTAAAGAAATTATGCGGCCTCAATCCCGCTTTTATTAGTACTCCTATTATCCCACAAAGGAACAGTTTCAGAAACATGAACATGTAGGGTGCACACACAGAGCCAAAAATATTGCGGCATCTTTTGTAGAGACAATGCTACATTAGAAGCTATCAAAAAATTGCAAAACAACCTTTGCTCCCTCGGTGACTCTAACCTATTAGAGATGGTTTCCAAAGTTTTCAAAGTTTTCCCTTTTCTTCCAATCAGACAGATTGAGGTTGAATCCTTTTGAGTAGACCATTAGCTTTGGGTCCTTCCCAATAAAGGTTTTTTTGAACCTATCCTAAGTGAAACATGGGTATATTTGGCCAACCTCCCTGCTTCCACTGTGGAGGATTGCAGACTCAAAGTTCACCTGCATAATCTGAGTCTGTAAAACCCTTTACACTTAGCTCCTGACTCCCATAGCATATACGCATACTCTTTGTAGCTTTTAGGTATCTCAATATTCCTTTCACTGCCTCCCAATGTTTCTTGCCTGGGTTTGACATGTATCGACTTACTACTCCCACTGCAAATGCAATGTCTGGGCGAGTAGCAATCATTGCATACGTTAAACTACCCACTGCAGACGCATATGGAATCTTATCCATTTCAGCATGTTCTTCCTCAGACACAGGACAATCTTGTTTGCTAAGTTTCACATATGGTGGCAATGGAACACTCAATGCCTTTCCCTTCTCCATATTGAACGTTGCAAAACCTTGTCAATATACTCTGTTTGAGATAACCAAATCAACTTCTTTGATCTGTCTCTCTCAATGCGCATACCAAGTAGATGACTTGCCTCACCCATGTCTTTCATGTCAAACGATTTTGCCATCTTTGACTTCAAAGCTGAAATTTCTTCAAGTGCTTGCCAGCAATAAACATGTCATCCACATACAAAATAAGGATCAGCCAACTGCCATCCTTAGCCTTCTTTGTATATAGACAGTAATCGAACTCACTATGTTTGTAGCCTTGAGAAAGCATAAACTTGTGGAACTTATGGTACCATGCCCTCGGTGATTGTTTTAAGCCATAAAGACTCTTTGACAACTGGCATACCAAATCTTCCTTGCCTTTCTCAACAAACCCTTCTGGCTGCTGCATGTAAATTTCCACATCTAAATCACCATGCAAGAACGCTGTCTTGACATCCATTTGGTGCAACACGAAATCTAATATGGCAACCAATGCAAGAAAGCATCTCAAAGTAGTCATCTTGACCACCGGAGATAAGACTTCATCAAAGTCAATGCCTTGTTCTTGCTTAAAGCCCTTGGCAACAAGCCTTGCTTTGTACTTTGGCTGACTATCATGAGCGGTGATCTTATACCTGTAAACCCATTTACAAGGTAGAGCCTTTTTGCCCTGTGGTAATTTAACTAGCTTCCATATCTGGTTTTTATGCAGAGCTGTCATCTCTGACTGCATGGCCAATGGCCAATTCCCGAAGTCCTTCATTTGCACTGCTTCCTTGTAACATGAAGGCTCATTGCAATCAGTCAACATGACATAGTTCATAGATGGAACAAACCTATCAGGAGGTCGCGTGATACGTCCAGATCTACGCACAATAGGTGGCTCAGGCTCAGCCACAACCTGTGGTTCCAATCTATCTTGTCCTTGCTCCTCTTGAGCCCTGACATTTTGTCTTGCACGTGCAGGTCCATCTTCTTGGAAGACAACTCTTCTAATCTCCTCAACCCTCTCTAGTTTAGAATGATATTTGGATTCATTAAAGTGAACATCATTGCTGCGGACAACCTTTCTGGATTCGGGATCCCAAAGTTGTACCCCATCTCACCAGAATTACCATAGCCTAGAAAGATGCACTTTCTACTCTTTGGCTCAAGTTTGTTCCTAAATTCCTTTGGAACGTGAGTATATGCCTCACAGCCAAAGACTCTGAGATGCTTGTATGAGGGCATTTTGCTTGACCATACCATCCATGGCACTGAATCCTTCTGCAAAACCTTGCTAGGAGATCTATTTACAAGATGAACAGCTGTTGATACAGCTTCAGCCCAAAACCCATTTGGCAGCTGTGCATTAGACAACATACTTCTGACCTTCTCTTGTATGGTCCTATTCATCCTCTCAGCAACACCATTTTGAGGAGGATTGTAAGGAGCAGTAAGTTCACGTTTTATACCTTTTGACTCACAAAAGTCCTGAAAGGCCTTTGAAACATACTCTCCACCATTGTCAGTGCGTAAGCATTTAAGCTTCTTGCCACTCTGATTCTCCACAAGTGTCACAAATGTTTTGAAAACACTAAACGCTTCATCCTTGTGCTTGAGAAAGTAAACCCATACTTTCCTCGAGTAATCATCTATAAATGTCATAAAGTAAGAAGCTCCCCCTAGAGATAGGTTAGGCATAGGTCCACACAAATCACTATGAACAAGTGCCAATTGTGTATCTCTTCTACTGCTTCTATGCTTATGTGGCTGCTGTGTTTGCTTACCATACAGACAATGTTCACAGAATTCAAAATCATTAAATGAAAAGCCAGGCAAATAACCAGAACGAGACAAGATTTCCATCCTTCTTGGACATATGTCCTAACCGGCTATGCCACAAAGAAACATTCGGCTGCTCGGTTACATTGATTACATTTTTAGAGACATTTGATACATAAATCATGTAAAGTCCTCCAGGTGCTACTGTCATCGAGCCCTTGGATATCTTCCACATGTTCTATCCAAAAGTGGTGACGTAGCCAGCATCATCAAGTAAACCTGTGCTGATCAAGCTCTTTGTAATTGCGGGAACATGTCTCACATTCTTCAGCGTGAAAGAAAATCCATTCTGAAACTTCAATTGAACATCTCCAACACCTAAGATCTCACATGTCTGCCCATTGCCTAGCCGAACATGATCTTTAGTGGTCACATAAGAGGTAAACCACTCCTTGTTTGGAGACACATGAAGTGATGCCCCTGAGTCTATAATCCAGTCACTCAGTGCATTTCCATCAGATGCTGTAAGAAGAGCTGAGTCCATTGTATTCTTCAAGAAGTAGATGTCTCCTGACACTAGACTGTCATCCTCTGCAACAGTGTTTGTCACATTTATTTCTTGAATCTTCACTGAGGACTTGTTCTTCTCACCATGGTCTTCAGCTTTCTCTTTGCCTTTTTCTGCTTTCCATTCTCTGCAGTCTCTTTTCATGTGACCCTTCTTGCCACAATGGTAGCATTCTATGTCACTCTTGCCTTTAGCACTGCGGGACTTGCTACGAGACTGATTCCTCTTTCCACCTTTGTACTTTTCTTTGGTCCTTCCCCTGACAACTAAGGTTGTTCCTTTGCCTTTGTCCATTGTCTTTCTATTGGTTTCTTCAGTAAGCAGACTTCCTTATACACCTGCTATATTCAAACCATCTGGAGGTGCAGAATTACTCAGAGCTGTGCGAAAAGTGTCCCAACTTTCCGGCAATGTGATCAACAGGAACATAGCTCTAATAGGTTCATCAAACTTGACACCTTGAGGTGACAATTGACTGTAGATTGTGTTGAATTCATTCAGATGATTGGACATAGGTGTCCCTTCTTTCATCTTCAAGTCAACAAGCTTCTTAAGCCAGTATACTTGTGAAGCTGTACTCTGCTTCTCATAAAGATCACTCAGCTTTAACCATGCTTGATAAGCCGACATCTCATCTGCTACATTGAAGTAAACGCTTTCTGCCAAAGTCAGCATAATGGTAGAAAGTGCCAATTCATCCATTTCTCTCCATTCATCTTCGTCCATATCTTCTGGTTTTATCCCCTTGAGCTTTATAGGTTTTATTTGCTTCTTTTGTACCAACACGTGCCAAATCTGCTTCTTACACAATGGGAAATTGGTTCCATCCAGCTTCTTGATATTGTAAAGAGCAGTGTCCTATGGTCCAGCCATAGCTACGCTTCACAGTAGTTTACTTTCCTGGGAAAAATTCGGCAAAGTTTCCCCTGTAAACTGACCTCTGAACCAATATCAACCTGTCAAATGAACCAAGAAAGCTTCAGATTCTACATAAATTTCGGCAAAGTCTCCTATGTAAAATGGCTCTGGTGTACTCAAAAAACAGACCAAAAAAACAGCTCAAAAAACCACTGTCTCTCTAACACTGTAAGCTGTGGGTAAACCTGTCCTGCACCTGTACTGTCTCTCACTGTCCTGTCATTGTCTTGTAAGCATAGACTGCGACAATGCCTCAATGGCAGTAAAGCAAAGATGCAATCCCAAATGTTTTACTCATAGTCAATACATCCTAGCTGCCTATCTAAGGGTGCTCGAGGGATCGCTCCAAGACCTGTATCACCGAAAGGATCTCAACATTTGAGAATCCCCCAGCTCAATAAAACCTCACTCGACCCTCAACAAAGGCTGCAGTAAATCTGACAGTACATAGACTTCCCACAAAGTCATACATCCACAAATTTCCCACTATATGTTGTAACCGCTGCGGCGGTTGTTTGCTGCGTGACTCACAGCCAGCAAACCCTCAACAAACATACATCATCTCTGACAATACATCCCATGTGGAAGTACCTGCAATGTCACGATGAAATCTGGAATATCAAGCAGCAAACACAAGCTATCTGATGAACTAGTGAATGTCGCCTACAGTCTGTGTGTAGATGCGCCCATGTCGTATGTGACACGCCTCCAAGAATTGTGAGCCGTCCTTCGATGTGTAGACAGCCACAAATCAACACTCTAGGAGTGCCGATATCCTCAGCACCTGCAATCGTAGGCCGAAACCCCAAATTTGCTGAGTCGGATCTGCACCCGCTGAGACCACGTAGTCGAAAAGGGCCTGCGCAGAACTTTTTCAAAGCCGAACGGTGGCCGAGATGACCTCAGAATGAAATTCCGAGATGACCTCACAAGATTTGGGGCCATGTCTCCGCCTGTCGAATCTCACTCCAATCTGAGCAGGTGACTCTGGCTACCTGCAAATGCTACCTCGAGCTTCGATCTGAGTGTTAACCCTTGCGGCTCACAGACACCCTATCACCTACGAGACGGACGTTGTAACCTACGGTGGACATTGTATTATTTATTTGGTAGAGTCAGGTACTGGGCTTGTCGGTCCAATAGGAAAAGGGTAAGAGTGATCGCCGATGAGAGGCGCACTCTAACTGGGACATTCAAGGGATTAGTTGGCTAAGCATGGGCGCCCAAGTGTGAATGGGGTGAGCTCATATAAAAGCCAACTAAACCTAAAATTCACTTATTCTCTCATTTGTGCAATAGAAGAGTGCTCTTGCTCCATCTCCATCTCCATCTTCTTCTTCTTCACCTCCTTGTGTGTGTGTGTATGTGTGTGTGTGTGTGTGTGTGTGTGTGTGTGTGTGTGTGTGTGTGTGTGTGTGAGAGAGAGAGAGAGAGAGTGCGATCGAGCATTGCGGCGGCACGACGGCGGTGAAGCGGTTGAGCACGACGTAGCGGCTTCTACTTCTTCTTCGCGGCGAGAAATCCTCCACGGCAGGAGCATAGAGCGGTGAGTGACACACCATTGCCCTCTTTTGAGCTTACTAGTTAAGCTAGTTGTGTGCTTGGAGCCGTCTGTGGCTCGCACACAGTGTTAGGCAAAGCCCTTGCTTCGACAGTGCGGCAAGGAGCGCACATTTTTGGCGTCGCTACCGGGGAATTGCCCTGCACTAAGCCAAGAGGCACTTTGTGCTTCTCCTATGAGTTGTTTGTAGTAGGAAAGAAGAGGAAGAGGAAGAGGAATGAGTTATTTTTCTGCAAGTTGTTAATTTTTGTATTGTCTACAAGTTCTGTGATTTCTTCATAATGTTGTGTTTTCTGTTTGCACACAGTCTTTGCACAATTAGTAGTCGTTAGCTTGTTCGCAGTGAATAAATAAGTAGGTAGACAGTTAGCAATTTCTGTTTGCACACAGTCTGTACACAGTTTTCTGTCAAGGTTTGCCAGCACACAGTCTTTGCACAGTAAGGTAGTGAGAGAGGAAGTAGGTGGACAGTTAGCCCACTGTCAGTAAGTAGTTAGCAGAGTGGTTAACAGATTAGTTAGTAGATTAGTTAGTGGTTAGCAGCACTGTTAGTAAGTAGATAAGGTAGTGAGCTGTCTGTGAGCTGTTGACAAAGAGGTTAGGTAGGTGTTGACAGTGTGTGTGGCCAAGAAAGGGTCACCTAAACCGCGTGCGGTCGTCGCCTCAAAAATTTTAAAAAAAAATTTAAAAAAATTAAGCGTGAGTGACTGGGGGGCTACACTAAAATTTTGATCGGGATCGGGATCGGGATCATTTCCCCAAGCCCAAGTCCAAGCCCAGGCCCAGGCCTCAGTCCTATGATATATACTAGACTCACTCTTATATTTATACCCTACCCCCTCAAGAGGGAATGAGACCATGTGGGGCAAGTCCGCCACTCTCCTCCCTTCTCTTCCCACTTACACCCTTAGACTTTCTAATTTGGGCCTAGTTCCCTACTAGAAATTGACGGTTTTAGGGATTCCGAGGGCATAAAGTGACCAAATGGAGGGCTGTAAAGCACGGCACGTCCCTCTGACCGAGACGCTCATTTTGAGCTATCATACGTTCTATTCTATAGCTGGGTCAAAAAAAAAGGACCAAAAAATCAAAAAATAAATAAATAAGAAAAGACTTGGGTTGCAAAACACCCAAAATTACTAGGTGAGCAGCCTTCACAGGCACTCACTGACACTTCTAGGGGATCCAAGTCATATGAACCTACGCTCTGGACGAGTGTTAGAGCACGAGCACATTGGTAGTGCCTCCATTTATGCGGGCACCTAGTATTCCTCCACCCTAGGTTCTAGACCTTCGGCTGGGACTCAAGGTAGCGCGACCCAAGATCCTCATATCGCGTCTAGTGATTCTTCCTCTGACTACGAAGTCATGGAGGGGTATCCTACACCAAACCCTGATAGTTCAAGTCAAGACATGCATGCCATGGGCCCACGGCCCGGGTCCAGCATGTTTAGCCGCTTAAAAGAGACCCTTAGTAGAGCTACTCGCTCCGAACATGCGGTTAATGAAATAAATGAAGGGAGTGGGGAAGTAAATTCGTCATTCATGCCTAAAATAGACCCTATGCTTCTTGAGAGTGTGCATGCGAATGTTCCATCCACTGCACCTCCTGATCCTTTAGGACTATCTCCCTCTGAGGTTTTACTACCCGATGGTAGGAGTCTTGCCGAAGTACAAGAGATCGAACGCTATATGCAAGCAACAAGGGAGAGGGAAATTGAGAACCTACGAAGGCTAGAACAAAGTCGAGCCCTGAAAGCAAAGGCTCCTATGACAACAATCATGCCAGCCGAGCAACCGAGTGCTCCCAAGGTAGCAGTCACGGAGGGGCAAGCGATGGGGAGCAATAATGCTTCCACTTTGAGGGAAACCTCCAACACGCCAGGCCTAGATGGGATATTCCTAAAGAAAAATTGGGATTATGACCTACAAGCAGAAGCTTTAAATGATCGGTACACAGGACACACCTATCATGTGGGTTGGTTAGATGTTCTACAATCCACATCGGGTGCTACTAGCATAGATGAGCAACAACAGAAAGTCTGTGATGTCCTCCATAGGATTGTCGAGTTAGAAAGACAGAACACAGGGATCAACATGCCTTCAACAGGCCTAATGAGATTCTTGGATACGGGAAAGGCCAACCAACCAACCCTATCACAAATGGAGACTCCCTCAGTGAGCCCCATTGATCCTCCATATGTTGTTTCGCCAGGAGCCTTAGTACAATCTGAGCCCACAAGTGGCAGCTTTACCTTCCCAGATCTAGCTCATCTTTCTCTTAATGACACTACAGCTACCATGCATATCCCAGTGGTGAGCATGACAAGAAGTACACCATGGAGTTCATTTGTTAACACTGCGCCGATGCCTAGTAGCACAGTGCCCCCAACTATACCTACATGTATGTATCAATCGTGTGCACCTCTCGTACCTCAGCCTCATGTAGCTCCTACACCTCCGATTATTCCAAGAGCTTACAATCCACAATGGCATTATCCAAGCTCTTATACAAGTGGAGCCATGCCATTTAATAATAACATGCCATATCAGGCACCCCCTATGCCTAGGGCCACGCCTGTAAACTTTGGACCACCGTCTGGTACACCACCATACGAAATATGGGACCCAAGAGCCGCGCGTATGCCAAGGCCAAGGCCAACTCCCATCTCACATGTGGTTCCAGGAGCACATACACCCATTATACCTGCTCAAATAGGAGATTTGGCAGCATTTGCTCAAACTATCGGTCGCTCTATTGCGAAAAACATGCGTAGTGCACCTGATAGAGAGCCTAGGAGCAAGGCAGTTCAAGTAGCTAAGCTCACACAGAAATTCAGTGGAGACGGAGATGCTAGAAAGCATATGGAAGTCTTTGAACATGTGTGCGATTCCTTGGAAGAGCACAATGAGCTACATAAGTGTAAGGCTTTGAGTTTGACCCTAAGCGGAAAGGCTAGAGATTGGTATAGAACCTTAAGAGTAGAAGAGAAAACGATCTACTCTACTCTTAGGAGATTGTTCTTAAAAGAATACATACGAGAGGGAGTACTTTGGGGTGTAGCCTCTCAGCTCCAGAAAGCCCAACGAGAAGAAGGTGAATCTGTGAGAGACTTCATTAGTCGCCTAAAGAATTTGAATTCTCGATGCAATCCAAACGATCAATTCAACAACAACCAATTGCTCGATAGATTCATTAGGGGACTACAACATGAAAGTATTTATAATGGCCTAGTCATTAGAGGTATCACTACTTGGGAAGCAGCCACCATGAATGCAATCCAATTGGAGGATAATTTAATGATTGCAGGAGAAAGAGTGTCTGCCGAGCCGAAGTCTAGTAGCTCGCAAGCATCAGGGCATGAGCCAATGAAGATAAAGCCAATCGTGAAAGAGCAAACGATGACTTTGGCACATCTCACCAAGGCCATCCAAGAAAGCCTTAGGGGTAATCGTGCTCCACAAAACACTCATATGTATCCACGAAGGGAGCAGCAATGGTGCTCAATCTGCTTGGGCCCACATACTACGAGTGAATGCCCTACTTTCATAGTAAAGTTTAACGGGACTTGTAACACGTGTGGTAGGTATGGCCATCAAGCGAAGGATTGCCTAATGCTTAAACGCATCATGGAAAATAGACCGCCTATAGCTTGGGCAGACTCACCTCGAGTTCTTGCATTGATGCCTACCCCACCCATGGAGCAACAGTTTCCATTACAGCACATGGTCCCTAGAACCCAAAATGTGGTCCAAACCACACCGTTGCAACCTCCAGTGCTAGGACCGCAACCCCCTCATCCAAGAGTTACACCTATGAACCAAATAGGTTGCGAGTCATCTAGTACTTATGTAGATTGCGAAGAAGACATAGACTCTAGTATCACCTATGGAGTCGACATGCTTAAGGAGTGTCCCATGTACTATATGGAAGACCATTGGGGACAAATCAAACCGGTATATCAAGCTACTGTGCTAGCAGCAAGAGGCCAAAACATTAATAGTTTTGCCAGGAGACCACCTCTTGAGTGCTACGAATGTGGTGGACCACATCGAGTAGCTGAGTGCCCCATTAGAATGCAAAAGAATGTTGCACTAATGCAAACAAGTCAAGGGAGTGAATTGGTAATGCCAATACTCATTTGTAATCGTTGTGGCATAGATCATTTGATCGCACAGTGTCCTAACAATCCAAACGCGCGGAAAATCACACCATTAAACTTAATAGAGATTGTTGATGGGACACCACCAACTATAAACATAGCACCAGTGAATGCACTCACACGGTCGATGCTCCAAAAGCAAAATTACATCCTCGAAGAGAGAGATGCTGCATCCATTGGCCGAGCGAGAAAGAAGAAAACACGAAGAAAGAAATCCCTTAATGCTTCTAGCTCAAAACATAGTTCAAAGACTAACATAGGGACAGGAGAGGATCCCGTGTATATGAATGACCCTGAGGATGACTCAGATTCGATAGAGACCACGGAGACCAAAACTCTTACTACAAAGGAAAAAGCCAGTGAGGAGGATCACGAGAGGGAATTACGATGAACACCAAAAGAGTATTCAAAGTTAAACCACCCAGTTGTGAACCCCCAAGATAAGCCACGAGAGACAAAAAATGAGGATTGCAAGAGAAAGATTGGAACCTATCCAAACCCAACATTGGAAATTGAACGAGTCCAACAACTGAGGGGTTTGGTGGAAGAAACTCAACGAACATTAGAACCTGAACCCAAACATATCCAGATGTCGGACACAGTGTTTCCCACACAAGTTCAACCTCACAAGAACTACATGCCGTTAGCTATACCTAGTATCATTCGGGACACACACCTTTCCTACTAGAGAGAATGTTTGGTGAGGGAATGCCCGACCCCCTTGAGGAAGTGGAGATTCCATCTTCACCATTCTCTTGTCAGGGTCCTACGTCCCACAAGATGCCATTAAATGTTGCCAAATTGATGGATTTCATGTCTTTAGAAGTTAGAACTACCATCATGTCCAAACTATATAAAGACCCCGAGCTAGTCTCAGCTCTTCGAGCCTTCCTCAATGGAGAATTACAGGCCGGATTACCACAGTTTGCACATATGAACAAACCTGACTCGGTAATGAATGATGAGGAACATTTAGCACCACCATCTGACCTAGCGGGACATGAATCTGTAATTGAAGTACCCGTTAACAAGTTGGGGCAATACTTTGAAGGTGATGAATCTAATGCTACTCTACCAATCACTACTAAAGGATTAACTGTAAAGGGGGTCCTTGACGGTGGTGCGGGAGTCAGCATGGTGACAAAGAGTTGTTGGGAGTCTATGGGGAGACCTCACCTTGAAGCCACAAGCGTAGTGGTAAAAATAGCTAATGGATCTATTGTTACGCCTATTGGAATGCTAAAGGATCTCAGGATCAAGGTCTTGGGACACAAGGTAAGGCAGACTTTCATTGTTATGGATTTTTCCAAGCATCCTATGTCATTTGAGATGATCTTAGGGCGTCCATTCATGAGGGAAGCAAAAATGGTGCATGACTGGTCCAAAAACCACGTCTACTTACAGTTCCAAGACTCTGTCATTCGAGTTGATCTTTTAAGTGGTCGAACGCATCCTCTAGGAAATAAATTCATCATTGATAATCGATCAGACACAACAATTCACTCAGCTCCATTACAGTATTGTTACACGTGTAACGAAGACACGGATATTGGGGAGAACTCTCCTTATATGGATATCCTACCCGGAATGACTGAGTCAGACAATGTCGATTGGGTGCACCTAGCGGCAACTATAGATACATGGGGAGCTAGAGGAACAACCTGGGTAACACCAGATGGGAAAGAGATACCAGACATTGCACCAGTAAACATGTTAGGTGTAGCGCATGTAACATCCAATGATAAGAAAGAGGCACACCTATCTGAGAGTGAAACCGATGATACACATCAGAAACGGAATCTCAGGGAGAAATGGATTCAGAACGTGAGGAAACATCGAGTGAACCAAGTATAGAAACTGAACACTCAAGGCCTAGTACGACCATCTATGGTAATTTATATGAGAGTGAAGAAGATACAAACGAAGACCTATCAGGCGAGTCGAGTTCAAACATTTACCAAAATCAAAACCTTAACAAAAAACAAAGGTCATATAAGAGACGACGATATCGAGCAAATGTGAGAGCTAGGATAAACAAGGAAAGATCTAATGCAGAATGGCTTAGCTATCTAGGGGCATGTGATGCTCATCGAAAGCTAGTAGGCAATTGGGGTGAACATCTCCAGAGTGTCATGTGGTGTAGCCTGCGACCCATTGACCTCGCTCAATTGGAGGTTACAGAGCCGAAATTGAGTCGAACTATAAGAAGACGTCAAAACCGAGAGTTAGCACAACAACAAAAGGAGGCAAAACTAAAAGAAAGGTCTCCGTCAAGACAAGAGCCTGCTGACTTACATACGGCTCCTGAACATTTTAAATCTTATACCACGAGGGAGCGAAAGGTTGTGTATGCCAAGGCCCAACGAATACCTACCAATGGAAGCAGTGGAGTCTATGATGGTCCAACGGTAGTTAAAGAGATAGAATTAGCAAAACCAGGTGAGGAGTCTAAACCAATCTTTATTGCTCAAGACCTTACCGAAACTGAAGAGGCTGTACTTAAGGAGCTCCTCAAGGAATACAAGGATATCTTTGCTTGGACATATCATGACATGAAGGGCGTTCCACCTTCTGTGGTGCAACATACAATTCCCATGATCAACATTGCTAAACCCGTCCAGCAACGACCCTATCCAATGAATCCTAAGTATGCCAAAATTGTACAAGAGGAGATTGAAAAACTTATCCAATGCGGATTCATATACCCTATTGAGCACTCAGAATGGGTTTCTCCAATAGTCATTGTGCCAAAAAAGAATGGTAAACTAAGAGTGTGAGTGGACCTCAAGAAAGTTAATGCAGCTACTAGGAGAGATCATTATCCCTTGCCATATTCAGAACATGTGCTTGAAAGAGTTGTGGGCAAGGAAGCTTATAGCTTTTTAGATGGGTACTTTGGTTACAATCAAATCACAATTGCATTAGAGGACCAAGCTAAAACTGCTTTTATCACATAGTTTGGAGTGTTTGCATTTCGTGTTATGGCGTTTGGCTTAACAAATGCCCCTGCTACATTCCAACGATTAGTAAACACTGCGTTTAAAGAATTTCCAAGGGAGTTTTGTGAAGCTTTCCTAGACGACCTTTGTGTTTATTCTTCTTGGGAGAAGTATTTGTTATATCTACGAAAAATATTTGAAAGGTGCAGATTTTATCGCATCTCATTGAACCCTTTCAAATGCCAATTTTGAATTAAGCATGGAGTCATTCTAGGGCATATAGTGTCCAAGAACGGGATATCCACAGATGAGAGTAAGATTAAAGCCATTGCCGATTTGCCACCACCTACTAACTATAAAGGAGTTCAAAGATTTATTGGCCATGTTGGTTATTATCGAAGGTTTATTTTAAACTTTGTCGAGATAGCGCGTCCATTGTACAAGCTTCTTATCGAGTTTCACTGGACGGAAGAATGTCATCAATCTTATGAGTTATTAAAGAAGGCCCTAACAAGTGCTCCAATCCTGCGAACACCTGATTGGAATGTACCTTTTCATGTGCATATTGATGCATCAAATTTTGTTATTGGGTGTGTTCTAACTCAACCAAGAGAACATAAATTGGACTACCCTATTAGCTTTGCAAGTCGCCAATTAAATGATGTCGAGATGAACTACACTACTACAGAGCGTGAAGGTCTAGCTATGATTTACGCAGTAAAGAAATTTCGCTATTACCTTCTTTCTACCAAGTTTGTGTTTTATGTTGATCATCAAGCATTGCTATATTTGGTAAACAAGCCGTGTTCCACAGGTCGAATTACACGTAGTTGTTAATTCTTCTTGAGTTTGACTTCACCGTTGTTGTGAGGCCTGGGAGGAAACATGTCATGGCGGATCATTTATCTCGTATCCCTAATGGCGAAGCTCCTACGGGGGTTGATGATGAATTGCCTGATACTCCTTTGTTCATTGTTGAGACAATGCCTGAATGGAGTGAAAAGATTGTTAACTTCTTAGTTAATGGTTTTCCACCCAAAGAGGTGCGAAAAGATATAGCTCGAAAATTAATCAAGGAATGCGAACCCTATGGCTTACTGGTTGAAACTCTCTATAAGAGAGGAAAAGATGATGTTCTTAGATGCTATGCCCGCGAGGATGAGTATTTATATATTCTACAAGAGGCACACATGGGCGTAGTTGGTGGTCACTTTTCAGGAAAGTTGACTGCCCAAAAGATCTTACAGTCAAGCTATTGGTGGCCCACTCTGTTTAAGGATGCATCACTTTTTGCAAAGGGATGTGATGAATGCCAACGCTTCAAGAAGCCACAAAGAAGGGATAGTATGCCTCTACATCCCATCAAGGTAACCCAACCATTTGAAAAGTGGGGCTTAGACTTTGTAGGACCGATTAGTCCGGTTGCACGTAACACGCAATCACGATATATCATTGTGGCTACCGACTATGTAACCAAATGGGCTGAAGCAAAAGCAACACGAAAGGCGGATGCAAAAACAACAGCTAAGTTCCTCTTTGAGAACATTATCACACGTTTTGGATGCCCCTTTGAACTTGTGAGTGACAATGGAGCTCATTTTATAAATGAAGTAATAAAAGAACTCACATCAAACTTCATGATATCTCACCACAAGTCTATACCCTATTATCCCCAAGCAAATGGCCAAGCTGAGAGTACCAACAAGACTCTCATCTCCATTTTCACAAAGACAGTTGAGGCTCATCGCACTGATTGGGACCTAAAGCTTTACATCAGCTTTATGGGCTTATCGTATTGCGTATAAAGTTGCTATTAATTGCACACCGTTTAAGATGGTGTATGGCCAAGAAGCAGTTATGCCATGGGAGTTTGTCATTCCTAGTCTTCGAGTAGCTTCTCAAGAAGGTTGGGATGGTAACCCCTTAGTGGAGCGATTATATATCCTGGAAAGGCTAGATGAAGAAAGGCAATTAGCTGTGCGAAATGCTCTAGTGGAGAAGGATAGGAGAAAGAAGTGGTTTGATAGCCATTTAAAGGATAAAGACATCAAGGTTGGTGATAAAGTTCTTATGTACGGGGTACGTAATGAAAAGAAGAAATTGAAATACGCTGGTAAGGGACCATATCGAGTGTGTGAAATTACCCCGCAAGGGACCATTCGTGTGGAGACTCTAGATGGAGTTGAAACCATTGGATTCCTTAATGGGAGTAAATTCAAAAGATATTATGATCCTCTAAGACAGGAAGAGTTGCAAGCCATCCATCAAAAGAAGGCTGCCAAGGAACAAGCAGAGCTTAGAAAAATCCAAGCAAGAGTTGAGACTCGAGAATGACAACAACGTCTTAGACGCTAACGAGAGGCTAATCTGGGAATCATGCAAGCATTTTTCGAGGACACAGATGACGACTCATTAGAATATGAGCCACCCCTACGATACCCAATTGAGCTAAATAGCCCCTATGGGAAAGTACTATACAATGCCTTATTAGATACGGGAGCTAAACACAATTTGTTATCCTATGGAGTTTGGTGTCAATTAGGGAAACCGACCCTATCCCCGAGTACGATGCAAGTCAAGGGCATTAATAAAAAGAAAACTGCTATTCTTGGAGTCCTTCAGACCCCTGTTGTCTATGACAATGGAAGCATAGTGCAGAGGTTTCTAGTCATGCCCGCGGGAGCTATGGAAGGCAACGTAAACCTGGGAGGCACGTGGAAGTTGGCAACCAAATGCACTATTGATTAGGATACTGTTAGTGTCACGACGCGACCACCGACTCTTACCCCTATCATTCCAGCAAAGTCACCTACGTTGCAAACTCTAGCAAAGTTGAAGGATAGCCAACATTCACAAGCCAAGGTGGTTAACTCGTCTTTGCCGGCTACCCATGAACCTAGCACTTCAACACTTGTAGTTGCAACAAGCAGTAATATTGCAAGTACTCAACATGCACGACCTAAGAGTACATATCAATGGGTCCCCAAGGCCTTACTTCCAACTACCTCAACCCTCCCATCCATTCCAAGAAAAATTCCCCTGGAAAACCAAGAGCGCGCTCTAGGAGGGTCAAGACCAAATCACGATGGATTCCAAAACGACTATTAGAAGCCCAAGGCTACTATGATGGAAATGAGCAAATCTGAATACCTAAACGTAAAATGTGTCCTTCCCTATCGACAACAAACCCATATGAGTCAAAGAGTGTAACGCTAAAGCCAATGGCAGACCGTGGGAAGGGAAAGATCACAGAATGCTACACACCTAGTCCAGAGCTAGTTTGGGCTCCAAGGCAAAACCAATTTATTCCACCTAGCTCAGGAAGGGGGGGGTTCCATGAAGCTTCTAGCTCCTCATGTAATACATCCATAGAGGTAAAAGCTTCTACACAGCCTCCACCTACAATAGTGGACCTCCATGAAGCTACAAAGGAATCCACACCTTCCAGTGTTCAAGAATCACTTGATGAACCACTTCAAGTTCGATCCTGGGAGAGTACCTTACCACCCTTGCAACTCGACGAGGCACCTAAGGTAATAGAAAACTACTGGCAAAAATCTTCACCTATAACAACTTGGAACAACTGGTTTCAAAGGGTGACGACATCATTTCAAACGATATGATCTACCCAAGGAAGGGGGGAGTGTTTGTGGATATCCATTATTCAATTGCTTCCCTCTCAACCTTTCTCCCTGACCTCTTAATCTCCAATCTTCGGGAATGTATATAAAGCCTTATACTCACAAAAACAAGATAAAAAAGTAAAAGAGCAAGAGCCATAACACAAAATCATAAAAACAAATTATGCACAAGAACACGACCCTTGTAATATTTGCACTCTAACCATCATCTATTTGCGTGTACAGATATGGCTAGTATGCTTGAGTCATCCACTCCTGCCTTGGGTGAGAGGTACCCTCGTTACTTTTCACAAATATTTCACATGGTCTTTCCAGTGCTTGCATGTGAATGGGATTTGATAGGTACGCTAGCATGTGAGAGGAATTTTGAGGAGTTAGAATGGTTGATACGTCTCTTGACCACGTCTGATCCATACTTAGTAGAGAGCGTTTCTCCCATTGCACAAGCCTACCCTTTTGACCAAGATGACTATAGGCGTCTAGTGACCTTCTTAGTAAACATGGGCACCTATGATGAAGAAGAAAATTTATAGGACTACACGGATGGCATATATGGTTTCATGGATGATGACTTTGTTTATCTCGATGACGAGGATAGGGGTTTAGCCTTAGGGTTTCCCCCCAACCTCTACAATATCCTATTCCCTTGACTCTCTAGGGGGAGTGCAAATAATTAGGTTAGGGTTCCTTATGTTTTTTGTTGTGTTCAATAAGTGTTGGTACCTTTTCCCACTAATGTCCTCCTGGAGGTATTCCTTTTGTTTCCTAGTGTGTACAGGAGCGTGTTGCTATTGATAGGATTTGGACCTTCATGGAATCTTTATCTCGACTCACTCTTCAAATCAAGCGCGACCATCGACACAAACAGGTGTTTCTTGTCCATTAGCATTGCCCCTTATCTTTTTTGCATCTATGATTGTCTGCTTTGATTGTGATTGGTAGGATAATATCCAGCACATTTGCTTAGTAACAAACATTTAATTCAATGTAATTTTTTGTCATAATCACTTGTCTAGGTTTAAAAATCAACCAGCCCGACTAAGCTAGTTTGACTAAGTTAGGTGTTAGCGATCTTCTCTTAATACCATGGGGAATGCCTTCCTAATAATCAATGGTTACTTAGGTTCTTAATCCGATTTAGGCAGCATTGTGTGAAATGTACTAGGGCTTTCTAGTGGGCTTGACCCTATTGACCTTTAGCTTAAGTATTATAAAGGGAGTTTACTAGTGTGATGAGCCTGGGGAGGTGTATCAGTGTTATATGACCCCCCAAAGTTACAAAATTAAAATGCTGAAAAAAAACAAACAAAAAATCAAAGTGCCACAATGTAAAATCTTAAGCTGGAAGAGAAATCTCAGCTTGATTTGGTACTTCACTCACATGTATTGCCTATGGTACTAGAGCCCTAGAGGTTCCCAGTGTGGTCGCTTTTCCTTGAAAAGCAAAAAACCCAAGGCATACAAAATAAGCACACACATAAAAATTGAATCATTGTGAAAAGACTTTGGGGGGTCAAAGCAAAGGTAATCAGTCAGGCGATGATTTTATGAGAAATTCCTTTTATCGTAGCTTAACTACAAGGTCCTCTAGGTATAGCCTCTAGTCAGCCCTCGAACATGAAATACTTGGCTCTCGTGATTAAACAACTTAATGAACCAGAGAAAATTAAGAAGCTTACCCATGGTATTAATAGTCGATCTCTAGTGCCTTTCGACCGTTAAATTAGCGACCCCAGACTTGTTTAATTTTTTACCTTTACATCTATTTATGCATTTGATTACATTGCAATTTAATGCTTATTGCTGACAAATTGTTTAAAATTCTGTTACCAATCAATTGTCTGCCTAAAATTGCATATGCTTTTTAATCGCTTATGAGAATGCAATTACTGTGCAATGTTGTTTGATTTTGCAGTGACTGAAGAAGGCTAAGGACATTCATCTCAAATGCTCTTCCACCTCGACCAACGAGCTTCAACTCAATAGCTTCCGAGGACGGAATCTACATCAGGAAGGGGGGCATGTTAACCCTCACGACTCACGGACACCCTATCACCTACGAGACGGACGTTGTAACCTACGGTGGACATTGTATTATTTATTTGGTAGAGTCAGGTACTAGGCTTGTCGGTCCAATAGGAAAAGGGTAAGAGTGATCGCCGATGAGAGGCATACTCTAACTGGGACATTCAAGGGATTAGTTGGCTAAGCATGGGCGCCCAAGTGTGAATGGGGTGAGCTCATATAAAAGCCAACTAAACCTAAAATTCACTTATTCTCTCATTTGTGCAATAGAAGAGTGCTCTTGCTCCATCTCCATCTCCATCTTCTTCTTCTTCACCTCCTTGTGTGTGTGTATGTGTGTGTGTGTGTGAGAGAGAGAGAGAGAGAGTGCGATCGAGCATTGCGGCGGCACGACAGCGGTGAAGCGGTTGAGCACGACGTAGCGGCTTCTCCTTCTTCTTCGCGGCGAGGAATCCTCCACGGTAGGAGCATAGAGCGGTGAGTGACACACCATTGCCCTCTTTTGAGCTTACTAGTTAAGCTAGTTGTGTGCCTGGAGCCGTCTGTGGCTTGCACACAGTGTTAGGCAAGGCCCTTGCTTCGACAGTGCGGCAAGGAGTGCACACTGAGCTCTGATACCAGTTGAAGGAGTACGAGCGGAAGTGTGACGCGAGAGAGAGTGAGAGAAGAAGAGCACGATGATATGGTGAACTCGCTCTACTGTAATGTGTAGAGCATAGTGAGTTCTTATTAGGTTTTTACAAAAGAATATGTGTACATACCTGGCGGCCCGCCCACTTACCTGGGCGACCACATTGGGCTTTATACCCCAACAACGCAGCCTCATGGTTTGTCAAGAAAGGACAAAAGGACAAAGTGTAGATGTAAGAAGGCTTTATATGGGTTGAAGCAATCTCCTCGTGCTTGGTATGAGAAAGCTGACACTCATTTGGTCAAATGAGGCTTTTGTAACACTCCAACAGAAGCACATTGTATGTAAAGCGTGAGGATGATGTACTTCTCATTGTTGTTCTTTATGTGGACGATTTGTTGATCATTGGTCCCAATGAGGCACATATTTCTGAATTTAAGGCTGATTCAAATGCTACTTTCAAGATGAAAGATTTGGGGCTCTTGTATCATTATTTGGGCATACAGTTTAAGCAATGTGATGGTGGTATTGCCTTGTGTCAGAAAAGTTACATAGAGACATTGCTATGTAAGTTTGGACTTGAGGACTGCAAACCTATTGCCACTCCCATGGAAACATGTTTGAAGTTGAGTCTACATGATGCTGGTGATCCTGCTAATGTCACTCTTTACCAAACTACTGTTGGCTGCCTCATTTATGTATGCAACACGAGGCCGTATATTCAGTTTGCAGTCTCACAAGTCAACAGATTTATGCATAGCCCAGGGTCTAAGCATTGGCAGGCTGTCAAGAGGAGTTTTCTCTACCTTAGTGGCACTTTACATCTTGGCTTGTTTTATCCCAAGGGGGGATCATTGCCACCAGACTTACATGCTTTCTCAGACTCAAATTGGGCTGGTTGTTTTGACACGCGAGTGTCCACAATAGGTTTTTGTTTCATGCTTGGCAGTTCATGTATATCATGGTTGAACAAGAAGCAACCTATTGTGGCCACTTTGAATTGTGAGGCTGATTACAGGGCAGTCTTCACAACTACAGTTGAGTGTGTATGGCTCAAACGCCTTATGGCTTATTTGGGTGTTGGACAGGACACTGCCAACACTATCTACACTGACAGTCAGAGCCCATTGGCAGTTGCGAGGAACCTAGTTTTTCATGCTCGCACAAAGCACATTGAGGTGCATTACCACTATGTCAGGGAGAGGCTCTCAACAGGAGAGATCAGCTTGGCTTATGTGCCAACACAGGACAACCTTGCTGATCTTTTCACAAAGGCATTGTCTCGAGAGAAGCTCGAAGCTTTCTACAAAGCTTTGGGCTTACTCCCCTTTGTGGACTGATCAGTCCTCAGGGCATGGCACTTCCCTTTACTCATGTGCCAGCTCTCGTTCACCGCATCACTCGAGGGGGGATTTGTTACCATATACATGTGGTAGTGATGTGTGTGACCAGACTAGGACCACTGAGGCATTTTTTCCCCCTTTAAGAGGTTTTCTCCCCCGTGCACTGTATATACGCCCATTACTTTAGGGCTATCTATCTTTCCATTGCAAAACTAAGTAATACTCTCTCAGTTATGTGCCTTGAGCTTACTTCGTCTTCTCCAAGATGTGTGCATTTCCTTGCAACCCTAATTCCAACAACTTCATGCTATCATCCATTTGAATGGCCTCTTTGTAGCAAGTGGATTCACTGCAATCAGTGACTAGTAAATAGTCCAATCCTGGCTCAAAACGCTCAAGTGCAAGAGATGTACAAGTAGATCTCCGAAGTGCATGACTACTGGATTTCGCTCTCTCTGGAGCAACATGTGTGTGTGTACTAGTGGAAGGTGCATCACTAGCACGTCCAACATTTTGTGTGACTGGCGGTGAGGAAACATCCTCAAACCATACTCTACGATACTCAATGTCTTTCACTAGCCTTCTATGCATCTTAGACTCGTTGAATATCACCTGTGAGCTGCATATAATCTTCTTTGATTTTGGGTGCCAGAGATTATATTCCATCTCTCTATCGGCACAATATCCAATGAAGATGCACTTGTGTGATTTGGGGTCCACATTTTGTCTAAGCGCTTTTGACACATGTGAGAATTCCTCACACCCAAATACACGTAATGTGTCATAATTGGGGTCTTTGCCCATCCACATCTCCTTCGGAACCTTGTACTTTAGTGGTGTACTAAGTGACCGATTGATTAAATAAGAAGCCGTCGTAACAACTTCTCCCCAAAATTCTTGAGGTAAGTTGGCCGTAGACAACATAGAAGTGACCCGTTCTTGAATGGTTCTATTCATCCTCTCAGCCACACTGTTTTGGATGGGTGTGTAAGGCATGGTAAACTGTCTTCTATTGCATCTTTTACTACAAAAATCCTTGAACTCGGAGGAGATGTACTCGCCTCCATTGTCACTGCACAAAGCTTTAAGCTTTCTACCTGATTGGTTCTCTACCAATGCTAAGAAGAAAGACAATAAAGACGTCGCTCTTCTGCTTCAAGAGATAAACCCACACCTTTCTAGTAGAGTTGTGTATGAATTTTAGGAAGTATAACACTCCCCCTAGAGACTTGACTAGCATACGTCCGCAAAAGTTGCTATGAATGATATCTAGAGAACTCCTTGTCCAAAGGCGCTGGCTTGGTCTATTTTCCATAGATACATTGCTCACATAAAGAGAAGTTAGAGTAATCTAACATAGGGATATAACCAAAATGCTGCAAAACTTTCATTCCCTTTTGATTCATATGTCCTAGCCGGCTATGCCACAACTCTGTAGAAGGCAGTTCGGCTACACAAATAGGACTCTCTTTCACAGAAGAGACATAAAGTGAGTATAATGAGCGAGACTTCTGGCCTTTCAGTACGACCATATTTCTCTTCTTGATAGTCCAAGAACCATGTGCAAATATGGTAGTGTAACCAACTGTCTAACTGATATCAAACTCTTTGTCAATTTGGGTACATGTCTGACATTATGCAGCATAAACTCAATGCCATTACGCATAGAAAACTTAATGCTACCCACACCGCATATATCGAGCTCATAAGAATTGTCTAGCTTCACTGTGACATGTGTGGCAGTGTATGTAGAAAACCACTCCTTGTGAGGAGTCACATGAAAGCTAGCACCTGAGTCCACGATCCAATTCTATGCATAACGCTCACCGTGAGCTAACAATGCATCATGACTCAAATCAATGTGAAAATCAACACATCATTTGGCACTTCAAAAACTTTTTCAATGGCTGGAGACAACCACATTAAGCACTTCACTTTTCATGCTGCTTTTAGGTTTGTCAGACTTTGCTTTCTCTTTGCCCTTATCACGCTGCATTGTGCGACAATCTTTCTTCAAGTGTCCCTTTTTATGGCAGTAGTAACACACTAGATTTTGCATTTCTTTTTTGCGACTCTTGCTATGACTTTGCCTACAATCTTGTGAACGACCACGGCTACGACCACGCTGTTTTTGCTTGTCATGATTTCCACTAGCCACATATGCATCACCATGCCCACCCGCATCAAGAGATTGACGTCGAATCTCCTCAGTGAGCAACACACCGGCAACACTACTAAAATCTAGCTTGCCATTGTGTATAGAATTGCTTATGGTTGTGTTGAAGATCTCAAACCAATGGACTGCCAGGTCCCGGTCCATCCGCCCAACCTCCCTTTAATAGGCTCCTAGCCCCTTTCGGACCCCTTCCCACTGGCAGCCGGCCTTTGGCCGAGTCCGTGACCCCTTGGTTTGGCCCTTGGCCTGACATTACTCCCCCCTTGGAGAAGCGTTTTCGTCCTCGAAAACAAAAGTGGGGAATTTCTTCTTAAGAACACTAATGTTTTCCCAAGTGGCACCCTCTTCAGGGCGATCTTTCCACTTGACTAAAGCTTGACTATGTACATGATGACGAGTACGGAGTTCATGAAAATCTAAAATGCGTTCAGGTTCATGCGGTTGAGTGGGAGGTTCAGTGAAATCAACCAATATCTGTTGGCCGATAACATTGTCGTCCCCATGTAAGCGTTTACGTAAATGACTTACATGAAATACCGGATGGACACGAGAGTGAGCAGGTAACTCAAGTTTGTAGGCCCTATCACCAACTCGCTTGAGTATCTTGAATGGCCCACAATAACGTGGAGATAATTTGGGTGTAGGCCCAGTCTTCAGACTTTCTGAATGCTCCGGCACACGCAAAAATACCTCTTCCCCTTCCGTGAAGGTAACTTGCCGACGTTTCTCATCAGCATATTTCTTATACCGATCCTGTGCTTGTCGAACGTTTTGATGAGCAAGTCTCAGCATTTCCATATGATCTTGGAGAAACTCCTTCACCTGTTGGAGCTTCTCAGTTGCCAACCCCACCGTCACTGGTGATCTAGGTTGAAAACCATACATAAGCATGAATGGACTAAAACTAATTGTAACATGCTTAGCACTATTATATGCAAACTCAAGAATAGGAAGATAATCTTCCCAATCGGATTGCTTCTTGCTAACGTATGCCCGTAGCATATCCTCTAGCACTTGGTTGACTCGTTCAATCTGACCATCTGTTTCAGGGTGATCAGCCGTACTTAAATTAAGTTGTGTACCCAATCGTTTAAAAACAGCTCTCCAAAAATGACTGTTAAACTTGGGATCACGATCACTCACAATGTTACTTGGCAATCCATACAACCTGTAAAGATTGTCCACAAATAACTTAGCTAATTCTGGAGTCTTAATGGTTGACTTGGTTGGAATAAACCGACAAAGTTTAGTCAACCGGTCTATGACCACCCATACCGAGTCATGGACTCGAATAGTGGTTGGTAAACCCACAATAAAATCCATGGAGATACTTTCCCATTTACCATTGGGAATTTCTAAAGGATGTAAGAGTCCTCCTGCTTTCAGGCGCTCTACTTTATTAACTTGACATTTTTTGCAATGCAAGACATAGTCTTGAACATACCCATGCAAACCTGGCCAGTAAAACTGTCGTCTTACGAGTGCATAAGTTTTCTTAATTCTCGGGTGCCCTGCACTTGGACTATCGTGACATTCATAAAGAATTTGGCGCCGAATGTCCGCGTCCGTCGGTACACACACTCTCCCCTTGTGGAGTAGGTACCCATCATCTATGGAAAAATTCTTCCATCTCTGTAGTTCATCACTCGAAAGCGGAGAACTGGGTGTGGAGGAAACAAAACCACTACCAACATTGGAGTGAGAAGGATCCCTCTTTCTAACATAGCTCCACACCTTGGAGTATGCAGTATCATGCTCACACTTACCTTTGAGAGATTCCAAAAACTCACTCCGCAATTCGTGAAAAGGAGAGAGTTGATCTCTGGCATTCGGTTGAGAGCATCAGCCACTACATTGTACCGCCCTTTGCGATAACGTAGCTTGGCATCATACTCCTGAAGAATCTCAGCCCACCTGGCTTTGCGACCCTTCAAATCACTTTGTTGTGTAAACCACTTGATGCTTTCATGGTCAAACACAATCTCGAACTGTGCACCATACAAATAATGTCGCCATGTCTTTAAAGCAGACACTGTTGCATAGAGCTCTCGTTCGTAAGCAGAGTAATTCTGTTGTGCTGAATCCAGCTTCTTGCTTTCAAATGCAATGGGCCTTCCCTCCTGCAGAAGGACTGCTCCAATCGCACGATTACTAGCATCCGTTTCTAAAACGAATGGATTTAAGGGATCGACAATAGCCAAAACAGGAGCTCTGGCTAATGTGTCCTTAAGTTTGTCAAAACTTTGTTGTTATGCTAATCCCCACTGAAATGTCTTGCCCTTGGCTTTTAGTTGATCTGTCATGGGAACAGCAATATGGGCATAGTTTTTAACGAATCGACGATAAAAACCTGCAAAACCCAAAAAAATCTGGAGCTCGTACAAATTTTTGGGAGAGGGCCACCTCCGAATGGCATCCACCTTGGATTGATCCATGTGTAACCCTGCAGCCGAAATAACATGCCCCAAGGAGTGAATTTCCTCCTTGAGGAAATCACATTTGGATTCCTTAGCATATAATTGATTTTGGCGTAACAAATGAAACACTTGTTTCAAATGTGCTAAATGATCTTCCTCAGAGGCACTATATACAAGAATGTCATCGAGGAAAACGATAACAAACTTTTCCAAGTATGGTCTCAAGACACTATCCATGAGTGTCATGAACGTAGCTAGAGCATTGGTTAACCCAAAGGGCATCACCAAAAACTCATAATGTCCAAACCTTGTTCGGAACGCTGTTTTGGGTATATCCGCAAGCCTGATGCGTACTTGATGATACCCAGATCTTAAATCAATCTTTGAAAATATACGAGCGTGGGTGAGCTTATCAAACAGCTCATCTACTCGTGGCAATGGGTGCTTGTTCTTAACAGTAACCGCATTTAATCCACGGTAATCTACGCACATGCACATACTACCGTCCTTTTTCTTCACCAAAAGAATGAGAGAGGCCCATGGTGAAGAACTTGGTTGAATAAACCCTCTACCGAGATAGTCAACAAGCTGACGTTCCACCTCAGCAGCCTCAGAATGACTCATTCTGTAAGGCGGTTTACTCACTGGCTTACTGCCTGCAACCACGTCTATGCCATGTTGCACAGAACGTGTCGGCGGTAGCCCTAGTGGTAAATCATTTGGGAAAACATCCTTGAATTCCCTTAAAAGTTCCTTTAATTCATTAGCAACATTTGCTTGTTTTGAATTAGTAGGCATAGCTGGAAGAGGAGGGAGAGAAGAATGCGGCGTTGAGGAAGTTTTATTCAAAACATTATCATCATTAAAAACATCATCCACATTGGAAATAAAATGGCACAGTGAGTAACACAAAAAGAGTTCTTCTATTGCATCATCAGAAGCAAGCTTCATAAGCTCAGTTGTACAAATAAGTGGTGAGGAAGGTACATCCTTCTCCCCCAACAACAGCACGTGCAGACCATTGGATTCGAACATTAGACTATTATGCTCATAGCTACGTCTAAGTGATGATCCTAAACTATGCAACCATTCACTACTAAGAACCACATCCGCCCTCTCCATATTCATGACTTGGAAATCCAAAGAGGTACGGTATCCTTGAATTTCCAGAGGTACATCTTTAACCTGAGTTTCCCATATCTCAGCATCATGGCCATTAATCATTGCTACCTTGTAGCGATGGGAACTCGGGGTTTGGGGCAATTTGAGTCGTTTCACCAATTTATAATTGATGAAATTGTGCGACGCACCATCGTCTACCAAGATCCGCACCCTGTGCCCTTGGATAGAGCCATGCATACGCACCAACTCATGTGGTCCGAAAGTCTGCTGCCACATGGAGGCCGTGATACATCACTCATGCACCGCCTCGGTGTGTGTTACTTCCACATTAGCAAACTGGGAAGAGGATTCAAGAGGTAAAAGCTGCACCATGTGCACTGCTTTTTCCTTCCCCTTGTCTTGAGCAGCAGATTTCCCCTTGGGACAATCCTTTTTGCTATGTCCAGTTCCCAAACATTTAAAGCACAACTTTTCTTTTTTGGCTTTCTCAAACTCTTCCGTTGAGAGAGGACCTCGTGACCCCTTGGGCTTTTTGGAGATCTCTGATGCAACAGATGCAAATTTTCTTTTATGATGCACATGCTGTGGACGTGTTGAAACAGGTGTAGTGTCATGCACATGCGAACTATGCAATGCCCGATCATCGGGATCATCATGGATGTGAGCTTGCACTATTGCGTCCTCAAGTGTTTGTGGATCTTGGGTTTTAACGTGCTTCTTAAGCTCGGGTTTTAACCCACGGATGAACCCACGTACCTGTTGAAAGGTGTCCATCCCTTCCAGCTTGAGGATCACATCCCGATAATGGGAAATATATTCCAATAATGTTTTATGCTGGCGCATAGAACATTCATCCCAGGCGGTCCAATTTCTATCCTTCTCATTAGTAGGTAGAAATTCCTTCCTGAAGACAGTCTCAAAAGTTGCCGAAGTCTGTGGTAGGATACCCTTCTCCTTGACAGACATCCACCATTTGTAGGCCTTGCCGTTCAAAGTCAGACTTGTCTGCAGCGCCTTGGCTGCATCCTGGGTACGTCGAAGGTCATGAATACCATCCCACTTGCTGAGAAAAATATTCACGATGTCCTTGTTTCGCTCACGCTCTTCTCCCCGAAAAATTGGTGGCTTTGTATTTTTCAACAAATCGTCCACCTCTTTTTGGGTCAGAGAGTGTAGCGGTCCCGGAGGAGGGCGTTGCCCGGCACCCGGCCCTTGGCCTGGTGTGGAGCCATGCTCCTGATTTTGCTGACCAGCAGGACCCGTGGCCTGCTGCCGCATATGCAACTTAATCAAATCGGATAATGCTGTGACATTCTGATTTAATTGTGCAAAATTCGTTTCAAGCACAGTCATGCGTGTTTGCAATGCACGGAAATCTTGCATGTCCAGCAACTCATACGCATCGTTTGTCGCCGTTGTGGCACGATTACCCTCCGTGAGAGGAACCGTCCGCGTGGCATCGGCAGACGAAACGTGCGCGGACTGCTCGAAATCGAATGCATGATGCATATCTATGTCCGAATCCATGCTGTGGACGTACCGTGCGAGAAAAGAGAGGAGAATACCTGAATTCCAACGAGCTCGTAGCAGGTTACGATAATTAACCGTATAATTACGCCTTTGATGAGAAAGAACGCTGAATTCGAAAGCGAACTTCAATCCAAAACGAAGAGTAGCTTAATTTGCAGGTGCGTTCGATGCGGCTAGAATCGTATGCAACCGCCAAATCGGTTGAAGCTGGGTGACCAAATTGCAGTTTGTCAAAGCTTCAAAAGCCGAGCTGCAGCAATTTTCAGACTACTGAATTTGCACGAATCAAGAACAATGGTGCTTGATTGTACCAAGCAAAACGGAGAGCCGAATAAAGTAGCAAAGAGAACGGAGTTGAGGTTTTCCGATGCTTTGCAACCCAACTGCGTGGGAGCCTCCCTTTGGCAAGGCCACTAAGTGTGGCTAGGGCTTTTTCTTTTAAAAAAAATTGTCGAAAATTCTCTGCAACAGAGCCGTCAACCAGCGCATGGCAAAGATGATGATGGAGCTCGCTATGCAGCAGTTCTTTGAGGGCGGGCCAAGCACGAAAAGTCCCTGCTTTTGCCTTGCGCTCCAACTGAGCCTAACCCCAGCCAATTTGGTGCAGGTCGAAACACTCCTCGTCCTCGACTTAGAGCTTCTGCACGCGCTCGGCCCGACCTTCTTCTTCCTCCTCAACTTTTTGTTGCATGCAACATGCATCCCCAAAAAAGCAAAACATGCGTGAGTTCTATCTTTAGCTCTGATACCAATCTCAAACCAATGGACTGCCAGGTCCCGGTCCATCCGCCCAACCTCCCTTTAATAGGCTCCTAGCCCCTTTCAGACCCCTTCCCACTGGCAATCGGCCTTTGGCCGAGTCCGTGACCCCTTGGTTTGGCCCTTGGCCTGACATAAGATATCCCATGACGATGATAGTGAACATAGAAAGAAAATGGCCTTCATTTCATCATCGAAATTGAGATCTTTTGAAGTAAGCTGTGAAAACACTTTCTTGAACTGATTCAAGTGAGAACTACCGCCAAATGACAAGTTTGAGCCATCAAACTTTTGATGTAGTACCGCCAAATGACAAGTTTGAGCCATCAAACTTTTGATGTAGTACTCTTCTCTTCCGGAAGCACTACTTGTAGCCATGATTAAGGGAATGTAGCCATAGTTGGTTTTTTAGTTAGAAAGGTTGTAAGATGGACATGGATAACAACTGATAAAGTCCATCGACACTTACAAAATGCATTCAAGACTAACATATCTGTTGTCTTCTTTGAATGGATGCAGGTGAGGACTTTATCCTTTCTTGGATTTTTTTTCGCTTAGTTGCTATCCATCACTAATGTACCTAAGTTCATCACATTATAGAACAATCAGTGCAAATTACCCCATGTATTAAAACACTAGAATGAGACCTAATTCTCATATCTATGTACAAAAATAATTCAAAGACTGAGTTGTTTTTGTGCTACTCCTTGTCCCTCGTCTAAAGCCAATTGTCTTTTGAACTATGATGTTCTTTTGTGTATATGTATAAATTTAAAATAACAACACACACACACACACTTTTGATATAGTGGCTACTATTTAAAATAGACCCATTCATTAGTTTGATTCTCCCCTCCCTTGCCCTCCCAAAAAATCCACGTAAGCTTCCTTGTAGCCTTCTGCGTACTCCACTCTGCTCGCTCTGCATCCCCACTCTCTCCGCCCTCACTGTTCTCTATCGACACAAATTAGAAAGAGAGAGAGGTATAGACCAGCTACTATGGCGATCCTACCTGAGTCCCCCTCCACTTGACATGAGAGAGAGAGAGAGAGAGACCCTGCCCTAGGTTGCGGGATGAAGAGAGAGAGAGAGAGAGAGAGAGAGAGAGAGAGAGAGAGAGAGAGAGAGAGAGAGAGAGAGAGAGAGAAGCTATGTTGTCGCGCTGAGAGAGAGAGAATTGGCCAGCTACCCTGTCCACATTAGAAAGAGAGAGAGAGAGAGTCCTCTCCCCCTGTGGCCTGCCTCCCTGGTTCCAATCGACAAAGAGAAAGAGCATCTCTACATAGAATCTTTGATTTTCCCTTTTTTTATTGTGGTGCACACATACTTACATGTCAATTAGGTGAAATCTTCACTAATACCTTGCGAAGATTCTTTGATCCCTCGCTTGCTCCCAAAACATAGTGTCAAGCATTGAAACCATACGTGGAATCAAACACAGACATCCATGCAAGAGAGCCCTCCGCGCTAACCATCCTAGCCTGCTTCTGTCGTCCTTTCCTATCTAATCCTCTCAATATAAAAAAAGAGTTTGGTACCATCTCCTACCCGTTATCGGTGGTCCGTCCTGTCGCCCTCCACATCACCAAGTGCGAGCACATCACTCGACGTCACATGGTGTGACAATTACTTCAGCCACCACCTCGCTTCTCATGCCCTCATGTGCCTTACGACTACGCACCCATGCTAGTCGACAGTCTCGGAGGACAACCCCCCCCCCCCCCCCCCCCCCCAAATCTTATACCATTTTTAAAATGGTGCCTATGAATCTTGGGAGATTCACGCTAATAAACCTCTACTTACATGTCAATTGACACGTTCTAACTCCCACTGGCACACTAAAAAAACAATCCAATTTCCTAACTTGATACCCATGAATATCCCCCTCCCCCCTCCACGTTACTTTGTGAGTAGAGAGAGAGAGAGAGAGAGAGAGAGAGGGAGAGAGAGAGAGAGAGAGAGAGAGAGAGAGAGAGAGAGAGAGAGAGAGAGAGAGAGAGAGAGAGAGTTTTTTTGTGCAGGAAGGTCTGCGCCAGGCAACCCCCCCCCCCCCCCCCCCCCCCCCCCCGGCGTTCGCTTGCCGCCTTGTCTGCAAGCCATTGCAGACTTTGCTGCTTTTTCCACCGACTGCTCGCTCGCCCGTTTGCCTTCGCCCTCAGGAAGAAACATCCAAACATACACTCGCTCGCTTGTACCCCCACCTATTAACTGGTATCTCAACAAATACCGACTCTTCCCCTTCCTTCTCTATTGCCCACACGTGCCCCCTCGATTCCTTCTCGGCCATCCCCTCACCGCCTCCCAACCCTGTGCCATCGTCATTGTGTGCTTGTGCCCCCACTGCCTTCAACCATGGTGCCACCACAAGAGAGCCATCAACATAGAGAGGGGCACATACTGATTTAAAACGAATTAGTACTCATAAGGGGCACATACTAATTTACAGGGGGAGAGAGAGAGAGAGAGAGAGAGAGAGAGAGTTTTCGCATACCTCCTTTCTGAGGCAACCCTCATTTTGCCTCTCATCCTCCCTGCTTGCTCGACGTTCTGAGAGCAGGACTCGTGTAAATAATAACTAGTAGTGAGGTCAGTTCCCGGTTGTGTGTGACAGAGCAAGGGAACGCCACCTAGAGAGAGTGTGTCAGACTAGGCTTTGGACTCGGAGAGAAAGTGAGAGAGAGAGAGAGAGAGAGAGAGAGAGAGAGAGAGAGAGAGAGAGAGAGAGAGAGAGAGAGAGAGAGAGAGAGAGCCCACTGCCACACCACAAAGAAATAATGCCAACACAGAAGAAAAAGAGAGAGAAGGTGACTCATAATAAGGGACACATACCCTTGGCACTAAGTAACACCTATATTTAATGCAGGGGAGAGTAATGGGATTGACGGTCGGGGTTGGGGACGGAGTTTCGAGGCGCACTAAACCTGGCCAACGGAAAAATGAGGCGCACCGCCGAGATTTGAACCCGTGACCTCGCAATCCAGGTTTAGGGCCACATAGGTTAACCACTTCACCCGTGCGCACATTGTGTATCCACAATCTTTTTTACGACGTAATGTTATAAGTTGACATACATTGTCCAAGTTTAGTGTGTGTCCAGGTTTAGTTTTTGATTTGACTGCAATCTTTCCAGCTTTCATGCTTGAACTTCTTCGCCCTTGATCCCGTTACTTGCCCTCTTAAATATGAGTGTTAGTGTGAGGGGCACTGAGGGGTACATACTGGTAGGTTCTCTAATATATTCATTTAGTGGCTAGATTCCTCCCAACTCAATAACGACACTCTCATCCTCTCGCAGCCTCAAGTTTGTCATTTGTTGCGTCAAACAAAATGACCTTGCATTGTATTCGAACCCCCAATCTACGGAGATTCATTCTTGCATCCCTTGACCTACACCAAGCAAGCCTCGTCATTTGGTTGCTCTCGGGGAGCGCTAAGCATTTAGAGAAAAAAAATATTTATTCTGTTTGCTTCCCCCACGTCCACCTCCTCGCACCCTGGTCCGCCACCTCACACATGGCCATGCCTACTGCTTCATCCCCGTCCTTGTCCCTGCCTCCATTGTGTGCTTTGTCCCTCCCTTCCTACTTCGCGCGATAGTGCATCTAGAAAGATTCGCGTGTTTGTCATTTTTTTAAATCGTTAGGACATACTGGCTCCACTCGTCGTTTATTCATTTCTTTATGAGATTCTTCTTTTCAACCTTTAGTTCATGAGTAACAACAGCTCATATAAAAGTCAGCATAGGAATTGAACTCGGGTGTGCGCGCTAGACATTTCAAGAAGAGCTGCGCTACCAGGCCGTGCAGTAATTGATGCTGATGAAGGAGTGCACCTTGCCATATAAAACAAGTGACAAAATCACGAGGCCTGCCTTGCTAATAGTTTCACCACAAACACGTTGCTAGACTAGCTCATAAATTATCAACCCAATATACATAAGCAGAATCCAATCTACACTTTGAGCATTTAGCAATTCAAAGCTGGAGTTGGGGAGGAGTGAAGAATTGACGATGATGTTATGAGAGAGAGAGAGAAGGAAATTATTCTTTCTTTTACATTATTCTCTGAATTCTTCAGAGATCCTGTGAGAATGATGTCCAGGCTGACACAAACGCGGCTATGGGAATCATCTATATGGGAGCGGAGCAGAGCAGTAGGAAACGAGGGGCAACTTAGCAAGCTGGAGCAGCTGACGAACGAATTGACGATGGTGGACGAAGCTTAGGGTAAGAGTGGACTGATCATCAAAAGAAACATGAGAGAGAGAGAGAGAGAGAGAGAGAGAGAGAGAGAGAGAGAGAGAGAGAGAGAGAGAGAGAGAGAGAGAGAGAGAGAGAGAGAGAGAGAGAGAGAGAGAGAGAGAGAGAGAGACACTATTGCGGGGTCACTACAGTCTGCAACAACTCTATGGCGCAGCACAAGGGCATCAGCGTGGCGCATACGGCAAAGGAGGCACGCAAGAGCTGATGCTTATGAGCTTCCAATTGTTCCAACCGATTCTTCTTTATCACCCTGGTGTTCAACAATATGAGCAGCGGGCTATGGCACAGGGTTGGAGCCGACAAAAGCTATGGAGGCTCCTCGAACGTGGTGTCCAAGGAAACATATAAGGGACGTTCTGGCAAGTTGAGTAATAAAAACTGTGAAACAGTAGGGCAAGCCGGTGGGTGCAGAGCTTGAGAATGGCAGCACCAAGGGCGAGCTGGCATGCAGGGCTAGACAGAGCAACAAATACCTAAGCTTTGGCAAGGTTGGTAGATTTGATGGACATCGGGGAGGCTCCGACACAAACAGAAGATCAAATCTAAGTGTCTCACTGTCTGGGCATGGTCATTGGCAATGGAGACGGCGAGTGAAAGCTCCTGGATCAATGGCATTCAAAGGTGCACAGAGAGAGAGGGGGAGAGAGAGAGGGAGGGGGGATGAGAGAGTGGGAAAGGGGAAGAGAGAGAAAGAGAGCAAAACGTGGGGAGATATCGAAAGCATTAATTCAGAATCATTGTAGCTTCTCCATATCTCCCGACTCTCAAGCTTATCAAGATCATGATTGAGCAAACTTTTAAGAGCCACAATGAGTGCCCATTAGCATATCCGCTGGTCTCACCTCTTTGGGGCAGCCCAAAAATTATGTATTTTCACAAAAATGTAGTCATGACATAAAGTGTTTTTTAAAACATTAAAAATGAAATTTTATATTTTTAGGAAAATGATCTTCTCTTTTTCATTAGCAAAAAGGGAAACCATCACTAAGGCCTCCCCCCTTTGGGGCAGGCCAAAAAAGCATGCACAAGGTCTGCTCCAGCGACTTCGAGACCAGCTCCAACGAGTTTGAAAACTGCACGTCTATGCTCACGAGGCGTGCTCCAACGACTTAGAAAATTCCTGTGAATCGTGATGCCTCGCTCTCACCTGCCTGTCGGCCCCTACCTCAAACTACTTTTCACACCCTGCTATCGCGTGCACCTGTTTATTGAAGGTATCCTCAATAGATTCCACTCTTTATATCATTAAAATCCAACCATGATACCTACTACTAACCCCAAGGGAAGGTGCATTTGGAAAGATTTGCGTGTTTGACATTTTTTTTAAATCTTCAAAGATACCCTCTAATTCAACCCAAAAGTGAAATTGGTTGGACCTACTAGGACCTACTACTAACCCCAAAGCGAAAGAATTTGAGGAGGATACCACGTAGAAAATGCACTACCGTAAAATAAACATTTCGCGATTTTCGGCCTGCTTGAGAGTCCAGACGAAAGATGGCGCAAGCGAGAGGAGGGCAAGGCTGAGTGCGTTTTTGATTGTGTGCCCGTGCGCGCACATGCATGGCCGGAGGGGGCCGGCGGAAACGAGCTAGCCAGAAGAAGAACCAAAAGTCTTCTAGCCGACAACCCGCCAAAGATCACTCACTCACCCATTCTCAAAATGAATCGCCACTTGCGGAAGAGCTTACTGCACTGTAAGCTCTGCTTTTTCTTTCTTTCTTGTATCCCCCAACCACACCAGCAGGGGGTGGCCAACCCCCACACAAAAACCGAAAAGGAAAACACACACACACACACACACACACACACACACACACACACACACACAGAGTAAAACAAAATTGTGGGCATCAAGCTGATGCTATAATTTTTCCTCTACTGGAAGGTCCTCTATTTTCCAGGAAGACTACACACTTATTTCTGAAGATGCTTTCACAGAGTTTTCCATAGCCCTGCGGTAAGCCCTTTGTTAATAAGTAGCAATGCTGCAGAATTTCATTATGTATTTTTCAGAGCTTAAGTTTAATTGTGATGGTGCCTATTTTCTGGGTGCATTGTTTTTTGTTTTGATTTCATGCTGCGATATGTCCATAGTCCTCATGCTGATGGTGGTCGAAGCAATGTTTCGGCAGAGCTACATGTCAGGTAGTTGGTGAGGCTATTTTGATTTGCTTTGTTGTATAAAATGACATGTACAGGACAATGTTTTGTTACAGAGCTGTAATTATCTTAAAGTGTTTTGTTACGGAGTTTTGTAATTATCTTAAAGTGGTCTTCAATGTTTACTGAAATGGCTTGTGACATATGCAGCTTCTCATCAAAGTTTACGCTAATTCTTGTCATAGAAGCAGCTTTCGGAAAAGCAGATGCTTTGGGTTACCCTTTTGTCACAGTTTCACTTTCAGATTGTCCATGTTCAAGGATAGAAGAATTTAGTGGTAGATGCATTGTCTCGGAAGCCCTTGATTCTTGCTATTTCCGTGATTCATCACAGAAGCTTCGAGGATATGGTTGATCAGTACGCCACAGATCTTGACTTTGTTGATATTTTTACGAGAATACAAGATGGGGAGACAATTTTAGGCTATTCAATACGGGATGGCTATTTGATGCGGAAAACGATGTTGTGTGTTACACAGTCCTTGAAGGAAAAGGTTTTGACAGAGTGTCATTGTTCACCTTTTACAGGTCACCGCAACATAGATACCACCTTGAAGGGTGTCACAAACTGTTGACGTGTCAAAGCCTTGAAGAATGGAGCCAACTTACAGATGCCGACTGAGGGGCCTAAACCCTAAGAAGAACAAGTAACAAAAGAAGTCGTTCTACCAACTTATGGGGACCCTGTCCGATGGGGCTCCAAGTGATATAAAGGATTAAAATAAAGCAAGATCCGCGTAGCAACTGATGACGTGGCAGTTTTCGAAAATTACGTTGATAGTGCTGACGTGGCAGGTTGTACGGATTTCCGCGTTTTGCGCTGACTATTGATGTGGCAGTTGTACGGATTTTTGTAATTTACACTGATAGCTTTTTGACATTGCTTTTTGGTCCAGAAGCTTTTGAGTTTGAAGGCTTTTCATGTAAAACTGCTTTTGGAGCCTAGGGCCTTTAAATATGAGGCTGGGGCTCATTCTCTGGCATGCTTCTTGGAGAAGGTGCAGAGTTTGGAGTACTGGCTTGTATTGTGTTGATACAATGTAAAGAAATACCGAAAGGGGCGTCAAGGCTTGGGGCCAATACTCTCTGGGGTGGAATTCTGCCACTCCGTGTCGCGTATCGTCTCTCTCTCTCTCTCTCTCTCGCTCTCAGTTTAGTTGTTATTTAAGTACTAAAAGTGTGTTCAGTATGTTCTTTCTATTTGCACGTGGTGCTCGTCTTGTGACAGTGGTATTAGAGCATCAGACGTGTGCTTTTCTGAAAGCATAAAGGTCCTACAAAAGAGTAGACATAGCAAACCAGAGACTATTGGAATTTTATTTGAAGTATCTTCGGTCTCGACCCCAGACTTATTAGCCACTCCCACCCTTTCTTCATCGCGCATCGGACGCGCTCCCATCTTCACTGCTCATGTCTCACAGGGCATAAGCAAAAAAGATCACTTGCAAGAGAAGGATCCAAGATTTGTTTCGAGTCATTGTTTTTCTCAAAAGCAGTGCCATGTAGATGTTGATGCCTATAGCTACCAAGCCGCACACTTCCAAGGACTTGGCAAGCTTTCAAGAAAATTTTTGCTCGAAGTTATATGGTTTCTGACATCTTCCTTCGGAGTGCAACTTCTTGCAGAGTGGGGTATCTTGAAATGCTTGCCATGGAAACCCTAGCAGATTACAATTTGAAATTTCTCGACATCTCTCAATAGATGTCTCTTCATGGGCAGATGACCTTGGAGGTCCAGTGCGATTGCTATCTTGGGACTACCCTCGCCGCCAAAGAAAGCACTGTTTGTCCAAGAGCTGATGGACCATGCTGTGCTCGGCTACGACCGTATGGAATGAACCTAACCCTAAGTTTTGGTGCAAGTTTCATGATGGAAAGTCAGTCGACTTTTCGAGCTCGACTGATGTCGAAACTGCTTTTTAAGTTTGAAATCTGTTTGATAACTTGTTTGGTGATCCTGTTGGAATTTGTTTGAAATGGATGGTATCTGTTTTGAACCTGTTTTGGTGCCGATTTTTTAGTGCATCAAGACACTCGTGGAAGATTAGTGTGGTCTGGGTGTGATGGCTAATTTTACTACGCGGGAATATCAAGAGTTCCGATCTGGACGAAAGGAGAAGCCAACTCCTTGATCAAAAGAGCCGAAAAGAGAAGCTAACTCCTTAACAAAAAGAGCAAATTGATTTTCCCTCAGATTGACTCTCGGAAATTTTTGAGCTAACTTTAGTTGTTTTGCAGATATGTTGTAATCGCGGACAATTACTCTCTTTCAAGAAGAGGAGATGTCACAAACCGCTGACGTGTCAAAGCTCTGAAGAATGGAGACAACTTACAGATGCCGGCCAAGGGGCCTAAACCCTAAGAAGAACAAGTAACAGAAGAAGAAGTCGTACCAACTTATGGGGACCCCGTTCGATGGGGCCCCAAGTGACATAAAGGATTAAAATAAGCAGAACCCGCGTAGTAGCTGATACGTGGAAGTTTCCGAAAATTACGCTGACAATGTTGACGTGGCAGGTTGTATGGATTTTCGCGTTCTGCGTTGACTATTGACGTGGCAGTTGTAGGGATTTCCGTAAATTACGTTGACAGCTTTTTGACATTGCTTTTGGACTAGAAGCTTTTGAGTTTGAAGGCTTTTCATGTAAAACTGCTTTTTGGGGCCTAGGGCCTTTAAATATGAGGATAGGGCTCATTCTCTAGCATGCTTCCTGGAGAAGGCGCAAAGTCTGGAGTACCGGCTTGTACTGTGTTAATGTAATCTAAAGAAATATTGAAAGAGGCGCCAAGGTTTGGGGCCAATACTCTTTGGGGTGGAATTTCGCCACTCCGTGTCGTGTGTTGTCTGTCTGTCTCTCTCTCTCTGAGTTCAATTGTTATTGAAGTACTAAAAGTCTGTTTAGTTTGTTCTTTTCTATTGGCACATGGTGAACTTCTTGTGTCAAAGGGTGTGGAGCGTTACTTCTATTGCCGAGGCTTAAAAAGGACGTGGATGGCTTTGTTTGCAGTTGTTTAGTATGCTAAAAGGTCAAGTTTTGACAGGAATAAGGCACACGGACTCTTACAGCCTTTACCCTTTTCCCACCCGCCCGTGGGAAAGCATTGCGATGGATTTCATCTTTGATTTCTCCAAGACTCAAAGTGGGCATGATGGCATTTGGACAGTCATCGACAGATTCGGTAACCAGGCCCACTTCATTCCAGTAAAGAAGACAGTTAAGCCGGATCATTTGGCTAACTGTTTGTCTCACAAATTTTCCGAATATATGGTATGCTCGAGTCCATTGCTTTGGACAGAGATCCCCGGTTTACTAGGTTGTTTTGGAGGGCAATCTGGGAGAACATTGGCTCGCAGTTGCAGTTTTCATCCTCGTTTCACACGCAGACAGATGGGCAATTTGAGATGGCCAATTCAATGGAATTGGATTTGTTGAAGTCTTATATTTCGAATCAAAAGACTTAATGGCAAAAGTATCTGTCCTTGGTGGAGTTTGCCTACAACAACACATGAGGAAGGTGCCATTTGAAGTATTCAAGAATGCTAAGAAGGTTCCTTAATTTCTAAGCACCAAAGACAAGATTCTTTTGAAGTAAATTTTTGAAAAAAAGTCTAGAAGGCATGGAAGGCAATCTAGCCGTTTAGAGGAGCAAAGTTCGTCCTCTTTTGACAGCGACCAAATCACCAAGAAAATCAAGGAGTTCAAGGAAGACAGTGAGGCCGTCAGATTTGAGACGGTTTTAGGTTACCATAACACCTGACATCACCTTCTTTGGAGGACGGGAACATTGCAGGGTGCGAAGGCGGCATCTCACTTGAAAGGAACTGTATAGATATGGTGGTCTACTCTGTCGTTACGCAGAGAAGCACCTACGGCGTGATTAAAATTCAAGACAATTTTCACATCAACTTGGTTATTAGATGAATATGCAACAGATGTCATCATGGCTTGGCATTACTTGAAAATAACTGAGAACGATACATTGGATGACTACTGCCAAAGGTTTTGGGATACTTATTTGTCAGTGTCTTTGTTTTGGAAGATTACTTTGAAAGACCAGATTGGGCGGTTTTGTTGTGGTTTGCCAAAAGAGATTTAAGACTATTGTTTGAACCAGAAGTCTGCTTGTATTTAGAGACTTATGCAACATGCTAAGGAACGATTTGGAACGCATGCCGACTCATTGACTTATCTTACGGACATGATAGTATCCACCTCAACAAGGCAAGAGTCCGCGAGATTGAAAAGAATGAATCAGGGAAACCAGATGCAAGTTCATCAAAGGATTCCAGAGAAAGGGGGATAAAATGATAATGCGTCTTAGGGTTCCGATGGTTGAGACTGACGTGCCAATGGTTAGGGGAAGTGAAAGACGCTATCCACAGGTCCCAGGGCACAAGGCAAGAAAGGAAAAAGAGAATCAGCTGGTAGATCAGAAAATTCCTCAGACCCAGGATAAGATATTTGATATTGCTTTTGCCAAGGTGCACAAGGCTTTTGAGCAGTATTAAGCACAGCATAAGAGGGCAGCCGACAAGATTCGACGCGACTTGCAGCTAAAGGAAGATGATTGGGTGCTCTTACGGTTTGAGAAGGCACGCCTAAGGAAACGAAAAGGAAAGGAGTTGCTTTTTTTTTCCAAAGCTAAGAATGATCATGGCCCTCTCCAAATTCAAGAGAAGATAAATGATGTATCCTTTAGACTGAAGTTGCCAAAAACTTGGAGGATTCACAATATTTTTAATGTGAGTGTTGAAAAATTTCAAGGGTGAGGTGCCAGTCAACAAGGAGCCAGAGTAGCAACCTCAAGGGGAAGAGAGTGAGGAGATACTTGTTCTGGAACAGATACTTGCTCACCAGGAAAGGAAAGAGAAAGGTAAAGTGAACGACAATTTGTAGTCAAGAACCATCCGGCATTCAATGCGAAGTGGATGGAGGAGGACCTTACAGATACCCTTAGATTTGGAACTTTACCTTGATGCTTTGGTCTAGCTTTGGCTATTCCAAGAGTTCGCGGAGATCAACAGGTTGAATCTGGTGCATGCGGGACTGCACAAGAGAGGAGTTACTCCGCTCCTTTGTCACAAATTACCTAGAAAGAATAAAGTCAGTGATTTTCCTTTGGATTTCAGGGATAGTGATGGGCTGATAGTATTCTGCTGGATGACTTTATGAAAGAAGTACTTTGACATGGGAATTCCCGGAACTGATTCTAATTGATGAACACTCTTAACATGTGGTTGTGTTTGAGTGTAGGACTGAAAGACGAGATGATTGCAACATTTTGGTCTTGAGAATCTCTATAGATATGATCGTAATAAGAATTAGTTAATCCGACATCAGTGAGGTCCGGGATGGAATCAGATGTGATTGCTAAAGACGTTGCTAGCAGTCATGGTTCGAGATTTGGAATGAATGTTTCTGTGATTGATTTGATCTGTCATGTGATGTCATGTGAAGTGATGTGACTGTCATCTTTGTACAAGTGCTAGATGTGTCGTGTCTAGTGCGTTAAGTTAGTGTCTATTGAACTGGTTTATGGCCTCTGTCTGTTTTGCAGGCGTAATCGAGGGAGATTACAATTCTTTCAAGAGGGAGGTATGTCACAAATTGATGACGTGGCATGACCACCTGCGGACAGGCAGATGACGTGGCAGGCTGTACGGTAGTTCGGATGTCCGAAACTCGCGCTGACATGCCATGTGGACCAGCAGTACGGATTTCCGCTTCTCGGATTGACATGCTAACGTGGCATACTATACGGAATTCCGAAAATTACGTTGGTTGTTTTTGGCAGTTTTTGGAGCCTGTTGCTTTTCGGACTCATTGCTTTTTGAGTTTAACTGCTTTTGGCATCCCTTGTAAGAATAAAAGGAGCCCAAGGGCCTCACTCTTGAGGGCATCTAGACGCAGAGTCTGAGAGCTGAGGACCCGTGGGAGTTGTACTTTGCAATGATTAATGAAAAAGAAATACCGAAAGGGGCACCAATCTTTGGGGCCAATCTCTCTGGCACCGGAACTACGTCGGGATGTGTCGACTCTCTCTCTCTATTAAAGCTTAGCGATTATGAAGTTTCCGTTTGTGTTGCTATTGATTTCTCGCTTGGAGTGTCCAAGCCTGCTACAAATATTGTGGTTTTTGTGACTTGAAAAGCGGTAGGGACATTCTTTTTTCTTGAGTGCATTGGTATTAGAGCGTGGAGTATCGGCTTGTACTGATATAAAGAAATACCGAAAGGGACGCCAAGGTTTGGGGCCAGTGCTCTCTCGGGATGGAACTCCGCCACTCCCCGTCTTGTATGTCGTGCATCTCTTTCAGTTCAGTTGTTATTTGAAGTGCTTAAAGTTGTTTACTGTGTTCATTTCCGTTGGCACGTGGTGTCCGTTCGTGTGACAGTGGTATCAAAGCTTTAGGCGTATGCTTTTCTGAAAGCATATCATTCCTACCAAAGAGCAGACAGACCAAGACGACGCTTCCAAGTTCTACAAGAAATTTTATTCAAGTATCTTCGGGCACTGACCGCGGACTTATTAGCCACTCCCACCCTTATTCCATCACGCATCCGGCGGGCTCCTGTCTTCACCACGCTGTCTTTCAGGGAATAAGCCATAAAGAACCCAAGACATGGCGTTCATGGATTCGGCAAAATACTTGCAGTTTCTCCTCGACGAGCTTTGTGACATTCTTTCGCGGCATCCGCAACAAAATCTCCCGACGCTGTCATAAACTGATGATGTGGCTGGCCCCCGGACACTGCAGACATGACACATGGCAGACTGTACGGAGATCCCCGCAATATGCACCGACAGGCTGACGTGGCAATGATACGGAATTACGAAAATTGCGGCCCAATCTGCGCTGACAGGCTGACGTGGCATTTCCGTACGCAAAACAAAAAGCGCTGGCTGAATTTTGGACAGCTTTTGGGCATTGTGATTTAATTTAAGAAGCTTTTGGGATAGATGATTTTGAATTGAAAGCTTTGAGTTTAATGCTTTTGGGGCTCTGCTTTTGGGCATCCCTTGTAGCTTTAAACAAGTGGGCGAGGCCTCACTTCTCAGAGCATCTGGACACAGAGTCTGAGAGTGAGCACCTACCCACTCTCTTGTACTTTGAACACAGATTAATACAAAGAGAAATATCGAAAGGGACGCCAGTCTCTAGGGCCATTACCTCTTGGCACGGAATTACGTCGGGCCGTGTTGACCTAATTGTAAATTGTGAACTGTTTTGAAGTGAATCTCTGCTGTGTCGCGTAGAATCCTGACTTGGGGTGTTGTTACAGTGGTATCAGAGTGCGACCGATTTCTCTTCTACCGGCAATGCCGATCCTTTTCTCGCGGCACTTATGGATTCCAACAAAAATCAATCGACTTCTTCTGCATCTGCAAATGCGAGAGGAGATCACGAAGAAGATTCTCATGAGCAATCAGAGGAAGAGTACGGCCCACCTCGGCCTACTTTGTTCGAGATTGAAGAGATGGAACGTCGACAGTTGGTTGACGAGGCAACAAAGCAGATGATTAGAATTGCGAAGGATCTAAAATTTGCAAAATTTTTGACTCAACAATCGCTCGCGGAAGTACACACCCAGTGGCATAAAGCCACATAACCACCCATCAAACCGGCCATCAAGAAACCTCCTTCTCCGAGGATGTTTACAGAGGAAGAATTATAAGAGGTGGTTCAGACACAGATTAGCCGGCTTTTGGACACAAACAACAAATCCAAAAAGCATGAGAAAAATTATAAGAAAAGAATTTACTTCTCGAGTTATTTGGGTCGTCAATCTTCCTTTGCATCGGCTAGAAAGCAGAAGAAGCATGTACGATTTGAAGGACTACCCAGTTCTTCTTCTTCTTCTTCTTTTGACAGTTCTTCTAGCTCTTTTGACTCGAGCGAAGAAGACAGAAAAGACAAAAAGCGAAGCAAAAAGCAAAGCTTCTGAAAGGGCAAGAAAAAGGCAAAGAAACCTAAATTTCGCCCAGTTTTTGACAGTTCTACAGAGGACTCATCCTTAGACAGTTCGGACTCTGACAATCACATGTTTAATTCAAAGAAGAAGCATTTTATAAAGCCAACCAATATGACTTCCTCGAAGATAAAAGCAAGAAAGTAAGAGAATTCAAAGAAGGTGGACAGCCATTAAGTCTGACTCTTTTTCTGGATTTTGAGATGCTCCGAGGGCTTTGGCCTTCATACAACAGTTTGACATAGCTTTCTCTGGAGGGCATTACTCATAGCACTCCCAAGATTCGGAGGGCTACATCTTTCTTCAAGGGAAATGCTCGAACATGGTGGTCCACCCTTCTACTGAGAAAGGAAGCTCCGGTTAAATGGTTGAAATTCAAAAAGCTTTTTATTTCTTCTTGGCTAACCCAAGAGTACAAACAAGATATACGAACTGCTTGGAATCATCTTCGGATGACCAAGGGAGATTCTCTGGATGCTTATTGCGAGAGATTTTGGAGCTCTTTTGTTAGGTGCAGCGGAAGAGAATAAGGATTTGCTCGGATCTAGTACTCCGCACACAAACACAAGGGACACTTTACATCACTTGAAAGAACTGAACCGAAAGAAAGAGAGAGACAAGAGAGAGAAAAGAGACAACACAAGGATGTCGGGTCCCAACCCTCAAGGGCCCCCTTGCTCTGTTGCGAGAGCAAGTACTTTCTTTATTCTTGCACAATGCTGCTACAATGACTGAATGTTGAGATGCTGATGCTAATGGGTACTGATGCTACTAATGTTGGGTAATGGGTACTGAGGTACTGAAGGGGTATTGAGGTATTGAGGCTCTATGTCGAAGATGGGGAGGTCGACGACGAGGTCTATGTCGAAGACGATGAAGTCGACGACGAGGTACTATGGGTCTTTGTCGATGCGACGAAGTCGACGACGGTATTGTGTCGAAGGCGGTGAAGTCCACGACGGTTCTGTGTCGAAGACGATGAGTCGAGGACGGGGTCTATGTCGAAGACGATGATGTCGACGACGAGTAGTACTGGTCTATGTCAACGACGATGATGTCGACAACTACAATGACGACGATGGTGATTGTGACGATGGCGACGATGGTGTCGTCGTCAAGTCCAAGACTGCGATGACGATGACGATGACGAAGGTGTCGTCGTCAAGATTGGGATCTGCGATGACGATGACGAAGGTGTCGTCGTCAAGATAGGGACTGCGATGACGACGATGATGTTGACAACGACGACAATGTCGATGACGACGGCGTCAAGGCTGTAAACTGAAAATGCTAGGCTTCCTGCTGGGGATCTGGCACTGCGGCTTGGATCTGCAACCGTCGAGTCGCACTTGGGCTGAATGCAAAAACGATAGGCTGATCTAGCTGAAAATGAAAAACACTGGTGGTCTTGGCTGAAAATTGAAAACGCCAGGCTGGTCTATTGTTGGTTGGTCAATATGGCAAGGAACTGTGACGGGGAGCTGCGGCCTGGCGAAGCTAAGGGCTGAAAACCATAGTTACAGGGAATGGCTACTTTTAGGTCTCCGTTCCCCGTTCCCATCTCAAATTCCCGTTCCGGATGCCCGTTCCGTGTTTCAAACGTGAGTATCCGAAACAAGGAATGGCATTTTATGCATGTTGCCGTTCCCCGTTCCCCGTTCCGATTTCGCGTCCCGGGTAACTACGCTGAAAACTGTAACGCTGATGGATGTGGGCTGAAAATGCCGATCTTCTTCTTCTTGAGAAAACGCTAGGGATCCTGCTAAGGTGCTGCCTGACTGCTGGGTACCTGCTTCCTTGTGTTCGTGCTTCTTCTGCTTCTACTGAGTGCTTAATGGGTTTCATTTATAGCAATTATATGCTGGGTAGGGCAAGATTTCCAACAAACTTACAAAAAGGAATTCTAAAGTCACGTTAAAGAAAATGACTTATAAGAGGTGGTTCACGCGGTAAAATGCCTGCATGATGAAATGACTGTTCTTGTGCAAGAGGGGGTATGCAAGTGTGACCGGCTAGGCCATGCACGTTCTGCTAGAGGCTCACAAAGTGCCAGGCTCAGTCCTACGCTAAGACTCATGCTAGACTATTGCAGAAGCGTGTCCACGTGGTGCAAGTGAAGTGCGCATGTGACATCTTTTCTACCAGCCTCTTCATTTAAGAAGGTCTCGTTTAAAGAACAGATTGAGCAGTTTTGCTGCGGACTTCCTACAGAGATCCGAGACTGTTGCTTAGAACAAAAATCAAATTCAAGAATTGATGGGTCATGCGAAACGGGGTTTTGCCATACATTGGCAATCTAACTTACCCCACCAATGAGATCTTGACTCAGAGAACCCAACAGACTTTTAATAATGAAAGTAGAAAGAAGAAGAAGAAGAAGAGAATTTTAACATCGTAGGAAACTATCCCAAGAGACCTTAAAGATCTATCCGACGAGAAGAGTTGAACTCAAGACTTGTTATTCAAGAGGGAAATGGCATAACCAATCTATCACACTTGGGTGATAGAAAGGTTATACCATTTTCCTCTTCTTATCGTACGCGCATGCGCACACATACACCCCCCAAAAGAAGAGAATTTTAACGTCGTAGGAAACTATCCCAAGAGACCTTAAAGATCTATCCGACAAGGAGAGTTGAACTCAAGAGCTATTATTCAAGATCTCTTATTCAAGAGAGAAAGAGTTCCCAAGAAAAAAAAGACAAGAATTCACGACCCCGGCTCACTCTTCGAGAGAGGGCCAACTACATCAAAGGGGGGAAGTGTTTCGGATGCGGGGAACATGAGCACGTCTCCGCGAAATGCCCTAAAAAGGCACGGCAAGAACAAAATGAAGAGAGGCCAAAGAGTTCGAGAGCAGCTGAGGAACGTGGCAGAAAAGGCAAGATGAAAGCAGGACTGGTTCCAGATTGCATGGGTACTGACTCAAGCATGATTGATGAAAGTACAGAACTTTGTCGAGCTTGGGGCAAAGTGAAAGATCAAGAAGCCTTGATTTTCTTTGATGGAGAAGCCAAGGCCAACTTCATTTCACATGAATTGACGGCGCGGCTCGAGATTACACCTGATCGGATGGGACCACAAGCAGAGGCAGTTCTAGCGGCACCCGGACGGGACGTAGCCATTACACTTGTCATTGGCAAACTTCGGTTGCATTGTCAGGGGTATTTGGGGCATGAGGACTTTTACATAATGCCCTTGGAAGGTTGTGATGTCCTCCTTGGAGTCCCTTGGTACCATAAGAACAACGCCGTGGTCGATTATCGGGCGAAGAAAGCGACATCGAGAAATGAAAAGGGCCGAAAAATTGTACTTCATGTGAAATTGAAGGGCGAGTCTGTCCCTATTGTATCGGCTTCGGTCGTTTCAAAATTAATGAAATCCAGACTTTTTTGTTTACTCGATCTATTTGAAAGAGTTAAATGATGAACTCAGGACAAATATGTCTGAACTTAATAAAAAACACCAAAATTTTCTCCACACTCATGCCGATTGCTTTTCTGAGGGCCTGCTAGGCGAGTTGCCACCATCTCGTCCTGAGGATCATACTATTGATCTGATACTTGGAAGCACACCACCGAAGTGGCCACCTTACCAAGTGAGCCGAGTCCAGAATGAAGAGATTATGAACCAACTGAAAGACCTCTTGGAAAAGGGTCTTATCCAGCCGAGTACTTCACCCTACTGCTCTCCGGTGTTGTTGGTTTTAAAAAAAGACGGATCTTGGCATTGATTATAGAGCTCTCAGTAAAATCACCATCAAGAACAGATTTCCGATTCCAAGGATCGATGATATTCTTGATAGACTACATGGATTCTCTTGTTTCAGTAGGATCGATTTGAAGAGCGGATATCAACAGATCCGAATCGCGCGAGGAGATGTCTACAAGACAACTTTTCGGACGATGCTTCGGTATATATGAATTGTTGGTGATGTCTTTTGGCCTTACCAATGCTCCAGCAAGTTTTAACCGAATGATGAATAGGATTTTGAGAGAGTACAGATCTTTTGTTGGCACTTTCTTTGATGACACTATAGTCTTCTCCAAGGATGAGGCAAAACATAGACAACATCTGCTACAGGTCTTTCAGGCATTGCGAGATCACAAGTTGGTGATCAATGCCAAGAAGAGTGAATTTTTCTTACCGGAGATACACTTTTTGGAACACATTGTCTCAACAGTAGGAGTACAGATGGAAGCGGCCAAGATTGAGACTATACGTGATTGGCCCGATTTGAAGAATGTCCATGAAGTTAGAAGCTTCTTGGGCTTATGTTCTTACTACCGGCGGTTCATTAGAAAATTCGCAGAGGTTGCTTCCCCTTTGCATATCTTGACACAGAAAGGAGTCCCTCTCTCGTGGGGACCCACAAAGGTGACTGTCTTTGAGACTTTGAAAGAGAAATTGACTACGGGACCAGTTTTGACATTGCCGGATTTGCAAAATTGTGATGCTTGTGGTCGTAATCTGGGTGCGGTCTTAATGCAAGAAGGCCATGTCATTGCCTATGAGAACCGATTGTTTTCAAGGCCGGAATTGACAACACAGATATATGAGAAAGAGCTTTTGGCGGTTATCCATGCTCTTACTCAGTGGCGACATTACCTACTCGGAGCCGATTTTACGGTCTTCACTGATTATCAGAGTTTGCGCTACTTCTTGTCACAGAAGTAGCTTTCGGAAAAGCAGATGCGGTGGGCTAACATCTTGTCACAGTTTCAGTTCCAGATTGTCCATATTCAGGGACATAAAAACCTTGGTGGCAGATGCTTTGTCTTGGAAGCCATTAGTCTTGGCTATTTCTGCGATTCATCATAGAAGCTTCGAGGACATGGTCAATCAGTACGCCACAGATCCATATTTTTCATATGTATTTAGTCGAATACAGAATGGGGAGGTAGTAGCGGAATATTCCATTCGGGATGGCTACTTGATGAAGAAAACGATGTTGTGCGTTACACAGCCGTTGAGGGAAAAGGTTCTAACCGAATGCCACTGTCCATCATTTACGAGTCACCGCAGCATTGATACCACCTTGAAAGGTGTGGAGCGTTACTTCTTTTGGCCGAGACTCAAGAAGGATGTGGACGATTTTGTATGCAGTTGCTTGGTATGCCAGAAGGTCAAGTTTGATAGGCGTAAAGCACAGGGATTGTTACAGCCTTTATGTCACAAAGTGATGACGTGGCGGACAGCAGAAACCCTAATTTCTGCCAGAAACCCTAAAATTCCTGCAAACCCTAATTTTTACCAAAAACCCTAAATTCCGGAAATCGCGGAGGCAATTTTTTTTTTTTTTTTTTTTTTTTTGTTTTGGAAAATGATGAGCGACGCGAATTTTGCTTTTGCTTTTTTTTTATAAAAAAAAAAAGAGAAAAGACTCTCTAAGAGAGAGAGAGAACTGATGCTTTTGATTTTAAAAGCTTTTGGGGCTCTGCTTTTGGGCATCCCTTGTAACCTTTAAATTAGTGGTGAGGGCCTCACTTCTCAGAGCATCTGGACGCAGAGTCTGAGAGTGAAACCCTAACCGCTCTCTTGTACTTTGATGATTGATTAATACAAAAAGAAATACCGAAAGGGGCGCCAGTCTTTGGGGCCAATATCTCTAGGCACGGAACTCCGCCGGGCCAGTGCAAATCTATTGTGATCTGTGAATTGTTTTGAAGTGGTTATTTGGTGCTGTCGCGGTTGATTCTTTACTTGGAGTGTCCAAGTTTGTTACAGTGGTATCAGAGCACGGCCGATTTCTCTTCTACGGGAAATCCGATCCCCGAATTTTTTTTTCCGCGGCACCTATGGCTTCAGGCAATGATCAGTCGACTCCCTCTGCATCTGGAGATGCGGGCTGGGATCACAACGAAGATTCAGACAGAGAGTATGGCCCGCCTCGGCCTACTCAGGCGGAGCAAACAGAGATGGAGCGTCGTCAATTGATTGGCGATGCAACAAAGATGATGCTCATCAAGTTTGATACTTTTCAGGATACTCAGATGCTTCGAAGGCTTTGTCTCTTATACAGCAGTTTGACATCGCTTTCGCGGGAGGACGCTATTCAGAGCACTCCAAGATTCGGAGAGCTGCCTCTTACTCTGAGGGGAATGCTCGTACTTGGTGGTCCACGCTTCTATTAAGCAAGACTGTGCCAGTTACATGGCTGAAATTCAAGAGGCTTTTTATTTCTTCTTGGTTGACTCAAGAGTTTGAGCGAGATATACGAGCTGCTTGGAACCATCTCCGGATGACCAAGAGCGATACAGTGAATTCTTATTGTGAAAGATTCTGGAGCTCTTTTCTACCCGCCTCTTCATTCAAGAAGATCTCGTTCAGAGAACAAATTGAGCGGTTTACCTTGGGTCTACCTACAGAGATCCGAGATCACTGCTTGGAACAGAAGTCAGCTTCTATTCAGGAGTGGATGAGTCATGCGAAGCGGGGCTTTGCCATTCACTCTGGCAGTCTGACCTACCCCACAGATGAGGCCATGACACAACGAGCCAAACAGACTTCTGGGAATGAAAGTAGAATGAAAAAGAGCAACCCCGAGAACAAAAAAGGATGCACGACCCAAGCTTACTCCTGAGGAGAGAGCTCGCTTCATCAGAGAGGGGAAGTGCTTTGGATGCGGGAAACATGGACATATTTCCGCAAAGTGCCATGATAAGGCACAGAAAGAACAGAATGATAAAGACGACGACAGGTCTGAGAGTTCGAGAGCAGCTGAGGAATGTGGCAGAAAAGGCAGATAGAAAAGCAGAACTCGTACCACATGGCGTGGGACTTGCACCGAATCAAATGAATGAAAGTACAAACTTTGCCGTTTTTTTTTGGGGCAAAGTGAAGGATCAAGAAGCTCTTTTGAAGGAGCCAAGGCCAACTTCTTTTCACTTGGAATTGGCGGCTCGATTTGGAACTGCGCCCGACAGACTGACGCCACTGGCGGAGGTAGTTCGACTGGCACCCGGATGGGATGTTGCCATTACACCGAGCATTGGCAAACTTCGTTTGCAATGACAGGGGTGTTCAGGGCACGTGAGTGACGTTCTACTCGGGATCCCTTGGTACCACAAGAACTACGCCGTGGTTGACTATCGGGCCGAGAAAGCGACTTTGATAAATGAAGGGCTTAGAGATTGTACTTGATGAACTTCAGTTTTCTTACTCATTCTTTTGGGAGAACTGAACCATGGATAAAAGTTGAATATGTTTTGACCTGAAGAAAAGAACGCCAAGATTTTTTTCTCCACGCTCATGCCGATTGCTTTTGAGAGGGCCTGAAGATCATACCATTGATCTGATATCTGGAAGCACACCACCGAATCGGCCACCTTATTGTGTGAGCCGAGTACAGAATGAAAAGATTATGAACTCAGTGAAAGACCTCTTGGAAAAGGGTCTTGTCCAACTTAGTACTTCACCGTATTGCTCTCCAGTGTTGTTGATTTTGAAGAAAGACAGATCTTGGAGAATGTGCATCGATTATAGCACTCTCAACGAAATCACCATCAAGAACAGATTTCCGATTCCTAGGATCGATGATATACTCGACAGGTTACAGGGATCCTCGTGCTTTAGCAGGATTGACTTGAAGAGTGGATATCATCAGATCAGGATAGCGCCAGGAGATGTCTACAAGACAGCTTTTCGGACGACTTTTGGGTTATTTGAGTTTTTGGTGATGCCTTTTGGCTTAACCAATGCTCCTGCGACATTTAACCGGATGATGGACAGGATTTTTCGAGAGTACAGGCTATTTGTTGGCACTTTCTTTGACGACATCATTGTTTTCTCGAAGAATGAGGCAGAACACAGAGATCATCTGCTTCAAGTCTTTTAGGCATTACGAGATCACACGCTAGTGATTAATGCAAAGAAAAGTGAATTTTTTCCTACCATGGATACACTTTTTGGGACACATTGTGTCAGCAACACAACAGGAGTGCAAATGGACCCGGCCAAGATAGAGACTATCCGTGATTGGCCCGATTTGAGGAATGTCCATGAAGTTAGAAGCTTCTTGGGACTATGTTCATACTACAGGCGGTTCATACGAAAGTTTGCAGAGGTTGCTTCCCCTTTGCATATCTTGACACAGAAAGGAGTACCTTTTTCGTGGGGACCCACAGAGGTGACTGCCTTTCAGACATTGAAAGAGAAATTGACTACGGGACCTATTTTGACTTTGCCGGACTTGCAGAAGTCATTCGAAGTATATTGTGATGCTTGTGGTCGTAGTCTGGGTGCGGTCTTGATGCAAGAAGGCCATGTCATAGCTTACGAGAGCCGTTTGTTCTCTAGGCCGGAGATGACAGCACAGATTTATGAGAAAGAGCTTTTGGCGGTTATCCATGCTCTTACTCAGTGGCGGCATTACCTACTCGGAGCGGATTTTATTGTCTTTACAGACCATCAGAGTTTGCGCTACTTCTTGTCACAGAAGCAGCTTTCGGAAAAGCAGATGCGGTGGGCGAACATCTTGTCACAGTTTCACTTCCAGATTGTCCATGTGCAGGGACAGAAGAATGTGGTGGCAGATGCTTTGTCTCGGAAACCGTTGGTTCTGGCTATTTCCGCTATACATCATAGGAGCTTCGAGGATATGGTCGATCAGTGTGCCACAGATACAGATTTTGCAGATATTTTCACACGGATACGGGATGGGGAGACAGTAGCTGGATACTCCCTTCGGGAAGGCTACTTGATGAAAAAGACTATGTGTGCGTTACACAGCCGTTGAGGGAAAAGGTTATGACTGAATGCCACTGTCCACCTTTTACGGGTCACCGCGGCATTGCTACCACCATGAAAGGGGTAGAGAGATATTTCTTTTGGCGGAGACTCAAGAAGGATGTGGAAGAGTTTGTGCGCAGTTGCTTGGTATGCCAGAAGGTCAAGTTTGACAGGCATAAGGCACAGGGATTGTTACAGCCTTTACCCATACCCACCCGATTGGACCTAGATGTGATTGCTAGCTACATTGCTGATAAATCATGGTCTAAGATCCGAATGAATGTTGAATGTCATGTGATGTCCTGTGATGTCGTGTGATGTGACTGTCGATTTTGTACATGTGCTAGATGTGTGTTCCTAGTACGTAGGTACTAACAGTCAGTGTCTGCTAAGACGGTTTATGGCTTTTGTCGGTTTTGCAGGCGTAATCGCGGTCGATTACAATGCTTTCAAGAGGGGGGTATGTCACAAAGTGATGACGTGGCGGACAGCAGAAACCCTAATTTCTGCCAGAAACCCTAAAATTCCTGCAAACCCTAATTTTTGCCAAAAACCCTAAATTCCGGAAATCGCGGAGGCGGATTATTATTATTATTATTATTTTTTTTTTTGTGGAAAATGATGAGCGACGCGAATTTTCTCTGCACACATTGCACATCTTCGCGTGCTCTATCACTTGCACACACCGCCGCGCGCTCATCAACTGGTATCAGAGCCAGATTAGGGTTTCAGAAGCTTTGCGCAGGTGACTGGACAGCAGGCAAAAGGCTTCTCTCGCGTCAAATTTCCGCTTTCATCGCGAAGCCCTTTGCTTCCGGTGTCACCTAGGGTGATTAGGGTTCCCAAAATAGCCTAAAACAGGCTGAAATTAGGTCAAAACAGGTAAAAACCAGAAAATTACAGGTCAAAACAGCAAAATGCAGGTGTTCTAAATCGATTCCCGTGAATGCCCCTTGCTTTTCCCACTCAAAACAGGTCCATTTGATGCAAATTGATACGCCAAAACAGTAAATTTGCAGAAAATTCAGAATTGGACTGTTTTTATATACACAAATTGAGGTTTATGTACGCCTTTTGTGGGTTTATGCAAGTACGCATTGGGGATACTTGTTAATTGCTGAAATTTTCAGCACATTGTATGCAACGTGCGGTACATTGTGATCACTAAAAATTTTCAGATTTTGTGTAGACACTTTCTGCTGCATTTTTATCCGTGCAAATGGCCTCTACTTCCTTGTCGTCTGATGCCAAGAGCTTGATGGAAATCAAGCGATTTGACGGTACAGGTTTCGACCTATGGCAGGACAGGATGCAGGGGATTTTTTTCCTCAAGGATTGTGAGGACGCCCTTTTGGCTGTAAAGCTTGAGGTAATGCCGGATGAGGATTGGGCCAAGCTCAACAAGAGGGCAAAGGCCTATATCAAAATGGCTGTGACCGATGACATTCTGGTGGACATAAAGGGCTTGGCCACTGCACATGCAATTTGGCATAAGTTGAAGGCCACTTATGAGAATGCCACCCCTATGAATCAGTTGCATTTGATGCGCAAACTGGTGAACATGATGCTTGACGAAGCCAAGTCGGCTTCTGAGCACTTAAGTGCTTTCACCAGTGTTATGAGTCAGCTACAGGATACTGGGCTTCAACCTTTTGATGACAAGTTGAAAGCCATATTTTTGTTGATGACTTTGCCAGACTCTTGGGAAACGCTTGTGGTTTCTTTGAGTAATAGCCCCAACCTCACATATGATGGAGTGCGAGGCTCCATCTTAAATGAGGAAATTAGACGCAAGTCTAGTGGTGGGGAAGGTGGCAATTCTGCTTACAATGTGAGAGGTAGAAGTCAGAAGCAAAATACAGGTACCAAGACTCAAAACAGGAGCAAAAGCAAGTCTAGGGATAAGGATGTGACTTGTTATCAGTGTGGCAGAAAAGGCCATAAGAAGCCAGATTGCAGGTATTTCAAGAAAGAGCAGGAAAGAAAGAAGGAATCACAGGAGAAGAAGAAGACAGAGGATAAAAAAGGGGAAAAATCAGCAGGTACCTCCTCCAAGGATTCGAAGACTGTCAATGTATCCTCTAGTGTGGTTATCACAGAGTTATCCGACAGTGAGGAGATCTTGGTTGCAGCTTTATGCCCCTTAGATTTTGTTGTAGCAAATGCAGAAGACATGCTTATCTCATGTAGAGATGTCATTGATGCATTGCTAAGTGCAAATGATGGCCAAGAGTTTATGCTTAAAGATGTAAGGTATGTATCAGGCATCAAGAAGAGTCTATTGTCTGTTGGCCAAATGGATGCACAGGGTTATACAACCATTTTTGCTGGGGGTTCATGGAAGTTGCTTAAGGGATCAATGCTCATTGTCAAGGGATGCAAGAGTGGTACATTGTACTATTTACATGGCAAAGCTTTGCCTGGCAAGTTTCTTGCAGTGACCGAAGTTGCTTCTCATTTGGAGTTGTGGCACAAAAGACTTGGCCATATGAGCCAGAAGGGACTTGATGTGCTCTCCTCTTTGAAGAGGGTTGATGTAAAGGGCACCAAGTTAGATTTTTGTAATGACTATTTGTATGGTAAACAAAAGAAGTTGCTTCTCATTTGGAGTTGTGGCACAAAAGACTTGGCCATATGAGCCAGAAGGGACTTGATGTGCTCTCCTCTTTGAAGAGGGTTGATGTAAAGGGCACCAAGTTAGATTTTTGTAATGACTGTTTGTATGGTAAACAAAAGAAGTCTTCTTATTATTCTGGTGTCTCGCGCAAAGCTAATGCTCTTGATTTAATTCACTCCGATGTATGTTCAATGCCTGTTAAGTCTTTTGGTGGTGCATCATACTTTGTTACATTCATTGATGATTGCACTAGGAAAGGCTGGGCATATTTGTTAAAGAATAAGAGTGAGACATTTAATGCATTTAAGAGGTTTCATGCTTTTGTGACCACGCAAAAGGGTAGTAAGCTTAAATGTCTGAGATCTGACAATGGGGGGGAGTACACGTCTGCTGAATTTCAGCGTTATTGCGAAGAATATGGGATTAAAAGGGAGTTGACAGCCCCTTATAATCCATCTTCTAATGGTGTGGCTGAGAGGTATAACCGTACTTTATGTAAGAGAGTGCGTTGCATGTTGTCTACGGCTAATCTCCCTCATGGATTTTGGAGAGAGGCTTTGAAAACTGCAGTTCATGTATGCAATCGCTCTCCTAACAGTACGCTAAAAAATGACATTCCAGAGGAGGTTTGGTTTGGCAAACCTGTCTCTTATGATCATTTGAGAGTGTTTGGCTGCGAGGCTTTTGTCCATGTTCGTAATGACTTGAGGACAAAGCTAGATGCCAAGTCCATCCAAGGACTCTTCGTAGGTTATGGGGAAGAGGGTGAAATGGGCTACAGGATATGGTTGCCTCAGTTTAAGAGGGTGGTACGCAGCCAAGATGTAGTGTTCAATGAGGCTAAATTGTTGAAAAATGCTATATCTTCTGAAATTGACAAGAAATCGGTCAAAGCCTCTCTTGCCACCTATTGATGTTGAAAAAGAGCCTCAGGATGCATTACCGCAAGCTGAAATTGATAATCAGCTGGTTAACCTTGAGCCAGAAGAGGTAGGACATGATTTAGATGCTCCAAATGAGGATGGACAGCCACCTGTCATGGCTGAAAATGATTTTCAGCAGCATGAGCATGCTGAAAATGAGTTGCCTCCTGATGTAGAACCTGTGCCTGAGAATGTAGATTATTGGGTACGCAGGTCTACTCGTGTCAGAAGGTTGATACAGTGCTTTGACCCCTCTTTGCATCATGTTATGTTGACAGATGAGGGAGAGCCTCTTACATATAAAGAGGGAAAATCATGTGAGTTAAGCAGTAAGTGGGAGCTTGCGATGCAAGAGGAAATCAAATCTTTGCATGCAAACAATACTTGGGATCTTGTGCCATTGCCTAAAGGAAGAAAGGCTCTTTCTAACAAATGGGTTTACAAGGTCAAAGGTGTTGATGGAAAGCCCAAGTATAAAGCAAGGTTAGTTGCCAAAGGGTATGCACAGAAAGAGGGGATTGACTTTCAAGAGATCTTTTCTGCTGTTGTAAAGCTTATGACATTGCGTATCCTTTTTGCTCTCGCTGCAGTGCTTGACTTAGAATTGAATCAAATGGATGTAAAAACAACTTTTCTTCATGGTGACATTGATGAAGATATCTACATGAAGCAACCTGAGGGTTTTGTAGTTCCTGATAGAAAGGAACTTGTATGCAAACTAAGAAGGGCACTGTATGGTTTGAGGCAATCATCACGTCAGTGGTACAAAAAGTTTTATACTTTTATGCTGTCTCAAGGCTTTAAACGCAGCCATTCAGACCATTGTTTGTATACAAAGAAGGATAATGATGGAAGTCCTATAATCCTTGTGCTATATGTAGATGATATGTTGATTGCTGGGAAGCATAAGTCTATCATTGATGCTCTTAAACGTCAGCTGATTTCAGCTTTTGCAATGAAGGATTTAGGTGATGCTGAGCACATCTTGGGCATGAGAATCAAGAGAGATAGAAAGCTGAAATTGCTCTTCTTATCTCAAGAAAAGTACATTGCTAAAGTACTTGACAGGTTTAACATGGCTGAAGCTAAGTCACTTGGAGTACCTTTACCTCCACACACAAAACTTAGCAAAGCCGACTGCCCAAAGGATGACGTGGCAGTGAATGCTATGAAGGGAATCCCTTATGCATCAGCTTGTGGTTCTCTTATGTATGCTATGGTTGCCACTCCTCCTGACATTGCCCATGCGGTGGGAGTTGTTAGTAGATACATGTCCAATCCCGGCAAAGCACATTGGGAAGCTGTGAAATGCATTCTGAGATACTTGTCAGGTACACAATCTAGGTGTATATGCTATGGCAAAAGTGACATGAAGTTGCAGGGCTATTGTGATGCAGATATGGCAGGTGACTTGGATACCAAGAAGTCCACTAGTGGCTATGTGTTTGCTATTGCTGGTGGTGCTGTCTCTTGGTGTTCACGACTGCAGAAAATTGTGGCATTGAGTACTACTTAGGCTGAATATATTTCAGCTAAACTGAGGCTTCTAAAGAGGCCATATGGTTGGGCAGACTTGTCAAAGAGCTTGGTATGCCTGCTAGTACTCCTGTCTTGGGATGTGATAGCCAAAGTGCTGTCTATTTGGCCAAGAATGCCATGTTTCATGCACGGACAAAGCACATTGATGTGCAATACCACTTCATACGACAGGTATTGGAGGATGGTCTAGTCACCTTGACTAAGATTCACACACAGGATAACCCTGCAGATGTTCTCACCAAGAGTCTTGCTAAGGCTCAACATGAGCATTGCATACAGCTGGTGGGAGTTGGTTAACTTAAAGGCGTCATTTATGCCTTTAAGTGGGAGGTTGTTGGGTTAAAGGCCTAAATAACCCCTTTTTGTTCATTTTTATACTTTGTCTAGGTTGATATTGAATCTCGACACATTTTTTAAAGGTCACTTATAATAAAAGTGGGAAAACCCAAAACTCACTTATTGAGTTTTCCCCAAAAACGTGAGCTCTCTCTCTCTCCCTCTTCGTTCTGCTAGCGCTTCCTCTCTTGCTGGCTTTCGCCACCCCTCTCTGCACAAACACTGCACATCTTCGCGTGCTCTATCACTTGCACACACCGCCGCGCGCTCATCAGGTATGTCACAAACAGATGACGTGGCTGACCCTCGGACACTGCAGACATGACCTGTGGCAGACTGTTGGAGATCCCCGCAATATGCGTCGACAGACTGACGTGGCAATGGTACAAAATTCTAGAAATTGCGGCACAATCTGTGCTGACAGGTTGAGGTGGCATTTCTGTACGAAAATTGCAGAAAAAAAAGCAGCTGAATTTTGAACAGCTTTGGGGCAATGTGCTTTAATTTAAGAAGCTTTTGGGACAGATGCTTTTGAATTGAAAGCTTTTGAGTTTAATGCTTTTGGGGCTCTGCTTTTGGGCATCCCTTATATTTGTAAATAACTGGGCAAGGTGTAACAGACGTGGACACTTCAAGTCAAGAATCAATCACGACAGCACCAAATAACCACTTCAAAGAATTCACAGATCACAATAGATTTGCACTGGCCCGGCGGAGTTCCGTGCCTAGAGATATTGGCCCCAAAGACTGGCGCCCCTTTCGGTATTTCTTTTTATATTAATCAGATCAAAGTACAAGAGAGTGGCTAGGGTTTCACTCTCAGACTCTGCGTCCAGATGCTCTGAGAAGTGAAGCCCTCACCACGTATTTAAAAGTACAAGGGATGCCCAAAAGCAGAGCCCCAAAAGCTTCAAAATCCAAAAGCATAAAAGCTTTCTCTCACAAACTCTATCTATCTGTGGCTTTAATATCTTTTTCTCTCTCTCTCACACACAAAGCGTAGAGAAAAGCAACGCCCAAAAGCTGTCAGCTCAAATTGCGCCGCAATTTCCGGAATTCCGTACCAGCTGCCACGTCAGCATCCTGGCAGATTTTAGGGTTTGCTGAAATTAGGGGTTTCAGCCTGATTTTAGGGTTTGCTGCAAATTAGGGTTTTTGACAGATTTTAGGGTTTGTAGGAATTTTAGGGTTTCAGCCAGTAATTAGGGTTTCTGCTGTCCGCCACGTCATCACTTTGTGACATACCCCCCTCTTGAAAGCATTGTAATCGACCGCGATTACGTCTGCAAAACCGACAAAAGCCATAAACCGTCTTAGCAAACACTGACTGTTAGTACCTACGTATTAGGAACACACATCTAGCACATGTACAAAATCAATAGTCACATCACACGACATCACAGGACATCACCAGACATCACATGACATTCAACATTCATTCAGATCTTAGACCACGATTTATCGGCAATGTAGCTAGCAATCACATCTAGGTTCAATCGGGACCTCATGGATGTCCGATTGACTAACCCCTATTGCAACCATGTCTATTCAAGATCAATCAGACCAAAATGCTGCAGTCATTTCGACATCAGTTCCTGCACTCACAAGAAGTCAAGAACAAATCCTGCACTCACAAGAAGTCAAGAACAAATCAGTATCATTATCAGGAATTCCATTTCATAAAGTCATCCAGCAGAATACTGTCAGCTCTCAGTATCCCTGAAGCTCAAAGAGACATCAGTGACTTTAGTATCAAAATCAAGGCATTTGTTGACAAGGGAGCGGAGTGACTCCCCTCTTGTGCATCCGAATGCACCAGATCTCCGACCAAGCTGAATTCTGGGTTCCATTTGGAGTAGACTATGCTAAACCAAAACATCGAGGTAAAGTTTCACAATGCGAGGAGAATCTGCTAGGTCCTCCTCCTCCATCCACTTCGCATCAAATGCAGGAAAATTCTTGAACTTAACCAAGAACCCGCCTTCGGAATTTACCATTCTTCGTATCGTTATGTGCCAAAATCTGTTCAGGATCAAGGATCTCCTCATTTTCTTCCACTTTGGGTTGCTCATCGGGCTCCCCATCATCAGGCACATCACCCTTAACAAGTTTCAAGAGACTCACATGCAATGCATTGTGAATCCTCCAAGTATCTAGCAGTTTCCATCGGAAGGAGACATCATTTATCTTGTCAGTGATCTGGAAAGGTCCGTAGTATCGCATACTAAGCTTTGGAAAAAGCCTCTCCTTTCCCTTTTTCTTTCGTAGGTGTGCCTTCTCAAAACGTAAGAGCACCCAAGCATCCTCCTTCAATTTCAAGTCGCGACGATGGCGATCCGCTGCCTTTTTCTGTCGTTCTTGAGACTCCTGCAAAGTCTCGCGAACCTTGGCAAAAGCCGTATCCAAATCTCACGAATATTCATCCGCTTCAAATATCTAATCTTTCGTGCTCAGGAAGGATGGAACCTTCGCAGCACTTTCAACAATCTCACATGGCGTCTTCCCCGTCGAAGAGTGTATCGTGTTATTGTAGGCAAATTCCACCAAAGGTAAATATCTTTCCCATTGAGTCTTCTGATCTGAGATATAAGACTTCAATAAATCTAGAACCACTGAATTGGCAATCTCGGATTGCCCGTCAGTCTGCGGTGGAACGATGACGAGAACTGCAACCGCGTGCCAATGTTCTCCCAAATTGCCTTCCAAAACAAACTTGTAAATCTAGGGTCTCTGTCGGAGACAATCGTCTCAGGCATGCCATGTAATCTGAAGATCTGGGCCACAAACAGTCTCGCTAAGTGATCCGGCTTGACTGTTTTCTTCACTGGAATGAAATGAGCCTGTTTACTAAATCTGTCAATAACAGTCGAGATACCATCGTGACCACTCTGTGTTCTCGGGAGATCAAAAATGAAATCCATCGCTATACTTTCCGAGGGGCGGGTGGGTATGGGTAAAGGTTGTAACAATCCTTGTGCCTTATGCATGTCAAACTTGACCTTCTGGCATACCAAGCAACTGCGCACAAACTCTTCCACATCTTTCTTGAGTCTCGGCCAAAAGAAATATTTCTCTACCCCTTTCATGGTGGTAGCAATGCCGCGGTGACCCGTAAAAGGTGGACAGTGGCATTCAGTCATAACCTTTTCTGTCTTCTTCGCTCGAATCCGAGGAGCTAGAAGAACTGTTAGAAGAAGAAGAAAAAGAACTAGGTAAGCCTTCAAACTTGACACGCTTCTTCAGTTTCTTTGCCTTGTCGAATGTCGAGCGACGACCCAAATATCCCGGGAAGTCAGTGCCTTTCTTCTGCTTTTTGCCGTGCTTTTTGTCCTTCTTTTGCACGTCGAAAAGCTGAGCAATCCGTGCATCAACCACGTTCTCCAGTTCCTTCTCCGTATACTTCTTGGAGGCAGAAGGTTTCTTGAGAGCGGGTTTCGGGAGTGGTGTTGTGGTTCTCTGCCACTCCGTCTGTACCTCTTCCAAAGAGGTCTGGTTCATATATTTTGCCATCTTCGGGTCCCTGGCAAAATTGAGCATCATCTTTGTTGCATCATCAATCAATTTACGACGCTCCATCTCTTGCTACTCCGCTGGAGTAGGCCTAGGCGGGCCATACTCCGTGCCGGAATCTTCGTTGTGATCTCTGCCCGCATCTCCAGATGTAGAGGGAGTCGACTGATCATTGCCTGAAGCCATAGGTGCCGCAGAAAAAAAAATTGGGGATCGGATTTCCCGTAGAAGAGAAATCGGCCTTGCTCTGATACCACTGTAACAAACTTGGACACTCCAAGTCAAGAATCAATCACGACAGCACAAAATAACCACTTCAAACAATTCACAGATCACAATAGATTTGCACTGGCCCGGCGGAATTCCGTGCCTAGAGATATTGGCCCCAAAGACTGGCGCCCCTTTCGGTATTTCTTTTTATATTAATCAGATCAAAGTACAAGAGAGTGGCTAGGGTTTCACTCTCAGACTCTGCGTCTAGATGCTCTGAGAAGTGAAGCCCTCACCACGTATTTAAAAGTACAAGGGATGCCCAAAAACAGAGCCCCAAAAGCTTCAAAATCCAAAAGCATAAAAGCTTTCTCTCACAAACTCTCTCTATCTGTGGCTTTAATAAAACTAGTACGGCCGGCTGCCTTCGGCGGCCCCTCTCTCCCCCCCTCTCCCCTTCACTCATATAAACCGGAACTCACCGGATGCAGCAAACTTTGACACGTGGCATTGGAAAACCAGTCTCCTTAATATATAGTATAGATAAAGCAATATATTTTTCTCTCTCTCTCACACACAAATCGTGGAGAAAAGCAACGCCCAAAAGTGTCAGCGCAAAACAATTTGCGGAATTCCGTACCAGCTGCCACGTCAGCATCCCTGCAGATTTTAGGGTTTGCTGAAATTAGGGTTTCAGCCTGATTTTAGGGTTTGCTGGAAATAAGGGTTTTTGGCAGATTTTAGGGTTTGCAGGAATTTTAGGGCTTCAGCCAGAAATTAGGGTTTCTGCTGTCCGCCACGTCATCACTTTGTGACACAAGGCCTCACTTCTCAGAGCATCTGGACGCAGTGTCTGAGAGTGAGCACCTACCTACTCTCTTGTACTTTGAACACAGATTAATACAGAAAGATATACGCCAGTCTTTGGGGTCAATACCTCTTGGCATGGAACTACCCCCTGCCGTGTCGACCTAATTGTAAATTTTGAACTGTTTTAAAGTGAATCTCTACTGTGTCGCGGTAGAACCCTGACTTGAGGTGTCCAAGTTTGTTACAGATGCTGCAAAGTTTTCAACAGTTTCTGAATTACATGTTACCCCCTCTTATACCCGAGGTGATACCTCCCGTCACAAACGGGAGCGCATAACAATATAAAATATACTCGGATAAATAGAATTTATCACTTAATATTGAAGCCAGAGGATATAGAGAGAAATAGATAGAGAGAGAGAGATAGAGAGTGAGAAGATCGACACAGTACTGGGGTTAACTCAATTCCACCTTCTCAATTCCGACAAGAATAATCCTCCTAGAAATCGATCTAGGTCTATGTCCTTGCACATAACCTTGCGCAAAAAGGCGCTCAAGAGAGTATAACAAACTCTCGTTTAGTTCCTTGGCATAGGTCTGCATCTTCGTGTGTTATCCATGTACTCAAAAGTACACATAATTCTTAAGTTGTGTTAGAGTTTCGGTGAACCTGGGAAATTACCTTCCCTTCGTAAGATCCTTAGAGCGAAGACGCTCATCTTGACGATCCCTTGGCTCGATCTTAGAGCAAAATCCGCTCATCAAATAAACTAAGATTTCAATCCTTGGGATTCCTCGAGCACAGGCCGTAGTCGTCACTTGTTCCTTCCCTCGTAAAGAGAGTGTTCATTCACTTGTGTGAAAAGCACTACCATGTCTTCCCTCACCGGCTAGGGGGTGTGGGCTTAAAGAGTATTCAAGCTTAATGAAAGCTTTTCTCTGCTGAAAAGCTCAGAATGGTTCCTTCATAATTTTCTTACTCACAATAGCAGGTAATCTATTCGAGAATTACCGGATACCAGATCAATAGTTGACCTTCCGGCTAGTTGAGGAACCCAATTCATCTTAGAAAACAATGTTTCAAATTGATCCTACTCTCATAAACACTCGAGAGTGAGTAGTCTTGGTCAGACATAACCATACCTCGTGCAAAAGAGCAAACAAGCACCATGCACTTTATGATTTCCTCAAAGATGTAACTTTGATCAAAGACCTACCCTCTCGCTTAAAGTTTGAGGGTCTTCTATTCAAAAGCTCAGGAGTTAGATTGAATTCCCGTACTCCAAACTTTCTCCGGATAGCAATGTATCCTTCGAGGAGAGGTAACAAAAATTCGTTGTTTTTGTGTTCAATGGTTCTCGTCCCACTGCGGGGATTGTATTCTATGTACACTAAGATGTACACTTTCAGCTTTTACTGCTGACTCCACCATCTGCTGCAAAGTATCTTGCAGACGGGTTTACAAAATTCGGGCAAAAGTCCTTCATTGAATTTCTTCATCTTTCCTTCCTCAGAGAGGGTCAAGAGTGGAGCTACCTTGGCAAGAGTGAACCACTACTTGCTTGGACTCGCTCGTGTTCCTATTGGGCAAACCAATCCCAATCTTCTTGAATGCCTTCCTCAAAGCGTAGAGGGAAAAATTTGTTCGAAAATTCAGCCTTGAATTGAATCCAAGTCTTGTTGTAAGTTCCTTGCAAAGCTTTGGTATACAACCAAGTATTTGCAATCCCCTTGAGGTGTTTCGTCACATGTCTCACCTTCGGCGCTTCTCAGAATTGCTGTTTGCAAAGGCAACTTCATACTGTCGAATGAAAACCGTAGCTTTCGGGACATATTCTCTTCCGTCAAAAGTATCAAACTTGACCGGAGTGTTCTAGGTCTAAAGACCTTCTTCATATCCTTCCCGGAATGACGGGATTTCTTGGTTATGGTTTTGGATTGATGTTCATGGATATTTTCTGGATTTTGAAGGATCTTGAGCATTCTTCTCCTTGGATTCTCTAGGTTCTTGAGCATCATGCTCTTGTCGCCTTCTCAGAGAATCCCAAGTCTTGTGTCGACTTCTTGCAAAGAGAAAAATTTTCCCAACTCTGCGAGCTTTTTCCTTGCATGACTTAGGGTTCCGCCTGCTCACTTCTCTCTTGGCTCGTCATGGCTTCTTCCCGTATCTTCCCAGAGTCGTCCTCCTTCACAGAGAAAGAGAGGAGACCATGCTCTGATACCACTATCACAAACGGAAGCGCATAACAATATAAAATATACTCGAATAAATAGAATTTATCACTTAATATTGAAGCCAGAGGATATAGAGAGAAATAGATAGAGAGAGAGAGATAGAGAGTGAGAAGATCGACACAGTACTGGGGACCAGAAGATGGGTTGGTCCCCCCCCTTAAAGAGAATCCTTTATTAGGGAGAATCTTTTTACAAGCACAAGAACTGGAGAAAACCCCTCCGTTCTAATTCTCTGACTCGATGGTCGTTACTTCTCGTAAGGGAAATTCGAGAGACGAGCTCTCAATTCTTTTTCCTTCTGTACTCGGAGTCAAGACTCCGCAGATAGTTTCCGAGTTCCGTTTTTAGAATTCCCAAGCGTAGGCCGAAGCCTTCTCGCTTCTCCTTCGCGATGAAGTACCTGCAAACACACGCAAACACGCGACAACAATTCGTATGGCGAATCCACAATAGATACTTGTCGCTCTTGCGGGGGGAAAGCGACTTCCGTGCTTCGTAGTCTCGCGATCTCTTGCGTTATCTGGTGGCAGAGTCTTCTCTTGTTGACATTGGTAACCTTCTTTCAGTGAGGGCATGTGGTGCTTTTATAGCTCCTTGGCCACGGCATGAATAGCTGCTCGCGTAGAGATCGCGGTCGTTTTTTTTTCTCGCTGTTCTACCCGAAATAGGGAGAGAGAATTCGCTGGCTAGTTTTGTTGCTTTATTTTCTAAGTGGTTGCCCACTTATCAAGTGGACGGCGGGTATATTTTAAAATTGGTCTGAATCTGCCCAAAACTCAATAAAACCTTATAAGTTTAAAACAATGCTTTTCACAACACTTCCCAGGCGTCCCTGGATGCAACCACATGTACAAATGCAATGCAAACATAGATTCCTCGTGTGAAAGTGTCTGCTCTTCCCAGAAAACTCGTTAAAATATTCCGCTTTTTAAGAAAAGCTTCTCAGAACCCATCTTTATTCTTGTGCTTGCGTCTTTACGCGTATTCCTCTTTTCCAGTTCGGATTTCCTCTCGACTATGGATCTCTCCTTTCCGATGCACCCGTCACGCACCTTGTGACGCATCAGGAATACCCATCACCTAGTCCTTTCCTACCGAACTTACGGTACAATCTCCTTCACGATGCTCTATGTCACCCATCCTATGACGCATCAGAGAGATGTCCGTTCCTGGATGGTCAGATACTTCTTCCCGATGCTCCCTGTCACCCATCCGATGTGACGCATCAGAAGTACCCGTTCTTGGTGGCCTTAAAGATATTCCGTTCATAGTGCTCCCGTCATTACTTTGAATGACGCACTAGGAATACTCTGTACTCGGATGTCTCCAGTGAGAAAAACCCTCTCACTTAAAATTCCAATAATTCATTTAGAATTATTTTTCTTGTTGTTCCAAGCGAGAAAACCCTCTCACTTATAAATCCAATAATTCATTTATAATTATTTTTCTGTCAGATAAAGCCAATTTAGCAACACCTCCTCCTCCTCCGGCACTAGAAAGTACGAGAGCTTCCAATCGGCAATCTTCCTAGCCGTCTGTTCCAATCAGGGGAGTCTTTAGGAATATGGTGCAGCCATCTGACCCTGATCAAGCGCAACCGCCTTTGCCATCGTCGTTGCCACCAGGCTACAATAATTGGAGCCCATATGGATACCCTTATTATCAATACCCGCGATACACGCCTAACCAACCGAAAGATTTCAAGGATGGCGGCACCACAGTCAAAGTTTTCACCTTTTCCAAGATGAAAGATCGGAAGAAAGCATTGCAGTTCTTGCAGCAATTTGACAACATCTATGCTTTGGGAAATTATACCGAAGAATCCAAGATTTCTCGAGCAACAGGATTTCTTAAAGATAATGCCATGAGTGGTGGAGTTCAATCGCGATGCAACCGCTCGCTCCAAGGATATGGCAAGCTTTCAAGACAATATTTGCGCGCAGTTATATGACTTCTCTTTTTGAAGTTCGGATCTTGGCAGAATGGGGCAACTTGAAAATGCTTGCCACAAAGACCACGGACGACTATAACCAAAGGTTTTGTGACGTCTACCTCCTGGTTTCCTTCTTTAAGTTCATTTCCTTGGAGGACCAGTGCGAGCGATACACCATTGGACTACCATCACCATTGCATGAATATTGCTTGTCCAAGCAAGTCTCAACTATGCAAGAGCTTATGGACCATGCCGCGGTTGGCTACGAATTGATGAAAGGCAAGCTAGAGTTTACTACAGAAGTAACTCCGGCCAATAACTAGAACTCCCAGCACCCACGAACAGATTCTCGAGATTCGTGTGAAAGTCAATTGCAAAGGCCTCGTTTGACGCCTCAACAACGAAACACCTTATTACAAGAAGGCAGATGTTTTGGATGCTTTCAAACTGGGCATAACTAATTTGGTTGTCCCCAACACACTGATAGACCAGTGTCTAAAGTGTTGCCTGAAGTGCAACGTTTTGCTCTTGCCAAAGCAACTTGCAACCCCTCTTTATATTACATTTAGGGCTTTTGATAGCGACTAAAAGTGCGCTCTATTATCAAAACCATTCAAGAAACATAGATCTTTCACACAAAAAAGCAATTCAAGCTCTCATCGCAAAATATTAACTAGCCACAGAGAGGGTTCACTTTGTAATAAACTTAACTTGAGAGTTTTGGCTGTAAAGAAGGTGCGAACAAGCCTCTGAATTTGATTTTATGCTCTGTTCTTTCGTTCAAAATAGTGTTTGTGCAGTGTTTAAGTATAAATAAGAATGCCTGCAATACTTGATGAAGATGGAACATCAAATGACAAAGTTGGATAGTTTGAAAAAGCTGAGACGATCTAAAGAAAGGAGACCGTAGTTTTATGTGGTTGGGAATGCATATCTCTAAAATCCCTCCATTAGCTAACGAAATGTTTTATGGTCAGATGATGATTTGATGTTTTTTTTACTAATACGGTATTAACTAAAATTTACCTCCAGATGCTTACCAGGATATCCTTACAAGCCTCCAAAGTTACAAGTCAAATGTATGGAAGGACTTACCGACGATGAGTTGCAGTTGTTACATTCCTTGCTTATTGATCAAGTAAGCATTTGGGATTTATGGGCTATGTTAATTTTCAAGATGTTCATTTGGTATAGGTGTGAGGGCTTTAGTCATCCTTAATCATGCATTGGCTTCCTTTTCCTTGCCTAGAAATAAAGGTGATAGGCTTTATTACCAAACCGCCCTTTTCCCTTCCTCTTGTCATGTTCAAATCGTGTAATGCCTGGGGTTGGGTTGGTGGTGATAGCAGGAGGGTTAGAATAAGTTGATCGACGTTGTGATTTTCTTAACAGGCAAGTGCTATCTCACGAGAAGGCAGGGTCATGGTTTACAATCTGGTGGAAGCCGCGCAAGAGTTCTTGTCTGAACATGTTGAAAGCGAGCCTTTGCAGAAAGTCGAGGTGATAAATCTTTCTGACTCAAAACAATCAAAATGGATACTACTGATAATGGAGTTCCTTGTGTTGAAACTCAGACATTCTTGCAATTAAGTTGCTGTTAGGACTTGTTTTAGAATATGCAGGCAAGATTAGCAGGTATGAGCGTAGGAAGGGGACAGACTACTGGCAATGTACGTGCTGGTTTTGTTCCAGAATGTCCTTCCAATATTGTGGCAACATGGAAAGTCTTAGGCTCTCCTGCTCATGATGTAACCTCTATTGGCGGACCTAAGGACAACACCTCTCACCTATATTTTGATTAGATCAGCATATACCTTGGAACCTCTTACGTTCAGAGAAAGATTTGCTATTATCTGGATACCCAGTCAAAACAGATGTAGACAGCACGGACAGGAGTTCAGAGTCGGAAAGATTGAGATGATAAAATGAGGGAACCCAAGTCATAGCTACAAGAACCTACTGGAATGCGCCCTTGGCATGCTGCAATGATGTTTTTTTGGCCTACCACCTTGCCAAGAATGCCATGGAACACACCAAGGTTCCATCTTTGCCAGCTTAGAACATGAAGAACGCGTATGTTTGGCCAATGAATACTTGTTTGGGTATTTTTTTTGACTGGTGTGTGAGAGATTTCTTCATTATCTATTGCACCCTCCTGCTGGCCTCTTCTTGTGTCTAATCAAGATTGTAGCCTCCTCAAACTGTGAACCCTCTTCTTGCCCTTTAATCAAGATGGTAGCCCCTTCAAACTGTCACCGACTGCTGATGTGGCAAGTGGCCCATTGCTCGAACCCTACTAGAGTAGCGCCACACACTCTGTTTTTGTAATGCTTTATTACCAGTGGGAAACCTCAAGACAGAGAAAACCCACCAAAAATGGAGAAGTATACAAATGATAAAGGCTATGCATCAAGAGTATGCATGCGGGAGTAGAGCTCTAAAAACAGGTGAAGAAAATCTCGGAAGTGTTCAAAGATAAGTCACTGCTGTCAAAAGAGAACTGTAATGTTTGCCGTAAGAAGAGCTTGAATGCGGCAAAAATATCGGATTGAGGCTGACGAAACATTCTCCTGTTTCTTAAGTTCCAGATACCTCAAAGTAACGAGAAGCGTACCCAAGTAAAGAGGAGCTTATGAGATCTTAGAGGGGCAGGAAGGAAGCACTCCAAACAACCAAAAGTGCTTTCCAAAATGCTGTGAGGGAAATTGTAATCTCAAGGATCGAGCGACTTTGCAAACAAAGTCACATCAAGTTGATGCAATGTGACTTGCTTCGAGGTAACATCCAAGAGGTAATACCCTTGTTAGGCATCTTCCGAAGAATAATCTCTCTTTCAGAGGAAGACCGCTGTTCCAAACATCTCGCAGCCTTTTTTGTCACCATCATGTTGATTTATTCATTTTCCATAGTGCATTGCAATAATCATCAATCCATGGATCAGGCTGCATCTTTTGATAGAGACGTTTAGCTGAGATTTACATGAGGGAAATGCCCAGAATACGCCAATCTTGATCGTGGTCATCAGCCACAAGAGATAGTATTCGGTGAAAAGGGAGATAGCATCTCATGGATTATGTGCCATAAAGGCCTATAATGCAATCCAAGGCTATATCTGCTCATAGCATTTGGCAACGAAAGCACCCGACCCTGATCATTGACCACATCCTCAATTATCCTTACATTCTTTTGAGAAAGGCATTAAGCCTTATGGGGATGTCTTTTAGCCAGACTTCGAAAAAAATGAAGGTTGAGATCTCCTGCGAGGACAAGCCTTCGCTATATGGCCCATCTGTTTACAAAATGAAACACTGGTTAGGGAGTCCCGAATACTCCACCCTCTGGTGGAGCTAGTGGCCACTCACCCTCAATAGGAGAACTACCTTCGGGAGAGTGTGGGTGTCTCAAACCAGAACGCGTACTGTGGGTATACTTGCAGCCTTGGCAACAACTGAAGCTGTTGTGTGCAGGGTCTCCTAGACTAATCCTGGAACGAAGCAGGAGGTACTCTCTCCTCAAGCTGGGGAAGCAAATCGAAATGGGAAGATCTGCTTTCTCGGCAAGAACATCTGAAGCTGGGTCGAAACCATGGCGTCACTGTTGGAAATGAGCCCTGACCGCTTGGTTGGCCAGCGGGCTCATCGAAATGACCTTGGCAGCCATCTCGGGAGTCTCAAACTCGATTTGGTAGAACCCTCACCGGAGAAGCTGTATATCGATTATCTTTCCCACTTTTGTTAGGAGACGTGCATGTAGGAGGTCGCGCACCTCGCCTTTGCTAGGTTGACTGCCAATAATCTTACAGATAGCAGAGGTAACGTGAAGCGGCTCCACCTCTGCTACAAGACTCGCTTGCTCTGGTGGTGACAAAGCAAGTCGGATGGTAGGCTCGTAGGGTCGAACAAGGGGACTTATCTGAGTCGCTCTGAGGGGGAGGGGAGCACGAGTGTCACGAGACTGTGACAACCATTATATATATTTGCTGGTTTCTTTCCCGTGATTTTTCATTTAGTTTTTGGGACACTCTTGTTGAAATCAGAAATGCTCGGATATTACATGGCACAGTGTGAAACGGCCGTCGGCCGAGAGTTTCACCCGCAAGAGTCAAGGCTAGGCAGCCACGAGATGGTTGGGCTGATCGGCATTGGAATCCGACTAATAAAGAAGTGGCTAGGCTCAGTTCAAAGTCATTTAGGCCCCTCGACAGGACTTTATAAGTTGGTGGACACTAGGAATTAAATCAAAAGGAGCAAATTGGACACATGGCAGTAGGAGAGCAACCTGCAGGTCAACAGTCAATCCAAGATATCTCATCCCAAGAGGGGGCACCCAAAATTGAGGTTGAGGCTGATTTTTGAGTAAGTGTGCTCCACAGTCATGTACACCACTCTGTTGCTTCACTTAGGTCTAGGCCATGCATGTACGGCTAGTGTGCCTCCGGGTTTGCACACCCATAGCATATGCATGTAGGTTGCTTTGTCCGGCCGTCCACTTTTGGGCCGGCCGCCTTCTCTTTTGTCCAGGCGCCCTATACACGACATTTTCATGCTGGGTCATGGGGCAGCATCTGCACTGCTCGACCTCCATTGGGCACTCATATATATGAGGCCAGGGAGAACAAAAGATCCTCTCCCTAAGTCCATGTAAATTCTCATGTGTAAGCAAGTGATCTGACGTGTCCAGGTCAAGTGGCAAAAGTCTGTCCACCCAAAATGGTGGTGTCTTCTCTAGGAATGTCGGAATCCCATATGCCACGAGCATGGCCATATCTCGTGTGAACTCCTCTCATGAGTGCATAGGTGTACCCAAAACAAACCACAAGTCATCACCCCCTCTAAAGTGCACAACCGTCGAATGATGGCTGGAATGAATGGATCTACCAAGGATCATACGCCCGTAGATGATCAAGCCGATGTCGAAGCTACCGTGTTTACTGCAGTAGTCACTGAGAGACCACATGGACCACCATCGGATGGTGTCCTGGCAGGAGGTAGCAACCTCATCCTCTGGAAAAAACTCAAACCTTGTGGCTGCTGTCCACCCAAAAACACAACTGCAAGGTGATGAAAACGCTGCTGTCCAACGAATTTGAGCGTGCTCGTACGCTCCCGGCATGGTCCAGAGCGGTTCAAAGGGTCTAGGGAGGGTGGGGAATCAATGTCACAGCCCCAGGTGGGCGGAAAACAGAGAAAACAGCAGTGGGGAATGATGGAAATGAAGAGGAATGTTGCCGGCAAAGCACCGGATGCTGAGATGGGTAGGAGGGGGCAAGATCCAAGGTGGGTGTGGCCAAGCGCTGCCCTTCTCTTGCCGAAAACGCTGGTGTATCTGCCCAAAAACACAGGTGGGGGCAGAAAACGAAGATGGCGAAGGGTTTTTGCGGCGATGAAAAGACCTGAGGAGGCCAATGCTGGGTGCCAGATGACTGATTGCCAGGTGTAGGGGCAAAAACCCAGGCGGCAGAGAAGTTCTCCACGACGGAAACACTCCATGTTCTTTCGTTTGCCTGGCTATTGCAGAAACGTTGGCTGATTCAGCCCTTGGGAGGAGAACCTTATGCAGGAAGGTGATGCACCTAGACCATGAAGAGTTGTGCTCTGATACCATGTGAGTGCGCGTGTGCGGAAGCGTGAGACAGGAGAGGAGAGAGACAATAGACACAACACATAACGCTGGTGTAGGGGAAGAGGGGGTGATCAGCCCCCCTGACTACCAGAGCATGAAACCGTACAATGCCAGATGCTATCTATGTGAAGTGGGTCTTCTTGGACAGGTTTATTGCTTGGATAAACAGACTGGAATGGGACTTTAGTGCTTTGGACTCTCTTGGAGACATTACCCGCGAGATGTGGGAGATTAGGCATCCCGCGACTACATCCAGAGTCACCGGGAGCTTGGCTTGGATGGTAGTGCAGTTTCTCTTCTACACTCCTGATCATTTGGATTGCTACCTTCAGAGTTGCATACACTCATCCTCGGTAACCTTACAACAAACTTATCCCTCGACTTGGTAGTAGGCCATTCCCAGCTCATTCACATTGAGAGCCACACTGAGATGCGGTTTGGTGGCATTGTTGGCGCGGATTTTGTTTTGGCTGACACCGGAAGATTGGAGGCAGGAGATACAGGCCTTTCCTCTTCTCAAAGATTATTCACAGTGTAGGCTGGCCTGTTTGGCTTCCCTTCTTCATACAGGCTGATCACGGTGCAGACAGCTTGGTCTGACCACACCTCTTCTCAGAGGCCCTTCACAACGTAGACTGTTGAGTCTGGCTTTCCCCTCATCTTGGATTACCCTACCTACTGACAGGGCACCATCTGGTGGTGGTCCGTGCGGTCTATCGGTGACTGATGCAGCTTACAGTAGCTTCTACAGTGCAGACTGTTTAGTTTGGCTTTCCTTGTTTCGGAGGACGTTTATGGCGCAAGCTACCTGGCAACATTGGGTTATAGGTTCATGCATTGATAGGCTTTCGGTCATTCTCATGACGGTTCCTAGGCTAGATACCCACTTCACATAGATAGCATCTTGCATTGTACGGTTTCATGCTCTGGTAATCAGGGGGCGATCGCCCCCTCTTCCCCTACTCCAGCGTTTTGTGTTGTGTCTACTGTCTCTCTCTCCTCTCCTCTCTCACGCTCCTGCACACGCACACTCTCACACAGTGTGTGTGTGAGTGATCACAACTTTAATGGAAAGCTTGCCTTCTCCCTTCTATCATGCAGCGCGATGATTTGCTCTCGTGCATCTCTCTCTTCCCCCTTAGCACATAAGGTGATGCTTTCTAGTTGGGCTTTTCAGATGACCATGTACAGTTTTGGGGTTTTATGTGCGTTTGCCAAGGCAAGAGCCTTTTGTACAGGAACCGGATTCGCTAATTGCTAATCCCCTACAGGTATACACAGTTCCATCGCAAAGGAATGCCAAAACGGAGAGTTTTCTCGTGTGAAAACTCGTCCGATTCAAAAGAGAATTGTCCCCTTGCGTGCACGAGCCTATGAGACATGCGTAGACGTGTTTGATCCGCTCAAAATGATGCGAAAAAGAAAATTACAGCCTGCTGTGTTTTTCTGCAGGTTTAGGGTTTCGCACCTAAATTGCAAGGTATGCAAGGGGAGCCTTGGGTGCTTGTACATGACAATTAGAGAGATTTCCCGCGAGGAATCTCGTCTAATTCAAAGGGCAAGTGACCCGACAGTTGGGGAGCTCGAGGGCTACTCATAGGAGTGATCGGCTCGCAAATCGGAGTGCAAAACAGAGAATTACAGCTTGCTGTAATTTTTGCAGGTTTAGGGTTTTGACCAATTTTGATGCCTACAGGTCCCAGGAGCTTCGGGGAAGCTAGGGAATTGGAATAGCTTGTAGAAGTTTACAGGTTTTTTTTAAGTGTAATAAGAATAAAGTAATACAGAAAGGGACGCCACTCTTTGGGACCAATAGGGTATTGGTGTTTGCTTGGAAGGCTGCAGTGCTCTCGTTGCCAAGCCGTGCTTTGTTTGAAGTGTTAATTCTAGTCACAGGTTTATTCGTGAAGTTTCTTTGTGTCGTAAAGTTAAAGTAAAGTTTATCAAGTAAAGATTCGGGTGAAAGCTAAAGTCTACCGCCCTACGGGCTGGTTTCAATGAGCTTTCATCTGTGTTTGCTACTGCAATGAAGGCGAGAAGACAGAGTTCTCCTGCTAGAGCGAATCGCGCCTAGCGAGTCCAAAGGGTTGCTGACGAAACCCGACGAGGAGAAACGAAACGGGAAAAAAGAAGGGGGGGGGGGGGGGGGGGGGGGGGGGGGGGGGGGGGGGGGGGGGGGGGGGGGGGGGGGGGGGGGGGTGGGCAGCAAAGGCAGGGGGCGAGGGGAGGGGGAGCAACTTAGGCAGCAGGTAGTGAGGAGGATGGGTAGCGGGGGGTGGGGGAGCTGCTAGTGATGACGAAGAGACAGGGGGGAGCGCAACAGCAGCGAGCGTCTAGATTTTTGAAAAATTGATTTCAGGAACATCCATTATCCATGAATGCAGCTTGCCTTGCCCTTATTTTCCATTTTCTTAGATTGCAACGATCATTAGTCATCAAACAGGATTGTGCTTGGCTTAATTGCTGGAGTTCTCCTTCAGTTAAAGGCCTTACATCTGCTAATTCATTTAGTTGCCGACATGCATGTTTTGCTGAAGTAAGGTGTTACCATTGTTTATGCATAAACCACCTCCCATAATCTTCAATGACAGATTGCATTCGCATCACAAAACGAAACCAAGTAATATCGGGATCTAGACATATTTGATTACCAAAGGAACAATTACAGCTTCCACCATCCGTCGGAAAGCTTCATGCGATACATAAGCATGATTTACATGTAATAACCGTCTCCTTTGGAGGGGAGCATCATCCATTGGCATACCGAAGTAGAGACCCAACCATAGAGGACAATGATCCGATAATTGCAATAAGTAGTCTACCCACATCTTACTTACAAAGCTATCATATTATGATGCATTCAACGTATACCAACGATCTAATCTTGCTCTGTAAGCTACAATTGTTGTATTTGAAAAGGTAAATTCCAAGACATGAGGCTTTGTATGTGACCATAAATCCAAATATGATGCTGTAGATGTGAAATTGTTCCATGCTATTCTTTCTGTAGCGAGCATATGAGAGGATTTGACGATGGAGCATTATTGAAATCGCCTACCCAAAAAGCATCGTGGGACCATGGATAACACATGAGATCTGTCCAAAGGTGAGCTCTTTGCATAGAAGCAATATAGGCGTAGATCCCAACAAATTCATACATCTCACTATAAATAATACATTGTATTACCATCCAACGACCCAATGGATCATTGAAGGCAACCACAAGATTCAAGTTTTGTCGCACTAATATTGCAACTTCGGAATACCCGGAACAACCGGCATACATAATTTTATAGCCCGCAAAGTGAGAAGATTGACCAGCAAATTCATGCTGATTATGGTCTTGTAGATAACTATATCTGCTTTGCATGTATGTACATAATGCGAGGTGAGCTTCCATTTATTATGGTTGCATCGACCTCGCACGTTGTATATCATGCACTTTAGATGATGATGCATATGTATGAACGGATAGCCATAGAATAAAAGAAGTCACTATCAAGCTGTGCCCATGGGCACATGAGCATGAAGTGCAACATTTCCAAAGGAAGAGGGCGCAAAACGAGTATCTTCTAGGGAGCGTGAGAATGCAGCATTAAGAAGAGCATCCTCGTAGGAGTGTGTGATCACTTTACTCCAAGCTTTAGCTAAAGCCTTTTATCAGTCACAATTGCATCTGAGATAGCTGACGGCTTTCCTTCAGAAGCATCCGATAAAAAATTCCTTGAAATTGCAGGTCCTCCAGCTAAAAAAGGATTTGTGGGCCGTTGCCAAGCTTCAGAAGATGCAACTTGAGGTGGTTTGCCTTCAGAGCTTGCATTTTGATTTGATTGAGGAGTTAGAGATTGTTTGCCTTAACCTTTTTCAACTTGAGGCTTAAGATACGTAGAAGATTCATCGTGCTTGATTCTTGACACTGAGGCTAACTCGCTATTGGAAACACAAGAAGCCTTATTGTGTGTCTTAAGAGCATAAGGAATAGCAGAAGGCGGAGACTGCAGATCAAGTTTAGAACACTCAGACTGCATATGACCAAATTTGCCACATTTAAAGTAATGCCCCTGCAAAATTTTCCCATTCAAGCTTGAAAGGTCCTTTACCAATATTAGGATCACCGGAGTACAACATTATGACTTTTGGGGCTGGTTTATCAGTGTCCCAAGTATACAAAATCTATTGGTGTTTGCATCCAATTTCGAAGGACGTATAACCTTTCCGAGTGTCGCAACAATAACAGGCTATAGATGTTTCCAAGTTTTGGGAAAGTCTTGAATTTCCACCTACACAAGACATTGATGCCTTATCAAGCTCTGATAGTCTTTTGTCAAAGACAAAAGCAAAACATGAATCATCCGAGTGCCATGGAAAACAGGAGACATTTCCAGCAGCTGATTCTTAGCAGTCACACCAGAAAGCAAAATCTCATAGAATCCTCTAGCACCAAAGAAAACACCCTGCATTGCTCGTCTTTTAAGACAACAATTGACCCACTGTGCTACATCCTATGCATAAGAAATTTTTTTAGATCACTGCACATTGAGCATATTGATGCAAAGGATCCATGAGATCTTTGGCGGGAATGAAAATTTCGGTGGAAGCCAAAGCATCTTCCTAAGATTTAGGGCACCTAAGAAGTTCTCTCTCAAACATGCATGCAAAACTTGCATAATTGTCGAGAATCTCAAGAGCCATGTTTTCTTGCGCTTATAGAACTTGTCAGAATCTAATTGAAGCTTAGACATGAAATATTACGCAGACTGGAAGGGAGATGAAGTTTTGAGAATAAGACGAGGCAAAGCTATTGCCAAAAACCATTGAATGAACAATCTAAGCACGAAAGAACTAGAAAACTCAATTAACACAGTGCGTGAATACTGGCGATAAAATTATTAAAGGAAAGCTAAAGGAACAAAATCTCTCTCTCTCTCTCACACACACACACACACACACACACACACACACACGCGCGCGCGCGCGTAGCACCACACTTTTTTTTTCTTTTTATAAAATACAAGTGGGAAATCTTAGAGTTAGGAAAACCCATAAGAAAGACCAGATACAACGGGAAGAAAACAGAAGTGTTCCGTAATGTGAAGGCTCTAAAATCAAACATAGGAGAGTAGTAGGATATCTGGGGAGATGTCCCCAACATCAAGGGAAAAATGTAAGGATTGCCTAGTGAAATCTTGAACAAAGGAAAGGGATCCACATCATTCTGATGGAACATGCGAAAATTGCGTTGATGCCACAAAGACCATAGAGTTCAAAATGTGACCCATGTGAAGAAGACTGCAAAACATTGAAGGGAAGTTGGAAGTTGGAAGAATGTCAAAAGCCCAACACCGTTTGTGGAAAACTACCGAGGGAAAGCTGAGGCGCATACAGGCTGATATGCGGTCAAGGAAGTCCCCGGTGAAGTGACAATCCCAAAGTAGGTGTCTTACAGTCTCGTCATAGGTTAAACATCTGACTTTACGAGAAGAGCTGATGCAACGCGCACTGAAGAGAGTTCCAACAGGGAGAACTCCCATGAAACACCGCCATAGGAACAAACGTTTCTTCAGAGGCAAATGGCTCTTCTAAATTGCAGTAAGAGAACTATAAATGCTGCGGGTACAAATGGAAACAAAAGGTGTGTCCAATAAAGTCCAATCCGACACACACACACACACACACACACACACACACACAGAGAGAGAGAGAGAGAGAGAGAGAGAGAGAGAGAGAGAGAGAGAGAGAGAGATGAAATGAAATGAAATGTTAACGTCTTCAGAAGGCCAGAATGACTTATGAGACCAGAAAGTTACAATGTGGTGGATTTGATACAAAGTCAAAGTAACAAAAATGACAACGACAAAATAAAATGACGGAATAAAATGCTATGGAATCTGAAACAGCTAGGTGTGATCTAAGCAGATAGGTGGGATAGCTAAATCATAGATCACAAAAGATCCAGCTAGGTGGGATAGCTAAATCACAGATCACAAAAGATCCAGCATCGGTCGCTGGCGGATCTCATCAATCTCCTCCATGGTCAATAGCCTGACCGGGCGTCGTGCATGTTGGGCCAAAGTGATCCGAATCCTCTGATGCAACCTCCATCGATGCTATGTAGTCCTCCGCAGTCGTGGGCGTCTGGATCTCGGTCGCTCGGTCGCTCGGTCGATGAGTGTGCCTTCGGTGTGAGGCGGTGAGCTCTGCTGTCGTAATAGCTCCTCCGGGTGTCCAGTGTCTGCTCTAAAGAAGTCTGTGATCCGTCTCTGAGATTGGCTGGCCTCTCCTCTCATCAAGCTCTCTCTGTGTGCGCAGCTCGAGCAAAAACAGACCCAAGCATCTCTGATCCTCGTATCGCATGACTCTGGAGAGTGGTCTGAATCCCTCTCTGAACAGGCAGTGGAAGCGGCCGCGTATCTCGTAGTAGACGGGGCAGTGGCATGTGTAGTGCAACTCTGTCTCAGGCTCCAAGTCACATAGGAGGCATGTCCTGGCCTCTGCTGGTACTCTGCTGTATCTCCCAGTCTTGATCCGCAGCTGGTGTGAAGATGTGCGTATCTAGCCAATAGCACACCGTATCCCATGAGACAAGTGGGTGTCCATGTATCTAGGTCTCGTCACAAAACTGTCCTCCGTAAGCTGGAAAAGATGCTCTCTGTAGAAAGCCATCTTTGTGCCCAGCTCCTGTGCTGGTTGTATCCATGTCGTCCTGATGTCTAGCTGAGTCAGGTCCTGGTGGATGAGCTTGGTGATCTCGGACTGTGTGAGAGTCAGAGAGGGTGCATCTAGTGAGTACTGGAAGGGGGGCAGTGTGTCTATGCTGAACCCATGCGCCTAAAACCATGATGTCATCTCCCCATACTAGCATGTTGTATCTCCTTGCATGGCTAACTGTCGAGAGGACTCAAGTGCAAGGCGGGCGTATCTGTTTCTGGGAAGTTCCCAAATGTGGTGTATGAAGGAGACAAATCTGGTGAGCGCCTCAACCACTAGAGGGCGGGCAGCTAGCTCTGATCGTATAATGGCACGTGGTATTGAAGCCTTGACTCTAATGAGCCGTGAGATCAGAGAGACTAGTGGCTTCTCCATGGCCCCCCATCCATCAGTGCGACTTGTGCTCCCATGATGGTCCAATGAAGGTCCCCAAATCTCAGCTCCATAGAGCAATGCAGAAGCCACTAGGGTGTCAGAGAGCCAGAGCTTCGTCCGAGGCTCCTGAAACTGAACATGTGAACACATCCTCTCCAATCTACCCAATGCTGCATGGGCTCTGGTCAATCTAGTCTCTGCTTCTCTTCTCAATGAAAATGCTGGTCCACTAAAACCCACTCCAAGGTAGGTGTAAGCATCTGTATACTCCACTGTCTCCCGGCCGTATGTGAATGCTGGCGCTGACCTCCTGATCCACTGTGGGGTCGTATTAAATACCATGACCTTGGTTATACCAAGGTTGACAGACAAGCCGCTTTCATGGGCAAAGCTATGCAAAGCCCCTCTGGAGAGTCGGAGATCAACACAATATCATCAACATATAACAATATTGGGATCCATGTTCTTGCCAGTTGTGCACCTCTATCACCATCTCTCTCAATGTAGTCAGAAACCTCATCCACATACATACCAAACAGAGTAAGAGAGAGCGGGCAACCCTGCTTCACCCCAATAGTGGAATGACCCGCTGTAGATAGGCCCTCTGAGGTGCGTACATCCCCCACTACTGACCTGTACAGTGCCATGACCCCCCAAATGAGCTCGGTGGGTACTCCCATCTCCTGTAATCTGCGCATCAATCTAGCTCTGGGTACGGTGTCAAATGCTTTGCGGAAGTCCACAAAGCTGCAATAGATCCGTCTCCCATGTGATCTGCCCTCCTCAATGATGGCTCTGAGTGTCAAGATCTGGTCAAGAGTAGAAAAACCTCTCTTGAATCTTGCCTGCCCGGCTGTGCGTATCCCTTCCTTCTCTGCCCATCTACTCAGCTGCTGCTCAAGAATGGATGCGTACAACCGTGCCAATGTGTGTCCGATCATGATAGTGCGATAATTCCCAGGCTCCATAGGGTCTCCTGACTTGAGGATAGGTACAATAGTAGATAGGCTCCAAGTATCAGGCAAGCCCTCACACATGGCACGGTTAAACATAACTGCTAGGAGCTCTGCTAGTAGATCTCTGGCATGCATGAAGTGCTCAGCCACTAAGCCATCATAATCATATGCTCTCCCAGTCCTCATCCTATCAATGGCCTTCCTCACCATCTCAGCGGTGAAAAAAAGCACATGTATGGGGGCAAGGATTGGCGGGGTCGGGAAGGGGCGGCTGTCAAGGAACTGTGTACAGAGATGACGCGTACTGGCCCCAACCCTTTGTGGAGGTAATGGCAAGGGGAGTGGAGTGCTCATGAAAGAGCCGCCATGCCTCACGTGAGTCTTGACTCAAGAATAGCTGGTATAGATCCTGCTCTAGGCGAGCCAAAAATGCTCTCTTCTTCCGCCGCACTAGGCGTCGGAAGTCAATCTGTGATTGTCTGTGAGTGATGTCCCCCAAAAGCACCTCTCTCTGAAGTCTAGCTCTGGTCTCTCGGCATTCCTCGTCATACCAGCTGTTCTGGGGCATGCTCCCAGAACGACGTCTCTGCTCAGGATGTTGTTGTGGGTATGCCTCTGCTGCTGCATCATGTCACGTCTGCATCATTATAGTAGTAAGCTCCTCCAAAGGTCGCCCTGGCTCTTCTGTACACAAGCGTCTGTAGATCCCATCTATGTATGCAGAGTCCGTCTCCCGCGTGAAGGTGTAGTGAGTAGGAGCTGCTGCCTGTGGCCTTTGGGCTACACTAAACTCGAAAGAGATGGCCAGCGACACAAGAGCATGGTCCACTGCCACACCAATAGGTTTGGGTCCAACTGTGAGGTCCTGGATACTAGAGATGAGAGTCGGCTGTGCCATGACATAATCCACTGTGCTAGCTCCATGTCTGTGTGGAAAGCATGTAAAACCCCCCGTAGCGGGAAATCTCTGTAGGCCATTCAAGATGACCAATCCATGTGCAGTCCCCATGTCTATCAAGTGTCGTCCATACTCAGTATGCTCCCCATCTTGTGATAGTCTGGATAGGCCTGTCTCTGCTACATCCAACTCTCTCAGCATCTCTTCTGAAGTATCATAAAAACCTGTCTAATGATGAGCAGTCCTAGCATCGAAATCCCCTAGAATGGTGATGTCACCATCTCTAGAGAACTCCCAGATGTCATCATCCGAAATAGAAAAGGGGGACTGTCCTCTGGGTGGTGCATACACTGACGTATTCGGGGGAAAGTAGCAAATAGCAACGTAAAGATATCTGCCTGTCTCTGCTCTCAATCTCACCCACATGTACCTATCTTGCTCATCCCTGCGCGCGAGAGAGAGAGAGAGAGAGAGAGAGAGAGAGAGAGAGAGAGAGGGGATCTACAACGCAAGATTGGTGATCACATTTACGTTCTCTCTCAAAGAGGGATTGTAGACCGCTTGGTAGGGTGCTCCTGTGCTTGTGTGAACATTCGAGAGTGGCTCTCATGCACTCTAATTGGTTTGGATGAAGGCAAAATGGAGACAAAGGTACTTTTATCGCTATTTTGTCATCAAAGGAACTTACCTCTAGGGTCATCGACCGCACTCCTCTCGGCTTTGGGGACTGATTAATTTATTTGCATCTGTGGTACGAGGATTTTACATTAGCCGCTTTTGAAGACAGATGTCAGGTTTCGAACTATCCAGTAAAAATAGCTTTCCAAGAGTTGCCTGCACATTTTTGGTTGCCAGACGTGTTGATCTAGATGGGTTTTATCTTTGGCATACCATGTATACGTTCAATGCAACTTGAGACATCTGTGCCATCTATAGAGGTGGCTACTACCCCTTTCACAGTCTTTCCTGGTACCATCACTTTTGAGTGGAAAGGGGTGTTGCACTTGCAAAGGATTGTGGTTACAGGTAGATCAGACCTGTGCCTTAAATGCCATAAGATGGGGCACTCGGTGAGGAATTGCCCTAGTGGACGTCAGCAGTGACATATCGGTTGGAGGAGGAGACAACCCTCGCAGCCACAACAGACACATCAGAGTTTTACATAGCAACAAAGGAGCAGCAGCGGAGTGATCAACAACAAAGTGTTGAGTAGACATAGAGACAAACACAGAGACAGGCAGGTAGACAAGTAAAGACACAACCTATCCTTGGCTACAGAAGGGTAGTGAGATAGAGGTTGGCAAAGGAAGAGTAGGCCCTAGACAGACCTTCGGAGGAGAGGTTATCAAACCAGGATCAAGAGGAGGAACCAAGGCATTTGGATAGAGGAATTGAGGAGGATCAGCAATCGATGGTAGTTTAGGATGAGCGTGAGCTGCCCCAGGATAGGCCCGTCCACTAGACTTTGGATCCCCTGGAGATTCAGTCGTAGGTGCCCCTCCTAATAGGCACTGTTCAAGGAGAACAAGAGAGTGAGTCTTGGTTCATGGAGATCTACAGATGTGTCTTTGAGGAGTGGGTCACTGTGTGTCGACATGCTTTTTGTGCAGTTGTCAAGAACACGCCACATTTTCCTCGGTAGAGAGAGAGCTCCCATGATTAGATTTAGAATGCAGGTTTTACTTGATGACTCCTTTTGGATGAGGGAGGTTGTCTTTGATACCATACAGGAGCAAACAATAGTTGAGGCCAATTACTTTATGGAGATGAGACGATTTGCAGATTGTTTGAGAGTAAGTTTCGAGAGGCCTTAGAGAAGTTGGTTTGGTCAGAGAGATGTGCATCTTGGTACCTTACCTTGGCTTTTGAGGTGGACAGGGACTGGGTCCCCCTTGCCTCTCTTATAATTTGGTTGTGCCGTAGATTTGCATCCTTTTTTGGGGTGCACCTTTAGGAAATGTGAGAGTGGATGCGAATGATTTTGGAGGCATGACCTAGGGGTTTCACAATTCCCTGGCTTTTGTGAACTCCTACAGGAGGTTTTTATAGAGGATGCTTTATATTAGCAGGATATCGAGCACTTGACTTGGTGGTTTTCGCTACATCGGCCGAAGTGGACAGAGCTTTGGGTGTAGATTTGATCACTATCTAGATAGCTACACTGCACCACCTTTGATTCCCAAATGTATCTTGTAGTTTGTTATGGGATATTTCCCCATGATCTCATTGTACATCCGTGAGGGTTTTTCCCATATTTCTTGTATATGATCGAATGGTCAATTTTTAAGTAATGCAAAGGGTCAAAGCCCCACTTTTTTTGAAGTGAAGAGAGAGAAATGAAATGGAATGAAATGTTATATTAACGTCTTCAAAAGGCCAAAATGACCTATGAGACCAATCTGTTACAAAATAGAGAGAGAGAGAGAGAGAGAGAGAGAGAGAGAGAGAGAGAGAGAGAGAGAGAGAGAGAGAGAGAGAGAGAGAGAGAGAGAGAGAGAGAGAGAGAGAGAGAGAGAGAGAGAGAGAGAGAGAGAGAGAGAGAGATGAGATGAGATGAGATGAAATGTTATATTAACGTCTTCAAAAGGCCAAAGTGACCTATGAGACCAGAAAGCTACAATGTGGTGGATCTGATACTGTCACCAGCGTGTGACTACTATCTATCCTTTTTTTTGATTTCTTTCTTATTATTTATTTACTTTCACTTTTTGGAAACACCCCTCGAGAAATCTAACTGCCCTGCATTGCAAAGCTAGTGTGGAACTGTCCAGAGGGAGTCCAGGCCTGAGGGCAAGAGAACACTAAGGTTGGACAAGGACTATGGTTAGCCAAAGTGGGGTCATTGACTAGCCAAAGTGGAATCCTTTGCTACAGAGGCTACATTTCAGTTCTTGGTGTGGCTGCAGTGTACAAAGAGGGTCGGAAGACCTAGGAAGATACAATGGCAGCATCTCCTAAAATTTAGGGAACTGCTATTTTGGGACGTGAAAATGTGTTCGCGTCATTACCTCCGGAATGACAAGGGGAACATTTTATTAGTCTGCCGTGAAGTCAAGTGGGCAACCGGTTGGGAGATTTTTAGGCGGCAACCCCGAAACGGGAAATAGCCTGTAAATGTGCCAAGTGGCACATTTCTGTGCACTTTCCTCATGCAAGAGAAGGTAGCGCTGAATTTATAGATGGGAGGCTCATTTTGGAGCTCCCTGTCACCTCACAGGATAAGAGCTATGGAGTGCTTCCTTTCCCTCTTATGTACAGTGCGGTGCCAGGAGTGATGCCCTTCATGCTACGCACTGCTCTCTCTCTCCCCTATGGCAATATGTTATGCCCCTCTAGTGGGCTTTTCATTTGACCAATGTACAGGTGTGTGGGTTCATGCGCGACTGCCGAGGCAAGAGCCTCTTGCACAGGTACTGGATTAGCTAGCGGCTAATCCCCTGCAGGTAGAGGTGATTCGGAGAGGTTTCACGTGCGAAATCTCGTCCGATCCAAAGGGCAAGTAGCCCTACAGGTGCGGGAGCTCGAGGACTTGCTACGGATGCGACCGGCACGCGAAACGGAGCCCGAAACAGTGAATTACAGCCTGCTGTGTATTTTTGCAGTTTAGGGTTTTGGCCCTAAACGGACCCTAATACCCCCAGGAGGTTCGGGGACGCGAGGGGACCGTTGTACAGGTGATCTGGCGCATTTTCAGGACAGAAAACAGAGAATTCAGCGTGCTGCAGATTCTCGCCAGGTTTTTCAAAGTGTCCGTATGTGTCTGGGAAGTCATCCAATGCGTGGGGATACTGACTGTGAAGGGTCCTAGTACAGTTATGTTGCCGAAATCGGGCCAGAACAGTTGAAATTCAGCCAAGATTGTGCGGGACAGCTTGTAGGGAACCACAGCTTTTATTCCCTCTTTTAAAGAATAAAGAAATACCGAAAGGGGCGCCTGTTTAGGGGCCAATCTGGTGTCGGTCTTCTCATACAGGTGAATCTAGCAACCTGTATCCCTTTCCCCTTTGTTGTGTCTTGAAAGTACAAGTAAAGTGGGCAGCAAATTAAATGGGTGAAAGCAAATAAGGTTTATGTCTAAGGTCTACCGCCCTTTTTGGATTAAACAGGCCAGTTTCAGATACAAAGTCAGAGTAACAAAATAACAACATAACAAAAGAAAAAATACTATGGGATCCTAAGCCGCTCGATGTGAACTAAGCAAAGTAAGCAGCTGGCTAGGATAGCTAAATAGCTAAATTACAGGAGATCCAACATCGGTCGCTGGCGGATCTCATCAATCTCCTCCATGGTCAGTAGTCTGATCGGGTGCATGCCTGGCCAAAGTGATCCGAATCCTCTGATGCAGCCTCCGTCGATGCTCTGTAGTCCTCCGCATTCGTGGGTGTCTGGATCTCCCCATCTCAATTGCTCGGTCGATCAGCGTGCCTATGGTGCGAGACAAATCTGAGCTCTGTTGTACAGTGTCTGCTCTAAAGAAATCTGTGATCTGTCTCTGAGACTGGCTAGCCTCTCCTCTCATCAGGCTCTCCCTGCGTTTGCGCAGCTCAAGCAAAAGCAAACCAAGGCATCTGTGATCTTCGTACCCTATGACTTTGGAGAGTGGTCCAAAACCCTCTCTGAACAAGCAATGGAAGCGGCCTCGTATCTCGTAGTAGACGGGGCAGCGGCATGTGTAGTGCAACTTTGTCTTAGGCTCCATGTCACACAAGGGGCATGTCCTGGCCTCTGCTGGTACTCCGCTGTATCTCCCAATCTGAATCCGCACAGCTGGTGTAAAGATGTGCATATCTGGCCAATAGTACATGGTATCCCATGAGACAGGTGGGTGTCCATGTATCTTGGTCTCGTCATAAAACAGTCCTCCGTAAGCTGGAGAAGATGCTCTCTGTAGAAAGCCATCTTCGTGCCCAGCCCTTGTGCTGGCTGTATCCATGTCCTCTTGGTGTCTAGCCGAGTCAAATCCTGGCGGATGAGCCCGGTGATCTTGGACTGTGTAAGAGTGAGAGATGGTGCATCCAGTGACTACTGGAGGGTGGCAATGTGTCTATGCTGAACCCATGCGCCTGAAACCATGATATCATCTCCCCATACCAGCATGCTGTATCTCCCTGTATAGCTAACTGTCGAGAGGACTCAAGTGCAAGGCGGACATATCTGTCTCTGGGAAGTTCCCACATGCGGTGTATGAAGGAGACTGATTCGGTGAGCGCCTCAACCACTAGTGGGGGGGACAACTAGCTCTGCTCGGATAATGACACGTGGTATTGAAGCCTTGGCTCTCGTGAGCCGCGAGATCATAGAGACCAGAGGTTTCTCCATGTCTCCCCATCCATCTGTGCGACCCGACCTCCCGTGATGATCCAATGAAGGTCCCCATATCTCAGCTCCATAGAGCAATGCAAAAGCCACCAAACTGTCAGAGAGCCAGAGCTTTGTCCGAGGCTCCTGAAATTGAACCTGCAAACATATCCTCTCCAATCTACCCAATGTTGCATGGGCTCTAGTCAATTTGGTCTCTGTTGCTCTCCTCAATGAAAATGCTGGTCGCTAAAAACCACTCCAAGGTAAGTGTAAGCATCTGTATACTCCACTGTCTCCTGGCCGTATGTGAATGTAGGTGCTGACCTCCTGATCCACTATGGGGTGGTATTAAACACCATAACCTTGGTTTTACCAAGGTTGACAGACAAACCACTTTCGTGAGCAAACTTATGCAAAGCATCCAAGTGACGTCGCATCCCCTCCGGAGAGTCGGAGATCAACACAATATCATCAACATGTAGCAATAATGGAATCCATGTCCTGCTAGCTGTGCACCTCTATCACCATCGCTCTCAATGTAGTCAGAAACCTCATCCACATACATTCCGAATAGAGTAGGAGAGAGCGGGCAGTCTTGCTTCACCCCAATAGTGGAGTGAACCGGTGTAGATAGACCCTTTGAGATGCGTACATGCCCCACTTCTGACCTGTATAATGCCATGATCCCCCAAATGAGCTCTGTGGGTACTCCCATTTCCTGTAGTCTGCGTATCAATCTAGCTCTAGGTATTGTGTCAAATGCTTTGCGGAAGTCTACAAAGCTACAATAGATCTGTCTCCCATTTGATCTGCCCTCCTCAATGATGGCTCTGAGTGTCAAGATATGGTCAAGAGTAGAAAAGCCTCTCCTGAACCTTGCTTGCCCGGCTGCGCGTATCCTCTCCCTCTCTGCCTATCTATTGAGCTGCTACTCAAGAATGGATGCATACAACCGTGCCAATGTGTGTCCAATCATGATAGTGCGATAATTCCCAAGCTCCATAGGGTCTCCTGACTTGAAGATAGGTACAATAGTAGATAGGCTCCAAGTATCAGGCAAACCTTCACAAGTATCAGGCAAACCTTCACACATGGCACGGTTAAACATAATTGCTAGGAGCTTTGCTAGTAGATCTCTGGCATGCATGAAATGCTCAGCCACTAAGCCATCATGATCATATGCTCTCCCAGTCCTCATCGTATCAATGGCCTTCTTCACCATCTCAGCGGGGCGGCTGTCCAGGAACTGTGGACAAAGATGAAGCGTACTGGCCCCAGGCCTCTGTAGAGGTAATGTCAGGGGAGGGAGAGTGCTCATGAAAGAGCCGCCATGCCTCACGTGAGTCCTGACTCAAGAATAGCTGGTATAGAGCCTGCTCTAGTCGAGCCAAAAATGCACTCTTCTTGTGCCGCACTAGGCGTCGGAAGTCAAGCTGTGACTGTCTGTGAGTAAGGTCCCCCAAAAGCACCTCCCTTTGAAGTCTGGCTCTAGTCTCGCGGGATTCCCCATTATACCAATTGTTCTACGGCATGCTCCCAGAACAGCGTCTCTGCTTAGGCAGTGTGTGGGTATGCCTTTATTGATGCCTCTTGTAATGTCTGTGTTAGTATAGTAGTAAGCTCCTCCAGAGGTTGCCCTGGCTCCTCAGTGCACAACCGTTTGTATATCCCATCTATATATACAAAGTCTGTCTCCCGTGTGAAGGTGTAGTGAGTAGGTGCTGCTGCTCGTGGACTGTGTGCTACATTAAACTGAAAAGAGATGGTCATCGACAGAAGGGCATGATCCACCGCCACCCCAACAGGTTTGGGTCCAACCGTGAGATGACGCTTGTCTGCGCCATGACATAATCCACTGTGCTGGCTCCATGTCTGTGTGGAAAGCATGGCCGCAACGGGAAATCTTTGTAGGCCATTCAAGATGACCAATCCATGTGCAGTTCCCATGTCTATCAAGTGTCATCCGTACTGAGTATGTTCCAAACCCTGTGATAGTCTGGACAAGCCCGTCTCTACAACATCCAGCTCTCTCGGCATCTCCTCTGAAGTATCATAAAATACTATCTGGTGATGGGCAGTCCTAGCACTGAAGTTCCCTAGAATGATAATGTCACCGTCTCTAGAGAACTCCCACATGTCATCATCTAAAATAGAAAAGGGGGACTGGCCTGGGTGATGCATAGATTGACGTACTCGGGGGAAGTAGCAAATAGCAATGTAAAGATATCTGCCTGTCTCTGCTCTCAATCTCACCCACATGTACCTAGCCTGCTCATCCCTACGGGCTATATGTATCAATGGCTGCAACTCCTCTCTGAATAACACTGCCACTCCTCGTGATCCCCGCCCTCTGTGCTCTGATCGTGTCTCCTGTCTGCAGGCTGTCTCCCATCTGTATCCACTGATGTGAGGCATAGATTGCCCAAGGGCAAAGTAGAAGATGATGTCCCTTCTAGTAAAACTATCCTCAAAAGCATCCACATCATGGTGCATAGATCCATTACGATTCCAGGTGGCAACTTTGAGTGTGGTCCCATAGGTTTCACACTCTCATGTGGAGCGTCGCTCTAGTATTACAACTCTTCCATCTCGGTAAAAGGCAATCTTGCCTTTTTCCCTTGCCACTATAATCTTTGGCATTACCTCCTGCATATGAGTGATCTGCGAGAGGGTAGGATCATCCCCGAGAAAGATGCCCGTCTTCTTAAGAGTTGGCCTTTTCTTCAAAAAGTCCCTCGCTTCCATGGAGGGAAAACGAAGGATGAGTGCCCTTTCTTTCGAGGTTTCCCAATTGATTCCATTTTTCTTGTTGCCCACTCTCCTAGCTCTTGTGTGCACTGGCTCATGAACCCCCATCAAAGCCATGAGTTCTTTTACCTCTTCGTCCACATTATCTTTGTCTCTAAGGCCGCAAATTCTCACATGTAAAGCGCGCACACGTCTTCTTTGCTCCTCCTCTAGTGTCAGATTAATAATAGTGAGTGTGGACGTGGACGTTATTTCCTTGCCTTTTCCTTTCTTGGCAACCTCGATCCATTTCTCTGGGCTTCATCCGCCTTCTGTTGAGTCTTTGTAATAACATCCACCCAAGAAGTCGTCATTTCTTTGTGTTGCTCTTCTCCCTCTTTGATGGTCCGTACTTGCTCCTTGATCGTGTTGAGTTCTTCTATTACTGAGGGTTGCAATTCTCCCTCTTCAAGTGTGTTTCTTGATCCTGCTTCAGCGAGATCCTTCTTGAGTAATGCAATCTCCTCATCCTGAGCCGTCACACGATCTTCCAGTGCATTTATCTTGCTTTCATGGATCAACACGCGTCCTTCGAGCATTTTTATTGTGCCGAATAGGTTGCGGTTCATCTTGCCAATGGTTTCCGTCATTTCTTCTTTGCACTTTTGGATGGCATCCTCTAAGGGGTCGATCTTATCATTCCGCTTCCTCATGCTTAATCGCCGCCAAAACGAGAGCCACTATGCACACATTTTCTCCCGCATCAAGTATGCATTTTCTGAATTTCTTCATTTCCCCCCCCCCCCCCCCCCCCCCCCCATGGACAGGCTGCCTCCTTTTGAGTACTCTCTACAGGCACCCTTGATGTCTCTGACACGGGTGGAGATTACTAGAGTCATTCGTCAGGATCTGATTCAGCTGGACACGAGGAGGACATGGATAGAGCCGGTACAGGAGTTAGGCACGAAGATAGCTTTCTATAGAGAGCATCTTCGCCACCTCACAGGGGATGGGTTTGTGATCGACCTAGCTATATGGACACACATCTTTCTCATGGCTTGCATTGTGCCATTGGCCAGATACGCACATCCTCACATCAGCTCGAGATTGAGACTGGCAAATTCAGAGGGATATAGCAGATAGCAGGATATGCCGCTTATGTCATCTAGAGCCAGAGACAGAGTTACATTACATATGTCATTGCACATTGTACTACTTGATACGAGGCCGTTTTCATTGTCTATTCAGAGAGCGTTTTGGGCTTCTATCTAGGGTCATGAGCTATGAGGATCAGAGATGTCTTGGACTGTATCTACTTGAGCTACATAGGCACAGAGACACTTTACTGAGGAGAGCTGGAAAGAGACGGTCCGAGAGATAGATTACAGGTTTCTTTACACTAGATATTGGACCTCCAGAGGAGCAGCTAGAGGAGCAAACACCATTGTAGAGCTCTGCCCGCACTCATACTACCGCTACTGGCATTCTCATAGACCGAGCATTGGAGCTAGGGAGATCTAGACGCCCGTGATTGAGGAGAGGAGCTACACAACATCGATGGAGACTACAGCAGAGGATTTGAGCCATACACTCTCGACGTCCAGAGTGCAGATGAGGATGGATCTCCACCATATCTTCCCCCCTTCTTTCATTGTACTACACATTATATTTTGTTTCAATTCTTTTTGATTCCGGACATGGTATTAGATTCACTATGTTGTAACGGCTTGGTCTCATAGGTCATTTTGGCCTTTTGAAGACGTTAATATATCATTTCATTTCATTTCATCTCTCTCTCTCTCTCTCTCTCTCTCTCTCTCTCTCTCTCTCTCTCTCTCTCTCTCTCTCTCTCTCTCTCTCTCTCTCTCTCTCTCTCCCTCCCCCACGAGTCACAGGCCCCAGGGGTGTGCGCCTCCACCATCGACAGATCGAGGAGATTCAGGCTCGGGAGCACCGCGCCACTGAGGAGCGAGTGGCTCAGATGAGGGCCGACCCTGCAGCTTTCATCCTGGCAGCCCTGGCAGCAGACCCGCCCATGTATCACATATTACACCCCCCCATTAGTACAGGATGGAGCGAGATAGCTTGATGCACTCTCATGATTGTACTACCTTGAGCATATAGCCATGCATATACCTATACCCCTAGATAGAGCTCCATCCCTCCTCACCATGGACATATCACCACCACCATCTCCAGCACACCACTACTTATTTTCAGTTCAGTTCAGTTTGTATCAGTTTTATTTCATTTGTCTTTCCGATGACGGGTGACATACATACCATGTGTATTTGATTTGTCTCATAGGCTGATTTCGGCCTGACATGGCCGTAAAAAATCTTTCTTTCTTTCTCTCTCTCTCTACGCTCTCTCTCTCTCTCTACGTTTTCTCTCTATGCTTTTTTATTTCTCTACGCTTTCCTTTCCTCCACTTTCTCTCTCTACGCACGGGGCAGCGGGGGGGCAGAGGGAGCGCGAGGGGGGCGGGGTTGCAGAGGGGGGAGGAGCGCGAGGGGGGCAGAGGTGCAGAGGGGGGGAGCACGAGGTGGGGCAGCAGAGGGGGGGGAGCGCGAGGGGGGTAGGGGTACACACACACACACACACACACACACACACACACACAGAGAGAGAGAGAGAGAGAGAGAGAGAGAGAGAGAGAGAGAGAGAGATAGATTTTATTATCGTCCTCGGAGGTCAAATATGACCTATGGGACCAAAGTTACATGTGATGTAGTATGTGTATGGCTGATGAGTGACTCTCGATGCTCCAAAATTGTAGTGATGAGAGTCGCAATGGAGAGCCCACACTTTGGCTGGGAGAGGAAAGTGTGTAGGTCTAAGTTATGGCTGAAAATGTGAGAGAAGCAAGTTCGGATGTGATCAAAAGCTGAGCACTCTAGTAGTGTGTGGTACTCAGACTCTCGAACTTGCAGTGAGCATAATGTGCACAATCGATTTGACTCTTCTCCATTGCCCCAACGCCCTATCTCGCATGGAAGGAAATGGGAGCTAAGCCGAATTGCTGCGATAGTGCGTATCGCGGACAAGGGAATAGGCTCAAGCATGTAAGTGTGAGTACGGTTTCCTCTCTCAGCGAAGAACATGGTTTTGTAGTTGGGGGCAATATAGGTGGTGTAATGTATGAAGCGTGACCCACCGGATTTCTCCCAAGCCGTAATACATTGGCGTTGTAGAAAAGCTTCATTCACTTGAGAGTCAATTGAAGCATCATGTAGCAAGTGTAATGCATCCCATCTCCCAAACCACTTCTTTATGTCTTGCATCCATCCCGTGCTCAAGATCTTGCTTTTATGCGTCTTTTGAACTTTTTTGCTTGCTTCCCATGCAATTGTAGGAAGTCGATGTGAGGGGTTTTGACGCATCTTTATCATGTACTCCACAACCCTTTCCATGCCCATAACCTCAATTGGAAGAGATCCCGACTCAAGAAGCAGGAGCATATATGGTGTTTGTGTCTTAACTTGGAGAAAGTTTGTAAGAAAACGCTTTTGGACATTCTCAAACTCTTTCCAAGTAGACTTTGAGATGATCCCGCCCCACACTTCAACTCCATAAAGAAGAACCGGTGTCACCAATGCATCAAAAAGGTACTTCTTGAGAACCCAACACTTGATGTTTCCCGCATTACACATGTTCTCAAATGCATAATATGCTCTCTTTCCCGCTTCCAAACGACGCATAGCACATTCATGCCACTTGTGATTGGATGGAACCTCAAGGCCAAGGTACTTAAAGCTCTCAACAACTTCAAGTGTCTCGTTGTTGTACACAATGCATGGCTTCTCCTTATGGTTGGTTTTCACAAGCATAACCTTTGTTTTGGATTCATTTACAATCAGCCCACTATGCAAGCAAAAGTTCTCAAGGACAACCATAAGCTTTTGTGCATCTTCTAAAGTGTGTGCTAGAAGCACTACATCATCCGCATACAACAAAAGCATGATTACCGCATTGCAAATAGTGACCTCTTCAATGCCTTCTTCTTGCATAAAGTCAAGTACCATTTGTTCCAATTGATCGATGCATAGACCAAAGAGAGTTGGTGACAATGGACATCCTTGTTTAACCCCAATAGTGCTTACAAAAATTTCTGAAATTTCTCTTCCCATGCGCAATTGACAAATCACCTTCTCATAGATTCGAGAAACCGCAAGGATAAACTCACTTGGCACTTGGAGTTCTTCCATCCTTCTCCACAAATTGTTACGTGGAATCATATCAAAGGCTTTCTTAAAGTCCACAAAACAACAATACAATCGCTTGCCTTTCAACCGACTTTCCTCCATGAGAACACGAAGAGTGACAAGATGATCAATGGTGCTATGGCATCGACGAAAACCCGCTTGTCCCTTTGCACGCTTGTCATTCTCTTCAGCTCAATCACTCAATTTCATCTCCATTATGCACCCAAACAACTTTGCCATAAGAGACCCAATCATTATAGTCCGGTAGTTGCTTACATTCTTTACATCCCCTCCTTTATGCAAAGGCTTAACCCAATTAGTACTCCAATCATAAGGCATACCATGTTGAAGTGCAAGGTTGAACATATCACACATCCACTCATGGGTAAAATCTCCCGTCCATTTGATCATCTCCGGCTTGATACCTTGAAGATCTCCCGCTTTGCGAGTGGCCAACTTTTCAAGCCCACCGCATACATCCTCAATAGTAAAAAAAGACGGCATACATGGGAGTGAACCATAAAATGGCATTTTTTCAGTATTTTCTTGCTCATATAATTGCCTACAATGTGTGTACATATCCACTAGACTCAAGTTACCAAAATTCTCAACCCGCTTGCCTCTCAAGTTTCTCCAAAATCTTCCACATGCATGTGCCTTTTCTTGGACTTGAAATTCTTGTTGCTTTACTTCCCATCTTCTTCTCTTCTTTTGAATCAATGCCCTGTATGTATGCAAATGACTTTGATAGTTATCTTTGTCCATAGTTGCATCAAGCTTTATCAAGGACTTTCGAGCATCTTGACATTCTTTATCAAACCACCTTTTGCGTGATCTATCTTTGTTGATACCATGGAGATGCTTTATGGCAAAGCATTCTTCCGCACAAGAACAAATAGCTTTCTTGAAAGCTTCCCATTTAGTTTCCAATGGTGCATCACATTGACGCTTTGTCATCCATAATTTTTGCTCAACCATTTCAATGTACATTGGTGCCCGTTTGAAATCCATACATAGTGATAACTTCTCTTTCCTTTGGCTGAGATTATCATGCTTAGTTGCTTCTCCACATGAAAGGTCAATACATAAGGTGAGATGGTCGGATTCCGGGGTCCATTGACCAAACATAAAACTCTTTATGCGATACATGATGGCTTCAGAGAGTAGCATATAGTCAATCACACTATCCCCATTATGTCTCCTACATGTAAATCCATTGGTTCCACTCCACAAAGATACACCATTGGCAATGAGCATACCCGTGCTATTACACATGTGTAAAAGTAACTTTCCATAGTGATCCGGCTCTTTCTCATCCATTGAAGTACGATCATACAAGTGAACTTCCTCCAACTCCCTTGAAATGTATGGCATATGAAATTGTTGAGTATCATGTTGCAATGTTTTTGTGCGAGCATTCATATCCCCAAATACAATAACATCACCTTCACCTTTGAAATAAGCAATGTCCTCTTCCAAATCAGAAATGGTTGATCTCTATCTATGCAAGCATAAAAGGGAGAATCATGATGAGGAATGTAGCAACCGGCTACAAAAATGGGTGCTCTTTTTGGTGTCATAATTTTCAGCCATTCATAACGTTTGTACTTGTCATCTTTGACAATTGATACAAAATCTTCCAATCCTTTCTTAACTATACATGCTAACCCTCCTTGTCCTCTTCGTTGCTTGAGATTCTTTGATCACATCAATGAATGTACATTGTAATCCTCCAAGCCGTTAATCCTTTGTGTATCATGCTCCCAAGTTTCAACAAGAAGTACAACATCGGCTTTGCTTGTTAGTTCATCAATGCCAACCCCCGCATTCCATGGGTATCCATTACAATTCCAAAAGCATATTTTCAATTGTAACTCGGTCTCATAGGTCACGCATCCCTATTTGCTTGAGAGACTTTCCTCCTCCTTGGGTACATTTTCTTCATGAGAGATCTCCTTGTTTTTATTATTCTTTTCCTCATATGCCTTGCGACGCATATTTTGTTGCTTAATAGTGCGATCTTCACATACAAAACATTTTGTATCCCTCAAATAGATCCAACTATTATCAAGGATAATCTTTCGCTTGGTCTCATCCGGCATGGTGCATACAATTGGCCGTTCTCCCGAGTGAGGAGCTCCTTGCTTCCCCACTCTATGTGCTCCATAGACCATAACTCCGGACATGCCAAAGTGGGTTTTGATGAAATCTTCAATAACAATGGCAAGAGAAGGAGGTGTCTCTAACTTCTCTTCGGGAATTCCACGAATAACAATGTTCTTGGAACGTCGCTCCCGTTCCTTCATCTCCTCCACATCCACATTCTCAACATTCTTTGTTTGAACCATAGCTTGCATGAGTGAGGAATTAGAAACCACATTGCTACCACATACATCAGCCCAAGACTTATTTGTGCATACATTTTTCATGTCGCATACATCCCGGCTCATAGTGTCAAATTTCTCCTCTTTCAATACATGGTCATGCTCTACTTTGCTCATCCGCTCCTTCAAAGCATTCAAGTCCACAAGAGAGCGTTTACATTCCTTGACTTCCTCTTCAAGTTGCATCAAACGTGTTGTTTGCATCTCAAGTGTCCTCTTGAGATTCTCATTCTCAACCACAAGTACCCTTAGTGTGCCATTCTCCATTGCAAGTGCTCGTAAGTCTTCGCCTTGTTTGTTTACGGTCTCTTGCAATGATACCAAGTACGCCATGATCATGGTTTCCGATGTCGTTGGTTGGGTGGTTGTGTTGCTATCTCCACACTTAGGAGATTTTGGATCATTTTTCACAATGGTTGTGGACCTTCTTGAAGAAGAAGAACCCTTGCGAGTGCCGGAAGACATTGTATGTAAAATAGGAGATGAGAATCAATTTTTTTGAACCTGTTCACTTCGGAAATGCTGCTACAGAAACGCCTTCCATAACTCTGAAAATTTCTGTCTTTACATCAATGCGTAGAGGACTTCGTGCTCTTCGATTGAGGCTATAGATCACCCAAATTGGAGTCCGGATGAAGAAGTTATGATCAAAAGAGTGGATTGCTGTTTACTAGGTCAAAAAACGGCTGCGAGAGAGAGAGAGAGAGAGAGAGAGAGAGAGAGAGAGAGAGAGAGAGAGAGAGAGAGAGAGAGAGAGAGAGAGAAAGAAAGAAAGAAGAAAGAAAGAAGAAAGAAAGAAAGATTTTTAACGTCTATGTCAGGCCGAAATCGGCCTATGAGACAAATCAAATGTACATGGTGTGTATGTCATCCGTCTATCGGAAAGACAAATGAAACAAAACTGATACAAAACTGAACTGAATGTAGGTAGTGGAGTATCTGAGGAGGGATGGAGTTCTATCTCTAGGGGTGTATGCATGTCTATATGCTCAAGGTAGTACAATCATGAGAGTGCATCAAGCTATCTAGCTCCATCCTGTACTAATGGGGGGATGTAAGATGTGGTACATGGGCGGGTCTGGTGCCAAGGCTACCCGGATGAAGGCTGTTGGGTCGGCCCTCATCTGAGCCACTCGCTCCTCAGTGGCACGGCGCTCCCGGGCTCGGATCTCCTCGATCTGTCGGTGGTGGGAGCTCGCGCCCCTGTAGCCTGTGACTCGTGGTCGTCGTCTAGCTCGGTTCACCTCCGCCTGTGGGAGTGTCACTCCCCTCTGAGTGTCTGGTGAGGGAGGGGCGGAAATCCTCTGAAAGAAGTCTGTGAGCTGCGACTGTCTCCCCTCTGTCTGTGTAGCTGTGTGTGGCTGTAGTAGTGTGTCCCGATGGCTCTATATCTCTAGTAAGAAACGTTCGAGCTGTCTCTGATCTCGAGATTCCATGATCTCTCGGAGAGTGGGCTGTCCTCTGAATAAGGCCTCATACTTGCCTCTGACCTCAGTGTATGCTCTGCATCTACATACAAAGTGCTCCTCACTCTCCACCTCCTCTGTGCAGGCTCTGCAGATTCGCTCCTCCCTGGGAACACCAGTATGTCTCCCGATCTCAATCTCTAACCTGTGTGAAGCCACTCTCAGCTGACCAATCGCCACCCGTGAGCTATGTGGCATATATGTGTCCATGTAGCGTGGTCTCTGTATGAACCCCCCAGACAATATGGTGAGAAACTGGTCTGTGTAATCTGACATCCTCGTCCCCAAGCCAGGTGCCTCCCAGACTCTCCTAGTGTATAGCTGCCACAGATCCTGTCTCAATACCAAGTTCCTCTCACTGCGAGAGAGGTGAACATATGGTGAATGGGGGTCGTACTGGAATGGTGGTAGGCTCTTCATGTCAAGACCGTGTCCCTCAAACCATGCTCTGACCTGTTAGTACCATGCTCTCTCATGCCCATTCTCTGATAGCTGTATAGCTGCCTCAAATGCTCTACGGGTAAGTCTGTCAGGAGGTAGCTCTCTCATCCTCTGGATGAAGCAAACTGTCTGGAATAGTGCCTCTACAACCATAGGTGGTGTGGCGAGCTCGGCTCTAATAATGTCATGTGGCACTGTCTTCTTGCTGCGGAGCAAGCGTGAGATCATACATACCTGTGGTCTCTCAAGCTGTGTCCACTGGTCAGCTGTCAATCCTGGTGCCCATACCGCCGCCGAGTACATCAAGGCCGGGGTGGCTAAGGTATCGAAAAGCCACCCCTTCGTGCGGGGCTCCTGAAAGTGTGCCTGGTGGCATCTCCGCTCTAGCATGGCCAGAGCTGCATATCCTCGGGTGAGCCTGTCAGCAGCAGCCTGCCTCATAGTGAAGGGTCCTGGTAGGCTGGTGAATGTGATGCCAAGGTAGACATAGGAGGTGACTACATCAACCTGTCCTCCTGCTGCTGTGAAGGTGGCGGCGCTCCTCACTGCACTGGATGTGTGAAAGATCATAACCTTGGTTTTGCCAAGGTTCACAGTCAACCCCCTGTGTGTGCTGAATTCGTCCAAGGCCTCAAGATGGCGTTGCAAGCCCTCGGGTGACTCTGAAATCAACACAATATCATCAGCATATAACATGATGTGGACCGGAGTACCTGCCAAGTCGCTCCCCTCTCCCCCTGCTCGCAGTATGTAGTCGGAGATCTCGTCGATGTAGAGCCCAAAGAGTGTCGGGGAGAGTGGGCATCCTTGCTTAACACCAATGGTGCTAGCAATGGTCTCTGAAAAACCGCCTGGGCAACGAACCCGACCCGTCACCCTCTCATAGAGAGCATATATGGCCCAAATCATCTTTGTTGGTACCCCAATGCTGTGAAGGCGCTGGAAGAGTCTCTCGCGTGGGACTGTGTCAAAGGCCTTGCGGAAGTCCACAAAGCAGCAGTAAAGCCTCTTCTTCCGCGCCTTTGCCCCATCAATGAGGCAGCGCAGAACGAAGATGTGGTCAGTGGTGGAGAAAGCTCGTCTGAAACCTGCCTGGCCTGGAGCTCGTAAGCCCTCTATCTCTGCGTAGCAGCTGAGCTGTGCCTCAAGTACTGCTCCATATAGCTTGGCCATTGTGTGGCCAATCATGATAGTCCTGTAGTTCCCTGGGTTCAGGGTGTCGCCAGATTTGTGGATAGGCACTATGGTGTGCTGTGTCCACTCCTCTGAGAAGCCCTCCCCTATAGCCCGGTTGAAGACATGTGCAATCAACGGGGCTATAGTGGAGGCCGCATAAATGATGTGCTCACTCTGTAATCCAGTATGGTCAGCTGATCGTCTGTGCTGCATGCGGCGTATGGCCCTCTCTACCATCTCTGCTGTAAAGAAGGAGGAGCACGTGGGGCGTGGCTCGTGTGGGTGTGGGATAGGAGGCTGCCCTGGCACCTCATATAGTCGCTCTGCATAGTCATGCCATATCTGTGGGTCCTCAATAGCTGTAGTCGGACGTGGCTCGCGCAAGGTGCGCCATGCTGTCGCGCTATCCATGCTCATGAATAGGCGGTATAGCTCAAGCTCCTGTGCCTCTTCGAATGCTCGCCGCTTTTGGCGTGTCAGCGTCTTCATATGCCGTCTGGCCTCTCTCTCTGTGATCTCTCCTAAGGCTCGCCGTGCACGGAGGCGTCGGTATAGCTCTCTGCACTCATCATCATACCAGCGGTTCTGAGGCATAGTCCCGGGGGGGGGGAGTGCGTCCTGTGTGAGTGGTGTGTGGAAAAGAGCTAATAGCTGAAGTGTGGAGAACGGAAGAGATATGTGATGTGAGAACTGAGAGTGGTGTGGATGGGTGGAGGAGGCATAGGCCATGTTCGACCTTGGCCGAGTAAAGAGAGGCTAGCTCATGTGTGAAATGGATGGTGGTGTGTGGAGTGTGTGCTGTGGAGCTGTGTGGGATGGTATCTCCGGTGATGGAGAAAGAGAGGTATGTGTGGTCGGCTCCGATGGGTATGGGTGGAATGGTGAAGGATGTGATAAGGTGTGTAGCCTCCCTGGGTCCCAGAATATAGTCGACTGTACTCCCCCCTCCTTCTGCAACTCCATGTGGCATACAAGTCAGGCCCCCTGAGGTGGGCCACTGGACCATCCCGTTATAAATAACGAGACGGTGCTGGGAGCCAAGTCGAAGTAGATGTCGTCCGTAGGCTGTGACTGGAGCTCTGTCTGCTGTATCTCTCATAGTAGCCTCCTCATCTAGAGTGTGTAGTGCCTCTGGGTCCTCATGGTCATATGCCTCACACTACTCACTGCGCGTACGAGCATTGAAGTCTCCCATAAGGAAGACTTCACCCAGTATGGAGTACTCCATAATCTCCTCCGTGAGGCATGCGTACGGTGACTCCTGCTCAATAGGGGCGAATCTGGAGCCTGTGGGAGCAAAGTAGCAAAGGGCAATGTAGACGATCCTGTCTCGTGAGAGCTCGAGGCAAATCCACATGTAGCGGGCCTGTGGGTCCCGGGCAACAATATGTAGTCTGCTGTGAAGCCCCTGTCTAAAGAGTATGGCCACTCCTCCTGAGCTGCGAGTGGTGTGCTGGCGCATACATCCTCGATGTAGAGACTCCCACTGGAATCCATGTATCCGTGGTAACCCTCTCTCCGGGCTCTCGTGTGTCTCTGTAAGTAGAATGATGTCTCGACCTCTCATCACCTCCTCAAGTCTCTCTGGGTGTGTCCATAGGTCTCCATTGCAATTCCAAACCGTGACATGAATCTCCTTGTGTGTCCCACAGGCCGCGAGTCCCTATGCGATGGTCTTGCCATCAATGATAACCCTACCATCTCGATATACTGCCTTCTTCCCTTCTTTGCGGGCTTGGTGGACTCGAGGCATGCACGCGCGACGGTGATCTTGTTGCATCTTTGTGAGGTCATCATCAAGATAAATCGGGGGGCCTTCTATCCCTCTCAAGATGACCCTCTTTCGGAGGAAGGAAGTTCGAGACTCCTCGGAGGCGAATTGGAGGATGAGAGCTCTCTTCTTTGGATCTTTGCCGGCTCTCCAAACTTTGGAGAAAGGGATCTCTTCTTCCTTGTATCCCACTTTCTTGCATAAAGCTTTCCCATCGCTCTCGGGTGTAGACCCTTCTTCTTCTTTGATACCGGTCACTCGCACATTGAGACGGCGAGCTTGTCGCATCTTCTCCTCTTCGATGGTTGTGTGTACGATGAGTACTTCATCTTTTTGGGCTTCCTCTCTTGCTACCTTCTTGATGTTCTTTTTGACCACTTCGACCCATCCTTCTTTGGTGGCCTCTAATTTGTCCTCAATGCTTGCGGTGAGGGCTTTGGTGATCTCCTCCTTGAGGGCTTCCTTAGCCTCCTCCTTAATCTCTCCTTCCTCGGGGGTGAGGGATGTGATGGAAGCATGAAGGAAATCGATTTTTGCCTTCATCTCTTCTTGCTCTTTCCTCCATCTCTCCCTCTCCTTCTCGTTCTCCCGTTCCCTTCTCTCCTTCTCCTCTTTGAGATTTTGGATTTCCGCTCTCATGTCCTCCTTCTCTTCGTTCCATAGCTTGATGAAGGTGGCTTTCTCCTCCTTCCATATCTCTCTCTCCATCCGCCATTCTTTCATGTCCTTCTCCAGTTGTGCAATCCTCTTGTTCGTGAGCATGAAGGTTGTCTTCGTTGTCGGTGTCGGCGTCTTGATGATGGGGGAAGACATGGTTGTCTTCGTAGCTACCCTCTCTTCATATTGTGAAGAAGAGGGGAGAAGGGGAAGAGAGCACTCAACGTGTGTGTGTGGGTATGTAACCGTGTGTGTGTGTGTGAGAGAGAGAGAGAGAGATGGCTGCGGGTACGGCAATAAGCTGGGCTGGAGGTAGCGCGCTGGCCTTCTTGGCGTGCAGGGAGCAGCGCACAGGGGGGGGCAGCGCGCAGGAGGGAGCAGCGCACGGGGGTGGGGCAGCGCGCAGGGGAGAGCAGCTCGCTGGAGGGAGCAGCTCGCAGGGGAGGGCAGCGCGCAGGAGAGAGCAGGAGAGAGAGAGAGAGAGAGAGAGAGAGAGAGAGAGAGAGAGAGAGAGAGAGAGAGAGAGAGAGAGAGAGAGAGAGAGAGAGAGATATGATATATGATATGATATATTAACGTCTTCAAAAGGCCAAAATGACCTATGAGACCATCAGATACAAAGTGGTGAATCTAATACAATGTTTGAAGTACAAGTACTGAAAGTACAAAAAATGAAAACTGAAAATGAAGTGTGAGATATGAAATGTGAAATGTGAAAAGTGAAAATGTAGAAAAGGCCCTCAATGGCAATCTGGGTGTCGTGCTAGAATGCCTCTGATCCTCTGCTGGAGTCTCTGTCGATGGAGTGTGCTCTTGTGTCTCGGTCGTGGTCGTCCCGATCTCCCGAGCTCAGTCGCCCTGTCAATGAGGGTGCCTCTGGTATGAATGCGGGTACAACCCTGTGCTGGTGGTTGGTCTCTTGGCTCCCTCGATTCAAAGAAGTCTGTGATCTGTCTCCGCGACTGTCGTACTCCATGTCTCCCCAACAGACTATCTCTATGTCGATGTAGCTCAAGTAGATATAAGCCAAGGCATCTCTGGTCCTGATACCTCATCACTCTATCTAGGGGTCCAAAACCCTCCCTGAATAAGCAATGGAAGCGCCCTCGTATCTCATAATACATAGTGCAGTGGCATATGTAGTGTAGCTCTGTCTCTGGCTCTCTACCGCATAGTTGACATATCCTAGACTCTGGTGGTATCCCTTTGAATCTACCCGTCTCAATCCCCAGCTGGTGTGAGGATGTGCGAATCTGACCAATAGCACATCGCAGACCATGAGATAAATGAGTGTCCATGTAGTTCGGACGAGTCACAAACCCATCTCCTGAAAGTTGGAGAAGGTGCTCTTTGTAGAAAGCCATCTTCGTGCCCAACTCTTGTATCGGCTCTACCCATGTCCTCCCGGTGTCCAACTGTATAAGATCCTGACGAATGAGTCTAGTGATCTCCGTCCGTGTGATTGGCAGGGAGGGTGCATCCAGGGAATACTGAAAGGGAGGCAATCTATCCATGCTGAGACCATGCCTTTGAAACCATGAGGTCATCTGTGCATACCAACATGATGCATCTCCCTGCATCGCTAACTGTCTAGAGGACTCGAGCCAGTCTAGTATATCTGCCTCTATGTGTATCCCATAGATTCTGCATAAAGGACACTGATCTGGTAAGAGCCTCAATCTCTATAGGAGGGGCGGCTACCTCCGCTCGAATAATCGCATGTGGTACAGAGGCCTTGGCTCTAATCATCCGGGATATCATAAATACCAAGGGTCTCTCCATATTCCCCAACTGTCATGATTCACAGATGGTCCCCAAACTTGGACCCCATAAAGCATAGCTGAAGCAACCAAAGTATCAAAGAGCCATAGTTTTGTTCGTGGTTCTTGAAACTGAACCTGCGAACACATTCTCTCTAGCCCTCCCAATGCCGCATAGGCTCTGGATAGTCTAGTCTCTGCTGCTTTGCTCAGGGTAAACCTCGGTCCCGTGAATACCACCCCCATATATGTATATTCATCTGTGTACTCCACAGTGTCCTGGCCATATACGAGTGTAGGTGCCGATCTCTTGACCCATTGTGGTGTGGTGTTAAACACCATAACCTTGGTTTTACCAAGGTTCACAGACAGTCCACTATCCTCTGCAAAGTTGTGCAATGCATCCAAATGTCTTTGCATGCCCTCTGGCGTCTCTGACATCAACACCATATCATTAGCATATAATAATAAAGGGATCCATGTCCTTGTGTCACAAAGTGATGACGTGGCGGACAACAAAAACCCTAATTTTTGCCAAAAACCCTAATTTCCGAAAATCGCGGAGGCTTTTTTTTTTTTTTGAAATGATCAGCGACGCGAATTTTACTTTTTTTTTAATTAAAAAAAGAGAAAAGACTCTCTAAGAGAGAGAATTGATGCTTTTTATTTTAAAAGCTTTTGGGGCTTTGCTTTTGGGCATCCCTTGTAATCTTTAAATTAGTGGTGAGGGCCTCACTTCTCAGAGCATCTCGACGCAGAGTCTGAGAGTGAAACCCTAACCGCTCTCTTGTACTTTGATGATTGATTAATACAAAAAGAAATATCGAAAGGGGCGCCAGTCCTTGGGGCCAATATCTCTAGGCACGAAACTCCGTCGGGCCAGTGCAAATCTATTGTGATCTGTGAATTGTTTTGAAGTGGTTATTTGGTGCTGTCGCGATTGATTTTTGACTTGGAGTGTCCAAGTTTGTTACAGTGGTATCAGAGCACGACCGATTTCTCTTCTACGGGAAATCTGATCCCCGATTTTTTTTTTCCTGTAGCACCTATGGCTTCAGGCAATGATCAGTCGACTCCCTCTGCATTTGGAGATGCGGGCTGGGATCACAACGAAGATTCAGACAGAGAGTATGGCCCGCCTCGGCCTACTCAGGTGGAGCAAAGAGAGATGGAGCGTCGTCAATTGATTGGCGATGCAACAAAGATGATGCTCAATTTTGCCAAGGACCCGAAGATGGCAAAATATATGGACCAGACCTCTTTGGAAGAGGTACACATGGAGTGGCAAAGAACCACAACACCACTCCCGAAACCCGCTCTCAAGAAACCTTCTGCCTCCAAGAAAATATACGGAGAAGGAACTGGAGAACGTGGTTGATGCACGGATTGCTCATCTTTTTGACGCGCAAAAGAAAACCAAAAAGCACGGCAAGAAAAAAAAAAAAAGCAAAAGAAAAGCACTGACTTTCCAGGTTATTTGGGTCGTCAGTCGACATTTGACAAGGCAAAGAAACAGAAGAAGCGTGTTCGATTTGAAGGAGTACCCAGTTCTTCTTCTTCTTCTTCTTCTGACAGTTCTTCTAGCTCTTCAGATTCGAGCGAAGAAGACAGAAAAGGTAAAAAGAGAAGCAAGAAACAAAGCTTCCGAAAGGGCAAGAAAAAGGCAAAGAAGGATACATCTCGCCCAGAGACTGACAGTTCTACTGAGGACTCGTCTACAGACAGCTCAGATTCCGATGACGGAAACTTTTATGCGAACAACAAGAATTTTTACAAGCCAACCTGTATGACTTTCTCGAAGATAAAAGCAAGAAAGTCCGAGAGTTTAAGGAAGGTGGCCACTCGATCAAGTTTGATACTTTTCAGGATACTCAGATGCTTCTAAGGCTTTGTCTTTTATAGCAGTTTGACATCGCTTTCGTGGGAGGACGCTATTCAGAGCACTCCAAGATTCGGAGAGCTACCTCTTACCTTAAGGGGAATACTCGCACTTGGTGGTCCACGCTTCTTTTAAACAAGAGTGCGCCAATTAAATGGTTGAAATTTAAAAAGCTTTTTATTTCTTCTTGGTTGACGCAAGAATATGAACGAGATATACGAGCTGCTTGGAACCATCTGCGGATGACCAAGAAAGATACAATCAATGCTTCTTGTGAAAGATTCTGGAGCTCTTTTCTACCCGCCTCTTTATTCAAGAAGATCTCGTTCAGAGAACAGATTGAGCGGTTTACCTTGGGTCTACCTATAGAGATCCGAGATCACTGCTTGGAACAAAAGTCAGCTTCTATCCAGGAGTTGATGAGTCATGCGAAGCGGGGCTTTGCCATTCACTCTAGCTGTCTGACCTACCCCACAGATGAGGCCATGACACAACGAGCCGAACAGACTTCTGGGAATGAAAGTAGAAAGAAAAAGAGCAACCCAGAGAAAAATGATGCACGACCCAAGCTTACTCCTGAGGAGAGAGCTCGCTTCATCAGAGAGGGGAAGTGCTTTGGATGCGGGGAACATGGACATATCTCCGCGAAGTGCCCTAGAAAGGCACAGAAAGAACAAAATGATAAAGACGACGACAGGCCTGAGAGTTCGAGAGCAGCTGAGGAACGTGGCAGAAAAGGTAGACAGAAAAGCAGAACTGGTACCACATGGCGTGGGACCTACACCGAATCTAATGAATGAAAGTACAAACTTTGCCGCTTTTGGGGCAAAGTGAAGGATCAGGAAGCTCTTTTGAAGGAGCCAAGGCCAACTTCTTTTCACTTGGAATTGGCGGCTCGATTTGGAATTACGCCCGACAGACTGACGCCACAGGCGAAGGTAGTTCGATTGGCACCCGGATACCGAGCATTGGCAAACTTAGTTTGCAATGACGGGGGTGTTCAGGGCACGCGAGTGACGTTCTACTCATATCCCTTGGTACCACAAGAACTGCGCCATGGTTGACTACCGGGCCGAGAAAGCGACTTTGATAAATGAAGGGCTTAGAGATTCTACTTGATGAACTTCAATTTCTTACTCATTCTTTTGGGAGAGAACTGAACGATGGATAAAGGTTGAATATGTTTTGACCTGATCAAAAGAACGCCAAGATTTTTCTCCACACTCATGCCGATTGCTTTTCAGAGGGCCTGAAGATCAAACCATTGATCTCATATTTGGAAGCACGCCACCGAATCGGCCACCTTACCGTGTGAGCTGAGTACAGAATGAAAAGATTATGAACCCAGTGAAAGACCTCTTGGAAAAGGGTCTTGTCCACCCTAGTACTTCACCGTATTGCTCTCCAGTGTTGTTGGTTTTGAAGAAAGACGGATCTTGGAGAATGTGCATCGATTATAGCACTCTCAACGAAATCACCATCAAGAACAGATTTCCGATTCCTAGGATCGATGATATACTCGACAAGCTACAGGGATCCTCGTGCTTTAGCAGTATTGACTTGAAGAGTGGATATCATCAGATCAGGATAGCCCGGTTATGTCTACAAGACAGCTTTTCGGACGACTTTTGGGTTGTTTGAGCTTTTGGTGATGCCTTTTGGCTTAACCAATGCTCCTGCGACATTTAACCGGATGATGGACAGGATTTTTCGAGAGTACAGGCTATTTGTTGGCATTTTCTTTGACGACATCATTGTTTTCTCCAAGAATGAGGCAGAACACAGAGATCATCTGCTTCAAGTCTTTGAGGCATTACGAGATCACGCGTTAGTGATTAATGCAAAGAAAAGTGAATTTTTCCTACCATGGATACACTTTTTGGGACACATTGTGTCAACAGTAATAGCAGGAGTGCAAATGGACCCGGCCAAGATAGAGACTATCCGTGATTGGCCCGATTTGAGGAATGTCCATGAAGTTAGAAGCTTCTTGGGACTGTGTTCGTACTACAGGCGGTTCGTACGAAAGTTTGTAGAGGTTGCTTCCCCTTTGCATACCTTGACACAGAAAGGAGTAGCTTTTTCGTGGGGACCCACAGAGGTGACTGCCTTTCGGACATTGAAAGAGAAATTGACTACGGGACCTGTTTTGACTTTGCCGGACTTGCAAAAGTCATTTGAAGTGTATTGTGATGCTTGTGGTCGTAGTCTGGGTGCGGTCTTGATGCAAGAAGGCCATGTCATAGCTTACGAGAGCCGTTTTTTCTCTAGGCCGGAGATGACAGCACAGATCTATGAGAAAGAGCTTTTGGCGGTTATCCATGCTCTTACTCAGTGGCGGCATTACCTACTCGGAGCGGATTATACTGTCTTTACAGACCATCAGAGTTTGCGCTACTCCTTGTCATAGAAGCAGCTTTCGGAAAAGCAGATGCGGTGGGCGAACATCTTGTCCCAGTTCCACTTCGAGATTGTCCATGTGCAGGGACAGAAGAATGTGGTGGCAGATGCTTTGTCTCGGAAACCGTTGGTTCTGGCTATTTTCCGCGATACATTATAGGAGCTTTGAGGATATGGTCGATCAATATGCCACAGATACAGATTTTGCAGATATTTTCACACGGATACGGGATGGAGAGACAGTAGCTGGATACTCCCTTCGGGAAGGCTACTTGATGAAAAAGACTATGTTGTGCGTTACACAGCCGTTGAGGGAAAAGGTTATGACTGAATGCCACTGTCCACCTTTTACGGGTCACCGCGGCATTGCTACCACCATGAAAGGGGTAGAGAGATATTTCTTTTGGCGGAGACTCAAGAAGGATGTGGAAGAGTTTGTGCGCAGTTGCTTGGTATGCCAGAAGGTCAAGTTTGACAGGCATAAGGCACAGGGATTGTTACAGCCTTTACCCATACCCACCCGCCCCTGGGAAAATATTAAAATGGATTTCATTTTTGGATCTCCCGAGAACACAGAATGATCACGATGATTTTTCGATTACATGGCACGTCTGAGACGATTGTCTCCGACAAAGACCCCAAATTTATGAGTTTGTTTTGGAAGGCAATTTGGGAGAACATTGGCACGCAGTTGCAGTTCTCGTCATCGTTCCACTTGCAGACTGACGGGCAATTTGAGATTGCCAATTTAGTGATTTCAGATTTATTGAAGTCTTGTATCTCGGATCAAAAGACTAAATGGGAAAAGAACTTACCTTTGATGGAATTTGCCTACAATAACACGATACACTCTTCGACGGGGAAGACGCCATGTGAGATTGTTGAAAGTGCTGCGAAGGTTCCATCCTTCCTGAGCACGAAAGATTAGATATTTGAAGCGGATGAATATTCGCGAGATTTGGATACGGCTTTTGCCAAGGTTCGCGAGACTTTGCAGGAGTCTCAAGAACGACAGAAAAAGGCAGCGGATCGCCATCGTCGCGACTTGAAATTGAAGGAGGATGCTTGGGTGCTCTTACGTTTTGAGAAGGCACACCTACGAAAGAAAAAGGGAAAGGAGAGGCTTTTTCCAAAGCTTAGTATGCGATACTACGGACCTTTCCAGATCACTGACAAGATAAATGATGTCTCCTTCCGATGGAAACTGCTAGATACTTGGAGGATTCACAATGCATTGCATGTGAGTCTCTTGAAACTTGTTAAGGGTGATGTGCCTGATGATGGGGAGCCCGATGAGCAACCCGAAGTGGAAGAAAATGAGGAGATCCTTGATCCTGAACAGATTTTGGCACATAACGATACGAAGAATGGTAAAGTCCGAAGGCGGGTTCTTGGTTAAGTTCAAGAATTTTCCTGCATTTGATGCGAAGTGGATGGAGGAGGAGGACCTAGCAGATTCTCCTCGGATTGTGAAACTTTACCTCGATGTTTTGGTTTAGCATAGTCTACTCCAAATGGAACCCAGAATTCAGCTTGGTCGGAGATCTGGTGCATTCGGATGCACAAGAGGGGAGTCACTCCGCTCCCTTGTCAACAAATGCCTTGATTTTGATACTAAAGTCACTGATGTCTCTTTGAGCTCCAGGGATACTGAGAGCTGACAGTATTCTGCTGGATGACTTTATGAAATGGAATTCCTGATAATGATACTGATTTGTTCTTGACTTCTTGTGAGTGCAGGATTTGTTCTTGACTTCTTGTGAGTGCAGGAACTGATGTCGAAATGACTGCAGCATTTTGGTCTGATTGATCTTGAATAGACATGGTTGCAATAGGGGTTAGTCAATCGGACATCCATGAGGTCCCGATTGAACCTAGATGTGATTGCTAGCTACATTGCCGATAAATCGTGGTCTAAGATCTGAATGAATGTTGAATGTCATGTGATGTCTGGTGATGTCCTGTGATGTCGTGTGATGTGACTATCGATTTTGTACATGTGCTAGATGTGTGTTCCTAGTACGTAGGTACTAACAGTCAGTGTCTGCTAAGACGGTTTATGGCTTTTGTCGGTTTTGCAGGCGTAATCGCGGTCGATTACAATGCTTTCAAGAGGGGGGTATGTCACAAAGTGATGACGTGGCGGACAACAGAAACCCTAATTTTTGCCAAAAACCCTAATTTCTAGAAATCGCGGAGGCTTTTTTTTTTTTTGAAATGATGAGCGACGCGAATTTTGCTTTTTTTTTTTATTAAAAAAAGAGAAAAGACTCTCTAAGAGAGAGAGAGAACTGATGCTTTTTATTTTAAAAGCTTTTGGGGCTCTGCTTTTGGGCATCCCTTGTAATCTGTAAATTAGTGGTGAGGGCCTCACTTCTTAGAGCATCTGGACGCAGAGTCTGAGAGTGAAACCCTAACCGCTCTCTTGTACTTTGATGATTGATTAATACAAAAAGAAATACCGAAAGGGGCGCCAGTCTATGGGGCCAATATCTCTAGGCACGGAACTCCGCCGGGCCAGTGCAAATCTATTGTGATCTGTGAATTGTCTTGAAGTGGTTATATGGTGCTGTCGCGATTGATTTTTGACTTGGAATGTCCAAGTCTGTTACACCGTGCCAGCTGAGCCCCTCTGTCACCCTCTCGTTCAATATAGTCAGAGACCTCATCTACATACATACCAAAAAGTGTAGGGGACAAAGGACACCCCTGTTTCACTCCAATAGTGGAATGAACAATGTGAGAAATCCCCTCAAGAGTGCGTACCTGGCCAGTCACTGAGCCGTATAAAGCCATGATCCCCCAAATGATCTCTGTGGGTACTCCCAACTTCAGTAGCCTGTGCATCAATCTGGCCCTCGGCACTGTGTCAAATGCCTTGCGCAAGTCCACAAAGCAACAATACATCCGTCTCCCATGTGCCCGACCCTTCTCAATAATGGCTCTGAGTGTAAGAATATGGTCCAAAGTGGAGAAACCCCTCCTGAATCCAGCCTGTCCTGCTGCTCGTATGCCCTCATTTTCTACTCATTTACTCACAGAGAGAGAGAGAGAGAGAGAAAGAAAGAAAGAAAGAAAGAAAGATTTTTAACGTCTATGTCAGGCCGAAATCGGCCTATGAGACAAATCAAATGTACATGGTGTGTATGTCATCCGTCTATCGGAAAGACAAATGAAACAAAACTGATACAAAACTGAACTGAATGTAGGTAGTGGGGTATCTGAGGAGGGATGGAGCTCTATCTCTAGGGGTATATGCATGTCTATATGCTCAAGGTAGTACAATCATGAGAATGCATCAAGCTATCTAGCTCCATCCTGTACTAATGGGGGGATGTAAGATGTGGTACATGGGCGGGTCTGGTGCCAAGGCTGCCCGGATGAAAGCTGTCGGGTCGGCCCTCATTTGGGCCACTCGCTCCTCAGTGGCACGGCGCTCCCGGGCTCGGATCTCCTCGATCTGTCGGTGGTGGGAGCGCGCGCCCCTCTGGCCTGTGACTCGTGGTCGTCGTCTAGCTCGGCTCACCTCCGCCTGTGGGAGTGTCACTCCCCTCTGAGTGTCTGGTGGGGGAGGGGCGGTAATCCTCTGAAAGAAGTCTGTGAGCTGCGACTTCTCCCCTTTGTCTGTGTAGCTGTGTGTGGCTGTAGTAGTGTGTCCCGATGGCTCTGTATCTCTAGTAAGAACCGTCCGAGCTGTCTCTGATCCCGAGAGTCCATGATCTCTCGGAGAGTGGGCTGTCCTCTGAATAGGGCCTCATACCTGCCTCTGATCTCAGTGTATGCTCTGCATCTACATACAAAGTGCTCCTCACTCTCCACCTCCTCTGTGCAGGCTCTGCAGACGCGCTCCTCCCTGGGGACACCAGTATGTCTCCCGATCTCAATCTCTAACCTGTGTGAAGCCACTCTCAGCTGACCAATCGCCACCCGTGAGCTATGTGGCATATATGTGTCCATGTAGCGTGGTCTCTGTATGAACCCCCCAGACAATATGGTGAGAAACTGGTCTCTGTAATCTGACATCCTCGTCCCCAAGCCAGGTGACTCCCAGACTCTCCTAGTGTATAGCTGCCACAGATCCTGTCTCAGTACCAAGCTCCTCTCACTGCGAGAGAGGTGAACATATGGTGAGTGGGGGTCGTACTGGAAAGGTGGTAGGCTCTCCATGTCAAGACCGTGTCCCTCAAACCATGCTCTGACCTGTGAGTACCATGCTCTCTCATGCCCACTCTCTGATAGCTGTATAGCTGCCTCAAATGCTCTACGAGTAAGTCTGTCAGGAGGTAGCTCTCTCATCCTCTGGATGAAGCAGACTGTCTGGAATAGTGCCTCTACCACCATGGGTGGTGTGGCGAGCTCGGCTCTAATAATGTCATGTGGCACTGTCTTCTTGCTGCGGAGCAAGCGTGAGATCATACGTATCTGTGGCCTCTCAAGCTGTGTCCACTGGTCAGCTGTCAATCCTGGTGCCCATACTGCCGCCGAGTACATCAAGGCCGGAGTGACTAAGGTGTCGAAAAGCCACCCCTTCGTGCGGGGTTCCTGAAAGTGTGCCTGGTGGCATCTCCGCTCTAGCATGGCCAGAGCTGCATATCCTCGGGTGAGCCTGTCAGCAGCAGCCTGCCTCATAGTGAAGGGTCCTGGTAGGCTGGTGAATGTGATGCCAAGGTAGACATAGGAGGTGACTACATCAACCTGTCCTCCTGCTGCTGTGAAGGTGGCAGCGCTCCTCACTGCACTGGATGTGTGAAAGATCATAACCTTGGTTTTGCCAAGGTTCACAGTCAACCCCCTGTGTGTGCTGAATTCGTCCAAGGCCTCAAGATGGCGTTGCAAGCCCTCGGGTGACTCTGAAATCAACACAATATCATCAGCATATAACATGATGTGGACCGGAGTACCTGCCAAGTCGCTCCCCCCTCCCCCTGCTCGCAGTATGTAGTCGGAGATCTCGTCGATGTAGAGCCCAAAGAGTGTCGGGGAGAGTGGGCATCCTTGCTTAACACCAATGGTGCTAGCAATGGTCTCTGAAAAACCGCCTGGGCAACGAACTCGACCCGTCACCTTCTCGTAGAGAGCATATATGGCCCAAATCATCTCTGTTGGTACCCCAATGCTGTGAAGGCGCTGGAAGAGTCTCTCGCGTGGGACTGTGTCAAAGGCCTTGCGGAAGTCCACAAAGCAGCAGTAAAGCCTCTTCTTCCGCGCCTTTGCCCCATCAATGAGGCAGCGCAGAACGAAGATGTGATCAGTGGTGGAGAAAGCTCTTCTGAAACCTGCCTGGCCTGGAGCTCGTAAACCCTCGATCTCTGCGTAGTAGCTGAGCTGTGCCTCAAGTACTGCTCCATATAGCTTGGCCATCGTGTGGCCAATCATGATAGTCCTGTAGTTCCCTGGGTTCAGGGTGTCGCCAGATTTGTGGATAGGCACTATGGTGTGCTGTGTCCACTCCTCTGAGAAGCCCTCCCCTATAGCCCGGTTGAAGACATGTGCAATCAACGGGGCTATAGTGGAGGCCGCATAAATGATGTGCTCACTCTGTAATCCAGTATGGTCAGCTGATCGTCTGTGCTGCATGCGGCGTATGGCCCTCTCTACCATCTCTGCTGTAAAGAAGGAGGAGCACGTGGGGCGTGGCTCGTGTGGGTGTGGGATAGGAGGCTGCCCTGGCACCTCATATAGTCGCTCTGCATAGTCATGCCATATCTGTGGGTCCTCAATAGCTGTAGTCGGACGTGGCTCGCGCAAGGTGCGCCATGCTGTCGCGCTATCCATGCTCATGAATAGGCGGTATAGCTCAAGCTCCTGTGCCTCTTCGAATGCTCGCCGCTTTTGGCGTGTCAGCGTCTTCATATGCCGTCTGGCCTCTCTCTCTGTGATCTCTCCTAAGGCTCGCCGTGCACGGAGGCGTCGGTATAGCTCTCTGCACTCATCATCATACCAGCGGTTCTGAGGCATAGTCCCGGGGGGGGGAGTGCGTCCTGTGTGAGTGGTGTGTGGAAAGGAGCTAATAGCTGAAGTGTGGAGAACGGAAGAGATATGTGATGTGAGAACTGAGAGTGGTGTGGATGGGTGGAGGAGGCATAGGCCATGCTCGACCTCGGCCGAGTAAAGAGAGGCTAGCTCATGTGTGAAATGGATGGTGGTGTGTGGAGTGTGTGCTGTGGAGCTGTGTGGGATGGTATCTCCGGTGATGGAGAAAGAGAGGTATGTGTGGTCGTCTCCGATGGGTATGGGTGGAATGGTGAAGGATGTGATAAGGTGTGTAGCCTCCCTGGGTCCCAGAATATAGTCGACTGTACTCCCCCCTCCCTCTGCAACTCCATGTGGCATACAAGTCAGGCCCCCTGAGGTGGGCCACTGGACCATCCCGTTATAAATAACGAGACGGTGCTGGGAGCCAAGTCGAAGTAGATGTCGTCCGTAGGCTGTGACTGGAGCTCTGTCTGCTGTATCTCTCATAGTAGCCTCCTCATCTAGAGTGTGTAGTGCCTCTTGGTCCTCGTGGTCATATGCCTCACACTGCTCACTGCGCGTACGAGCATTGAAGTCTCCCATAAGGAAGACTTCACCCAGTGTGGAGTACTCCATAATCTCCTCCGTGAGGCATGTGTACGGTGACTCCTGCTCAATAGGGGCGAATCTGGAGCCTGTGGGAGCAAAGTAGCAAAGGGCAATGTAGACGATCCTGTCTCGTGAGAGCTCGAGGCGAATCCACATGTAGCGGGCCTGTGGGTCCCGGGCAGCAATCTGTAGTCTGCTGTGAAGCCCCTGTCTAAAGAGTATGGCCACTCCTCCTGAGCCACGAGTGGTGTGCTGGCGCATACATCCCCGATGTAGAGACTCCCACTGGAATCCATGTATCCGTGGTAGCCCTCTCTCTGGGCTCTCGTGTGTCTCTGTAAGTAGAATGATGTCTCGACCTCTCATCACCTCCTCAAGTCTCTCTGGGTGTGTCCATAGGTCTCCATTGCAATTCCAAACCGTGACATGAATCTCCTCGTGTGTCCCACAGGCCGCGAGTCCCTATGCGATGGTCTTGCCATCAATGATAACCCTACCATCTCGATATATTGCCTTCTTCCCTTCTTTGCGGGCTTGGTGGACTCTAGGCATGCACGCGCGACGGTGATCTTGTTGCATCTTTGTGAGGTCATCATCAAGATAAATCGGGGGGCCTTCTAGCCCTCTCAAGATGACCCTCTTTCGGAGGAAAGAAGTTCGAGACTCCTCGGAGGCGAATTGGAGGATGAGAGCTCTCTTCTTTGGATCTTTGCCGGCTCTCCAAACTTTGGAGAAAGGGATTTCTTCTTCCTTGTATCCCACTCTCTTGCATAAAGCTTTCCCATCGCTCTCGGGTGTAGACCCTTCTTCTTCTTTGATGCCGGTCACTCGCACATTGAGACGGCGAGCTTGTCGCATCTTCTCCTCCTCGATGGTTGTGTGTACGATGAGTACCTCATCTCTTTGGGCTTCCTCTCTTGCAACCTTCTTGATGTTCTTTTTGACCACTTCGACCCATCCTTCTTTGGTGGACTCTAATTTGTCCTCAATGCTTGCGGTGAGGGCTTTGGTGATCTCCTCCTTGAGGGCTTCCTTAGCCTCCTCTTTAATCTCTCCTTCTTCGGGGGTGAGGGATGTGATGGAAGCATGAAGGAGATCGATTTGTGCCTTCATCTCTTCTTGCTCTTTCCTCCATCTCTCCCTCTCCTTCCCGTTCTCCCGTTCCCTTCTCTCCTTCTCCTCTTTGAGATTTTGGATTTCCGCTCTCATGTCCTCTTTCTCTTCGTTCCATAGCTTGATGAGGGTGGCTTTCTCCTCCTCCCATATCTATCTCTCCATCCGCCATTCTTTCATGTCCTTCTCCAATTGTGCAAGCCTCTTGTTCGTGAGCATGAAGGTTGTCTTCATTGTCGATTCCGGCGTCTTGATGATGGGGGAAGACATGGCTGTCTTCGTAACTACCCTCTCTTCATATTGTGAAGAAGAGGGGAGAAGGGGAAGAGAGGGAGTACTAGTGTGTATGCGTGTATGTGTGTAGTGTGTGTGTGGGTATGTATCCGTGTGTGAGAGATTGGGGGCAGCGGGCCTGGTGCACTGGTGAAACAGCAGCAGCGGTGGCGCGCGCAGGGGGCAGCAGCAGTGGCGCGCACAGGGGCAGCAGCAGTGGCGCGCGCAGAGAGAGAGAGAGAGAGAGAGAGAGAGAGAGAGAGAGAGAGAGAGAGAGAGAGAGAGAGAGAGAGAGAGAGAGAGAGAGAGAGAGAGAGAGAGAGAGAGAGAGAGAGAGAGAGAGAGATTTTTAACGTCTACGTGAGGCCGAAGTCGACCTATCGGACAAATCAGATTTACATGTGTGTATGTCCTCCATCTATCGGAAAAGACAAAAAAATCCAAAGTGGTACAAAATAAGGATAAGGATAAAAACGTTGGTTTGTGATGGAATCTGGGGGGGGGGAGGGGAGGGAGCTCTAGTACTAGGGGTATGTGCATGTCTATATGCTCAGGTAGTACAACCATGCAAATGCATCAAGCTATCTAGCTTCATCCTGTGCCAATAGGAGGGTGTAAAATGTGGTACATGGGAGGATCGTGAGCAAGGGCAACTGTAAGAAACTTGGACACCCCAAGTCAAGATTCTATCGCGACACAGCAGAGATTCACTCTAAAACAGTTCACAAAAGACGACACGGCCCGTCGGCGTAGTTCCGTGCCCAGAGGTATTAATCTTGGTGCAAAGTACAAGGGAGTCTGCTGGGACTCACACTCAAACTTTGCGTCCAGATGCTCTCAGTAAAGAGGGCTCAACCGACTTATTTATTTCTTACAAAGGGATGTCCAAAAGCAGAGCCCCAAAATCTGTTAAAAATAACTCAAAAGCTAACTATCCCAAAAGCTTCTCCTGAACGCAGCTGGATGAGCCATCATCTGGGCTCGTCTCTCCTGAGCAACTCGACGCCCTCGGGTTTGGATCTCCTCAATCTGATTGCGGTGGAGTCGTGGGGCCCGACATCCAGTAACACGTGGGCGTCATCTACCCGGGCCCTCTTAGCTTGCTGGAGAGTCACCCCCCTCAGTGGATCTGGGAGTGGAGGGGGTGTGGCCCTTAGGAAGAAATTTGTGAGCTGTGAATGTCTCCCCCCTCCATGTGTTTCTGTAGGTGGCTATAGAAGCATATCTCTATGTCGCTGTATCTCCAACAGGTAGCGCCCCAATTGTCTTTGATCGTGGGAGTGCATGATCTCGCGGGGGGTAGGCTGCTCTTTGAAAAGTGGTTCGTATCTGCCTCTAATATTATCATAAGCTTTGCATCTTCAAACAAAGTTCTCCTCACTCTCCACCTCCTCTCTGCATACTTGGCAGCCTCTCCTCCTTGCTGGGAATGTCATGAGCGTGCCCCACCTCTATCTCTAGCTTGTGTGATGATACTTTGAGCTGACCAATCGCCACTCGTGAGCTGTGTGGTATGTAGATGTCCATATAGTGTGGTTGCTGTATGAACCTGTCCTCCAGTATGGTAAGGAAATGATCTTTGTAGTGTGACATCTTCTGCTGAAGGGGAGATGTGATCCTGTCGGAGCACTATGTCTCTCTCACTGCGTGAGAGATGAACCTAGGGTGAGTCGGGGTCATACTGGAAAGGTGGTTGGCTCTCAAGATCAAGGCCATGTGCTCCGAACCATGCTCTAACCTGTGTGTACCAAGCTATCATATCCAGATTCTGCTAACTGTATGGCTGACTCAAATGCTTGCCGTGTGAGTCGGTCGACCGGGAGAGCTCTTGCTCTTTGGATAAAGCAGATCATTAGAAAGAGTGCCTCCACTACCACGGGGGGGGAGCAAGCTTTGCCTTGATGATGTCTTGTGGCGCTGTGTGCTTGCATCGAAACAAGCGGGAGACCATATCTACCTGTGGTCTCTCGATCCGCACCCACTGGCTATCCGTTAATCCGGGTGCCCACATTGCTGCTACGTACATCATGGCTGGGGTGACTAATGTATCAAATAGCCAGCCCTTCGTGCGGGGCTCCTGAAAGTGTGCCTGATGACATCTCCGCTCTAACATGGCCAAAGCTGCATATCCTCGGGTGAGGCTGTCAGTGGCGGCCTGTGCCATGGAGAAGGGTCCCTATCTACTAGTGAAGGTGATTCCTAGGTAGACGTAGGAGGTGACCACCTCAACCGGGCCTCCTGCTGCTGTTGTAAAAGTGGCTGCTCGTCGGACTGATATGGAGGTGTGGAAGATCATGACCTTCGTCTTCCCAAGGTTCACTGTTAGTCCTGTATGTGTATAGAACTCATCCAAGGCGCTCAAATGGCTCTGTAAACCCTCTGGTGACTTTGAAATGAAAATAATGTCATCAGTGTATAGCATAATGTGGATTGGGGTACCTGCTAGGTTAGCTCTTGCTCCTCCCGCCCGTAAGATGTAATTGGAGATCTTGTCAATGTAGAATCCAAAGAGGGTAAGGGAGGGGGGGCATCCTTGCTTAACACCAATGGTGCTAGCATTAGACTTTGATAGGCCGCCTGGACAACAAACTCTCCCAGTCACTTTGTCATAGAGAGCATAGGCCCATGTCATCTCTGATGGTATCCCCAGACTGTGAAACCGCCGATGTAGATCTTGACTCAAGAATAGAATGAAAGAAAGAAACTAACCAAACAGAAACACTAGTAGAGCTGTAAAAGGTGAGTATCAAGAGCCTGAGGGGTACGTATACAAAAGATGGGTGTTTGTCTCCGAGAACATATACAAATTGGTGGATATGTGTGTATTAGAATCGGGAGATGGCTCGCATTGATCGGTGCATGATCATGTCGATGTCCTCCATGGTGAGAGTTTGCACAATACGTCTCCCATGTCTTGCCTTTATGGACCCGACCCTCTGTTGCAACCTCCTATGGCGATGGGAGCATCCCCTCATCTTGGGCCTCTTGGATCTCCTCAGATCTGCTGCTCGATCACTCCCATTAGTGATATGCCTTGTGTTACTCCTCTCTGGCTGCTCTCTCCTCTCCGCTCGATCTTTGGATGGAAGAACATTGTGAAATGTCTTTGGGTGTGTCTCCTGGTCTGTGAGCCTCTCTCTCTCAATAACCCTGCTCAATGTCGCTGAATCTCCAGTAGATAGAGTCCAAGAGAGTCCAAGACATCTCTGATCCTGGTATCTCATAACTCTAGCTTACGTTAGCTTACGTTAGGACTTAAGATTTGTTCCTTTAGAAGTTGTTGTGTGAACATTGATATCTAGGATTAAGTTTTTAAGATGTCTGATCCTTTTTTGTTTAAAGTTGAGTATTTGTTTTAAGTTTTAGCCAAGTAAGCCGTGTCAACTTATTTTGCGCATGCCTTTTCTAAAAACATTTTTAAGTTAATAATGTTTTGTTTTATCTAGTTTTGTTTCGTAGCAAACAAAATGATTTAGTTTTTGTTTTTCTTTTCTTGTGTCCCTTGCTTTTATAGTTGTATGAGTGCTTTATTCCCTCTTGTAGTTCGTGAGTTTAGACTCTAGATAGAGGCCCAAAACCCTCTCTAAAGAAGCAGTGAAATCGGCCATGTGTCTCATAGTATGCTGTACAGTGGCATATATAGTGGAGCTTTGTCTCTGGCTCTCTCTGACAAAGCTGGTACAGGCTGGCCTCAGCTGAGATGCCTCGAAATTGGCCAGTCGTAATCTCCAACTGAGATGGGCCTCAGCTGAGATGCCTTAAAACTGGCCAGTCTCAATCTCCAACTGGTGTGATGGGCGAGCTCCATCGTTGACATTCTGGGTCTGGTGACACATGAGCCTCCTTGGTTTCAGACTTTGGTAACCCACCTTTCTGGTGGGGAATCCCATTGGGTCACCATCGTCAGCCATTGGCCTGTTCTGAGTCGGTTAGCCTTCAATTCTTCCTGAAACACATTTGAGAAACCAAAACAAGGCAGAGAACACTCCTCGCATACAAGGGCTATGCATCATAAGAGATGGCCTTGTAAAATCAAACAATACTTAGCTGAATCAAACAATACTTAGCTGTTCTTCTTTGTTGAGATCCTCTTTGAGGCGAACTAAGTGAATGGAATTGATTGGTTACCAGGAGACAAGTAGCATAGAAGGTGATTTACATACAACGGTGTCAAACAATGCAGTATGCGGCTTTGAAGACAGCAAAGGTCCACTTGTTTTTGGGTTTGTAGATCTGTTTAATGAGCTTAAGGACGAAGGACTTTGGACAGGAGATCCCCAACAAATACAGCAGAAGGGTTTGGAAATGCGTACTGGAAATGCTTTGTTGAGAAGCCTTTTTCCTGCTGAGGACAGCAGTCTATTGGCAATGAAAAGAGCCTCACAAAAGCTGCAGTCAGCTAGCTTGGATGCGAGAGTAGTCGAGCAACATCTTCCTCGAAGAATAAGCAGTAAGCATCCTTCTCCTGAGGAAGAAGCTGCAGGTATAGATTCGGGCAAAGCAATTCAATTTTCATCTGTTTCTGAGCTCTTGGAGAAGGTTTATTGTGGCTCAAACCTCAAGGTATAAAAATTTCTGAAATTAAATGCGAATGCAAAGTTTTCACTGTACAATTTAAACAGTCTCAAGTTTAATTCTGACAGAACCCCATATCATCAGAGCAAAGCTCAGCCTCACTGACATCAAGTACTAGTGAGTCTGTTTCAGAAATGAAGTGTTTCGATGTGCAAGGAAAATCTGAGGATTCAGTTCGTAAGGACTTTCTTCTTGTATGTTTGCTTGCGCCAAATTTACTTTGTATAGTTTGTTTGGTCTGGTCAAGATCATATTTGGTGTACTGTTTACAGAAACTAGGCATAAATGATTGCATGTGGCTTTTTCTGCAGGCACACTTGTTGCGCCTTGTTTGTTGTCCACGTGGGCCCCTCCCCCATGCGTGGTCCGCTATCGCATCACAGTTGAAGAAGATTGATGTAAGCCCAAATTTAATTTTGCTTTGTCATGAAGCACTAGTTTTCAAATATCTGTGAGGTTATTATGCCTGAAATGATATCACTGAAAGTTTGCATCTTGCAATATAATTTCACTTAGTGTTTGTAAGTAGAATGGTGTGACCTTGAAGTTAAAACATATAATGTCCAAAACATCACCCCATTGAAAGAAAAGGTGGTAGGTGATGTCGATGAGATTTAGATTAATATAAGCCCAAGTGTATTATTCTACTTTATGGAGCATGCATTTTTCAAACAGAAAAGGCTGTAGCGTTATTTTTCTAAATTGTAACGTATGAAGCCATGGAACTGCAGCTATTGAAGTAATTTATCATTTTCTCTTGCATTCCAGGTTATTCCACGAAAAATAATCGACCTGTCTATGAACCAACCTAAGAATTTTCAGTTAGCATTTCGGGAGATTTTTGTTGACAGTATCAAAGAAGCAACTGATTTTGCGAGGGTAGAATGCTTTTTCTCTTTCTTTGTTTGTAAGAATCGATTGCCTCTCTTCATCTCTCTTTTGCTGAATTATAACTTCTGTTAAAAACTCTTCAAGCACACATAGCTTATGGTAAAAGTACAAATGAAGATGCGTAATACGGACCACAGCAAAGGTGTAGTCCAAATACAAAACTCAAATAACTAATCTATGTCCTGGTTTTACTGAGTCTAGTAGATCTTCTCAATGCAACATATATACATGAATCTCCACCCCCTCTTACTACACAGAGAGGAGTCACATTGCAGCGGGCAAAGATCGCTCGGTTTTACAGGTGGATCCGGGCACCTGGGTACCGAGCCACGAGGGTACACTAGAAGGGAGATCCAGGAGATCTGGATACGACATCAGCAGGCCAGAAAGAAGAGGATGGGGCGGGATTTCTCTTATATCCTTTGCCGATTCTCCCTCCCCTACCCACCCCTGCATGTTTTCATATACCCCCAATTTGTTACAGAATGGAGCTAGCTAGATACATGCATATCATGATTGCACTCCCTGAGAATAGGTTCATACCCATAGACCTTAAAGCTCCATCCTCATCATCCACACACATGTATGTAAGCCTAGTCTTTCTCTAGCACCTACCTAGATGATGCTAATGAAGCTTTCTTTCTTTCTTTTACCCTTGCTCACACAGACAGCCCAGTGGTGGCCTCAACAGAACGTTGAGATTATGTTTGTTTCTTTTTCTGTCGTCTTTTCTTTTAATGTTTGCCTGAAGAGCTGTATCACTTATCAGACGTGACATTTTGGTCTCATTTATATTTTGGACCTTTTGTTGGCATTGATAATGCTTTTTATAAACAACCCCAAACTACCACCAACCCCCCCCCCCCCCCCCCCCCCCACACACACACACACACACACCCTTTCCTTTGTTGGTATGAGCCAGTCATCGGTTCCAACACCAGGTGTACTTGAATCATTTTTGTTTCTGTTTTGCTTCTCATGACTGATTACTTCTCCCTTTGTGTGTATGAGCCAGTCCTCACTTCCAACACCCACGACCTGTCTATAGGATATATACTTGAATGGTTTTCGTTTTTTTTCCCGTTCGCAGGTCCACAGTAAGCATCATCTGATATGCTTGCTGAGATTTCGTCTCATAGGTTATGCTTTGCTTGTAGGGCCCCACTTCTACCACAAGTTTCTGGACTGCCAGTGAAGAGCTGTTGGGTGATGAGGACAGCATTCGCACGAAGAACTCCTCTCGCTATGCAAGTGATTTTGAGGAGCTTTCTGTGCTTGGTATATGTCTAAGAACCAAGCAGTTTTATTTTCCGTATGCTAAAGACTTGGGTATATATATGTGGAAGAACGTAATGGATAAGTGTGACAATGAACAATATTCAGTAGTAAGAGAGTTTTTCGGTATGCATATCACCATTGTGATAGGATTGCTGCAGTTGAGAAATTAATCTACACCATAGCATGAGTGTCAAATCGTGTGTATAAAGTTTTGTAAACGAGGTGATCAATAGTGTGTGTGACTGCATTGTTGAGAGACACATTCTTGCTACTATGTAGCATCCTGGTAGGTGGACTGGGTGCTAGTCCTTGTCTTGAACTAGTCCGAGTCCAGGCCAGTGGTCCAGTGGACCCGACTACTACACGACAGACGAGCACCTTAAGGGGAGATGGATGGCAGCCAGACGGTCACTTACCTGGATAATCCTCAACCACACTTTACTAAGAATATCCCTCTTTAATAGATATTTTGCTCTTGTATATACCATGGAGGTTGTTAGGATTATCAGGTGTTAGTTTCATTATCAGCCTATCTTGGTCTAGAGTTTCGAGTCCATCACAGAGTCTCACAACACACTCCATGCACCGTTGAGTCTGTACATGCCCGTTGTATCCTGTCGTCCTTGGGTCTGGAGCTAAGATTGCTGTCAGCCAGTTCTTGCAGATGATACATTGTGAGTTCAGCTGAGCTTTTTGAGTACCATTGTGTGTGTTACAGTTAGTTTCTGGTCGTGGCTATCTATTTATTCGTCATTGCCGTTCTCTTTGTGTAGTTCATTGAGAGTGAGACTTCGTGCACACTGCACTGAGAGGCACTCACAGAGAGCATGCACATCACGACACACTTTCCTTTTTCATTCTCGGCATGCCTGTTTTACTGAACCCACTCTCTTTTTATCTTCAAAAAAAAAAATCTCTTTGTTTTTGTTTTTCTTCTTTTTCCTTTTATCTTTTTTTTCGTTTTCTTTCCTTTTACTTCTGCCTTTTATTTTTTTTAATAAATTAAAACGAAAAATGAAAATTGTGTAATGCACCATTTTTTTTTTACATGCAATGCAATACTAGTACGTTGGACCTAGCAAAATCAATAGAGAGGAAATAGTGCTGGAGGGAACACGAATGTAGGAGAAAATATTAACTTAGCACTTCAGACTACTATTGAACAGAGGCAACAGCTACAAGAGTTAAAATCTGAGCTGGAACTGTCAATAGTATTGGAATTGACAATAGTGGACATGTATCAATTGACACACCATCATTTGTTCCATACCCCCGCCTAAAAAAGTAGAGTAATCGCACTCAATCACGCCTGCAAAATAGTTAGTGGACCATTAAATAGCTGAGGAGACTCTGGCTCTATGCATACATGCATTTGACTATGCAAACCATGCTTTGATACAAAGACACAAGTCACTGAACAATGACAATCACATTCACATCACTATCTCTATTGAGATCTTAGACAAGGACTGTGATCATTATGACTTACTTAGCCATCACATCCAGACCGTGAAGGTCTTGGTGCACTAAATCTTGTCGCTCCAGATTCACATGATCAAGACAAAATGCTAGAGACATTTCATGACAAAGAAATTGTGAGAGTACACAAATTATTCAATTATTAAGGAATTCTTAATCAATTATGTCAACCTTTGATGTACACATCATAAAATCACTCATCAGAGTACTCTCAGTTTGTCAGCACCCCCAAAATCTCGAAGGGAAATTGGTTCATTCTATTCCCGTCTGGGCAATATGTGACAAAGGAGTGGAGTGGCTCCTCTCTTGTGCACCACACACCGGACCAGATTCAACCCGTTGATTTGACGTGCACTTTTGGAATAGATGGATCATGGAACTAAACCAAAAGCCTCAAGGTAAAGCTCTAGTACCTGAGGAATATCTTCCAAGTCCTCCTCCATCCACTTCGCATCAAGAGCGGGATAATTCCTGAACTTGGCCAAATATCTGCAGACCAACTTACCCTTCACTTTCCTTTCCTTGTGTGCTAGGACCTGTTTAGGTATAAAAATCCACTCAGTTTCTTCTACTGTGGTTGCTTCTTTGTCTCCTTGTCCTCTAGCACTTCACCCTTGAAGGTCTCAGTAGACTCATGTGAAAAGCATTGTGAATCTTCCAAGTATCTAGTAACTTCAATCAGAAGGACATATTATTGATCTTTTTGGAAATCTTGAAGGGCCCTTTAACTGGCTTGGTACTAGAAAGGTGTTAATTTCACAGCAAACATATGAACAAAACTGAAAAACTTAACATGTGAACTTGAAACAAATTGAAGTCACAACACGAAGAGACGGAGTTCCACTTCTAGATACTTTGGCTCCAAACTCTGGCACCCCTGGTGAAACCGGCCCGTAGGGCGGTAGGCGTTGGCTTTCACCCGAAATTCTTTACTTTAGACACGCATAGAGTACTTTGCAAAGGTAACCTGTAACGGGGATTAACACCTACGTACACACACGGCTCGGAAGCTAGAATACTCCGAGCAGACGCCGACAACCTGTAGGCCCCAAAATTGGCGCCCCTTTCGGTATTTCTTTATTCTTTAACAGTGGGAATAAAACCTGTGATCTCCTACAAGCTGCCCCGCACAATCTAGGCTAAGAAACACCTGCTCTGGCCCGATTTTGGCAGCATAACTATACTAGGACGCTTCACAGTCAGTATCCCCACGCAATAGGTGACTTTTTCGACGCATACGGACACTTTGCAAAACCTGGCGAGAATTTGCAGCACGCTGAATTCTCTGTTTTCTGCCCCGAAAATGCGCCAGTTCACCCGTACAGCGGTCCCTTCACGTGCCCGGACCTCCTGGGGGTATTAGGGTCCGTTTAGGGCTGAAAACCTAGACCTGCAAAAATACACAGCAGGCTGTAATTCCCTGTTTTGGGCTGCGTTTCGCGTGCCGGTGGCAACTGTAGCAAGACCTTGAGCTCCCGCACCTGTAGGGCTACTTGCCCTTTGAATCGGACGAGATTTATGATGTGAAACCTCTCCAAATTCACCTGTACCTGCGGGGGATTAGCCGCTAGCTAACCCACTACTTGTGCAAGAGGCTCTTGCCTCGGCAATCGCGCATGAACCCACATAACTGTACATTGGTCAAATGAAAAGCCCACTAGAGGGGCATAACATACTGCTCATAGGGGAGAGAGAGAGCAATGCGTAGCGTGCAGGGCATCACTCCTGGCACCGCACTGTACATAAGGGGGAAAGGAAGCACTCCATAGCTCTTAACCTGTGACAGATGCAAAATGAGGCTCCTCTCAGCTTAAAATTCAGCGCCCATTTTTCTGGAAGAGGCAAGTTCATGAATTTTTGCCACTTGGCACATTTACAAGCATTTTCCCGTTTCGGGTTCGCCGCTTAAAAATCTCCTGACCGGTTACCCAGTTGACTTCGCGGCAGAGTTGTAAAGTGTTCCCCTAGTCATACCGGAGGTAATAACGCGAACACATTTCGTGGCCCAAAATAGCAGTTCCCTAAATTTTAGGAGATGATTCCGTTGGGCTCCCTGTGGTCATCTGACCATCTATCCTCATTGGGACCGCATCCAAAAGTGCAATGTGGCCCAACTGTCGGATACTTTCTGTTGGCAGTCACACCTTGACTTTAGGCCTTTATTGAGTTCACTTCCTAGTATCCACCAACTTGCTAAGTGCGACGGGGGGACCTATATGATCTTGCTCTGAGCCTAGAAATCCTCTTACCATACGAATTCCAGTGCTGACCACTACCCATCTGCGGGTGAAACTACCGTTCACTTTGGCCATACAATGTCCGACCATTTGCTACTTCAAGAAGAGGGTCTCAAAAATAAAACAAAACCCATTGGAAAGAAACCAACAACTAAAGTTAACAGTTGCCACCTCCTCGTGACATAGTTAAGAGTTGCCACGACCCCGTGACAGCTAGATAATTCCTGAACTTGACCACATATTACGGACTAGCTTACCCTTCACTTTCCTTCCCATGTGTGCTAGGACTTGTTTAGGTATAAGAATCTCCTCAGTTTCTTCTACCTCTTGTTGCTCCTCTGGCTTCCAATCCTCCGGCACTTCATGTCACAAATCTGTGACGTGGCTACCTGGAACACACCTACACTGTCCGCAGACAAAGGGGTAACGTGGTTGCCTGGTACTCACTCACACACACACACACACACACGAGGCAACAGTCCCGAAAGTGCAGAGCAGGTGACTCGTGGCAGGCTGTACGGACGCCAGCACAAAATGCGGCATAGATTGCAGAATTCCGTATTGTTGACGTGGCAGCACTGTACGGCAGATTTTGACAGCTTTTGGGCGATGCTTTATTCTATGCAAATAGAAAGAGAGAGATTGAGAACTCTTTTGCTTTATTTTTAGGCTTTTGATTTTCAGCTTTTGGGGCTTTGCTTTTGGCAACCCTTGTACTCTTTAAATATGTGAGCAAGCCTCTCACAACTCAGAGCATCTGGATGCAGAGTCTGAGTGTGAGCGCTTGCCCGCACTCTTGTACTTTGAACACAAATTAATACAAAAAGAAATACCGAAAGGGGCGCGAGTCTTTGGGTTCAATATCTCTAGGCACGGAACTCCGCCGGGCCAGTGTCGAATCAATTGTGAATTGTGAACTGTTTGGAAGTGGAAATTGGTTTTTTCGTGGTAGATTCTTGACTTGGAGTGTCCAAGTCTGTTACAGTGGTATCAGAGCACGACCGATTTCTCTTCTACGGAAATCCGATCCCAATTTTTTTTCCGCGGCACTTATGGCTTGAGGCAAAGATCAATTGACTCCCTTTGCATCCGGAGATGCGGGAAGGGATCACAACGAAGATTCAGGCAAGGAGTATGGCCTGCCTCGACCTACTCAGGCGGAGCGTCGAGAGATGGAGCGTCAACGATTGTTCGGCGAGGCAACAAAGATGATGCTTAATTTTGCCAAGGACCCGAAAATGGCAAAATATTGCTCTACGCACATAACAAAGCTGAAAAGCACGGCAAAAAGTAGAAGAAAGGCACTGACTTCCCGGGTTATTTGGGCCGTCAGTCTACTTTTGAAAAAGCAAGAAAGCAGTAGAAGCGTGTTCGATTTGAAGGAGTACCCAATTCTTCTTCTTCTTCTTCTTTTTCTGACAGTTCTTCTAGCTCATCTGACTCGAGCGAAGAAGACCGAAAAGGCAAAAAGTGTAGCAAAAAGCAACGCTTCGGAAAGGGCAAGAAAAAGGCAAAGAAGTCTAAATCTCACCCAGTGAGTGTCAGTTCTACAGAGGACTCGTCTACAGACAGTTCAGACTCTGACGACAACAACTTTTATGCAAAGAAGAAGAATTTTTATAAAACCAACGAGTATGACTTTCTGGAAGACAAAAGCAAGAAAGTCCAAGAGTTTAAGGAAGGTGGACAATCAATTAAATCTGACAATCTTTCGTAGTCTGGGTGCGGTCTTAATGCAAGAAGGCCATGTCATTGCTTACGAGAGCCGATTGTTCTCAAGGGCGGAATTGACATCACAGATTTATGAGAAAGAGCTTTTGGCGGTTATGCATGCTCTTACTCAATGGCGGCACTACCTACTCCGAGCGGATTTTACTGTCTTTACAGACCATTTGAGTTTGTGCTACTTCTTGTCACAGAGGTAGAGCTATCGGAAAAGCAGATGCGGTGGGCGAACATCTTGTCACAGTTTCATTTCCAGATTGTCCACGTTCAGGGTCAGAAGAATTTGGTGGCAGATGCTTTGTCTCGGAAGCCGTTGGTTCTAGCTATTTCCACGATACATCATATGTCCCAAAGTGATGACATGGCTACCCAACTGCTGAAACCCTAAATTCTGAAAATCCTAATTTCTGCCAGAAACCCTAATCTGCAGAAAACCTAATAATGGAAACCCTAACCCTAAAAACCTGCAAACCCTAAATGACTGCAGGCTGAAATGCTGACGTGGCATGGCTGTACGGCAGTCCCCGAAAAACGTGGAAAATTTGCCAGCGGTACGGAAACTCGCTTTTTGCGGTGCTGATTACTGCAAGGCAGCAGCGATGCTTTTTTCCTACGCAAAGGATGGGAGAGAGAGAGCAGCTTTTGCTTTATTTTTGATTGGCTCAAGAGAGAGCTTGTGAGAGAAAGAGCCTTTGCTTTATTTTTAGGCTTTTGATTTTAAGCTTTTGGGGCTTTGCTTTTGGCAAATAAATAAGTGGTTTGGGCTCCCACTCTGGAGAGCATCCGGACGCAGAGTCTGAGAGTGAGACCCAACCACTCTTGTACTTTGAACTCATATTGATACAAAAAGAAATACCGAAAGGGGCGCCAGTCTTTGAGGCCAATGTCTCTAGGCACGGAACTCCGCCGGGCCAGTGTAAATCAATTGTGAACTGTGAATTATTTTGAAGTGGTTATTGGTGTTGTCGCGGTAGATTCTTGACTTGGAGTGTCCAAGTTTGTTACATCATAGGAGCTTCGAGGATATGGTCGACCAGTATGCCACAGTTCTGGATTTTGCAGACGTTTTCACACGGATACGGGATGGGGAGACACTAGCGGGATATTCCATTCGGGATGGCTACTTAATGAGGAAAACCATGTTGTGCGTTACACAACCGTTGAGGGAAAAGATTATGACTGAATGCCACTGTCCGCCTCTTACAGGTCACCGCGGCATTGCTACCACCATAAAAGGGGTAGAGAGATACTTCTTTTGGCTGAGACTCAAGAAGGATGTGGACAAGTTTGTGCGCAGGTGCTTGGTATGCCAGAAGGTCAAGTTTGACAGGCATAAAGCACAGGGATTGTTACAGCCTTTGCCCATACCCACCCGCCCTTGGGAAAGTATTGCAATGAATTTCATTTTTGATCTCCGGAGAACATAGAGTGGTCACGATGGTATCTGGACTGTTATTGACAGATTTAGTAACCAGGCTCATTTCATTCCAGTAAAGAAAACAGTCAAGCCGGATCACTTAGCGAGACTGTTTGTGGCCCAGATTTTCAGATGACATGGTATACCCGAGACGATTGTCTCCGACAGGGACCCCAGATTCACGAGTTTGTTTTGGATGGCAATTTGGGGGAACATTGGCACGCGGTTGCAGTTCTCGTCATCTTTCCACCTGCCGACTGACGGGCAATCTAAGATTGCCAATTTAGTGGTTTTAGATTTATTGAAGTCTTATATCTCGAAACAGAAGACTCAATGGGAAAAGTATCTACCTTTGGTGGAATTTGCCGACAATAACACGATACTCTTCGACGAGGAAGGCGCCATTTGAGATTGTTGAAGGTGCTGTGAAGGTTCCACCCTTCCTAAGCACGAAAGATAAGATTTTTGAAGCGGATGAGTATACGCGACCTAGACATGGCTTTTGCCAAGGTCCGTGAGGCTTTGCAGAAATCTCAAGAACGACAGAAAATGGCAGCGGATCGCCATCGTCGCGATTTGAAATTGAAGGAGGAAGATTGGGTACTCTTACGTTTTGAGAAGGCACGCATGAGAAAGAAGAAGGGAAAGGAGAGGCTTTTTTCCAAGCTTAGTATGGGATACTACGGAACTTTCCAGATCTCTGCAAAGATCAATGATGTCTCCTTCCGATTGAAACTGCCTGACACTTGGGGGATTCACAATGCATTCGATGTGAATCTCTTGAAACCTTTCAAAGGTGATGTGCGTGATGATGGGGAGTCTGATGAGCAACCAGAAGTGGAAGAAAACGAGGAGATCCTTGTTCCTGAACATATTTTGGCACATAAGGAGATCCTTGTTTCTGAACAGATTTTGGCACATAAGGATACGAAGTATAAAGGTAAAGTCCGAAGGCGGTTCTTGGTTAAGTTCAAGAATTATCCTGCATTGGATGCGAAGTGGATGGAGGAGGAGGACCTAGGAGATACTCCTCAGATTGTGAAACTTTACCTCGAAGCTTTTGGTTTAGCATAGTCTACTCCGATGGAACCCAAAATTCAGCTTGGCCGGAGGTCTGGTCCAGTGGGATGCACAAGAGGGGAGTTACTCCGCTCCTTTGTCAATAGATGCCTCGATTTTGATACTAGAGTCACTGATGTCTCTTTTAGCTTCGGGGATATTGAGAGCTGACAGTATTTTGCTGTATGACATTATGAAATGGAATTCCTGAATATGAAACTGATTTGTTCTTGACTTGTTTTGAAGTGCAGGAACTGATAGACGAAATGATTGCAGCATTTTGGTCTACTTGATCTCGATTACACATGGTTGCAATAGTGGTTAGTCAATCGGACATCGACGAGGTCCCGACTGGATCTAGATGTGATTGCTAGCTACATTGCCGATAAATGATGGTCTAAGATCCGAATGAATTTTGAACGTCATGTGATGTCTTGTGATGTCGTGTGATGTGACTGTCGATTGGTACATGTGCTAGATGTGTGTTCCTAACAGTCAGTGTCTGCTAAGACGGTTTATGGCCTTTGTGTGTTTTGCAGGTGTAATAGAGGGTGATTACAATGCTTTCAAGAGGGGCGTATGTCACAAAGTGATGACGTGGCTACTCGACTGCTAAAACCCTAAATTCTGAAAACCCTAATTCCTGCCAGAAACCCTAATCTGCAGAAACGCTAATTTTGGAAACCCTAACCCTAAAAACCTGCAAACCCTAAATGGCTGCAGGCTGAAAATGCTGACGTGGCATGGCTGTACGGCAGCCCTTGGAAAACACGGAAAATCTGCCAGCTGTATAGAAACTTGCTTTTTGCGGCGCTGATTACGGCAGGGCAGCAGCGATGCTTTTTCCTACGCAAAGGACGGGAGAGAGAGAGAAGCTTTTGCTTTATTTGTGATTGGCTCAAGAGAGAGCTTGTGAGAGAAGGAGCCTTTGGTTTATTTTTAGGCTTTTGATTTTAAGCTTTTGGGGCTCTGCTTTTGGCATCCCTTGTAAATAAATAAGTGGTTTGGGCTCCCACTCATGAGAGCATATGGACGCAGAGTTTGAGAGTGAGACCCAACCACTCTTGAACTTTGAACTCATATTGATACAAAAAGAAATACCGAAAGGGGCGCCAGTCTTTGAGGCCAATATCTCTAGGCGCGGAACTCCGCCGGGCCAGTGTAATTCAATTGTGGACTGTGAATTATTTTGAATTGATTATTTGGTGTTGTCGCGGTAGATTCTTTACTTGGAGTGTCCAAGTCTGTTACATCATAGGAGCTTCGAGGATATGGTCAACCAGTATGCCACATTTTCGGATTTTGCAGACGTTTTCACACGGATACGGGATGGGGAGACAGTAGCGGGATATTCCATTCGGGATGGCTACTTAATGAGAAAAACCATGTGCGTTACACAACTGTTGAGGGAAAAGATTATGACTGAATGCCACTGTCCGCCTCTTACAGGTCACCGCGCCATTGCTACCACCATAAAAGGGGTAGAGAGATACTTCTCTTGGCTGAGACTCAAGAAGGATGTGGACGAGTTTGTGCGCAGGTGCTTGGTATGTCAGAAGGTCAAGTTTGATACGCATAAAGCACAAGGATTGTTACAGCCTTTGCCCATACCCACCCGCCCTTGGGAAAGTATTGCAATGGATTTCATTTTTGATCTCCCGAGAACACAGAGTGGTGACGATGGTATCTGGACTGTTATTGACAGATTTAGCAAGCAGGCTCATTTCATTCTAGTAAAGAAAACAGTCAAGCCGGATCACTTAGCGAGACTGTTTGTGGCCCAAATTTTCAGATCAAATGGCGCGCCTGAGACGATTGTCTCTGAGAGGGACCCCAGATTCACGAGTTTGTTTTGGATGGCAATTTGGGGGAACATTGGCACGCGGTTGCAGTTCTCGTCATCTTATATCTCGGATGACAAGACTATGGGAAAAGTATCTACCTTTGGTGGAATTTGCCTACAATAACACGATACACTCTTGGACGGGGAAGGCGCCATTTGAGATTGTTGAAGGTGCTGCGAAGGTTCCACCCTTGCTAAGCACGAAAGATAAGATTTTTGAAGTGGACGAGTATACGCGACCTACACACGGCTTTTGCCAAGGTTCGTGAGGCTTTGCAAAAATCTCAAGAACGACAGAAAAAGGTAGCGGATCGCCATCGTCGCGATTTGAAATTGAAGGAGGAAGATTGGGTACTCTTACGTTTTGATAAGGCACGCCTGAGAAAGAATAAGGGAAAGGAGAGGCATTTTCCAAAGCTTAGTATGTGATACTACGGACCTTTCTAGATCTCTGAAAAGATCAATGATGTCTCCTTCCGACTGGAACTGCCTGACACTTGGAGGATTCACAATGCATTCCATGTGAGTCTCTTGAAACCTTTCAAAGGTGATGTGCCTGATGAGCAACCCGAAGTGGAAGAAAACGAGGAGATCCTTGTTCCTGAACAGATTTTGACACATAAGGATACGAAGTATAAAGGTAAAGTCCGAAGGCGGTTCTTGGTTAAGTTCAAGAACTATCCTGCATTGGATGCGAAGTGGATGGAGGAGGAGGACCTAGGAGATACTCCTCAGATTGTGAAACTTTACCTCGAAGCTTTTGGTTTAGCATAGTCTACTCCGATGCAACCCAAAATTCAGCTTGGCTGGAGACCTGGTGCAGTGGGATGCACAAGAGGAGAGTTAGTCCGCTCCTTTGTCAATAGATGCCTTGATTTTGATACTAGAGTCACTGATGTCTCTTTGAGCTTCAGGGATATTGAGAGCTGACAGCATTTTGCAGTATGACATTATGAAATGGAATCTTGAATATGAAACTGATTTGTTCTTGACTTGTTTTTAAGTGCAGGAACTGATAGACGAAATGACTGCAACATTTTTGTTTGAATGATCTTGAATAGACATGGTTGCAATAGGGGTTAGTCAATCGAGCATCTATAAGGTCCTGAGTGGATCTAGATGCGATTGCTAACTGCATTGCCGATAAATCATGGTTCAAGATCCGAATGAATGTTGAATGTCATGTGATGTCAAGTGATGTGACTGTCGAGTGGTACATGTGCTAGATGTGTGTTCCTAGTGCGTCGGTACTAACAGTCAGTGCTTGCTAAGACAGTTTATGGCTTGTGTCTGTTTTGCAGGTGTAATCAAGGGCGAGTACAATGCTTTCAAGAGGGGAGTATGTCACAAATCTGTGACGTGGGTAGCCGGAACACACCTACACTGTCCGCAGAGAAAGGGGTGACGTGGCTATCTCGTACTCACACACACACACACACACACACACACACAAGGCAGCAGTCTCGGAAAGTGCAGAGGAGGTGACACATGGCAGGCTGTATGGACGCCATCGCAAAATGCGGCGCAGATTGCGGATTTCCGTACAGCTGACTTGGCAGCGCTGTACGACAGATTTTGGCAGCTTTTGGGCGATGCTTTATTCTATGCAAATAGAAAGAGAGAGATTGAGAACTCTTTTGGTTTATTTTGTTAAAAGCATAAGAGAGAGAAAGAAGGAGCCTCTGCTTATTTTATGAGGGCTTTATTCTTCAAAAGCTTTTGGAATTTTAGGCTTTTGATTTTCATTTTTTGGGGCTTTGCTTTTGGCAACCCTTGTACTCTTTAAATATGTGAGCAGGCCTCTCACAACTCAGAGCAATTGGACGCAGAGTATGAGTGTGAGCGCCTGCCTGCACTCTTGTACTTTGAACACAAATTAATACAAAAAGAAATACCGAAAGGGGCGCGAGTTTTTGGGGCCAATATCTCTAGGCACAGAACTCCAGCGGGCCATTGTTGAACCAATTGTGAACTGTGAACTGTTTTGAAGTGGTTATTTGGTGCTGTCGCGGTAGATTCTTGACTTGGAGTGTCCAAGTCTGTTACACTCCACCCTCGAAAGGTCTCGATAAACTCACGCAAGGTTGTGTATATTCAACGTATTGATCCATACTGTACCAAACAACGTATAGAACAAGGTCTATACGTACACATCGATATGTAGGCGACCTTTGTTGGTTTTTAAAGAAAATTTATAAAATGCATATTGGTGCATGGGCAATTTCGCCTTGTGAGTTTTTTTAAGTACGTTGGTGTCCAATCTTGAGTTTTCAAAACTCTTTTCTCAATAGTCGAATGTCACAAAGAGAATCTTTCGATGCAAAGTGCTCAAGCTTCTTTCCTTTGTACATTTTGAATCATACCATACCAAACAACTCTACTAAGTTGGTTGTTTTTTTTGTACTCACTATGATGAGCCTTTTAAAGGTAACAGAATGTGGTATTTCCATTTTGAGCGTTTAGTGTTGTTGTGATATTGGTAGCTCTCATTTGTTGACGAGCTGATATGTGTCTGATGTGTTGTGCAATAGTAAGGCTTTGGGGATCTGCTTGAATTGTTTGATGTTCTAAAAGTCTTGTCTCTAAATGTGTTTTGAAATTGTTTTAGAATATCCAATGTAATATATAGCGGAAGTGATTGATGGTGAATGCTCAGTATGAATGCTCAGTGTGTACTCAAGGTTCCTTCCACTGAATGAGAGAGTTCCTTTTACTTCATGAGATATATGTGCAATAGACTAGAGAGAGAATAGAATGATATGGTGCATGAAGGTTCTATGAGTGAAAGAGAGAGAGAAAGGAGACTTAACTCCAAATGGGGTCTTAAACCCCCTCCCAAGGGCTCCTCTCTCTATCGCTAGAGAGGTATTTGCTTTAGATTGCAGTGATCCGGCTTGACTGTTTTCTTCACTAGAATGAAATGAGCCTGCTTGCTAAATCTATCAATAACAGTCCAGATACCATCTTGACCACTCTGTGTTCTCGGGAGATCGGCATGAGAGTGGAGAAAATCTTGGCGTTCTTTATCAAGTTTAGACATATTTGTCCGATCCTCATCATTCAACTCTTTCAAAAAGAACGAGTAAACAAACAGACTGGATTTCATTAATTTTGAAGTGGCCGAAGCCGATACAATAGAGACAGACTTGCCCTTAAGTTTTACATCGAGTACAATGGTTCTACCCTTCTCTGTGGTCAAAGTTGCTTTCCTCGCCCGATAGTCGACCACGGCATTGTTCTTGTGGTACTAGGGAATTCCCAAGAGAACATCACAACCTTTCAAAGGCATTATGTAAAAGTGCTCATGCCCCAAATACCCTGACAATGCAACCGAAGTTTGCCAATGACAGGTGTAATGGCTACGTCCCTGCCGGGTACCACTAGAACAGCCTGTGCAAGTGGTCCCATCCGATCAGGAGTGATCTCGAGCCGCGCCGCCAATTCCGACGAAATCAAGTTGGCCTTGGCTCCTCCATCAAAGAAGATAAGGGCTTCTTGGTCTTTCACTTTGCCCCAAGCTCGGCAAAGTTTTGTACTCTCGTCCATCGTGCTGGGATCGGTACCCACACAATCTGGAACCAGTCCTGTTTTCATCTTTCCTTATCGTCCACGTTCCTGAGCTGCTCTCAAACTCTCAGGCCTCTCATTGTCCTTGTCGTTCTGTTCTTTCTGTGCCTTTATAGGGCACTTTGCGGAGATATGCTCAGTTTCCCCGCATCCAAATCACTTTCCCTCCTTGATGTAGCGAGCTCTCTCTTGAGGAGCGAGTTTGGGTCGTGCATCCTTCTCTTTCTTTTCTGGGTTGCTCTTCCTCTTTCTACTTTCATTTGTCGAAGTCTGTTCGGCCCTTTGCGTCATGATCTCATCTGTGGGGTAGGTCAAACTGCCTGAGTGAATGGCAAAACCCCGTTTCGCATGGCTCATCAACTCCTGAATGGAAGCTGACTTTTGTTCTAAGCAATGATCTCGGATCTCTGTAGGAAGACCCAAGGTAAACCGCTCAATCTATTCCATCAAAGAGATCTTCTTAAATGAAGAGGCGGTTAGAAAAGAGCTCCAGAATCTCTCGCAATAAGTGTCCACTGTATCCTTCTTGGGCATCCGAAGATGGTTCGAAGGAGTTCGTATGTCGCGTTCATACTCTCGAGTCAGCCAAGAAGAAATAAAAAGCCTTTTGAATTTCTGCCATTTAACTCGGACTATCTTGTTTAATAGAAGCATGGACCACCAAGGTCGAGCATTCCCCTTAAAGTAAGATGCAGCTTTCCGAATTTTAGAGTGCTCTGAGTAATGCCTTGCGGAGAAAGCGATGTTAAACTGCTGTATAAAAGACAAAGCCTTTGAAGGATCTCTATAACAAAAAAACGTGTCAAATTTAATTGATTGTCCACCTTCCTTAATTCTCGGACTTTCTTGCTTTTATCTTCCAGAAGTCATACTGGTTGGCTTTATAAAAATTCTTCTTCTTTGCATAGAAGCTGCTGGCGTCAGAGTCCGAACTATCTGAAGACGAGTACTCTTTAGAACTGTCAACCATGGGGCGAGATTTAGGCTTCTTTGCCTTTTTCTTGCCCTTCCGAAGCTTTGCTTTTTGCTTCGCTTTTTGCCTTTGAAACGTACGAGGAGAAGAATCTCTCGGCTACACAGACCGCCTACAGATACGCGTCGGACGAACCACCCGACCATAGCCACCATCCGGCAGCTCCCCCGTACTAGGGCTAGCGTCCGAGGACGTAGGTGTGCACCTGTAAGACTGAGCGGCCCATACCACCCAGCCTCACCTCCTCGAGGTGACGTCGTGCACTCCTAGCCTCACGGGCTAACCACTAGCACTCTGCCAGTGGGGGTCGATAATTGTAAATGAGGCCTTGGCCTCCCTTTTATACTAATGGTCGGCTACACTGGCCGGGTTCACACCACGTCCGCCAGGACACTGGACGCCCATCCCGACGGCATCTAGGCTAGATCCCCTCTCCTGTGAGCGGGACATAACATACTTCCCTCCTTAAGAACCATTGATGTCCCCCTCATCAATGAAGTGGGGATACTGAGCCTTCAAAGCTCCAACAGGTTCCCAAGTAGCAAACCTTTCAGATTGACCCTTCATTTAATTAAGTACTCGTCATAAGCCTTTTGGTGCGAATGACCTTTCAGATTGACCCTTCATTTAATTAAGTACTCGTCATAAGCCTTTTGGCGTGAATGACGGGTACGATGATGTAAAACTGCTTCTGGTTCTCGAGGAATATACTCAGTTTGTATATCTTGCCATACATTTTCCTAGATAGGCACAACAACGTCAGCTTCGCCCAATTTCACTTAAAGGCGACTGACATGAAACACTGGATGTACACTAACATCCGAAGGAAGAGCGAGTTTATAGGCAACTTGGCCAATTTTCTTTGTGATCAAGAATGGACCACAATATCTAGTTAAAAGCTTATAATGCTTTCCTATTCGCATAGTCTTGGAATCCTTGGGTATCTTCAGATAGACCCATTGTCCCACATCTAGAGTGCTTGGAGACCTCTTTTGATTAGCATAATTAGTGACTCGATCACGAGCCGTTCTTATACTATCCTTAGCCAATTCGAGCATTTCTTGCATGTCATACAGGAAATCACGAGCTTGGCGTTCCTTGACCTTCTCTAAGCCAATAGCAATTGGGGATTTAGGTTCAAATCCATACATCAGCATGAACGGACTAAATCCAGTAGCAGAATGCTTGCTATTATAGGCAAACTCTAACTGCGGGAGATACCTTTCCCAGTCAGACTGCCTATGAGAGACATAGGCTCTCAACATGTCCTCTTAACGTCTGATTCATCCTCTCAGTTTGTCCGTCGGACTTAGGATGGTCAGAAGACGACATACTCAAAAACTTCGTCTGAAGATGAGCAAACACATCTCGCCAAAATCGGCCAGTGAACTTAGTATCTTGATCACTGACGATATCCTCCGCCAGACCATACAGCTTATAAAGCTGATCGACAAATAAAACCGCCAACTCATGGCTTTTACTGTCGACTTCGTTGGTATAAACTTCGCCATTTTTGTGAGTCTATCGACCACAACCCAAATAGCGTCATTGCCCCGACTAGTATTTGGCAAACCAACGATGAAGTCCATGGAAATACTCTGTCACTTGGCATCTAGGATTTCCAATGGATGTAGCAGGCGAGCTTTCCTAAGGCGCTCTGCCTTATTGACCTGGCACTGAGCGCATCTCTTCACATAGCTCTCTATGTAAGAGCGCATTCTTGGCCAATAGAAATATCGCTTGACCAAAGCCAAAGTTCTTTGGATGCTTGGGTGCCCAGCGCTAGGAACATCGTGGCATTCGCACAAAATCCTTTGTCGAATCTCATCGATTTCGGGCACGCAGACTTTACCATTTCCGAACAATAGTCCACCTCTTATGGAATATTGTTGCTGTCTCGCCTCTCCAGCACGACTCACTTGGCTCTCCGGACCACCCAAGCCTGTATGCGAGTCATGCCCTGCTTCGACCTCGTTCCATATCTTGCCAAAATGGCCATCGGAACGACATAGCCCTTGGAGAGAGAGATAGAAATCCGTCGAGATTTCAGCCATAGACAAGGCATTAGCCTCAGGAATCCTGCTGATCGCATCGGCAACTCGATTGTTGGATCCTTTTCGATAACGGATCTCAAAGTCAAACTCTTGCATAAGCTCAACCCATCTAGCCTTCCGGCCTCTGAGATCACCCTGATCGTAGATATAGCGCAAGGAATGATGATCTGTCCATGCAACAAACGTAGAGCCATACAAGTAGTGCCGCTATTTCCTCAGGGCGTGGACTACGGCGTAAAGCTCCTTTTCATACGTTGGATAACTCATCTCAGCGTCAGAAAGCTTCTTACTTTCAAACGCAACAGGACGTCCATCTTGATATAATGCCGCACCAATAGCATAATCACTAGCATCCGTTTCAACCACAAACAGTTTACTAGGATCCACAATGTGTAATATTGGCGTAGTAGTCACCAAGTGCTTTAGTGTCCGAAAGCTCTCGTCGAGACGCTCATTCCAAACAATAGGTGGATTACCTTTACGATGAGGACCCGAAGTCTTCGGCCCTTTCACCCCTCCTTTTAAAAGTTGCGTAAGCAGAGCAGCAACTTTAGAGTAATCCTTGATAAACTTGCGAAAGAATCCAGTAAAGCCTAAAAAGGACTTTACTCGGCGTACATTCTTCATAATGGGCCAATTTCACACTTTATCCAATTTTTCAGGGTCGACGCGAATTCCATCGCGAGTAATGATGTGACACAAGTACAGAAGCTCTTTCTTAAAGAATTCACACTTAGAAGCCTTAGCATAAAGCTTCTCAATTCTCAGTACTTCGAGAACAGTGCGTATATGCTCTAGGTGCTCATGCAAACTTCGACTATAGATCAAGATATCATCGAGAAATACAACAACGAAGTTACCTAAAAATGGTCTCAACAGGTCATTCATCATCTGCTGAAACGTAGCTGGAGCGTTGGTCAAACCAAAAGGCAATACCAAAAACTCGTAGTGACCATAACGCGTATGGAAGCCTGTCTTAGGAATATCTTCCAATTTGATCCGTATCTGATGATAGCCTGATCGCAGGTCTATCTTCGTAAAATACAACGCTCCATGGAGCCGATCTATGAGATCGTCAATGCGCGGGAGCGGATACTTGTTCTTGACAGTGAGCTTATTCAACCCCTTGTAATCCACGTAGAAGCGCATAGTGTTATCCTTCTTTCGAGAAAGTAACACTGGCGCTCCCCGCGGGAACGGACTTGGTCGCACAAAACCCTTGTCGAGATAATCTTTCAGCTGCCGTTGAATCTCGTCCTCTTCGGTTTTACTAAACCGATAGGGTTGCTTTGAGAAGGGTTGACTACTAGCTACCAACTCAATGCCATGATCTACTCCTCTCGAAGGCAGCAAGCCAGGAGGTAGATCATCAGGAAAAACATCCTCGAAATCAGTCATGATTCCTTGGATAAGGTTGGATTCGTCGGAATCTCCAAGTTCAACAGAAGAACATGAAACATTTTTACGAAATTCAGTGACAGAAGTACCAAGCACTAATGAATCAAACCAAGCAGATGGTACACATTGATAAAAGTCAACATCAGAAGACTTTATTTCCTTATATATTTCCAAAGCAGTAACAACTAGTATTGCAAAACCATTATTTACAGACTTCTGATTACAAAGCGACACAGATACATGAGGCATGTTCTGCTTAACAAAAACAAGAGAGTGATGTACATAGTCTATATACAACGAGTCTTGTTTATCATAAAACCATGGAATTCCTAAAATAACATCTGCTCTGTCCAGGCGCATCATGTGGAAATCCAGGTTCTCTTTGTAATCAACCAACTCGAGCGACAAGTCTGGAACCATCCGATTCCATACATCCGTATCCACGCCACGAGCCATCTTCACACGATACTCATGGTCACTGTCCCGCGTCCGCAGGCTCAGTTTCTGCACCAATTTTGCATCCACAAAATTGTGTGAGCTTCCATTATCAAGGAGTACGGTCACGTCGTGACCATTGATCTTCCCGGGGAAACGGAGAAGATCGTGCTTATCAAACACTAAAAGTACAATTAGTGCATGAACTGTGCGCTAAATGATGGATTTCAACTTGAATGACATCAGAGTTACCTGAGATCTCGTGAATCTGAACCGAAGGACGGCGTTGTGGTTTCTGTGTCTTCTTCTTCTTGGGGCAATCCTTGATTTGGTGACCCGTCTGGCCACATCCGAAACAAGCCCCCTTCTTCACTGCATCAGCAACAACTGAAGCATTTATGGCTTTCTTCTTCTCTTGAGAAGATCTCAGCGGTGATTTGGATTAATGCTGGAATCGGGGTCGCTTCCTCGAAGCACCCTCACTGGATTGATGGTCTGCAGTTCTTTTCTTCTCATAATTAACTCCATTTATCAAATGGAACGTCTTGACCTTTGCCACTGCATCCTCGACATCCGTCGGGGCTTTATCCTTAATTAAGGCCCAACGGTAATCCTCATGCAATCCCAACAGATACATGTGCACAGCGTATGTAGAGTCCACCTTGCAGAAGGTGAGCGCCTCTTTGAAAGCTGTCGTATATTTATCAAAAGACAGAGTTTTCATCGAAAGACTCTGCAGTTTGGCATAAGCTTTCAAAGGGTCCATTTTAGCGAAATCCCTCATGAATTTCACACAAAAATCAGCCCACGTCGTAGGCTTCTTTGTCATGTCATGCCACCAGGTAAGCGCCTTACTGTGCAGATAGAGAGGAATCGTCTGAATCCTCCGTTCATCATGCTCCCCATGGAGATCAAAGTATGTGGTCCACTGGTGCAGCCAGTTATTTACGGCCAATTCCGTACACTCCTTCTCTTCACCTGAGAAATTTGTAGTTTTGTACGGAATTGTGGCAGTCGGACCACCTTGTGAACGCCCAAAAGCAGCAATCTGCATCCGCAATTGCTGGAGATGGTTTCGCCCTCGGAAATATGCACAGTCATCGACTGAGCCATGTTTTTGAGAGTAGAGAGTCGGGAACTGAGCCCCTGCACGACCCCTTCGAGAGAGGCCAAGCGAAGGTTCGTCTGAACGTTCGCGTTTTCCAGAGCGGTAACACGTTGGTCGAAACTCTGGAAAGTACTTGTAATCCATGTGTAGAGAGCATGCGGGAATGGAATTTGGATATTACCTGGTGCGTCGTCACGTTGCACGTCTGAGTTGGAGGAATCCATGGCAAAGTGCGTGAAAAACTGGAAGGTTCACGCGAAACCGGGTCTTTTTAGCACTTTTCGATCGCGAAAAAGTGAAGTTCAAGGAGCTACACGTGTCGGCGTGAGCGTCTTAAGGCGAGCAGGTAATGGCGGGGGTGCGAGAGCGCGAGCAGGTGAGAGAGGAGCGGTGGGAGAGAGGCAGAGAGCCGAGAACTGAATTTTGCTGTAAAAACTCACTCCCTGTGAGTGGTTTTTTTAATAGCCTGCAGGTTTCATACATACCTTAAAAAATTTAAGGTGCCCACTTATAAAAGGGCCTGGCCACATTAAAAAAAAACAATACTCAATGAGTCAAGGCACGTCAAGGCACTTAGCGTAAAAAAGAAAAGAACCCATCGCAAGGCAGATACAACGTAAAAAAGAGAAATTCAGCCGTAGGCTGCCGTGTGGATAGAAAGGGGGAAAGAGACTACACGTGCCTGCTCATGGCCAGCATGCAAGAGATGTGCCGATTGAGAGCCAGCGTGGAGGAGCAGCCAACGTGGAGGAGCTGACACTGAACGCATCCTCTCACCCGCTCTCCCGCATCCTCTCACTCGCTCTGCCTTGTACCTCCCCTGCAGGCTCGAAGTGCGCAGGCAGAAGAGAGAGGATGAGGCAGTAGCAAGTTTTGAAGCATGGAGAACAAATATGGAAAAACACATGGGGGAAAAAGATGCAATAATCGAGGAGCTAAAAGGAGAACTTGCGGCTTGCAAATCTGCAACTAAGGAGAAGGGAGACGACCAACCTTTGGTGCTGAAGGAGCTCGAGGACATGAAGGATCAGATGAAAGCTCTACGGGAAGGAGATGAACAGAAATCGAAAACGGCATCTTCATGGGCGGAACGTCTTTTTAAGACACAAGAAAAGGTTGATGAAGCAGAGAAATGGATTGAGGATGCGAAGAAAGGAAAGGCCCAGATGCCCAAGACCACACCTACCTCCACCATTATTAATATGACCATTGAGGAAGAGCAGAAAAGGAAGAATCGGGCTCTGCATGTGCGGGTCACAAGAGTCAAAGACAAAGAGAATGTAGATGAAGAAGTGAAGGAACTGCTACAACGCATGGGCATCACAGAGCCTACTCACACAAGTGCATGGAGAGTGGGCAAGAAAGGAATCGATGAGAAGGGAAACGTAAAGGATAGGGCACTTATTCTCCGCTTCCCGAATATAGAAATAAGGAAAGAATTTCTAAAGAAGAGGCCAACTCTTAAGAAAACCGGTATTTTCCTGGGAGATGACCTTACATTGGCACACATGCAAGAGTTGATGCCTGAGATCAAGGCAGCAAGAGAAAAGGGGAAAATCGCCTTTTATAGAGGAGGGAAAGTAGTGGTTCTGGAAAAGCGCTCATCATGACGGTGCGAGACCTATGGGGCGACGCTCCGGATAGCGGCGTGGAATTGTAATGGAACATATAGGCTAGATGTAGGTGCCTTTGAAGACAGATTTAGGGACAGAGACATAGTTTTCTACTCACAGACACACCAGATACCGGGACAACTTATGCCACATGCGAAGGGTTATTTATGGGAAACAACCAGTCGACCAGACAAGAGATCTCTACGGGGTAGCCGGGGTTCACGAGGAGTAGCAGTCTTATTTAAAGAGGAGCTGAAACCACTACTACAGATTATCAGGAAAGATGAGCAAGCGAGGTATATGTGGGTGAGAATGAGAGCCGTGACAGGTAGATTTCTATATATCGCCATATGCTACTTCCCTCCAAGTACATCAGTCTACTCCTCACCTAAAGGACGACTCCATATTGAATAATGACATATGGGAGTTCTCTAGAGATGGAGACATCATTCTCTTAGGAGACTTTAATGCCAGAACGGCCAACTCTCAAGCAGTATTCTATGATACTTCTGAGGAAATGCTCAGAGAAGTGGATTTATCACAGGGGGGGCTTACTAGAAACTCATAGGATAAAGAACACACTGAATATGGGAGACATCTCATGGAGATGCAACTATACATGGTTTGGCCATACTTAATGGTCTAGAGAATTTCCCTTTATATGGGGGATTCACATGCTTCCTGCACAGGCATGTGGCCAGTACAGTGGATTATGTCATGACTTCACCAATCTTTATTTCTAGTATCGAGGACTTTAAGGTGGGACCCAGACCGGTTGGGATTGCAGTGGATCATACTCTCTTGACCTTTTCAATCTCCTTCCAATACAATGCCTCTCAAGTACAAAGGAAGAAGACACACACAAGATATACTGTCACGCCAGAGACTGATTCAGTCTATGTGGAAAAGATCTATAATAGGATGTGGGCAGCCGAGCCAGTATATACTGTAGAGGAGATTACTTCTCAGTTAACAGAGATGCTACATGGAGCAACACAAGAGGCATACCCACATACTCAACCTGATCAGAAGAGAGGATTTGGGAACATGCCTCAAAACAGTTGGTATGACGATGAATGCAGAGAGACGAGAACCCAGGTCCAGAAAGAGCTTACACTTGGGATCATCACATAAGCAGTCTCGGATTGCTCTTCAGCGTATAGTAGTCGCAAGAAAAGGGCATTTTTAGCCAAACTAGAGAAGGATTTATATCAGCTCTTCTTGAGTCAGGACTCACATGAGGCCTGGCGATTATTTCACAAGCACTCACCGCCTCCGACAATTACTTCTCCTGAGATTTGGGGTCAATATGTAACATCATTATCTGGACAGCCTCCATTACCAGATCCACTAGAGCCATGCCCTGCTACTAGTACTTTCTTTACTACGGAAATGGTAAAAAAAGCCATTGATAAGATGAAGACAAGAAGAGCATATGATCATGATGGTTTAGTAGCAGAACATCTGATCCATGCCAGGGATCTACTTTCAGAAGTCCTTGCTCGTCTGTTTAATTGGGTCATGTGTGAAGGATTACTTGAATCTTAAAAATTATCTACTATTGTACCTATTTTCAAGTAAGGGGATCCTATGATACCCGGGAACTACCGTACCATTATGGTAGGTCACACATTGACCCGACTGTACGCATCCATTCTTGAACAAAAATTGAGTAGATGGGCAGAGAATGAGGGCATAAGGGCAACATGACAAGCTGGATTCAGGAGGGGTTATTCCACTTTAGATCATATTCTTACGCTCAGAGCCACAAAATCCTCCTCGAAGGTGGTCCAGCCGCCACTCCCCATCTTGATGCAAACTCTTGCTGCGTCACTTTGCTGCCGCCGCCTGTCTGGATTGGTCGTCCTCTCCTCCCTGGGGAGTGGCGGCTGGGCCAGCTTCGAGGAGGATTTTGTCCCATCACCTGCGTCATGGATCGACGGCGTGGAGAGGTGAGAGTATTAAACTCTTGCATTGAAGTATTTGTATATGTGAGGCCCATTCACATCTACACAACTGTTGTATGCGGCCATCACTTGCTTCCCCTCAGGGGTTATAATGGTCTCATCGGACATACGATTGATGAGGTAGGCGTATCACTTTGGCATGTCCCTCCTGTGAACTATAGCAACCTTGTCCGATGAATGCTCATCATCCAGGCCTCTACGTTATTTGGGGGATCATGGCCTTATACGGGTCAGTAACTGTTTATGTACGTACTCCAGAAGGGGATTTCGACATTGTTCATTCCACCGTTGGAGTAAAGCAGGGATGCCCACTGTCCCCTACTTTATTTGGTATGTACATAGATGAGGTATCAGATTACATTGATAGAGAGGGGGACAGAGGTGCTCAACTTGCAGGGTCATGGATCCCTTTGTTGTTGTATGCAGATGATATTGTATTGATAGCAGAACCACCAGATGGAATGCAGAGGCAGCTAGATGCATTACATAAATTTGCGGAGGACAGTGGACTGTCGGTAAACTTGGGTAAAACCAAAGTTATGGTGTTTAACACCACACCGCAGTGGGTTAGGAGATCGGCACCTACATTTGCATATGGCCAGGATACAGTAGAGTACACAGATGCATACACATACCTTGGTGTGGTATTTGCAGGACCGAAGTTTACTCTTAAGAAAGCAGCGGATGCTAGATTGTCCAGAGCCTCTGCGGCCTTGGGAGGGTTGGAGAGGATGTGTTCACAAGTGCAGTTTCAGGAACCACGAACAAAACTTTGGCTCTTTGATATTGTGGTGGCTTCGGCTATGCTTTATGGGGTCCAGATTTGGGGACCATCTGTGGATCAGGATAATTGGAAGTCAATGGAGAGACCTTTGGTGTCTATGATTTCCCGAATGATTAGAGCCAAGGCCTCTGTACCACATGCGATTACCCGAGCGGAACTAGCTGCCCCTCCGATAGAAATTGAAGCTCTTACTAGATCAGTGTCCTTTATACATGGTTTGTGGGATACAAATAATTGCCGATATACTAGACTGGCCCTCGAATCCTCTTGACAATTATCAATGAAAGGGGATACATCATGTTGGTATGTGGAACTGTCCTCGTGGTTTCAGAGACACGGGTTCAGTATGGAAAGATTACCCCCCTTCCAATACTCTCTTGAGGCTCTATCACTGGCAATTACACGAACAGAGATTAATAAAATCATCCGTCAGGATCTTATACAATTGGATACTAAGAGGACATGGGTAGACCCTACACAAGAATTGGGCACGAAGATGGCCGACTTCAAAGAAAAATTCCTACAGCTATCTGAAGATGGATTTGTGATTCTCCCGAGCTACATGGATACCCACCTGTCTCATGGTTTGAGATGAGCTATTGGTCAGATTCGTACATCCTCACACCAGCTGGAAATTGAATTTGGCAGATTTAGGGGAATCCCACCTGAGAGCAGAATTTGCAAGTTATGCGGAATGGAACCGGAGACAGAATTACACTACATATGCCATTGCACCGTATACTATGAGATCCGTGGGCGTTTCCATTGCCTATTTAAAGAAGGCTTTGGACCTCTAGATAGAGTCATGCAATACCAAGATCAAAGATGCTTAGGCTTGTACCTACTGGAACTACATCGGCACAGAGATAATCTCATGAGAAGACAAAGAGCACTACAGCCTCAGAGGCAGATCACAGATTTCTTCGGATTGAGAGAAGCAGGAGTGGAAGGAGAAGCAAGAGGCCAGTAGCCAGCACAAAGGAGTACCCACATTCATACCAAAGGCACCCTCATGGACAGGGCGATTGAGCTTAGGAAATCGAGACGACCACGACCGAGATGCAGAAGCACACTTCACCGGAGGAGACTCAACAAAGGATTAGAAGCATTCTAGCCAGACACCCAGAATGCTCCTAAGAAGTTTATTTAATACTTTGTATTTAGTTTTTCACATTTATTTTCACACTTTCACACTTTTCACACTTAGTACTTTAGTACTAAGGTACCCAGACATTGTAACACATTCACCACTTTTGTATCAGTTTGGTCTCATGGGTGATTCTGGCCTTTTGTAGACGTTAATATAACATTTCATTTCATTTCATTTCTCTCTCTCATTCTCTCTCTCTCTCAGAGTTTACAGAGATTGACCAGCGCCCTCTCTCTTTTTTTTTCCCTGGAAAGTCTGGTTTTAATACAAAAACCACTAGAAACATTAACAGAGTACTGAAAATCAATAATCTGCCAATCAAAATCAGCAAATATACAAATAAAACCTTGACTTTCAGCACTTCCCCCTGTTAAATTGCTGAATTTTATAAAAAATCAGCGAGCAGCTGCAAACATGCAAACATGCTCACGAGAAGAAAACAATTAATTCATCAATAATTGCATGAAATAAAGACCATCTGACTTACACCAGTCTGTAGGTGTGCACACAGTCCATCCCGTAGCCAAGCCGGCTCTGATACCATGAAACGTACGAGGAGAAGGATTTTTCGGCTACACAGACCGCCTACAGATACACGTCGGACGAACCACCCGACCATAGCCACCATCCGGCAGCTCCCCCGTGCTGGGGCCAGCGTCCGAGGACGTAGGCATGCACCTGTAAGACCGAGCGTCCCATACCACCCGGCCTTACCTCGTCGAGGTGACCTTGCGCACTCCTAGCCTCACGGGCTAACCACTAGCACTCTGCCAATGGGGGTCGATAATTGTAAATGAGGCCTTGGCCTCTCTTTTATATTAATGGCCGGCCACACTGGCCGGATTCACACCACGTCCGCCCAGACACTCGACGCCCATCTCGACGGCATCTGGGCTAGATCCCCTCTCTTGTGAAGCGGGACATAACAACCTTTCTTCGCTCGAGTCAGATGAGCTAGAAGAACTGTTAGAAGAAGAAGAAGAAGAAGAAGAAGAACTGGGTACTTCTTCAAATCGAACATGCTTCTTTTGCTTTCTTGCCGATTCAAATGTAGACTGCCGACCCAAATAACCCGGGAAGTTAGCGCCTTTCTTCTGCTTTTTGTCGTGCTTTTTAGCTTTGTTCTACGCGTCAAAAGGCTGAGCAATTCGTGCATCCACCACCTCTTCTAATTCTTGCTCTGTGTACATCCTGGGAGTAGAAGGTTTCTTGAGAGCCGGTTTGAGGGGTGGCTTTGTGGTCTGCCGCCACTGTGTGTGCACCTCATCGAAAGAAGTATGGCTCATATATTTTGCAAATTTTGGGTCCTTCGCAAAATTAAGCATCATCTTTGTTGCATCGCCGATCAATCGTCGACGCTCCATCTCTTCGAGCTCCGCCTGAGTAGGCCGAGGCGGGCCATACTCCTTGCGTGAATCTTCGTTGTGATCTCTTCCCCCATCTCCGGATATAGAGGAAGTCGACTGATCTCTGCCTGAAGCCGTAAGTGCCGCGTAAAAAGGATCGGATTTCCCGTAGAAGAGAAATCGGCCGTGCTCTGATACCATTGTAACAGACTTGGACACTCCAAGTTGAGAATCTACCGCGACACCACAAATAATCACTTCAAAACAGTTCACAGTTCACAATTGATTCGACACTGGCCCGACGGAGTTCCGTGCCTAGAGATATTGGCCCCAAAGACTGGCGCCCCTTTCGGTATTTCTTTTTGTATTAATTTTCAACTCAAAGTACAAGTGAGTAGTCGGGACTCACTCTCAGACTCTGCGTCGAGATGCTCTGAGAAGTGAGAGCCCAAACTACCAATATAAAGGTTTACAAAGGATGCTAAAAGCAGAGCCCCAAAAGTTGAAAAATAAAAGCTTTGTTCTTTCTCTCTCAAGCTCTCTTGAGCCACACTAAAGCAAAAGCAAAAGCAAAAGAGCTTCTCTCTCTCTCTCTCTCTCTCTCTCTCTCTCTCTCTCTCTATGCGTAGAAAAAGCAAACTGCCACAAATCTGCCCACCAAAAGCGGGGCGTCCGTACAGCTGCCACGTGGCAATATTTCTGCAATTTTCGGGGCTGCCGTACAGCCCGCCACGTCAACACTTCAAAAATCTGCCACCACATCATTTTCCCGGGGGGACTGTCCATGCCTAGGGGTACGCTTGTGTGTGTGTGTATCTGCTGCTCCCCTGCAGGCTGCCACGTCATTGATTTGTGACATCACTTATTAATGAGTTAATAAACTTACTTATAAGAGGTGCTTCACATGCAGATAAATACCTAGGTTGGGTACTATTGTAACTGTATGAGAACACTCCCCAGTGCCTACACCTAACAAACACTGGTTGTGTTCATGTGCAATTAGAGGGTATGCAAGTACTCTCAAGTGCCTGGGCATGCACGTCCTGCCTACAGGCTCACAAGGGTTCCAAAACACTTCCTGAGCTGTCCTAAACCCTAGAAATAGGAGTTAGCTTGTCCACATGCACATTGGGTTAGATGTGGACGTGACATCCAATATTGTTATGTTTTTTTTCCAATGGTATGTATTTTTGCGTACATAACAATTTTTTCAAGATGGGACAACGTACAATAGGTACGGATTTGCACAATACACATCGTACTCATCAACCTACCTGTCAACACCCCCAAAATCTTAGAGAGGAATCAATTGACTTTATTCCCATCTAAGCAATCTGTGACAAAGGAGTGGAGTGGCTCCCCTCATGCAACACACACCGCACCAGATTCAAAAGCATGCCTAAAACCTAAAAAAGCAAGGCATGTGACACCCAATATAGTTAGTTTTTTTTCCCAATGATATGTATTTTTGCGTACATAACAATTTTTTCAAGATGGGACAATGTACCATAGGTACGGATTTGTACAATACACATCGTACACATCAACCTACCTGTCAACACCCCCAGAATCTTAGAGAGGAATCAATTGACTTTATTCCCATCTAAGCAATCTGTGACAAAGGAGTGGAGTGGCTCCCCTCATGCAGCACACACTGCACCAGATTCAAAAGCATGCCCAAAACCTAAAAATAGGTTTTGTTGGGGTTTAGACAAGCAAGGCATGTAACACCCAATATAGTTAGGTTTTTTTCCAATGGTATGTATTTTTGCGTACATAACAAGTTTTTCAAGATGGGACAACGTACAATAGGTACGGATTTGTACCATACACATCGTACACATCAACCTACCTATCGACACCCCCAAAATCTTAGAGAGGAATCAATTGACTTTATTCCCATCTAAGCAATTTGTGACGAAGGAGTGGAGTGGCTCCCCTCATGCAGCACACACTGCACCAGATTCAAAAGCATGCCCAAAACCTAAAAGTAGGTTTTGTTTGAGTTTAGACAGGCAAGGCATATTTTGAACTTAGAAATGCAAACCAAGACACAAAGGAAGAGAAAAAATCTCTCTTCCATGGTAGAAAAAAATAGATCGAGAAAATGAAACTCTTGAGAGAGAATTTCCCTAGAGACAAAAGATTAATTTTATAAAGAGAGTGCGGTTTTAGAGAGCAAAGAAAATCTCTAGAGAGGAAAATCATAGCGCAGTAAGGACCATCTTTTTACGGGCGATGCTACCATGTTTGACGACTCCCTGCATTCTGTTAGGGAAAAAACCCAACCCCATATTATGTCTTACTTTATATAATATGTAGTAGATGTCGCCTGTTAAGAGGTATTTGTGAGCACATCTCCATATAAACGATCATGGTTTAGATTCATTGCTCCTCACGGATAACATCTGTATAATGTAGTAGATGTCATCCTTTAAGAGGTATTTGTTAGCATATCTCAATATAAACAATTATGGTTTAGATTCACTGTTCGTCACCGATAACATCTTTGTAATACCTTCTTCCTTGTTTCTTCTTTAAAGCATAAGAATCATTGCTACTTGTGTTGGCATTGAAGTAAGTTTCTGTTTTTTAAACAAAAGATGTGAAAGAGCGTGTTGTACGTGCAACTGCTGTGCATTTAATGTTCAGTTTTGATTGCATCTTATTGTCATAAACATAATCAACAGATTTTTTTAAATTTTTGTTTTTTTTTTTGGGGGGTGGGGGGTGGGTTGCAAAAATATCAGGGAAAGGAGGATTTGGATACGTAGTTTTATGCAAAAATAAGCTTGATGGACGGCATTATGCAATGAAGAAGATAAGGTTAACAGATAGAAGTCCATCTCTCAACAATAAGATTCTGCGGTAAGCTTCCCATAATCAGCTGGGGGCATGATTGTTCTTTAAATTGACTTTTCTCTTGAAAGCCAACTTTCAGTGGTACAGTGAAATAAGACATGGGTCAAGGATTTGAACTTTTATTTCCTTATGCAGAGAAGTCACCACACTTTCACGGCTACAACATCATCATATTGTCCGTTACTATCAGGTAATGTCTTTTTTTTAAAATTTTGTCCACCTACATTGCCATCATTGAATATTAAGATTTGCATATGGGTCAAAATATGAAAGGTAGAGTATGGAGCATTGTTTCAGAAGTGAGTAGGTTGATGGTGGGAGGAGAATGAGATCAGATTGCCATGCTATGCCTTTCCAAGCCTTATATTTGCATTGTTTTTACATTAATCTGCCTAACATGCACTAGTTGTTTATAGCTAAGCCCTTTCTTAAAAGGTGACCCACAAATTGTATTCAGCATAATCCTATTCCTTTTCGGAGATTCAGTTTGCAATTTCACTCACTACTTTGACTTCTTTCAACACTCAGCCTTTGCTGAGATGGATCCTTTCCCATCAAGATTAGCTCATCATGTTCAAAATTGGTGCTGTTTTTTTTCCAAGCTTTTGTGGTAAAAGTTGTCGTGGCACAAAATGAATGTGACCTTCTTTTGATTAGGACTGGCTATCACGAAACTTTCTAGAAAAGAACCTGGGCTCTAACCCTTTCTTTTACTGAAAAATGACCAAGAAAAATACAATATGTAAGGAGAGAAGTGTCTAGTATCATAGAGATCAAGTTGTTACAAGTAGCAAAGCAGGCGGCATGAAGACTGAACATTTTAAGTGTTAACTAAAGCTCGACTTGTTTTGCTTCTTGTGCCTTCCCATAGAGCCTTGATATTTACTTCTTGTTTATAAGCATGCCCTCCTCTTTCTCAAAGCTACTGCAGGTTCTTGAACAGCAGTGGGTGTGTCAATGTATGTATCAAAGATCACCTTCATTTGGGTTTACATTTTGCTCAATACTTAAACATCCAGTTCCAGTGTAGATAGGGATTGGATATGCAAAATATACCAAGCAAGATGTCATGAATATGCAAGTTGTATTGGTGAGGCTTCTGGGATGGTCCATTGGGATGTCATTGTGGCTGTTACAGCAAGAATGGGTTTTAAACTCGCGATTTTCTTTATGAAGGTGGGAGTCAGGACAATGTGGTACATTCTTGGTTTATGGCTTCCCGAGTCTTGAATCTGGGATCTTGAATACATAAGGGTGTCTGCTTAGCGCTTTACTTTATGCCATTGCTGGATTAGGTGCACACATACTTGGTTTATTGTCGATTTTCCTCGTTTTTGCGTTACACAAAGGCATTTTTTGCTTAACTATTATCCCCTCAAACTCAAGCCCAGGAGCTGCAAACGATTATGAATACAGTGTCCCTGTTTGGGCTGCATTTCCATTTTGCCAAAGTCTGGGCTTCTGCCACTTTCCGATCATGGTTGGCACTCACATGTATGGCCTGGTCAAAGCCATCCTGGAAAGCTTTCTCAACATATTTTCAAGGGAAGAAGTTTGGGGTTTGCTAAACTGGGAGTCCACAAGGAGTTTTGAGTCTTAACGAATAAAATCTGGTTAAGATGTTTAGTTTGCTTCGGTTTGGTGTATCTGTGCTTTCATTTGTTACTGTTGTTGCTGGAAATTGTTGGATCTCCTTGTAAACCAGTCTGACGCTCTACAACTTTGCTTCAGGGTTGACTTGATCTTGAATTGCATGACAGGCAACAGTATCTATTTTATTTTCATAATGGGTAATTATGTTTCTAAGAAAATACAACACAAAAGTGACAGGAGTACTAGGAAAGGAAACCGAAGAGATTGCAGTATGCCAGGGGGGGGATCATCCCTGGTGAGAAGACCTGCATGAAGAGATTGCAGTATGCCAGGGGGGGGATCATCCCTGGTGAGAAGACCTGCATGCTCTATGGTGCTAAACTTCCAATGAAGGTATTGTAGACTGAGACATCTAATGTGATGGTGCACTCCAGAATGAGAGTCAAATACAAAGACATTCTTGAGTGTCCAATTATGCCAACGGCCCCAAAAACGCAGGATGGGGAAGATAATAGGCATTTGTGACCAAGCAAAACCTACCATTTTGGGCTCGCTGAAAACCCAACCCCATGGATGGTTGTGCTTGCATGTTTCCTTGACTAAAGTGCAAAAAGCAGGAAATGTTATACTGAGAGAGGGCAGTAACTAATTGAAGACTGCCCACCAACATTCGCAAAACAAAGGCCATTTACTTGAAGGGAGATGTATTAACCCTTCCCATTGTGAGTGTCGATGTCCACCCAGTTTTCCCTTTTTTCATACCCAATAAGGAGTTACCCTTTTCCACCATCCATGCTTGATGCTTAATAAGAAAGTGATATGTCTGGTTGGCTGAAGCATGCTCCAAAGCCAACCGACGTATAATTTGCCTATTGTGCCAAGACGCAACGAGTCCATCTCAGGAAGTGGGTACCGGAATCTAAGAGTGATGTCATAAATCACGAGAACTCCAATGCATATGAATAATCCTGTGCACTCACCTAGACGACATCAATGTCCTTTGTCCAGGTAGAATTGAATCTGCCACCGAGACTAGACCTAAACTTGCCGTCCCATTTAACTTTGATCGAGCTTGTTGTTTCCCATCCCAAGTTACCACTTGAGAGAAAGCCACAGTTATAGTCTGCAAGAACTTCGATTGCAATCGATTATTGGTAGGATGCCAGGAGACCTTATGGAGGACCACTTTCCAAGAACTCACCAAGTGGGATAAAAGAACCAATGATTTCAGGTTGATCAACATAAAGAAATGCCACCAGGATGCGGGGATCTGCATCTTACCATTCAATATACCCACATCATCCTTACTGTATCCCAAGTGTGTAGGGATTTACCTTGTCAAGGAAGTGTCACAATTGGCAGCCAACTGGGATTCGCCGGCACCTTTGTACAGAGCTTTTACATGCCTCCCATCAATGAATTAGGTCTCCGATGTTTTAAAGACAAAGGGGATGGCTCCTTAGGTAACAGCTTGATAATGATCGCTTCCCTTGAGCTGGGCATAGGTAGATCTGGGCTTCTGTCCTTGGATAAACTGAGCTAGTACAACACATCCTTATGAATGTGTGCATCTAGTAGCTCGGCCACATGAGGAGAAATTCGACCTTTAACCAAGTCATAAAACAAAGATCGATCTATAAAGGTTCCTAATGAGTATGTAAGTGCATATTAAGTAACTGACATTTGCCTTAATATCTAAAGAAGCATCTTTAGAAGCAACAGGTTTGCCTTTTTGAGGTGGTTGTGGGTGGGATGGTTTAGGGATTCAAGGGGGAAACATGGCAGTGGCAGGAGGTTGCAGTAACGTTTGAGGACATTCAAAATCCATATGCTTGAACTTCTTGCAAGTAAGACATTCACCAGCAAATACATGCCATTTCAAATCAAAACATGTAGGTCTGCCTAAGGACTCCGTCGACATGGACAATTATGGAGGGAGGAGAGGTGATATCAATGTCCCGTAAGATAAAGAACTTGCTTGCATTGTCATTGGGGCAGGGTGGACAAAGGACTTCTGCCGAGCTAAATGCAATTTGGGGCAAAGCAGCACCCATACATAGGAAACCAACAACCATCACCCATATTGGACATTTATGATGAATTGAATTTGGATAATTCCATGGCATTGCATGTGTCATTCGTGTCCCAAAATACAAGGCGGATTGTTCAAAAATCATTCTCTTAAATCAGGGTTCCGATCATAAAACTTTATAAACTCGATAACGAGCATGATATGCGTCTTTTGTATTGTATTCTCCCAATTGCGTATTGGGCTTGGGCCACATCATTTTGAATGTCGTTATTTTTTAGGGCAAAACAAATAACGACATTCTCTGCAAAGCTTTGTATTGGAGACACAATATTATGAAGAGCAAGCGTGACTACATACTTTGGACGAACCTTATCAGCTTATCCCAACCATGACGAATCTCCGCAAATCCCTCATGCATATCATCAAATACCATGCAAGCATCTACATTCTGTGGACAATGAAATCTCTTTTCGACACGCCTGTGCTCAGGTTCCACACTGGCGGAGTACTATGTACACTCCAAATCCCGGTTGTACACTGTTGAGTGGAAGTAGAAGAAGCCATAATTTTTGTAGTATCAAAACTAGATTGGTACTTGAGGCTGAGCTTAGTTCATATGGAGAGACAGAGGGCCTACGGGCCCCTGGCCAGGAATGGTTTAGGCAGACCTTCTCCATATCTTTGTTCTGCGCTGCCTCATTGATTGGGCAAAGGTGCTGCTTTGTGGATATCCGCAAAACGTTTGACACAGTGCCACGGGTGAGGCTCTTTTGGCGACTTCAAAGTTTGGGGATACCATCAGAGATGATATGGGCCATCTACGCTCTCTGTGAGAGTGTGACTGGGAGAGTTTGTTGTCTAGGCGGCCTGCATCTTTTTTCTGATTAATGTAGTAGAGGTTTTTATTCCCTTCTGTATTTTATCCACTTTATTTATATCTATGCCTCATTGGCAGGGGGTGCCTAAATATGTGACTGTTTTTTTGGTGCGTCTTATTTTGTTGGAAGTTTACACAATTTAATTTGTGACTGTCCAGGTCACATGACACCTTTTGGCCCAGCAAGACTGACTTTTACCTCTGTTTCAGGCTTGGTTTGAAACGGTTGCAGGTATTATACAACTCGTATCTGAAGTGGAAACTTCTGGGGAAATTGAAATGACAGGTTCAAGTTTCAAGCCACTTGCAGTCAAAGGCTCGGTTTTTGATCCTGCTGAGGACAATTATGTGGAGAGGACATATCTGTATATTCAAATGGAGTATTGCCCCAGGTTATATCTGTTTCTTTCTCGCTGAAGCCAGTAATTTTGAGTCATCTAAAGGTGGCTATTCTTTGCTTGAGATATTATGGTGGATCTCTGTAGTAGTTCAATAACCTAAAAACCAGCGTACATACGAGATAACCAGATTACCTGTTAAAAATACCAGATGCAAACTAGGTTTTACATCAATTCCACAAATCATAAAATGTTCCAACATTTGAATCGGCCTTTACAACTAAAACTGCCAATTGAACTTTAAAGTCTAATGTTTGCAAAAAGCCTGCCATGAAGTGTGTAAGTGACCGGTTTTTGTTGCTTGAGATATTCTTGATGGTACAGCACCTTTTTCATCAGTACACTGTTTCTTTCCTTTTTAACCTCAATATGTATCATTGATGCCTGAAGTAGTATCTCTGTGTGGCTCTTATCTCCAGCAAGAACTGCCCTAGACTGCCTCCTCAACCTGGCTGGATTAGGTGTGTGTAGCAGGGCTACAGTGTCACGGGGCACGGGACAGGCCGTTCGTCACAGTTGGCCCGGGTTTCACACTAGACGGACTCTCTTGCCGGGTCGGTGACTGTGACACGTGGCAGGGATACGGGTGGTGGTCCAATCGACACCGTGGCCAGCGCACCACCTCACAGTTCAGAGATAGGCTTAGCTGGAGTGGACGTTTTGCAGCCGTTGGTGGCTCTTCATGTTTGTATATATCCGTAGCTGTTTGGGTTTTTTATGGACCTTTGGTATGGTTTAGCGTCTAGTCTTGAGTCTTGAGTCTAGAGTTCTGCACGCCACTTGCACTCTCCCTGCTCATTGGAGCCTCGACACCCCCATTGTACCTGGAGTCATGAGCTTGGAGCTGTGTGTGCTGCCAACCAGAGTTGTATGGTTCTTTGAGCTTGTCGAGTTCCAGAGTTGAGTCTGCAATTGTGTTTTGTTTTGCCACTGTGTTACAGCAAGGAGGAGCTCACAAGTGTTCTAGCTAAGGTGAATATTAAGTTTCCGACTTTCAAAGGTCTCTCCATAGAGGATGCTGACGACCATGCTTGGAGGTTTGTTTCTCTCTGCAGAGGTCGTGGCCTCAATCGAGAAGATGCCTACTTAGTACTCTTCCCATCTACCTTGGATGGATTAGCAGACAAGTGGTACAGTCAGTTTGTAGCGAACCACTTTACTACTTGGGCTACATTAAGACAACAATTTTGTGAAGCTTTCAGACCAGGCGACTTCCAAGAAAAGGTTCTGGATGAGTTGGCCAACCTGCTGCTTTAGCCCAAAGAGACTTTTGCAGAACTCATGACCCGAACAAAGTCTCTGGTCGCCAAGCTTCCTTAGCAACCAGGTGAGTTTATGGTCAAGAAATGGGTAGAGAAGGCTCTTCCAAAGACTTCTCAGCAAAACCGCAGAGAGAATATCCGACCTGACTCCACCCCAGAGGAGTTTGTTGCAGCTGCGACTATGATAGAGGGGGCAAGGAAGCTGTTTACCGACTCTTCTCAGGTAGAGACTGCCTCTTTATTCTCGGAGAGTCCATCTGACCCTTTGACTTCTTTACATAGGGAACTGGAAGCCCTACAACTACAACGTGCTCTCCAAGAGGAGGAATCAATCTCTCTCAGACAGGAGAAGCCCCCGTATCACGAGGCTTTGGATCAAATCAAGAGGGAGCTAGAAGAGCTTAGGTCTCAACAGGAGACTAAGGCTATGGTATGGTGCAGCTCCTGCCGCTCTTTAGGACACCCTCCACAGGACTGTCCCCTTCGTGCTTATTGTCACTTCTGTGAAAAGTCTGGACATGAAGACAAGGATTGCTACTATATCAAGGGATTGCGGCAAATACAATAAATTCTCGGTCCTTCTCTCCAACAAGGGCTAGCACCAACATCCAATATGGTTTCCCCCTATGGCCATTCAAATTACATGCCACCTTTGCTCAATACCCCTAATGTTCAAGGTATAACAAGTACTTTTCCGTCTCAAATTTTTTTTACCCATGCTCCCTCATCCCCTCAGAGCTTCTACACCTCAGCCTCCAACTCCATGTAGCAACAAGAGTAGAGACCGCCTCGTCCCCCGTTTCGTCCATCAAATCGGCCCATCTTATGCTATAGATGTGGTGAATATGGGCATTACCAAAGCAAGTGTCCTTTACCTGAAGGGTCTCCTCCTTGCCATCATTGCCCGGAGTCTAAGGACCACTACAGTAAGGATGGTCCCAAGCAAAGGGTATCCTCATTTTCAGGCCCAACTCAGAACCAACAAGAATTCACATTCCCGAAGATCAATCTGATCGTAGTGAACACCATCCCTCAGCCATCACGTGCTACTCATGCGGTTAGGCCACAACAAGTGGGGGAGCCCGGTGGCGTCCTCACTTGGGCACAAAGAGCAGCTCTTGGTCTCAGCTTGCCAACAGGTCCATCTCGTCCATCTCCACTTCCACAACCTGACCCAACTGACGAACCCTTATTGGTGCTAAGAGCAGGACAGTCTCTATGCTATCTGACATTAATGAAGCCTTCTTAGAAGCAGAGGAAGCCCCGATTGAAGGAGCTAAGCCCACAACGGAAGCAATCTTGAAGAACAGCTTCCAACAAGTGTCCCTTTATGATATGCTCCGGCTCGATGCAACCCTCAGAAGTGACACCCTCTTAGTCATTTAGTCTCTGTACTTGGGTGCACGGCCTAGTGGCGGGCACCTCCCTGTAGAGCCCTCAGAGTCTTACATGATTTCCTATCCAGCAGCTCCTCTCACCGATTACAAAAGTCCTCGTCTCACTGTATCTATTCTTGGGCATCAATTCTCCGGCGTCATAGTGGATGGTCGATTTGGGATCAATCAAATGCCAGAGTTCACTATGTTAGCTTTAGGTCTGCAGCCACCCGCCCTGCTCCATTCACTGTTACATTGGCCAACCAGAGGACAGTCTTATCTAGTGGGCATAGTAGACAAGGTGTCTCTAAAGATACAAGACTTCACCTTTAGCTTGGATTTTGTGGTGGTCAGTCTTTCCCAGGTGGAGGAGGGATTTCCATTGCTTATTGGTAGACCATGGTTGAGGCACATTAAGGCACTTCATGATTGGGGAAACGACGCCATGTGGATACATACTCCTGGTTCCCCCATGCAACCAATTCGACTCGAAGGAGCCATGGATCCAGTAGTTCATCACAACTCGTTGTCAGTACAGCCCAACCCCGACCCCCGAGCAGCCTATCCCACTTGACGGGTCTGACAAAGACCTGCCTGCAGTGGTTGGAAGCGTGCTATGTGGTCTCTATTCAAGCCTCACCTGTGCCTGTAACACTCTCTCTTGCGGCTCCTCAGGCTAACACCAGTGACCTAAGCCCTACAGTAGAAATTGTGTCAGTCAAAGAAGCAAGTGTGTTAGTCCCTGATCACCATGATTCAAGTGTTCCCCCGATGGAAGCCGTCGGCCTTGGTGAACCTATAACACATTACCGAAGGGGGAAGAAATCTTCTGTGCATGAGCTCGCAACGTTCCACATCTTCCTCTAACTTCTCCCGGGTCTGACGCCCCGCCCACTCAAAAGCACTCTGCTATGTCTGTGTCTGAAGACTTATCCTTCGAGGAGCTTCCACCAGGATGGTGACAAGAGGAGTATGCGGAGTTTCCAATCGATCAAACACCAGCCCATGAGGTGTCAAAACTCCAAGAGGCAGCTCACTTTTCATCTTCCGAGGCACCCTCTCCAGTTACACCTCCTGACCCGGTCAAAGAAGTCAGCGTGGGCGACCATGACAACCCTCAACACGTCCTCTTAGCAGCCTGGTTATGGGAGCATCCCACGTTACTCGATTAGGTAGTTTCTTTTATACACTCTTTTAAATTGCTTGGTCCTACAAGGATTTGGAAGGGATCCCACCAGAATTGGGTGTCCATACTATCCCTCTCGTTCAAGGGGCTAAGCCTGTCAGAGGCCGAGCTTGTATCAGAGGCTGAGCTTACAAGCTCGACCCAAAGTATGCAGAGGCTGTCAAGTCAGAGCTCGAAAAAATACAAGAGGAAGGGATCATTGTACTTGTGGAGCACTCTGAGTGGTTATCACGCATGGTGATAGCGCCTAAGAAGGAGTCCAGTAAAATCCATGTGTGCGTAGATTACCGTGCTCTGAACAAGGTAACTATCCCATATGGTTTTCCCACACCTTTCACTGAGCGTGTGATAGAAGATGTAGCAGGGCATGTATTGTACAGTTTCATGGATGGGTTCAATGGATACAATCAGTTGGGCATCCATCCAGGTGATCAGATTAAAACGGCTTTCGTGACTCCTTGGGGTATTTTTCTCTACACTAGAATGTCGTGTGGGTTGAAAAACGCTCCATCTTCGTTCAATGGCGCAGTATATCTCATATTCTGTCCTTTGCTTACGGATCATCTTCGCATCTTCATGGACGATTTTTCGAATTCTTAGGTGCTCAATGTTCAACCCCAGTGGAAAATCTAGAGGAGCACCTAGCTCAGCTCTCTGTTGTCTTCCTCAGGTGCAGAGAGACACCCGTCTCTGCTCAATCCTAATAAATGTCATTTTTTGGTCATTGAGTGCACACTTCTAGGCCATGTGGTGTCTGCCAAAGGTTTAGCACCTGACCGAGAGAAGATCGTGACTATCTTGAAGTTACCACCTCCCATCAACCCGAAAGGTGTTTAGAGCTTTGTAGGCCACACAGGCTATCATCGCAGGTTTATACAAATGTATGCACAGGTGACTCAACCATGAACTCGACTTACTAGTGCTATTGTACCCTTCCAATGGTCAAAACCTGAGGCTAAAGCATTCGCCTACCTCAAAAAACGCCGCACTGAAGCAGCTATTCTCGTGGCTCCAGATTGGTCTCTCCCTTTTCATGTGCATACTGATGCGTGTCAACTGGCTGTGGGTGCTGTGCTGACTCAGCCTAGTAAGGAGTACAACCTAAATCACCCTGTTCATTATGCAAGTCGCCTGCTCACTAAAGCAGAGTGTAACTGTAGCACCGCAAAAAGGGAAGGTTTGGCTATTGTGTATGCTCTACAAAAATTTCACCATTATTTATTAGGGGTCCCACTTGACAATTATTACCGATCACCATACCTGTGCCATCTGCTTAATAAGCCGCAAGTTGCAGGTCGAGTATGGCGGTGGCTACTCTTATTTCAAGAGTTTGATTTCTAAGTGGTACTCAGACCTGACAAACATCATGTCCTTGCTGACCACCTCTCTTGCATTCACACAAGTGAGAAAGCAACAGGGGTTACTGATGATTTTCTAGATAGCAGTCTCTTTAAGGTGGATACCACTCCGGAATGGCACGACAATGGCTTGCATTTGCTATCTACTGGTCTGTACCCTGAGAATGCGTCTCCACTACGGAAGAGAAGATTGCTTTTGAAGTCTAGGCCATTCACACTGATAGGAGGCCAGCTCTACAAGTCAGAACCAGATGGTGTTTTGAGACGGTGTGTCTCCCCCACAAGAAAATGAGAATATGCCCATAGTGGTTCCACTGATGGCCATTACCCTAGTCACATTACCGCCGAGAAGATTCTACAGAGTGGTTTATGGTGGCCCTATGTTTTTTGGGATGCAATTGCATATGTGAAAGTATGTGATGTGTGTCATCGTTGTGGACCTAAACCAAGCAAGCAATCCAAGTGTCCTCTGCAGGTCTCTATGGTATGACTACCCTTCGAGAGATGGGGCATAGATTTTGTGGGTCCAATTGCTCCTCTGGCCCAACCAGGTAACCGGAAGTATCTGGTGGTGGCTACAGATTATGCAACCATGTGAGCAGAGGTACTGGCGACAATTGATTGCACTGTCAATACTGTAGCCCAGTTCTTGTATGAAAATATTTTGTGCAGGTTTGGATGTCCCCATGAGGACACCAATGATAGGGGCAGTCACTTTGTTAATGAAATGATTTCAACCTTGCTCGCCAACTACAAGATCTTTCATCGTAAGTCTTTTTTTTATTACCCTAGAGCAAATGGGCAGGCCGAGAGCACCAATAAGGTTCTGATAGCCCTTCTGCGGAAAGGATGTCATCTCCATCCGGCGTCTTGGGCTCAAGCTATCCACGGCACCCTTTGGGCATATCGTACTTCCTTCAAAGCCACAACCAATTACACCTCATATCAGTTAGCCTTCGGTTTGGAAGCAATAGCACCCTTCGAATTCAACTCAGGATCTCCGCGAGTAGGCAATCTGCGTACCAATGGGGGTTTGGGGACTGCCTCTGTCTCTCGTCTTGCCCTCTTGGAAGAAAGCCGCCGTTTGGCTTCTCAGGCTCTTGAAGTAGAGCAACTTCGTCGCAAGGCGTGGCATGATTGCCATCTTTGTAAGCCAAAAATAATGACAGGATCACTGGTGCTACTGTACCAAGCGAGATATGAGAAAAAAGCAAAGAAGTTGGTCCCAGCTTGGCAAGGACCATTCATACTATTCATAGTACAAGAGATTCTACCACAGAGGGCAGTACAGTTAGTGACTCTGGAAGGTATTTCCTTGCTGTTTGTAAATGGCTCCAAGATTAAATGCTACTACCCTTCACCATAAGCCTTAAGTGTTTGTCTCTTCTACTAAGCACTTCACCATGCAAGGCAGGGTGCCTTCAGTGTGTCCAGACCAGTTGTGTGCCCTACCTTTTCAACTCAATTCTATAACTTGCCTTCTAAGAGTCCTTCCTCACCCTCAACGCTGTTCTTTCGGCCTATGTCTATCTTCTGGTTCCAGTTTTTTTACTGCTATGTCTACTTGACGATATTCTTTCATAAAGCATTCTTCTATTGGGTTAATTGAATGAGTGCAACCTTTCCTTTCCCTTTGATTATTGGATTCTCTTCACAATCGTTCACAATCGTTCTCCTAGTTTAATTTGCAGAGTGTGACTGTGTAATCGTTACAGCTATTGGAGCTGATCAATTTTTGGATGCAAATAGTCTCCACATCTTGCGTTGTAAATCTCTTCCAGCCAAAGGATCCCAACACAATTTCCCTGCCCCCTACCTTCCCTCTCTAGCATATAATCCCTTTGCCCCTACATAATCCCCTCGCCCTCCCTACCCACATAAGCACCTACTCGCCAATTCGCCCATCCCTTCCCAATTCGCCCCTCCCTTCTAAATTCGCCACCTCCCATATTCGCCCCTCCCCTTCATAACTAGACCCCCACCCCGCCCCCCCCCCCCCCCCCCCCCCCCCCCCCAACTAGTCTCCCTCACAATTCGCCCCGCCCTCTTCCCAATTCGTGCCCCTCACAACTCGCCCCCCCCCCCCCCCCCCCCCCGAATTAGTCCCCCTCACAACTCGCCCCCGCTTCTCAATTCGTCCCCCTCACAACTCGCCCCTCCCCCTCCTCAATTCGTCCCCCTCCCGAACTCGCCCCTCCTCCTTCCCAGATTCGCCCCCTATACCCAACTCGCCCATCCCCTCACAACTTGCCCTTCCCCAATTCGCCCCTTTCTCTTCCCAATTCGTGCCCCCCAATTCGTCCCCTACCCCTTCAATTTTCGCCTTCCCTCTTATCGCCCCCTTTCCAGATTCGTCCATCCCCTTTCCTTATTTGTGGCTACCTAAAGAATCCTCTTTCCCCCCAAAGCAGCCCTAATTACAACCATCTCGCGCCTCTCTACCCAATTCGCGCCGAACCTCACCAGCTCGCCCTGCCCTTTCTTCGGCTTCGTCCGCTTCGGCTCCTGCTTCGCACAAACACAGTTATTTACAGGGAGAAATTGAAATTTAGGAGTTGTCAATCTGTATGGAGAGCGAAATTGCAGAGTTGATAATATGTATGCAATTGTGGATCTATACTTTACAGACATGTATGCAGTTGATGGACTAGCTTCTTCGCAGCAATTTTGAGTGTCTGAATGTTTTTCTGTGCTTTGAATTTGGGAACAACCTTAGTGAGGGTGTGGCTTTTTCATTAATCCTGCCTTTCTGGAATGTTTGCTGCTACCCACCATGGGAAATGTAAAACTTCTGCCACAGTACTAATGTCTATAAGCCATCACTGAGTTCTGCTGAGGAGGAGGATGACTCAGAAACTAGTTACCATGATCTGGATGACATCACTTCCAGTGATCCTAGCGACGAAAGTTACAAAGCCTCGCCAAACTCGGAGTCGGATTTTGAAGCTACCTCTGAATTGGACGCTTCCAAAGGGATAAATATGAAAGCAGTAGGTACAAAGAAAAGCAATCATCTAATCATCAGTCATGAGATTAGTCGGCTGGCTACATCTAAAAATCGCACACCATTCTCTTTGGCTGTTTATCTACAGCCGCCTCGACCATCTCTAAGTGAAATCCTCTCCAAGGCCCAGCTACAGACTATGGGTCGCACAGCACAGTAGCTGATGGCGATCTACCAACTACTGTTCCTGTTGAGATGATACATGATCTTTTAAAGAATTACCCTGCATCCGATGCTAGTGCTATTGCCCTATTGGGACGATACATGAACTTGGGTTGTGTATCTTGTAGTCTGTTTGGTTGGATGTATGATGCATGGAGAGATATGATCTCGAGGATGATTCAATGTAAGGCCATATTACCACGTGGGATCATCAAAGCAGAATTCGGAGCTACACCCATTGTGGTTGAGGTCCTTACTAGATCAGTGTCTTTACACACGTGGCTTGTGGGAGCTCGAGGTCATCGTTATGCTAGTTTGGCTCTCAAGTCGTCTCGACAGCTCGCCATGGAGAGAGATAGTCTCGAGGATGATTTGATGCAAGTCCATATTGCCACATGAGATCATCAAAGCAGAATTTGGAGCTACACCCATTGTGGTTGAGGTCCTTACTAGATCAATGTCTTACATGCATGGCTTGTGGGAGCTCGAGGTCATCGTTATGCTAGGTTGGCTCTCGAGTCGTCTCGACAGCTCGCCATGGGGGGGACTACAGATGTTGATATGCAAAGACATCTGCCTAATTTTGGTTGCATGGCTTTACTATGGACATATTGCCACCCTTTCAGTACTCCTTGGTTGCACCAAGAAGAACTAAAAGTAATCTTATGACCATAAGCACCGGGTCCACACGAGGCTGCCAACATCTCAATCCATGATCATTGTTGTCAAATTAACGTAGGCAGCAAAGGGAGCAAGCTTGAGGTAATTAACATCGAGAATATTAAGACCTCCATGCATCTTAAGTGGACACGTTAAAGTTCTTATGCTCGCATTAACACAATGAAGATTATCAAACAGGATCTCATGCAGATTGATACATAGGGGATATCGATGGCAACTCCTCGGGAATGAGGGAAGAAAAAACTGGTTCTACATCAACCTACAGATCGAAGCTATGGAGTGGGATGAAGAAGAAATGACAAGAGGAGGAGAAAGAAAAGGAGTTCGTTGTTTGCCCTAAAAATCTCTAAAAATGTTGTAGAGGCCTCTAAAAATGCATTTGAAAGCATTTGGGAGTAACAACGGCCTATGAATGAATCTGATAATTTTGTTGACCATAAGAAGCATGAATTTTTATTTTGTTTTATGAAATTTGAATGAATGTATGATGATCAAGAATGATGAATGATGGAATGAGATTCTAGTGCATCAAGATTTCTATCTGGATGAGATAACTAGATATAATGGTGAGTGCATCAAAAGTTCCAGAAGGATGAGATGGCTACACAGGGATCTAGGTGCATTAGGACTTCTGGACGGATGAGATGGCTAGATTGAATGATTGAAACAACGTTCAATGCAAACTAAGTGTGTGATTTGTGAGCTGCATGTTTTGTGAATGTATTGTCTTGCAGACTCTAGTAAATGGGTTCATAGAGTTAGTGTTCAGTGAAGAAAGTTTCTGTCCTTTGGTTGTTTTGCAGGTGTAATCGAGGACGATTACTTTTCTTTAAGAGGGGTATGTGACAAGTCACTGACGTGACACCACCAAGCTCCGACCAATGGAAGAGATCCCGACCGAGGGTCCTAAATCCTAGAAGAAGAAGAAGAAACAAAAGAAATCCCAACTTATGAAGTCCTCACGAGTGGCTCAAATTATTAATGGATTAGGAATAATAATCCTAACCCCCTACAACTTACAAGAGGGGCCTAAACGATAAATAAAACAGATGCTTTTAGACTTGTAGCTTTTTCATGCACCGCTTTTGATTTTGGCCAAGGGCCTTTAAATATGTGACTAGGGGTCTCTTTCTGGCATATTATTCACCGCGTGGAGAAGCAGAGGAGAGCCCCATACCATTGTACCTTTGCGAATTAATAATTAAGAAATACCAAAAGGGGTGCTAGTCTTTGGGGCAAGTGCCGTCTAGGGGTGGAACTCGGCTACTCCGAGTCCCATGTGGACTCTCTCTCTCTCTCTCTCTCTCTCTCTCTCTCTCTCTCTCTCTCTCAGCGCCAGCGTTTTTCCCTCGCCAGCCTCAGGCTTGAGCCCGCCACTCTCCCCTCGCCAGCGCCAACGTTTTTCCCTCGCTAGCCTCAGGTTTCAGCCCGCCACTCAGCAACTAAAGAAGAGGAAGAAGCAGAAGGGGGGGGGGGGGGGGGGGGGGTCCTTTTTCTTTTGCCTCCCCTAGTGGGGAGTGGGGGCCCCTGTGGGGTGGACATATACAACACCCCCCAACTCACACTAACATGGCCCCCACCCAAGAAGACTTTTGCGGCAACCGTGGCCTCAAGTATCCCACCCATCCCACCCCCTCTCAAACCACAGTCGCCATGGGAAACCTTCATCAAGAACGAGTTGAAGAGGCTACAGCAGGAGGTAACCAGCTTGAAGTCGGAGTTGATCACCAAAGAAGCCCGGATATCCAATCTAGAAGAGCAGTTACAGAATGTTGTGACCAAACAACAAAGTCAAGAGAAAACCCAAGAAGAGACATTGGAAGCAGCACAACAAGACCATAATACTTCAAAGGTACAATCTGAGACTTTTGTTAAAGAAGTGCTATCAGTTTTGAAGGAAAATGAGAGGGAAAAAAGCTTGGAGGGATATGTCAGAATTGGTGGTTTACCAGATGATTGGTCGGTGGGCACTTTACCAGATGAACATTTAGAAGGCTACATCCTAGATGTAGACATACTTAAGGAAAGATTTAAGTAAAGTGGTGCCCTTCGTGGATCTTGGTGACCCAACTGACGTTGAAGTTAAAGGGAAGCAGGCAAAGGTTTGCTACTACAACCTACATGAGAAGATCAAGGTAATGAAGCAGACTAAATCATTGCAAGGCACATCGGTATGGATCTCAGATGAATTGACACCCCTTCAACTCAAAAATAGAGCCAAAGAGTTGGCTAAAGTCAGAGAAGCAAGGAAGCAAGGAAAATGGGCAGTGTATAGAGGAGGAAAAGCTATTATCCGAGACTTCAAGAATCCATCCATTCCCACAAAGACATGGACTTAGGTCTTCTATAGATGTAGACACAGTATGAACACGGTGATTTCTTACCATTGTAAACCTAGCTCTCATGAGTCATGAGAGCAATGAGGTTATGTTTTGCACATGCACTCATTTTCCTTTTATGATACCCGAAGTGGAATGTAACCAAAGATGTATCGGTTTTGTCCTATAGGTTAGCTTTGGCCTCCACAGGATGTTAATAGATTTTCTTTCTCTCTCTCTCTCTCATAGTTCTTTTGAAGTACTAAAAGTGTTGCTAAGTGTTAGATTGCAGTTATTTGTGTGTTTTCGTCTGTACGTCGCCGGAAGTGATTATAGGACAGCATGATCAACTACCACCACAATTGGCCTTGGGCCAACCACAAAATCATCAATAAATGGAATGAAACTAGGTCTAGTCATGACATAATCCACTGTACGAGCTCCATGAAGATTGGGAAAACAAGCGAAACCGCTTGACTCAGGGAATCTTCCAATAGCATTCAGGATGGCTAAACCTTGTGCACCACACATCTGTGTTAGAAATCTGCCATACTCCATCTACTCTCTATCACGTGAGTGACCCATGTTAGTATGAAATGAAACTGGGTGTATTCATGACATAATCCACTGCAATAGTTCCATGACGATGTGGGATACAAGTGAAACGACTTGACTCGGGGAACCTTGTAATAGACTCGGACACTCCAAGTTGAGAATCTACCACAACTCACGAGAGCAAACAAGCAAAAAAAAGAACAAAACTGATTGAGACGATTGGCACCCGTTTCGATATCTCTTTATTATTATTCCTTCACAAAAGTAGAATGTCGGAGGGTCCTCGTCTCAGCAGTGCTCTCAAGCATATTTGCTTGAGACAGAGGCCCATACACTTTATTTATAGGCCTTGGGCCTTCCAAAAGCAGTGTACATGAAAAGCTTGAAGTCTAAAAGCATCTGGGTCCCAAAAGCTTGCGCTACCGCTACCAGTGCAAATCGCAGAAATCCGTACAGGTGCCACGGTAGCAGCCAACACGAATGGCAGAACGTTCCTAGAGTGCTGCCATGTTAGCATCTCCACGTAATTTGAGTTTCCAAGCTTTATTTTTAATCTCTAGTGTCACTTTAGGCCCCGTCGAACGAGAACCCATAAGTTGAAACAACTTATAAACACCTTCTCAGCAAGAGACCTAGGTGTGGTCGGCTTCTTCAATGCTGACTTTAGAGGGGATTTGATGGTGGAGCGCCATCTGGAATGCATCTCGTTAAGCGGGTGCTTGGCCAAAAATTTTGCATATTGAGGATCCTTGGAGTATTGAAGAAAGCATCTGTTGGCACAAGCATCAACCTGCTATTGCCAATGCATCTCCATCCTTTCGCACTCATTAGGAGGAGATGGCCAATACTCTTCCGAATCTTCAGAGGATGGTCGATGTCCGTTGGAATGGTCGGGTACCACAGTTTTCTTCTCGCAGGATTCGTCGATTGAATCCATGTGTACTGTGAGTAAAGGGATCGGATCCTTCGTGGAAGAATCGAATTATCTCGGATACCACTGTAACAATCTTGGATACTCCAAGCTGTGAATCTACCTCAATAGACGTGAAAAAACTGAAAGAACTGAACAAAACTGAGAGAGAGAGACGACACGGCAAGTTGTAGTTCTGCGCCCAGAGAGCTTTGCCCCAAAGACTTGCACCCCTTTCGGTATTTCTTGCTTCACAAAAGTACAATGTCCGAGGGTCCTCATCTCAGTAGTACTCTCAAGCATTTCTGCCTGAGACTAAGGCCCTCGCTCTTTATTTACAGGGCCTGGGACTTCCAAAAGCAGTGTGTGTAGCCCGGATAGTGTATCGTGCTTTCTATAGTGACCAACTGTACTAACTGTTTCCTGTGAAAGTGACACTGTAGCCTGCTACAGTGTGCATGAAAAGCTTCAAGTCTAAAAGCATCTTGGTCCCAAAAGCTTGCGCCATTGTTGCTAGCACAAATTGTGGAAATTTGTATAAGTGCCACCCCAGCAGCCAACGCAAATTGCGAGACGTCCATACAACGCTCCCATGTCAGCATCTCGATGCGATTTGGGTTTTGAGCTTTATTTTTAATCTCTAGTGTCACTTTAGGCCCCATCAAACGGGATTCCATAAGTTGGAACAACTTATAAAATCCTTGGTGTTTATTTTCAAGTCCCTCAGCTAGGCTCCGCAAGTTGGTAGCACTTCTTTGTATCTCTCAAAAGTGCTCTGACCTCTTTTTGTTCGGAGTCTGTCCTTAAGGTCATGCTACGTCATCACTTTGTGACAAATCTGCTGATACCATTCAATATGGCTAAACCATGTGCACTACCCATCTCTGTAAGAAATCTTCCTTACTTCGTACGCTCGCGAGAGAGAGAGAGAGAGAGAGAGAGAGAGAGAGAGAGAGAGAGAGAGGTTTTCCAGTGAGGAGTTTGACAATCGACACCTTATTCCCAGATTCCCTCTGACGCTCTCCTTCCCGGATATGCCTCTCCATTTTATTGATGAGCATCTCCTTCAGATGATTGCTGCTCATTTTGGCACGATAGTTCCAGGATCCTGCATCTTCTCATCTGGCCCACCTCGCATTCAGGTCTTGGTGTTTGGGGATACTTCATTACCAGATACAGTTACTGTGGCTGTGCGCGATCGAGACTACTCTCTCCGAATGGTAGTCACTGGCCGCCCAGGACAGTGCTTATGTTGTCACGAGATGGGACACTTGGTGCGAGATTGCCCCACCCTGCCACGCCATCGGCGGAAACAACAGCCGGCTCGTGGCAGTCATGCTCAGCCACGTGGTCAACGTCAACAGCAGGTTCCTCCTTCTACTACTCAAGCACCTCAGCAGCCTACAGGCGCTCCTCGAGCTCCGACCCTCCATGTTCCTCCCTCTGCTTCCGCTCCCACTGAGGCAGCATGGCAGACAGTGGGTCGTAATCATTCCTTCTGTCCTCGTCAGCAACCAACAACGCAGCCAGCCCCCAGTGTTACCTCTCGTGCTCCCTCTCAAGTTTCCACCACCCCCTTACCCCCTGCATCTCCTCGCCATTCTTCTTCTTCGCCACAGGATCACTTACCTCTGCTACCAGCTCCTCCTTCACCTGCAGTTCCCCCGCCCGCTCCTTCCCCTCTTCCCGAGGTCCTTGTTCCCATGCAAATGGATCATTCACCGCTACTACCTCTCCCTTCTCCTCCTCTTCCTCTCGCCCTTACTCTCCCCCCTCCACCTTCTAGTCCTCCCCCTCCCTCAGCAGCTCATACTTACGTCCCACGCAGTTTTCTCAGCTCTTGCCCTCTTTCTTGGGGCGCTCATCGGGCTGAGATGTGCGGTGACTGAGAAGGGCCATTGCGGGTGCAGCTCTACCTTATGCATCACAAGACAGGTTGTGTTCCCTCTTTAATAGACAGTCGCTCTCAGCCTACCCATTTCTTTTTCCTTCCATTCCATGCTCCTCAGGAATGGTCCGAGAATCAGGTTCTACATTTTGTGCACGCACAGACTATGGCTCAGCTTCATTTATGGTTGTCTACTTCCGCTCTTGATGTTTTGTCTCCTCACTACCCTTCATGTATTGGTGCTATGGAGTGGAGTGATGTTTATGCTTGCTATTCATTGCCTATGGTCATTCATGTATCCTCAGATGTGGTGCTACCTATGTCTATGCGCATTTGGGGTGTCAAAGCTGCAGCATCGGTAATGCAATGTAAACAAGCTGAGGTCCGCAGTTGGTGCAATGAGACACCATATCTTAGAGAGGGCTTGCGGGTTGCTTTCCTACCACCTGAAGCTCACCCCTTGGATGGCCCAACTGCCTCCAAGAAGATGCGCAGTTAGTCAAATGCTATACAAACTCTTTCATGTAGTCTATGGATTTATATGTAGTTTCTTGGAATGCTAATGGTTTACAAACTTCTCGGGTAAAAGGTTCCCGTAAGCTTTTACTTCGCAGAGATTTACACGCTCATGTAGTGGAATCTCATGCCCTCGGGCGCCCGCACTTTTTGGGAGCCTGCTATGGGCCTTCATGGACAGAGTTGCGGTGTATGCATCTCAGTGGGGCCACGTTACTTGGCCTCAGTTCAGCAGCATGGCACCCTTGTCGCTGGCAGAGCAGTTTATGTTTCTATTCGGATTCGGGAATCTATCATTGGTTTTATGTCAGTCTATGCACCCACTACTCCTCGGGAGAGGGCTACTTTTTGGTCCTCCTTGGCTGCTGTTCTACCTGCTGTAGACTCTTGGGTTGTTGGAGGTGACTTCAACAACGTTGAGAGCGACTCTGATTGGCGAGCCATCACACCTCCAGTTCTATCATCCATTTCTCTCGATGAGCAGCCAGCTTGGGATCGATTTCTTCTAGCTATTCAAGGTGTTGACGCCTGGCACATACCCTCTTTTGGTCACCACCCTGCTACACTTCATTACTCTTGGGGGTTTCAGAGACAGCAGGGGAGATTATTAGAGCGACTTGATCGTTTTTACATTGGCCCTTGGTCAGCAGCTCTAGGCGGATTTACTACTATATGGAGAGGGACCAGCCTCTCAGATCATTTATCCATCTCATTGTTTATCTCCTTCACTAGATCCTCTGCACAGAGACGAGGCTGCCGCATCCCTGACAGTGTTCTCACCACTCAAGTATTGCAGCAGCAGATTCGCGACTTATGGTCCACGGATGCTTCTTATTGTGGACCCCCTGGAGAGTTTCTTGCTCATTGCATTACTCAATCTAGTATTTAGTGCCGTGATCAGACTGCTATTATTCATCGTCAGTTGAGAGTACGCGAGTCTGATCTTCACATCCCTCTTGGTTCCACTCAGCGCTTGCTTGAGGAGTGGCCTCAGGATGCTTATCTCGCTGCTAGACAGATAGAGCTCACAGAGGAGATTCGTCGCGTACAAGAGGCTAGGTCTGAGTTCACTCATCATGCTTCAGTATCTCATTGGATAGCTAAAGCTGATCGAATGAATAAAGACTTCTTCCCTGCGCATAAAGAGCACCCTCCTGGCACCACCCTTCGGACTTTGTGCGATGCTCATGGGACACTACATATGCATCCTGGTGTTATTCTTGATATGTCTGCAGATTATTTTGAGACATTGTTCACTGTTGATGTATGCACTACTGAGGTTTTACTTGTCCGTGAGCAGATCTGGCATCACACTCAACACCGTTGTACAGACACTATGGCAGAGATCTTGTTGGCACCCTTCACACTTGCAGAGCTCCATGCTGCTATAGAAAGTCTTGATCCATCCTCCTGTCCAGGAGAGGATGGCCTCACTAGAGCTTTCTTTTTGACATATTGGGATGTATTGCATATACCACTGCTTCGCGGTTGTCAAGACATCTTTGCATCAGGATATATGCATCCGGATCTTTGCTCAGGTCTCATATCTCTTATTCCGAAGGGGGGTGACACCACTCAGCTCCGACACTGGAGACCTATTACCCTACTCCCTTCGGTCTATAAGATATTAGCGTTACTGATCAGCCATCGCTTGCGACCGTTCTTACCAGATATTATTCATACTTCTCAGACAGGCTTTGTCATGGATCGATGCATCTTGGATAATATTTTCACTTTTTATGAGACAGTAGAGTGGGCCAGATCATCTTTTGAACCTCTCGCTTTTTTAATCCTTGACTTTGAGAAAGCATACGATCGTGTTGAGTGGGACTTTGATTTAGCCAGGATGGGTTTCCCTTCGAGATGGATCTCAGGCATTTCTGCTCTCTTCAGGACTGCCAACAGTGCTATTACTATTGGTGGCCGTGTCAGTCGCAGTTTTGAGCTTTCTCGATCTGTCCGTCAGGGATGTCCTTTAGCAGCATATCTGTATCTGTTTGTAGGAGAGACTATGTCCGACTTTCTTCGTGCTCAAAGTCATGCATTTCGTGGCTTGACCATGCTAGTACTTACAGCTCCAGACCTTATCGATTAGGAGTTTGCTGATGACACTATGCTAATGTTGCGCTATTTGCTAGCTGCTCTTGACGCCATGCGGGAGGCCCTAGAGGTTTTTTGCATTGCCAGTGGTGCACGCATTAACTGGCATAAATCCTATGGGTTACTGGTTGGCAGTGATGACATACCTACTTGGGGGGTAGCTGATGGTTTCACATGGCTGCAGTCGGGTCAGACATGCAGATATCTGGGCTTTCAGGTTGGATTTGATGTTTCCTCACAGCAACAGTTTGCACCCGTACTACAGTCTATTCGCAGGAAGCTATGTCATTGGTCTTCACGTCATCTGTCGTTGGTTGGCCGTGCATTGGTCGCCAACCAGGTCATTCTGGCTACAGTATGGTATACGGCCTCTTGTTGGATGTTACATTCTGGTGTGATAGCTCAGCTCCGCCGACTAGTGCCGAACTTTTTATGGAGTGGCACAGATGGGACTACTGACACTCGTGCTCGAGTTCGCTGGTCCACGATTATTCGTCCTAGGTCAGAGGGAGGCCTTGGCATTATTGATCCAGAGTTACAGAGCCGCGCCCTTCTTACCAAGCTTATTGTTCGGGGTCTTTTTCCCGGCCAAGAACCTTGGAAGATGCTTCTTCAAGCCGCTCTTTGCACAGTGACTCCATGACTTGGCACTAGAGATGGTCATACTTGGCATACAGGGTATCGTTTTCTCTTTACGGATGCCCCCTTGTCCACCACCACCCTCTCACCCTTCATCCGATCGCTCCTTCAGATTTGGGTTTCCATGCGACGGGCTATCATACGCTCACCTCCCTCATGTCGTGAGGAGATTGAGCGCCAGCCTCTCATTTGGAATGCTGCAGTTCTTGATTCTTCGGTTAATCCACCCTGTCAGCTTGGAGAGAGGACTCACATTGATTGGGCTGCTTGGGACACTGGCCCTGCTGCCTCTATGCGGTTGTTTCATGAGACACGTATGCTGGATGCAGATTTTGTGGCAGAACATTATGACATTGGTCGCGGGGTGACAGACAGATTGCTTGAGATTGATTCCGCCGTTCCATCACAGTGGGATGCAGTCATGCGAGGCACGGTTCAGATGCCTCCCCATTGTGGCTGGGAAGGCCTCTTTGCTCAGAGCACTCTCTTATTAGTTCGTTTAGACACCATGCTGTTCACAGTTGATACTGACTACTCTTAGGGGATTCATGCTAGATTGACATATGATGCCACCTCTCCGCACCTTGTCTCCCCCGGCGCTCGATGGGAGGCCATACGAGTAGTTGGCTCCCGCGGGAAGCGTCGTCGTGTTGACCCCCATTTCGCTTCCGCTGATGCTGCACTTTGGAGGCTTTGGGTGTGGGAGGGTCGTGCCCTATCTCAGCTTTATTGGGACCCAGGAGAGTGGCATTGGCCTCACTCTGACCCCATCTGTGCACCTGTATCATTCTTTGAGTACACTGTCAGGATTGGAAGGTTAGCATTGATGAGACAACAACCAGAGCAGCCCACTCGTATGCGTTTCTGGTTACATTCAGGCCTCTCCCATGCCTATCTGCAGCAGTTTTGGTCCGTCATCTGGGATTTACATGCGGCTCGTCGTATATGGATGATTACACATGCGGGACTTCCAGTTGGGACTTGGCTAGCTACTATGGGTCATGATCCGTTATGTACTCGCTGTTTACGCTGCTGGCCCTTGAGTTTTTTTGCGTTTTTTTAAATGTTTGGTACCCAATGGGTGCCCACTTAAATTTTTTTGGCCGGCCGGCCAAACCCCTTAAAAATTTTAAAGGGTAGCCAATGTTATAAACTTGAGCGCTGGCATAAACAAAACGCTGGCTGGCAGTAAAACGACGCTATGTTTTCTTATTGCCTGGCGTAGAAAAGAATTGCCGAAAGGCTGCCATCGTGGGCTTGCAGCGCCAAGGGTGCCACTTGATAAGGGTGCTGCTTGGGTTGGCTGTATCATGCGGAGGGGAACTCACGAAGAGACATCGGCGAAGGGGTGCAAAGCAGCCCGCATATAATTCAGCCCGTCGGAGTAGGAAGTCTGCCAAGGGGTGCTCACACAAAGGGGTACTCACAGGTACACCTTGTCACTTGAAAAGGCACACACTTCCGCTCTTACCCATGTAGCAGCACGAGAATCACGTATGCACACAGCTATGTTGCTGCTTCCGGTTGATTGTATTATGTTTTTTTTTATACGAGAACATAAGTAATTTTTTTTCCGAGAAGAGAACATAAGTAATTTATGTTATTTCATGTTGAGATGTGTGCGTAGGCCACCGTTCTTCAGAGTCCATACAACGCTAGGAAGGGGGGGTAGAGTGTAGCGTCAAGGGTGAGAGGCCCACAACCGTAGGGTCCCAGGAAAAGTTTTGCTCTAATACCACTGTGAGGATTCTAGGTACTAATCCTTTATTAAGTACTTAAACTCATGATTAAGACTTAAGAAATTGAACTCAACTCAAAGAAAGACTCAGAAGACTCTGTGTTTGATTGATTGATTGAAAGTGTGATACAAGGGCTCCTTATATAGGAGACAAAGAGACATAAATGAAAAGACACATCTCTTGGTGAAGAGACATGACTTTAGATGTAAAGACACATCCTTTCGGCGAAGAGTTGCACCCGTAGAGCGAAGGGGTGTGACCAGTCGTCGAAGGAGTGTGGCTTTTGGTGAAGAGGTACGTCTCTTGGACGAAGGGGTGTGACCATCCAAGCGCAGGGGTCCTCCTTGGCATGGCACTTCATGTATCTGCATCAATGAGTAAGTATTGTAATGTAGTTAAGTCACAAACGTGACAATGTCCTCCTGGTAACCAGTTGGATCAGGTCCTGATGAATGAGTCTAGTAATCTCCACCCGTGTAAGAGACATCGAGGGTGTCTCAACAGAGTACTGGAAAGGGGGCAGCCTGTCCATGGTGAAGCCATGCATCTGAAACCATGATGTCATTTGTGCATACCAGCATGAAGTGTCTCCCTGGAGAGCTAACTGTCTGGAAGACTCAAGGAACAATCTAGCATATCTGTCTCTAGTAGTATCCCACAAGCTGTGCACAGAGGAGACTGATCTGGTAGGCGCCTCTATCTTCATAGGAGGGGCAGCTAGCTCTGCTCGAAAGATAGCGTGGGGTACAGAGGCCTTCGCTCTTATCAGTGAAGAGATCATAGATACCAAGGGCTTGGCCTACAGAAGGTCCCCATATCTGCACCCCATTCAACATAGCTGAGGCTACTAAAGTATCAAAGAGCCATAACTTTGTCCGAGGTTCGTGGAATTGAACCTGCAAACACATCCTCTCCAAGCCTCCCCAGGCCGCATAAGCTCTAGTCAGTCTAGTCTCTGCTGCTCTCGCCAAAGAAAACCTCAGCGCAGTGTAACAGGGAACGGGGGGAACACGGCCCAAACGTTCCGAAACGGCGCTCCGAACGAGTCTCGTTCCCGAAACGGAGATGGAAACGGAACACCGTTCCAGAACGGGGTGTAACCAGAACTGTGTTCCGGCGGTGTTCCGGAATGGGGGGAACGAGGCGGAACAGCGAAACGCGGGGGGGAATGGGTAAAAGTAGGCATTTGGGGGCAGATTTGGGAGTGTTCGGGGAACATATTTGGTGCAATTTGAGGGCAGGTTAGGGGGCAGATTTGGGAGCAGTTTTGGGGTTGTTTAGGAGTTTATTTAGGACTAAGCTAAATGGAGGTAATTCAAGACTTACTCTAGGTGGACCGTTCTGGCCCCGTTCCCGTTCCGCCCCCCCTCCTCCTCCCCGTTCCCGTCCCGTTATGGACCCTCCCATTCCCGTTCCGGGTAACTATGCCTCAGCGTAGTGAAGACAACCCCAAGGTAAGTGTATGCATCTGTATACTCTAGAATCTCCTGACCATATGTGAAAGTCGGTGCTGATCTCCTGATCCACTGTAGTGAGGTGTTAAACACGAGAATCTTGGTTTTACCAAGGTTTACAAACAATCCACTATCCTCTGCAAACCTGTGTAATGCATCCAACTGTCGCTGCATACCCTCTGGTGAGTCAGGGATAAACACAATATCATCATCATATAACAACAATGGGATCCACCTCCCTGCCAGTTGGGCAGCTCTATCACCCTCTCTGTCAATGTAATCTGACACCTCATCAACATACATACCAAATAGAGTTGGAGACAATGGGCAACCTTGTTTTGCCCATGTTTCACCCCAATGGTGGAGTGAACTAAATCAGATATCCCCTTCGGGGTGCGTACATTTCCCATCACTGATCTGTGTAGAGCCATAATCCCCCAAGTCAACACTATGGGCACCCCCATCTCCTGCAGTCTGCGCATGAGTCAAGCTCTCAGTACCATGTCAAATGCTTTGCGGAAATCCACAAAGCTACAATAAATCCGTCTCCCATGTGACATGCCTTCCTCAATGATGGCTCTGAGTGTCAGAATATGATCAAGAGTGGAGAAACCCCTCCTAAAACTGGCATGGCCCTTTGCTCATACACCCTCACCCTCTGCCCAATTACTCAAATGATGCTCCAGAATGGATGCATACAACCGTGCCAATGTGTGTCCAACCATAATAGTATGGTAATTCCCAGGCTTTGTAGGATCACCTGCCTTGAAGATAGGCACAATAGTAGACAACCTCCAAGTCTTAGGTAACCCCTCACACAGGAGCTAAGTGTGCTGCCTGCGAGAGTGTGTACTGGTTCCATGAGTTAGTCGAGTTCCATGGTGTTTTGAGTCTATTATTATCTCTTTAAGTTGCTCGTTCCATTGCTGTGTTATGTTCTTTCTGTTGGAGTGAGGAGCAGCACCCACAGTAGAGAGCACGACACACTTTTCCTGCTATAGGTCGACTCGAAGCAGCGGAGTTCCGCTTCCAGATGCAGTGGCCCCAAAGATTGGCGCCCCTTTCGGTATTTCTTTGTTGATTGAGGTTTCACAAAGTACACTTGTTGCGGGTATCTTCTCTCTGCAAGGCTTCCAAGCTCAACTACCGGAAGAGGATCTGGCCCTTATTTATAGGTACAAAGGGGACCCAATAGCAGGACGCCCCCAAAAGCTACTGATCCTAACTGCTGTGACCCCAAAAGCAGTGCCCGATCTGGTGCCAAAAGCAGCTCCAAATCTGCTGTACAGCCAACATCAGCATGGCAGCACAATCTGCGGCGCTTTTTACGCTCACGATCTAGGCTTTATTTGCAACCTCAGTTATCCATGTGCTCATGATGCTCTCATTGATCAGTCGTTTCGCCTTTCTTAGCCCAAATACCTTCAGTTGATTTGTTTGCAGAGACACGATGTTTCTATCATCTATCTTCCATCTGAAAAATTTAAGGTGTTCCTTACTCAAGCAGACATCAACTACCCGCGCAGAAAAATTATTCCTGATGATTGATGTACTCTCTAAAGATGGAGACTATTGGCACGAAGGTGGTATCATTCTCCAACCAAAAAAGGCGAATGCCTATTTTCCACTTTGAAATGGCTATGGCTTGTCTGAACTGCAAATATAAGAGGAAGGAGGCAATCTGAAATTATTCCTGATGATTTATGTACTCTCTAAAGATGGAGACTATTGGCACGAAGGTGGTATCATTCAAATTGCTCTCCAACCAAAAAAGGCGAACGCCTACTTTCCACTTTGAAATGGCTATGGATTGTCTGAAAAGATAAGAGGAAGGAGGCAATCTGAAATGCATCATTTAATGAATTTACAGCAGCTTAGTTTCTGAAGTTTTTTAAGTAACGACTTAGTAGTTACACATGTGTTGATTTGCTCAAAGAGAAACCTCAAACAAAGGTGCTTCTGACAAATAAACTGTATTTTTCATTATGTATTGGCTAGGCAGTAAAAATGTATGACTGAATTCAGAATTCCATTTCTGTCACACCAGTATTCTGATGCTGGAGAACATCCCATGCCTCGGCCCTCTACCCTTAAATTAAAATGCCCTATTATGTCAAATCACCGTATGTTTGGATTCTCATTTTGGTTCATGCGTGCAGAACATTGAGAGAAGTTCTTGATTCCAATGCAGAAGCGTTGGATGAAGCAACTGTTTGGAGAATCTTTCGCCAGATAGTGGAGGGTCTGGCACATATCCATGGACAAGGAATAATCCACCGTGACCTCACACCCAACAATATCTTTTTCGATGTTCGTAATGACATTAAAATAGGAGATTTTGGGCTTGGTATGTCAGCTTAAGGCTACATCAGTAAGCCTAGCTCTTTTGTAACATTTACCAATGGTGCTGACTGTAATTATTGTATGTTGGGTCTAATCTGAAACAGCAAAGTTCACAAGTTTGGAGCAACCTGATCGGGAAGCTTTTCTTTCTTCGGATGTGCATGGGAGCTCTTTAGATGGAACTGGTCAAGTTGGTACCTACTTTTATACTGCCCCAGAAGTTGGACAAGGATGGCCACTAATAGATGAGAAGGTGATGTTTTGGCTAAATTCTTATCTTTGACAAAGCACTGTAGCTTACGGCATTTGTTGTGGCTTGTCTTATTTTGCCTTCACATAGACAAAGTACTGCAGCTTACACTTGTTTTTAAGATTTGGCAGGCAGATATGTATAGTCTTGGCGTAATTTTGTTTGAACTTTGGCATCCTTTTACGACTGCCATGGAGCGATTTGTAGTTCTCAACGAGCTTAAAAGTAAAGGTATACCATTGTTGTGGGAACATGAAAACCCTCAACAAGCAGCAATAGTACAAAGCCTTATGTCAGCAAATCCAACTGATCGTCCCTCTGCAATGAATGTCTTGCGAAATCATTTGCCACCGCGCATGGAAGATGAAGCACTTGATGGTAGTCTTATTTGTTCTCCCTATTTGTTTATTCCATCTTTGTTTATTACTTTAGTACTTTAGTACCTAAGATTGTGTTCAAAATAACAGCTTCTTCCTTATAAATGCTGTTATAGACTTGGGCACCCCAAGTCGGAAATCTGGCACGACACACGAGAGAATCACTTAAATACTTCAGAACTTAAAATTTGAGTCGACACGGCCCGACGTAGTTCCGTGCCCAGAGGTATTGGCCCCAAAATCTCCCCTTTCGGTATTTATGTTTATATTAATGCTTGAGCGAAGTACAACACCCGAGGGACCTTTGTTCACAGACTCTGCGTCCAGATGCTCTGCAGATTGAGGCCCCTAGGGTCTATTTGTTCTTACAAGGCATGCTTCAAAAGCAGAGCCCCAAAAGCGGTTAAACTCGAAAGCAATTTTTCCCAAAAGCATCTGAATCTGCCATCAAAGGCAGTGAGCACAAATTATGGAATTTCGTACAGTTTGCCACGTCAGCTGCTGTCGGTTCACAATGCCACGTCAGCCTGTCAGCGCAAATTCTGGGCCTGCCCGTACAGCTTGCTGCCACATCATCGCTCCTTTGTCCGGGCAGTACTGCCATGTCATCATTTTGTAACAAATAATGTTCTTTTCACGGAAGAATAACAAATGCAAGGTCAAGTCTATCAAATATTGGTAAAGCAGTTGCTTCTGAATCAGAAAAATCTAAAAATCACTTTTGCATTTGTTTAAAGAAATAGTAGTGAATCTCTGAGCTAGTAAAAAGATCTGTCTGTAGCATTCTAGTTGGGCCCTTATTTTCTAGATACTGAATCAGATAACTTTCAGCATTGTTGTTGAACTGGAACCACTATCATTCTCAGCTGCATAGTTGCTCAAAAGAGAATCATATATTTTCGAAACATAGATTCTTATTTGAAGGCTTATTGGTTAATTTGAGATAAAATTAGTGAAGTGCATGGTACATTTTGCAGAAAGCGAGAACATTTTTGGAGCTCCTGTTCAAATGTGTTTGATATAACCGAATTGGAAGCATTAATTTCTTTTTCCTGGATTTTACTGTAGATGTGCTGCGAACGATTCAAAGGGCAGAAAATTTCTATGTTCTAGATCGAATTATCTCTGCATTATTTGATGAAGACAGGATTGCTTTGATTGCTCAAAAGCTTGAAGGAGAGCAGTTAAGTCATTTCTCTATTGAAAGGAGCTTTTTTCAAGATCAAATTCTTAGGACTGCAAAAGACATTTTTGCTTCGCACGGAGGACAAGGATTCAGCACCAGCACCTTGAGTTTGGTAGACCAAATGTGCAGGTCTGTTCTTTGGTTCAATTGATTTCTGCTGGACCATTAGTGGAATATATTTTAGTATGGCTATATGGATCTTAAAACTTTAAAATAGCTGAACGTAGATGCTTAAAATTTATATATGCAAGGTGGCCCAATCACAGGTCACTGGCTTATTGGAGAGGAATCCCGGTGATTCATTGACCCAACTGAGCATAGGAAGGCATGTGTGCAAGCAAGGGGCAAAGGCAATAAAGCCTTCAAACAGAGAGATGTGCAAGTATTCATTGGCAGTAGTCCAGTTGCATTGGGATATTTTGAGGAGAGTGGAGGAAAGGGGTATTTTCAGGTGATTGAGACTCGTCAAAATGTTTAGACATGGTGATGGGGAGACGGTCCACAAACAAAATCATGACCCTTCTCTCAAATTTTAGCCTACAATTCCAAAATAGCTCTAACATGGCCCAAAAACACGTCAATCTACACTACCACTCACTTTTAGAGCACCAAACGAGCACAACAACCATAGAAATAGGAGATGTTCGAAGAGACAAACTTCTCCTACATAACAAAACAAACATTGGTAAGAGTTTATCTGCATCTTTCACTAGAGGTTGGACCTCCCGCTGTCCGGAGTGCGTCTAGTCGGCCATGCCACGTCATCACTTTGTGAGAAAATAACCTTTTCTTGCCCTTCATCTTCTTTAACCTTTCCTTTTCAATTTGTAAGAGTACCTAATCACCAAGTGAAAACAACCATTTACGTCGGTGACGATCAGCAACCCTTTGCTGCTTTGCCCGAGTTTTCTCCAAGGCAAGCTTGATCTTCTTTTTTATTTCATCTATGTTCTCTACATATCGATGTGCCTCAAAAATCTTGTCCTTTGTGTGCAAAATGGGAGTAACCTTTTTGCCACCTTGAACAATAACAATCTCAAAAGGTGTATTGTCTGTTGATGAATGCACCGTATTGTTGTACGCGTACTTAAGCATAGGTAGAAACTATTTCAGCAGATCTAAGACATTAGAATTAGCCTCTTCTGACTGTCCATCAGTTCGTGGATGAAATGAGGAGGAAAACTTGAGCGTAGGTCCCATGTTTTTAAACAAGCCTCTTCAAAAAAGGCTCGTCATAGGATGCTCACGATCATGACAATAGATTGTGGCATACCATGATACTTGAACACATTGTACATGAACAAGTGTGCCATCTGAAGAGATTTTATCTTCTCCTGATAAATATCATCAATCCTTGGAATAGGAAACGTGTTCTTGATGGTATTCTTATTCAACGCATGGTAGTCAATACACGTGCCAAGAGCCATCCTTCTTGTGCAGTAGAAGCACTAGGGACGAAAAGGGTGAAGAACTAGGTTGAATCAGCCCTTTTTCTAACAGCTCCTCTACTTGGTCCATAATCTCTTTCTGGTAAGCCGCACTAACGCTGTAGGGAGGCCTACTTGGTGGGCTACAGCCTAGCACCAAATCTATCGCATGATCCTTGGGCCTCTCCGGCGACAACGGAGGTGGTAATGAATCAGAAAAAGACTCACTAAACTCTCCCAAAAATGATGACTTTTCTTTATCTAACATAGATAGATTTGCTTGACAAATATCTGGAATATCACGTGCAAAAAATAAGTACTCAGAGAGATGATTCTTTATAGAAGTGATAGCCGAAGCAGATTCAATAGGGACAGACTCCCCTTTAAGCTTGACACCAAGGATGTGAGTTTTGTCGCTATGCTGAAGGGTGATCTACATTTATTCAAGACATCCAATGCTCCATGTATACGGAACATCCACGTGCTTTCCTAGGGATGGTGGGAATGGGTAAAGGCTGTAGTAGTCCCTATCCCTTATGCCTGTCAAACTTGACCTTTTGGCATACTAAACAACTGCGAACAAAGTCGTCCACATCCTTTTTGAGTCTCAGCCAATAGAAGTAACACTCCACACCCTTCTAGGTGGTATCTATGCCGCGGGGATCTGTAAAAGGTGGACAATGGCACTCTGTCAAGACCTTTTCCCTCAAAGGCTGTATAACACACAACATCGTTTTTCGTATCAAATAGCCATCCCCTATGGAATAACCTGAAATTGTCTCCCCATTCTGTATCCGAGTAAAAATGTCTGCAAAGTCGGGCTTTGTGGCGTACTGGTCAGCCATATCCTTGAAGCTTCTGTGATGAATGGGGGAAATAGCCAGGACTAAGGGCTTCTGAGACAATGCATCTGCCACTGAATTTTTTTGTCCCTGAGCATGGACAATCTGGAAGTGAAACTGTGACAAGATGTTAGCCCATCGCATCTACTTTTCCGAAAGCTGCTTTTGTGACAAGAAGTAGCATAGACTCTGATGATCTATAAAGATTGTGAAATCGGCTTTGAGTAAATAGTGTTGCCACTGTGTAAGAGCCTGGATCACTGCCAATAGCTCTTTCTCATATATCTATGCTACCATTTTTGGCTGTGAAAACATCCTGCTTTCGTAAGCAATCACATGGCCTTTTTGCATCAAAATTGCTACCAAACTGCGACCACAAGCATCACAATAAACTTCGAATGGCTTGTGCAAGACTGGCAAAGCCAACACTGGTCCGGTAGTTAATTTTTCTTTAAGCGTCTAAAAAGCAGACACCTTAGTCGGTCCCCTTGTAAAAGACTCCTTTTTAAGTTAGTCAATGCAAAGGTGAAGCTATCTCTGCAAACTTCCGAATGAACAGCCGATAATAAGAGTACAAGTCCAAAAAGCTTCGAACTTCGTGAACATTCTTTAGGTCAAGCCAATCGCAGATAGTCTCGTTTTTGGCCGGGTCCATCTGTACTCCTTCTACTGAGACAATGTGTCCCAATAAATGCATCTCTTGTAAGAAAAAAACACTCTTTTTGGCAATGATAATCAGGCTATGCTTCGAAGTCCGAACTATCAGAGGAGCATGAATCCTCAGTGGAACTGTCCGGTCGGGATTTGCTCTTCTTTGCCTCCTTGTTCTTTCCAAAAAATCGATTCTTGCGTCGCTTCTTGCCCTTTCTATCCTCTTCGCTCGAATCGGAAGAGGAAGAGCTATCCGAACTGTCAGAAGAAGAAGAACTGGGTAGTCCTTTGAAACGTATATGCTTCTTCTGTTTTCATGCATTTGCAAAAGAGGATTGACGGCCCAAGTAATTGGGGTAGTCAGTCCTTTGAAACGTATATGCTTCTTCTGTTTTCATGCATTTGCAAAAGAGGATTGACGGCCCAAGTAATTGGGGTAGTCAGTTCCCTTGTTGCTCTTCTTCAATTGTTTCCTCAATGGCTTCTTCGTTCCTAGAAGTTGATTGATTCGTTTTTCGATGACGTCGTTAAGTTCTTCTTCAGTAAACATCCTTGGGGTAGGAGTCCTTGAGGGCCCAATGTGTATGCACCTCGTCAATCGGGTGCCGGGTCAAAAATGACGTTGCATCTGCATAAGCTGATACTGTGTAGACCGAGGTGGTCCGTAGTCGTGATCTGCTAATCCACCCAAATTCTCCGTATTGCCTCCTGCTCCCGAGGAGGCAGGAGTCGTCGTCTGATTCTTGCATGAATCCATGTGGGTCGCAAGAAAAGGGATCGGATTTCTCGGTGGAAGAGAAGTCGACTGAGCTTTGTTATTACTGTAACAAACTTGGACACCCCAAATCTGCAACCCTGTCGGGACATGAGAGAGAGTTTTGCTTTAAACACTCCACAAATTTAATTCACAGTTCAATTGAGTCGACACGGCGCGGTGTAGTTCCGTGCCCACGGAGATTCGCCCCAAAGACTGGTGCCCCTTTCGGTATTTCTTTTTTTATTAATAATTGAGCAAGTACAGGTGCCCATGGGTCTCCTTTGCTTACCAGCTCATCAGCACAAAGAGAGCCTAGGGGGTCTTATTTAAAGGCCCTTGGCCATGGAAAAGCAGTTGCACAAAAGCTTCACACTCAAAAGCACATGGCCTCCCAAAAGTTGATGCAAGCGCAAATTACGAAAAATCGTACGGACTGCCACATCAGCAACTCAGTGCGTTTTACGGAAATCCGTATAGTCAGCCACTTCAGCAACTCGAATCTCGGAAATTCGTATAGCAGTCCACCACCTTCATTTAAATTCTCTTTAGTGTCCCTTTGGGGCAACGTCGGCAGGGTACCTAGAAGTTTGAACAACTTTATCAATAGCCCTTTGTCCGTTTAAGCATGCCACGTCATCACGTTGTGACATGTTTTAATCATCTTCTTTACATGGAAAAAAAGAGCTTGCTTTTACTGAACTGTGATGTACTTCGATTGTGACAAGAATTGTGAAATCAACTCCAAGAAGGTAATGTTTTAATGCATGATATACTGTAAGAAGTTCCTTCTCGTAAATCTTAGCTTAAAGAATAATCTGGTCTCATAGGCTATCGCATGACACCGTGTTGCAATCTGTTCCTAAACTGCTACCACACGCATCATAGTGCACCTGAAAAGGTTTTTGCAGATTACAAGTCTAGTCATAAGCTTTTGTTTCAGACGTTAAAGAGCTGTGATATGTGTTTGTTTCCAAGAAAAAGGAACACCTTCCTTGGTCAAATTATCCAAAGGTGCTGTAAATTTTGAAAATATGAAAATAAACCTTCTGTAGTAAGAACATAGCCCGAAGAAATTGCACACATCATGCACGTTTCTAAAAGGTGGCGAGTCCTTGATAGCTACTGTCACAAACTGCTGGAGTGTCAAGTCACTGAAGAACGGAGCCAACTGTGAGATCTTGGCCGAGGGGCCTAAACCCTAAGAAGAAAATGCAAAGCCGAAGCAGCAGAAGGAGTTTTACCTACTTGCAAGGTCTTGGTGAGTGGCCTATTTTTAAAGAGAAGTTCCCACCAACTTATGGGACCCCGTCCAATGGGGCCCAAGTGACCCAAAGACATTAAAATAAAGCAAGCCCATACACACACACTCAGTTGCGCGGCGAGTTGATGACGTGGCAGCAGTATGGAGTCCGGAATTTTACGTTGACATGTTGACGTGGCAGACCTGTATGGATTTTCGCATTTTACGTTGACTGCTGACGTGGCAGAGCTGTACGGATTTTTGCTTTGCGTTGGCAACTTTTGCATCTGCTTTTGGACCAGATGCTTTTGAGTTTATAGCTTTTCATGTAAACTGCCTTTCATAGGCTAAGGGCCTTTAATTATGAGCAATGGGCTCGTTCTCTGGCATGCTCTGCGTGAGGTGCAGAGGATGGAGTACTGGCGTTGTATTGAGCTCAAGCAATCTTAAGAAATACCTGAGGGTTTTGAATTTTCTTGTTGCTACCGTACGCTGCCCCTGCCATCGCTGAACGTTCCATCCTTCTCGTCTCTCCCCCCCCCCCCCCGCGTGCCCTTGCGCACTGCTGCTACCCGCCTTGGGCGCAGTCCCCTCTACGCCCCTTGCACCCTTGTCCTCCCACCCAGTGGAGCCTTGTCGGCCCGCCCACCTCTGCCTCGCGCGTTCCTCTTCCCCCGCCCCATCCCATCCCCCCCCCCCCCCCCCCCCCCCCCTCCCTTTCATGTCACGCTTCTCAGCTTGCAGATAGGCTGTTAATTCAGCCTCCTTGTAAGCGCCTCGACGCCAACGCCCTCCTCGATTTAGCAGCAGACACAGAATGGCGGCTTCTACTCCACCTCAGAGGGACTCTACAAAAGCCCCCTCGCTCGACACTACGGAGCCGACTCTTCGACTTGCTCTTTCGCCAGAAGAGAGAGAGAGCTTGATGGCCGAAGTGAAATGCTTGAAAGCCACTTCGGTTATCTGCAAGATCATTGGCACTCAGCCCAGTTGGGGCGAGGTTCGGGATGTACTTCAGACCCACCTCCTCTTTGATATGGGCAAGATCACCGATGTCCAAATCCTCGGCAGAGCGTACTTCAAGATAAAGTTTGAATCTCCGGAGATGACGGCCAAGGTGATATCGATGAGTCCACTCGGCATTCCAGCAGCTCGAGCTTAATTTAGACGATGGCATCATGGTTTTGACCTTACTATAGATGTGCTTGAGGAGGAGGCTGACTTGCCTATTTCGGTCTACTTCTCAGGCTTGAGGAGAGAGTACCTCCCTCTCCTCCTCAGGATTGGTTCCATGTTCGGGATAGTTTTGGAGTCTCTGCGCACTGCAGCTTCTGTTGTGGCCAAGGCTGCAGGTTTACCTACTGTGTGGGTTCTTGTTCGAGACACACACTCCCTCCAGAAGGTGATATTGCTGCCTCATGTGAGTGGGGGTTGGATCAGACAGAGTGTGGAGTATTCCGGTCTCCCGAATTAGTGCTTCATTTACAGAAAGATGGGCCATTTAGCAAAGGCCTCTCCTCGTAGGAGATGTCGATCCACAGCACATCCGTAGCCTCCCAAGGTTGAGCATGCCCAGCTGCGAGACGGGCACCACGTGCCAATAGAAAAGAACAGATTGAACATACTTTAAGCACTTCAATAAAAACTGAACTAAGAGAGAGAGAGAGAGACAACATGCGACACGGAGTGGCGGAATTCCCCTCCAGAGAGTATTGGCCCCAAACCTTGTCGTCCCTTTCGGTATTTCTTTATATTGCATCAACACAGTACAAGCCGGTACTCCAGACTCTGCACCTTCCCCAAGAAGCATGCCACAGAATGAGTCCATGGCCTCATATTTAAAGGCCCTAGGTCCCAAAAGCAGTTTTACATGAAAAGCCTTCAAACTCAAAAGCATGTGTTCCAAAAGCAATGCCCAAAAGTTGCCAGCCTAAATCACGAACATCTGTACAAGTACCACGTCAGCAATCAACGCAAAACACGAAAATCCGTTCAATGCGCCACGTCATCATGTCAACGCAAAATCAAGATTTTTCGTACCACTGCAACGTCATCAGATTCTACGATGTGTGTGAGGGTCCAGCTTTATCTTAATTCCTTTATGTCACTTGGGCCCCATTGGACTGGGTCCCATAAGGTGGTAGGACTTCTTCTTCTGCTGTTGCTTGTTCTTCTTAGGATTTAGGCCCCTCGGCCATGATCTGCAAATTGGCTCCATTCTTCAGGGCTTGACATGTCAGCAATTTGTGACATCCCCCCTTCTTGAAAGAAAGTAATCGTCCACGATTACAGCATATTTGCAAAACAATTCAAGTTAGCTCAAAATTTCCGAGAGACAATCCGAGGGACAATCAATTTGCTCTTTTTTTTGTTAAGGAGTTGGCTTCTTCTTTCGTCTAGATCGGAACTCTTGATATTCTGGTGTAGTAAAATTAGCCATCACACCGAGACTGCACTGATCTTCCACGGGTGTCTTGATGCCTTTAAATTGCATACCCAGGCAATCTCATCCTATGTCTCCTTTCGACTCAAGCCGCCCGATACTTGGAAGATTCACAATTTATTCAAGGCGAGTCTCTTGAAACCTTTGAAAGGTGATGTGCCAAGTTGATGGGGAGCTTGATGAGCAACCCGAAGTGGAAGAAAGCGAGGAGATACTTGTTCCAGAACAGATTTTGGCACACAAGGAAAGAAAGATGAAAGGTAAAGTGATTCGGCGGTTCTTTATTAAATTCAAGAACTATCCCACATTGGATGCGAAGTGGATGGAGGAGGACACATCACAATGCAAATGCTCACATATGCATGTTACAAGACACAACGAACAATGCCGCTGAGCACTCCCCCGAGGCAAACGGTCTGCGGTATGAAGCTACTCAATGACCACCTCGTTACTCCCCTCGCAAATAACCTAAAAAGGTACGGGCCATGAGCTCACAGGACTGTACAACCAAACGCTCCTCAGATCCCAGTCTACGTCGCTTGGAGTTTTAAGCATACAACCAAACGTTCCCCAGACATTGGCCGCGTCGTTCGGAGGTTTTCTAGCATACAACGGAACGCTCCCCAGATATCAACGTGCGTCGTTCTGAGGTTTTTAAACATACAACGAAACGCTCCTCAGACATCCCGTTTGCGTCGTTCCAAGGTTCAAGCAATAACAAAACAACATTTCTCCCTACTCTACCCATGAGTAAAATCACCAATCAATGAAACCACTATTAAAACCAGAGTCAAACAATTTAAATCGGTACCAAGACATGTTTAAAACAAATAGCTTCCATTTCAAACGATACTTTCTCAAACAATGTTCAAAAGTATCTAACTGTAAAACAACTAGAGAGTTTATTCAGGGTTTTGTTTTGACAACTTTGAGGATGACTGGCTTGCCGTTCTGTGTCACGGTGATGGTTCAGTTTCGAACCTGGAGAATTGCATCATTCTTGTCGTGTCAGGGCGTGCCCAAGAGAACGTCGCAATTGCCCAACTTTAGAATGTGGAAATCAGCTTTTCCATGATAATCTTGGATAGTCACTGGAAGAGAACCAATGAGCGGTATTACTTTCTGAGTTTGCCTAGTGGCTAGCTCAGCTTCAATTTCTCCACCCTCTGCATCATAATCAAAATGCATTTGCTTCAAGAATTCTAGATGGATGAAGTTTTTTGTAGCTCCAGGGTCAAAGAAAATAAGAGCTTTGAAGCCATTGACTTTGCCATATGCTCGGCACAATTCATTCGTACTCTCAAGACGTATGCCATAGAGATCGGGGACCAGCCCAATAGTGGGTCTAACTCTCTTGGTTGGCAGTGGCCCTAAGGATCGTTCTGTCGTGGGAGCAGAAGGCTGCTCTGGAGACATCGAGGCTCGCTCAGGACATGTAGTAAATGTATGTCCTGTTTGAAAACATCCGAAGCATTGGCCTTCTTGTAAAAGGGTTTCTCGTTGACGTTGTGTCAGACGAGGCCTTTGAGGTTGGGTGTCGCGAGACTCCCGAGAATTTATGATTGTTGTCGAGAATTGTGGTTAGTGGCCGGAGATTCTTCTCTGGTAAACTTTCCCTTCATGAGTTTGTAGCCGACCGCGGCATGGTCCATAAGCTCTTGCATGGTGGAGACTTGCTTGGAGAGACATTATTCTTGCAATAGTGATGGTAGTCCAATGGTGTATCGCTCACATTGGACTTCCAATGGAACAGATCTAAAGAAAGACACCGGAAGGTACACGTCGAGAAACCTTTGGTTATAGTCATCCATGATTAGCATTTTCAAGTTGCCCCACTCTACCAAAATCCGGACTTCAAACATAGAAGTCATGTAACTACGTGCAAAACCTGTCTTGAAAGCTTGCCAGGTCGTTGGAGTATGCGGTTGTGTCGCGATTGAACTCCACCATTCCATAGAATTATCTTTAAGAAATCCCACTGCTCGAGAGATTTTGGATTCTTCTGTATAGTTTCCCAAAGCATAGATGTGGTTGAACTGTTGTAGGAACTGCAATGCTTTCTTGGGATTTTTCACCCTGGAAAAAAGTGAAAAATTTGACTGTCGTGTTGCCATCTTTGAAATCTTTGGAGGTTAGGCGCATATCCAGGGTACGGATAATAAGGGTATCCATATGGGCTCCAACCATTGTAGCCTGGTGGAGGTGGTGGTGTTGGAGGTAGGGGCAACGACGGTGGCAAGGCGGTTGCATTGGATCAGGGTTAGATGGATGCACCATATTCCTGAAGACTCCCCCGATTGTAATAGACGAGTGTGAAGCTTGCCGGTTGGAAGCCCTCATACTTTCTGGTGCCGGAGGAGGAGGTACCACCTGAGGCATCAGAGGTGGTAATTCAAAAATTGTTGGAAACTTTGCAACATCGGAAGATTCTGTTGAGGATGCCGCGAAAGAATGTCGTGAAACTTGTCGAGAAGAAACTGCAAATATATAGTTGAATCCATGAACGCCATGTCTTGTTGTCTTTATGGCTTACGCCCTGTAAGACAGAGCGATGAAGACGGGAGCCCGCCAGATGCGCGATGAAGTAAGGATGGCAGTGTCTATTAAGTCCGGGATCGGGGTCGCGATCCGAAGATACTACAAATAAAATTCTAGTCTCTGGTGTGTTCTGTCTGCTCTTTGTAGGACCGGTATGCTTTCAGAAAAGCAGACGCCAGATGCTCTAATACCACTGTCACAAGACAGGCACCACGTCCCAATAGAAAAGAACAGACTGAATAGACTTTGAGCACTTCAATAACAACTGAACTGAGAGAGAGAGAGAGAGAGAGAGAGAGAGAGAGAGAGAGAGAGAGAGAGAGAGAGAGAGAGAGAGAGAGAGAGAGAGAGAGAGAGCATGCGTCACGGAGTGGCGGAATTCCACCCCAGAGAGTATTGGACCCAAACCTTGGCGCCCCTTTCGGTATTTCTTTAAATTGCATCAACACAGTACCTGTACCTTCTATAGGAAGCATGCCAGAGAATGAGCCCATGGCCTCATATTTAAAGGCCCTACGTCCCAAAAGCAGTTTTACATGAAAAGCCTTCAAATTCAAAAGCATCTGGTCCAAAAGCAATGCCCAAAAGCTGCCGGCGTAAATCACGGAAATCCGTACAACTGCCACGTTAGCAGTCAGCACAAAACGCGGAAATTCGTACAGTCTGTCAAGTCATCATGTCAACGTAAAATCAAGATTTTCCGTACAGCTGCCACATCATCAAATTCTACGTTGTGTGTGAGGGTCCAACTTTATTTGAATTCCTTTATGTCACTTGGACCCCGTTGGACAGGGTCCCATAAGTTTGTAGGACTTCGTCTGATGTTGCTTGTTCTTCTTAGGGTTTAGGCCCCTTGGCCTTGATCTGCAAGTTGGCTCCATTCTTCAGGGCTTGACACGTCAGCAGTTTGTGACACGCCTCCTCCCCCCCCTCCACCTTCACCCCCACCTATCACTCCTCTCTCCCCGGTGGGGCCCTCAGCCTCATCTCCCGACCCCTCCCTCACTCCTCAGGCGCAAGGGACTGGACATGCGTCTGCAGCAAGGCGGTCTCTTGATAGTGCTTTTGCTACGAGCCGTGTGGCTCGGCAAGGACATCCCCATCCGAGGCCGCCATTTCTTGTTCAGACTTCACCTTTTGTAGCAGTCCCTCGATGTTTAGCTTTGACATTCGCAGACGCGCTTCACCATGATTCCTAGGTGACTATTCTCTCGACCTGGAGGAGGCTTGCTTTCGAGTCCACGTCCTCTTTCTTGCAGCTCGAGGCATTGACGCTCTGGATACAACGATAGGTTTTTCCTTTCCACTGTGCGGCAAGGATCCTACAGAGTCGACCTTGCACACAGTTCTTGACTGGCTCCAGATCCAGGCGGCTGAGTTCTTACACCACACAGGGGACTTAGGGGTGACAGATCTGGTACAGATACTTTGGCCTTTAGCGAAGTTCAGTGTGACGCCGCTGGATGTAGCAGGTTGCAAGCACATTGTGGTGCATTTGTTTTCTGATACTCAGAGCCCTCCTTGCTATGTATTTGTACATGAGGATTTGTAGCAGGGCTACAATGTCACTTCACAGGGCAGACAGTTGGACAGTTGGCTACACTGGGTCTGGTTCACACTGGACGGACCTCTGGTCTAGGGAGTGACACGTGGCAGGGTACCTACCGACGGTGGTCTAGTGGACCTTGTGGCCAGGTCACCACATGGCTGACATTATGAGCCGTTGGTGGCTCTTTATGGTGGTACATATGAGTAGTAGCGGTTGGTGATGTTATCATCTTCTTCACCTTTGATCTTGTACATAGTCGTCTAGAGTGAGGCTTACACAGAGCACTGCTTCACCATCCCTGCACATCTGAGCCTCGACACCCCATTTGTACGCTGAGTGCGCTGCCACGCCCGAGTCTGGACATGGTGCTTTGAGCTAGTCGAGTCCACTTGTTCTGGTCCACTGTTCTGTCTCTGTTGTTATCCATTGTTTCTATGTTTCATTCTGTTTGAGAGAGTTTCCATTTGTTTGAGAGAGTTTCCATTTGTTTGAGTGAGATTGTCACGCACATTGCACTGAGGGGCACCCACACTGTAGAGAGCACGACACATTATCCACGCTACAGGATTCTTGGAGAGAGGATGTAACCCTACGGGCTGCACGCTCGGCTTGGGCCTGGGTGAAAAAGTCACTCTAGACGTGCTTGTCTAGAGGTCGTTCGGATGCGGATTACTCCCCATCCAAACCGGCCTCAAAGATAGCGAGGTTGGCTGTTGTTGCAGCATCTGTTTTCTCTCAGACTCCATGAGGATCATCTCATGTAATGTGCAGGGATTAGGAGGGCCCCAGTTTCAACGTCAGAGGGGTGGGCTGCATGAGGAGCTTCAGCGATCCCTTGTGGGTGGTGAGATTGATATTCTTATGCTACAGGAGCATCATCTGTGTGAGAGCCGCATTAGACGATGTGGTCAGATTTTGCATGGTCGCTATGAGACGTTCTGATCAGCTGCATCTGGACCTGGAGGCATCGAGGGAGGGGTATGTATGACTATTGCCAATTCTTTGCAGCAGGCCATTGTGGGCAGATGTATTATTATACCAGGCAGAGCGCAGTGGATTACTATACAGGTTTACGGTTGCCTCACGGTTTCCTGAACATATATGCGTCCAATGTGGCAAGTGCACGTTCAGAGTTCTGGTTTCAGGTTCTTGAGTCTTTGCTGGTTCTTGAGTCTTTGCTGCATGGAGAGCAGTGGTGTGTTGAAAGGGACTTCAACATAATGACAGACTCCTCTGACCGGATTGGAGGTGGCCATGCTATGGTGCATGGGGCTGAGCTTGCAGGTTGGGAGCGGCTATGTATGACTATGAGGGTTTCTGATGTTTGGCAGCACTCAGGTTTTGTGAGGACCCAGAATGCTTGGCTTTCTCTCGCTTTGATCACAGGGTTGGAGGAGTGAATCTATCTAGGATAAATCGCTTCTACGCCAGTGACCACATTTGTGGCATGTGGGGATGTGTTTGCATCCTCGTAGGGACTACTTTCTCCGACCATGCGCCAATGATTCTCACATTGACAGACAGACAAAGGAGGGGGTGGTGCGCTGCAACGCATTCCCGAGCGGATCTTGTTCTCGAGCTTAGAGAGTGAGTAAAGGCTAAGAGTCTGAACACACAAGACACCCCTACTGGTAGAGTCGCCTTTGGATTGACAGAGCTTAGCCGCTTCTTTCTTCAGGATTCTACAACTCGTTTGGCTGCAGCCAGGGAGGATGAGAAGCGTCTTCGACGGGACATTGTTTCCTTACAGAGGATGCTGGAGCAACATCCAGACAGCCCATGGTTGGAGGAGGAGATGTGGCAAGCTAGGTTGGCTAGCATTGAGGAGCGGCGCCATGAGTTTGCCTTTAATCAGCACGCATCTCAGTGGACCCAGGTGGGTGACCGAGTTACTAGGGAGTTTTTTGAGATAGTGGGGCCTTGCCATGCTCACACCAGTGCTAGCAAGTTGAGGAGGCTTGATGGATCAGTTGCTTAAGAGCCTGAGGCGAGTAACTCTGTTTCAGTGGCTAGTTGCACACAGAGCTACAGAAGTGGGGAGCTGGTTGGTACATAGTGGCCTCTCGGCAATCTGTGCAGCTTGCGACCATCCTTTGGAGAGTCAACGTCATTGTCTGTGGGACTTTCCCATGGCACAACATGTTTGGCTTCGGGTTATGCGGCTATGCCAGCTCTTTCTACAGCTCGACAGTACACTTGGGGTGTTGCTGCCTGGCCTACCCTCACGGCGCGGCACTACAATTTGAGCTATCATCTACTAGTAGGATGATAGTGATCTAGGGGGGTCGACCTACACTTCGGCTTGCTACAAAGCTTACCCCCCAGGAGTGGAGCAATGAGAGAGAGGTGTTGGGAGCTCGTGTAGCAGGCTATAGTGTCACTTTCACAGGACACAGTTAGTACAATTGGTCTAGGCTGGTTCACACTAGACGGACCCTCTGGGGTGGGGAGTGACGTGGCAGGGTACCGACGATGTTCTAGTGGACATCGTGGCCAGGTCACCGCATAGCTGACATTTATGAGCTGTTGGTGGCTCTTTATGGTGGTACATATGAGTAGTAGCGATTGGGTATCGGGATTATCTGCTTCACCTCTGGTCCAACGACGTGGTCGTCTTGGTTGAGTCTACACACAGAGCACGTCTTCACCATCCCGGCACATCTGAGCCTCGACACCCCCATTGTACTTGTGAGTCCTGGGCTAGAGATAAGTGTGCTGCCACGCTAGAGTCTTGTATTAGTTCTTTGAGATAGTCGATTCATATGTTTTGGTCTGCTGTTGTGTCTCTGTGAGCTTAGTTGTTGTCTATTTGTTCCTTTGTTTTCAGTCTGTTTGAGTGAGATTGTCACGCACATTGCACTGAGGAGCACCCATTGTAGAGAGCACGACACATTATCCGCGCTACAGGTGCTCTCATTTTGGCGATCACGGTGGGACCTCAACTGAAATCTCACTCTGAGGTACAAATCTTGAAGCTAGTTGGGTCTATCTAGCTTCGCCTACCTTGCCTTGCACTGTTCCTCTCTCGCCTGGTCCAATAGGTCTAGTCTCTCGCACTAGTCATCTCTCGCCCTGGTCTAGACCTTGTCCTTGGTCCAGCCTAGTCTCGTCCCTGGTCCAACCTGGTCTAGTCACTTGCCAGCCTGGTCTCGTCCTTGGTCCAGCTTGGTCTAGTCACTTGCCTGGTCTAGTAGAGTCTAGACCAGTCTTCAGTCAGTTCAAAGTTTTCTTGCCCAAAAGCTTGGTTGGTTTGGTGGTCGCTGCATGACCCATACAAGGACGTCAGTCGAGCGTCAAAGCGCACTACCGAGTCCTCTGAAGTACTACAACAGAAAACGACCCTTGGAACCTGTTAGAAGTCCATCAACTCAACCATACCTCCACGTACGACATCACCCATTCCTCCCTCCAGTTCCACCTCTTCCAGATCACCTTCTCCAGTAAAGCTCTCTCCTATTCTGCTACAGCAGGCTATTGAGCAACAGGCTCAGCAAGGGGCCATGGAGCCGTTGGCTAGCGTTTTGGCTAAGGTAAACATCAAGTTCCCTACATTCAAAGGACTCTCTTCAGAAGATGCTGACGATCGTGCAAGGAGATTTGTATCTCTCTGTAGGGGTCGGGGTCTTTACAGGGAAGATGCTTATTTGGTACTCTTTCCATCCACCTTGGATGGCGTAGCAGACAAATGGTACAACCAGTTTGCAAAGAACCATTTTGCAACTTGGGCAAGCCTTAAGACAGCAGTTCTGTGCAGCCTTCAGGCCAGGTGACTACCAAGAGAAGGTGTTGGATGAGTTGGCCAACATGGTGCTCCAGCCAGAGGAGACTTTTGCAGAACTTATGACGAAAACCAAGTCTCTGGTTGCCAAGCTTCCCCAGCAACCAGGTTAAGAAGTGGGTAGAGAAGGCGCTTCCCAAAAGTTCTCAGCAAAAACTACGAGAGTCTTCGACCCTTCGCCACTTTGGAGGAGTTCATCGCAGTTGCTACGAGGATAGAGGGGGCTAGGAAGCTGTTCACCAACCCCCCTCACATAGAGACCCCCTCTCTGTTTTTGGAAAGTCCTTCTGACCCTTTAACTTCTTTACGTAGGGAACTGGTAGCCCTAAAGTTACAGCGAGCTCTTCAAGAGGAGAGGTCCTTCTCTCTTAGACAAGAGAAGCCTCCACATCACGAGGCATTGGAACAGATTAAGTGCGAGCTAGAAGAGCTCAAGTGTCAGCAAGAGACTAGGGCTACGGTTTGGTGTAGCTCATGCCGCTCTCCAGGGCACCCTCCACAGGAATGCCCCCTTCGGGTTTACTGCCACTTCTCTGAAAAATCTGGACATGAGGACAAGGATTGTTACTACCTCAAGGGATTGCGAGAAATACAGCAAAGTCTTGGTCCTTCTCTTCAGCAAGGGCTAGCACCTGCATCCAACATGGTTTCTCCCTGTGACCATCCACACCATATGCCACCTTTGTTGACAGCCCCTCCTATGCAAGGTATGCAGAGCACTTTTCCCTCTCAGAGCTTTTATCATACCCATGCTCCCCCATCACCTCAAAGCTTCTATGCCTCCACCTCCAACTCAATGCACCAAGAGCAAGGACCACCTCGCCCCTTCGACTCGCCTTTTGAATCGGCCCATTTTGTGCTGCAGATGCGGGGAATATGGGCATTACCAAAGCAAATGCCCCCTGCCGGAAGGGTCCCCTCCCTGCCGTCATTGCCCCAAAACGAAGGATCACTACAGTAAGGATTGCCCTAAAATTCGTGCATCCACGGCTTCGAACCCAAGTCACAGCCAGAATGATTTTGCCTTTCCCAAGCTCAATTTGATAGCAGTTAGCACCGTTTCTCAGCCGCCCTCTTCTACCCACGTGGTTACACCTCAAAATAAGCCGCCACAGTTGGTAGAGGAACCATCTGGCGTCCTCACCCGGGCCCAGAGAGCCGCTCTTGGTCTTAGCATTCCAGCAAGTTCAACTCTCCCACACATTCTCACACCAGTGGATACTCTGCCTTCAGCTGTAAACAAGCCATCCCCCAGTGCCATGAAGGAATCCAAATCTTTGCTCTATGATCTTGATGAGGTTTTCTTGGAAGCAATTTCCGATCTACAGAAGATCAAGGTAGCAGAGGAACAACAGGTAGAAAAAGAGAAGCTTACAGCAGAGACAGTCTTGAAGAACACTTTCCAACAAGTGTCCCTCTATGACATGCTGTGACTAGATGCGAATTTTAGAAGTGACACCCTTGCTATTATTCAATTACTTTACCCCGGAATAAGTCCTAGTGGCGGGCACTTCCCAGTGCGACCATCAGAGTCCTATATGATATCCAATCCTGCTGCTCCACTCACTGATTATAGAAGCCCTCGCTTGACAGTGTCCGTGTTGGGTCGGCAATTCTCAGGAGTGATAGTGGATGGTGGATCTGGCATCAACTTGATGCCCGAGTTCACTATGTTAGCTCTAGGTCTATAGCCTACTCGCCCTGCTTCCTTCACAGTTACATTGGTCAACTAGCGGACAGTCTACCCAGTGGGCATAGCGTACAATGTGGCTCTGTAGGTACAAAACTTTACTTTTAACTTGGATTTTTTTGTGGTTCGTCTTCCCGAGGTTGACGGCAGATTTCGCTTGATCATTGGAAGACCATGGCTGCGACACACTAAAGCACTTCGTGATTGGGGAAACGACGCAATGTGGATACATACTTCTGGCTCCGCGATGCAACCCATTCTCTTAGAAGGAGGTATGGATCTAGTGGTGCAGCAAGTTTCTTTGTCAATGGAAACCAACCCTGAACAAGAACACCCTACTACACCTGAAGGGTCAGACGAAGATCTGTTGGAGTGGTTGGAGGCTACCAAATCTATGCCTTGTTATGGAGTCTCTATTCACTCTTTGCTTGAAGGTACACCCTCTTCAAATGTTTCCACAGTAACTAAACCTAATGAGCCACGTGAGCCTATGAAGAAGCATAGAAGCAGTAAGAAATCTCCTCTACAAGAGTTTACCCCCCCTCAAACATCAACCCCTTTGGTGTCTGTTTCTCTGACTAGAACAAAGCTCTCCTCTGTGTCTGTCAAACTCCCTTCACAGAGCCCGTCCTGCAAGATGAATTCCAAGATCATGATAGTTGTCTTGCTCATGATAGTTGTGTGCTACTTACTTGCCCCTAGCTACCCCTATCCCCTCGACCCTACACACAATTAGAATGCCCACATCCTTAGGGTTCACAGTTATACAAAGAGATCATCAAGAGCGCCGAACATTGTTATTCCCATCATCTACAAGAGAGTCACCAAAACAAAAGAAAGCAAGCACTAATGCTAGGCACTACTGCTGTAGGCTCCTGGCGGCAGGGCCTCCTCCATTGGTACTGGCTCCTACATTCAGTTGTTCAGCGGCCGGTGGAGGTGGAGCTGGGCCGAGAGCAGTTGCAGGTGAGCTCCATCATCCCCGCCACTCCTCGTCCCCTCCCTTACCCTCGCTCCTACCCAATTTCCCCTCGCCCGTTCCCACCCCCTCCCTTGCCCTCGCCACTACCCAATTACCCCTCCTCGACCCTACCCTCCCCTCACACCCCCTCGCCCCCTACCCACCACTCGCTCTAGTCCCTTCCCCTCACCAACCCTCGCCCCCTACCCACCACTCGCTCTAGTCCCTTCCCCTCACCAACCCTCGCCCTAGTCCCCGTCACCACCCCTCGCCCCTAGTCCCTCCCCTCACTTGCCCTCGCCCTTGCCCTTTCCTATCCCCTCGTCTTTCATCCTTGCCCCTCCCCCTCACCCTCACCCTCGCCCTTGCCCTCCCCTTCCCCTATCCCCTCGCCCTTCCCTATTCCCTCGCCCTCACCAACCCTCGCCCTCGTCTCCCTCACCACCCCTCGCTCCTAGTCCCTCCCCTCACTTGCCCTCACCCTTGGCCTCCCTCCCTCCCTCCCTCCCTCCCTCCCTCGCCCCTACCCAAATTTTCTCTCCCCTCGCCCCTACCCACACCCTCACCAGCCCTCGCCCCTACCCTTTCTCCCTCGCCCCTACCAGCTCTCGCCCCCCCCTCTCTCCCTCGCCCCTACCCACCAACTCACCAACCCTCGCCCCCCCCTTTCTCCCCCGCCCCTACCCACCCCCTCACCAGCCCTCACCCTCAGCCATAGTAACAGGGAATGGCTGTTTTCAGGTCTCCGTTTCCCGTTCCCATTCGAAGTTCCCGTTCTGAATCCCCGTTCCGTGTTTCAAACGTGAGTACCCGTACAGGGAATGGCATTTTGTTCCGCGTTCCCTTTCCCCGTTCTCGTTCCGGTTTTCCGTTCCTGGTAACTATGCCCTCACCAGCTCTCGCCCCCCCCTCTCTCCCTCGCCCCTACCCACCCCCTCACCAGCCCTCGCCCCTGCTCTTGCACCCTTGCCCCTACCCACCCTCTCACCAGCTCTCGCCCCCCTCTCTCTCCCTCGCCCCTACTCACCCCTCACCAGCCCTCGCCCCTACTCTTTCCCCTTCGCCCCTACCTTGCCCCTCACACCCCCTCGCCCCCTCTCACCAGCTCTCGCCCCCCTCTCTCCCACGCCCCTACCCACCCCCTCACCAGCCCTCGCCCTACCCTCGCCCCTACCCTCCCCCTCACCTTCCCCTCGCCCCTACCCAGCCCCTCTCTCCACCATCAGGCAGTTGATTTGCTGACAAAAATCGGTCAATGTCATCTACATCTAGAAGAAGACACAATCCATCCGCTACGGCAATTCTAGCTGCTAGCATCGACTCGTGTTCTAAAGGCCTCTTTGACATCTTCAAGATTAAAGCTTCACTGCATCCTTCTGCTTGGCCAGAATAGTCCTCAACTTCCAACAATGGTCGAGGTCTCCTAATTGAGGAGAAAGGGACCCTTCCTAGTCCATCCACTGGAACAAAGGTTGGCTGCATCGCTGGGGGAGGTCTGTGGGAAGGTGAGTCACGAAGATGAGACGGAGCAAAATGAAAGTGGCATCTTTGTCCACCTGCAAGCTTGGCTTAAGCAGCTTGATGATAGTAATCATCAATGTACAAATCAGTATTGTGTGCTGCCGCAAGCTTTAGTTTTGCAATACTTTCAATTTCCTCTGCTGACATATATTTCGACCTAAATTGCTGCGCAAATTACTTCTGTTCAGAAGGTTTGCTGAATCAAAAGGACCTTGTTGATAGGCATGTCCTGGTAACCTGTTTCGTTGTTGCAATTTATGGCGAAAATATCTTCCCACTTGTATTATAATGATGATGTTCATTAGGCTTCTGTATGTTGGGTTAAAGGCCTAAGTAACCCCTTTTTGTACATTTTTATACTTTGTCTAAGTTCATATTGAACCTGGACACATTTTTTAAAGGTCACTTATAATAAAAGTGGGAAAACCCAAAACTCACTTATTGAGTTTTCCCCAAAAACGTGAGCTCTCTCTCTCTCCCTCTTTGTTCTGCTAGCGCTTCCCTTCTGCAGCACAGTGCCTCCGCTTTAAGCCTCAAGGCCCGCACATCTTCGCGTGCTCTATCACTTGCACACACCGCCATGCCCTCATCATTGAGCATAGCTGGACTAGGTCATTTTCGTCTCACTAAGGTTATGGAGGATAAAGATGCGCTGGATCCAAACCGAGCGTATCTCATTGCTGTGGAGCTTTATTCTGTTTTGCCAATTGGGATTCTTGGATTATGCAATCATATTGAGTCCCGCCTATCCAAAGGCTTAAAACGTTTGCAAGCAATGCAGTGTGTTTAAACTCCACTTTTGGGCCTAGATCCCGCTTCAAGAAAGATGTACAGACGCAGTCCCTAATGGTCTTCTTTCACAGTTTTTTCAGTATTTCCTCTCACCGAGACGGTGAGCGGTCTTGTGGCGGGCAACCTGTAGCAGGCTACAGTGTCACTTTCACAGGACACAGTTAGTACAATTGGTCTAGGCTGGTTCACACTGGACGGACCCTCTGGGCTGGGGAGTGACACGTGGTAGGGTACTGACGGTGGTCTAGTGGACATCGTGGCCAGGTCACCGCATGGATGACATTTATGAGCCGTTGGTGGCTCTTTATGGTGATACATATGAGTAGTAGCGGTTGGTTATGGGGATTATCTGCTTCACCTCTAGTCCAACGACCTGGTCGTCTTGGTTGAGTCTACACACAGCACGTCTTCACCATCCCGGCACATCTGAGCCTCGACACCCCCATTGTACCTGTAAGTCCTGGGCTGGAGCTGAGTGTGTTGCCACGCCAGAGTCTTGTATCAGTTCTTTGAGATAGTCGATTCATATGTTCTGGTCTGCTGTTGTGTCTCTGTGAGCTCAGTTGTTGTCTATTTGTTCCTTTGTTTTCAGTCTGTTTGAGTGAGATTGTCACGCACATTGCACTGAGCAGCACCCATTGTAGAGAGCACGACACATTATCCGCGCTACAACTCGCCTTTAACCCAACAACCTGCCACTTGAAGGCATAAATGACGCCTTTAAGTTAACCAACTCCCCACCAGCTGTATGCAATGCTCATGTTGAGCCTTAGCAAGACTCTTGGTGAGAACATCTGCAGGGTTATCCTGTGAGTGAATCTTAGTCAAGGTGACTAGACCATTCTCCAATACCTATCGTATGAAGTGGTATCGCACATCAATGTGCTTTGTCCGTGCATGAAACATGGCATTCTTGGCCAAATAGACAACACTCTGGCTATCACATCCCAAGACAGGAGTACTAGCAGGCATACCAAGCTCTAATACCACAGTCCAATTCTGAATTTTTTGCAAATTTACTGTTTTGGCGCATCAATCGATTCCCATGAATGCCCCATGCTCTTCCCATTAAAAACAGGTCCATTTGATGCAAATTGATGCGCCAAAACAGTAAATTTGCAGAAAATTCAGAATTGGACTGTTTTTATGTACACAAATTGAGGTTTATGTATGCCTTTTGTGGGTTTATGCAAGTACGCGTTGGGGATACTTGTTAATTGCTGAAATTTTCAGCACATTGTATGCAACGTGCGGTACATTGTGATCACTGGAAATTTTCAGATTTTGTGTAGACACTTTCTGCTGCATTTTTATCCATGCAAATGGCCTCTACTTCCTCGTCGTCTGATGCAAGAGGTTGATGGAAATCAAGCGATTTGACGGTACAGGTTTCGACCTATGGCAGAACAGGATGCAGGGGATTTCGTTCCTCAAGGATTGTGAGGACGCCCTTTTGGCTGTGATATGCCGGATGAGGATTGGGCCAAGCTCAACAGGAGGGCAAAGGCCTATATCAAAATGGCTATGACCGATGACATTCTGGTGGACATAAAGGGCTTGGACACTGCATATTCAATTTGGCATAAGTTGAAGGCCACTTATGAGAATGCCACCCCTGTGAATCAGGTGTATTTGATGCGCAAACTGGTGAACATGATGCTTGACGAAGCCAAGTACTTAAGTGCTTTCACCAGTGTTATGAGTGAGCTATAGGATACTGGGCTTCAACCTTTTGATGACATGTTGAGAGCCATAGTTTTGTTGATGACTTTGCCAGACTCTTGGGAAACGCTTGTGGTTTCTTTGAGTAATAGCCCCAACCTCACATATGATGGAGTGCGAGGCTCCATCTTAAATGAGGAAATTAGACGCAAGTCTAGTGGTGGGGAAGGTGGCAGTTTTGCTTACAATGCGAGAGGCAGAAGTCAGAAGCAAAATACAGGTACCAAGACTCAAAACAGGAGCAAAAGAAAGTCTAGGGATAAGGATGTGACTTGTTACCAGTGTGGCAGAAAAGGCCATAAGAAGCCAGATTGTAGGTATTTCAAGAAAGAGCTGGAAAGAAACAAGGAATCACAGGAGAAGAAGAAGGCAGAGGATAAGAAAGGGGAAAAATCAGCAGTTACTTCGTCCAAGTATTCGGAGACTGTCAATGTATCCTCTAGTGTGGTTATTACAGAGTTATCCGACAGTGAGGAGATCTTGGTTGCAGCTTCATGCCCCTCACATTTTGTTGTAGCAAATGCAGAAGACATGCTTATCTCACGTAGAGATGTCATTGATGCATTGCTAAGTGCGAATGATGGCCTTACACAGTCTTGGATAGTAGACTCGGGTGCCTCATTTCATGTGACTCCATCTGTGGAGTGTTTTGCTTCTTATCATGCAGGCAAGTGTGGCAAGGTTTACCTTGGGGATAACCATGCTTGTGACATTGCAGGAATGGGCACTGTGCGCTTCGCATTAAACAATGGCCAAGAGTTTATGCTTAAAGATGTAAGGTATGTACCAGGCATCAAAAAGAGTCTATTGTCTGTTGGCTAGATGGATGCACAGGGTTATACAACCATTTTTACTGGGGGTTCATGAAAGTTGCTTAAGGGATCAATGCTCATTGTCAAGGGATGCAAGAGTTGTACATTGTACTATTTACATGGCAAAGCTTTGCCTGGCAAGTTTCTTGCAGTGGCCAAAGTTGCTTCTCATTTGGAGTTGTGGCACAAAAGACTTGGCCATATGAGCTAGAAGGGATTTGATGTGCTCTCCTCTCTGAAGAGGGTTGATGTAAAGGGCACCAAGTTATATTTTTGTAATGATTGTTTATATGGTAAACAAAAGAAGTCTTCTTATTATTCTGGTGTCTCGCGCAAAGCTAATGCTCTTGATTTAATTCACTCCGATGTATGTTGAATGCCTGTTAAGTCTTTTGGTGGTGCATTATACTTTGTTACATTCATTGATGATTGCACTAGGAAAGGTTGGGCATATTTGTTAAAGAATAAGAGTGAGACATTTAATGCATTTAAGAGGTTTCATGCTTTTGTGAGCACGCAAAAGGGTAGTAAGCTTAAATGTCTGAGATCGGACAATGGGGGGGAGTACACGTCTACTGAATTTCAGCGTTATTGCGAAGAATATGGGATTAAAAGGGAGTTGACAGCCCCTTATAATCCATCTTCTAATGGTGTGGCTGAGAGGTATAAACGTACTTTATGCGAGAGAGTGCGTTGCATGTTGTCCACGGCTAATCTCCCTCATATGTTTTGGGGAGAGGATTTGAAAACTGCAGTTCATGTATGCAATCGCTCTCCTAACAGTACGCTGAAAAATGACATTCCAAAGGAGGTTTGGTCTTGCAAACCTGCCTCTTATGATCATTTGAGAGTGTTTGGCTGCGAGGCTTTTGTCCATGTTCATAATGACTTAAGGACACAGCTAGATGCCAAGTCTATCGAAGGACTCTTCCTAGGTTATGGGAAAAAGGGTGAAATGGGCTACAGAATATGGTTGCCTCAGTTTAAGAGGGTAGTACGCAGCCGAGATGTAGTGTTCAATGAGGCTAAATTGCTGAAAAATGCTACATCTTCTGAAATTGACAAGAAATCGGTCAAATTTTAGCCTCTCTTGCCACCTATTGATGTTGAAAAAGAGCCTCAGGATGCATTACCGCAAGCTGAAATTGATAATCAGCCGGTTAACCTAGAGTTAGAAGAGGTAGGACATGATTTAGATGCTCCAAATGAGGATGGACAGCCACCTGTCATGGTTGAAAATGATTTTCAGCAGCATGAGCATGCTGAAAATGAGTTGCCTCCTGATGTAGAACCTGTGCGCCTGAGAATGTAGATAATTGGGTACGCAGGTCTACTCGTGTCAGAAGGTTGATACAGGGCTTTGAGCCCTCTTTGCATCATGTTATGTTGACAGATGAAGGAGAGCCTCTTACGTATAAAGAGGCAAAGACATGTGAGTCAAGCAGTAAGTGGGAGCTTGCAATGCAAGAGGAAATGAAATCCTTGTATGCAAATGATACTTCGGATCTTGTACCATTGCCTAAAGGGAGAAAGGCTCTTCCTAACAAATGGGTATACTAGATTAAGATTGTGGATGAAAAACCCAAGTATAAAGCAAGATTGGTTGCAAAAGGATATGGACAGAAAGAAGGAATTGATTTTCAAGAAATCTTTTCTCTCGTTGTAGAGCTTACAACTTTACGTGTCTTTTTTGCTCTCGTTGCGGGGCTTGATTTGGAATTGAATCAAATGGATGTAAAAACAGCTTTTCTTCATAGTGACATTGATGAAGATATCTACATGAAGCAACCTGAGGGTTTTGTAGTTCCTGATAGAAAGGAACTTGTATGCAAACTAAGAAGGGCACTGTATGGTTTGAGGCAATCATCACGTTAGTGGTACAAAAAGTTTTATACTTTTATGCTGTCTCAAGGCTTTAAACGCAGCCATTCAGACCATTGTTTGTATACAAAGAAGGATAATGACGGAAGTCCTATAATCCTTGTGCTATATGTAGATGATATGTTGATTGCTGGGAAGCATAAGTCTATCATTGATGCTCTTAAACGTCAGCTGATTTCAGCTTTTGCAATGAAGGATTTAGGTGATGCTGAGCACATCTTGGGCATGAGAATCAAGAGAGATAGAAAGCTGAAATTGCTCTTCTTATCTCAAGAAAAGTACATTGCTAAAGTACTTGACAGGTTTAACATGGCTGAAGCTAAGTCACTTGGAGTACCTTTACCTCCACACACAAAACATAGCAAAGCCGACTGCCCAAAGGATGACGTGGCAGTGAATGCTATGAAGGGAATCCCTTATGCATCAGCTTGTGGTTCTCTTATGTATGCTATGGTTGCCACTCCTCCTGACATTGCCCATGCGGTGGGAGTTGTTAGTAGATACATGTCCAATCCCGGCAAAGCACATTGGGAAGCTGTGAAATGCATTCTGAGATACTTGTCAGGTACACAATCTAGGTGTATATGCTATGGCAAAAGTGACATGAAGTTGCAGGGCTATTGTGATGCAGATATGGCAGGTGACTTGGATACCAAGAAGTCCACTAGTGGCTATGTGTTTGCTATTGCTGGTGGTGCTGTCTCTTGGTGTTCACGACTGCAGAAAATTGTGGCATTGAGTACTACTTAGGCTGAATATATTTCAGCTAAACTGAGGCTTCTAAAGAGGCGATATGGTTGGGCAGACTTGTCAAAGAGCTTGGTATGCCTGCTAGTACTCCTGTCTTGGGATGTGATAGCCAAAGTGCTGTCTATTTGGCCAAGAATGCCATGTTTCATGCACGGACAAAGCACATTGATGTGCAATACCACTTCATACGACAGGTATTGGAGGATGGTCTAGTCACCTTGACTAAGATTCACTCACAGGATAACCCTGCAGATGTTCTCACCAAGAGTCTTGCTAAGGCTCAACATGAGCATTGCATACAGCTGGTGGGAGTTGGTTAACTTAAAGGCGTCATTTATGCCTTTAAGTGGGAGGTTGTTGGGTTAAAGGCCTAAATAACCCCTTTTTGTACATTTTTATACTTTTTCTATGTTCATATTGAACCTAAGTTCATATTGAACCTGGACACATTTTTTAAAGGTCACTTATAATAAAAGTGGGAAAACCCAAAACTCACTTATTGAGTTTTTCCCAAAAACGTGAGCTCTCTCTCTCTCCCTCTTCGTTCTGCTAGCGCTTCCCTTCTGTAGGACAGTGTCTCCGATTAAAGCATCAAGGCCTGCACATCTTCGCGTGCTCTATCACTTGCACACACCGCCGCGCCCTCATCACTGTAGCATAGCTGGACCAGGTCATTTTCGTCTCACTAAGGTTATGGAGAATAAACATGCGTTGGATCCAAACCGAGCGTATCTTATTGCTGTGGAGCTTAATTCTGTTTTGCCAATTGGGATTCTTGGATTATGTGATCATATTGAGTCCCGCCTATCCAAAGGCTTAAAACGTTTGCAAGCAGTGCAGTGTGTTTAAACTCCACTTTTGGGCCTAGATCCTACTTCAAGAAAGATGTACAGACGCAATACCTAATGGTCTTCTTTCACAATTTTTTTAGTATTTCCTCTCATCGAGACGGTGAGCGGTCTTGTGGCGGGCAACCTGTAGCAGGCTACAGTGTCACGTTCACAGGACACAGTTAGTACAATTGGTCTAGGCTGGTTCACACTGGACGGACCCTCTGGGCTGGGGAGTGACACATGGTAGGGTACCGATGGTGGTCTAGTGGACATCGTGGCCAGGTCACCGCATGGCTGACATTTATGAGCCGTTGGTGGCTCTTTATGGTGGTACATATGAGTAGTATCCGTTGGTTATGGGGATTATCTGCTTCACCTCTAGTCCAACGACCTGGTCGTCTTGGTTGAGTCTACACACAGAGCACGTCTTCACCATCCCGGCACATCTGAGCCTCGACACCCCCATTGTACCTATGAGTCCTGGGCTGGAGCTGAGTGTGTTGCCACGCCAGAGTCTTGTATTAGTTCTTTGAGATAGTCGATTCATATGTTCTCGTCTGCTGTTGTGTCTCTGTGAGCTCAGTTGTTGTCTATTTGTTTCTTTGTTTTCAGTCTGTTTGAGTGAGATTGTCACGCACATTGCACTGAGGAGCACCCACTTTAGAGAGCACGACACATTATCCGCGCTACAACTCGTCTGTGGCCCGACACGGTGGTTCATTTGCCGGGCCCGTTGTTTCCGCATTTTCGAGGCTCGCCCTGTCCCACCGACAGAGACTGCTTGCGACTTTTGGCTAGAGTTGGTCCATACTCTCAGGGGCTAGTTTGAGAGACTTCAAGGAAGCTCTGACTGCAGGTAGGAGCGCAGAGAGGCTTTCCTACGATTTTGGCGTCCTGGTTTCTTCACCATGGTCAAGGGTGCACCTAAATGGTACTACCATCCACCTGTGTGGCTTTTCCCGCTTTTCCCTCCTGCCATCTTGTGATTTATGCCCCATTGTACATATTTTGTTCTCACTGGGAGAGTCTCCCCTTGTCTTTGATGTAGCCCTCTCTAGTAGAGATGGTTGTAGCCCTATGGGCAGATTTCAGCATCTTATGGAAGGATTTTGCTCGAGAAAAGAAAAGAAATACCGAAAGGGGCGCCAAGGTTTGGGGCCAGTGCTCTCTGGGGTGGAACTCCGCCATGTGTGTCGTGCATCTCTTTCAGTTCAATTGTTATTTGAAGTGGTTAAAGTTGTTCAGTCTGTTCTTTTTCGTTGGCACATGGTGCTCGTCTTGTGACAGTGGTGTTAGAGCTCTAGGCGTGTGCTTTTCTAAAATCACACTGGTCCTACCAAACAGCAGACAAAGCAAGCTGGCACTTCCAAAGTTTAGCGGAAATTTTATTTAAAGAATCTTCGTGTCCCGATCTCAGACTTATTAGCCAGTCCCACTCTTACTTCATCGCGTATCGGGCGTGCTTCCGTCTTCATCCCTCTGTCTTACAGGGCATAAGCCATAAAGATCACTTGCGAAAAAGGATCAAGGAATTCTTTTCAAGCTGCTCTTTTTTTCAAAGGCAGTGGCATGGAGTGGTGGATGTTTATAACTACCAAGCTGTACACACCAAGGACTTGGCAAGCTTTCAAGATGTTTTTTTTGCCGAAGTTACATGCCTTCAGACATCTTCCTTTGGATTGCAGCTTCTGGCAGAGTGGGGTATCCTGAAATGCTTGCCACAGAAAGCCTAGCAGATTAAAACTTGAAATTTCTCGACATCTCTCAACGGGTATCTCTTCTCGAGCTGATAACCTTGGAGGTGCAGTGTGATTGCTACAGCTTGGGACTACCATCGCCGCGAGAGGAACACTGTCTGTCCAAGCGCTAATGGACCATGCTGTGGCCGGCTATGACCTTGTGAAAGGAACCTAACCTTGCTTTTTGGTGCAGGTCTCAAGATGGAAACTTAGTCGATTATTCGAGCTTGATTTTTAACTTTGAGTTTTGTTTCAGAACTTGTTTGGTGATCCTGTTTGGAATTTGAAACTTGTTTGAAATGGATGGCATGTGTTTTGAATCTATCTTGGTGTCGATTTGAATTGTTTGACTGTGGTTTTAATACTGGTTTCAATGATTGGTGATTTTACTCCCTGGTGGAGTACTGACAAATGATGTGTGAGAATGCTTGTTCATACTCATGGCGCGGACCCTTGTGGTCATTTACCGGGGGGGGGGGGCGGGGGTATTGTTGTTGTTACTCATGGCCCGGACCTGGATGGTTGTTTACGGGAAGAGTATTATGAAGTCTGAGTAGTGGTTACTCTCAGCACCTCCAAACGACGCAGGCTGCGGTCTGAGGGGCGTTTGGTTGTAAAAGGCCTCTATATCTACCGGCCCGGACCTTTTTAGGTTATGCGGGAGGAGTGATGAGGGAGTCGTTGAGTATCTTGCGGCCGACCTTGTTAGGTTATGCGGGAGGAGTGTTCATCGACGGTTTTATGTTTCTATGTCTTGTAACATGCATATGTGAGCATTTGTGTTGTATTCTGATGTGCCAACCACTGAGTATTCCTTATTGGATGAGATACTTCTGGGAAACAAATGACCCAAGATATCAAGAGCTTCAATGTAGAATGAGACTCCTTATTGGATGAGATTCTTCTGGGAAGCCAACGACCCAAGAAATCAAGAGCTCAGATTTGGAATGAGAAAACTGATTGTCCCTTGGAATGCCAACCTTCAAATCCCGATCGAGGGGCCTAAACCCTAAGAAGAAGCAGAAGAAGCCGAAGCACCGGGAGGCGCTTTACCAACTTGCAAAGTCTTTCGAGTGGCCTATTTTTAAAGAGAAGTTCCTGCCAACTTATGGAAACCCATCTGATGGGCCCAAGTGACCCAAAGACATTAAAGTAAAGCAAGCCCACACACACACACTCAATTGTGTGGCGAGTTGATGATGTGGCAGCAGTACGGAGTCCCGGATTTTACGTTGTTGAGGTGGCAGATCTGTACGGATTTTCGCGTTTTACACTGACTGCTGACGTGGCAAAGCTGTATGAATTTCTAATTTTGCGCAGGCAGCTTTTGGGCGTCTGCTTTTAGACTAGATGCTTTTGAGTTTATAGCTTTTCAAGTAAGTTGGTTTTCATAGGCAAAGGGTCTTTAAATATGAGCCAATGGCTCATTCTTTGGCATGCTCCACGTGAGGTGCAGAGGATGGAGTATCGGCGATGTACTGAGTTTAAGCTATATAAAGAAATACCGAAAGGGGCGTCAAGGTTTGGGGCTAGTGCTCTCTGGGGTAGAACTCGGCCACTCCCGTCTCGTATGTCGTGCATCTCTTTCAGTTTAGTTGTTATTTGAAGTGCTTAAAGTTGTTTAGTCTGTTCTTTTCCGTTGGCACGGGGTGCGGTGCCTGTCTCATGACAGTTGCAACCTTGGTTGGATCCATCGTGACACCCTTTGGAGAAATGATATATCCAAGAAAGTGTATCTCCCACATGGAGAAATCGCTCTTTGTGCCATTGATAATCAACTTAATGGTCTCACAAAGTTTGAAAGAACTTTGCAAGTTGCTCTTGATGTTTTGTTCACGACCTAGAGAAGATACTGATATTATCAAAGTGTAATCGACTTGGACAGCCCAAGCCGAGAATCTGATGCAAGACACGTGAGAGAAACTGAAAACAACTTAACAACTTGAACAAAACCGAGAGAGAGACGACTCGGCCTAGCGAAGTTTTGTGCCCAAAGAGACTGGCCCCAAAGACTGGTGCCCTTGTCGGTATTTCTTTATGATTAATGCTTGGCAAAGTACAATGTCTGAGGTTCCCGAACTCTATCGAGCTCTCCCAGCTTCACACATAGTCTGAGTGAGGCCTTGGCAATTAATTTATAGGCCCATTGCCTTCTAAAAGAAGTTACATGAAAAGCAGTAAGTCCAAAAGCATCTGGGTGCAAAGCCTTGCGCCAAAAGCTGGCAGCTCAGATAGCGGAAATCCGTACAGGTGCCATGTCAGCAGTGAGCTCGAATTGCGGAGCTTCCATACAACGCTGCCATGTACGCAGTTTGACACAATTTTCAACCTCTAGTGTCCCTTGGGCCCCATCGGACATGACCCTATAAGTTGGAACAACTTATAAATTGAAATCTTTCATTTTCATTGGGGTTTGTCCAGTCGGCCATGCCACGTCATCGCTTTGTGACATACCCCCCTCTTGAAAGAATTAGGGTGTGACAACCTCCTAGGAATCCTTGGTATCGTAATCGCCCTCGATTATGTATGCAAAACTGACATAACCACCAAAAACAGCAAAGGTGGACAAACCAAGCCTAAAAGCAGTTCAGTAGACACTGACTCTTAAGTACTGATGCACTAGACAACACATATCCAGCGCTCGCACGAAGACGACGGTCACTGAACATTCACATCACATTCACATCACTATCCTCATGGAAATCTTGGGATGGGAATCATGATTGATTGTACCGTATTAGCAATCGCATCCAGATCTCAATGATCTCTCGAGGATGTTTTGATTGACTAAATCCTGTTACTATCATGTCTCCCTGATCTCTCAAGAGAATAAGACTAAAATGCTGCAATCGTTTCGTCTTTACTAATTGCATGAGAGAGCACATATAACAGATTCATTTTAGGAACTCCCATTCCGAAGTACTTCTTTCATAAAGTGATACAGCAGAATATTATCAGCCAATCAGTATCCGTGAAATCACAAAGGAAGTCAGTGACTTTATTCCATCTAGGTAATTTGTGACAAAGGAACGGAGTAATTCCCCTCTCGTGCAGTCTCGGCTGCTCCAGACTCAACCCGTTGATATTCGGGAACTCTTGGAATAGTCGAAAGCTAGACCAAAATTTGAGGAGTATCTACTAGGTCCTCCTCCTCCATCCACTTCTCATCCAATGGTCTACAGTGTGTGGGTGAGTAGTGGGTGCAGGTGATCACGGCTTTAATGGAAAGCTTGCCTTCTCCCTTGTCTCATGCATCGCGATGACTTGCTCTCGTGTATCTCTCTCTCCTCTTTGGCACATACCCACTAGATGGGCTACTCAGTTGACAATGTACAATTTTGAGGGTTTATGTGCATCTGCCAGGCAAGAATCTTCTGAATAGGAACCGGATTAGCTAATTGCTAATCCCCCACAGGTTCACACAGTTCCATCGCGAAGCCTTGGGATGCGTGTACAGAGCTGTAAGCACCTAATAGTGGCAAAACAAAAAATTACAGTACGCTGAAATTGACCTGCAGCTCACCATAAAGCTTCCAAAATGCGGGGAAAAGCGTCCTAGGCGTGTGGTTTTGACCTAGAGGGATTTTGCGCCGTTATGTTGGCGAAATTGGGTCAAATACTTGCGATTACAGCCATGGACAGGTCCAGACAGCTAGGTGGGAGTTAGGTGAAAGTGATCAGATCGTTTCTTTGCAATAAGAATAAAGAAATACCGAAAGGGGCACCAGTCTTTGGGGCCAAGAAGTGTCGGCGTCTGCTTGGTAGCGCTCTAGCTTCCAAGCTATGTGTGTTTGAAGTGTCAATTCCCGTTATAGGTGTTTATTTGCAAAGTTTTTCTGTCCCCTAAAGTTTAAAGTAAAGTTTCGGGTGAAAGCCAAAGTCTGCTACCCTACAGGCCGATTTTAGCCAGTTGTGAACCTGTCCCTTTAATTATGAAGTCCTATAAATAGGACTAGAGACTCATTGATGAGATCTTGTGTGATCACCACACCTGGACTCTAGGCCCTTGGCAGCTCTGCCCGCACACCCGTATTCGTGTGGGCTTGGTGGTATGGGATACCAGCCCTCGTGGTAGAGGCTAGTCCGCTTGGCTGTAGGTCCCAGGCTCGGGGGTGAGCCCGTATTGGCTCTATAGCTGGGGGGTTAGCCTAATGTCTGCTCACTACATGTGTCTAGGTGTGAGTTTGGCTTGTGTCATGTCTGTAGGATGGTGTCACGAGACGGGGCACCACGTGCCAACGAAAAAGAACACACTGAACAGATTCTTAGCACTTCAACAACATTTGAACTGAAAGACAGAGCACACGCGACCCGGAGTGGCAAAATGCCACTCCAGAGAGTACTGACTCCAAACATTGGCGCCCCTTTCGGTATTTCTTTATATTACTTGAACTCGGTAGAATGCCGGTACTCGCGCTCTGCACCTTCACTCGGAAGAGTGCCAGAGACTGAGCCTTGTGCACTTATTGAAAGGCCCTTGGCCTTGAAAAGCAATTTACATGAAAAGCTTGAAACTCAAAAGCAACTGGCTTAACAATTGGCGCCCAAAAACAAGCAGCACGTTTTGCGAAAATCCTTACATTTGCCATGTAGCACTCTCAATGGAAATCCGTACAACAGCCACGTCAGCATGTTAGCATGAAATCTGGGATTTCGTACAGCTTTGCCACATCATCAGCCTTTACGCAGGTGAGTGTGCATGTGGGCTTGCATTATTTTTATGCCTTTAGGTCCTCTAGGCCCCATCGGACGGGGTCCCACCAAAGGTTGGAACTTTTACTTCTTCTGTTGCTTCTTTTTAAGGTTTAGGCCCCTCGGCCGGGATTTGCAGATTGGCTCCGTTCTTTAGTGGCTTGACACGTCAGCAATTTGTGACATCCCCCCTTCTTGAAAGAAAGTAATCGTCCGTGATTATAGCATATCTGCAAAACAACACAAGTTAGCTCCAAAAAAAAAAAAGGAGTCATTCCGAGGGACAATCGAAGGCACAATCAGGTTTCTCATTCCAAATCGGAGCTCTTGATTTCTTGGGTCGTTGGTTTCCCAAAAGAATCTCATCCAATAAGGAGTTTCATGCCAGATTGGAGCTCTTGATATCATGGGTCATTGGTTTTCCAGAAGCATCTCATCCAATAAGGAATATTTAATAGTTGGCACATCACAATGCAACACAAATGCTCACATATGCATGTTACAAGACACAACGAACAGCGCCGGTGAGTACTCCTCCGAGACAGACGGTCTGTAGTATGAAGCTACTCAACGACTACCTCGTCACTTCCCCCCGCAAATAACCTAAAAAGGTCCGGGCCATGAGTTCAGAGGACTGATACAACCAACGCTCCCAAAACTGTAGCTTGCACCGCTTGCATGTTCAAGCATACAACCAAACGCTCCCCAGACATCGCGTCTGCGTCATTCGGAGGATTCCAGCATACAACAAAACGATCCCCAGACATCCCGTTTGCGTCGTTCCGAGGTTCACACAAATACCAAAACAACATTTCTCACTACTCTACCCGGGAGTAAGTTAACAATCAATAAAACCAATATTTAAACCAAAGTCAAGACAGGTGTAAAAACAGATCAAATCGGCACCAAGGTAGGTTTAAAATAGATACCATCCATTTCAAACAATACTTCCTCAAAGAGAGTTCAAAAGCATTAAACTACAAAACAACTCGAAAATTCATTCAGGTTTTTGTTTGAACAGCCGAACTTTATTTTGAGGACGACTGGCTTATCCTACTACATGAGGGTAATGGTTTGGTTCCGGATGTGGAGAATTGCATCCTTCTTGTCGTGCCAAGGTATGCCCAATAGAACGTCGCAATTGCTCAACTTCATAATGTGGAAATCGGGCTTTTCTATGATAATCTTGGAAGAGCACCAGTTGAGCGGTACCACTTTCTGAGTTTGCCCCGTGGCTAGCTCAGCTTCTACTTCTCCACAGATGGATGAAGTTCTCTGTAGCTCCGGGAGCAAAGAAAATAAGGGCTTTTAAGCTGTTGACTTTGCCATATGCGCGACATAATTCGTTTGTATTCTTAAGGTGTATGCCATAGATATCAGGGACTAGTCCAATAGTCTGGTTAGATAACCTACCTTCTGATATGAATATGGATGTACAATCCATGTACGGGGATTTGCGGATCTGAAGCTTCAGTAATGTCGAAACCATTGACCTTGAAAACATTACCTTCTTACTTGAGAGATAACCAAAATGAATCCATAGTGTGTAAGACCACTCAAGTAAAAAGAGCTGAACAGACCATAGAAGTAGACAACATTCATTCAATCATGTCTACACCCATTCAATGCACTCTTACCTTTGGAGAATTGTTAAAACTCAGACCATATTTATGGAATGATCTAGCTCTCTTAGATGGAGGTGGCCCTGAGGCAACGTTTTGTAGACATCGAGGCTTTCTCTGGACATGAAGTGAATGTATGCCCTGTTTGAAAACGTTCGAAGCATCGGGCTTCTTGTGAAAGAGTTTCTCGTTGACGCTGTGTCAGTCTTCAGACGAGGCCTATGAGGTTGGGTTGCACGAGACTCCGAGAATTTGTTTGTTGTTATTGAGAGGTTTGGTTGGTGGTCAGAGTTAGTTCTGGGAAAACTCCAACATTCCCTTCATGAGTTTGTTGTCGACCGCGGCATGGTCCATCAGCTCTTGCATAGTTGAGACTTGCTTGGATAGGCAATATTCTTGCAATCGTGATGGTAATCCAATAGTGTATCGCTTGCATTGGGCCTCCAAGGGAACGAACGTAAAGAAGGACACCGTAAGGTACACATCGAGAAACCTTCCTTTTGTTATAGTCGTGCATGGTTTCTATGGCAAGCATTTTCAAGGTGCCCCACTTTGCCAAAATCCAGACTTCAAAAAGAGAAGTCATATAACTGCGTGCAAAGATTGTCTTTAAAGCTTGCCAGGTCCTTGGAGCATGCGGTTGTGTCACGATTGAACTTCACCACTGCATCGCAGTATCTTTAAGAAATCCCGTTCCTCGAGAAATCTTGGATTCTTTTGTATAGTTCCCCAAAGCATAGATGTTGTTGAATTGCTATAGGAACCGCAATGCTTTCTTATGATCTTTCATCCGAAAAAAGTGAAAAATTTGACGGTTGTGCTGCTATCCTTGAAATCTTTCAGTTGGTTAGGCGCGTTTCCCGGGTACGGATAATAAGGCTATCCATATGGGCTCCAACAATTGTAGCCTAGTGGAAGTGGTGGTGGGGGAGGTGGGGGCAACGGCGGTTGCAGAGGATCAAGGTCAAATGGCTGCACCATATTTCTGAAGACTCCCCCGATTGGAACAGACGGCTGGGAAGGCTGCCGGTTGGAAGCTCTCATACTTTCTGGTGCTGAAGGAGGAGGTACCACCTGGCGCATCAGAGGGAGTAACATGTAATTCAAAAACTGTTGAAAACTTTGCAGCATTGGAAGATTCTGTTGAGGATGCCGTGAAAGAATGTCGCGAAGCTCGTTGAGGAGAACGTGCAAGTATTTTGCTGAATCCATGAACGCCATGTCTTGGGTTCTTATGGCATATGCCCTGTAAGACAAAGCGGTTTAGGCCCCTCGGTCGGGATCTGCAGGTTGGCTCCGTTCTTTGGTGGCTTGACACGTCAGCAATTTGTGATAGATGGATCTGACGGGGGACTAACAGTTTAGTTGCCACGTCATCAACCCTTTATGCCTTTCAGTCTCTAGTCCCTTTGGGCCCCATCGGGACCCCATAAGTTGGTACAACTTATAAAAATTGGTGTCCTTCCATTTTTGGCCTCTCAGATTGGTTCTACAAGTTGTCACAACTTCTGCTGCATCTTTGTACGGGGCTCTGACCTCTTTCTGTCCGGAGTCTGTTGTATAGGTCATGCCATGTCATCAATTTGTGACAGAATATGCATAAATGTACTACATGGTGGTGCAATAAGGTCATGGAATTGTGATATGATAAACTTCCCTAAAAAACCCAAATATTCATGTGGAGATGTCTCATTGGAGTTCTCCCCACAGGCAAATTTCTTTATGCATGAAGAATTATTGCTTCACGATGTATTCGTTGCACAACAAAAACTGACACTATCCCGCATTTACTGTAGTATTATTCTCATATGCATCGGTTTGCTGATTACATCTCCACATGCCTTCGCACTCGTTTTTGTTTTTTGGGATAGCTTTTGGTCTGGCTTTTGGGCTTTTTGGAATGCTTCCGCCGTTGCTTCAACCATATGCATACCTTTTGGCTTGGGTTCGATTTTGGGTGCTCTGGACAGTTTGAAGAGCATGTAATCTTCTCATATTTCAGCATGTTCCGGTGGACTGTGTTCCTCTCTAAAGCCTCTCTTTTTCAATCTCTTAAATTTGCCCTTGATTTGGATATGCTCTCCTCCCTGCACTCTGAGCTCTACTTTGACTGTTTCTGATTTCCCACTTGTAATGTTTTCTATGGGTTTTATTCGTTCTGAGGTTTCCCATTAGAAATTTAATCTGACGCTACACAAAAAAAGGGGTGTGTGTGTGTGTGTGTGTGTGTGTGTGTGTGTGTGTGTGTGTGTGTGTGTGCACGCGCGCACGTGCGTGTAATTCTTGTAAAGATTGAACCTACAGATGGGCTGCATCTTCCATGGTGTAGAAGCCATCTTCAGCTTTAGAGATTAGGTTCATATAAACATGTGTCCCGAACTCTTCAAGGATCACCTAAACATGCCATTTAGCCTCTTACATCGCCTCTTAGTGTTCTGTTCTTTCGTTCACTTGTTGCCACGTGGAACCTTCACTATATTCAGTCTTGCTTTTGATTGAATTTGAACTGATGTATGGAAAACGGCCTGAAAGTTGGTAGGTCGTGTACTGCTTTGTTGTGCTCAAAATTGAGGTCTTTTACAATAGACAGTAAGCTTTTGGTAGTTACATGTACTCAGAGCCAGCTTGCTTTTGTTCAAACTTCAGCAAGTTAAGCCAGCGTAAGTCACCTCGTCTGTCTAACTTGAAGGTGCTCTTTTCATTGCAAAGAGGTCAGATGGTCACTATGATCGATTCTGCTGGGAGATTGTTGGAGCTGCGATCTGAGTTGCGAACCCGTTTTGTGTGTTGGGCTGCTGCAAACCAGGTTTTTATCCTTCTGAATCAGGTCAGATGTTGAGATTCATTTGGTTTCTACAGGATAGCTTATTATCTCTTCAACTTTGACAGGTTTCTTCAATCAAGCACTTTGAAATCTCACAAGTCTATAGAAAAGCTGCAGGCCCAAATCCGCCACAGGAATTTTACCAGGTTTTTGTTTTTACATTAAATCACTGCTGAGCTTTTATATCAAGGACAAGTACTTTGTTTGGAAGGAGAAGTTCTTACAGTTTGGTTGTGGGGCTAGGTCATCATTTATTTTTTTCCAAGAAAAAGATCCTTCTATTAGTTAATGAAAACTGCCAATAGGGCTACAACCACCTGTGCAAGAGAGGGCTACAACAAGCATGATGGGGAGACTCTCCCAATGAAAAAACAGCATATATACAATGAGGCTAAATCAAGAGATGGGAGGAGGGAAGAGCCACACGGGTGGACAGTAGTGCCATCTGAGCACCCCCTGGACAATGGTGTAGAAAGGCCCAGGGCGTCAGAGTTGAAGGAAAGCCTCGCGGCGCTCCCGCTCCCGCATGCGGTCGGAGCTGCCCTGTAGTCCCTCAAGCTGTCCTCTGAGAGTATGGATCAGCTCTAGCCAAAAGTCACGAACAGTCTCTGCTGATGGCACAAGGCGAGCCTCAAAGATGCGGAAACAGCGGGCCCGCCAGATGAACAAAAGTGTTAGGCTACTATGAGCTCCCAACACTCCTCTCTCTCACTGCACCACTCCTGTGGAGTAAGCTCTGTAGAGCAGGCTGGAGTGTAGGACGCCCCCCCTGTATCACTATCATCCTACTGGTGGAAGATAGCTCAAACTGAAGTGTCGGGCCCGTGAGGGTGGACCAAGCCGCTGCCCCCCAAGTGTACTGTCGAGCCGTGGAGAGAGCAGGCATCAGCCGAAGAACTCGTAGCCACACCTGCTGGCAGAGGGACAGTCCCAAAGACAGTGACGCTGACTCTCCACCAAATGGTCACAAGCTGCACATGTGGCCGAGAGACCACTATGCACTAGCCAGCTCCCTACTGCTGTGGCTCTATGTGCGACCAGCCAACCACTGAAACAAGGTGGCTCGCCTCGGCTGTCTGGAGTCCCACAACCTCTCCCAAAAGTCTGCCAAGAACTCGACTGTGAGACCCTCCTCCTGCCAATGACGTGCTGCAACGGGGAGGGCCTCTCTCTGTGCTGCTACTATATGACGTCCCAATCGAACAGTGTACTGAAAGAAAGGGACTCCTGGGTGGTCTGCAGAAGAGAAGGGGTCCCTCCATAGCCACTCACGAGGATCCCACTGTACTCGTGCCAGCGGACAATACTCCCAAGCCCATAGCCTCGAGTGTCCTGTCTCAAGAACCGCTAGGTTAGGGTCTATGACGCAGGTCCTCCCACAGATGCCCACTACTCGGATCCTCTGAAAACAGCACTCTGCTACCTGCGGGGCCTCTACTGCAACTCGCTATAGTCGTCCCCCACCCTGAAGCTTGAAGAACAGGGCTGAGACAGACTCTGAGCAGGCCCTGACTGAAATGAGAACCTCTAGTCATGTGAAGGCTCCCATCCACCGGGGTGCTACTGGCTCGAGAGACGTGAGCCACTCAGCTGGAACTGACTCTGTGATGTCCTGACACATGCTCTGCACCCCTCTCATGCCCTGTAGCTGGAAACCCTGCACCTCCTCTGACAAACCTTTGAACTCTAGCCAGTCACCTAGAGAGCGCGCTGGACCTGCTCCCATGGGACCCAAGAAACATGAGGCCGATTACCAACCAAGTGGCCTCTCTGAGTGCTAACCATGGGTTTCCGGACGAGGGGCTGACGTAGGCGCTCTTCCGTGCACGTCGGCTGTCTCTGCTCCAGGCCACGCTGTAAGAGCTCCCAAGATCAGAGCAAACTCACAGCAAAGCGGTCCTCCAATCTCTTGCTCAAACCAACTCGGCGCAACTCTGTAAAGATCCATACGGTCGAAGGTTGCCAAGGGCCTCCTGACTGAGGCACCTTGGCACGAAGCCTCTGCAGCAAGAACTCCTTCCAGGGCTCCTCTCCTGGAAGAAGTCCTCTGACTACGAACTTCCCAAGAAGGGCTCTGCTCTGCTGTGCTGGATCAATGATCCCAAGCCCTCCCTAAGAACAAGGAAGTGTGATGACCGACCAAGCCACCTTGGCTCGGGCAATTTGAGTGTCACGACCTGACCAAAGGAAGTTCGTGATCAGCCTCTCTACCTGGCTGATACAAGAACTCGAGAAGATCCAGCAAGAAGTGATGTAGCACATAGTTGCCAACAACACCTGGTTGGCAACTACTACTCTACCAGCCAGCGAAAGTCGTGCTGAGCTCCAATGTAGCAGCTTTCTCCTAATGGACAGGAGAAGAGGAGCAATCTGCTGCTCGGGGGACAAGTACAAATCAACCTGACAACCCAAGTACCGAACTGCAGTCCCTGGGGGAATCCACGTGAAACCCTCGCCTGGCATCGAATTTGGCACAAGAGCACTACCAACCGAGAAAGCCACTGTCTTTCTCCAGTTGATCAGTGCGCCCGATGCACAACAGAAGGTCTCCAAAGCCTGCTCACATCTGTGCAAATTGGCCTCCTGGCCCTCTAAGTACAAGGCTGAGTCATCGGCAAACTCAGCATCCAGTAGCTCATCTCCCCGAATAGGGAGTGCTAAGCCCCGCAGACCAACCTGCTGTGACACCAAAAATCTGCTTATCGCCTCCGCATAGAACAGAAAGAGAAAGGGGGCAAGAGGACAACCCTGTCTGACCGAGCGTGTGAGCATGAAGCGCTCACCTCTACCTCCTGCCAAAAGCACCTGACTGTGAGCCTGTCTGTACAAAGCTGACACCCCTCTGATCCAAGCATCTGAGAAGCCCATCCTGCGTAGAGAGTCCCAGTCAACTTTGTCGTATGCCTTCTCAAAATTGAGAAGAAGAATCACAAGGTCCTCCCCACGGAGCCGTGCCAGGGCAGAAGCCTCCCAGAAAGTGAAGATGTTGTCAAGGATACTGCGTTCCTTGACAAAACCTGTCTAAGTCCCATGTATAAGGCTCTCCAAAAGTGGCTGAATCCTCAAACTCAGAGCCTTGGCAAGAATTTTGTAGGCTGAGTTGAGGATGGTGATGGGGCGCCACTGTCGAATCTCGTCCAAGGAGCCACCCTCCTTTGGAATGAGGTAGATCAGGCCCTCACTCATGCTATCAGGCATCACTCCTTTGTGCAAAATGTAATGAAAGGCACTACAAAGATCTGGGCCAAGCTGGTCCCAGTACTCCAAGAAAAAGTTGGGAGTCAACCCATCCTCACCTGGACAGCTACCACGAGGAAGGGCCCTAAGAGCTGTGGCAAGAATTTTGTAGGCTGAGTTGAGGATGGTGATGGGGCGCCACTGTCGAATCTCATCCAAGGAGCCACCCTCCTTTGGAATGAGGTAGATCAGGCCCTCACTCATGCTATCAGGCATCACTCCTGTGTGCAAAATGTAATGAAAGGCACTACAAAGATCTGGGCCAAGCTGGTCCCAGTACTCCAAGAAAAAGTTGGGAGTCAACCCATCCTCACCTGGACAGCTACCACGAGGAAGGGCCCTAAGAGCTGTGTGCAGCTCCTCAAGCTGCAGTGGCATCTCTAGCCTCTGGCGCATCTCCTCAGTCACAAGACAAGGCATCTGTGCCCAAACTTGCTCCCTGCATGCATCCTGCCGCTCTGACTGGGGCTCAGCTGACAGTAAATCAAGGTAAAAGTCAATAACAACTGCACGCATATCCTCGGGCTCACAAGCAAGTGACCCATCGGGTCTCCTCAACTGATTGACCTTGGCATGCGAGTGCCGAGGTCCCATTGTCTCAAAAAAAGCCCCAGTCACTCTGTCACCCACCTGAGTCCACTGAGATGCCTGTCGGTGGAAGGCAAACTCATGAGGCCTCTCCTCTGTGCTAGCAAGCTCCTGTCGAGCCTGTTGTAACTGCTCCTTCAACCATGGACTGTCTGGATGCTGCTCCCTCATCCTCTGTAGTGAAGCAATGCCTCGTCTGAGACGCTGTTCCTCCTCTCTCGCTGCAGCCCGGCGAGCCAGAGACTCCTGAAGAAAAAAGTGGCTCAGCTGAGCTAGGCTTAAGGCCACTCTGTCTGCAGGTGGAACTTGGCTGTCCGTGCCCTCTGTCCAGAGAGCCTCTACCCTCTCTCTGAGTGTTGAGTCCAACAAGACCCGCTCTGGGATGCGAAGAATCGTGCTCCCACTCCTCAGTCTGTCTGCCACTGTGAGGATCACTCGTGCATGGTCCGAGAAGGAAGTCCCTGCCAGGATGCCCATTGATCCCCCCAAGTCACTGAAGTGGTCACTAGTGTAGAAGCGATCTATCCGCGATAGATTCACTCCTCCCACTCTGCCGTCCGATCTAGAGAAGGCAAGACTGTCTGGAGGCCTCACAAAGCCAGAGTGCTGCCATGTATCGGAGACCCTCAAAGTCATACACAACCTCTCCCAAGCTGCTAACTCGACTCCATGCACAGTAGCATGGCTGCCTCCAATCCTGTCAGAAGGGTCCTCCAACATGTTGAAGTCCCCTCCTACACACCAATGGTCGGCCTGAGGCAAAGACTCAACAATCTGTGACCAAAACTCTGCACGAGCACTCGCCACATTGGGCACATAGATGTTCAGGAAGCCCACAAGGCCACCCTGAACCTGCATAGTAATCCACTGAGCCCTGCCTGGCGCAATAATCCCTCTGCCCACAATGGCCTGCTGCAATGAATCCGCAATAGTCATACATACCCCACCCTGGATGCCTCCAGGTCCAAAAGCAGCTGACCAAAAGGTATCATATCGTCCACACAAAATCTGACCACATCGCCGAATGCGGCTCTCACACGGATGGTGCTCCTGAAGCATAAAGAGATCAATCTCTCCTCCCACAAGGCAACGCTGAAGCTCCTGACGCAATCGGCCCCGCTGTCGCTGAAACTGGGGCCCACCTAGTCCCTGCACGTTCCATGAGACGATCCTCATGGTGAGCGAGAGAGAACAGATGTTGCCACAGCAGCAAGTCGTGCTATCTTCGAGGCTGGCTTGGATGGGGAGTAATCCGCATCCGAGCGTCCTCTAGATAGGCGAGACTGCAGTGAGTGCCTAGCCCAAGCCCAAGCAGAACGAGCCGTGCATAAAGCAACCTCCTCTGTCCAGGAGTCCTCATGAATGTATACATAACAAGGCAAACACTGCGTATCCGCAAAGAAGTATACCACAATGTGCCTACATCCTGCTGTGTCTGGGGGTGTCACCGCAAACTTGGCCAATGGTCACAAAGTCTACAGCAAATCTGTAACTCCAAGTTCTCCCATGTGATGAGAGAACTCGAGAACCTGTGTACGCAGCCATCCCAACACTGAGTCGAGGGACCACTCTGTCTCGGCCCTACCACAGAGGGGGAAGGACAAACCAACTGCCGAGTCCAAGGCCTCTGTCATAGCTATGACCTTGGTCGCCATCTCGGAGGTCTCAAACTTGATCTGATAGTAATCCCGTCCGAGAATGTGGACATCCAAGATCTTGCCCACCTCTGCAAGAAGGCGGGCCTAGAGAAGGTCTCGTAGCTCTCCTCTGCTAGGTCGGGTGCCGAGAATCTTGCAGATGACTGATGTCGCCTGCAAGCGCTCTACCTCTGCGGCTAGGCTCGCTTGCTCTGCCGGTGAAAGAGCAAGTTGAATGGTGGGCTCAGCGGGGTCGGCAGGCGAGGGGGCTTTGGGCGAGTCCCTCTGTGGCAGAGCTGGAGCCTCCATCTGTGTCTACTGCTATGTCGGAAAGGAGGAAAGAGAGATAACGCTGTCAACGACCTTGACGAGCACTGTCCCAGGAAGGGTACTGACAATGCCAGCTGAAGGAAATCTTCGGGAAGGAAGGCTAAAAAACAAAACAAAGGAGGCCGCGGGGGGGGGGCGTGCAACCGGCCCGTAGGGCAGTAGACGTTCGCTTTCACCCGAAATTCTTTGCTTTAGACACACACACACAGAGCACTTGCAAAGGAGACCTGTAACGGGAATTAACACTTAATCACACACACGGCTCGGAAGCTAGAATGCTCCGAGCAGACGCCGACAACCTGTAGGCCCCAAAATTGGCGCTCCTTTCGGTATTTCTTTATTCTTTAGGAGGGTAAATTACAAGGTAAGGTCCTGGGAATCCTTCACATGTATCCACCTAGATACCATTTGATTTGGCCAAATTTCGGCAGCATAACAGCCCCAAAACTTGCGCGGAACCAATTCCCCTGCTAGAACTCACTTGCACTGGCGTATACCCTCTGATTTCTGTCCAAAAACAGTAAATTCAGCACGCTGTATTTACTGGTTTTTAACCTGTTTTCAGCCCCAAACAGTCCCCTAACTGTCCTCTGCCAATGTGGCACGATTCCCAATGGTCCTAGCGTTAGTATGGCTGAAAAACAGTAAAATTACAGCGCATACACAGCGCTGATTTTGCACCTGTATGGTGAGGTTATGACCCTCACCAATGCCTGCTTTGGAGCAGTAGCTAGCTACCCCTGTTCCTGCTCAAGGAGGCTCTTGCCTCAGCACAAAAGCATGAACCCACACAACTGTACATCAGTCAAATGAATAGCCCTCTTGTGGGGCATCACATCACTGCACGTAGGGGAGAGAGAGCAGTGTGTAGTGTGCAGGGCATCACTCCTAGCACCACACTGTACATGAGAGGGAAAGGAAGCACTCCATAGCTCTAAACCTGTGACAAAAACTGAAATGAGGCCTCTCCCAGCATAAAATTCAGCGCCACTTCTTCTGCAAGAGGAAAGTGCATGAAAATTCGACACTTGGCGCATTTACAAGCATATGCCCGTTTCGGGTTCGCCGCTTAAAAATATCCTGACCGGTTGCCCAGTTGACTTCGCGGCAGAGTTATAAAATGTTCCCCTAGTCATACTGGAGGTAATGACGCGAACACATTTCACGGCCCAAAATAGCAGTTCCCTAAATTTTAGGAGATGCTTCCGTTGGGCTCCCACTGGTCTTCTGACCACCTTTCCTCATTGGGACGGCATCCAAAAGTGCAATGTGGCCCAAGTGTCGGATACTTTTTGTTGGTAGTCCCACCTTGACTTTACGCCTTAATTGAGTTCACTTCCTAGTATCCACCAACTTGCTAATTGCGACGGGGGGGGGAGCCTATATGATCTTGCTCTGAGCCTAGACATCCTCTTACCATACGAATTCCAGTACCGACCACTTCCCATCTGCGGGTGAATGTACCGTTCACATTGGCCATACAATGTCCGACCGTTTGCTACTTCAAAAAGAGGGTCTCAAAACAAAAAAAATAAACCCCATTGGAAAGAAACCAACAACCAAGGTTAGCAGTTGCCACATCTCTGTGACATGGTTAATAACCGCCATGTCCTCGTGACATACCCCCCTCTTAAAATCACAAACGTCCTCGATTGCATACCATAAATACACTCCATTGATGATCTTGTGCTATCAACACTCTTTTATCATCGCATGTATCCGCAAGAAAGGTCGTAACATACATAGATACAAATGGCTTAATGAGGCCTTCATACTTTTGCCATTTCCATCTATGGCACTGAATTTATATGTACATTTGGTGTACTAGCTCTATCATTACCCCTCCTTTGCACACGTTGGGTTGGGGCATAAATAGGCTGTAACCGAAAGGCTTCAAGGTAGCTGCAATACATTTGGTGACTTTGACAGTTCATGCTCTTCCATCCACTTTGCATCCATAGGTGGATAGTTCTTGAACTTCACCAAATAGCGTCTTGCAACTTGTCCTTTAACTTTTCTTTCTTTATGTGCCAAAACTTGCTCAGGTACCAGGATCTCATCAAGTTCCTGAACTTCTGGCTGATCCTCAACTGGCATATCTTTTGGCACATCACCCACGAAGGGTCTTAGAAGACTCACGTGAACCGCATTATGAATCTTCCATGCATCATGCAATTTCAGCCTGTAAGCCACATCGTTGATCTTGTCAAGCACTTGAAAAAGCCCATAGTAACGCATGTTGAGCTTAGGAAACAGCCGTTCCTTGCCCTTCATCTTCTCTAACCTTGCCTTTTCGAACCTTAGCAGAACCCAATCACCAGGTGATAACAGCAATTCACGAGGGTGACGATCAGCAGCCTTTTTCTGCTTTGCCTGAGTCTTCTCCAAGGCAACTTTAATTTTCTTATACATCTCATCCATGTTCTCAACATATCGATCTGCCTCAAAGATCTTGTCCTTTGTATGCAAAATGGGAGGAACCTTTTTGCCGCCTTCAACAATCTCAAAAGGTGCCTTGCCAGTAGACGAATGCACCGTATTATTGTACGCATACTCAAGCATAGGCAAATACTGTTCCCACTTGCCCTTATTATCTGACACATAGCATTTCAGCAGATCTAAGACAGTAGAATTAGCCTCTTCTGACTGTCCATCAGGTTGTGGATGAAACGAAGACGAAAACTTGAGCTTAGTGCCCATGTTCTGAAACAATCCTCTCCAGAACAAACTGGTCATGCGAGGATCACGATCATTGATAATCGATTGTGGCATACCATGGTACTTAAACACATTGTACATGAACAAGCGTACCATATCTGATCAGATTTTATCTTCTTCCTGACAGGGATAAAATGGGCTTGCTTGCTGAACCTGCAGATAATGGTCCATATACCATCATTCCCTCTTGGCGTCCTTGGAAGATCAAAGATAAAGTCCATAGCAATGCTTTCCCATGGCTTATCCGGAATCGGCAGTGGTTGTAACAACCCTGGTGCCTTTTGCCTGTCAAACTTGACTTTTTGGCAAACTATGCATGCTCGCACAAAGGCATCCACATCTCTCCTCAAGGTAGGCCAATAGAAGAATGTCTCTACCGCTTTAATTGTTGCATCAATGCCACGATGCCCTGCATACGGTGGGACATGACTCTCTTCCATGACCTTATGTCGCAATGGCCTAGTGACACAAAGTCTGCCATGCATCATCATAAAACCATCTCTGAGGAGGTAGTGCTCGTGATGTTGCCCCTCTTGTAAGTGTTCAAAGATCCTTGCAAAATCTTCATCAGCAGTATATTGTTCCTTCATGTCATCTAACTCATGATGATAAGGAATTGACACAGCTGAAATTTGTGGCTTTCTTGATAACGCATCAGCCACAACATTCTTCTTGCCTTCCACATGCATAATCTGGAAGTGGAACATGGAAAGAATGTTTGCCCATCGCATATGCTTTTCGGATAACTTTGACTGTGTCAAGAAGTATCGCAAGGTCTGATGATCTGTTTGGACAACAAAATCAGCACCTAAGAGGTAGTGCTTCCAACTAGAAAGCGCATGAATCACGGCCAAGAGCTCTTTCTCATAGACTTGCATAGTCCTCTCTGGCCCTGCAAAATTCGGCTTTCATAAGCTACTACCCGTCCATCTTGCATTAGCACTGCTCCGATGCTACTGCCACACACGTCACACTGGACCACAAATGACTTCTTGAGATCTGGCAAAACAATAACTGGATCTGAAGTCAACTTTTCCTTTAAGAGACTAAAAGCTGAAATCTCTCTTTGGGTCCATCTGAAAGTGACCTCTTTCTTTTGCAATGCGTGAAGAGGCGATGCTATCTCTGCAAAATTTCTGATAAACCTTCTATAGTAGGAACACAATCCCAAGAAGCTTCTGACATCGTGCACAGTCTTCAAGTCTGGCCATGTCTTGATAGCTTCGACCTTTGCGGGATCCATTCTAACACCATCCTTTGAGACTATGTGGCCCAGAAAGTGGATCTCTTCGAGGAAGAATTCACTTTTCTTAGGATTGACAAGTAACCTTTGACTGCACAGCTCTTCAAACACAATGGTCAAGTGACGCCTATGCTCCTCTTCATTCTTCGAATACACTATCATGTCATCGAAGAACGTTCCAACAAACTGTTGATGCGAGCGGAAAATCCGGTCCATCATTTTGTTGAACGTGGCAGGAGCATTTGTTAGCCCAAACGGCATCACTAGAAACTCATAAAGACCAAATGTCGTTCTAAACGCAGTCTTGTGCACATCCTCTGGCCTTATACGAATCTGATGGTACCCACTCTTAAGGTCTATCCTGCTGAAAATTGCAGCACCCTCTAAACGATCGAGAATATCATCAATTCTAGGAATAGGGAACCTATTCTTGATGGTATTCTTATTCAACGCACGGTAATCAATACACATGCGCCATGAGCCATCCTTCTTCTGCACTAGGAGCACTGGGGAGCAAAAGGGTGAAGAACTAGGCTGAATTAGCCCCTTCTCTAATAACTCCTCAACCGGGCCCATAATCTCTTTCTGCTGCGGCGCACTAATACTGTAGGGAGGTCTATTTGGTGGGCTACACCCTGGCACCAAATCTATCCGATGGTCCTCAAGTCTCTCTGACGGCAATTGCGACGGTAACGAATCAGAAAAACAGTCACTAAACTTTTGCAAAAATGCTGACCTTTCTTTATCTAACACAGATAAATTTGACTGATCACTATCTAAGACATCACGTGCAAAAATCAAGTACACAGAAAGATGATTCTTTATTACAGAAGTGATAGCAGAAGCAGATACAATAGGGACTGACTCTCCTTTAAGCTTTACATCCAAGATGTGAGTTTTGCCCCTATGCTGTACAGTGATCTTTTTGTTGTAGGCATCCAAGACTCCATGCACTCGGAACATCCACAGGATCCCCAACAAGGCGTCACAACCTTCCAGCGGCATGATGTAAAACTCTTCAGTGTCCACATACGACTGAATATGCAGACGCAGTTTTCCAATGATGGGAGTAACACACTCTGAGTGGCCAGGACATGCCAACCCTGCCTCTGCTGTGTACCCCATCTCTTCAGCTCTGATGCCCAGCTTCATAGCTAACTCTGGTGAGATAAAGTTGGCTTTGGTACCTAGATCAAAAAAGATGAGTGCCGTCTGATCCCTAACTTTACCCCATGCCTTGCATAACTCACTGGCATCTGTGCTGGGCCTGTCACCCACCATGTTTTGCACTAGACCTGCCGTGGGTTTTGGCTTCTTGTCTTTCTGGTCTTCTTTATCCTCTGAGTCAGCTGACCTTTTCCTTTGTGGACAATTGATAGAAAAGTGACCAGGCTGCTCCCATATAAAGCATTTGTTCTCAGCCATTAGGACCTTCTTTTCCTCGAGCGACTTGCGCACAAAAGGCTTCCTTTTCTGTTTCTTTGCCTGCGCTCCAGAAGTCCCGGCTGAATCCTTGTCTTTGGTGGCCTTTTCTGACCCCTGTGACGCATCAGGAGCCATTTGCACAAAGGGCTTCTTCGCTGAATTTTTCTTTTACTGCCCTCCTTTGTCACTGCTCGGAAATCCACTGTCCTCTCCTTTCAACAAGGCAAGACCATTGTTCGCAACTTCCATAAGCTGAGTAAGGGTAGCCACTCTGTTCTTTGTACAGTAATCGCGAAGCCGTTTAGGCAGCCCACAACAATACTTCTCTATCTGCTCTGTCAATGGCACAAATCTGTAGGAGGTCACTGAGAGTAATGCTTTACAAAACCTCCTATTGTACTCCAGCAAGCTCTCGCACGAAGCTGCAGTAAGCTGGTGCCAATCTGTCAGGACGTCAGCTTCAAATTCATTTGACAGCCAAGCAGATGCAAACATTTGCTTGAAGTAAACCCAAGTGGCGGGTGCCTGTCCTTGCATTAACAATGTCGTCCACCATGTAAGCGCATTGTCCATTAAGAAAGTGGTAGCTTTCCTGACCTTCGAGGCCTCTGTAAAATTCCCTCCCGCATAAGCTGTATCAAACTGTTGGAGGAAAGTGAGTGCCTTTGTCTTGTCCTCGAAACCACTGAAAGTACTGAACTTTACCGCTGCACCACCTTCTTTGTAAGCCTTCGGCTTCTCTAGTGCCCCCAAATTGTCATACGGAATGATCTGCAACACGGGCACTGTAGTAGGCATGATCGGCACGTGTTGGCCATTCACATTTTGCGTCAGAGGTGCGATATCTGGTTGTTGTCCAGAAAAACCAGCCATGCCAAAATGACCCTGTGGCACCCCAAACTGGCCGTGGTTGCTATGAAAACCCTGCTGCATGCCGATACTACCATACATGGGGTTTGGCATGATGCCTTGCATACCCCCGAACACTGTTCCAGGCATGTACGGCTGACTTCCAGGCGCATAACCAGCCATACTTTGGAACACTGATCCACCCCCGAAATACCCAAGATGTACCGTGGGTGGTGGAAAAACTGAGCGCATAACTTGGTATCCAGCTCCCTGTCCATTCAAGACAGCATGCTGGCTCTGAAAGGTGGCGGGCTGAACTGGCATAACCTGTGGAATAGGCGTTCTAGCCACCTGTTCAAGCACGGGAGGAACCTGCTTTGGAGCCCCCGACTCCGCAACATGCGAGTGTTCCCTTTCCTCCTGCGCCACATGAAGTACCTAGGCTTGAGCATCAACAAGCTCCGTACGCGGCGTAGGTTGCCTATTTTGCTGTTGCACTGGTGGCGCTTGCAATTATTCCGTAAACCTTGGATTCTGCACCAGCTGTGAAAAGACATTCACCGCGGCAACTAACTGAGTCTTGAACGCATCATCCTCAAGTTGCCCTGTCATAAAGCCCTGTACTACTGGAGGGACATTCACGTTGACAGGAGGTATAGACTGATGTGGCCGTGAGCTCTCGCCAATCTCAAAAACCATAGGAATCTCCTACCTGTCCTTTGAAGAGGAACCCTCTTCCATAATTCCCTTCCCCTTGTCGGCCATAGTATAATCCCCGTGTTCCTGCACTGTGTGTCCTTACCCTGAACAATCCAGGCTCACTTTTTGAGGAAAAAGTGATTGATGTCCCGGTGACGGAACCATGCAACCGGCCCGTAGGGCGGTAGGCGTTGGCTTTCACCCGAAATTCTTTACTTTAGACACACACACACAGAGCACTTGCAAAGGAGACCTGTAACGGGAATTAACACTTAATCACACACACGGCTCAGAAGCTAGAATGCTCCGAGCAGACGCCGACAACCTGTAGGCCCCAAAATTGGCGCCCCTTTTGGTATTTCTTTATTCTTTAGGAGGGTAAATTACAAGGTAAGGTCCTGGGAATTCTTCACGTGTATCCACCTAGATACCATTTGATTTGGCCAAATTTCGGCAGCATAACAGTCCCAAAACTTACGCGGAACCAATTCCCCTACTAGAACTCACTTGCACTGGCGTATATCCTCTGATTTCTGTCCAAAAACAGTAAATTCAGCACGCTGTATTTACTGGTTTTTGCCATGTTTCCAGCCCCAAACAGTCCCCTAACTGTCCTCTGCCAGTGGGGCACGATTCCCAATGGTCGTGGCGTCCGTATGGCTGAAAAACAATAAAATTACAACGCATACACAGCGCTGATTTTGCACCTGTATGGTGAGGTTATGACCCTCACCAGTGCCTGCTTTGGAGCAGCAGCTAGCTACCCCTGTTCCTGCTCAAGGAGGCTCTTGCTTCAGCACAAAAGCATGAACCCACACAACTGTACATCAGTCAAATGAATAGCCCTCTTGTGGGGCATCACATAACTGCACGTAGGGGAGAGAGAGAGCAGTGTGTAGTGTGCAGGGCATCACTCCTAGCACCACACTGTACATGAGAGGGAAAGGAAGCACTCCATAGCTCTAAACCTGTGACAAAAACTGAAATGAGGCCTCTCCCAGCATAAAATTCAGCACCACTTCTTCTACAAGAGGAAAGTGCATGAAAATTCGACACTTGGCGGATTTACAAGCATTTGCCCGTTTCGGGTTCGCTGCTTAAAAATATCCTGACCAGTTGCCCAGTTGACTTCGCGGCAGAGTTATAAAATGTTCCCCTAGTCATACCGGAGGTAATGACGCGAACACATTTCACGGCCCAAAATAGCAATTCCCTAAATTTTAGGAGATGCTTCCGTTGGGCTCCCACTAGTCTTCTGACCACCTATCCTCATTGGGACCGCATCCAAAAGTGCAATGTGGCCCAAGTGTCGGATACTTTTTGTTGGTAGTCCCACCTTGACTTTACGCCTTAATTGAGTTCACTTCCTAGTATCCACCAACTTGCTAAGTGCGACGGGGGGGGGGAACACCCCCTATATGATCTTGCTCTAAGCCTAGACATCCTCTTACCATACGAATTCCAATGCCGACCACTTCCCGTCTGCGGGTGAATGTACCGTTCACATTGGCCATACAATGTCCGACCGTTTGCTACTTTAAAAAGAGGGTCTCAAAACAAAAAAAATAAAACCCATTGGAAAGAAACCAACAACCAAGGTTAGCAGTTGCCACATCTCTGTGACATGGTTAATAATTGCCACGTCCTCGTGACAAGGCGCAATGCCGATAAGGCAGCGGCAGAGGCAGCGGGCGGGATGGGCGAAAGGCGGGCAGGATGGCGGGCTGAGCGGCAAAGGCGCGGGCGGGCTGGGCGAGTGGGGGGCGGGGAAACGGGCTGAGCGGCAGGGGCAGCGGGCGGGCAAGGTGGAACAGCGGGCAGCGAGTGGGGTGGGGTGGCGCACTGAGGGGCTGCAAGCAGCAGCTGCAGGCACAAGGCGCGTGAGGGCAGGGGGGGGGAGGGCAGCGAAGGCGAGGGGGGGAGGGGGGGGGGGGGCGGCAGCAGCAGCGAGCCTTAAGAGATCGTAGGCCATTTGTGCTAGGTCATCATTTTTAAAAATGGAGTATATGTAAATTTTTTAAATAATCTAACATGAGGGGTCCTGGTCTCATATCTGTATAAATATCCACTGAATTTGAAACTGAGAACTGAAAGTTGAACTTGGCGGGTGGATGATGATGTGGGTGAGGATGAAATATCCAGCTAGGGGCTCAGAATGGAAGAATTAAATGCGTCAGTTGTTGGATACTCCATCTTTCTACATCCTATGCCACTCTGAAGTGTGACTCCATGCTATGTCTGTGTGTGGGGGGAGATGGATCTCTGAGAAAAGGTGTGTATCTGCAACTGCTGTTCTCCCTCTCCCTATGTGGTCTGCTCTGTAAGGAGGTCAAGCCTACTGAAGAAATCGTGTCAAACTATTAAATACAAACAAGGGCATTCTTTTCCTCTCAAGGCCATGGAAAGGTATCGAGCTTGAAATTCTGGCCTCCTCCTTTGTAATCCTTTTGACCCTCCATGGAAGTCAGCTGATCATATGCATTAGGCCATAGAAGCGGGTTACCCTCATTGTCGAAACTTGGAGGCATACCTCCTCCATACGTGCCACTGATCCCTCCTTGGTGGAAATCCATAAGCGGTACATTCCTCCCATAAAACCACGCATCTCTGTTCCATATGAGCCAAAACCTCTTTGCTCCATATGGTTTGGAAGCTTCTGCTTCTTGGGGACTGAATTCCCGTGCAGGCATACAAAACTGACTCTTGGCTGGCATATCTGAAAAATTTGGTATCCGACCGAGGTAACCTGGATAAGGAGACATAAAAGCATATGATGTATCATCTGTAGTTGTTGTTGCCTATCTGCAAAAGGATTGGATTCCTTTTTACTGACAAAAACTTAGTCGCCTTCACCTTTGTCTTGGCTTTAACCTGAGGTTTCACCACTGCTTTTCACTTTTTGATCATTGTGTTTATTGGTCTAATCTGAGTAAGCTTTGCACAACAAGGATCCTTAATATAGGCAAACAAATGTTCATGAGACTGTTGACTTCGTATTGTCGAGCGTGTTCCACATATTGTGGATTGGCATGCCCAGTTTCAGATCGATCCTCTTGAATCTTGATCATCCTCGTCAGCTGTTTATTACTGTTCTTCTTTTGTCGACCTCTTCCTCTTCTTCTTCTTCTACTTCTTCAGACTACTACTCTTCTTCTGAATGTTTAGGATCTTTGATGCTTTCATGGTTGGTTGTTGCAGTTAGGGATCGGAGTATTCTAAGAAGAATAATTGATTGAATTTTGATACCACTGAAAAACGGTGAGTCACCTGACAAGGTGGTAAGAACATTGTAATTATACTGAATTGAAAACAAAAAACTGAACTGAAAATAATATTAGACAAGAGACGTATAGTGGGAGTGTTCCACTCTTAAAGATATTGGCCCCTCAACTAGGTGCTCCTGGCCGTATTTCTTTGTTTTATTGATGAGCTGTTACGATTACAACTGTTTTGTGTGACTAGACACACATGATCTCTGACAAAAAGAATTGAGTGCTAATGGCACCCTTGCCTCTCATTTATTGGGACTTGGCCCCAAAACACCAGAAGCAACATTAAAATCACTTGCTATTTGCAACAGTGACCCAGAAGCGCATCAAAATCATCTGCAGTTTTAACTCACGCCCAAAAGGAACACCGGACGTTGCTACATCGGCCCTATCTGTATGTAGCTGCCACATCATCAGTGCGTATAGTCCCGGGACTTGCCACCATTTGCTCCGCTCATACTTGGGATGTGCTTCCAAGTCGGCTTTATTTACTCTATTGAGTCATGACACGTCACCATTCGTGCAAATGGCGCAGGTGCAGTTTGAGAACAAATGGTAAACCACAAAACTATCGTACCCAAATTGTGTTCAAAATACAGTCTTAAAAATATCACTACGATGCATATGAATTAAATGGTAACCTGACCATAGTTTCAAGGAATGGCATTTCATGCCCGTTGCCGTTCCTATTCCAAAATCTTTGAACTTGACTTTAGATCTAGGTTGTTGAATGTGGATATTGCATACAGCCTTTCCACTCCGCATATTCAAATTTCCAATATTGTGACACATAACCATTTTGGTGCTGTGTCAATCTTGCAAAGGAAGCTGTCTAGGAAATCATCCTCTATATCTGTAAGCTCTCACTTGAGTCAACTCAGCTAGGACATGGTGCTCACCAGGACAAAGAACGTCATCGAATCGAAGGAGCAGCTAGTGCCAAACTTGACGTCCCAAATTTGACTCGCTCCTAAGGTTTGCTCAGGAAGTAGTGGCGAGCATGATGATTAGCTATCACAATGAAGTGCTCACCTATCACAAAGTGATGATGTGGCATGGCCTAAAGGACACCAACTTATAGAACTTGTTAATAAAGTTGTTCCCAGCTTATGATACCCCGGCCTAAGGGCCTAAAACTTATCAAAATAAAGCAAGACACCCAAAAGCGCGTCCGCTTGATGACGTGTCAGGTTGTACGGACTTCCGCGATTTTCGTTGCAAATTGCGTTGACATGCTGACGTGGCACCACGTACGGACAACCTTAAAGGGCGCTAGCTGCTTTTAGACTTCTTCTTTTCATGTATTGCTTTTGGCCAAGGGCCTTCATAAGAATTGCCAGGGTCTCTCTTCCGGGAGATTAGCTTGGAAGAGCTGCGGAGAGAGTGGACCCTCGAACATTGTACTTGTTGAAGCATAATAATAAAGAAATACCGAGAAGGGGTGTCAGTCTTTCGGGCAAGTACTTCTAAGCGTGGAACTCCATTGTGCCGTGTCATCTCTCTCTCAGTTTTATTCAATTCTTTTAGTTTCTCTCGCGTGTGTTGCACTAGATTCGTGGATTGGAGTGTCGAAGTCTATTGCAGTGGTATCAGAGCTTAGACGATTCTTCTTCTACAGAGGATCCGATCCCTTTACTTACTGCACACATGGATTCAATCGACGAATCCTGTCATTCGACGACTCAGGAGAAGAATATGGTCCGTCTCCACCCACAGAATACGAAAGAATCGAGATGCAGTGTCAACAGCAGGTCGATAACTGTGCTCAACAGATGCTTCAGTATTCGCGAAGAACCCATTTGACAAGGTGCACTCTTGATGGCGTGGCGCCATCCGTTCGCCTCTCAAGTCAATGCTGAAGAAGAAATCTACACCGGCGGTACCAAGACAAAGGATGTACTCGGAAGATGAATTTGATGAAGCTATAGAGCGATGAGTAAGCAGACTCATGAAGACTAAGAGGCAGTCGTGGAAGAAGAGTCAGTCAGCAGACTATCCCGACTACGTGGGTCGAAAGTCTACCTTTGAGGCCACCAATACGCCAAAGAAACGTATTTGATTAGAGGGTGTTTCCGGTTCATCCTCGTTCTCCTTTGACAGTTCGGAGACTTCTTCCTCTGACTCTAGCGATGAGGTAGAAAGCACAAGAAGAGAAGAAAGATTGAGAGGCATAGCAAAGGCAAGAAGACGGCAAAGAAGAGCAGATTCCGTAGAAGATTGCCGAAGCACTTTCACGGTTCGGATGAGGACTCCTTGTCCTCCGAGAGCTCGGATTCCAATGAGCCAATGTACGCAACGAAGAGAAAGTACTTATATCGAGCCAACTAGCACCACTACCTCGAGAACAAGGGCAAGAAGCCCAAGGACTTCAAGGAGGGTCGGCAGGCTTTAAAGTTTGATACGTTTTCCGGCTCTAAGGATACCCACAAAGCCCTCGCATTCATCTAACAGTTTGATATCGCTTATTTGGGGGGGTGCTACTCAGAGCACTCTAAGGTACAAAGAGCGGCGTCCTATCTGTAGCGCAGATAGTGTGTCGTGCTCTCTACAGTGGGTGCTCCTCAGTGCAATGTGCGTGACAATCTCACTCAAAACAGGCTGGAAACAGGAAACAATAGACAACAACGCTCACAGACACAACAGCAACAGCAACAGCAACAGTAGACCACACAAATGACTCGACTATCTCAAAGAACTGATTAAGACTCTGGCGTGGCAGCACACTCAGCTCTAGCCCAGGACTCTCAGGTACAATGGGGGTGTCAAGGCTCAGATGTGCAGGGAGAGTGAAGAAGTGCCCTGTGTGCAGAACATAATCCCCTAATAATCCCAAACCACTACTCATATGTACAACCATAAAGAGCCACCAACAGCTCATAAATGTCAGCCAACTAAGTCTATCCCGAAACTGAATGGTGGTGACCTGGCCACGATGTCCACTAGACCACCGTCCGTATCCTGCCACGTGTCACTGTCCAGCCCAGAGAGTCCATCCTGTGTGAACCAGACCAGAACAACTGTACCAACTGTCTGTCCTGTGAAAGTGACACTGTAGCCCTGCTACAGGTTACCCGCCACGAAACCACTCACCGTCTCAGTGAGAGAACCGTTGAAACTGCTAAAACACTGAACTGCAATAATAAATGACTACTGTACTGTCATGGTGAAAAGACTGTAACTCATCATAATAGAGAAAGAGTAGTCGCTATAGCTACACTCGAAGGATCGGTCTCCGGAGGTGGAGCCATCAAATCAATGGTAGAACTTCGTTGTAGGGACTGCTGAGCTAGTAGAGACTGCTGGGCTCTATCTATAACCTGGCCCCCTGTGAAAGGAGCCGCCAGTTGCTGCACGGCAGAGGGTAATACCTATCCGGAAGTGAACAGAGGACGACGAGTGACACAGCCATGGCGGTGAGCCCCAGCAACACCGTCGCAACAAGGAAGCTATGCATGTGGGACGATGAAGACGGAAACCCGTGAGGGTACTGTGGACTGTAGTACTAAAATGGAGGCTGGGGCTGTGTGTATAGTCCCATGAAGTGCTGAGAAGGACCTGCGGTCTGTAATGGTGGCCCGGATCCAGTCCATCCAAACTGAGCCTGAGCCTGAGCCTGAGCCTGAGCCTGAGCCCGAGCCCGAGCCCGAGCCCGAGCCCGAGCCCGAGCCCGAGCCCGAGCCCGAGCCCGAGCCCGAGCCCGAGCCCGAGCCCGAGCCCGGGCTGATCTCCATGTAGAAGCATTTCCCTAAACATCTGTATCCGAGCCCGAGCCCGAGCCCGAGCCTGAGCCTGAGCCGGGCCCGGGCCTGGGCCTGGGCCTGGGCCGATCTCAATGTAGAAGCATTTCCCTAAACATTTGTATCTGTGCCCGAAGGTCTTCAATGATGTCCGACTTTATCTTCAAAGCTTGCTGTAGCGCGAATATCGTAGCATCGCGATCCGAGATGGCACTCTCGGCCACCTTCAAAGATCCCGCCATAGCTGCATATATGGCAGAGTGGCGTTGGTGGGTAGCAGCTAATTGTTCCGCTCCGAGCTCTATGGTGGCGATAGAATTCCTGGAGTCTAGTAATACTTTCTCCGAAAGATGTACCAGAGAAGTAGAGTCGGCCACCCCTGATGATGTCCCAAGTGGCACAAGTGGGTCACTATGAGGAGGCACTACTGGTCGAGTAGGAGCTGATGAAGTAGGAGCTGAGACGGGATATGAGATGGTAGTTGCCGGTGGAGTCAGATGCGTATGGGTGAAGATAGGGGAAGAAGGTAGAGGAATCTCCGAGGGAGAAGCCGCCGATTTGTCGTGAAATTCGGGAGTCGACAGTGGTGGCGAGAGAGGGGTGGTAGACAGAGACCGCCGCGGAAGATGTGTTACTTTAGTTTGTTGGCTCTCCGATATTAGCAAGGAGATTAGAGACTCTGCTGTATCTTTGGCCACCTTTGCTTTTATCTTCTTTTTCTTGTGGATTCCAGGATCAGCATGAATGTTTAGTGATTTCCTTTTCCCTTGCACACTTCGCGTATCATCATCTACTTCGTCTGGCGTAACAGGAATACTGACAACCCAGGCCAAGAGAGGGGCTGCAAAGCATTTGAAGCTGAGTTGTACAGATCTCACCTGTGTCCGAAATCTTTTTTCCCAAGACTGTAAAGATGAAAAAAGGATCTGGTGAAATCCACATGGTTTGGGCATGGAGCAAACAGTAAAGACCGTCCTAATGAGATACTGTAGTAGGCAGTTCACATTTCCCTTTATCTTCTTTGGCATCTCTAGCTAGAAAGTAGTATCCAACGATTGCCAAGATCTGTTTATTTCTTTCATAGTTCGGATGATTTGTACTGAGCATTTCCTCGCATGACTGAATTGTGGCCTCCTTAGAGATCTGAGAGAAGGTTCTAGTGGCAGGCTTCACAGCTGGAAAGGTTTTCATACCCATAGCATGGCCTAGCCTTGTAGCGGTGAGTTTATGACCCCTGACCTTGGGAAAGTTCTTCGGAAGATCATGAATCATCTCTATAGGAACAGTGGTTGGGAGATCTTCGGCAGTGTTGTGAGACCCATAATCTGTAGCGGGTCCTTGGAGAGGGTTTGGCTGAGAGATGGTCGAAGTGGTTGTAGATAAACAGCCAAGGAGAATGGTGTGCTACTTTTAGATGTAGCCGGCCTCGCAATTTCCTGATGGATTATTTCCTGATTGCGTTTATTTTTTCTTGTTGTCTTCAAATTTGTTTCTTTTGATGCATCCGATTCAGAGACAGCTTCTGACTCCGACTCCGAAGTTGGGGATGCTTTATAGCTTTCATCGTTGGCATCACTTGAAGTGAAGTCATCCACATCTTGGTTGTTCGTTTCCGAATCCTCCTCCTCTTCAGCAGAACTCAGCTGCGAAGGTGGTGGTTTCTTGACTGCTTTTCTTGAGGGTTTGCTGGTACCCGCCGTGATACTTGCAATTCTTGTTGAACTTAGTGATGTGCACCCTCGTGCAAAGAGACTGAAATTTATCCAATACAAAGCAACTGCTTACATATCTAGATTGTCACATACCATCTTTGATTTGGTTGAACCCAAGATGGGTAGAGATAGTCAAGGCGACGTGGTTTCGAGTTTGGAGGTGGGCGAATTTGGAAGCTTCCGAATTGGGAACGGTGGGCGAACTTTGAAATAAGGGAAGCACGTTCTAATTAGGTGGATATGAGGGGAGCCCGGAATGGGAAAGGGCGAATTGGGAGAGGGCAAGGCGAATAGGGAGGGAGGGACGAATATGAGTAGGGGCGAATTGTGCAGAGGGCGAATAAGGAGGGAGGGGCGAAAAGGGACAGGAGAGGGGGGACGAGATTGAAGAAGGTAGGGTGTATTGGTAGGGAGGGAGGGATTGGGAGGGACGGCGAAATTGGCAGGAGAAGGTGGACGAATTGGAAGGGAGGAGAGGGGACGAATTGGAAGGGAGATGGGGCCAATTTTAGAAAAAAGGAGGGGGACGAATTAGTAAGGGGAAGATGGGCGAATGTAAGAGAAAGGGAGGGGGACGAATTTGTAGAGGAGGGTAGGGGACAAATTGGAAGGGAGGAGAGGGCCCAATTTTCAGGGATGAATTTGAGGGGGGGGGGGGGGGGGGGGGGGGGGGGGGGGGGCGAAATTGGCAGGAGAAGGGACGAATTGGAATGGGGAAGGAGCGAATTGGGCAGCAAGGGTGAATTCGGGTAGGGACGAATTCCGCAGCAGGGGGAATTTGTCGAGGGCATGGGCAAATTCAGCAAAGGGGCTAATTGTAGCGAATTGGAGAAAGGGGATGTGATGAATTGAGAGGGGATGTTACTAATTGGGGGGTACGACTTCGGAGGGTTGAGGGGCGAATTTGGAAAATAGTGGAGGGGGTCGAATTTGAGGGTAGGGGGTCGAAAGGGACGAATGCAGCAGCAGGTGTGAATTGGGAGAAAGAAGAGGAGGGCAAATTTAAGAGACAAGGGAGGGGGACGAATTGGGAGGGGAGGGGGAACTAATTGGGAGGGACGAGTTGGGGGCAGAGGTGGCGAATTTGGGAGAGAGGGTAGGGGGACGAATTGAGACCAAGGGGAGGGGGGACTAATTGGGACTAAGGGGAGGGAGACGAATTGGAGAAATGGGGTAATTTGCAGTCAATTCTGAAGACGAAATTCTGAGGCTGTGCCACCGCCGGTGAGGATACCATATATTTGCAGAGAGGCATACACCAAAGAGCTTACCCTCGCTTGATGGTCTAAACATGTCCTTGAATTTTGCCCATTGTGACCACAGTAGAGGTAGAATGGGTGACTGACATGCAGGCGGGGTTGTTCTTCTGGATTGTAGGACCCTGTTAGTCATGTTAGTCGGTTGGGATGAGACTGCAACCATAGCTCCTTGAAGTAAGTATCTGCCTAAGCTTGTTCCAAAGACAGCAGAGAATGTGCTTGGAAATCACCAATGCCAAGCACCCGATTAGGGCGTTTAAGAGTAGAGGTGGTAAGGGTTGACCATAGAGACAGACAACTCTATGCTATAGAGAGAAGCGTGTAACGTAAAGAAATTATCACAAAAGAGACTAGGAGCTTGACTGGAAATCCCTTAGTGCTAATATCAAATAGCACTGATGATTGAACAATTACAGAAAGAGTAATTGGATTGTAAGAAGTTGATGACAATACCCAATTACCGAGACCGAGTGGAGAAAGGATACTTTAGGCCAAAAGATGGAAACTTCTACAAACCTAGCAGAGATTGAGACATAACAAAACACCCGTTCTGGTGGAAAGGTAGTTGGGAGGAGAGAGATGGGATATTAGAGCCTACAGAAGGCGAAATCGCTGTAGACTGCTTACTCAGAGTAATAGCACTTGATTCTGGAGCCATTTACCAGAGGCAATGGAACACCATCCAAAGTTACTAACTGGATTGCTCCTTGTGGAAAAATTTCTTGCACCCTGAATGGCCCTTGCCAGGCTGGAACAAGTTTTTTAGTCTTTTGAGATACTTAGCTTGATAAAGTAGCACCAATGCTCCTTGCGTTATTTGCGGCTTTCGGAGATGGCGATCATGCCATGCTTTGCGACGAAGCTGCTCTGCTTCCAGAGCCCGGGAAGCCAAACTTCGGCTTTCCTCTAGAAGGTAAAGACGAGAGACAAATGCCGACCCCAAATCTCCATTGGCACGCAGACTACCCACTCGCGGAGATCCTAAATTGAACTCGAAGGGTGCTATCGCTTCCAAACGGAAAGCTAATTGAAATGGGGTGTGATTGGTTGTGGCTTTGAAAGAAGTTCGGTATGCCCAAAGGGTGCCGAGGATAGTTTGAGCCCAAGTCGCAGGATGGAGATATGCTTTCCGCAGAAGTGCTATCAGAACTTTATTAGTGCTCTCCGCCTACCCATTTTCTCTAGGATAATAGGAACAAGATTTTCGGTGAAAAATCTTGTAGTTGACCGGCAAGGTTGAAATTGTTTCATTCACAAAGTGACTACCCCTATCACCGGTGATTTCCAAGGGACACCCAAACCTGCACAATATTTTCGTAGAGAAGCTTGGCTACAGTAGTGCCAGTGCAATCCGTTGTTGCCAGTACCTCTGCCCACTTTGTTGCATAATCTGTAGCCACTAGTAGATACTTCCGATTGCCTGGTTGGGCTGAGGGAGTAATTGGACCCACAAAATCAATGCCCCATCTCTCAAAGGGCTGCCATGCCATAGAGACCTGCAGAGGACGGTTTGACTGCTTGCTTGGTTTGGGGCCACAGCATTGACATACATCACATACTTTGACATAGGCAATTGCATCTCGAAAAATATAGGGCCACCATAAGCCACACTGGAGAATCTTCTGAGCAGTAATATGACCAAGGTAATGGCCACCAGTGGGACCACTGTGGGCATCCTCCAAAATAAACTTCACTTCATGAGGGGAGACACACCGCCTCAGAATACCATCCTGTCCTGACTTGTATAGCTGGCCCCCAATTAGTGTGAATGGCCTTGCCTTCAACAATAGTCGTCGTTTCTGCAGTGGAGAAGCGTTCTTTGGGTACACGCCAGTAGAAACTAGATGCAAAACATCGCCGTACCATTCCGTAGTGGTGATAAACCTGTGATGATAGCCTGTGTGACCTACAAAGCTCTGCACCCCTTTTGGGTTGATGGAAGGTGGTAACTTCAAGATTGCCACAATCTTCTCTGGGTCAGGTGCTAAACCTTTAGCAGACACCACATGGCCTAGCAATGTACCCTCAATGACCAAAAAATGACATTTGTTAGGATTTAGCTTTAGGCGTGTCTCTCTGCACACCTGAGGAAGACAGCAAAGAGCTGAGCGAGGTGTTCCTCTAGATTTTCCACTGGGGTTGAACATTGAGCACCTGAGAAGGTCGAAAAATCATCCATGAAGATGTGAAGATGATCCGTAAGCAGAGAACAAAAGATGAGATATACTGCCCGATTGAAAGAAGGTGGAGTGTTTTTCAACCCAAAAGACATCCTAGTGTAGATAAAAATACCCCAGGGAGTCACAAAGGCCGTTTTCAGCTGATCACCTGGATGGATACCCAACTGATTGTATCCACTAAACCCATCCATGAAACTGTACAAAACATGCCCTGCTACGTCCTCGAGCACACGCTCAGTGAAAGGTGTGGGGAAACCATTTGGGATAGTGACCTTATTCAGCGCACGGTAATCGACGCACACACGAATTTTATTTGACTGCTTCTTAGGCGCTATCACCATGGGTGATAACCACTCAGAGTGCTCCACAGGTACAATGATCCCTGCCTCTTGCATTTTTTCGAGCTCTGACTTGATAGCCTCTGCATACTTTGGGTTGAGCTTATAAGTTCGGCCTCTGACAGGCTTAGCCTCTTCAACCAGAGGGATAGTGTGGAGACCCAATTCTGGTGGGATCCCTTCCAAATCCTTGTAGGACCAAGCAAAAACATCCTTAAAAGAGTGAATAAAAGAAACTACCTGATCAAGTAATGCAGGATGCTCCCATAACCAAGCTGCTAAGAGGACGTATTGAGGGTCATCAGGGTCGCCCAGGTTGACTTTTTTGAGAGAATCAGGGGGTGTAACAGTGGAGGGTACTTCAGAAGTTGAGAACTGAGCTGCCTCTTGGAGCCTCGAGACTTCATGTGCAATGGAGGGTACTTCAGAAGTTGAGAACCGAGTTGCCTCTTGGAGCCTCGAGACTTCATGTGCAGGTGTTTGATCGATTGGAAACTCCGCATACTCTTCTTGTAACCATCCTCGTGGAAGCTCCTCGAAGGGTAAATCTTCAGACACAGGCATAACCGAGTGCTTTTGAGGGGGCGGGGCGTCCGACCTGGGAGATGTTAGAGAGAGGGGGAAATCATTGGCGAGTTCATGCAGAGGAGATTTTTTCCCCCTTCGGTGATGTGTTATAGGTTCCTCGAGGCCGAGGGCTTCCGTAGGAGGATCATCTGAATCATGCTACACTTACTTGTTGGACTGGTCCACTGTCTGCTGTAGGACTACTGTCTGTTGTAGGGCTTGGGACATTTATGTCCGCCAGAGGAGTTGGGAGAGAGAGTGTACCGGCACAGGTGAGTTTTGAATAGAAACAACATAGCATGGCATCGAGGCGGTAGCTTCCAACCACTGCAGCAGGTCTTCGTCAGACCCGTCAGGTGGGATGGGCTGCTCAGGGTCGGGGTTGGACTGTATTGACAATGAGCTGTGATGAACCACTGTATCCATACCTCCTTCGAGCCGAATTGGTTGCATGGGAGAGCCAGGAGTATGTATCCACATGGCGTCGTTTCTCCAATCATGCAGTACCTTAGTATGCTGCAACCATGGTCGACCAATTAGCAACGGAAATCCTCCCTCCACCTGAGGAAGACTGACCACCACAAAATCTAAGCTAAATGTGAAGCCTTGTACCATCAGCGGCACCTTCTCTACTATGCCCACCGGGTAGACTGTCCTTTGGTCTACCAATGTAATAGTGAATGGAGCAGGGCGGGTAGGCTGCAGGCCTAAGGCCAGTAAATTCTGGCATCAGATTGATCCTAGATCCACCATCCACTATGACGCCTGAGAATTGATGCCCAAGAATAGACACAGTGAGACGAGGACTTTTGTAGTCGGTGAGGGGAGCAGCTGGATATGAAATCATATAGGACTCCAAGGGCTGCACAGGTAGGTGCCTGCCACTAGGCCCTGCACCCGGGTACAGAGACTGGATGATGGAAAGGGTGTCACTTCTAAAATTTGCATCAAGTCGAAGCATGTCGTACAGTGACACTTGCTGAAAAGTGTTTTTTAAGATAGACTCTGTTGTGGGCTTGTTTCCTTTGATGAGATCTTGCTCTGGTATCTTGACCTTTTGCAAGTCCTCTACTGCTTCCATGAAAGCACCATCAATATCTGATAGAAGCGAGGTAGGTTGGCTCTTGACACTACTTGCTGGTTTGTCAGCTACTACTGGAGTTTGACTCATTTGTGTGACAGGAGATGGAAAGATTAGACCGCCAGGGAAGCTGAGGCCAAGAGCAGCTCTCTGTGCCCGTGTGAGCACACCAGTCGGCTCTTCCACTTGCTTCAACCATCTCGAGAGGCAACTACAAGCGTGGAAGGCGGAGCTTGTGGAATGGAGTTTCCTGTGATGAGGTTAAGCTTGGGAATGTAAACTCCTGTTGGTTCTGGCTTGTGCTTGCAGATGTGGATGCTCGTTGTTTTGGGCAATCCTTACTATAGTGATCCTTAGCTTCAGGGCAATGTCGGCAAGGAGGGGACCATTCAGGTAAGGAACATTTGCTCTGATAGTGTCCATACTCCCCACACCTGTAGCACAAAATTGGCCTATTTGAGGGACGAGGTGGTCTCGGCCCTTGCTGCATGGGACCGGATGCTGACGTGTAGAAGCTTTGGGGAACTGAAGGAGTACCTGCATGATAAAAGCTGGGGGATGTAAAGTTGTGCATACCTTGCATAGGAGGTGTTGTCAGCAAAGGTGGCATCGGGTTTTGATGGCTATATGGTGACACCATGTTTGATGCAGGTGCTAGCCCTTGTTGGAGAGACAGACCTAGACTTTGTTGTATCTGCCGTAATCCCTTGATATAATAACAATCCTTGTCTTCATGCCCAGACTTCTCGCAGAAGTGGCAATAAGCTCGAAGGGGACTGTCTTGTGGAGGATGTCCTGGAGAGCGACACGAGCTGCACCATACCATAGCTTTAGTCTCCTGTTGAGACTGAAGCTCTTCTAGCTCTCTCTTGATTGATCCAAAGCCTCTAGATGTGGGGGTTTCTCCTGGTGAAGAGAGATATTTTTCTCCTCTTGAAGAGCGCGTTGTAGTTTTAGGGCTTCAAGTTCTCTACGCAAAGAAGTCAATGGATCAGCAAGACTTTCCGAAAACACAGAGGGGGTCTCTATGTGAGAAGAGTTGTTGAATAGCTTCCTAGTAGCAGCTGCAATGAACTCCTCCAAAGTGGCGTCGGGTCGGAGACTCTCTCGGAGTTTTTGCTGCGATGTTTTGGGAAGCGCCTTCTCCACCCACTTCTTAACCATGAATTCACCGGGTTCCTGGGGAAGCTTGGCAACCAGAGACTTGGTCTTGGTCATAAGCTCTGCAAAAGTCTCCTCTGGCTGGAGCACCATGTTGGCCAACTCATCCAACACCTTCTCCTCGTAGTCACCTGGCCTCAAAGCTGCACAAAACTGTTGTCTTAAGGCTGCCCAAGTTGCAAAATGATTCTCTGCAAACAGGCTGTACCATTTGTCTGCTAAGCCATCCAAGGTGGATGGAAAGAGTACCAAATAAGCATCTTCCCTGTTAAGACCACGACCCCTACAGAGAGATACAAACCTCCTTGCATGGTCATCGGCATCTTCTGAAGAGAGTCCTTTGAATGTAGGGAACTTGATGTTTACCTTGGCCAAAACGCTAGCCAACGGCTCCATGGCCCCTTGTTGAGCCTGTTGCTCAATAGCCTGTTGTAGCAGAATAGGAGAGAGCTTTTTTGGAGAAGGTGATCTGGAAGAGGTGGAACCGGATGGAGGAATGGGTGATGTCGTATGTGGAGGTATGGATGATGAGGTTGGTGGACTTCTACTAGGTACCAAGGGTCGTCTTCTGTTGTAGTACTTCAGAGGGCTCAGTAGTGCGCTTTGACGCTCGACTGACCACCTTGTATGTGTCATGCAGTGACCATCAATCCAACCTAACTTTGGACAAGAAAACCTGTACTGGTTGAAGACAGGTCTAGACTCAGGTTGGACCAGGGACGAGGAGGGACTAGACCAGGGACGAGGACTGATTGGACCCGTCTAGAGAGACCAGACCAATTGGACCAATTGGACCAGTGTGAGATAGGACCAGCCGAAATGGACCAGGGCGAGAGAGGAATTCACCACCAGGCTACACAGTGCCAGGCAAAGTAGGCAAAACTAGATAAACCCAACTAGCTTCAAGAGTTGCACTTCACAGAGAGTGAGACTTCAATTGAGATCCCATCGTGGTCGCCAAAATGAGAGCACCTGTAGCGCAGATAGTGTGTCGTGCTCTCTACAGTGGGTGCTCCTCAGTGCAATGTGCGTGAGAATCTCACTCAAAACAGGCTGGAAACAGGAAACAATAGACAACAACGCTCTCAGACACAACAACAGCAACAACAGTAGACCACACAAATGACTTGACTATCTCAAAGAACTGATACAAACTCTGGCGTGGCAGCACACTCAGCTCCAGCCCAGGACTCTCAGGTACAATGGGGGTGTCAAGGCTCAGATGTGCAGGGAGAGTGAAGAAGTGCCCTGTGTGCAGAAGATAATCCCCTAATAATCCCAAACCACTACTCATATGTACAACCATAAAGAGCCACCAACGGCTCATAAATGTCAACCAACTAAGTCTATCCCGAAACTGAATGGTGGTGACATGGCCACGATGTCCACTAGACCACCGTCCGTATCCTGCCACGTGTCACTGTCCAGCCCAGAGAGTCCATCCGGTGTGAACCAGACCAGAACAACTGTACCAACTGTCTGTCCTGTGAAAGTGACACTGTAGCCCTGCTACACTATCTCAAAGCGAATGCCCCAACCATGGTGGTCTACCCTACTGCTACGAAGGGAAGCACCGACGAAGTCGCTATAGTTCAAGTGGATTTTCAGTTCTTCATGGCTCACTCATTAATACGAGCAAGATGTAATCACAGCTTGGAATCATTTGAGGATGACCAAGGATGACACTCTGGATGCCTACTGTTAGAGATTTTTTGGGATACTTTTCTACCTGTCTCTTCTTTTTTTAAAATCACCTTCTAGCAACAAATTGAGCGATTTTATTGTGGCCTACCCAAGGAGATACGAAGTTATTGTCTGCAGAAGAAGTTTGTTTGCTCGATCTACTTAAATGAGTTAGATGACAATAAAACATCAAATTGTCCGACCTTGAGAAGGAATGAGAAGATTTTCTGCAAGCTCAAGCTGATTGTTTGTATGAAGGCTTACCGGGAGAGTTACCTCCCGAGTGTCCTGAAGATCACACCATTGATTTGATTCCCGATAGCACGTCATGGAACCGGCCACCTTACTGAGTTAGCATAGCCCAAAGTGAGGAAATTATGAACCAAGTGAAAGAGCTTCTAGAGAAGGGTCTCTTTCAGCCCAGTACATCACCTTACTGTTTGCCGGTGTTGTTGGTATTAAAGAAAGATGGATCTTGCAGAATGTGCATTCACTACAAAGCTCTCAACAAAATCGCCATCAAGGACAGGTTTCCAATGCCCAAGATTATGATATATTGGACAGGCTACAGGGTTCTACATTTTTCAGCAGAATCGACTTGAAAAGTGGCTATCATCAGATCAGGAGCTTTGCACCCCTCTCCTTGTAGCTGGATGCTCTTAGTCTCCTCGGCAAGGCCTGAAAACTGTAGCATGTCTTTAAAAGTGTGGGCTGCTACCAACCAAATGACCTCGATGTGTGCTGACCATGGGGTTCCAAACAAGAGGTTGCTTCAAGCGCTCCTCCGTGCAAGTGGGCTAGTGCTGCTCCAAGCCACTCCACAACTGCCTCTAGGACCTAAGCAGGCTTGCAACAAAGCGATCCTCCCAACTCCTTCTTAGGCCAACTCTACGCATCTCTGGCTGTCCCACTCCTCTGTCTGTTTGTCACAGTAAGAACCACTAGGGCATTATCTGAGAAGGTTGTCTGCCAAAATGCATATAGATCCCCCCATGTCATAGATGTTGTCACTGGCATAGAACAATCTATCGAGATAGACTCATGTCTCCTACTCTACGGAGAGTGAGAGAAGGATAGGCTGTTTGGGGGTCACACAAAGCCTGCATGCTGCCAAACCTCTGAAATCCTCAAGGTCATACATAAGCGCTCCCAAGCTGCCAACTCAGCCCCATGCACAGTAGCATGGCTGCCTACAAACCTATCTGAGGGGTCCAATATGTTGAAGTCCCTCCCAACACACCACTGCTCTGCACGAGGCAAAGACTTCACAATGTGTGACCAAAACTCAGCTCGTGCACTCACATGGTTGGACGCATAGATGTTTAGGAGGCCCATGAGGCTACCGTGAACTTGCATAGTAACCCACTGGGCCCTACCTGGCACAATGATACCTCTACCCACCATTGCCTGCTGATGAGCTCGTAATAGTCATACATACACCTCCCTAGATGCCTCCAGGCCCAAAAGTAGCTGACCAAAAGATCTCATAGCGGCCACAAAAAATCTGACCACATCGTTGAATGAGGCTCTCACAAAGAGGGTGCTCCTGAAGCATAATTATATCAATCATTCCACCCACAAGGCGTCTCGGAAGCTCCTAATGCAAACGACCCCTCTGACACTAAAACCAGGGTCCACCTAAAACTTGGACATTCCATGAGATAATCCTCATGGGACCAGTGAGAAAAGACCGATGCTGCAATAGCAACCAACCTCGCTATCTTCGAGGCCGCCTTGGATGGGGAGTAATCCGCATCCGAGCGACCCGGAGATGGGCGTGTCTGAAGTGATTGTCCCAAGTAGAGCGTGCAGTCCATAGGGCTACATCCTCTGTCCAAGAGTCCTCATGAATATATACATAGCAAGGGGAACGTTGAGTGTTAGCAAAAAAGTGAACCACAATGTGCCTACATCCAGCTGCATCCCGTGGTGTCACACTGAACTTGGCTAGCGGCCAAAGTGTGGGTATCAAATCTGTGACTCCCAGGTCCCCTGTGTGGTGTGAGAACTCTAAAGCTTGGACCTGAAGCCTGTCGAGGACTGTGTGCAAAGCCCACTCTGTGTGATCCCTGTTACACAACGGGAAGGAAAAGCCTAGTGATGTATCCAAAGCCTCGGTGCATCTGGTGGCTAGAAAGAGAACATGAACTGGAAAACAAGCTGCCTCAAGGTTGGAAGATGGGTCGCTGAGGAATCGGGTGAAGCTGTAGTCAAAGAATTCCGACCGTCGGCCAATGTCAAAATTGTCATCCCACGGGGAACTGAGGCAAAAGGAGAGACTTATACCAGAAGTGGCATCCTCAAGTAGGGATGTCCCTACCGAGGCATTCATCTCGTAGCGAAAGCACTACCAAGAGAGCGTCGAGCTGCAAATGAGTGTCTAATCCCCTGTGTTGAAGGAGTGCGGAATGGATCAGGTGATGAAGCTAAGGGCCCAACAAGGGAAAGTGGGGAAGCGGGTGGTGAGGGGGGAGGTGGAGGCGGGGCAAAGGAGTTGGTAGGCAGACGGGGGGCGGCGGTGAAGCTGAGGTTGAGAGAGGCTCCTCAAGGGAATCCTGTTGCAAAGGGTCAAAACGGTTCCCTATCAGAACCAATAGTGCCAAGCTGAAAGAGGTCGGCCACCAAGGGGGGCGGTGTGGCAAGCCCTTCCCTGTCGACGGCGCCCGTGCACCTGCTGCCAGCCATCAGCTGGCTGCTGATGGCTGGTCGTTGGCATCTGATGAAGTGTCAGCCTGTGTATCTTGGGTGCATGTATGTTGTGCATGTTCAGCCTTGGGAGGCTGAGCGTGCGACGCGGGTCAAGATCTCCTGCGAGGACATGCCTTTTCTAGGTGGACCCTCTGTCTGCAATGAAGCAGTGATTCGACAGTCCTGAATACCCCCCTCTCTGGCAGAGCCACCCACCACTCACCCTAGGTAAAAGGACTACCTTCGCGAGGGTGAGTGTCAGCGAGGGGGAGGGAGCGAAGCAGCAACAGCGAGCGTTGAAGAGAGTCTCGCATGTGTCTTTTGAGTGCATGTTTAAAAGACGAAATGACCGCAACATTTCTGTCTTGTTCACCTGGGGTGATGTGGATATGATAGTAAGGAGATTTAGTCATCAAGACATCTGTCAGAGATCTGCGCGGTGTGGGTGTGATTGCTAAATAAGTTACAATGATCATAATTCTCATCGAAGATCTCGACGGGGATAGTGATGTGAATGTGATGTAAATATTCAATGATTGTCATCTTTATGCTAGTGCTGGATATATATGGTCTAGTACGTCGGTACTTAAGAGTCACTGTCTGTTGAACTAGTTTTTGTCCTGTCTGTTTTGCAAGCGCAATCAAGGGCGATAACAATTCTTTCAAGAGGGGGGTATGTCACAAAGTGATGACATGGCATGGCCTAAAGGACAGAAGGGCCACCAACTTATGGAACCTGTTAATAAAGTTGCTCCCAACTTATGGTGCCCCGGCCGAAGGGCCTAAAACTTTCCAAAATAAAGCAGGACACCCAAAATTTTGTGTGCCTTGTGACGAGGCAAGGTGTACGGACTTTCGCAACTTGCGCCGCAAATGGCTCTGACATGCCGAGGTGGCACCGCATTCGGACTTTTGGCTAAGGGCCTTTATAAGAATTGCCAGGGGCCTCTTCCGGCAAATTAGCTCGGGAGCAGTGCAGAGAGAGCAGACCCTTAGACATTGTACTTGTTGAAGCATAATAATAAAGAAATACCGAGAAGGGGCGCCAGTCTTTGGGGCCAGTAGTAAGTACTTTTGGGCACAGAACTCCGCTGTGCCATCTCTCTCTCAATTTGTTCAGTTCTTTGAGTTTCTCTCGCATGTGTTGCACTAGTTTTGTGACTTGGAGTGTCCAAATCTATTACAACTCCCAAAAGGTAGTGAGGAAGTTTTTGAAGTGCATAGACTATAACCAAACGCTAGTTTCTCTTTGCCTTGGTCAAGTAGTTGAATGGGGTAGTAAACAAGGAGATCCAAGTTGTACTCATTGCTAGGCTGATTTAGTGACTGAGCTGTAGTTTGTCTCTTGGGCAAGCAGTCGACTAGCGTAGTTTACACAGCGATCCAAATCGTACAGATTTCTAGTCACACCTAAAGCAGCTAAAGTAGCAGCAGTATAAACATGACACCATTAGTAGGGTACAATGGCATCAGTAAGCCAAGCCAAAGGTCAGGCAACATTGGCGTACATCCAAACAAAGTGGCAATGATAATGTGCATGGCCAATAAGGCTTTGCAGTCCTTTGCGTCTGATGGAAGGAGGCAAACTCAAAATAGCACTCACCTTTTCCTAGTCAAGGACAAGGCCTTAGCAAATACAAGGGTCAGGCAACATTTGCGTACATCCAAACAAAGTGGCAATGATAATGTGCATGGCCAATAAGGCTTTGCAGTCCTTTGCGGCTGATGGGAGCAGGCAATCTCAAAATAGCACTCACCTTTTCCTAGTCAAGGACAAGGCCTTAGCAAATACGATGTCATAGGGAAGTTCTCTTTAGCCTGTATGAGACGTTAATAAAACCTCGCTCTTTCTTTCTTTCTTTTTTTCGTTCTTTCTCAGACAACCATACTCCATAAAATTTAAAAGGGCTGTTAGCACCAAAGCCTGTAAATGTCAATTTTACAATGAGCTCTTAGACTTAAATCTATCAAATTTCATTTTACAAGAGTTTTCTTGCAAGGGGAATTGCCTCATGCAGCGCTGGAATTATTACGGAAAGCAAGCGAATCAGTAATAATAGAGTGTAACTGAGGAAATGGGCCCATCTTGATCATGTTAACGTTTTGCTCCTCTCCCTCATAGTAATCAGATTTTCACCTTGATCCATAACTTTCAAAACTCTCAAGTATCTTGCCTGATTGCTGTAGGGAGATTTTGATATCATTGGTGATTCTTATGGACTAGCTGAAGCTGAAGTTATTAAGGTACAAAATCATCCAGTAAATTAAGAAAACTATAGGAGCTGTTTGATGGTGACCCCTTTTTTCACAGGATAAATATTGTCTTCTTTTGAATGAGATCTTGAAAATAGTGCTTGATCATGTCCTAGGTAGTTGTAGATATCTTATCCAGATGTGCATTCAATGATTCCTATGAGATACACATCAATCATGCGAGTGTTCTTGAGGCAATCTGGTCCTGGAGTGGTGTGAAGAAGCCCGAACGAAGAGATGTGGCAAAGGTATATTGAGAAACAAATTAAGATTTTTACTTCATAGACTGTGGTCAACTCTGAAGCTGTTTGTGTATAGCTTCTATCCTTAGGAGGATGTGCTCCACCGCAATCATCTGACAGAAAATCAAGATGGGTTCACATTCGACAGCAGCTTTTGCAGGTATCAATCACATTCTTGACATTGCTAGCCCATTAATTAGGTCCAGTGATCTTTACAAATGATATCACAATCTTTGTTTCACATTGCTAGGCTATTAATTAGGTCCAATGGAATGTACTACATTGCTTGCTGTAGTCTTAGAAACAGTCTGATACAATGGTTTCTGATTGTCTAATCAAGAAAACGTTGTGTACAGATTATATTTTCTTTTCTTTCTCTCATGCAGACCTTTGTGCTTCCATGTCTTGAGGTGAGGTCAATAATCAAAGATCCAACCTCCTTCAAGGTCCACCTCTGTGTTTCCGGTTTTTCTCTTTCAATGAGACACGTGTCTTCTTATATCCAATTGAGCATGCATTTGCACAAGAACACTATGAAAGAGAGGGGGTGAAAGAAAGATGGATATGGGAGATAGGTGTCTTGGATACCCCTTTTCTTACTCTCCAAAGATCAGATGTGTATTTCAAGTCGCAATGAAGTACCAGGCTGACTTCTGCGACGAACCAATCTTGAAGGTAGTATAGACCCCGACACCTTTCATACCACCCCATAGTCTACCTCTGACAACCCTCCTAAACACTTTGATGATGTTGAGTTATTGGAATGTCCTTGCTATGGGGTTACTAGCCAGCCCCTACCTGAAGAGCACAGTCAAGTGTCCTAGACAACCATATGACTGTGTTTGAGCCTCCTAGTCAAGTGACCCTGGGTCAACTCATGAGAAGTACTATCAACCAGGCATATTTTTCTAGCTTGTGGCCCACAGTGCTCTAATGACTCCACATCTGGCGCCATTGTTGTGTTGGTCTTGCCATCTACCGCGCCCAACTACAGTGTACTGTGGGTGTTGCATAAAGGATGAAAAATAAAAGACTTGTTATTTTAGCCTAGAGTCTAGTCTTTAAGAAAAAACATGAGGGAAAAGAGCTTACTTGGATAAAGGGCTAAAATTGGTAGAGCCCAAACACATGGAAAAGGGCCAAGCTTGCAGCCCACCATATTCAAAAACGGTCATTTTGGCAGGTCAACAGAGGCCCAGCGCTAACCATCAACAAGTTAGGGTTGGCTTGGGATTATGCTCTTTCTCTTCCAGTTTGATCACCGGCCACGTCAACGAGTTGTGACATATCTTCCACCTGAAGAGAAGAGTAATCAACCCCGATTACACCTGTGAGACAAACATCAATCCAATTTTGACTAGATACTACTCCATGCAAACATGCCGATGGGTCATCTCACCTAGAAATTAGAATCACTCTGTAACTAGATTCTAGTCATATCATCCTTCGGAACTCTTGAAGCACTTGGAACAAGAATACATACCGTGCCACATATACTCTGTAGAGCGGGTTGTGTCCCTACATAGACCTCCCCTATGCACTACTACTCCCTGGGTTACCACGGGTTGGAGCTGATTAGGGTTGCATTTCATGTTGATGCACTCTTCCAGGAATATAGATACGTTTTGAGCAGAACTCCATCCAGCCCTCATCTACCATCCCACACCGTTTTGTATACCATGCATCCCCATCGACCGTCTTTGACATAGTAGAGGCTCTTTTTTGTTGTATCTTATGATATTGCAATGGAGGGCTTTTCGTTATTTCTTATCGGTATTCTTGGTTAATACAATCAAGGTGCCACATGTGCACCACGGTTTGACAGGATTCAAACGAGCATGAGGACATATGCTTTGGTGGGTCATTGTAGCCCAGCTACAGTGTCACTTGCACGAGAAAGACAATTACAGTTGGTCGTGGGTTCACCCTTCAGCAAGTCTAACTAGTTCGGTTGGGTTGGTCTAACTGGTTCGGCCTAGTCCTCGCCCTATCTAGTTAGCAAGTTTAACTGGTTTGGTCTAGCTGGTCGAGTATAGTTGACCTTCATCTCCCCCAGTCTGGCTCAGTCTAGTCTAGCTAGTTAGGCCAAGTCTAACCTAGTGGTTTTAGAGTTCAAGGGTATTTGTGCCCAAGAGGTTGTGTGGGTTTGTTGCTACTGCATGACACATATAAGGCAGTCTAAAGATCGACAAAGCCCACTATTGAGCCCTTTGAAGTACTACCACAGAAAGCGCCAACCTTTCGTGCCAACTAGAAGTCCACTACTACTCCTACCCTCCCAAGCATCTTTCTCCACTCTCTCAACCAGTTCTTCACCTCCTAGGTCGCCTTTCTCATTACACTTTCCACCAAGTGTGTTACAACAAGCTCTTGAGCGAGCAAGCAGCCATGGAAAAGCTGGCAAGCGTTCTTGCGAAGGTGAACATAAAGTTTTCAACTTTCAAAGGACTCTCCACAGAGGACGCCGACAACCATGCTAGGAGAGTTATATCCCTCTGTAGGGATCGTAGCCTCAATAGAGAAGACGCCCACCTAGTGCTCTTACCATCAACCTTGGATGGCTTAGCAGACAAATGGTAGAGTCAATTTTCCGAGAACCACTCTACTACTTGGGCAACAATTAGGCGACAGTTTTGTGAAGCTTTCAGACCAGGTGACTTTCAAGAGAAGGTTTTGGATGAGCTGGCAAACCTAGTGCTCCAACCAAATGAGACTTTTGTAGAACTCATGACAAGAACACGGTCTCTGATCGCCAAGCTTCCCCAGCAACCAAGAGAATCCATGGTCAAGAAGTGGGTGGGGAAGACTCTTCCCAAGACTTCTCAGCAAAAACATCAAGAGAGTCTCCGACGTGAAGCCACTCTGGAGGAGTTTGTCGTCGTTGCTGCTACTAGGATAGAAGGGGCACGGAAGCTATTCAATGACCCTCCTCAGGTATAGACTGTCTCAATTTTCTTGGAAAGTCCATCTGACCCCTTGATTTCTTTAAGTAGGGAACTAGAAGCACTTAGTTACAACGAGCTCTTCAAGAGGAGCAATCCTTCTCTGTTCGACAAGAGAAGCCTCCACATCAAGAGGCTTTGGATCAAATCAAGCGGGAGCTAGAAGAGCTCAACAGGAGTCTAAAGCTGTGGTCTAGTATAACCCATATCTGTCACGTGCGCACGTCACTTGCGCTACGTGGACATGTTCTACCACAATCTAGCATGATCCAGTAGCTTAGGACTGAGCGTGGCACCTTTGTGAGCCTCTAGCAAGACGTGCATGTCCAAGCCGGTCACATTTGCATACCCTCTCTTGCACGGGACACCATTTTATCATGCAGACATTTTACCCCGTGAACCACCTCCTATAGGGCATTTATTAATAAGTGACTTTTCGTTACCCTTGTTGGAATGTAGGTAGGGCAAGTGGCTACAGGACCTATTCAAGGAAGGATAGGGCGCCTGTAGAGAGGAGATGAATGCAAAGACACAAGGAGACAAGAAGCCGATAGGCAGCACCTCAAGAGCTCTAGCATTTTCTCCAAGATCAACCCAACGTTTTCAACATTAGAAGACCAGCATTTTCAGCCCATAAAACCTCTGTTTTCATATCAGCCCTGAACCTTGCGGTACGGCACCCTTCCCGGTTGCAGATCCTGGTGGCATCGACCATAAGCACCTAGATCAGCCTAGCGTTTTTGGTTTCAGCCCAAAGCAGTCAGCGCTTTGCAGATTCAGCCCAGATCAGCGAGCGTTTTTGCATTTCAGCTTTACATGCATTGGCAGTTGCAAAGCCTCGCCACAGTATCGCCACAGATTGCAGATCTCTAGCATTGTACCTAGCGTTTTGAGATTTCAGCCTTGACATCGTCGTCAGCGACATCATCATTGTTATCGTCGTCGTCGTCGACACCATCGTCATCAAGTACCACAGCATCAGTACCCATTAGCATCCGCATCTCAGCATTCAGTCATTGTATGAGCATTTGTGTAAGAATAAAGAAAGTACTTGCTCTGGCAACAAAGCAAGGGGGCCCTTGAGGGTTGGGACCCGACATCCCTGTGTCGTCTCTTTTCTCTCTCTTGTCGCTCTTTTTCTTTCAGTTCAGTTCAGTCTTGCAAGTTTCCCTTGTGTTTGTGCGGAGTACTAGATCCGAGCTAAATCCATAAACACTTCAGCTACACTTGACATTGGTATCAAAGCTCTTTTGTGGCTTCGCGAACTCGAGGAAAGTACCAAGAACCATCAAGAACCCAAGAAGAAACAAGAACCCCAAGAACCTAAAGAAGAAACCCAGAAGAACCAAGAACCTGAAGAACCCAAGAACCCAAAGAACCTCTCCCAGTTTTTTTTTCTTGAAAGAATTTGTGAGTCCCGATCATGGACTTACCAGATCCCATCTTCACTGCCATGTCTTTGACGGAAGATCGACATCGGATACACGAGAACCCTTATTCAGTCACTTTACTCCACTGCAGGTCATAGTGGCTGGCATCGACCTAATGCCTGAGCTCACTATGTTGGCACTGGGTCTCCAGCCTACTAGGTCCGCCCCATCCACAGTGACTTTGGCTGACTAGAGGCTACCCCTTGGGCATAGTAGACAAGGTGCCTCTGCCTCTGCAAGTAAAGGACTTCACATTCAACTTCGATTTTGTCGCGGTTCGCCTTCCTCAGATTGAGGGTGGCTTTCCCTCGCTCATCGGTCAACCATGGCTGCGGCACACTAAAGCGCTACACGATTGGGGCAATGACGCCATGTGGATACACACTCCTGGCTCCCCAATGAAACCCATTCGACTTGAAGAAGGCATGGATCAAGTAGTGCGCCATAGTTCTTTGTCAATGGAGTCCAACTCAAAACTGGAACAGCCTACCCCACCTGACGGGCAAGAGGAAGACTTGCTTGAGTGCTTGGAAGCTACGAAGTCTATGCCTTGTTATGTGGTTTCTATTCAATCTTTGCCCGAGGATATCCCATCTATCCCTACCCTTAGAGTAGTTGGCCTCAATGTGTTGCCGAGCCCTGAAGCAGGTGTTGAGATCATGGCAGTTGATGACTCAAATGCTGCTATTGTGGAGGCCTATGGGCTTGGTGAGCCTATCAAGGACCATAGAAGAGGCAAGAAATCTCCTTTACAAGAGGTCTCCCAACTCTCAACCTCCTTTGTGTCCGACTCCCTGACCAAGGCAAAGCTCTCTTCTATCTTTGATGAACTTCCCTTCCACGAATTTCCACAAGGATGGTTACAAGAAGAATATGCTGATTTCAATATTGATCAGACACCCGCTCATGATGTTTCCATGCTCCTAGAAGCGGCAACCTCTTCACCTACAACGGGATCCTCAGTAGTACCCTCTCCAGACCAAGTAAAAGAAGTCAACTTGGGCGACTCTGATGATCACCGCACACTGCTAGACCAGATGCTGAGCAAACAGTCCTATATTCTATGGCCTATGCCATAGAAGATGAAATTAGCCTCTTTTGAATTTACAGAAGAGTCGAGCACTGATGATTCTGTAAGAGATTGGCTTGTAAAACTTCTAGTGAGTGTATGGCTCACTGATCCTCCCGCCTGGAATATGCATAGGGAATTTCTTGCAAAGGGCACAAAGCGCATGTTTCTTTCAAATCTTGGAACAGGTCAGCTTAAGCTGCATCCACAAGATGCTGTTTCATCCATGCTGGCTGTTTATTTTTCAAAGAACACTACAGGATTTTTGAAGTTCCTTGTGAGCTAACAGAAGAGCTACAAGATATCCAGGCTAACAACAGAGTTATAACTTATGATGGTCAGATATCTTATGTGTACACTACTGGCCGTGCCTAAATTCTCCATTGACCTATTTGAGTATAGTTGTGCAGATTTTTCTGTTATCTCTTTAAAGATGGTGCAGACTTGACAGTTCTCGCCCTGTGGCCTCATTACATGAGGATTTTGAATTTGATAGCTCCAATGTTCAACTTTATCTTGTAGAAAAATTGGATTGGCGAAATAGAAGCTCTATAGGAAGGTTGTGGAAGAATTAAGTACAGAGCAAGTCAGAAGCTCTTTTGTTCCACGCCACGCTGTCCAGCCATTTGTCCTTCGCCCCTCTCTCTCGCCATGCTACTCACCATTTACCTTTCACCCATTGCTGCCCTTCGCCATTCAGCACACGCAAAATTCGCCCTTAGCCTTTAGTCTCTCACCCTCTGTAGAGCAGGGCTACAGTGTCACTTCACAGGACAGACAATTGGACAGTTGTTACAATTGGTCTGGTTCACACAGGACGGACCCTCTGGGCCGGGGAGGGACACATGGCAGGGTACCGACGGTTGTCTAGTGGACATCGTGGCCAGGTCCCCGCCACCACTCAATTTGGAGATAGACTTAGCTTCCTGGACATTTATGAGCCGTTGGTGGCTCTTTATGATTGTACATGTGAGTAGTAGTTGTTGAGAGTCCTGGGCTGGAGCTGTGTGTGCTGCCACGCCAGAGTCTGTATCAGTTCTTTGAGATAGTCGAGTCATTTGTTGTGGTCTACTGTTGCTGTTGTGTCTCTGTGAGTTCAGTTGTTGTCTATTGTTTCTTGTTTTCAGTCGGTTTTGAGTGAGATTGTCACGCACATTGCACTGAGGAGCACCCACCGTAGAGAGCACGACACACTGTAGCAGGGCTACAGTGTCACTTCACAGGACAGACAGTTGGACAGTTGTTACAGTTGGTCTGGTTCAGAGTGGACAGACCCTCCAGGCTCGGGAGTGACACGTGGCATGGTACCGCCGGTGGTCTAGTGGACATCGTGGCCAGGTCACCACCACCAGTCAATTTGGAGATAGACTTAGCTGACTGGACATTTATGAGCCGTTGGTGGCTCTTTATGATTGTACATGTGAGTAGTAGCTATTGGGTGAGGATCATCATCTTCTTTTACATCGGGTCCAGCATCGTCGTTAGGAGCAGAGAGTCGATACACAGAGCACTTATTCACCATACTTGCACATCTGAGCCTCGACACCCCATTGTACCTGAGAGTCCAGGCTGAAGCTGTGTGTGCTGCCACGCCAAAGTCTGTATCAGCTCTTTGAGATAGTTGACTCATTTGTTGTGGTCTGCTGTTGCTGTTGTCTCTGTGAGTTCAGTTGTTGTCTATTGTTTCCTGTTTTCAGTGAGATTATCACGCACATTGCACTGAGAAGCACCCACTGTAGAGAGCACGACACACTATCTGTGCTACAGGTGCTCTCATTTTGGTGATCACGGTGGGACCTCAACTAAAATCTCACTCTGTGAGGTACAAATCTTGAAGCTAGTTGGGTCTATCTAGCTTCGCCTACCTTGCCTTGCACTGTTCTCCTCTCGCCTGGTTCAACTGGTCTAGTCCTCCCTCGCCCTAGTCATCTCTCACCCTGGTCCAACCAGTCCTCGTCCCTGGTCTAGTTCTCCTCGACCCTGGTCCAGCCTGGTCTCGTCCGTGGTCCAGCGTGGTCTAGTAGAGTCTAGACCAGTCTTCAGCCAGTTCAAGGTTTTCTTGCCCAAAGCTTGGTTGGATTGGTGGTCACTGCATGACACATACAAGGCGGTCAGTCGAGCGTCAAAGCGCAGTACGGAGCCCTCTGAAGTACTATAACAGAAGACGACCTTTGGTACCTAGTAGAAGTCCATCAACCTCATTACCTATACCTCCACATACATCACCCATTCCTTCATCAGGTTCCACATCTTCCAGATCACCTTCTCCAGTAAAGCCCTCTCCTATTGTGCTACAGCAAGCTATTGAGCAACAGGCTCAGCAAGGGGCCATGGAGGCTTTGGCAAGTGTTTTGGCCAAGGTGAACATCAGTTCCCCACCTTCAAAGGACTCTCTTCAGAAGATGCTGACGACCATGCAAGGAGGTTTGTATCTCTCTGTAGGGGTCGTGGTCTTAATAGAGAGGATGCTTATTTGTTACTCTTTCCATCTACCTTGGATGGCTTTAGCAGACAAATGGTACAGCTAGTTTGCAGAGAACCATTTTGCAACTTGGTCAGCCTTAAGACAACAGTTCTGTGCAGCTTTCAGGCCAGGTGACTACGGGGAGAAGATTTTGGATGAGTTGGCCAACATGATGCTCTAGCCAGAGGAGACTTTTGCGGAACTTATGACGAAAACCAAGTCTCTGGTTGCCAAGCTTCACCAGCAACCAGGTGAATTTATGGTTAAGAAGTGGGTAGAGAAGGCGCTTCCCAAAACTTCTCAGCAAAAACTACGAGAGAGTCTCCGACCCGACGCCACTCTGGAGGAGTTCATCGCAGCTGCTACGAGGATAGAGGGGGCTAGGAAGCTGTTCACCAACCCCCCTCACATAGAGACCCCCTCTGTGTGTTTGGAAAGTCCTGATCCTTTAACTTCTTTACGTAGGAAACTGGAAGCCCTAAAGTTACAGCGAGCTCTTCAAGAGGAGAGGTCCTCTCTTAGACAATAGAAACCTCCACATCACGAGGCATTGGAACAGATCAAGCGCGAGCTAGAAGAGCTCAAGTGTCAGCAAGAGACTAAGGCTACGGTTTGGTGTAGCTCATGCCGCTCTCCAGGGCACCCTCCACAAGAATGCCCCCTTCAGGTTTACTGCCCCTTCTGTGAAAAATCTGGACATGAGGACAAAGATTGCTACTACCTCAAGGGATTGCGACAAATACAACAAAGTCTTGGTCCTACTCTTTAACAAGGGCCAGCACCTGCATCTAACATGGTTCTCCCTGTGGCCATCCACACCATATGCCACATTTGCTGACAGCCCCTCCTATGCAAGGTATGCCAAGTACTTTTCCGTCTCAGAGCTTTTATCATACCCATGCTCCCTCATCACCTCAAAGCTTCTATGCCTCTACCTCCAACTCAATGCACCAGGAGCAAGGACCACCTCTCCCTTCGACTCACCCTTTGAATCGACCCACTTTGTGCTACAGATGCAGGGAATATGGGCATTACCAAAGCAAATGCTCCCTGCCAGAAGCGTCTCCTCCTTGCCGTCATTGCCCCGAAACGAAGGATCACTATAGTAAGGATTGCCCTAAAATTCGTGCGTCCACGGCTTCGAACCCAAGTCAAAGCCAGAATGAGTTTGCCTTTCCCAAGCTCAATTTGATAGCATTTAGCATCGTTTCTCAGCCGCCCCCTTCTACCCACGTGGTTACACCTCAAAATAAGCCGCCACAGTTGGTAGAGGAGCCATTTGGCGTCCTCACTCGGGCCCAGAGAGCCGCTCTTGGTCTTAGCATTCCAGCAAGTTCAACTCCCCCACACATTCTCACACTAGTGGATACCCTGCCTTCAGCTGTTAACAAGCCATCCCCCAGTGCCATGAAGGAATCCAAATCTTTGCTCTCCGATCTTGATGAAGCTTTCTTGGAAGCAGTTTCTGATCCACAGAAGATCAAGGAACCAGAGGAACAACAAGTGAAAAAAGAGAAGCTTACAATAGAGACAGTCTTGAAGAACACTTTCCAACAAGTGTCCCTCTATGACATGCTGTGACTAGATGCGAATTTTAGAAGTGACACCCTTGCTGTTATTCGGTCACTTTACCCCCGTGTAAGTCCTAGTGGCGGGCACCTCCCAGTGCGACCATCAGAGTCCTGTATGATATCCAATCCCGCTGCTCCACTCACTGATTATAGAAGCCCTCGCCTGACAGTATCCGTGTTGGGTCGGCAATTCTCAGGAGTGATAGTGGATGGTGGATCTGGCATCAACTTGATGCCCGAGTTCACTATGTTAGCTCTAGGTCTACAGCCTACTCGCCCTGCTCCCTTCACAGTTACATTGGCCGACCAGTGGACAGTCTACCCAGTGGACATAGTGGACAATGTGCCTCTGCAGGTACAAGACTTTACTTTTAACTTGGATTTTGTTGTGGTTCGTCTTCCCAGGTGGAGGGCCGATTTCCCTTGCTCATTGGAAGACCATGGTTGCGACACACTAAAGCACTTCATGATTGGGGAAACGATGCGATGTGGATACATACTTCTGCTCCCCAATGCAACCCATTCTCTTAGAAGGAGGTATGGATCCCGTGGTGCAGCAAGCTTCTTTGTCAATGGAAACCAACCCTGAACAAGAACAACCTACTACACCTGAAGGGTCAGACGAAGATCTACTGGAGTGGTTAGAAGCTACCAAATCTATGCCGTGCTATGGAGTCTCTATTCACTCCTTGCCTAGAGGTATACCCTCTTCCAATGTTTCCACAGTAACTAAACCCAATGAGCCACCTAAGCCAGCTCAAAGGTTGAAGGTCATAGAAGTTACTCCGGATGCGCCCTTGGTGGAAGTCTTTGAATTTGGTGAGCCTATGGAGGATCATAGAAGCGGGCAGAAATCTCCTCGACAGGAGTTCACCCCACCTCAAAAATCAGCCCCATTGGTGTCTGCTTCTCCCAGAACAAAGCTCCCTTCACAGAGCTCGTCCTGCCTGATGAATTCCATTCTCATGATAGTTGTCTTGCTCATGGTGGCTGCGCTCTGTAGCATCTCCTCTTTCAACCAGTGGACCATGGACTTCATCTACAACCCTAGTCCCCCTCACACCTCCTCGCGCCCTTAGTCCCTCCCCTCCCCCAATTCGTCCCCCCCCTCACACACTCTCGCCCCTACCCACCCCCTCTCTTACCCTCGCCCCTACCCAATCCCACCCCCTCACCTCTCGCCCCTACCCTCCCCCTCGTCCCTACCCACCCCCTACCACTCACCCTCGCCCCTACCCTATCTCTCTCGCCCCTACCCACCCTCTCCCTTGCCCTCGCCCCTACCCACCCCCTTCCACCACTCGCCCCTATCTAGCCCTCCCCACCCCTCTCAGCCTCAGCATGTTTTCCCCCCCCCCACCCCGCATGATCAGCTGGCTCTCAAGCATTCACTTGGTTGACCATCCTGTTGCTGTGAAGGCTTTTTCGTTCTGCCATCATGATGGAGCTTAACCCTATTTGCAGTGTTACTCGAGCTTATGGTCATCCCTCTTTTCGAGAAGAGTGTTGTTGCAAAAATTGTGGCAAGGTTCATCAGCAACTGCAAGCCTGGACTAGGTCATTTTCCTATCACTATGGTTAGGGAAGATAAAGATGCGTTGGAATCAAACTGAGCTTATCTCTTTGTTGTAGAGCCTCATTTTTTTGCCAATTGGGATTCTTAGGCTATGCAATCTTACATACTGGGTTCCTGCCTAGTTAGAGGCTTAAGGCGATTGCAATCAGCGCAGTGTTTTTAATTCCACTTTTGAGGTATGTAAGGTCATGGGCCTAACACCTGCTTCAAGAAAGATGTACGGATGTAGTACCTAGTGGTTTTCCTTCACAGTTTTTTCAATATTCCTCTCATCGAGACGGTGAGCGGTCTTGTGGCGGGCAACCTGTAGCAGGGCTACAGTGTCACTTCACAGGACAGACAATTGGACAGTTGTTATAGTTGGTCTGGTTCACACTGGACGGACCCTCTGGGCTGGGGAGTTACACGTGGCAGGGTACCGACGGTGGTGTAGTGGACATCGTGGTGAGGTCACCACCACCACTCAGTTTGGAGATAGACTTAGCTGACTGGACATTTATGAGCTGTTGGTGGCTCTTTATGATTGTACATGTGAATAGTAGCTGTTGGGTGAGGATCATCATCTTCTTTTACATCGGGTCCAGCATCGTCGTTGGGAGCAGAGAGTCGATACACAGAGCACTTATTCACCATCCTTGCACATCTGAGCCTCGACACCCCATTGTACCTGAGAGTCGTGGGCTGGAGTTGTGTGTGCTGCCACTCCAGAGTCTATATCAATTCTTTGAGATAGTCGAGTCATTTGTTGTGGTCTACTGTTGTTGCTATTGTGTCTCTGTGAGTTCAGTCGTTGTCTATTGTTTCCTGTTTTGAGTCTGTTTTGAGTGAGATTGTCACGCACATTGCACTGAGGAGCACCCACTGTAGAGAGCACGACACACTATCTGCACTACACCCTCCACATTTTTAACCCATTCATCCTATGTGATCCCTCTTTTAATACTGAGTCTGTTGCATTGCTTATGTTTACAATGACCTCCAATAATTAAACGTCAAAACATAGTGTGACCAGTGTAACCTTCATTGTGCACACTTGGCCTTGGAGGCCTTTCGCGCAAGGATTTCCCATGCCAGACCTTCACCACTCCCAACCTCACACCCTTGTGCCCTGCTAGACAAGTGAGGAGAATCTCTCCAATCTCCTCGCCCCAAATACAAATGTCACAATACAGATAGAAATCAAACATGAGAGAATTCTATTCTATTATTCGCCATGGTCATTGGATGGCATATTCTTGAATGTATGTGATTGTGGAAACTTAGCACCAGATGCCAATGACGCAGTGAATAAACAAAGTGAGTAGTTAGCTTACCACCACTCTCTAGGACGGTGAGTGGTCTTGTGGCGGGCAACCTGGTGTCACTTGCACGGGAAAGACAGTTACAGTTGATTGTGGGTTCACGTTGGGTGGACTTTTTCGTCGAAAGTGACACATGGCATGAGTGGTGGTCTAGAGGACACCTTGGCCAGTTCATCCCTGCCACAGTTATGCGTCAGGAATATCTGAGTTATCCGTTGGCTGCTCTTTTTGGTTGTACAAACGCTCAGTTTTCTTTAGCCGGGTATGTTGTTCTAGGTGGTTTTATGAGTCTTGAGTCTAGCGTCGTGTGTTCAGTCTAGCACCACACATCTGCACTCTCCCTGCACAATGGAGCCTCGACCCCCATTGTACTGGTGAGTCATGGGTTTGGAGTTGAGTGTGTTGCCAACCAGAGTCTGCACTGGTTCACATGAGTTAGTCGAGTCCCATGGTGTTCGGAGTCTACTATTGAGTCATTTGAGTTTACTTTGTTGTTCCAGTATTTTCATTTTATTGGATTGAGGTTTCGGGCGCATTTCATTGAGGAGCACCCACAGTAGTGTAGCACGGATAATGTGTCGTGCTCTCTACAGTGGGTGCTCCTCAATGCAATGTGCGCGACAATCTCACTCAAAACAGACTGAAAACAAGGAACAATAGATAACAACTAATCACACAGAGACACAACAGCAGACCAGAACATATGACTCGACTATCTCAAAGAACCGATACAGACTCTGGCGTGGTAGCACCCTCAGCTCCAACCGAGGACTCACGGGTACAATGGGGTGTCGAGGCTCAAATGTGCAGGGATGGTGCAGACGTGGTGTGTATAGACTCGCTACCTAAACGACCACGTTGGACCATATATGAAGAAGATGATAAACATGGCCCAACAACTACTACTCATATGTACAACCATAAAGAGCCACCAACGGCTCAGAAATGTCAGCAATCTAAGTCTATCCCCAAACTGAGTGGTGGTGACCTGGCCACGATGTCCACCAGACCACCGTCCGTATCCCTGCCACGTGTCACTGCCCAACCCAGAGAGTCCGTCCAGTGTGAACCAGACCAACTGTACTAACTCTGTGTCCTGTGAAAGTGACAATGTAGCCTGCTACGGGTTGCCAGGAATCCTAAAAAACTGTGAAAGAAAGCCACTAGGTACTACATATGTACAATGGTGAGCTCTGAATCCGTCATCCAAGAGATAGAGTTGTGGCCACGGCTGCACCCAAAGTATCAGACTCAGGAGGTGGAGCCATCAAATCGATGGGAAAACTCTGGACTCTATGAATGCTCTCCACAAACCGACTCTCAGTGAAAGGAGCAGCCACCTGTTGCTCGGCGGATGGGAGTACCTAGCCTGAAGTGTACTAAGGCCGCCGACTCGCACACCCATGTCGATGTGCGCCTGCGAAGCCGTCGCAAGGAGCCGTCTATGAGGATGACATGTGTGGCAAGGAGCCAAAGGTGCCAGGCTGTTGAAATTCTTGAGGGTAGTAGTCAAACTGCTGTTGTGATGGAGCACCTTCCCCAAACTGTCGATGACTGTACTCTCCGTATCCCATGGGCGTCTATACAGATCTAGCGGGACGAACCCACCCATATCCCATGGTAGCCTGAGGCTTCTGCTGAAACCCCATGTCCCCTTGGACTAGCATGTCTCGAAATCCTTGCATTTGAGCTTTGAGGTCATCAATTATCTGGGACTTTACATGCAGAGCCTGACGCAAGGCAAAAATGGTAGCATCTCTATCAGCAATGGCACTCTCCGCAACTCGCAAGCAACCTTCCATGGCCGCATATGTGGCCGAGTGCTTCCGGTGGGTAGCTGCTAATGTCTCGGCACCAAGTTAATTCATTGCAATAGTATTTCTTGACTCTTGCAGGTTCTCGTCAGATATTTTGAACAACGAAGTAGAGTCGCTTCCAGTGGAAGAAGCAGTAGTAGCACCTGGAGGTGTAGAGTGCCCAAGAGGCATTGCAGTCGATGTCGGGGTGACAGTAGTAGTAGGGTGCCCAAGAGGCACTGCAGTGGTCAGGGTGACAGTGGTAGCAGGTTCAGTGGGTGAGTTGGAGATGGGAGAGAATGACGAGGGTACCACAGGTGCGGCCGAGAATGAGTTGGAGATGGGAGAGAATGACGAGGGTACCACAGGTGCGGCCGAGAATGGTGTGGTAACAGTGGCAGTAGTATAGACGGGAGCAGTAGGGGGAGAGACCGCCTCAGTAGGAGGAGTGGGCGTACCAAGAACACCGGAGCTCAAGACTGCCTCCGGCACTGTAGAGACAGGGACGGAGGTAGAAGAAGAATGTCGTAGAGGATGCGTCACCCTAGTCTGACTCTCTGAAAATGGCAAAGGTAGTAGTGTCTTTGCCGTATCTAGAGAGAGAGAGAGAGAGAGAGAGAGAGAGAGAGAGAGAGAGAGAGAGAGAGAGAGAGAGAGAGAGAGAGAGAGAGAGAGAGAGAGAGAGTGTGTGTGTGTCTAGATGCTGAAGGATTAATGGCCGATCAGGACTTCCACACTGATAGAGACATAGTATACAGAGAGGGAGGGGGTTTCGCAGTAGGAGCTTAGTTTTGGAAGTTTGGGTGCTTGAGAAGCGACCGTATGTGTGAGTGTATGTGAGAGAGAGACGAAGAAGTGAGAGAGATATGCAACAGAGCAGTTTAGGAACAATACCAAGGAAAACCAAAAATCTATCCGACTAGAGTTGAAACTCGGACATTGAAGAAATCCACAAGGACAGAGGGAGAGGCAGTAGAGACAGAGCAGTAAGGACCCAGAGATAGAGATACCTAGGGATACAGATAGACACAGAGAGAGAAACAGGAAAATACAATCCAATCTATGAGTGAATTCAAATAATTAAAAAGAACAAGCTGTATTATAGCAGGACTCCAAAACCCGAGTTATATCAATGAGATGAGAGGGAATTTGATGCACGCAGCAAAACAAGGAGAATTTTAAAGATAATATCGATTACAACTAAGATGAGAACTGACATGAGAAAGACTTGAGAAAAGGCAAAAATGGAACGTCGGAGAGAACTGATGAGGGAACAGTCATACGGTTGTTGGTAGGAAGGATAACATCATCAGAATTCTAAAGAGTTGGGCGAGTGATAGCACTTGATTCTGGATCTATTTACCAGTGGCAAGGGAACACCTTCGAGATTGACTAACTGGACAGCCCCCTATGGCAAAATCTCGTGTACCATGAATAGCCCTTGCCATGCTGGGACTAGCTTCCTAGCTTTTTTCAAATATTTAGCTTGATAGAGTAGCACCAATGTTCCTTGCGTTATTTTCGGCTTTCTGAGATGGCGATCATGCCACGCTTTGCGACGAAGTTGCTCGGCTTGCAGAGCATGTGAAGCTAACATCGTGCTTTCTTCTAACATTGAGAGACGAGAGAGGTTTGCGGAAGCAATCCCCGCTATGACGCGAACGCTTCCCACTCTTGCTGAACCTGAGTTGAACTCATATGGTGCAAGTGCTTCTAGACCGAAAGCTAGCTGGAATGGGGTGTGGTTAGTGGTTGCCTTGAAGGAGGTGCGATAAGCCCAAACTGTGTTGAGGATAGCCTGAGCCCAAGAAGTTGGATGCAGGTGACAAGCTTTCTTGAGAAGCGCGATTAGCACTTTGTTAGTGCTCTCGGCTTGCCCATTTGCTCGAGGATAGTAAGAGCAAGATTTGCGATGAAAATTCTTGTACTTCGTGAGGAGTGTGGAGATCAAGTCGTTGACGAAATGACTACCTCGATCACTGGTGATTTCTAGAGGGCACCCAAACTTGCAAAAAATATTTTCATACAAAAATTTTGCGACAGTGGCGGGTGTACAGTCTATGGTAGCCACCACTTCGGCCCACTTTGTTGCATAATCCGTCACTACCAGGAGATACTTATAGTTGCCGGGTTGAGCAGGTGGAGTACTTGGACCAACAAAGTCCAAGCCCCATCGCTCGAAGGGTAACCACACCATAGATACCTGCAGAGGGCGATTGAATTGCTTGCTAGGCTTGTGCGCACATCGCTGTGACAGACATCACAAATCTTGACATGAGCAATAGCATCCCTGAATAGATAGGGCCACCATAAGCCTGTTTGTAAGATTTTTTGCGCCGTGATGTGACCAGGGTAATGGCCACCTCTAGGACCATTGTGTGCATCTTCCAGAATGTGGTCTACTCATGAGGGGAGACGCACCTGCGCAGCACACCATCTGGCCCAGATTTGTTAGAGTTGTCCGCCAATCAAAGAGAAGGGTCTAGACTTCAGCAAGAGTCTTCTTTTATGCAAGGGAGAAGCATTCTCAGGATATAGGCCAGTAGAGAGCAGATGTAACACATCTCCATACCATTCTGGGGTCGTGTCGACCTTAAAGAGATGACTATCCGGAAAGTCATCATCAACCCCAATATGCGAGAGAGATGGTCGGCCATGACGTGTTGCTTGCCTGGACTAAGAACTACTTCGAAATCGAATTCCTCGAATATCAGTAGCCACCTCCAGACTCTTCGTGCAACTTGGGGTTTATTCAGAAGATAGCGTAGCGCATGATGATCCATGATGATAGTGAAGTGAACCCCTAACAAGTTAATGACGAAACTTTTGTAAAGAATACACCATAGCCAAACCTTCCCTTTCTGTGGTGTTGTAGTTGCGCTCTGCTTTGGTGAGCAGGCGACTTGCATAGTGAACAGGGCGATCCAGGTTGTACTCCTTACTAGGCTGAGGAAGCACAGCACCCACAGCCAGTTGACTGGCATCAGTATGCACATGAAAAGGGAGAGACCAATCTGGAGCCACTAGAATAGGTGCTTCAGTGAGGCATATTTTGAGGTATGCAAATGCTTCAGCCTTAGGTTTTGACCATTGAAAGGGTACAGTAGCACTAGTGAGTCGGGTCAATGGTTGAGCCACCTGTGCATACATTCGTATAAACCTGCGATGATAGCGTGTGTGGCCTACAAAGCTCTAAACACCTTTCGGGTTGATGGGAGGTGGTAACTTCAAGAAGGCCACGATCTTCTCTGGGTTAGGTGCTAAACCTTTGGCAGACACCACATGGCTTAGAAGTGTGCCCTCAGTGACCAAAAAATGACATTTGTTAGAATTGAGCAGACGTGTGCCTCTCTGCACCTATGCAAGACAACAGAGAGCTGAACGAGGTGCTCCTAGATTTTCCACTGGGGTTGAACATTGAGCACCTGAGAATTCGAAAAATCGTCCATGAAGATGCGAAGATGATCCGTAAGTAAAGGACAGAATATGAGATATACTGCTCGATTGAAGGAAGGTGGAGCATTTTTCAACCCAAACGACATTCTAGTGTAGATTAAAATACCCGAGGGAGTCACGAAGGCCGTTTTAATCGGATCACCTAGATGGATGCCCAACTGATTGTATCCACTGAACCCATCCATGAAACTGCACAATACATGCCCTGCTACATCCTCTAGCACACGCTCAGTGAAAGGTGTGGGAAAACCATATGGGATAGTTACCTTGTTCAGAGCGCGGTAATCTACGCACACACGGATTTTATTGGACTGCTTCTTAGGCGCTATCACCATGGGTGATAACCACTCAGAGTGCTCCACAGTTACAATGGTCCCTGCCTCTTGCATTTTTTCGAGCTCTGACTAGACAGACTGTGCATACTTTGGGTTGATCTTGTAAGCTCGGTCTCTGACAGGCTTAGCCCCTTCAACCAGAGGGATAGTGTGGACACCCAATTCTGGTGGGATCCCTTCTAAATCCTTGTAGGACCAAGCAAAAACATCTTTAAAAGAGTGTATAAAAGAAACTACGTGATCAAGTAATGCAGGATGCTCCCATAACCAAGCTGCTAAGAGGACGTGCTGAGGGTTGCCCAGGTTGACTTCTTTGACCGGGTCAGGAGGCTCGGGTCAGGAGGCGTAACTGGGGAGGGTGCTTCGGAAGATGAAAAGTGAGCTGCCTCTTGGAGCTTCGAGACGTCATGGGCTAGTATTTGATCGATTGGAATTTCTGCATACTCCTCTTGTAACCATCCTGTTGGAAGCTCCTTGAAGAGTAAGTCTTCAGACACAGACATAGCAGAGTGCTTTTGACTGGGTGGGGCGTCAGACCCGAGAGATGTTAGAGGAAGAGGTGGAACATTGGCGAGCTCATGCAGAGGAGATTTCTTTCCCCTTCGGTGATGTGTTAATAGGTTCACCAAGGCCAACGGCTTCCATCAGAGGAACACTTGAATCATGGTCATCTAGGACTAACACTGGCACACTTTTTGCTGTAGGGCTTGGGACACCAGTGTCCTGAGGAGTTGGGAGAGAGAGTGTTACAGGCACAGGTGAGGCTTGAATAGAGACCATATAGCACGGCATTGATGTGGTAGCTTCTAACCACTACAGCAGGTCATCGTCAGACCCGTCAGGTGGGATGGGCTACGCAGGGTCGGGGTTGGACTGTACTAACAATGAGCTGTGATGAACCACTGGATCCATACCTCCTTCGAGTCGAATTGGTTGCATGGGGGAGCCAGGAGTATGTATCCACATGGCGTCGTTTTCCCAATCATGAAGTGCCTTAGTATGCCGCAGCCATAGTCTACCAATAAGCAAAGGAAATCCTCCCTCCACCTGGGGAAGACTAACCACTACAAAATCCAAGCTAAATGTGAAGTCTTGTACCTTCAGAGGCACCTTATTTACTATGCCTACTGGATAGTGTCCTCTGGTCCGCCAATGTATCAGTGAATGGAGCAGGGCGGGTAGGCTGCAGACCTAAAGCCAACATTAGAAAACTCAGGCATCAGATTGATCCCAGATCCACCATCCATTATGACGCCTGAGAATTGATGCCCAAGAATAGACAGAGTGAGACGAGGACTTTTGTAGTCGGTGAGGAGAGCAACTGGATAAGAAATCATGTAGGACTCCAAGGGTTGCACAGGTAGGTGCAGGTAGGTGCCCGCCACTAGACCCTGCACCACAAGGATACAGAGACTGGACAATGGAAAGGGAGTCACTTCGAAAATTTTCATCAAGTCGAAGCATGTCGTACAGTGACACTTGCTAAAAGGTGTTTTTCAAGATAGTCTCTGTTGTAGGCTTCTATCTTTTGATCAGTGCTTGCTCTGGTATCTTAAGCTTCTGCAAGTCCTCTACTGCTTCCATGAAAGCACCATCAATATCTAACAGAAGAGAGGTAGGTTGGCTCTTGGCACTACGTGCTGGTTTGTCAGCTACTAGGGGAGTTTCACTCATTTGGGTGAGTGGAGACAAAAAAGTTGGACCGCCAGGGAGGTTGAGACAAAGAGCAGCTCTCTGTGCCCGTGTGAGCACACCAGTCGGTTCTTCCACCTGCTTCAACTCATCTTGAGAGGCAACTACAAGAGTGGAAGGCAGGGCCTGTGGAATGGTGCTTACTGTGATGAGGTAAACCTTTGGGAATGTAAACTCCTGTTGGTTCTGGCTTGTGCTTGCAGATGTGGATGCACGTTGTTTTGGGCAGTCCTTACTATAGTGATTTTTAGCTTCAAGGTAGTGTTGGCAAGGGCGGGACCCTTCTGGCAGCAGACATTTGCTCTGATATTGTCCATACTCCCCACACCTGTAGCATAAAATTGGCCTATTGGAGGGACAAGCTGGTCTTGGCCCTTGCTGCATGGGGACGGATGCTGACGTGTAGAAGCTTTGGGGAACTGAAGAAGCATTAGCATGATAAAAGCTGGGGGATGCAAAGTTGTTGTGCATACCTTGCATAGGAGGTGTTGTCAGCACAGGTGGCATCGAGTTTTGATGGCCATAGGGTGAAACCATGTTGGATGCAGGTGCTAGCCCTTGTTGGAGAGAAGGGCCTAGACTTTGTTGTATTTGCCGCAATCCCTTGATATAGTAGAAATCCTTGTCTTCATGCCCAGACTTTGCGTAGAAGTGGCAATAAGCCCGAAGGGGACAGCCCTGTGGAGGGTGTCCTGGAGAGCGACATGAGTTGCACCATACCATAGCCTTAATCTCCTGCTGAGACCGAAGCTCTTCTAGCTCTCTCTTGATTTGATCCAAAGCCTCGAGATGTGGGGGTTTCTCTTGTCTAAGAGAGATTGATTTCTCCTCTTGAAGAGCACGTTGTAGTTTTAGGGCTTCAAGTTCCCTACGTAAAGAAGTCAATGGATCAGAAGGACTTTTCAAAAACACCGAGGGCAGCCGTGACAAACTCCTCCAGAGTGGCGTCGGGTCGGAGACTCTCTCGGAGTTTTTGCTGAGAAGTTTTGGGAAGAGCCTTTTCCACCCACTTCTTAACCATAAATTCATTGGGTTGTTGGGGAAGCTTGGCAACCACAGACTTGGTTTTAGTCATGAGTTCTGCAAATGTCTCCTCTGGTTGGAGCACCATGTTGGCCAACTCATCCAAAACCTTTTCCTGGTAGTCACCTGGTCTGAATGCTGCACAGAACTGTTGTCTTAAAGCTGCCCAAGTTGCAAAATGGTTCTCTGCAAAAAACTGACTGTACGAGTTGTCTGCTAAGCCATCCAAGGTAGATGGAAAGAGTACCAAATAAGCATCTTCTCTATTAAGACAGAGAGATACAAACCTCCTTGCATGGTCGTCTGCATCTTCTGAGGAGAGTCCCTTGAAGGTAGGAAACTTGATGTTTACCTTGGCCAAAACACTGGTCAACGCCTCCATGGCCTCTTGCTCAGGAGCCCGTTGCTCAATAGCCTGCTGTAACAAAATAGGAGAGAGCTTTACTGGGGAAGGTGACCTGGAAGATATGGAACCAGATGGAGGAATGGGTGATGCCGTATGTGGAGGTATGGGTGATGAGGTTGATGGACTTCTACTAGATACCAAGGGTCGTCTTCTGTTGTAGTACTTCAGAGGACTCAGTAGTGCGCTTTGACGCTCTAATGACCGCCTTGTATGTGTCATGCAACGACCACAAATCCAACCAAGCTTTGGGCAAGAAGACCTTTAATTGGCTGAACACGGGTCTAGACTCTACTAGACCAGGGCAAGTGACTAGACCACCAGGCTGGACCAGGGACAAGGAGGGCTGGACCAGGGACGAGGAAGGACTAGACCAGGGACGAGAAAGGCCTAGACCAGGACGAGAGCCGGTTGGACCAGGGCGAGAGAGGACCAGACCAGCAGACTGCACAGTGCAAGGCAAAGTAGGCGAAGCTAGGTAAAAACCAGCTAGCTTCTCGATTTTATCTCAACAGAGAGTGAGACTTTAGTTGAGGTCCCACCGGGCGTGCCAAAAATGAGAGCACCAGTAGTGTGGATAATGTGTTGTGCTCTCTAAAGTGGGTGCTCCTCAGTGCAATGTGCGTGACAATCTCACTCAAAACAGACTGAAAACAAAGGAACAATAGATAACAACTGATCACAAAGAGACACAATAGCAGACCAGAACATATGACTCGACTATCTCAAAGAACACATACAGACTCTAGCATGGCAGCACACTCAGCTCCAGCCGAGGACTCACGGGTACAATGGGGTGTCAAGGCTCAGATGTGCAGGGATGGTGCAGACATGCTGTGTATAGACTCGCTACCTAAACGACCACGCTGGACCATATATGAAGAAGATGATAAACATGACCCAACAACTACTACTCATATGTACAACCATAAAGAGCCACCAACGGCTCATAAATGTCAGCCATCTAAGTCTATCCCCAAACTGAGTGGTGGTGACCTGGCCACGATGTCCACTAGACCACTGTCTGTATCCCTGCCACGTGTCACTGCCTAGCCCAGAGAGTCCGTCCAGTGTGAACCAGACCAGACCAACTGTACTAACTGTGTGTCCTGTGAAAGTGACAATGTAGCCTGCTACAAGTAGAGAGCACGACACACTATCCGTGCTAAAGTCATTGAGACTTTGAGGGGAAAGTGGGTTCATTTAGGTTTGACAGTAGGAGAGCACAAGAAATTACATATTACGAATATGCTCACATGTTCTACTTTTAGTGATTCACATTTGTCAGGGCAGATGGTGCTCTTACTTGCCATTCCCACTCCTTCATTATTGCTCATATCAAACACTTTTTTAGTTATGGTTAATGTGTTTCTTCCTATCAAAGTAAAAATAAAAAATTGTCATTATTTTAAGGACTTTAGTTGAGAAGCAGATAAGGGAATGTTTTACTTTTATTGTTTTGCTAGGGACTCAAACTCCAGGAAAACGTTGTGGATCGTCTGCAAATAGTAGAGAGGAGATGGAATGGATACATAGATTTGGCTCTTTCACGACTCAGAGGAGGGCTAGCAGACAGTACGTGCTTGCTGTTTACTCATTTTGTCATGTTGCAATGATGCTCCCTTCTTGCAAATCGGTCCATTAAATTAAGTTTCCAGGTGCTAAAGTTTCAGCTTCAATTGATGAACTTTCTACTCTTCAAAGTTATTTAAGGGTTTGGAGTATTGGTAAGCATGTCCATCTTGATGCATTGATGATACCTGTAGAAGAGTATCACCAAGGGATTTATTTTCAGGTCAGTGCTCAGTCAGTTCCTTTGATTCGTTCTGTCATATTCATTGTATGTGTATGTCCATATGTGAAATTCCAGCCTTACTAATTCTTGGGAAAGTGCAGGTCTACTTACGCAAGGGGAGTTGCCTTGCAACTTCATCGGCAGGAATGCTACTGGCTGTTGGAGGTCGCTATGATCATCTTGTTCAAGAGCACTGGAAAAATACCTGGGTAAATTTCTGCCATGGTCTCAAGATTTTAACTGACAGTGGTCTTTAGGTAAATATATTTGTGAGCGCCTTGGTCGGGCTTTAACTAGCGTGGCTGTCCCTTGGTTGTTTGGGCTTTTTCTAGCATGGTTGTCAGAATAGATCGAATGACTATTCCAATTAGCATTCATCATCATGTGCTGAAGATATCCTCACAAGTTCTTGTTCGAAATGCAAGTGGGTTTTTTTTTTTTTTTTTTGCATGCACATGCCAAGGGAAATACTATTCTATTATTGGGGGTAGGTGTTGTTTCTATGAGAAAGGCGATTATTGCAGTCTTTGAATAACTGACTGTAAGAGTAAGAGTCCTCAAGCATGTTGAAGTCCCCCCTTCAATGCACCATTGCTCTGCATGAGGCAAAGACTCCACAATATGTGACTTAAACTCAGCCCTTGCACGTGCATGGTTGGGCACATAAAGCCCACAAGGCTACCTTGAACCTGCATAGTGACCCACTAGCCCTGCCTAGCACAATAATACCTTTGTTCGCAATGGCCTTTTGCCATGAGTCCGCAATAGTCATACTTACACCTCCCTGAATGCCTCGAGGCCCAAAAGCAGCTGACCAGAATGTCTCATAGCGGCCACGTAAGATTTTTTCACAACGCTGAATACGGCTCTTACAAAGGTGATGATCTTGAAGAATAAGTATATCTATCGTGCCACCCACATGGCATCTCTAAAACTCCTATCTCGATCGATTCCATTGGCATATAAATTGGAGCCCTGCAGCAGCGACAAGGATGCATGTGTGCGTGTGCGGGCGGGCAAGGAGAGAAGGAGAACACAGTGATGTGTGGGTGGAGCAGACCTCAAATTGAGGAGCTCCTTATTCTTTGTATATGTACAAAGATAAGGAATGTGTATGTAGTAGGCGGCCGCACACTAGACGTCCAGCCTTGGGCAAAGGCACTTCGCCTTTACCCCAACAACCTCCCACTTAAGGCGAATGTGCCAATAAGTGGATCCTACTAGCTAAACCACTAGTACGCACAAGAAAACAGGTGAGCGACTCTCTCAACCTACGCTCACTGGCTCGCTCTTGCGATCTACATGCAGTCGTATTAGCTCTAGTGATAGACGAGCATGCACATGGTTGAGCTCACTCGCAAAGGAGACACGTCTCGTCTCTCATCATCACATGCCAGCAACAAGATCGAGACTAGGCCGTCTCATACCTCAGATACATGCATAGGATATACAAAACCACTCCGGGCTTCCTTGGCAATCACTAGTGATCTACAATGCATCTGGAACGACTGCTCTCTAAGTAGTGTCTTGACACCAACAATCTACTAATTGTCTCACTGAAATCAAACTCTATCGCAGCTGAGGAACATAGCGCACATGCTGTAGTGTATAGGATGCACCACTTGGTAAGGACAAGCAAACATCTCCTACACCTACAATGTCAAACACCAACCAATCGGCCAAGTGTACGCAACCCAAGCTCCCACCAGCAAAAGTGTTAAACCATTCACGATGTTGTGTGACGTGGAAAATTGCATCCTCATCTAGCAACCAACGGGGAGAAGTGCCACCTCTCGAAGAAGACATGTAAGCAGGAGGAATGCTAAAAGTAAATGTGACATCACCGTCACTGGCATATGAAGCCACCACTCTAGCATGTGTCAAAACCATCTCTGCATGATGCATACATCTCTGTTGTTGCCTCATACGTCTGAAACAGCGGCATCTAATGTGCCTTGTGTGACCACAATGCAAACATCGCATATACTGGCAACTACGAGACCGCCGTCTCGTACGAGTCATCACTGTCGACTCTCAAACGTCAAACATATCTGCTATATGAATGTCAAGAAACCAAAGGAGAAAACTAATAGAGTCTCCCCTATAACCTAAGCAAAAGCTCAAGCAAAATGTCAACCATAAACCATGCCAAAATGGCGCTCCACAATCTGTAGGCATAAATAGCGTCACTACACCAAAGTGAGCTCAATCTGGGACAAACAACTCAACCAAACGTAAAGCGCATGACCATATATGCAGGTAGTGAGCAAACACAGTGCTCAAAACGCGTCCCACAAGAAAATTGCCTGCAAATGTTTGACAACGATTCAAAAAACATGTAGAAATTGTAAAGCATGTGACTTCATGTAATTTAGAGCCATTGTAGCAGGCTACAGTGTCACTTTCATAGGACACGCAGTTAGTAGAGTTCGTTTGGTCTGGTTCACACTGGACGGATTCTCTGGGCTGGGCAGTGACACGTGGCAGGGATACGGACGGTGGTCTAGTGGACATCGTGGCCAGGTCACCAATGACTCAATTTGGGGATAGACTCAGATGGCTGACATTTATGAGCCGTTGGTGGCTCTTTATGGTTGTACGTATGAGTAGTAGCTGTTGGGTCATAATCATTATCTTCTTCATATATGGTCCAGCGTCATCGTCTAGGGCAGCGAGTCTATACACAGCACGTCTGCACCATCCCTGCACATCTGAGCCTCAACACCCCATTGTACCTATGAGTTTTGGGCTGGAGCTGAATGTGTTGCCACACCAGAGTCTATATCGGTTCTTTAAGATAGTCGAGTCCTTATGTTCTGGTCTGCTATTGTGTCTACGTTGAGAAGATGTTATCTATTGTTTCCTTTGTTTTCATTCTGTTTTGAGTGAGATGTCACGCACATTGCACTGAGGAGCACCCACTGTAGAGAGCACGACACACTATCCGCACTAGAGGTGCTCTCATTTTTGGCACGCCCGGTGGGACCTCAACTGAAGTCTCACTCTGTTGAGGTGTTGGGGTGCAAAGCGAGGAGCTAGCTGGGTTTTACCTAGCCTCGCCTACTTCGCCTTGCCCAATGCAGCCTGTTGGTCTGGTCCTCTCTCGCCCTTGTGACTGGTCCAACCAAGCTCTCGTCCTGGTCTAGTCCTTCCTCGTCCTGGTCCAGCTAGGCAGTGCAGTCACTTGTCAGGTCTAGTAGAGTCTAGACCTGAGCCAGTTAAAGGTCTTCTTGCCCAAATCTTGGTTGGGTTTGTGGTCACTGCATGACACATACAAGGGGTTCATTAGATCGTCAAAGCGGACTACTGAGTCCTCTGAAGCACTACAATAGAAGACGTCAACCCTTGGTACCTAGTCGAAGTCCACCAACCTCATCACCCATACCTCCACATAAGGCTCCATCCGGTTCTACATCCTCCAGGTCACCTTCCCCGATAAAGCTCTCTCCCATTTTGTTACAGCAAGCTATTCAGCAAGGGGCTCCTGAGCAAGAGTACATGGAGTCGTTGACGAGTGTTTTGGCCAAGGTAAACATCAAGTTTCCTACTTTCAAGGGACTCTCTTCAGAAGATACAGACGACCATGCAAGGAGGTTTGTATCTCTCTGTAGAGGTCATGGTCTTAATAGAGAAGATGCTTATTTGGTACTCTTTCCATCTACCTTGGATGGCTTAGCAGATAAATGGTACAGTCAGTTTGCAGAGAACCATTTTGCAACTTGGGCAGCTTTAAGACAACAGTTCTGTGCAGCATTCAGGCCAGGTGACTACCAGGAAAAGGTTTTGGATGAGTTGGCCAACATGGTGCTCCAGCCAGAGGAGACTTTTACAGAACTCATGACTAAAACCAAGTCTCTGGTTGCCAAGCTTCCTCAGCAACCAAGGGAATTTATGGTCAAGAAGTGGGTGGAGAAGGGTCTTCCCAAAACTTCCCAGCAAAAACTCCGAGAGAGTCTCCGACTTGACGCCACTCTGGAGGAGTTTGTCGCGGCTGCTACTAGGATAGAGGGAGCTAGGAAGCTGTTCACCATCTCCCCTCAGGTAGAGATCCCCTCAATGTTTTCGGAAAGTCCTTCTGATCTGTTAACTTCTTTACGCAGAAGCCCTAAAGTTACAGCGAGCTCTTCAAGAGGAGAAATCAATCTCTCTCAGACAGGAGAAGCCCTTACATCACGACGCTTTGGATCAAATCAAGAGAGAGCTAGAAGAGCTTAGATCTCAGCAGGCGACTAAGGCTATGGTATGGTGCAGCTCGTGTCGCTCTCCAGGACACCCTCCACAGGACTGTCTCCTTCGTGCTTATTGCCATTTCTGCGAAAAGTCTGGGCATGAAGACAAGGATTGCTACGATATCAAGGGGTTGCGGCAAATACAACAAAGTCTAGGTCCTTCTCTCCAACAAGGGCTTGCTCCAACATCCAATATGGTTTCCCCCTATGGCCATCAAAATACCTGCCACCTTTGCTCAATACCCCTACTGTCCAAGGTATGTCAAGTACGTTTCCGTCTCAAAAAATTTATACCCATGCTCCTTCAGCCCCTCAGAGCTTCTACACCTCAGCCTCCAACTCCATGCAGCAACAAGAACAGAGACCACCTCGTCCCCCGTTTCGTCCTTCTAATAGGCCCATCTTATGCTACAGATGTGGAGAATATGGGCATTACCAAAGTAAATGTCCTTTACCTGAAGGGTCTCCTCTTTGCCGACATTGTCCGGAGTCTAAGGACCACTACAGTAAGGATTGTCCCAATCACAGGGCATCCTCATCTTCAGGCCCAACTCAGAACCAACAAGAATTCACATTCCCGAAGATCAATCTGATCGCAGTGAACACCACCCCTCAGCCATCACCTGCTACTCATACAGTTCGGCCACAGCAAGTGGAGATCGCTGGCGTACTCACTCTGGCAAGAGCAACTCTTGATCTCAGCTTGCCAACAGGTCCATCTCGTCTATCTCCACTCCCACAACCTGACCAAACTGACGAGCCCTTCATTGGTGCTAAGAGTAGGCGAGTATGCTTTCGGACATTGATGGAGCCTTCTTAGAAGCAGTGGCTGACTTGGAACAGGTCAGAGTTCTAGAGGAATCCCAGATTAAAGGAGCTAAGTCCACAACGGAAGCAATCTTGAAGAACACCTTTCAACAAGTATCCCTTTATGAGATGCTCCGGCTAGATGCAACCCTCAGAAAAGTGACCCTCTCAGTCATTAAGTCTCTGTACCCGTGTGCGGGGCCTAGTGGCGGGCATCTCCCTGTACAGCCTTCAGAGTCTTACATGATTTCTTATCCAGCTGCTCCCCTCACCGACTACAAAAGTCCTCGTCTCACTGTGTCTATTCTTGGGCATCAATTCTTAGGCGTCATAGTGGATGGTGGATATGGGATCACTCTAATGCCAGAGTTTACTATTTTGGCTTTAGGTCTGCAGCCTACCCGCCCTGCTCCATTCACTGTTACTCAAGTCTCTGTACCCGGGTGCAAGGCCCAATGGCGAGCATCTCCTTGTACAGCCTTCAGAGTCTTACATGATCCAGCTGCTCTCCTCACAGACTACAAAAGTCCTCGTCTCACTGTGTCTATTCTTGGGCATGAATTCTCAAGCGTCATAGTGGATGGTGGATCTGGGATCAATCTAATGCCAGAGTTTACTATGTTGGCTTTAGGGCTGCAGCCTACCCGCCCTGCTCCTTTCCCTATTATATTAGCGGACCAAAGGACAGTCTCTCCAGTGGGCATAGTAGATAAGGTGCCTCTGAAGGTACAAGACTTCACATTTAGCTTGGATTTTGTGCTGGTCAGTCTTCCCCGAGTGGAGGGAGGATTGTAGCAGGCTACAGTGTCACTTTCACAGGACACTCAATTAGTACGGTTGGTCTTGCCTCGTTCACACTAGTCGGACTCTGGACGGACTCTGTGGGCTGGGCTGGGCAATGACACGTGGCAGGATACGGACGGTGGTCTAGTGGACATCGTGGCCAGGTCACCACCACCACTCACTTTGGAGATTGGCTTAGGTGGCTGACATTTATGAGCCGTTGGGTCATTATCATCATGGGCTTCATTTTTGGTCCAGCATCGTCGTCGAGAGCAGCGAGTCTTGCACAGAGCACTGCTTCACCATCCCTGCACATCTGAGCCTCGACACCCCCATTTGTACCTGTGAGTCCTGGGCTGGAGCTAAGTGTGCTGCCACGCCAGAGTCTGTACATGGTTCTTTGAGCTAGTGGAGTCCACATGTTCTGGTCCACTGTTGTGTCTCTGTTGTTATCCATTGTTTCTGTGTTTCATTCTGTTTGAGAGAGTTTCCATTTGTTTGAGTGAGATTGTCACGCACATTGCATTGAGGGGCACCCACACTGTAGAGAGCACGACACATTATCCGCGCTACAAGGATTTCCTTTGCTTATTGGTAGACCATGATTGCGGCATACTAAGGCACTTCATGATTGGGGAAACGACGCCATGTGGATACATACTCCTAGCTCCCCCATGCAACCAATTCGACTCGAAGGAAGTATAAATTCAATGGTTCATCACAGCTCATTGTCAATACAGTCCAACCCCGACCCTGAGCAGCCTATCCCACCTGACGGGTCTGATGAAGACCTGCTGCAGTGGTTGGAAGCTACCACATTGATGTCGTGCTATGTGGTCTCTATTCAAGCCTCACCTGTGCCTGTAACACTCTCTCTCCCGGCTCCTCAAGCTGACACCGGTGACCCAAGCTCTACAGCAGAAAGTGTGTCAGTCAAAGAAGCAAGTGTGTTAGTCCCTGATCACCATGATTCAAGTGTTCCTTTGATGGAAGCCGTCGGCCTTGGTGAACCTCCAACACATCACGGAAGGGGGAAGAAATCTCCTCTGCATGAGCTTGCCAACGTTCCACATCTTCCTCTAACATCTCCCGGGTTTGACACCCCGCCCACTCAAAAGCACTCTGCTATGTCTGTGTCTCAAGACTTACCCTTCGAGGAGCTCCACCAAGATGGTTATAAGAGGAGTATGCGGAGTTTCCAATCGATCAAACACCAACCCATGATGTCTAGAAACTCCAAGAGGCAACTCACTTTTCGTCTTCCGAGGCACCCTCTCCAGTTACACCTCCTGACCCGATCAAAGAAGTCAACTTGGGCGACCCTGACAACCCTCAACACGTCCTCTTAGCAGCCTGGTTATGGGAGCATCCCGCGTTACTCGATCAGGTAGTTTCTTTTATACACTCTTTTAAAGATGTTTTTGCTTGGTCCTACAAGGATTTGGAAGGGATCCCACCAGAATTGGGTGTCCATACTATCCCTCTGGTTGAAGGGGCTAAGCTTGTCAGAGGCCGAGCTCACAAGCTCAACCCAAAGTATGCAGAGGTTGTCAAGTCAGAGCTCGATAAAATGGAAGAGGCGGGGATCATTGTACCTGTGGAGCACTCTAAGTGGTTATCACCCTTGGTGATAGCGCCTAAGAAGTAGTTCAATAAAATCCGTGTGTGCATAGATTACCGCGCTTTGAACAAGGTAACTATCCCAGATGGTTTTCCCACACCTTTCACTAAGTGTGTGCTAGAAGATGTAGCAAGGCATGTATTGTACAGTTTCATGGATGGGTTCAATGGATACAATCAATTGGGCATCCATCCACGTGATCAGATTAAAACGGATTTCGTGACTCCTTGGGATATTTTTATCTACAGTAGAATGTCGTTAGGGTTGAAAAACGCTCCACCTTCCTTCAATCGAGCAGTATATCTCATATTCTGCCCTTTACTGACGGATCATCTTCACATCTTCATGGACAATTTTTCAACCTTTTCAGGTGCTCAATGTTCAACCCCATTGGAAAATCTAGAGGAGCATCTTGCTCAGCTCTCTGCTCTCTTCCTCAAGTAAGAGAGGCACGCCTAAAGCTCAATCCTAACAAATGTCATTTTTTGGTCACTGAGGGCACACTACTAGGCTATGTGGTGTTTGCCAAAGGTTTAGTACCTGACCCAGAGAAGATCGTGGCCATCTTGAAGTTACCAACTCCCATCAACCCAAAAGGTGTTCAAAGCTTTGTAGGCCACACAGGCTATCATCGCAGGTTTATACGAATGTATGCACACGTGGCTCAACCATTAACCCAACTCACTAGTGCTATTGTACCCTTCCAATGGTCAAAACCTGAGGCTGAAGCATTTGCCTACCTCAAAAAACGCCTCATTGAAGCAGCTATTCTCGTGGCTCCAGATTGGTCTCTCCCTTTTCATGTGCATACTGACGCGAGTCAACTGGCTGTGGGTACTATGTTGACTCAGCCTAGTAAGGAGTACAACCTGGATCACCCTGTTCACTATGCAAGTCGTCTGCTCACCAAAGCAGAGCGTAACTACAGCACCACAGAACGGGAAGGTTTTGGCTATGGTGTATTCTTTACAAACGTTTCGTCATTACTTGTTAGGGGTTCACTTCACTATCATCACAGATCATCATGCGCTACGCTATCTTCTGAATTAACCCCAAGTTGCAGGAAAAGTATGGAGGTGGCTACTGATATTCCAGGAATTCGATTTCAACGTAGTTCTTAGTCCAGGTAAGCGGCACGTCATGACCAATCATCTCTCTCGCATACATACAGGTGAGCCGATACTGAGGTTGATGATGACTTTCCGGATAGTCATCTCTTTAAGGTCGACACGACCCCAGAATGGTATGGAGATGTGTTACATCTGCTCTCTACTGGTCTATATCCTGAGAATGCTCCTCCCTTGCAAAAAAGAAGATTCTTGCTGAAGTCTAGACCCTTCTCTTTGATTGGCAGACAGCTTTACAAATCTGGGCCAGATGGTGTGCTACGCAGGTGCGTCTCCCCTCATGAAGTAGACCACATTCCGGAAGATGCACACAGTGGTCCTACAGGTGGCCATTACCCTGGTCACATCACGGCGCAAAAAATCTTACAGACAGGCTTACGGTGGCCCTATCTATTCAGAGATGCTATTGCTCATGTCAAGATTTGTTACTGCAATTGGGAGTTGGTTGGTGCGCAGTGGTCACTTTGTGGTATGTACCGCTTGTGACCATCCACTTGAGACAGCACCACTCTTGTGGAACTGCCCCATGGCAAAGTAGGTTTGGCTTCGGTTTCTTCGGCTGATGCCTGCACTTTTGACAGCTAGCCAGTACACTTGGGATGTTGCAGCTTGGTCCACCCTCACGGGCCCTGCACTTCGTTTTAAGATGGCTTTAGTCAATAGGATGATTGTGATACGGGAGGGCCGGCCTACACTCCGGCCCTCCACAGAGCTTGTACCTCAGGAGTGGAGTAGAGATAGAGAGAAATGTTGGGAGCTCATCTGCAGCCTGACACTTTGGTCCATCTGGAGTGCCTGATGCTTCCGCATCTTCGAGGCTCCACCCATCCCACTGGCAGAGAGTGTACATGACATCTGACTAGAGCCTGATCCATACACTTGTGGGATAGTTTGAGAGGCTTCAAGGCAGCTCCAACCGCATGCAGGAGCGCTGTGAGGCCTTCTTGTGACTTTGTCGACCAAGGCCCTTCTTAACCATGGTTCATGGGGCGCCTGATGGCAGTATGGCCCAGCAGTTTGGTTGTTTCCTCCTGCCATATCTTGGTTTAGCTGTCATTGTCATTGGCAGAGACTCCCAACATTTTGATGTAGCCCTCTCTAGTAGGGGCAGTTTGTAGCCCATTGGACAGTTTTCTTACCCAAAGGAAGGATCGTTTTCTTGAAGAAAAACTGACCATTAATGTATCTGCATGTGGATTATGTGTGCGCGTGCTTGTGTAACAGGGTTTCTCTGTTCCGGGTGCTGTTGGAGTAAGCATTGCACTTGAAAAGCTCATCTTGGCAGCAATGTCTGAGAGGTATAGTTTTGACCTTGCTAGAGTACTTGTGCTTTTTTTTGTTGTATGTTTGACGTGTCAATGGGTTTTTATTCAAAGTTTTTTTTCAGTGAGCCTGATTCATCTGGTGTTGAAGTGCTCGTTTGCTCCAAGGGGGGTGGGGGCCTACTTCGGGAACGGATGGAAATTGTTTCTGAACTATGGAATGGAAGTATTAAGGCAAGTTATTCAAGGGTGTATTTGCTTTAGTCACTTAATCGCGGGACCAGATTCTTTAACAGCCTTAGTGTATGAGAAGGCTTTGATTATATCAAAAATTCTGGTTGTGCAGGCTGATTTTGTGCACTCACCTTCCCCCAGTCTCACAGAGCAATATGATTACGCAAATGAGCATGGCTTTAAGTGGTTGGTTATGCTAACAGAATCAGATCTTGCACATGGTAACAGTGTTAAGGTACATGATTCTGCAGTCTGCAGTTGTTTTCAGTACTCTTTTTTACGAAGGCTGCTTGCAGTTCTTTTGAGGGGTCAACAAAAAACAGAAAGTGATTTTTATCAAGTCCAGACTACATACTCCTTGCAGGAAAGCAGCTTGTCGCTGCCCTATTTTAAAATCTCACAAGCTATGGGTTTGGCTTTTTCAAGGATGATTCTTGGTCGTGCAAGATGCCCCATGGCAACCTGCACAGCAACCTCAAACGACAAGGTCGTGATCATCATCAAGAGATTGCACTTGGGGCTTAGTGTATATTGTGATTTGAGGGCTGTGTGGTCTAGTTGTACCTGGCTGAACTCCACAAGGGGCTTGTTTAATTTTGGCTGGTACTCGGGTGACTTTGTACAAATGTCTCTGGACAAGGGCTTTTGCCACTTCAGCAAGCTAATTCCCTAGGAAAGAAAATCACCGGAGAATGGTAGGAGAGGAGCAAACGAGGTAGAGTCATGATCTCGGAGTATGAAGAATAGAGGTTTCATTCAATTGCATTTTTGTTTAAATGCAAAGGTAGTGTTGATTCTCAAGGAAGTTTGCTCTTGCACAAACATCTTAGTTCTTAAGATCATTTTCCTATGAAGGAAGCTGCACAAGCACAGATCTGAAATAAAAGATGTGTTACAAGAGGTCAAAATATATCATCGAACAAAAAGAGTAAGAGAAAATGCCCAAGCTCATACTTCTGAAGGAATTGCCCAAGTTACAAGGCTAGTTTTGAGATTAAAACTAGAGGATCTTCTAAGCTCCAAGGGGCCTTAAAATTTTAACAATCTTTGACCAAGGATGGAAAACTCCACCTCTAAGCCAAGTCTATCTGTTCAGAGCTACAGCTTACTAATGGCCACATCTGAGAAGGTTTTATGCTTGCAAACCATCCTTGGAGACTCTGTGCTCCGACGTTTATACCCCAGCTAGAGGATCTTCTAAGCTCAAAAGGGGTCTTAGATATCTAACAATCTTTGACCAAGTCAATTTGTTCAGAGCTACAGCTTACTATGGCCACATCTTTTAAGGTTTTATGCTTGCAAACCATCCTCGGAGACTATGTGCTCTGACCTTTCTACCCCTTTTCTTAGTCTCCTCTCTACCTGCTGTCTAATATCCTTAGATACTCTGCGACAGGTGCATTCCTTGGAAAAAGGGTCTGTCCCGTACAAACAAATCAGTGGCCAGGAAGACCTTAATGAACACTTTTTTCCCCCGTGACTCAGAACTGAGAAGGGTTCTTCGCATCAAATGGGTAGAGAATCATGGATATGATGTGATTGTCACGTTGGCCTATCTCCAACTACCAAGTTCATGTATCTCCAATATGTCAAGCATATTGTGAAGATCACCTTTCAGACCAGTGAAGTCGGTACCCTGTATCGATTTCAGCCCAAGAGGCAACGGCAAAATCAAAAATCCATTTGGATGCAAATTTGGTGCAGATGTGTTATAATTCCAAGAGCCAGCCTGAGAAGAGAAAGTATTGGTGAAGAAATAATTAAGTTGGTCGTCATCCATCCCTAGCATTTCAAGTCTCTCGACTTAGCTTAAAGATAAGGAAAAGATCAGTAAGGAGTAAATCTGTAGCATAGATGGACCAAGAATCACGCTCACTATGCTTGACATGCATCGGGGATTAATAAATTTGAAGTCAACGCTGGTGCAAAATTGGCGTTGTTAGACATGGTTAGAGTTCTGGCATTCACAATTTATTGGGTCTTGTGTGAACTTGTCAGTGTGCATAGCATAATGATTTGATGGTGTTGCTGCAGGTCAGAAATATGGAAACCCGCAGGGTGGAAGATGTTCCAAGAGAAGACTTGGTGAAGTTCTTCGCAGAGCTGGCAGTAACAATCACAAACAAAAGGAATAAGTATATAGTAGGCTGGAAGGGAAAAGAGTAACTAATTCTTTTATTCTTTACTCTGCATGACTAGATTTGGATAGAAAAAAGGACCCCATGTGATGAGTTCAGTGTCAGCTCAGTTAGAGGTCAAGGTTTTGACTCCAGGATCATCACCTTGTAAATGGGTAGGGTTAGTTCAAGCTACATAGCTGGCTTGAGTGTCCCTTGGCATGACCACGAAGAAAATCTCCCAATAGGAGAGAGCCTCCCTTACGCACGCGCGCATGTACACACACACACACACACACACACACACACACACAGAGAGAGAGAGAGAGAGAGAGAGAGAGAGAGAGAGAGAGAGAGAGACTTCATTATTGACTCCCTTCCCTGGCAAGTATGTAGCCAAGCAGTTGGGAAGAGTTCTTTGTATCAACACCTAAAAGGAAAGAAGTCCTAGTTTTCCAATCAAGAGACAATTTTTGTGTCTCAACTCTCTAGATGATATTTATGCCCACTGTAATCTGAATGACAGTCAAGTTCTCCTAATTTAACTTTTTCCATCAGGCTGAGCTGTCACTTGTATCCAATGACTTCAACTTTGCAAATGAAGCACAATTGCTTTATCCTGGTTTCACCTATTGTAGTTTGATACATCGGTTTTAGGCTTCTTTGCAGACAAGAGGCAGTTGCTTCTTTTAGTTTGATCTTTGCAATTGTGCGGCAATTAATATATAGAGTCAGCCTTCTGCAAAGTGGCTAAGGATCTGATGATGAGGTAGTATCAAGCATCAAATCCTCACTTTCTATGAATCTTAATCCATACAATGTGATATCATTTGTATTCAATGGAACCTTGCAACTATGTAATTGTATTTTATTCAGCTTGACTTCTTTTGTTGTAATTCTGTTGACGAATTATGCAGCAAAACGTGTTCATGAGGCCAGGTATTAATAAAATCAGATTCTATTGCTGTTCTAATTTGAGCTTTTGTAATTCAGGGAAAAGTACTCATTGAGGGCAAGAAATGTGTTAGTGAGGTTGAGCACCATATATTTAAGACTTTGAACTGGTGAGATAGGTCTTCCATTTCAACTATGTAGCTTGGTTTCTATTGTAATTTTGCCAATGGGCAATACCAGTACATGTGTTAGTGAGGTTGAGCACCATATATCGTTTGGGGATCATCATTCTCTAGCATTTTCTCTCTCTTCAACGTTTTGTCATAGCCCTCTCTCAATTGTAACTTTTTTGGTCTCATAGGTCATTCTGGCCTTTTGAAGACGATAATATAACATTTCATTTCATTTTTCACTTGCGTTTTTTCAAATTTGAGGGAACATTTCCTCTCTCTCTCTCTCTCTCTCTCTCTCTCATGGGTCTCTCACTGTTTTAATTTTGCTATTTTAAGGTTTCATAATTGTTTTTTTTTCTGTTTTTTAGAATTTCGTCACTGTTTTTTGCTGTTTTTTAGGGTTTCAAATTTGTGTTTTGCTATTGTTTTAGGTTTCACAAACGTTTCTTGTATGTTTGTGATGTTTGTTGCTATGGACAGATGTCATCATGGTTTCAGTCGCATGGTCTCAACATAGATAGATTACCTCCCTTTCAATACTCCCTGGATGCACCCTCCCTGTCTCACACAGACAAAGATCACCATACTCACACGCCAGGATTTGATTCAACTAGATACCAGGAGCACATGGATATAGCCGACACGACACAAGAGTTGGGCACGAAGATGGCCTTCTACAGAGAGCATCTTCTCCAACTCACGGAGGACAGCTTTGTGACTAGGCATGCATACATGGATACGCACTTATCTCATAGATAGATTACCTCCGTTTCAATACTCCCTGGATACACCCACCCTGTCTCAACATAGACAGAATACCTCCGTTTCAATACTACCTGGATGCACCCTCCCTGTCTCTCACACGGACAGAGATCACCATACTCAACACGCTAGGATTTGATTCAACTAGATACCAGGAGCACATGGATATAGCTGACACAAGAGTTATAGCACGAAGATGGCCTTCTACAGAGAACATCTTCTCCAACTCATAGAGGACGGCTTTGTAACTAGGCTTACATACATGGATACGCACTTGTCTCATGGGATAAGATGCGCTATTGGGCAAATATGCACATCCTCACATCAGCTCCCGATCGAGATTGGCCGATTTCGAGGGGTGCCAGTAGGGGCCAGGATATGTCACCTATGTAACCTAGAGCAAGAGACAGAGTTGCACTACACATGTCACTACCCGGCATACTATGAGACAGGCGGTCGTTTCCACTGCATGTTCAGGGAAGGTTTTGGACCTTTTTCTAGAGCCATGAGATACAAGGATTAGAGGTGTCTCAGATTGTTCCTGCTAGAGCTGCGTAGACTTAGGGAGAACTTGTTGAGGACATTAAGGGAAAGACAGTCTCAAAGACGAATCACAGATTTCTTTACACCAGCCAGTGGAATGGAGCAATTATTACAGTAGATCTTAGAGCCTACTCATACTAGAGGTAGGTACGTTGCTTGGCTGAGCCATTGAGCTTGGCAGATCCAGACGCCCAAGACCTCGGGGAGTCTCCCACTACCAACGAATGTTGCAACAAAAGATACGGATTACCCTAGCTCGACATGCAAGACGACCAACCAGAGTACTAACCATGGAGGAGGTCGATGAGATCTGTTAGCGATCGATGAGAGATTTCATCTAAACACGCAAACCCACCCCTCCCATCCTTTTTCCCTTAACGTTTTAGTGTTTTTTTTTTCTTTGTAACTTTGTAATTTTTGTACTTAAGATAGTATCAGATTCACCAATTGTAACTTTTTGGTCTCACAGGTCATTCTGGCCTCTTGAAGACGTTTAATATAACATTTCATTTCTCTCATGGAAAGCATCGAAGAAGTGCCAATGGCTTCCCCCACGTGTAAGAAGACGCATCCCTCGTCAGCCGTCCACAAAGCCTCTTTCATGCGGATAGGGAAGAGGATGTCGGCAATAGAGAAGGAAATGAGAGAATGGAGAAATGAAGTGGAAGAGTGGAGGAAAGAGAGGAGCACTATTTTTCAAAGATGGGACCGAAGAATCCAAGATTCCATCATCCGAAATCTACAAGCAAAAAGTAGGTGGCTCAAAGAAGGCAAAATTTAGCCATCCATGAATACCATGAGAGAAGAAATAAGGGTTATCAAGAAAGGTGAGGAGAAGAAGTCATGCACCGCGGTCATCTCCACTACACAAAAGAAAGTAGAGGAGGCCGAAAAATGGATTGTGCCAAGAAAGAGAAAGGTAAGGAAGCTCCTTGTACACCTACTCTTATTAACATGACCCTCAAAAGAGAAACAACGAAGGAGGATGCAGGCTCTACATGTGAGGGTAACCGGCTTCAAGGACATAAACAATGTGGAAAAAGAGGTCCTAAGCCTCACATCCATGATGGGGGTGAAAGGCATGGAGAGTGGGCAAGAAGAGTGATGGCCCGGGAGAATCTTCAAAAGGGAGAGCTCTCATACTACGCTTCCCCTCCTTGGAAGAGAAAAAGGAATTATTGAGAAAGAGGCCTACTCTCAAGAAGACGGTTATTTTCCTCGGTGATGATCTCACTCTCTCACAGCTTGCGCATATGAGAGGTAATGCCAGAGATTACGGCGGCAAGGAAGAAGGGAAAGAGACCTTTTACAAAGATAGTCGGGTGGTGATTGTAGAGCGGCGCTCTACATAACGGTGTGAGACCTATGGGACCACACTGAAGATGGCTACTTGGAATTGTAATGGATCTGTGAGGTTGAACATTGGTGCCTTTGAGAACAGTTTCAGAGACAAGGACATTGTTTTTTTCTCAGAGACTCATCAGGCCCCTGGACAGCTTATGCCACATGTGGTGGAATACAGATGGGAGACAATCCACAGGACAATCGCGATATCTGAGTATGGGAGTAGAGGTTTAGGAGGAGTAGCATTGCTATTCAAGGAGGAGTTACAACCACTACTACATATTGTACGGAGAGATGATCATGCTTCTACGACACTTTAGATTAGATGCTTAGAGAGTTGGATGTGGGTGAGTTGGGGCTTGACAGATGCTCAATGACAGAGAGCAGACAGAGTATGGAAGATACCTCACGAAGATGACTACATATGGGTTAGCCATACTTAATGGCTTAAACGATTTCCTTGAGCAATCGGTTTCACATACTTTCCACACAAACACGGGGCCAATACATAAGACTATGTTATAGCACAGTCGAGCTTTATTCCTTGTATTTAGGATTTCATATTGGGAGCCAGACCAATGGGCGTAGCAATGGATCATGCACGGGGCCAATACAGAGGACTATGTTATAGCACAGTCGAGCTCTATTACTTGTATTCAGGATTTCATATTGGGAGCCAGACCAGTGGGCGTAGCAGTGGATCATGCACTTTTGACATTGTCTGTTTCATTTCAGTATAGTACAACCCATACATCAGGAGGCAGGTCCCATTATACATTTACACCAGAGACCGACTTGGTTTATATCGAGGAGATCTAAAGCCGTCTATGCACAGGTGGTCATGGCTTCTCAGTGGAGGAGTGCACCACTTTACTGATTGAGACACTGCATGGTGCAACATCAGAGGCATACCCACACACTCAGCCGGGTCGAAGGCGATATTCTGGGAGTATGCCCCTGAATAGTTGGTATGATGAGGAGTGCAGAGAGATGAGAGCCCAACTTCTGAGGGATCTTCTTTTCGGAGTCATCACTTACAGACAATCTTGGATTGCTTCTCATTGCCTTGTGCGACGGAAGAAACGAGCTTACTTGGCCTAGATGGAGAGAGACTTGTATCAGTTGTTCTTGAGTAGAGTCTTAGGAGAGGCATCGCGATTCTTTCATGAGCACTCCCCTCCCCCAGTGATTACTTCTCCTAATGTGTGGGGCCTGTATGTCTCATGGTTATATACGGTTCCTGGACAGGATCCCCTTCCAGATCCTACAGAGCCATGCCCACCTACCAGCACCTTTTTTACCACTGAGATGGTAAAGAGAGCCATTGACAAGATGAGGATCAACGGGGCATATGATCATGATGGTCTGGTAGCAGAGCTCTTTACACATGCTAGAGATATGTCGGTAGAGGTTCTTGCAGTGTTGTTCAATCGTGCCATGTGTGAGGGGTTACCTGAGACTTGGAGGTTGTCTACTATTGTGCCTATCTTCAAAGCAGGTGATCCTACAGAGCTTGAGAATGACCGCACTATTATGGTTGGGCACACATTGGCACGGTTGTATGCATCCATTCTTGAGCAATAGTTGAGTAATTGGGCAGAGGGTGAGGGTGTATGAGCAAAGGGCCAAGCCAATTTCAGGAGGGGTTTCTCCACTCTTGATCATATTCTGACACTGTATATGGAAGGGAAGGTCACATGGGAGACGCATTTATTGTAGCTTTGTGGCCGCAAAGCATTTGACATGGTAACGAGAGCTCGATTGATGCGCAGACTGCGGGAGATGGGGGTGTCCATAGTGTTGATTCTGGGATTATGGCTCTATACAGATCAATGATGGGACATGTACGCACTCTGGAGGAGATATCTGATTTAGTTCACTCCACCATTGGGGTGAAACAGGGTTGCCCATTGTCTCCTACTCTATTTGGTATGTATGTTGATGAGGTGTCTGATTACATTGACAGAGAGGGTGATAGAGGTGCCCAGTTGGCAAGAAGTTGTTATATGCTGTTGATATTGGTGTTGATCTCTGACTCACCAGAGGGTATGCAGCGACAGTGGGATGCATTACACTGTTTTGCAGAGGATAGTGGATTGTCTGTTTTCACATATGGTCAGGAGATTGTAGAGTGTACAGATGCATACACTAGAGCTTGCGGCCTTGGGAGGCTTGGAGAGGATCTATTCGCGGGTTCAGTTCGAGGAACCTCGAACAAAGTTATGGCTCTTTGATACTTTAGTAGACTCAACTATGTTGTATGGGGACCTTTTGTAGGCCAGGATGGTTGGAGACGTATGGAGAGGCCCTTGGTATCTATGATCTCTCGATTGATCAGAGCCAAGGCCTCCGTACCCCACGCTCTCATTTGAGCAGAGCTAGCTGCCCCTCCTATGGAGATTGAGGCGCTTACCAGATCAATCTCCTTTGTGCACAGCTTGTGGGATACTACTAGAGACAAATATGCTAGATTGGCCCTTGAGTCTTCCAGAAAGTTAGCACTTCATGTTGGTACACACACGTGACATCATGGTTTCAAACGCATGGCTTCACCATGGACAGGTTTCCCCCTTTCCAGTACTCTCTTCAGGCACCCTCGATGTCTCTTACACGGGTGGAGATGACTAGACTCATTCGTCAAGACTTGATACAGCTAGATACCAGGAGGATATGGATAGAGCACGAATATGGATTTCTATAGAGAGCATCTTCTCTACCTCAAAGGACATGGGTTTGTGATTCGACACAACTACATGGACACACATATGTCTCATGGTTTGCGGTGTGCCATTGGTCAGATACGCACATCCTCACATCAGCGGAGATTGAGAGTGGTAGATTCAGAGGGATACTAGCAGACGGCAAGATATGCCGGTTATGCCAGCTAGAGCCAGAGACAAAGCTACATTACATATGTCATTGCACAGTGTACTATGAGATACGGGGCCGTTTCCAGTGCTTATTAAGAGAAGGGTCATGAGTCATGAGGATCAGAGATGTCTTGGGCTATATCTACTTGAGTTACACAATAAGAGACACTTTACTGGGAGAGCTAGAGAGAGAGAGTCCCAGAGATAGATTACAAATTTCTTTTCACTAGATATGGGATAGCCAAAGGAGAAGCCATTACTGCAGAGCTCCGCCCACACTCATTCGTCCACTACCGGCACTCTCATCGACCGAGCACTAGAGCTACGGAGATCCATACGGCCACGATTGAGGAGAGGGGCTGCACAGCATTGACGGAGACTATAGCAAAGGATTTGAGCCATACTCTCTCGACATCTAGAGTGCATATGAGGATGGAATTTAGTAGTAGTATCTTTGTTCTAGTTCTTTTGTACCCAGACATGGTATTAGATTCACCATTTTGTAACAGATTGGTCTCATAGGTCATTTTGGCCTTTTGAAGACGTTAATATAACATTTCATTTCATCTCTCTCTCTCTCTCTCTCTCTCTCTCTCTCTCTCTCTCTCTCTCTCTCTCTCTCTCTCTCTCTCTCTCAAAGTCCATCTTTCCCTCCACACATGTCCTCTCCCAGTCTCTGTGTGTGCCTGTTTTTTTTTTTATTGTTTTCTACTATTTTTAAGGGTTCTATCATTAATTTTGTTGTTTGCAAGGATTCTGAAACTGTCTTTGTTGTTTTTTTAGGGTTTGCTTATGTTTTTTTGCTAATTTTTAGGCTCTCTCTCTCTCTCTCTCTCTCTCTCTCTCTCTCTCTATATATATATATATATATATATATATATATATATATATATATATATATATATATGTATGTATGTATGTATGTGCCGCTTATGCCAGCTAGAGCCAAAGACATAGCTACATTACATATGTCATTGAGCAGTGTACTATGAGATTCGAGGCCGTTTCCACTACTTATTCAGAGAGGGTTTCGGTCCTTTCTCTAGGGTCATGAGTTATGAGGATCAAAGATGTCTTGGGCTATATCTACTTGAGTTACAAAGATATAGAGACGCTTTATTGGGGAGAGAGAGAGACAGTCCCAGAGACGGATTATAGATTTCTTTTCACTAGATATAGGACAGCCAGAGGAGCAGCCATCACTGTAGAGCTCGGCCCACACTCATCCGACCACTACCGGCACTCTCATCGTCCGAGCACGAAGCTACGGAGATCCAGACGGCCACCTATCACCCAAGTGTGGTAGATTGGTTATGCCATTTCCCTCTTGGATAATAGGTCTTGAGTTCAACTCTCCTCATTGAATAGATCTTTAAGGCTTCTTTGGATAGTTTCCTACGATGTTAAAATTCTCTTCTTCTTCTCCTCTCTCTCTCTCTCTCATTGAGGAGAGCAGCAGAAACTAGACTAAATAGAGCACATGTAGCATTGGGTTGATTGTAGAGGATGTGTTCATAGATGTAGTTTCAGGAGCCTTGGACGAAGCTCTGGCTTTTTGACACTTTCGTGGATTTCGCATTGTTTTATGGAGTTCAGATATGGAAGCCTTCATTGGACCATCACGAGAGGTTGGGTCGCACTAATGGATGGGGAGACACGGAGAAGCCTCTAGTCTCTATGATCTCACGGCTTATTAATGTCATGGATTTTTGAGAGTCGGCCATCGTTGCTGTCATCGCCTGCATCATTGCATGTGTCATCACCTGCATCCCTGCATCATTGTTGATGTCATCGCTTGCATCATCGCTAGAAGATTCTAGAAACTTGGAGGACGTTTCGAAAGAATCTAGAAGTTTCTGGAAAGCTCTAGAAAGAGGAAGAAGGATCTAGAAGGTTCTAGAAGAACAAGAATGTTCTAACCTCCTCAAGAAGAACCTAGAAAGTTCTAACCTCCTAAAGTAACCTCTTCAAGCACTAGTATAAATAGGGGTCTTGGGCCACAAGCCCCTCAGTCTTGCCAACACCAATTGTGACGCTCCTATGAGGAAATCCCTCTTCTAGTTCTTATGTCCCAAGTCTTGTCCTTGCAATCAATACTTGTCTTGTACTCAAGTCATGTAATCCAAGCCTTATATCTAGCTCTCTTAATAAAGTATTAAGTCTTGTAATCAATATTAAGCTTATCATCAAGTCCAAGTTCCTGTACATTGTGAGCGTCTCCTCTTGCTCTCTTCTAGCTCTATACGTGCTCATAATAGTTTGGCAAGACTACCATCTCTTAAGCTTCTCAAGCCATCATGGAGCTGAGGATGGAAGGTGTCACTAACGCATTGCAATTAACGCATTGCAAAGCATGCAAGCTCATTTACAAGAACTTCGCGAGAGTAATGCTCAACTTCAAGCAGGGCAATCCCTAACCTTGGGACTGTCGTTGCAAGATCTTCAACGTCAAAGTCAAGAGCTTCAAAAGACAAGCAACATCAAGCACAAGCTGCAAGATCCAACTATTCTCAACAACATAAGGAGCCAAAGGTCAGCATGCCTGAAAAATTTGATGGGACTATATCAAAGTTTAGAGGTTTTCTCCAACAAGTGTGTCTCTTCATTCGAATGCAACGAGAGCGTTATCCAGATGATGCCTCTCAAGTAGGCCTTATTGGGACCCTCCTCTCGGGTACAGCTCTCTCTTGGTTTGCTTCCTTACTTGAAAAAGAATCTCCTCTCCTTCATTACTTTGAAGCTTTTGTGCGGGAGTTCTCTGCAACCTTTGGGGATACTAATAGAGCAAGGGTTGCTGAAACCAAACTTAGAAATCTTTGCCAAGGATTAAGACCTGCATCCGTCTATGCATCCGAATTTCAACAGCTCACTTGTGATTTAGCTTGGCATGAGGAATATTTCATTAGCCAATTCCGGTGGGGATTAAAGGATGATGTAAAATATCTTTTATTGATTATGCCAAAGGTTCAGAGACTAAGCGAGTTCATCTCTCAAGCAATAGAATGTGATAATTGACTATTTGAGAGAGGACAAGAGAGGCGTCTTGGGGCACCATTGCGATCCCAAACAAAAGTGACACATGATGGCCATGAATCAAGCATTGAGCCCATGCAAATTGATTCAACACGGTTTCAACCTCTCTCAGCCCAGGAGAAGGAAAGGCGACGGCTTAATGGCTTATGTATGTATTGCAAAGAGCAGGGGCACATTGTTCAACAGTGTCCAAGGAAGAGAAGGATGAAGATTCACGGTGCAATGGCCTCAACGTGTTTGAAAAACATGGACGTCCAACCTCAATAGAGACCGACCAGTTGGACAAAAGACAAGCAAAAGAAAGTCTCTTTCTTCTTGCTGATTCCACTTCAAGTTTTATGCTACCAATCAAGCTCCATATGCCGAGTAGGCACATGGATTGTGAAGCATTACTAGATTCGGGCACAACTGCGTGCTTCATGGACAAAGGATTTGCAAAAAAACAAGGCATACCACTTGTAGAGAAGTCTAATCCAGCAACTGTTGAGGTCATTGATGATTGCCCTCGCTTCAGGGGATGTCAGGTATGAAACTCACCATAGAAGTAACATTGAAAGAGCCATGTTTCAAGAATAGCGTTCAATATCATACAAAGCCCAAGCAGTCCAATTGTTATTGGGTTATCGTGGCTTGAATTACATAATCCTAACATCGATTGGAGGGCTAGGAGAATTGAACCATGAAAAGTCCAAAAGAGAAGGGAAGGCATAATAGGCCTATATATCTTGGAGCCAAGGTCTTCATGCGTGCAGCAAAAAAGTATCCAACTTTCTTGATATTTGCAACACCGATCGACATGTCGACAACAAAAACCATGAAGGCATTGTCTTGTTAATATCAAGATTACAATGATGTTTTTGAGAAGAAAAATGCAGACCTCTTACCGGAGCATCGATCCTATGATTGTGCTATAGAGCTTCAAGATAGAACCCAACCCCCTTTTGGCCCAATATACAAGCTATCTCAAGATGAATTGGTAGAATTATGAAAAAATATTGAAGAGAATCTTGCTAAGGGGTTCATACGGCATTCAAAGCCCAGCAGGAGCTCCAATACTCTTTGTGAAAAAGAAGGGAACTCTCCGGATATGCGTGGATTATAGGGGTCTGAACAAGATCACCGTCAAGAATCTCTATCCCCTTCCCTCGATCCCAGAGCTTCTTGAGCGCCTTGGCAAGGAAAGAATATTTATAAAAATAGACCTTCGTGGTGCTTACAACTTAGTCAAAATCAAAGTAGGTGATGAATGGAAGACACCCTTTCGTACAAGGTATGGCCACTTTGAATATACCGTCATGCCATTTGGTCTCACAAATGCTCCATCAATTTTTCAATATTTAATGAACGACATCTTTTGGGAGTATTTGGATTATTTTATGGTAATATACTTGGATGATATCTTGATATTTCCAAGGATCAAGAAGAGCATGAGCACCATGTACGGTTAGTGCTTGAAAAGCTTCGTGCATCAGGGTTATATGCAAAGTTGGATAAGTGCTCTTTTCATCAATCTAAGGTCTCTGAAAAGGGAATCTCCATGGATCCAAAGAAGGTTCAAACCATCTTTGAATGGGAGACACCTACCTCGGTAAGAGATGTCCAATGTTTTCTCGGATTTGTAAATTTCTATCGTATCTTTATCTAGGGATATTGCAAGGTGGTTATAGCACTCACAAAATTGACATGCCATAATAAGTTTGTTTGGGTCTTAGAGGCCGCAAAAGCTTTTCAGACTCTCAAGCAAGCTTTCACAACCGCACCCATTCTAATTCACGCAGATCCTAGAAAGCCTTCCATCCTAGAAACAGACGCTTCATATTTTTCCCTTGGTGCTATTCTATCCCAAGTAGGTGAGGATGGTCGGGTACATCCATTGGCTTTTCATTCCCGCAAGTTCTTGGCTGTAAAAATCAATTATGAAATCCATGACAAAGAGCTCTTAGCAATCGACTCCTTCGACACTTGATGTCACCTACTTGAAGGAGCTCCTCATAAGATCACTGTCCATACAAATCACAAGAATTTGGAATACTTCATGGCATCCCGCGTTTTGAATCATCGCCAAGCCAGGTGGAGTGGTATCCTATCAAGGTTTGGTTTTCTTATCTCTTATAGGCCTGGCCGTCAACAAGGTAAGCCAGATTCCTTATCACGAAGATCCTACCTTGCACCTAGAGAAGGCAACGCAGCATTTGATCAACAAGAGTCAGTGATTTTGAAACCCGAGCAGCTTAAGCTAAACGTCACCATAAGCCAAGCTCCTGAAGATTCTACTTTTCTTTCTAAGGTGAAGACGCAAATTGCCAAGGACCTACTTGCTCAGAATATTAGACAACAACTGCAAGGACAAGGGGTTAATGAGGACTTTCAAGAAATTGATGGACTAATTTACTATAAAGGTCTTCTCTATATTCCGCCACGACCAACACGCTTGGAGGTACTTCAGCAGTGGCATGATCTTCCATCAGCAGGGCATTTTGGGGTTAATAAGACAATTGAGCTTCTCTCCCTTGACTTTTGGTGACCTCAAATGTGGAAGCTTGTCAAGGATTATGTAGACACTTGTGACACTTGCAATAGATCAAAGGCCCCTCGTCATCGTCCTCATGGGTTACTCCATCCCTTGCCCATTCCAAGCAAACCATGGTCATCCATCTCCATGGATTTCATTGTAGAGCTACCCTTATCACAAGGATTTGACTTCATTTTAGTAGTCGTGGATCAATTTACAAAAATGGCACACTTCATTCCAACCACTAAAACCATCACCGAGAAGGTACGGCCAAACTCTTTCTACACCATATCTATCGTTATCACGGATTACCGGATGACATAGTTTCTGATCGAGGCCCACAATTCATCTCTAGCTTTTGGAAAAGCTTATTCAAGCTACTCAGAGTACAAATCAACCTCTCCTCAACCAATCACCCACAAAGTGATGGACGAACCGAGAGAGTAAATCAAGTTTTGGAACAGTATCTCCGTTGTACTATTAATTATCACCAAGATAATTGGGTCGAGCTCCTATCGCTAGCAAAATTCTCCTACAATAACAGTTTTCACGTCTCCACTCATCACACTCCATTCTTTGCTAATTATGGTCAACATCCCATACAGGATATCCACAGACACCATCAATTCAAGAATCCAGTTACTATTCATCTTGCACAATGGTTATCTGCAATTCACAAAGAGCTTACAATTCATATCAAAGAAGCTCAATCCAAGTATAAGGAAAGTGCAGATCTCCATCGCATGCAGCATGCAAAATACAAAGAGGGAGATAAAGTGCGGCTCCTTCAGCGTGATCTACGTTCATCTCGTCCCTGTCAAAAGCTCGATTATTGAAGGCTTGGCCCGTTTAAAATTATTCATCAAGTCAATCCAATCACCTATCGACTCCAGTTGCCCTCATCCATGAAGATCCATCCGGTCAAAGAGGATACCAAACTAGAACCTTGTCACACATCTAACATCCCAGAAAGAGCCCTACAACCACCTCGTCCGGTTGAGATTCAACATGACGAATATGAGGTCGAGAAATTCCTAGATTCTCGAGTTTCGCGTGGCACGTTACAGTACTTGGTGCATTGGAAAGGCTATGATGTCAGTGAAAGAACCTGGGAACCAGCACACAATCTTCAACATGCACCTCTCAAAGTCCAAGAATTCCATCGACAACATCCATGGAAGCCCCAGTCAAGGAACATCACCGCTCCTCGTGGAACTCGTAGTTGATGTCATTGCTTGCATCATCGCCTGTGTCATCACCTGTATGATCGTCTATGTCATTGCCTATGTCATTAGTTGCATCATCGCCTGCATCATCGCCTGAAGATTCTAGAAACTTGGAGGAGGTTCCGAAAGAATCTAGAAGTTTCTGGAAAGCTCTAGAAAGTGGAAGATAGATCTAGAAGGTTCTAGAAGAACTAGAAGGAATAAAAAGGTTCTAGAATATTCTAACCTCCTCAAGTAACCTCCTCAAGCACTAGTATAAATAGGGGTCTTGGGCCACAAGCCCCTTAGTCTTGCCAACACCAATTGTGAGGCTCCTCTGAGGAAATCCCTCTTCTAGTTCTTATGTTCAAGTCTCGTCCTTGCAATCAAGATGACATTATTGGAACAGAGCTAGCTACCCCGCCAATAGTGGTTGAGGAGCTTACCATATCAATCTCCTTTATACACTGCTTGTGGGACCTCCCCAAAGACAGATATACTCGCCTAGCACTTGAGTCCTCTCAACAATTAGCTTTGCAGGGAGAGAACATGTTGGTATGGGGAGATGACATCATGGTTTCAAGTTCATCGTGGACAGATTTTCCCCTTTCAGTACTCATTGGATGCATCCTCTCTAACTCTTACACAGCCTAAGATCACCAGGCTCATGCGCCAAGACCTGAATCAGTTAAGATACTAGGAGGACTCGGATAGCCGACACAGGAGATGGGCACGAAGATGGCTTTCTATAGACAGATCACAAACTTCTTTAGAGCAGACATTGGGCAACCAGAGGAGCAGCTACCACAACAGAGCTCGCATTGTCCTCACAACAAAGGCATGTCGATCAATCAAGCGCGATCAATCGAGCGATCGAGCTAGGGAGATCCCGATGCCCACGACTGTGAAGGACTACACAACATCGATGGAGGCTGCATCAGAGGATTCGGATCACTTGGGCCCGACATGCACGACGCCCGGTCATACTACACATCATTGATGAGATTCGCCAACGATCCATGATGGATCTCCTATGATTTATCTCTCTTGAGGATTGTACACCCTGCTTATCTTGTATCAGCATTTGTATTATATCTCACCCATTATATTCCTACACACACACCCACATTGTGTTGTATTAGTCTCCCAGTCACTACTTTCACCCCCCTACTCATATGCTACACAGTTCAAGCTAGCTACTTTAGTTCACATCTAGCAGTTAAGATTTTAGTTTTTCACTACATTTTATTCAGTTTGGTCTCATAGGTTATTTTGGCCTTTTGAAGACATTTAATATAACATTTCATTTCATCTCTCTCTCTCTCTCTCTCTCTCTCTCTCTCTCTCTCTCTCTCTCTCTATATATTATATATATATATATATATATATATATATATAATATATATATATGTTGTTGATATTTCTATGTATGTATGTATATGTATATGTTGTTGATATTTCTTTACCTGAGTCAGGTCACAAAGCTTGCTTCTAAAGAAAGCTTCTCTGTTGCGATCCTGAATCTTGCTAGTAGACCCTAAAAACTACATTATATGTATATGTGTGTGTGTGTGTGTGTGTGTGTGTGTGTGTGTATGTATGTATGTGTGTGTGTGTGTGTGTGTATATATATATATGTGTGTGTGTGTGTGTGTGTGTGTGTGTGTGTGTGTGTGTGTTGTGTGTGTGTGGTGTGTGCATGCAGTATGCGTGTATATACATATATATGTGTGTGTGTGTGTGTGTGTGTGTGTGTGTGTGTGTATGTATATATATATATATGTATGTGTGTGTGTATATATATATATATATATGTATGTATAATTTTATATATAATATATATATATATATATATATATATATTATATATATATATATATATATATATATATATATATATATGTATGAAGAAGGGTCGGACAGAGATATATCTATAGAGAGAGAGAAGGGCTGAGAAGAAGGAGAGTATTTACATATATATATATATCTCTTCCCGGCTCTCTCTCTCTCTCTCTCTCTCTCTCTCTCTCTCTCACACACACACACACACACACACACAAACACACATACAGAAGGCGGGGAGGGAGAGGAAGAAGTTCTCTCCACTTTTCTCTCTCGAAAGCTCACTCGGATTGCTTGAATAGCTTCATGACGCAAGATATTAGTGCACATTTGGTGATAGTTCATGGAAGATCACCAAAGGTTCTTTAGTGGTAGCACATGGTTCAAAGTCTGGGACTTTGTACGTGCTACATGTGTCCAATGTTAAAAACCATGTAATTTGTGTAACTAGGCAGCCAAGTGTTTCTTTGTGGCATCGTCGGTTAGGACATATGTCTCAAAAGGCAATGAAAATCTTGTCTCGTTTTGGTTATGTGCCTGGCTTCAATTTCTCAGACTTTTCAGTTTGTGAGAATTGTCTTTATGATAAACAAACACATTCACTACACAAAAGGGGAAGCACTCCAAAAAGTGAGCCATTAGAGTTAGTGCATAGTGATGTGTGTGGACCTATGTCTAACGTATCCATGGGAGGTTCATTGTACTTTGTTACATTCATTGATGACTTCTCAAGGAAAGTGTGGGTATATTCTCTCAGGAAGAAGGATGAAGTTCTTTCAAAATTTCAGAATTTTGTGGCATTAGTGGAGAATCAGTCTGGCAAGAAAGTAAAGTGCTTAAGGTCAGACAATGGTGGTGAGTATTTCACTACAGCCTTTCATAATTTTTGTGATTCCAAAGGCATCAAAAGAGAGTTGATTGCTTTATATGAGTTGACTGCTCCATATAACCCTCCACAAAATGGTGTTGCTGAGAGGAGGAACCGTACCATACAAGAGAAGTTACGTAGCATGTTGTCTAATGTAGAGTTGCCTAATGGATTTTGGGTGGAAGCGTTAGCAACTTCTTTCCATCTTATTAATAGATCTCCTAACAAGGCTTTAGATGAAAAAATACATGAAGAGCTTTGGTCTGGGAAGCCACCTTCTTACAAGCATCTTAAAGTCTTTGGCTGTGAAGTGTATTGTCATGTTCCAAAGGAGTTTCGAAGCAAGTTGGCTCCTAAGTCAAAGAAATACATATTTCTTGGCTATGGCAATCCTAGCGAGATGGGATTTTGGTTATGGGATCCTGATGCTAAAAAGATAGTTCGCAGTAATGACGTATACTTCAATGAAGAAAAGATGCATAAGAAGCCTGTGCATACAGTGGAGGTCGGGAGCGTTATGTTATCTTCCAAGAAGATGGAATTATCCACAATAGGGCTGGAGTGCCTAATCCCAAACAACAAGTACAAAATCCTCATGTAGTACAAGATATTGCTAAGAGACAACCGGTTCGAGTAGTTATTAAAAGGTCTACAAGAATTTCAAGGCCTTCTGATAGATTTACTCCCTCACTGGACTACATTATGTTGACAGATTGCAGAGAGCCTTCCTGCATAAGGAAGCCATGTCATTGGATGACAAGGCGAAGTGGGAGAAAGCTATGCAATCAGAAATAGACTCGTTGCATAAGAATCAAACATGGAAGTTGGTTCGGTTGCCTAAAAATAAAAAGGCATTACCATGCAAATGGGTGTACAAGCAAAAAATTACACCTCATTATAATAAACCCAAGTACAAGGCATGACTTGTTGCTAAAGGATTTAAGTAGCATCAGGGTATTGACTTTGATGAGATCTTTTCTCCAGTTGTCAAGATGACTAGTCTGTAATGTGTACTTGCATTGATTGCTAAAGACGACATGGAACTTGACCAAATGGATGTCAAGACAGCGTTCTTGCATAGTGATCTTCAAGAAGAAGTTTATATGCAGCAGCCAGAAGGTTTTGTTGAGAAGGGCAATGAAGACTTGGTGTGTCAGTTAGAAAAGACTCTTTACGGTCTAAAACAACTATCAAGGGAGTGGTATCATAAATTCTACTCGTTCATTCTCTCTCAAGGGTACAAACGTAGTGACGAGAGCAAAGCGAACCCCGAACCCCGACGGCCTCTAAAACACCGGGGACCGAATGGCGCGCCTCAAACCTTTCATGGTAAAGCAAACAGGGGGCACCACCTAGCTTCAGCGGCTAGGACACAAACAACACACCACCATAACAAAGTTTTCATCCAAGAGAGATGGATGCTTGGGAGTAATGATGAAGAGGAAATGGAATGAGATCAAGTGAGAGAGAGAGAGAGAGAGAGAGAGAGAGAGAGAGAGAGAGAGAGAGATGAGGGAGGGGGTATAGCGGCTTAGTACTTAGGCACCACAAAAGGATGGCGAATCCGCACACCCTTCACACATACACAAGCTCACTCCAAACACAAGACTAGGTGGCGATTCCGCACACCTCACATGGGCAAAACATTGCAAGAAAACATACTCACAAAACCTCAAGCTTTATTTAGAGAATAAGGCGATGAAATAGGGAGCATAAGGTAGGGGAATGAGAAGGGAGAGAGTGGTAGAGCACATGGCGGATAGGTGGGAGTTGATGGCGAAGACTCGCACGAGGGTTATGGCCATCATCCTTCATTTAGTTGCCCTTCATCTTCCATAGCCCAAGGGTGTAGAGGTCATGCTCAAGACGAGCATGGTGATTGCGGTGATGGTGATGGTGTGGGTGTGTGTGTGTGTGCACTAGGCATACACAGTGCATAGTGTATTCTTTGGTGATGTTGTGTGTGTGTGAAGTGTGATGGTGACCCCTCTTTATATAGGGGAGGAGGGGGGAGAAATTCTAGAATTTAGAAATGAAGAAATCATTATCTACATAAGCCATGTGACTGTGGGCCCCTTTTGTCTGGCTGTGTGTATATGTGCCAAAACAGTAGTCTCATGAGAGAGAGACTAAGAGAGAGAGATGGGTTGATGAAAAAAAAAGTGAGAGGTGACATGGAGAATAAAGTAATTACAAGAGGGGAGAGAGGGGAGTGTGTTCAGAGGTGAATCTGTGTGCAGATGTGTGTGAACATAAGAAAAATCAGGTAGCCACCGGGTGGGGATGGGTCTGTGGGCACCTTTTTTCAGTGAAACTGAGTGTGTGTGAGTGTGGGGGAGGTTATTTAGCTACAAGACAAGAGACATGGCGCCCTTTAGAGAGAGAGGGGGATATTTGGGTCATGGGATATGATAGGAGAGAGAAAAGGGAGGTGGGGTATACTGCTTTGGAAGATAGGATAAGTGGCATGTGAGTTAGGGTGCATTATTGGTGAGTTAGAATGTATTATTGGTGAGGGGTGGGGTAGCTTGAGGGGAGAGAGAAAGGAGAAAGGACAAGGGAAAGAGAGAGGGGGTTGACCTTTTGAGTGGAGGAGAGGAAAAGGAACACACGGCGGGGCAACAGTGAAGAAAAAGGAGGCAAGGTGGGGATGGGCTGCCCCGCAAGCATGAGGTGGCTTATTTTACCTTTCTCATATATTTACATAATCATACTTTATTTTTTCTTACTTTTTTCCAATGCCTTTTATCACTCCCTCCCTAAGAGGGGGTTTTCATGGGGTGGGGACGAGAGAAGAGGGGTATGGGAGCTTGGCTTGTGAAAAGCCCCCATCATTAGCCCTCCCCTTTTGGCTAGAGGCATTCATGTCTCTAGCTCATCTGTTTGATCATTATCGTCGGAGGTGGCGGCTGATGGTGTGTCCTCATCTGGAATGTCAATAGGTGGAGCCTGGTCAAATCGAAGAAAATAAGGTTTAAGTCGCCAACCATTTACCCTGGTTTTATGAAGTTTTCCATCAGCCTCCATAAGCTGGTAGCTTCCATTGGCATACTTTTTCCTGACGATGAAAGGACCTTCCCATCGGAGTAGGAGTTTCTTATCCTTGCGCGTGTCGAAGCGATTGTCGTAGCAGAGCACCAACATTCCTTTCTTCAATTCTTTTTTCCGGAGATGCTCGTTAAAGCTAAGCCGTCTATGCTCTGCTTGTGCCGCATAATAATTTATTGCTTCTTTATCCAGCTGCAGTCTTTCCAAGTTGATGATGTGATCTCTCAAATGCATGTTGGGCTGTTGAAGTTGGCTTGCCATTACTCAGAGACTTTGTAGTTGCACTTCAATGGGCAAGATTGCTTCCTTACCAAATACTAGATGATACGGTGTGAATCCCAAGGATGTACGGAATGAAGTTCTGTAGGTCCATAAAGCTGGTAGTAGGTACTTATCCCAGTCTCCAGGATGATTGTTTACCTGCTTGGTAATAATTTTAGAAACCATTCCATTTATCTTTTCAACTAGGCCATTACATTGAGGGTAATATGGTGAAGAGTTCCTCCTTGTAATGCCCAGTTTCTGCATTAATTCTCCTACCAAGTCTGCTCTGAAACCTGGCCTTCTATCAGAGATGATCTCTAAAGGTGTGCCAAACCTACAACATATGTGCTCGTAGATAAATTTAGCTACCTCTATCGCTGTGATTCTAGTGGTGGGTGTAGCCTCTCCCATCTAGTCATGTAGTCGACCCCCATGATAATGTAGAATTTTCCTGAGTTGGCCCTAGGTAATGGCCCAATGGCATCGATACCCCATTTTTCAAATGGGCCATATGAGAGAATAGGTGTCTGTGGTTCATGCATAAGTGACCTAGTGCAGGCCTTTTGACACAACTTACACGTTTTGCACCAGTGGTGTACATCACGGTTGAGGCTAGGCCATATGAAGCCTGCCTGTAAGATTTTCCTACTTGTTATGTCTAGGGCAAAGTGACCACCACAAACCCCGTTGTGACAGCTAGCAATTACTCCAGTGATTTCGTGAGAGAGAGGGACCTTCCTGAGTATTTGGTCCTTACCCTTACAGTACAAACCGTCATTGATGAGTCGATACCTTGTGGCCTTCCGCGTCAGCCATTGCTTCTGTCCCTTTGTTAAATCTGATGGGCATTCCCCTGTTTCCAAAAAATGCATGATGTCAGGCAAGGCATCACTGCCTTGAAATAGAGGGAGCTTTAGTTTTATTGCTCCAACCACCACTTCCTGTAGTCTTTCACTTGCTAGGGCATCTGCTTCTTGGTTTTGAGCCCTTGGGATATGGTGTATTTGAACTTCTTCAAACTTACCCAACAAGGTTTTTACACCACTTAAGTGAGTCCTTAAACTAGGATTCTTGCATGTCCATGCTCTATTTACTTGCCTTACGAGAAGTAGAGCATCCCCAAATACATTAAGGCGTTGTACACCTTGCGAGATGCACCATTGTAGACCCTTGGTTAGTGCTGCATACCCAGCTTCATTGTTAGAATGTGAATCTAACAATTGGCCCAACAAAAATACCTTTGTCCCTTTGTCATCAAAGACCACTATGCCTGCAGCTGCTTTGTCGGATGCTCGCTTGTAAGCTCCATCAAAGTAGAGAGAGTATGCTCCTTCTACCATCGGTGGTACTGGAGGTAATCGGACTTCTCCTCCCTTAGATTGCTTCTCCTTCCCTTCAAAGACTTGGTAGGTCATGAGTCCCCCCAAAATTGCCCTCGTCGTGCTTTCTACCTGTACCGTGTAGTCAAACTCTTGCAGACGAACTAGCCATTTAGTAATCCTAGTAGACACATCCATGTGTTGTACGACATAGAAAAATATTTCATCCGTGGTTAGAATCACAAATTGCTTAGGCAACAAATATGACCTAAACTTTGTAGTTGTGAATCGAAGAGCTAGGACTAAGTGTTCCACATGGGTGAAACCTTTCTCTCCTGCTGTCATCATTCGACTAGAGAAGTAGATTGGCCTCATGAAAGATGTTGTCGTATCCTTCTGGAGTAGCACAGCCCCCAATGAGTCATTACCAACACTTGAGGTGACATAGAATTTTTCATCCCACTTAGGTGGTGAGATAGTTGGCAGGGTGACTAAGACCTCCTTTACCTTGTTGTAGTGATGTTCGCTTTCCTCGTCCCAAGTGAAAGTTGATCTTTGAGTGAGTTGTTGTAGTGGTAGAACAAGTTGTGATAGTAGATGTATGAATCTACTTAAGTACCTCACCTTCTGTAGAAAAGAGACCAGTTGACGTGCAGTCCTTGGTGAAGGTAGGTCTATGAGTGCGGACACCTTACTTGGGTCGGCGTTGATACCTTTTGCTGAAATTTCATGGCCTAGTAGAATGACTTTACTCTCCCCAATGTGGCATTTATCTACATTTAATTGTCCGCCTAGGCTCTGCAACCTGGCCAAACCTCCAGTTACCTTTTCTAAATGTGAAATACGGGAGCTATATATACAAAAATCATCAATGAACACTCTTATGGATGTTCCAAAGAACGGTTGAAAAACATATGTGACATATCTTTGGAATGTGACAGGTGCATTTGTGAGACCAAATGGCATAACCCTGTATGCAAAACAACCCCATGGCGTGATAAAAGTGGTTTTTAGCTGATCCTCCAAGGCTATGCGTATTTGAAAGTATCCAGAATAACCATCACAGACGGTATAGCATTCAAAACCCGCTACTTCATTCAGAATTTCATCCAAGAAAGGGAGAGGAAAGTGGTCTCTCTTTGTAGCTGCATTTAGTGGTTTGTAGTCAACACAGACCCTCCACTTACCATTCTTTTTAGGCGTCACCACTACGGGTGACACCCATTCTGAGTTTTCTACAGGATAGATGAATCCCGCCTCCAGCAGTTTCCTTACCTCGACCAAGAGTGCCTTTTCTTGTATGACCCCCAGTCGTCGTAGCTTTTGCACAACTGGTTTTACCCCTTCCTTCAGCTTAATATGATGTTCCACCACTGTAATGCCTGTGATTCTTTCATAGTTGTCAATGAACAGGTTAGGAAATCCCATCAACATTTGCAAAAAACTATCTTTCTCCTCAAGTGTTAATTCCGTAGACAACATACCCTTCAACCTACTTCCTCCTAGGCCAGGTGATTTGCTCTCCTCTTCATTGGGTTGCCCTTTTGGTGATGGATCACCAGTTGTGCTTACCCTTTGTGGATCCTTCATAATGATACCCATCACATCAATGGAACTGTCACTTTCGTCGGTGGATGTGGTCTCCTCCTCAGAACTGGAAGATTCGCTAGTGGTTTCATCTGCTGATGTTTCCAAATTCATTTTCTTCTGCTTGCCAATCCTCATGTCGTAGTAGATTGTCTCCCCTTTCTTACCGGTCATGCGTAGAAGGCCAGTACCCCAGTCCTGTTTTGCCTTCATGGCCATCAACCATGGCCTTCCCAAGATTAGTGGATAGCCCTCCCCCTTAGTAGGCATTACAAAAACATCTACCTCTACCTCAGTGTTGAAAGCTTTTATTTTCACGGCACTTACCACACCCACACACTTTACTTTTGCGTTGTTTGCCATCTTTGCCTTGCATGGAGAAGGCATGTCAACCTCGAGCCCTAATCGAAGCATCATAGCTTCGCTCATTACACAGATTTGTGCACCTCCATCAATGTAGGTGTTTCCAACCCTCTTTCCTTTTATGTTTACATCGACAATTGGAAGGATGTCATCCATGTTGCAACCCGAAATTGCTCCGGCTACCTTTGTTTTGGAGCATCTTGTACTTACCATTTTGGACCATTGTCGCCTTACTTTAGGTGCAAGATGTAGCAGCTGTGGCCATGTAATCTTCGTTCCTTGCTCTGCCACATCCAATGTTAGATCATAGGGCTTAGAACTTTCCCCTAGCTGGAAGTCGGTGATGCCCAATTTTCGTCGTGGCCTGGATGGCCTCTTGCTAGTCTCTCCTCTCATGCTTCTCTCATCATCTGATTGTGTAGGTTTCTCCCTCCTAGCTCGTTTCACAGTCATGGCTTCAAGTGGTTCTAAAAAGGTTACCTTCTCCTTACCCTTGTCCCTCTCCTTTGCTCTGGGTGGATCCACTACTACGGCTTTTCCTTTCTCTTCTAGCCTTATGATGTTTACAGGGCGATCAGGTGGTGGGGCTGGTGGAAGAATTGGAATGGATGCTTGTAGTGGTGTCTGGGGTGGACGTAGAATTTGTATTGGTGGGGGTGGTGCTCGAGGTGGGGGTGTTCTTTCTCTAGGGGGTGACAATTGGTTCCTCCTACCTCCTCTATTATAGTTTTGTCGTGGTTTGGGACAGTAGTACATACCGTGACCGTCTTCTCCGCAGTTGTAGCAATGATACTCCTTGTTTTGTCGTCGTACTCTTCCAGGGTCTTGATCTCTTTCTTGACTCCTCCCTTGTTGTATTAAGTGGACAGACAAATTCTGCAGTTGATCAGTAATATGGGCCAACATATCTTGTTGGTCATCTCTTACCCCAAGAGCCGGTGGTGGTGGTGGAATGGTGGCTGTCGTAGTTGTTGGTCGACGCGATGTTCCTAATTCTATTGACTCGGTTCTTTGGCTTTCATTCGCAGCTTCTTGTCCTTAAGGCGAGCAATCTCAACGGCTAACTCGTACGTAGCCGGGAATCTACCTTTCACCTTCTCCTTGAGAAGCAGCCATAAGCCATGCATGAATCGATATTTTTTTAGGAAATCGGGTGTAGCTTCCCCCCTTGCTAGTGACTCAACCCACCGTTCCCACAAATCCACAAATCTGGACTCATAGGTGGAATATTCTAAAAGACCCTCCTGCTTCAAGTCTCTCAACTTGTCCCACAACTTTTCTGAAGTGGTACCTCCCCCAAAGCACCTCTTAAAAGCGGTTTTTAAGGGTTCCCAGTCATCCTTGGTTGCTTGTGGAAGTGCATTGTACCATGATCTAGCTTCTAGCTTCATGAGATACTTAAAGATTCTTACCCGGGATTCATCCATATCTTTGTTGCTCCCTACACATGCTACTTCAAAGTCATCTAGGAAGTCTGTTACCAAATCCTCCCCCTTCTTTCCTTTAAATGTTGGAAATGCTACACTTTTCATGATTACTGAGAGAGAGCTAGAAAGACACACTGTTTAACTTGCAAAAGTTTTTTTCTTCTTTACAAGGAGACGTGTATACCCTCTTATACTAGGACATAGATTAAAACTTCAAACGGTACATTTCCTTGTACCAAAGGTAAGACAAATGGTTGATCTGATGCCAGAACCTCAAAAAAACGCTCCTCACCCAGCATGGTGTTAATGACGTGCTGGTAGTGAGCCTTTAAGTCCAGTATTACCTTGATTGAGCGTACACGTGTTGGTATGTGTGATCTGTCTTGAGGTAGGTTGTATTGATTCATGTGAAGCTTAGAGGTGCTTAGTCACTATCCAAGCTTGTGGGAGAGGGTGGTGTTCTTTCTTGAAACAAACTCAGTAGATCCCTAGTTTCTCTAGTGAGAGTATGAGCCAATGCTTCTGTTATCTGTGCTGCAGCATCATGTGCCACTTAGAAACAGACTGTGATAATTACCTCGGTGACTTGAGTTACCCGATTCTCAAAGTAGAATAGTGTTGATTCTCTATTGTGTAGAGCTCCTTCCATCTTGTTGTTGTGGGTTGGTTGTAGGTTGCGGACATGGTTTCGACCTTCTCCTTCTTCTTCTTGGCACTCGGCCTATGTATATCCACTGGGATTGGCGTGTTGGTTGACTCTCCCACTATAAATCGATTACCGTTACGCTTGGCACTCGAGCTTCGATGGAGATGCGGAGTTCGTCTAGTTGTGCTTGGAGCTCTTCTTCTTCTGTCGTCCAGTTAGCAAATCATGTTAGCCATTCATCCATTCACAATAGTTTAGGGATTTCAGTCTTGTAAACTGAAGGGTTTCATGAAAAGATCCTCAGTGGGGGCACCAAATGACGGGAGCAAAGCGAACCCCGAACCCTGACGGCCTCTAAAACACTGAGGACCGAATGGCGCGTCTCGAGCCTATCATGGTAAATCAAACAGGGGGCACCACCTAGCTTCAGCGGCTAGGACGCAAACAACACACCACCATAACAAAGTTTTCATCCAAGAGAGATGGATGCTTGGGAGTAATGATGAAGAGGAAATGGAATGAGATCAAGTGAGAGAGAGAGAGAGAGATAGAGAGAGAGAGAGAGGGAGGGGGTATAGCGGCTTAGTACTTAGGCACCACAAAAGGATGGCGAATCCGCACACCCTTCACACATACACAAGCTCACTCCAAACACAAGACTAGGTGGCGATTCCGCACACCTCACATGGGCAAAACATTGCAAGAAAACATACTCACAAAACCTCAAGCTTTATTTAGAGAATAAGGCGATGAAATAGGGAGCATAGGGTAGGGGAATGAAAAGGGAGAGAGTGGTAGAGCACATGGCGGATAGGTGGGAGTTGATGGCGAAGACTCGCACGAGGGTTATGGCCATCATCCTTCATTTAGTTGCCCTTCATCTTCCATAGCCTAAGGGTGTAGAGGTCATGCTCAAGACGAGCATGGTGATTGCGGTGATAGTGATGGTGTGGGTGTGTGTATGTGCACTAGGCATACACAGTGCATAGTGTATTCTTTGGTGATGTTGTGTGTGTGTGAAGTGTGATGGTGACCCCTCTTTACATAGGGGAGGAGGGGGGAGAAATTCTAGAATTTATAAATGAAGAAATCATTATCTACATAGGCCATGTGACTGTGGGGCCCTTTTGTCTGGCTGTGTGTATATGTGTCAGAACAGCGGTCTCATGAGAGAGAGACTAAGAGAGAGAGATGGGTTGATGAAAAAAAGTGAGAGGTGACATGGAGAATAAAGTAATTACAAGAGGGGAGAGAGGGGAGTGTGTTCAGAGGTGAATCTGTGTGCAGATGTGTGTGAACATAAGAAAAATCAGGTAACCACCGGGTGGGGATGGGTCTGTGGGCACCTTTTTTCAATGAAACTGAGTGTGTGTGAGTGTGGGGGAGGTTATTTAGCTACAAGACAAGAGACATGGCGCCCTTTAGAGAGAGAGGGGGGGTATTTGGGTCATGGTATATGATAGGAGAGAGAAAAGGGAGGTGGGGTATACTGTTTTGGAAGATAGGATAAGTGGCATGTGAGTTAGGGTGCATTATTGGTGAGTTAGAATGTATTATTGGTGAGGGGTGGGGTAGCTTGAGGGGAGAGAGAAAGGAGAAAGGACAAGGGGAAGAGAGAGGGGGTTGACCTTTTGAGTGGAGGAGAGGAAAAGGGACACACGGCGGGGCAACAGTGAAGAAAAAGGAGGAAAGGTGGGGATGGGCTGCCCCGCAAGCATGAGGTGGCCTATTTTACCTTTCTCATATATTTACATAATCATACTTTATTTTTTCTTAATTTTTCCAATTCCTTTTATCACTCCCTCCCAAGAGGGGGTTTTCATGGGGTGGGGATGAGAGAAGAGGGGTATGGGAGTTTGGCTTGTGAAAAGCCCCCATCAGTAGCGATATGGACCATTGCCTCTACACTAAGCGAGCTAAAGATGGTAGTTTGCTGATTTTAGTCCTTTATGTGGGATGATATGTTAATTTCCGAGAAATGCAGGGATGAGATTTTAGCCTTGAAGTCGGAGTTACATGCAAACTTTGAAATAAAAGACATGGGTGAAGCAAGTCATATCCTTGGCATGCGCATTGAGCGAGACAGATGCAAGAAATTGGTCTATTTGTTTCAATCTGAGTACATTGCTAAAGTGCTCAAGCGTTTCAATATGGAGAAGGGGAAGGCATTGAGTACTCCATTGCCTGCATATGTGAAACTTTCTAAAAATGATTGCCCTAAGTCTGAAGAGGAAAAGGCTGAAATGGCACAAGTGCCTTATTCATTTGCAGTTGGGAGTTTGATGTATGCTATGATTGCTACACGTCCTGATATTGCTTTTGTAGATATATGTCAAATCCACGCAAGAAACATTGGGAGGCAGTGAAAGGGGTTATGTGATATTTAAATGGTACAAAAGACATGTGCATTTGCTTTGGAAGAAAGGAAGCATGTGCAGGAGACTTAAACAAGAGAAGGTCCAGTTTAGGCTATGTTTTTGAATTCATTTGCAAGATTGTGTTACCTTGTCTACTACAGAGGCTGAATATGTTGCAGCTTCAGAAGCTTGCAAGAAAGCTATATGGCTTGGTCGGCTTGAAGCATGTGCAGGAGACTTGAACAAGAGAAGGTCCAGTTCAGGCTATGTTTTTGAATTCATTTGCAAGATTGTGTTACCTTGTCTACTACAGAGACTGAATATGTTGCAGCTTCAGAAGCTTACAAGAAATCTATATGGCTTGGTCGGCTGGTGGGAGACTTGGAAATCAATGTTGAGATGCATGTGTTACATTGTGATAGCCAAAGTGCTATACAATTGGCAAAGAATCCAGTGTTTCATGCAAAAACAAAGCATGTGGATGTGAAGTATCACTTCATTTGTGAGGTTCTTGAGGACAAGCGACTGCAGCTTACCAAGATTCACACCACTGAGAATCCTGCTGATCTTCTAACAAAGGGATTACCTTCAGAGTGGTTTGCACATTGTCGGGCACTCATGGGCATTGGGTAGATGATCATGGTCATTGTCTACCAGTATTGTATGTATATATACATTGTCACACCAGCTTAAAGGCACATTGTCCTTTAAGTGGGAGATTGTTGGGGTGGTAAAGCCCAATCTACCGCGCCTGAGTGTTGGGCGTCCGGTGACTCTAACCAGGAACTAACACTGGCCATTCATTCTACATAAAATAATAAGGACTCATAACCCTAACACTATGTATTTGGAGTCCACCCGAACCTGTGTCTCATCTCTTCTCCTCTCTTCTCCATTGTTGCACACACACACACACGCTCTCGCACGCGCACTTCAACAGGAAGATGTCCCAAAACAGTTAGTATGATGAGGAATATAGAGAGTCAAATTACAAAGGTAGATGTTCATGAGCGTCATCACTCACACATAGTCACAGATTACCTTTTGGCACCTTTTACAACAAAAGAAGAGAGCTTACCTAGCTTAGTTGGACAAAGAGTTATGTCAGTTATCCTTGAGCGAGGACTCAAGTGAGGCTTAGTATTGTTTCGTGAGCACTCCCTAGCATGAGCTATTGCATCTATAGACACATGGAGTGAGTATGCTAATTCTCTCTACAATCCCTCGGACCAGAAATCATTGCTATATTCACCAAAGGCATGTCCAAGCACTTCTTTATTGCAATCATTGTTAGATTTATTAGAAATATGTCTAAGCACTTGTAGTTTCTTTATTGCAGAGATGTTAAAGAAGGCTATCGAGATAGGACGAAGACTGGGAGAGCGTATGATCATGATGGCTTGGTAGTTGAGCATTGTATACATGCAAAGGATCGTTTGGCTGATCTTCTTGCATTGATGTTTAATAGAGCTATGTATGAGGGTTTCCATGATACTTGGAGCATGTCCATTTTCAAATTTGGGGACCATAGTTTTCCTGGGAAAGAGGGTACCTATCATTGAGAATGATCAAAGAAGATAGGGAGAGAGAGAGAGAGAGTGGGCATCCGAGCACCATGCCAAGTTGGTTTTAGGAGGGGTTTCTCTACCCTAGATCACATTCTCACACTACGAGCTATCATTAAGGAGGGCATATTTCATGGGATGAGAATTTATTATATCTTTGTGGAGTTTCGCAAAGCTTTTGATACAGTTTCGAGGGGTAGATAAATGCATAGAATGCAAGAGTTGATAATGCCTATAGAGCTCATATAGGGGATCATGGCCTTGTACAGGGTAGTTATAAGATGAGTGTGTACACCTTAGGGGATGTGAGAGATTATTTACTCCACCATTGGGGTGCAATAGGGTTTCCCACTATCTCACGCTCTTTTTGGCATGTTGGAGTTTCATGCCAACTAGCCCGGACACCCACTATATGAGGACAGAGGAACTGAAGCATATTACTCTTCACTCAACCACGCTATATATAGGCTCTTGGCCTACCAGATATAGCCCCATGAATCGCATGAGTGTCCCAATCCTTTGCCTACTACCTAGACCTACCTTAGGCTTTTGACATTACTCCCCCCTTGGAGAAGTATTTTCATCCTCGAAAACAAAAGTGGTGAAAGCTTTATAAGAACACTAATCTTTTCCACATTGGCATCTTTCATGGATCCAACTATCCATTTGATCAAAACACGGTTCATTATGAGGTTTAAAGGGATCAAGAAGAGCATCTTGATTTTTCACATTGTTGTCCATTTGTACCATCTAACTCACTTGAGTATGCTAAACGAGTTATCACAAATAAAAGGTGTCTAAAAGAATACCTCTTCTCACTTTCCATGAAAGCAATTGCTTGACATAACTCATGAGCAAAGGATTAGTCCTTGACTTGTTATCATTCTTCATCATTCGAAAACCCCACCATAACTAATGATCAAGGTTGAGAACCTGATATAAACATGAACTAAACTTAGTTGCAACATGCTTTGCCTAATGATAAGCAAACTCCAACTAGAGAGGTAATCTTTTTAGTTGGAGTGCTTGTTGCTAACGTACGATCATAGCATGTCCTTTAGCACAAGATTAAAACTTGTGAACTGCCTATCCACCTCTGGATGTACTAATGAATTTCCCAACTATTTACAGGCAGTTCCCAAAAATGACTAGTAAATGCAACATTGTTGAGTAATCAACAATGTTAGAAATTGACATTACAAAGTTCCATGATTGATCTACCAATACCCAAATCGAGTCATGACCTCTATTGGTGATTGGTAAACCCGCAATTAAGCTCGTAGAGATATTGGACATAGAGTGCGAAATGTTTCATAAGCTATCAATTGCATGAATTTGCATGCCACTCCAAATCAACTTTTGCTAAACACTAAGGCCCATAACACCTAGTGTGCATGCCTTTAGGAAAAAGATAATCCGAACCTACATTTTCATGACTATAACTACCAATATGTATGGCAAATGTGATGCTCATACCACACATCAAAGAGGAGAGAACTAGTTTTAAGAAGAAACTAAATACTTCCTACTGCAATCACTTGCAAGCCTTGCTAAAACGTTTGAACCGTAATAGAATGTGAAATATAAATCACATCTAGGTACAAACAATGAGACATTTTCATAAACTATATATAGCTTTGCTATATACATACACAATCATCCGTTAATGTTGTTTAGCAACACTTGTAACCTTAACAAGTCATTCTAAGTACCCGATAATTTTTTTCCACTGAAATTTTTCTTGATAGTACGTGCTCAAAATGGTCTACAAAACGGATGTGACTAGCACTACGACTCTGTTGCAACACATAATTGAAATAACAGATGTTAGTGGCAATCCCAGAGACTCATATTCTCCACATGTGAAATATGTTTCAAATAAAGAGGTCCGAAAAAATGACATCCTTCAAGTACGAGATGTACTTGTGTGTGGAGAGAACTGGAAACACTTAGCGACCTGAGTGAGAGAGATCCTCATAAACTTTGCTCCACACTGGCTAAACCGGACTCCATGAGTTTATAGACCATGTTGTACCCCTTGTGACAACATGTGCCAAACAAATCTTACCATGTAGGTCTATAACTGTAGGATACATTTCTGTACCACTATTGTCCAAAAATTCTTGCTTCTTCATGACCGTGTCATGTGTCTTAAGAGAGAAATGGATAAAAGCATTCTAGCATATTCATTCGACTTAGAAAACTTAATCAAATCATATGTATGAATGAAATGAAACCGAAACATAGGCTTACCTAAAAAATAAAGATAGCATCCACTTACCTAGAGTTAAGTGCACCAAACCTGAAAGGTATAACTTGAAAATTACAACATGTAACTGGTAACCTTGGGTGTTGCCTATGGATATTAGTTTGACACAAAATAGAAGCCTTGCTTCGCGTGAAATTTGTCAAAGCACTTTGCTTTGCACAACAAAGAAATATTTTTCAAATGAAATGTCAAAGACAAGAAAAACAAGTAGAACTTAAAATTGGTTAACATTGTCACCCCTTTTAGAGTAGTTGCCTTCACTTGAATTTGACTCATAGCCATGTATGCTGAAAATTTTAGAGCTATCGGATGTACCCTGCATGCCCTTGCAGCTTGGTTCATACCAACCTCAAAGAGAAAAATCAAGTAGACATGCTGCCAAGTTATACAGATTCATATGCTAATAGAATATTCCAAACTTTGGAAACTTCTATGCAAATGCCCAAAATTGAATCATTGCTTTGCATAAGTTCATTGAGAATGTGGGACAGAATGCAACATAAGTGCTAATAGCTAACATGTGCTCCTATTGGTACACAAATGTCAAAGTAAAATAGAATCATCGTTGTCGATCTTTCATAAAGAATTGGCCTTATCGAATCATGCATCTTATTGTGAATCATGAGATTGTCCAATATTAAAAGAGATAGCTCATGAAGCGTATCTATCAGATGCCATCCAATTGCCAAACTTTACTTGACTCAAGTTGGCATTGTCGAAAATCCTGCAAGATAGAATAAGTTCAAAATTGAAACTTAAATTTAAGATTCTTTTCGATTTTATGTAACCACCACCCTTGGCATTGAAAGTTGTAGCATCTTGTGGCATGATTATTGACGTTGGAATCAGCTCATAGTTGTGGATGTCAATGTGCTTTCAATGTACTTTGTATACTTATTTTTCCTGCATCCCAGCAAGCTCAAGCTGTAATAACTGATGGAGTGACCATGCACCCAATGCGTATACATAATATGGAGTCGTGCTCCTGGAAGCCTTGATTTTCCCTTCCGTTTGATAGCACAAAGAGGGCATATCAAAAGAGATGATGGACAATGGAAGTTGTGACCACTTAAAATACAAGCCGAGCTCTTGAGTATCCTAGTATGGAGCTTTGCTTCTTAGTCCGGACATAAATACATGCCTTGCATGTATCCGAACCGAGTTAAAGGGGCAGAAATTGCTTGTAAAGATAGTCGTGCTATTCCTCAAGTTCGTATATTGTTTTTGCAAAATGAACTCTAGATCAATTTAGCATATAAATAAATCAGAACATTCTTCACCTTGTTCTAGTCTCTTGGTCTACACAAGAGTTATACATAAGCCTTGTTCGTGGGTAGCTTCATACAAAACCGTACTCCATAGTCATCATGGGTATCCTCATACAGAGTCTTACTCCGTAGTCAAAATATGACCAATGTACCTTGGTCATACGGAGTTGTACTCCAAATTGATGACCCATGCATTGTCGATACACCCATATGCTACCATGTGATCAAAATTAAGACAAAGTTTAAAAGAAAATTGAGCTTGTTGATACTCGACCTTGTCAAATAGGATGCCGTATCAAAACCATAAAATTTGGACAATCAATATCTATCTTAGTCGTATGAAAAAATTGTACCTGGAGTGCAACAATTGCCGTTACTAACCTCTTATCAACAATTTATCGTCGATTAGGCTTGCACCATGTGGTCATGTTTTCGTATGTGGCACCTTGCAGACCTGCCCATTGCATGTGGGCCTAGCTACCTTGTATTTGTCTTTGCTCGGCCATTGCCTGTGTCCCTAAGGACCTTCCCCCTCCTTGCAGGGCCTTGATTTAGCACGATGTCTGAGCTTGAATGGGTGGTCTTCCTCTCAAAATTCTCTAAGTTTTCTAAACTTACAAAAAATATGTAGGCTTTGTCATCCTTGGTAGTTGTACCAACCTCAATTCTATAGGCTACACAAGCTCGTTGAATGGAGATTGGCTAGCTTTGGCCGTGTGGTAAATCTCTTAACTGGGGAATTTGGGCACTCACCCTAAAAACTTGAGAGAGAAAAAGAACATTGTTGCAACAAAGTAGGGCACATGTGAGGTCTCAAAAGGGTAATGGCACTCTCTATAGTTATCATCTTCTCATGTTGTAGTGATAAGAATCACTCCCTAGCTGTTGCAAACCTAGCAAGCCCACCCATGACAAATTTTTTGCAGGTCGTCCGTCGCCTTCTTAACGTGAGGGACATAACAAAAATCAACCCTTAAAGTGGGGTTTTTTCTTTTTATGAGCTAAGAGATTGGATGTGAAAAGTCAAGGGTCAGGGGCACCCAAAAAGTTAAGTTAGTACCTATATAAAGACCTCTTGGGGGCATTTGTAACAATCATCAATTTTTTTACGATCTCTCTCTTTGAGCTTTTTTGAAGACGACGACGGCTTGAGCACTTGTGACCAGCTTATATTGGCCATCTTTTGCAAGATAAAAGAAATACACTTCATGGATTCTCGTCTTGAGGGCCAACGATTCTAGCGAAGGAAATTTTCCTTCCTGTGTCTCATGTTTGGTCTCTCTCTCTCTCTCTCTCTCTCTCTCTCTCTCTCTCTCTCTCTCTCTCTCTCTCTCTCTCTCTCTCTCTCTCTCTCTCTCATGTATTCTCATCTTGAGGACCAACGAGAAATTTGCCTTCCTATGTCTCCTGTTTGGTCTCCCATTGAGGTCTTGGGCATGCAAAGGGTTGTGGAGTACATTCTTAAGACACAACGTAGCCCTTTGTATCGACTTCCTAGAATCGCATATGAAGCAAGTCAAAAGGTCCAAAAAGACATGCAAGAGAAAAATACTAAGTTTGGGGTGGATGCTTGACATCAAGAAATGGTTTGGAAGATGGGATGCATGTCACTTGGTCAAGGATGCGTTGATCGACTCCCAAGTTAATGAGGCCTTCTTACAATGCAGTTAATGTGTGGTATAATGGCTTGGGAGAAATCCGGAGGTTCTCGCTTCAGCCATTACACCACACACATTGCCCCAAACTACAAGTCTCTCTTCTTCTCCGAATGAGGTAACCGAACCCATCCCTACATCCTTGAGCCCATCTCGTTGAGTGCGATCCACACCATTGCCTCCATTCGTCTTAGCTCCCATTCTCTACGTTGTGAGACAAGACGTTGGGGCACTGGCGAGGAGCCTCATCGACTTTGCACCTTATGCCCTCGCCAAGTGCGAGAGAGTGAGTACCACACACTACTTGAGTGCTCAGCTTTTGACCACATTAGGTCCTCTTTTCCCCATATATTCAGCCATGAGCTCTCCCTACATACCTTCCTCTCCCAACCACGATGTGGAATCTCTATTGCAACACATTTCAGTCGTTTTTTAGCATCGAGAGTCACTTATGACCTCCACTCACACCACGTGACATGTTCATTTGGTCCCATAGGTCATATTTGACCTCCGAGGATGATAATAGAACTCTCTCTCTCTCTCTCTCTCTCCAAGTTGAAGTGTCTACTATTGTGATTCAAGCAACACAGTGTGATGGCTTCAAAGTCAACCTCATGAAAAGCTAAAGAAAGAAACACATCAATGATGTGGATAAAGTGGATACGTTTTAATTGTTGTGAAAGTCACCAATGTACATACTCATTCACGAGCTAAGTTGACAATTGTTTTTTTTGTGTTCTATTCAAATGTCAGTGCACCAAAAGTTATCTTACTCTCTCGAATGATAGTACAAAAGATTGCACACGTGCTCATATAAAATTTATCACAATTGACCATTTAGAACATGGGCAAATTAAGGTTGAATTTCTTGCTACATTTTTGGGCTTGTAGGTATGAACCAAGATGGAATAAGCAGGGATGTCAAGGTGGTGTATTGGCCACTAGATCTCTTGCAAGGGTGATATGGAGTTGCCAGGAAAATTTATCGTAGGACCTATTCACCATCTGATCTTTCGGGACCAATCCTTGTGCTTCCCAATTTGTAGAAACCTTTTCAGGCGCATTTAAATGCATGTGGCAGTGGTTTTGCAATAGGATGGTCATGTGATAGCCTATGAGAGTAGATTATACTCTCAGGCTAAGAGAGTTGCACAAATTTATGAGAAGGAATGTCTTGCAGTGATTCATGCATTATCTACTTGGAAACATTACCTTCTTGGAGCTGGTTTCATTATTCATATTGATCATCAGAGTTTGAGATACTTCTTGTCACAAATCGAAACTTTTAGACAAATAATGTGATATTATGGTCCTTTCCAGATCAGTGAGCAAATCAATGATGGTGCTTTCAGATTGAAGTTGCTAGACCATTGGAAGATTCACAATGCTTTCATGTGCCAACTTTTGCGTCCTTCTAAAGGACAAGTGCCAAAGGATAATCTTACTATTGAGCAACTTGAAATAGAGGAAGCAAAGGAAATCCTTTGATTGGAATAGATACTTGCACACAAGGAGAGAAAGATTAAAGGAAGCCAATCCAAAAATATTTGTTCAAGTTGCGGAATTATCCAACCTTGGATGCCAAGTGGATGGAGGAGAAGGACTTGGCACATACTCCTTGACTATTCGAGCTTTGCCTTGAGGCTTTTGGATTGGCTCCTACATTGCCACCAAAAGTTCATGATGACTTAGCGGTTGAGTCTAGTGTAGGACTTCCTGCATAGAGGAGAGCTACTCCACCCTCTTGTCACAGATCAACACAAATGATTGATATTGGTTTTTAGTGACTGGTTGTTATTCTTTTGCATATCTACCTCTAACAATCATCATACAAAATTGACATCACACTTGCAAGTATTTTTCATATCTACACCCTTATTGGCCAGTGATTTGACGTTTGACATTGCAGATGTAGAAGATGTTTGCTTTTCATTACCTAGTGGTGCATCCTATACCCTACGACATGTGTGCTATGTTCCTCAGCTAAGATAGAGTTTGAGACAATAAGCAGATTATGGGTGTCAAATATTGCTTAGAGATAAATCTTTCAGTTCATATATGTCTTGTTTCTTTCACTGCTCTTGAGGTTTGCTTCAACTAGATTTTCAAGAATGTTATTCCCCAAGTTACATCAGATCACCCTTTGTTCAGAAAGCCCCATTGCCATGACAATCGCAATGTGCAGGTTGGGTTTTGTATATCTTGGCGGATTCTGTACTTTGAGGTGCAAAAAAATTAGTCGTAGTGGCAACTCTATTTTTTAATATACCAGGTCTTTATAGATAAATTTATGGCCTTGCTTCTTGATGAAGGCCTTGTCATTATCAATAGCTTTGGTCTTAGGAGTAGATTGTGATTACAAGCACGTGGTAGGTGGAGTGCTTGGTTGATAAGGTTGATGGTGATCCGAACCTTAACTATCTTCCCATCTTTGCCAGTTAGGGTAGCCTTGCCATTGTACTGGATAGAGCTCCTCAGCTCGTGGGCTCTCTAGAAGTTTGCACCGCATGGCAAAAATCTAAAAAATGTGTCCATTTGTAAGCATTTGGACCCCTTGATGACTTCTGTGTCATCCGCGGCTTGAAACCTTTCAATAAAGATGTTGGCAGGGATCTTTGCTAGATCCTCCTCCAAGATGTGAGCCTTCTCATTGGAAGAGATCTCCACCACTTAGTAGGAGGGAGCCTCCCACTACTTTATTGGTCTTCTATGAGGCATTTTGTCATCAAAAAATCATTCAATTGAATCTTGAGGTTGGTCAATAAGTTGTCAAAAAAGTTGATAAAACGTAAACTTGACCATAAAATAAAAAATGAGCATAACTTGACCAAAACTTCACCAGTGCATCTAGGACAACTATAGGCACTATGTCATATGGTTATAGGCCAGATTTGGGTCAACGGGTCATGGATTGCGATCCATGTTGAGTTACAATAAGTTCACAAGTACTCTTGACTTTGCACCTTGATTAAAAACATAATTCCAGAATCTAACACTCTGAAAATGTTGAGCTTTGACAAATGCAGCAATTTAAATGACCAAAGACTAAATTTTTGGCGCGTGTATACACTTTGCAACCATCAAATTTTCATCTGGGGTCATGGATCGCGGTCCTCCATGTTCTGAACCCAAATTGGACAAAACTGCAAGGGTAGTTTCCTGGCATGTTTTCCAAGCTACTGGTTCACTTTTTCCTAGACTTGGGTCATTTTCTCTTATCATGGGCCAAAATTACCATTTGGGGATTGACTTTTCAATGTCCCCTGATTTTTGTTTGTCCCAAGGCCCATTTTGCCCAAAACTTGCATAGCCTACTTCTCAAGGCAAAGTGAATCTGTCTAAATAAAAGTTTCCCTGTTCTGGCATGTTGGGGGACATGGATTGCGATACATGTCCCACAATGTTTGACAATTGTGAGCTCAGTTGTGGATATGCGCTTTCAAGGGCTTCTTTTTGCACCATTTCTATTTGAATTCTAAGGTGGGGAGACATGGATCGTGATCCATGTTCCAGCCCCTCTGGAAACTTTGATTACATGTCTAGCTTGTGCTCACTAAGGAGAACATTCTTATAAAAAAATAACTAATTTGGAATTCAATTACACCCCAAATGACCTTGGACAATTTGCACAGATCCCTGCTTTGATTTGATTGCTACAATTTTTTGTTGAAGTGTTTTGTTGTTTTGGCAATCCATAGAGGTTCTAGCACTAAAGAGGATCATACATGTCATCTTGTGAGGTGTAGGTGTTCCATGTGGCTGTAGCAGATAAATCCTCGACGGAGTTCTCTAGGTCAAAAAAGCTCTCTCTCTCTCTCTCTCTCTCTCTCTCTCTCTCTCTCTCTCTCTCTCTCTCTCTCTCTCTCTCTCTCTCTCTCTCTCTCTCTCTCTCTCTCTCTCTCTCTCTCTAAAAGTGTCTGACTGCAAATGAGGCTTGATTTTCCCATTTCGCCTATATGTGTCTGGCTATTTGATACCTCTTTTCCCTCCTCAATTTTTGGTTAGGAAACTTGTAGAAAATTGGTTCATCTTGTTTTCATGCATTTTCATTTTGAGAGGCATTGGAGAGCTCATCCTCAGCCTCATTCCCAAATTCATCGCTCCACGAATCATGGAATTTGTCCTCGTCATTGTCACTAAGATCTCAAACAAAAACTTCGTCCACTATATGTTTGCAATAGATTATTTCGTTAGTTTTTGTTGTTCCAATTTCATCTTTTGGTTCCAAGATAGCATCTACCATTTGGAAGGGCATTACGTCGTAACCATCTTTGTCTCAAAAGGTCATGGTGTTTACCACATTCACACAAACATCTAGAGTCACCAGTACTTTCTCCCATCCGAAGGGTTCAAACAAGAAACAGCTCTTTCACATAGTAGTTATCTCCTAAAGAGTGCTCTAGGATGTAATCCTCCTTTTTTAGGAGGATTGCATCCTAGAGCACTCTGAGGCTCTGCATATCCAAACATGTGCATCCTTCATTAACAAAGCAGGCAGTTGTGTTTCAAAATCCGTAGTTACACCAAAGTCTTTTATTGGAGTTTGGTTTACATCTTTGTAACTATGGTCTTTCATGATGACCCTAGTTGTGATACCCTTATGTTGTAGGTAGAGATTATCATAGTCCCAATCTTGAACCATTTTGAGTTGATGCATGAATGCTCATCCCAAATAACTTCAAAGTTGTTGCCTTTGTTGAAGTCAACTACAGCAAAAGTATGCTTGTACTCTATTCTGCATGAGGACACAATAACTTCTTCCAACATTCCTAAGGGTCTCTCCAATATATGTTTGCTAGTTGCAGCTTCATGTGCGTTTTTATGAGAGATAATCTTCCCATTTCTCCTAAATTCCTTTTCTAGCAATGGCTACTCCGGATCCACTGTTAGGTATTGTTATCATCTTTGCCTCCTTGTACTCTAACGACAAGGTCATATTCCCTTCTTTGCCTTCGCAATAGTCACCCATCTTATTCACTGGTACAGGCTCCGCTTTGGGTTTCTCTGGTCGATTTGTTTTCATAATTTCACCTACAAGTTTATCTTATGGATGAATTTTCAGCCCCATTTTTTCCAAGGTTTGCTCATTGGGCCCCACAGATGTGGTCTAATTTCTAAATTTTTAGTAAGATTAATGGTGCATCTCATAGGGGCAGACATCATCAGATCATGCAAACTCTTTGTGTCCGTCATTTGTGGAATCGAATTTCATAAATATGGCACAATCTCACTTCGGATTTTGTCTCATGTTCCCCTACAAAGGAAGGTAAGGTCCTTATGGTCGGTTTACTCTCCACGGATACTTTCATCCCTACATCCCCGTATAATGACTTTATATCCCCAGGATAGATCTCATGATCCATGTTGATCTCAGGGATTGGTGCTGACTGCAACATGGCACTACCATCCTTTTGGTTTCTGATTGTCTCCCATAGTGATTGTGGCCACGGTTTGTCCACTTTAGGAATCAGCGACATTTCAAGGGATTTGGTCTCATCTGTTGTGTTCGCAACAACCCTCGTATCTAGAGGTTCTTCTTTTTCCACTATGGTTGTTTTGTTCGTGTTGTTTTCCTTGAGTGTGCTTGTGTTTTGCTTTTTCGGCACATTCACTACTTTCAAAGGGGTATTCAATGTTTCTGGCTGCATTAGAGCGTGAGCCATCTCTATGAGCCTTTTGCACATTTCCATTCGTTTGGTTTCCTTTTCAGGATGCGGGTAGGTAAGCAATCTTTGTTCTGATGTTTGATTGCTCTTCAACCTTGCTTCGTAGGCTTGTAACATAGCATCTAAATGCTCGTTCACCTTTTCAACTAAGACTAATCCACCTGATACAGTCTTTGACTCTTTCGCCCCCTTGGAGTTTTCTTTATTCTCATGTTCACATCCGTGTTGTTTTTTTGTTTGGTTTAGTTCAATCTCCAAGGTTTTTTTTTTCCTTATCCTCTTGCTTTCATTCTGTCTTATTTTGCTTTCCACAATTTCCGTCGAGTCCTCACTAACCCACTTTCAAATTTGGTTTGTTTTGGAAGTTTCAACTCATCTGCTACTACTGGCTTATTTTTGGCTTCTTTGCTTCAGCTTTATCACCATTTTGATAGGAACTGGCGGCTCTTACTCGAATTCGCTCAAACAAGGTAGAATTTCAATGACAGTCATAGTCGCTTTTTTTCGTGTTGTCTGGATTCTTAGCACAGTGTTGGAGTAGGTGATCCTTTCCACGCCCCTCACAAAATCGAAAGATTTTTGTTTGTTGACCCTTGTGTGGACAACCTCGTTCCCACCAATGATCACCTCCATATTCATAGCATGGACCTTCCTGCTGGGCAGCTGGTGGTGCTCCCATCAATTGTCTTGTCCTAGGAGGATATCCGCTAGGTTTATAATTTTGGTTTTCTATAAACATGAGCGTATTTTCATCTATTGTGAATTGGTTTCTAGCTATTTGAGCCACATATGAAGGTTCTTTATCTTCATCTGTGCTATCCCAAAATGGAATATCCTCGGTAGAATATGCTATATCCTCAAGTTCTCTCACATGAGTTTCTGAAGGTTCCTTGTAATAAACAGTTGGTGGCATCATTGGTTGACTCATGAGTGGCTCGATCGGCTATGCATATCGAACAATAGTTTGATTTTCATGAGGCAAAAGGAGGTTTTTGATGCAATTCAGATTGTGGTTTATCTCCTCCTTGTGCGGTGTTATTGGGTCTAATCTAGTAGGAGGTGGTAGCAATTGTTGCACCGTCAGGGGTCCATATGGCCTTTTTCTCACATAATTTCGATTGTAAAAGCACTCATTTGTATCATGAATGGTGTATTTTTCTCAATGGTGCACCACTTCAATACGCTTAGAGCATTGACTGCTTGTGACTACTATGGTCTCAGATTGGGATTTTGTCTATATGTTTGGTTCATTCGTCGGATCACTCCTTTGACCACTTGATCCATGTTTTGTGTGATTGAAGTAGGAGCACTATGTTTTGTAGCTCACTCATTGGTTGTAGAAGAGGCACTGCTAGTGTTTATGTCTATGCCTTTGTTACCTCTCCATAAGTCTTCCAATTGTTGACTAGATACAACACTTCTCTAGTGACTTATTAGAATGTGGTGCATGCCCTCAAGTGTAAGTCCTTTTTTAGAGTTTTGTTTCTCAAGCCCTCTATGAAGAGAGCTAATAATCGATTATCTTGTGGTAACTCTTGCAATGGACATCTCTCAATGTATTGTTTGAAGCAAAGCAAAGATTCCTTCACCTTTTCATTCTCCTTCTGTTTAAAAGCATAGATTTGGGAAACAGTGTTGTGCTTGATCCCTCATTTGGAGAATTCCTTGGCAAACTCTTGCAAGATTTGATCAATGTTTAGGAAATCCCGATTGTTCAGTGGCTGGAACCAAGTCAATGCCATTCCTTCCAATGTCAAACCAAATCCTTCGTACTATGTATAGAAATCCACGACTTGTTTTGCTATTAAGACTTCAAAATAAGAATTTACAACTCCGATTTTACATGAACTGTCTTAGAGATCATCTAGCTAAAATCAAAGACTCTCATACATTCACAAAGCTTTTCCGGAAAAATAATGGTGGGATATCAAAATTGTAGGCTCATGATGAAGGGGTCGACTAGGAGGGCGACCGTCTGGTCCATCTGCAAACAGTCACTATGCCAACTATCCACCCTAATCTTTTAAAAGCAAATCAAGTGCTCAGTTCAGCTTGAATATTATTAATCACAAAAGGTTACAATCAGCCTTGGAATATCCTTTGCACAAGGAACTCCATAAAGAAATACACTGCAGGAGATAGACCTCCACAACTTCTCTTACTTGTTAAGTGTGCAATTTTTATTCCTTCTACAAATGATATTCCATTTGCATGACTCCATAATAGAATTTGTGTCTAGTGGCTCACATTTTTTTCAAAAGAGTAACTCGTTTTTGGATTGCCATACGGTCCTCAATATTGTAGCTCAATATCTTGGACTGACATACGGTCCTCAATATTGTAACTCATTTCTGGACTACGATATGGTCCTCAATATTGTAGCTCTTATTATACAGATGTATGCCAATAGATCCTCATTGTCAAAGCGTCTAAAGCCCAAAGCAAGGTAGCTTTTGAAGAAGGGAGTTTTTAGATGTATGAATGCCCAATTGAAAACAGTGCCCGTGACGTTTTTGATTTCGAGACATCCCTAGAATAGGTGTGTGAGGGTTTCATTTGGGTGCTTGCATATGACACAAGAACCTTTGATTAGTCCTCTCACTCTATCTTTATCTCTGGTTTGCACGAACCAAAGAGAACCTTCCAAAGGAAAACTTTATCTCTCTCTTCACATTTGGCTTTATGATATGTTTGCAATTACTTGAGACCATTTTCTTGCAGCCCACTTTTTGGACCAAATCTTGTTGAGATGTTCGCACCACCCCTCTGAAGAGCATAAATTTTCATATATTGATTTAGTTTTGGGCAAGCAGAATGGTCTTTCTCCATGACACTTTCAAGCTTTCCAATCTAACGGTGTGGAGCAGGGAGGAAGGGTTATGTGCGAGATTTTTCCAAAAAGTCTACTGATGAGGATCTCCTCTTGGAGTGAGAGATTGCAGCATATTTTAAGGTGTTCTAATAATTGCCAATCCCCTTGTTGATAGTCCCAAAAGGAATCCAAGGTGAAAAAAGGCCTTATTATTTAGATTCCTAGCTATTTCAATCCGACTATTATTAAGGCCCAAGTCTTCCACAATAGGGCCCCAAGGAGACCAGTTGGACAAGCCATACCCTTCCAATACCTAGTCTCTTCCTTTGACATGAGCACCTCAGTGGCTTTACACATTTTTCAATAAATTTCCCACTAAAATCACCCTAATTGAGACCTTACACTATAGGGGGAGAGAAGTCTATTGTGAATGTTGAGGTTGGACCATGCGCCACCTTTAGATCTCATGCGGGCTTCCATTACCATATCCCTTGCCATACACACCCATCTCTCTTCAAAACCAAGGGTGTAGAAAAATTTAGCACATAAAGCTAGATCATGAGTGACAGGGTCAAGGATGCCCAATCCACCTTGAGCTTTAGGCTTTGCAATAGCCTCCCATTTTCTCCATTGCCATGATCTACCTGAAGTCAATTTATTTCTCCACAAAAATTCCTTGCTTGGCTTCAAAAAGGAGTTCCAATTTTTTTGGGATAGTTGCAAGAATGATGACGTGAAGGTTATATATGGGATGAAGAAGGTATTAAGTATCGAAGCTCTACAGTGGAAAGGAGTCGGGATGAACTCCCAACGCTTTTGTTTCTTCTTAATTTTCTCTTGAACCCAGTCAAAAGCTATCTTGTGAGTAATTCCTTCCCCAACAGGAACCCCTGAGTGATAAAAGTCTCTTAACAACCTCTATTGTCCATCCTGACGGATCAATATTATCTTTTTCTAACAAGGAGATAAGTCTTGACTTTCCTATGTTACATCGAGACCCTCACACTGTGGCGAACATCTGGACAATCTCCAAGGTTTTTCTAACGTTTTCACCCCGTAGAGGAAGAGTAAAGAGTCATCAGTAAACATCTCAATAAGCAGTTGCTTATCATTTTGGATTTAAATCCCTCTAATCTCCCCTCTTGCATCCAAAAGTACCAACATAGAAATCAGAGGGTGGGTGCAAGTGACAAACCAAAGTGACACTAGGGGTCATCCTTGACGAATGGACCTCTTGGCATCAAAACAGCCAACTATTCTTGAATTGAACAGCAATTTAGAGGACCTCCCTTCCCCAAGAGTACTTACTGCTTGAAAAATTTGTGGATCGAACCCCAAAGTCTGCAACATTTCTCGCACAAATGACCAAGTTATCCTATCATCACAGCTTTATCAAGTTCCCATTGCAGAAGGATACATTCTTGTTTCCTAAATTGGGCATATTCCATACCAATCATGGCCGCCAGAATGTTATCATGAATTGATCTTCCTTTGATAAATCCATGTTGGTGGGGAGAGATGACTTTAACTAATACTGGGGCCATTATTTTTGCAATGAATTTAGCCAATGCCTTGTAAACTACTGTCATTGTTGTGATTGGCCTCCAATGTTTGAGTTGCAAGCAAGCAAGTTGCTTGGGGATGAGCTTGTTTGACAGGCATCGACGACAGGCCCTGCCCACATGGCACAACGGGGGGGGGGGAGCACAAGCTGGTATGTTTTTTAATATTGGAAAAGTCACGTAGGCGTCAACAAAGCAGTTTTGGCAGAGTGGCTAAGTTGAAAATCATAGTGCTTGTGTGTAAGTTTGACTCCACCTTGCATGTTATTTTGAATTGTATATAGTAAGCACTGAGCAAGGAAGAAATTTGATGAAATTTGTAGAAAATTCCGTCTAATGGGAGCAAGCTAGGAGAGCACAAAAGATGTATGTTTTGTTTAGGTATAAGTTATCAAATAACAACTAAACTATACTCAGTTTGGAAATAATCTTTACTCGTGCCGATAGAGCCTCCCATTTCACCTTCCATAGAAATATCTTCATTCCTAGTGGCATTTTTGGATTCCAGATGTTATTTTCTATCACCACCCATCTTGCCTCCGGCCATTGCTTTCTCCCATAGCTTGTTTAGGAGGAAGAACCATAAGAGTGTGGTAAATATCCTTTGTTTACCGAAGTGACTGCTCTTGGGCCATCACCATGCTTTCCACTCAAAATTGGACTCGCACACTACCATACAATAGTTGTCAAGCCCTTCCAAAGCTCTTTTGACCAACATTCCTTCATTGTCACACACTGAGATTGAACTGGGTAGTAATTTGCTATGTTCCTTTCTAGCTCCTGTTGTTGTTCTCCTAGAAGAGGGCCAGTTGTCTAAGTCCTTTATTGTTGATCTTTCTAGCTATTTCTCTTCAAAAAGGTTTTAAAGGGATGTTTCCTACTTTAGAGATCCAAGGGCACTAGTGAGTTATGGAGCTTTGAAAATACCTTGTTAACTCTCCCCATTCCAGTTCCTCCGATGCTCTAGTACACTTTTGTACTAACTCGCCCGTTGTGCCTCCAAGTCTAGGTCTAGTCCACTGAGGGGCAAGAAACTTGTCATGCACCTGTAGGCCTTTCCATTGGCCACCTTGAGAGAAGATTTTAGCCTTTTCAATCATTTCCTTTGTCATAATATCCCATGCTTGGTCTTGATTGTTGAAATTAGGGTTGCAGAGAAACACACATAGCTTGGAGAAGACGAAGGAAGCTCGAGGCACACAATAGAGAGTGCGTTACTTGGTGTGCAATGGAAAGATAGATAGCCCTAGAGTGATGGGCGTATATACTATGCACGGGGGGAAAAACTTCCTAAAGAGGGAAAAATGCGTCGGCGGTCCTAGTGTGTTCACACACATCACTACCACATGTATATGGTAACAAATCCCCCCTGGAGTGATGCGATGAACGAGAGCTGGCACATGAGTAAAGGGAAGTGCCATGCCCTGAGGACATGATCAATCCACAAAGGGGAGTAAGCCCAAAGCTTTACGGAAAGCTTCGAGCTTCTCACGGGACAATGCCTTTGTGAAAAGATCTGCAAGGTTGTCCTATGTTGGCACATAAGCCAAGCTGATCTCTCCTGGTGAGAGCCTCTCCTTGACATAGTGGTAATGCACCTCAATGTCCTTTGCGCAAGCATGAAAAACTGGGTTCCTCGCAACTACCAATGCGCTCTGATTGTAAGTGTAGATAGTGTTGGCAGTGTCCTATCCAACACCCAAATCAACCATAAGGCGTCTGATCCATACACACTCAACCGTAGTTGTCAAGACTTCCCTGTACTCAGCCTCACAACTCGAAGTGGCTACAGTAGGTTGTTTCTTGCTCAACCATGATATACATGAACTGCCAAGCATGAAACAAAAACCACCTATGGACACTTGCGTGTCAAAACAACCAGCCCAATCTGAGTCCAAAAAAGCATGTAAATCTGGCAGCAATGATCCCCCTTGGGATAAAACAAGCCAAGATGTAATGTGCCATTAAGTTAGCGAAAAATCCTCTTGACAGCCTGCCAATGCTTAGACCCTGGGCTATGCATAAATCTGTTGACTTGTGAGACTGCAAACTGAATATCTGGCCTCATGTTGCATACATAAATGAGGCAGCCAACAACAGTTTGGTAAAGAGTGACATCAGCAGGATCGCCAACATCATGTAGACTCAACTTCAAACCTGTTTCCATGGGAGTGGCAATAGGTTTGCAATCCTCAAGTCCAAACTTACATAGCAATGTCTCTATGTAACTTTTCTGACACAAGGCAATACCACCATCACACTGCTTAAACTGTATGCCCAAATAATGATGCAACAACCCCAAATCTTTCATCTTGAAAGTAGCATTCAAATCAGCCTTAAATTCAGCAATATGTCTTTCATTTGATCCAGTGATCAGCAAATCATCTACATAAAGAACCGCAATGAGAAGTACATCACCCTCACGCTTTAAATACAATGTGCTTTCTGTTGGACTGTTACGAAAGCCTTGTTTGACCAAATGAGTGTCAGCTTTCTCATATCAAGCACGATGAGATTGCTTCAACCCATACAAAGCCTTGTTACATTTGCACACTTTGTCCTCTTGTCCTTTCTTGACAAAACCGCGAGGCTGCATTACATAAACTTCCTCAAATATGTCACCATTCAAGAAAGCAGTAACAATGTCTGATTGATGTACATCCCAACCAAAATGAACTTCCAATGCACATAGAAAACGCACAGTAGTCATACGACAAGTGGGAGCAAAGGTCTCTTCATAATCTATGCCTTTTTCCTGTGCATAACCCTTTGCAACAAGTCGAGCCTTATGGCAATCGATCTCACCATTCGTCTTGCGTTTCAACTTGTAAACCCACTTCGTACCAATCGCCTTTTGCCAGCAGGCAAATCACATAAAGTCCATGTGTCATTTTCTATAAGTGCATCGTATTCTGATTGCATGGCACCATCCAATTTTTTGAATTTTGTGCTTCATCAAAAGACAGAGGCTCCTCAACATCATGTAAGCTAGACACAACCAAAGCATAGCAATCTAATGCATAAGATGTATGGTGAGAGCCTGAACGAGTACGACTAGACAAAGGTGCATCCAATTTACTATCACGCAAAGTGTGCACCAGCCATTTCGGCATACCTCTAGCCTGCTCATTTTCAGCCCTTTCCTCATCAAGTACATCTGCATCAGTAATAGGCTGATCAGTAACATTTTCAGAAACCCGCATAGGCTGTACATTTTCCTGATTGGAACTTACATTCGTATTTCCACCATTGAAAAGAGGCAACAAAGTGTCATAAATGTCCTGTGAGCCTATATTATTATCTCTAGTACCAAGGGCTGAATAGAATCATCCACAAACATTACATCTCGTGAAATCAGAATACATTTTGTTTGCGGATGATACAACCTGTAACCTTTGCTTTCAGCACTATAACCAACAAAAATACATTTGACAGCCTTATCATCCAATTTTCTGTGCTGTGTTTGTGGCACCAAAGCATATGCCAAATTTTGTCCACACTTGTCATACAAAGTGAGCTTATACAGCTCACGGCACAAAAGCCCAGATGCAACGATTTCATCACCAAAACTGAGATCATGAATTGTACATCTGTCATCCACAAATTTGACTACAAGTCCAAGTCTAGCAAGTGTAGATATACAAACAAAAGATTCTTCTTGATCCCAGGTACATAAAGTGCATCAACAAGTGTGAAATAACTGCCATTAGCAGCAGTAAGCACAATCGTTCCAACACCCTGAATCGGATAAGAGGCATTGTTGGCACAAGTGACTGAATTCCCATGAGGGACAGACTTGAGAGAGGTGAACAATTCACAATGTGAGGTAATGTGCTTTGTAGCACCACTGTCGAAATACCACACATGTGAATCTACAGCAACTGACATGCACGCATCATGGACAGCAGGATTGTAAGTGCACTCTGCACTAAAAGCCCATTCTGCATCAACATCAGCATTACAGTCTCCTTTTACAGAAGACTCAACAATGGCTGCATTTATAGTGGAACCAGCATTTGCAATGGAACCACCCTCTTTCTTCTTAGCCTCTTTGGCCTTTAACTTAGGACACTGCTTGATCAAGTGATCATTAGCTTTGCAATAATGGCAACGCATCTTCTTTTTGCCCTTATCACCAGAATTTCCAGATGATGTGTTGCCAGCAGAAGCATTGGGAACAGAAGTTTTGCCACTCGCAGCAGAACCATAAGAAGTGGCTACATTGTTGTTACCACCCTTTCTTTGAGAAGCAATAAAAGCCTATCAACTGCACGCTGTCTAGTCCTATTTTTTCTGGAAAGTGACCCTTGCAACAGCAATGTGCATAATGCATCAAACTTGACATCTTTTGGATTTCCTTGGGTCATAAGTCTCCAAGTACTAGCAAAAGTCTGCTAAGAATCTGGTAAGGCATCAAGAACAGTCTGCACAAGGGAACTGTCTAAAAGACTTCATCTGCAGAACTAAGTTGCTCATTGATATCCTTGAAACTAGCAAGGAAAGTGTCCATATCATCTTCCTCATGCATAATCTTCGACTCCATCTCTTTACGAAGCAAAGCAATTTTAGCCTCATTGCGATTTGCATAAAGAACAGCCAAAATATCCCAAGCTTGTTTTGCAGATTTTGTTGAACGGGTATGAGGAACAATGGTGCGCTTCACAGACAACACAATCAATGCATGAGCCTACGCATCCTTTACATCCCAATGAGCTTGTTCTGTCTCGTAGGCAAAACAACTCTAATAGCAGCAATCCTTGCAGCAAGACCTGCAACATCCTCAACATCACCTACATCCTCAGACTCAGGATGTACATCAATGCCCTGTACAATATTCTAGACGCCCTTTGACACAAGAACGTGTTGCATCATATAAGCCCACATAGGGTAATTGTCCCCATCCAACCTGTCCTCAGCAGCAAACATCTTGAAGACATCTGTGTTGTTGTCAGCCATGGTAAATGTTGCACCTGATGTGAATACTACCCGAAAATAGGAGAAATGGAGCGGAAACAACACGTGCTATATAGCACAAACCGTAGAAGACTGTAAGGCACTTGTTATGCAAAAAACAGCACTGACAGGAATTCTACACAAAAGGACGAAATTGCCTGTGCAGACCTGCCTGTAGTGGAAACGGAGGCCGAAATGAGCCCGAATCAAAAATCTGAGCAGACTAAGTTCATAGAGTTGTCTCAAAATATTTGTCGACCTGCGAACGCTCGCCAAACCTCACTGTAATCGGAGAAAGTGAGCAGGCGCGTGTTGGAGCAGCTGGCGACTAAGCCCGGGAGGTTGTAACCTGCTCTGATACCAATTGTTGGAATTAGGGTTGCAGAGAAACACACACAGCTTGGAGAAGACGAAGGAAGCTCAAGGCACACAATAGAGAGTGGGTTACTTGGTGTGCAATGGAAAGATAGATAGCCCTAGAGTGATGGGCGTATATACTATGCACGGGGGGAGAAACCTCCTAAAGAGGGAAAAATGCCCCGGCAGTCCTAATGTGTTCACACACATCACTACCACATGTATATGGTAACATTGATTAGTGATTTTCGTTAGAAATTTGGCATAGTGGGCCTCTGTATGGATAACATAGTTGAGAATCTTGATGCCTCCTTACTCCACTGGTCTTGCAATGGCCCTCTGTCATGGTGTTGAATCTTTGGTATTATTTTTCCATAAGAATCTTTTCACCGGTTTTTTTTTTAAAGACTTCCATTTGCACTTGGCTAGCTTGAGGAACGGGCTAGTGAAGGCTATGTCCAAGAGCATAAACAAATTGATCACTTTCACCTTGCTTGGGAAAGGAAGCAGCACATACTCCCATCTATGCATCTTGCTCCTTATCTTGTCCATGACCCATCAAAATCTTTGCTTATGCATTTCATCAACCCCCAATGGAGAACCAAGGTGATGGAATATCTTTCCTTTTGAGAGACTCTCTCCAGTCCACATATATGGATCGAATGAGTCATTTTTTGACAGTGAATCAATCTTGGATTTACAATATTGCATTTCGATCGAGAGGTTATGGCAAATGTTTACACAATCTCCAAAGCCTTTCTAACTATCTAAGGGCAAGCTTTGAGGAAGAGGAGAGAGTCATCTACAAAGAGCTTCGCTAGGAGTTGGTCATTGTTGGGCAAGGATAGTCCTTGGATCTCCCACCTTGCAATGATGTGACCTTTTTTTTATCAAGGTGTAATCTTGATGTGAGCTACACAATTAGGAGCATGGACAACATGTGAACTACGCACGAACATGATGTGAACTGCAGAAATGACAAAATGTGACAACTACTTTATTTCTTATAGTTGTCTCCTTGAGGACCCTGGTGGCATTTTTTCCGTCGAAGGGAAATAGATGGCTCATGTCCATCAAGCATCATGAGCCATTAGTCCCCTCTAGAGGGGGAGGTTCAATTAGTATCATGGCAAGAGGAGGTCATGATAATGCTCATGTTTTCAATCTTTGCGGGATGTTCAAAATAAAAAATCCAAGAGTGAGACTATGTGGTACGAGGGGGAGGTTCAATTAGTATCATGGCAAGAGGAGGTCATGATAATGCTCATGTTTTCAATCTTTGCGGGATGTTCAAAATAAAAAATCCAAGAGTGAGACTATGTGGTACCTATATTCAAAGAGGGTTGTTACAATTGCAACAAAAATGCAGCATGATGGCTTGTTATGAACTTGAAGATGGGGGATATCATAAATGACATGAAGAGAAATGAGGTAGGTAGGGATGTGCTTAGAATAAGTACATGATTTCTTTACCTAACCCAACGGTGAAGTCACAATCTACTCTTACAGGTGGGGTCAAGGTGCAAACTGCATCTCTACCATAGAAGTCCACAAAATTAAGTATGTATGTGGCCATCAACTGATATGGTGATTACAATTGATAGTGAACCTTATCACTCTTCGGAGGCCACCTAAAGCATACAAAGCGGCAATGTAACATGGACATGATAAGAGTATCTAGTTTGACATCATAGTATTGTATCTATTGGGGTTAATTTTTTATAGACACCCTTGCCCTTCAAATCTCTAGGATTTCATGAATTATTTTGCACTTTAGAGTATTTCTTAGTTTACATTTTCACCCTTAAAAATTAAAAAAATGCCCCAAAACAAGTAAAATGCTTGGCAAAGTAGCAGCTGCACCAACCATCTACATTGGTCAAATGAGAGTTGAGAAAGGAGATATGAGTGAAAAGCAAACAAAATAGGAGGGACCGGCTATTCCTCCATTTTTTGGAGGGAAAAAAGCAAGTTGCCTCTCTCTCTCTCTCTCTCTCGTTTTAATTCATTGCCTTATAATATTGCTTTTTTGCACTTACAAGATTGAGCAAGTTGCTCCTTTTGATGAATGTGCATGTTTAGTGTGCAAAGATGCTTCCAAACACAAATCTAGGCTTGCTTTTCAATTGTTCTATTGCTTTCATTTTCTGTGAGTGATGGTGAAGTGATCAATCTCATGAGCTCTTCTTTTAAAACAAGTTGTCCTCGTCCAAAAAGTGTCCACCTAACATGCTTTAAATCATGGTGGGCAATATGCAAAAGGATAGGTTATGTGAGTTGTAATGGTCATGACGTGGATAATTTGCTCTTCAAGTAAAAAAAAAAATTGCAACACATGTGCTTTGAGTGTTTAAAGTATTGGAAAGTTTGTTCTGATTTCACTTGACCTAAGGTCAAAAGTTGGGCTTTGCAGTAAAGAATCCTACCATACAGATTTAGATTTTGTGAAAACCTTGGTTGTTACAGTTAGCCTGAAAAGAAACCCTTTTTTAGAGCATTCCTATGTTTATGGTATCTTTATATGTCAAAAAATTAAATTAAGAGCATAGTACTTTTCTACCTTTGTTTCTTAGGCTCCTACCTTAAAGCTCTCTCTCAATCAACCAACCAACCAGTCGAGTTAATACTTTTGCAAGCGTAGCTTTTGCTAGAAACGTAGAAGATTCCTTTGACGTTGAAATTCTAAGGCTCACATCCTTATGTATTTCCAATCGTTTTGTGGAAACCACCTTCATACAATGTATGTTAGCCATAGAGCTTGAAAAGTCTTTAGCCTTTGCTTGCAGCATGCCTTTTGGTTCCTCCAACACAATCTACTGAAATAAAGCATTGACATGCATGCATATATGCACGCAACAAAAAAGGTGCTTGCAAGTCAAACAACTACTCCAAGCATAAGAAATGTTAAAACATCTAAGATGGCTTGCCTTTAGCACAAGGAAAAGAAGGAGAAAGAGAAGGGGGGGGGGGAGGGGGGGGGTGTTATCGTCGTAAGATGACTTGACTATAGCAAAAGGAAACACAAAAAGGAGAAAGAAAGAAGGAGAAGGAGAGGGAGAGAGAGAGAGAGAGAGAGAGAGAGAGAGAGAGAGAGAGAGAGAAGAAGAAGATATGAGAGTGAGTATTCATGAGTAGCTTTTTTTTTTTGGTCAAGCTCGGTTTGGCATTAAAGAAACAAACAACTGCCTTTGCTAGCATTCTAGAAGATAGTTGAATCCATAATAAATGAATTTACTCAATTAAGCGTCAATTGGAGGAGTGTGGTACTCGAATGAGTAGCTTCCTTCACAGATTGGCGATGATACTAGCCTTTGCGTGATAGGTTATAGGTAACTTCTTTGTGTGATAGGTACAAGTAACCTCTTTTGGTGAGACAATCTTGTGTGATGTGCTACATATGCCTCTATCTCTGAAGTCACTTCCAACGGTTTAGGGGTCTACTTCCATGATGAATGTATTGAAAGGATCAATAGAAAAATTGGTTTTTCTAGAGAGGCAAATCTATATATATATATATATAAAAAAAAAGGCAAGAGTGGCCTTACGACATGTTCAATCCACAAAGGGAAGCAAGCCTAAAGCTTTGCAAAAAGCTTCAAAATTATCACTAGGCAAAAGGCCTTTGTGAACAAGTTTGCAAGGGTGTCTTGTGTGGGCATATATGCCGAGTTGATCTCTCTAGTTGAGAGTCGTTCCTTGACACAATGATAATGCACCTCAATGTGCTTTGTGCGAGCATGAAAGAGTATGTGTAGTTCTCATCTCTAAGGACCTACGAAAGAAAAGTCAAAGCACAAGTTGAACTTTTTGTACTACGAAAAAAAAATGTCAAAAAAGTAGATAGTGCATAGTCTACGTGAGTGCCATAGTGAAATATGGTGAAGAGTGGACATTGTTCCTCTTCAAAATTTATAAGAAACGAAAGCAGTGCCCTGCCCCGTCCATATCCTACTACATAGTCATGGTATTCAAAAACAAGATAATGAACCTAAATTTCTCTTTGAGATTCAAGTCCTTGTCGTGGCCATGTGAATTTCTCTCTTGTAACCCAGTATTCTACTCCTTGGTACAACCATGTTGGGCATATCTTGCAATCAATATGTTCCAAGAGACTACATTCAAAATAGAAAGATCATGAAGAACTTTAAGTGCTTTTCTAAGGACACCAAAGATGGCATAGATCAAACAAAGCGTTTCTTAGGCACAACATGTTTCTCCCCAACATCCCATGACTAGAAATCTCATCACAAATTCTATCACCCATGTGAAGATCTTGAGTAATGCAATAGATCTTCAAGGTGCAAGCATAGACAATCACATTAGGTGAAAGTTCTCTTTTCATCTCATAAAAATAGCCCACAGCTTCCTTCCCACAACCATGTTGGGCATATCTTGTCATAAAATCTAATATCTAACCAACCCAAATGATTTTCTCATATTAAATTGATCACTTAATGTGGGAGAATAAACGGGAACAAGTGTCAAGATATAGATATGTGCTTATAGATCTATCTCAACACGGGGCCAATAGTAAAGGGGCCCAAATGGGAGATGGTCTATCAAGAGCAAGGCTAACCAATGGAGCATAAGACCTTAGGGTTAGCTTCATTGAAGACCTCCAAATAATGTGTGTAAAAGTCCTTTGACCTTAGGTAAGCTAGGGTTGAGCTTGAGGTGGGAACCCGGCCCAAGCTCAAGGTGCTTCTCGTGCTTGAGGTGCTTGTCATGCTTGAGGTGCTTGATTAAGATGCTTGAAGTGCTTGACTGGCTCCATGCTTGAGGTGCTTGACTTGGTGCATGATTAAGGTGCTTGAGGTGCCTTGAGAAGCTTGCCTGAGATGCTTGTGGGAGCACCCCCTACTTCAAGTGCTTTGTCATGCTTGATGACTAAGGTGCTTGAGCTCCTAAAGTCAAAAGCATCCCTACAAGAGGGGGGGCGAGCCCTTTTCCTAGGGATTAGAGAGAGAGAACACACACTCACACTCACAAGGGAAGCCCCAGCTTGAAGAGGTAGCAAGGACACATGTCAGGTCCCTACCCATGTTACCTTCATGCTTGAAGCCTATTGGCTAGGCTTCAAAGGGGTCCAATGATAAATTACTTGAATTATCTAATTTATTTTGCATTTATCAAGTCCTCTCTCTCAAAGGGGAAAGGGGGACACTTGTCCCAAGGCTACCCATGTTGCTTGTAATGGCTCCTGCTTGTGATTGGCTAGGCCTGGAGGGGTCCAATGAGCTTCAAGCATGAGCTACAAGGGGGGGTCGACCCAAGCAAGCTAGGGGGGTGCTTAGGGGGTATACTCACCCACACACACTCACAAGCACTCTCATTGTGTACTATGAAAAGTGCAAGAGCTCCTTCTCCTTCTCCAAGCAAGTAGAGGTTGAGAGCCTACACCAACACTCTTGGCTATGGAGTGCAAATCCAACCAAGAGCAATGCTTCAATGCTTAAGCTTGCCATCTCCTTCTTCTTCATTACTATGCTATTATGTATGCTAGCAACAAGAGTATGATAAGTGAGGAACTAATTCTTTCTCCTATGAAATGTTTCTTCTTCCTCTTCCCTACCCTCATTCCCTGCTAGCTCTCTCCACCTTCGAAGGTGTTTGAGTTCTTGGGACTGAGGCTTGGGATAGTTAAAGCTTTCTTCAAGTTTATGTTATGTTTGTGATGCATGAAGCCTTCCATCTTCATGGCATCACCTAGGTCACAAGGAACACAAAGACTGTATTGTAACAAGTCTCTCTTTATGGGAGAAATCATAATACAAATGCCTATTGGAGGGGGGACCGGCTCCACATAAATCCGGTCCTCAACTGTTGTCATGTTCTCTAAACTCTCTCTCTTGCAAAAGTATTGTCTATGCCAAGTTAACTAATTGCTATGATTATGTTGCTATCTTCAATTATGTCAACCCGCTATGCTCACAAAATCATATCTTGAAAGTACTCTCATTAAATTCCGCTACTCTCACATATTAAGGCAAATGCCATTACACTGGTATCAGAGCATTTGGTTTCTCTTTTCTTGCTTAAGAAGAGAGGTCCTTAAGTAGCCTATAAATGGTTGATGTTGTTAATTATAATAGAGTAAGTGGAACTGGGATCTAATATCGGTTTTGTTAAGCCCACTATGTGGGGGATGGTGCACACCTCGGGAGCTTTGGACTTAATAATGGAGTCTTTTTATACTTGCCTACGGCTTTACCATTATTGAGCCATAAGAAGTCCGAAAGGAGCTAGACCTTGGCAATTCCGCTATGTTAGACCTACTCCTCTACTCTCTATAATTAACCACTTTGAGCCGTGGGTGTAGATACTTAAGAGACGATTTTCAAAGGCTAAGAGGAGTGGCAACTAAGGTTTTGTATTGCCAAAGCATACACTAAGTATAAACATAAATTTTGTTAACATGGCTGACAATAATCAAGAGAGTAGAATGAACATTGATAGCTTTGATTTTGCACATGAAGGTGCTAATGATGATGCTCCCATGTTTGTGAATTATCTCGTCACTAGGTTGCAACAAGCTATGGGCAACCCTGTTTTGCAAGACGAAGTTACTCAACAACTTCGTGCTTATGGAATTTCCCTTCCTCTCCCAGAGGAGAGAGAGCTTAGGAGGCCTCTTGAAGAGACCCCCAAAAGAAGACTCTCTCCCATTCGAGAGGAGGAATCCAAAGAGAGAGAAAGCAATGACAGTCTAAGTTCTTCTGAAGATGTGGCTCCACGAAGACGGCGGTCTAGATGATCGCCTACTCCTCCCAAGAGGAAAAGAGCAACCTATAGTCCTTCTCCTCATCACTCTGAAAGGCAAGAGAGGAAACAAAGGAAGAAAAGGGCTAGGATGAGGTCACCCTCTTCTCCTTCTTCTTCACCTTCCTCCTCTTCCGATGAAAGTTATGGCTATTCTCCTAGAGAATACAAGAGGGGAGGACATCGCAAATCATTTCCTGCATGGCGAAGGTCACAAAAGCTAAAGAAGTTCAAGGAGGGAGGAAAGAGTATCTCTTTTCTCACCTACGATGGCACCTTTGGTGCTACTGACAAAGTGTTGGCCTTCATCCAGCAATTTGATGCGGCCTTTGGGGACGAGGGCTTCACAAAGTCCTCCAAGCTACGCCATGTAGCTATGCACTTCCAAAAATCAGCTCATCAATGGTGGGCTAGCCTTCGTGGCAATGGAGAAGCCCCAAAGACATGGAAAACTCTACGAGTTTCCATCATGAAGCAATTTCTTCCAAGTGATACTAAAGATAAAGTTCTTACCGAATGGCGCGGCTTGAAGCTTCTCTCTCATGAGTCTATCAACAAGTATGTAGACAAGTTTTGAGATTTACATCTCAAAGCTACTGTCTTTCAAAAGATAGACTTTGCCGAGAAAAGACAGCAATTCTGTGCGGGATTACCTGAAGAGATGGCCGAATACATCAACTCTCAACGGCCCGGTACTATTACCGAAGTAATCCACCACACCATGGTTGCTTCACGCATCAATTTCCATCAAGGGGCTAGACGTAATGTCAAGCCCATGGAAAACAAAGATAAAAATGATGCAAAGGGGAAATCCAATGCTCAAAATAATTCCCAAGGCACTTCCAACAACAACAATCGGTCCAAGGAGAAGGGAGTTTACAAAGGTAAAAACAAACTCTCTCCTGAAGAGCTTGAAGCTTTTCGCAAGGACCATAAATGTTTCAAGTGTGGGGAGCAAGTACATGGCTATCATTCTTGCCCCAAGAAGAATACTCGCAATGAGACTCCTAGGACTTCCACCATCGAAGCTCCAAAAGAGGATGCTCATTGCAAAGGATCATCACTCTCCTATGCTTGGGGAAAGGTAAGAGAGCATGATGCCTTTATCTTGTTTGACCCTGGCTCTACTCTCAACTTCATATCAATAGAGTTGGCCACCAAGTTGGGCATTCAAGCTTTTGAGATGGGAGATATAGTAACAGCTGAAGCAGCTTTCAAGGGACAACAAGCCTCCGTTACTCCCTTGATTGGGAAGTTGAGGCTTCATGTCCAAAGCTATGTTGACAAAGAAGATTTCTTCATCTCTCCTCTCCAACATCAGGATGTTATCCTAGGGGCACCATGGTTTGATCGCATGGCTGCCAACATGAAGTTCCCTGAAAGGAGAATTTACTTCACCTACATGGGAAAGAACATGTATATAGATACTAGTGAGCGTGGTCGCACTATTCCACTTGTAAATCCCTCTTTCTTTTGATAAATCAATGAAGAGCTCAGTTTCTGCGTACATGATTTATGTCAAAGAGTCTCTACAAGCTAATAATGTTTCATCAAATGAAAATGATAGGAATCAAGAAGAGTTAGACTTGTCTACTTTTCTAAAAGGATTCCAAGATGTGTTCATCGATGATATCCCTATGGACCTACCTCCAAAACGAGGGGATGATGACCATCGTATTGAGCTCCTTCCAGGAAGCTCACCGCCTAACAAACCTCCTTATCGAGTCTCACAAGCTCAACAAGAGGAGATTATGAGGCAAGTACAGGAATTGGTAGACAAAGGGATGGTGAGGCCTAGTTCCTCTCCCTTTTGTTCTCCAGTCCTTTTAGTGCAAAAGAAAGATGGTACATACCGTATGTGTGTGGACTATCGAGCACTAAACCATATCACTATCAAAAACAGATTTCCCGTGCCTCGGGTAGAAGATCTGTTTAATAAGCTACAAGGCTCTACCTACTTCAGTAGGATTGACCTTAAGAGTGGCTATCATCAAATAAGGATAGTGGATGAAGATATCCTAAAGACCACGTTTCGCACAACATTTGGTCTTTATGAATATCTAGTCATGCCTTTTGGCTTGACTAATGCACCAGCTACTTTCAATCGTCTCATGGAGAAAATTTTTAGACCATATCGTAAATTCACTGGAGTGTTCTTTGATGATATCATTATCTACTCCAAATCTTTGGAGGAACATAAGCAGCATCTCCAAGTGATTTTTCAAGCCTTGAGGGAAAACAAACTTTTTCTCAACCAAAAGAAAAGTGAATTCTTCCTTCAAGAGATTCAATATCTAGGTCCTATTATCTCTCACGATGGTATTCGTATGGATCCATCAAAGTTAGAGGTAATAAAATCATGGCCTAACCCAAGGAATCTACATGAGCTAAGAAGCTTTATTGGTATGTGTGCATACTATAGACGCTTCATGGCAAAATTCTCTCCAAGTAGCAGGACCACTTCACGACTTAACAAAGAAGAACGTTAAGTTTGTATGGACTGCTAAGGAGCAAAATGCTTTTGAAAAACTCAAAGAGAAGCTTACTTCCCAACCAGTCCTCGTGCTTCCGGATCTCTCAAAGCCATTTGAGGTCCAATGTGATGCGTGTGGTGATTGCCTTGGAGCGGTTTTGCTTCAAGAAGGGCATGCCATAGCATATGAGAGCCGAAGGCTCAATAGTGATGAACGAGTCTTGGGCATTTATGAGAAAGAGCTTTTAGCTGTTCTACATGCCCTAGATACATGGAAGCACTACCTATTGGGGACTCCATTTATCCTACGAACCGACCACCAAAGTCTCAAGTATTTCATGACGCAAACCAAACTTTCCGACAAACAAATGAGGTGGGCAAATTTTCTTTCGCAATTTAATTTCCATATTGCTCACATAGCTGGTAAGCACAATCAAGTTGCCGATGCACTTTCACGACGACCAAAAGTTAATGCGGTGTCTATAGCTACTCACAATGATCTATCCTCTATGATAGATGAGTATGCTACTGACCCTGACTTTAGAGACATAATGTCAGCCCTTGCTTTGGGGGAGAAAGAGGAACCATTCACCTTGCAGGATGGTTATCTTCTCCACGGCAATAGGCTATGTGTTACCCATTCCCTTCGTGAGAAGGTTATGTATGAATCTCATGCTCCTCCATATGCAAGGCATAGAGGTATTCAACCTCCTCTCCGAGGAGTAGAGACGTATTTCTATTGGCCTACCATGAAAGTGGACATACAAGAGTATGTTTCAAAATGTGTAGTATGCCAAAAGACCAAGTATGATAGAGGGAAGCAACCTGGATTACTCCAGCCATTGCCTATTCCAAATTCACCATGGGAGAGTATATCCATGGATTTCATCTTTGGATTACCCAAGTCTATCCATGGGAATACAGGAATATGGACAATAGTCGACAGGTTTAGCAAGCAAGCACATTTTATTCCTGTCAAAAAGACTATTAAGGCACATCAAATGGCAACTCTCTTCATATCTCAGATTTTCAAACACCATGGATTACCCACATCCATCGTGTCGGATAGAGATCCTAGAATGACCAGTAATTTCTGGAAAGGTCTCTTTGAAAATCTAGGAACAAGATTGAATTTCTCTTCGGCCTATCACCCACAAACGGATGGCCAAAGTGAGATAGCCAATCTTACGATACTCGATCTACTCAAGACTTATGTTACCGAAGTAGATCAACGCTCACAATGGGAAAAGTATTTACCTCTAGTAGAGTATGCCTACAATAATACTGTACATACTTCTACGGGGAAAGCACCTTTCGAGATCATAGAGGGAAGACCTAAAATTCCCTTGCTACTCAAAGTTGATGGGAAGATCTTCGCCGCCGATGAGTATAGCCGTGACCTACAAGAATCTTTTCAAAAGATTAGGGAGGCTATAGCCATCTCTCAACAAAGGCAAAAAGCTGTTGCTGATAAGCACAGAAGAGCCTTAATGTTCAAAGAAAATGATTGGGTCTTACTCAAGTTTCCTAAGGCTCGATTAAGACAAACGACGGGCAAAAATCCTACGAGCCATCAAAAGTATTATGCTAAACTAGCAAAAAGATACTATGGTCCTTTCCAAATCTTGAAGCCCATTAATGAGACGGCTTATCAACTCAAGTTGCCCAACCATTGGCTTATACACAATGCCTTTCATGTAAGCCTACTTAAGCCCTACAAAGGAGAGCCACCAACTGAACCAATTATTGAAGACCCTCCCGAAGTTGAAGACCAAGAAGAGGTGCTACAACCCGAAGCTGTCCTTCGGCATGAAGACAAGGTACTACGACATGGTAAGATAATCGGACGGTATCTTATTAAGTTCAAAAATTATCCTTTTGAAGATGCTAGATGGATGCAAGGAGTACAACTTAAGGATAGTATCAACCTTGTCAATGCTTACAATGCTACATTAGAGTAAGCAAATGTACAAATTTCTTTTAAATGACTCGTGTTTTTGTCTTATATAACTAGTCCTCTTTTTAATTGTGCACAAATTTAACTAGTATGCATGCTTAGAATCATGTTTGTGATGACGACGTCTCTCAAACACCAAGCAGAATTTGTCACTCTACTTTGGGAGAATGAAATGGACTAAAGAGCAGACATGCTTGCGGCAGCTATGTCTCCCAAGCACCAAATGGATTAGTCATCCATCTTTGAAAGATGTCGTAGGGTAAAAAAGGGATCCTCTACCCGCTAAGTACGATTGACTAATAACTAAGGCTTTATCTCTTCTACCTCATAGTCGAGGACGACTATGATTTCAAGAGAGAGGTAATGTCATAAAATCTAATATCTAACCAACCCAAATGATTTTCTCATATTAAATTGATCACTTAATGTGGGAGAATAAACGGGAACAAGTGTTAAGATGGCTAACCAATGAAGCATAAGACCTTAGGGTTAGCTTCATTGAAGACCTCCAAATAATGTGTGTAAAAGTCCTTTGACCTTAGGTAAGCTAGGGCTGAGCTTGAGGTGGGAACCTGGCCCAAGCTCAAGGTGCTTGTCGTGCTTGAGGTGCTTGTCCTGCTTGAGGTGCTTGTCATGCTTGAGGTGCTTGATTAAGATGCTTGAGGTGCTTGACTGGCTCCATGCTTGAGGTGCTTGACTTGGTGCATGATTAAGGTGCTTGAGGTGCCTTGAGAAGCTTGCCTGAGATGCTTGTGGGAGCACCCCCTACTTCAAGTGCTTTGTCATGCTTGATGACTAAGGTGCTTGAGCTCCTAAAGTCAAAAGCATCCCTACAAGAGGGGGGGCGAGCCCTTTTCCTAGGGATTAGAGAGAGAGAACACACACTCACACTCACAAGGGAAGCCCCAGCTTGAAGAGGTAGCAAGGACACATGTCAGGTCCCTACCCATGTTACCTTCATGCTTGAAGCCTATTGGCTAGGCTTCAAAGGGGTCCAATGATAAATTACTTGAATTATCTAATTTATTTTGCATTTATCAAGTCCTCTCTCTCAAAGGGGAAAGGGGGACACTTGTCCCAAGGCTACCCATGTTGCTTGTAATGGCTCCTGCTTGTGATTGGCTAGGCCTGGAGGGGTCCAATGAGCTTCAAGCATGAGCTACAAGGGGGGGTCGACCCAAGCAAGCTAGGGGGGTGCTTAGGGGGTATACTCACCCACACACACTCACAAGCACTCTCATTGTGTACTATGAAAAGTGCAAGAGCTCCTTCTCCTTCTCCAAGCAAGTAGAGGTTGAGAGCCTACACCAACACTCTTGGCTATGGAGTGCAAATCCAACCAAGAGCAATGCTTCAATGCTTAAGCTTGACATCTCCTTCTTCTTCATTACTATGCTATTATGTATGCTAGCAACAAGAGTATGATAAGTGAGGAACTAATTCTTTCTCCTATGAAATGTTTCTTCTTCCTCTTCCCTACCCTCATTCCCTGCTAGCTCTCTCCACCTTCGAAGGTGTTTGAGTTCTTGGGACTGAGGCTTGGGATAGTTAAAGCTTTCTTCAAGTTTATGTTATGTTTGTGATGCATGAAGCCTTCCATCTTCATGGCATCACCTAGGTCACAAGGAACACAAAGACTGTATTGTAACAAGTCTCTCTTTATGGGAGAAATCATAATACAAATGCCTATTGGAGGGGGGACCGGCTCCACATAAATCCGGTCCTCAACTGTTGTCATGTTCTCTAAACTCTCTCTCTTGCAAAAGTATTGTCTATGCCAAGTTAACTAATTGCTATGATTATGTTGCTATCTTCAATTATGTCAACCCGCTATGCTCACAAAATCATATCTTGAAAGTACTCTCATTAAATTCCGCTACTCTCACATATTAAGGCAAATGCCATTACACTGGTATCAGAGCATTTGGTTTCTCTTTTCTTGCTTAAGAAGAGAGGTCCTTAAGTAGCCTATAAATGGTTGATGTTGTTAATTATAATAGAGTAAGTGGAACTGGGATCTAATATCGGTTTTGTTAAGCCCACTATGTGGGGGATGGTGCACACCTCGGGAGCTTTGGACTTAATAATGGAGTCTTTTTATACTTGCCTACGGCTTTACCATTATTGAGCCATAAGAAGTCCGAAAGGAGCTAGACCTTGGCAATTCCGCTATGTTAGACCTACTCCTCTACTCTCTATAATTAACCACTTTGAGCCGTGGGTGTAGATACTTAAGAGACGATTTTCAAAGGCTAAGAGGAGTGGCAACTAAGGTTTTGTATTGCCAAAGCATACACTAAGTATAAACATAAATTTTGTTAACATGGCTGACAATAATCAAGAGAGTAGAATGAACATTGATAGCTTTGATTTTGCACATGAAGGTGCTAATGATGATGCTCCCATGTTTGTGAATTATCTCGTCACTAGGTTGCAACAAGCTATGGGCAACCCTGTTTTGCAAGACGAAGTTACTCAACAACTTCGTGCTTATGGAATTTCCCTTCCTCTCCCAGAGGAGAGAGAGCTTAGGAGGCCTCTTGAAGAGACCCCCAAAAGAAGACTCTCTCCCATTCGAGAGGAGGAATCCAAAGAGAGAGAAAGCAATGACAGTCTAAGTTCTTCTGAAGATGTGGCTCCACGAAGACGGCGGTCTAGATGATCGCCTACTCCTCCCAAGAGGAAAAGAGCAACCTATAGTCCTTCTCCTCATCACTCTGAAAGGCAAGAGAGGAAACAAAGGAAGAAAAGGGCTAGGATGAGGTCACCCTCTTCTCCTTCTTCTTCACCTTCCTCCTCTTCCGATGAAAGTTATGGCTATTCTCCTAGAGAATACAAGAGGGGAGGACATCGCAAATCATTTCCTGCATGGCGAAGGTCACAAAAGCTAAAGAAGTTCAAGGAGGGAGGAAAGAGTATCTCTTTTCTCACCTACGATGGCACCTTTGGTGCTACTGACAAAGTGTTGGCCTTCATCCAGCAATTTGATGCGGCCTTTGGGGACGAGGGCTTCACAAAGTCCTCCAAGCTACGCCATGTAGCTATGCACTTCCAAAAATCAGCTCATCAATGGTGGGCTAGCCTTCGTGGCAATGGAGAAGCCCCAAAGACATGGAAAACTCTACGAGTTTCCATCATGAAGCAATTTCTTCCAAGTGATACTAAAGATAAAGTTCTTACCGAATGGCGCGGCTTGAAGCTTCTCTCTCATGAGTCTATCAACAAGTATGTAGACAAGTTTTGAGATTTACATCTCAAAGCTACTGTCTTTCAAAAGATAGACTTTGCCGAGAAAAGACAGCAATTCTGTGCGGGATTACCTGAAGAGATGGCCGAATACATCAACTCTCAACGGCCCGGTACTATTACCGAAGTAATCCACCACACCATGGTTGCTTCACGCATCAATTTCCATCAAGGGGCTAGACGTAATGTCAAGCCCATGGAAAACAAAGATAAAAATGATGCAAAGGGGAAATCCAATGCTCGAAATAATTCCCAAGGCACTTCCAACAACAACAATCGGTCCAAGGAGAAGGGAGTTTACAAAGGTAAAAACAAACTCTCTCCTGAAGAGCTTGAAGCTTTTCGCAAGGACCATAAATGTTTCAAGTGTGGGGAGCAAGTACATGGCTATCGTTCTTGCCCCAAGAAGAATACTCGCAATGAGACTCCTAGGACTTCCACCATCGAAGCTCCAAAAGAGGATGCTCATTGCAAAGGATCATCACTCTCCTATGCTTGGGGAAAGGTAAGAGAGCATGATGCCTTTATCTTGTTTGACCCTGGCTCTACTCTCAACTTCATATCAATAGAGTTGGCCACCAAGTTGGGCATTCAAGCTTTTGAGATGGGAGATATAGTAACAGCTGAAGCAGCTTTCAAGGGACAACAAGCCTCCGTTACTCCCTTGATTGGGAAGTTGAGGCTTCATGTCCAAAGCTATGTTGACAAAGAAGATTTCTTCATCTCTCCTCTCCAACATCAGGATGTTATCCTAGGGGCACCATGGTTTGATCGCATGGCTGCCAACATGAAGTTCCCTGAAAGGAGAATTTACTTCACCTACATGGGAAAGAACATGTATATAGATACTAGTGAGCGTGGTCGCACTATTCCACTTGTAAATCCCTCTTTCTTTTGATAAATCAATGAAGAGCTCAGTTTCTGCGTACATGATTTATGTCAAAGAGTCTCTACAAGCTAATAATGTTTCATCAAATGAAAATGATAGGAATCAAGAAGAGTTAGACTTGTCTACTTTTCTAAAAGGATTCCAAGATGTGTTCATCGATGATATCCCTATGGACCTACCTCCAAAACGAGGGGATGATGACCATCGTATTGAGCTCCTTCCAGGAAGCTCACCGCCTAACAAACCTCCTTATCGAGTCTCACAAGCTCAACAAGAGGAGATTATGAGGCAAGTACAGGAATTGGTAGACAAAGGGATGGTGAGGCCTAGTTCCTCTCCCTTTTGTTCTCCAGTCCTTTTAGTGCAAAAGAAAGATGGTACATACCGTATGTGTGTGGACTATCGAGCACTAAACCATATCACTATCAAAAACAGATTTCCCGTGCCTCGGGTAGAAGATCTGTTTAATAAGCTACAAGGCTCTACCTACTTCAGTAGGATTGACCTTAAGAGTGGCTATCATCAAATAAGGATAGTGGATGAAGATATCCTAAAGACCACGTTTCGCACAACATTTGGTCTTTATGAATATCTAGTCATGCCTTTTGGCTTGACTAATGCACCAGCTACTTTCAATCGTCTCATGGAGAAAATTTTTAGACCATATCGTAAATTCACTGGAGTGTTCTTTGATGATATCATTATCTACTCCAAATCTTTGGAGGAACATAAGCAGCATCTCCAAGTGATTTTTCAAGCCTTGAGGGAAAACAAACTTTTTCTCAACCAAAAGAAAAGTGAATTCTTCCTTCAAGAGATTCAATATCTAGGTCCTATTATCTCTCACGATGGTATTCGTATGGATCCATCAAAGTTAGAGGTAATAAAATCATGGCCTAACCCAAGGAATCTACATGAGCTAAGAAGCTTTATTGGTATGTGTGCATACTATAGACGCTTCATGGCAAAATTCTCTCCAAGTAGCAGGACCACTTCACGACTTAACAAAGAAGAACGTTAAGTTTGTATGGACTGCTAAGGAGCAAAATGCTTTTGAAAAACTCAAAGAGAAGCTTACTTCCCAACCAGTCCTCGTGCTTCCGGATCTCTCAAAGCCATTTGAGGTCCAATGTGATGCGTGTGGTGATTGCCTTGGAGCGGTTTTGCTTCAAGAAGGGCATGCCATAGCATATGAGAGCCGAAGGCTCAATAGTGATGAACGAGTCTTGGGCATTTATGAGAAAGAGCTTTTAGCTGTTCTACATGCCCTAGATACATGGAAGCACTACCTATTGGGGACTCCATTTATCCTACGAACCGACCACCAAAGTCTCAAGTATTTCATGACGCAAACCAAACTTTCCGACAAACAAATGAGGTGGGCAAATTTTCTTTCGCAATTTAATTTCCATATTGCTCACATAGCTGGTAAGCACAATCAAGTTGCCGATGCACTTTCACGACGACCAAAAGTTAATGCGGTGTCTATAGCTACTCACAATGATCTATCCTCTATGATAGATGAGTATGCTACTGACCCTGACTTTAGAGACATAATGTCAGCCCTTGCTTTGGGGGAGAAAGAGGAACCATTCACCTTGCAGGATGGTTATCTTCTCCACGGCAATAGGCTATGTGTTACCCATTCCCTTCGTGAGAAGGTTATGTATGAATCCCATGCTCCTCCATATGCAAGGCATAGAGGTATTCAACCTCCTCTCCGAGGAGTAGAGACGTATTTCTATTGGCCTACCATGAAAGTGGACATACAAGAGTATGTTTCAAAATGTGTAGTATGCCAAAAGACCAAGTATGATAGAGGGAAGCAACCTGGATTACTCCAGCCATTGCCTATTCCAAATTCACCATGGGAGAGTATATCCATGGATTTCATCTTTGGATTACCCAAGTCTATCCATGGGAATACAGGAATATGGACAATAGTCGACAGGTTTAGCAAGCAAGCACATTTTATTCCTGTCAAAAAGACTATTAAGGCACATCAAATGGCAACTCTCTTCATATCTCAGATTTTCAAACACCATGGATTACCCACATCCATCGTGTCGGATAGAGATCCTAGAATGACCAGTAATTTCTGGAAAGGTCTCTTTGAAAATCTAGGAACAAGATTGAATTTCTCTTCGGCCTATCACCCACAAACGGATGGCCAAAGTGAGATAGCCAATCTTACGATACTCGATCTACTCAAGACTTATGTTACCGAAGTAGATCAACGCTCACAATGGGAAAAGTATTTACCTCTAGTAGAGTATGCCTACAATAATACTGTACATACTTCTACGGGAAAAGCACCTTTCGAGATCATAGAGGGAAGACCTAAAATTCCCTTGCTACTCAAAGTTGATGGGAAGATCTTCGCCGCCGATGAGTATAGCCGTGACCTACAAGAATCTTTTCAAAAGATTAGGGAGGCTATAGCCATCTCTCAACAAAGGCAAAAAGCTGTTGCTGATAAGCACAGAAGAGCCTTAATGTTCAAAGAAAATGATTGGGTCTTACTCAAGTTTCCTAAGGCTCGATTAAGACAAACGACGGGCAAAAATCCTACGAGCCATCAAAAGTATTATGCTAAACTAGCAAAAAGATACTATGGTCCTTTCCAAATCTTGAAGCCCATTAATGAGACGGCTTATCAACTCAAGTTGCCCAACCATTGGCTTATACACAATGCCTTTCATGTAAGCCTACTTAAGCCCTACAAAGGAGAGCCACCAACTGAACCAATTATTGAAGACCCTCCCGAAGTTGAAGACCAAGAAGAGGTGCTACAACCCGAAGCTGTCCTTCGGCATGAAGACAAGGTACTACGACATGGTAAGATAATCGGACGGTATCTTATTAAGTTCAAAAATTATCCTTTTGAAGATGCTAGATGGATGCAAGGAGTACAACTTAAGGATAGTATCAACCTTGTCAATGCTTACAATGCTACATTAGAGTAAGAAAATGTACAAATTTCTTTTAAATGACTCGTGTTTTTGTCTTATATGACTAGTCCTCTTTTTAATTGTGCACAAATTTAACTAGTATGCATGCTTAGAATCATGTTTGTGATGACGACGTCTCTCAAACACCAAGCAGAATTTGTCACTCTACTTTGGGAGAATGAAATGGACTAAAGAGCAGACATGCTTGCGGCAGCTATGTCTCCCAAGCACCAAATGGATTAGTCATCCATCTTTGAAAGATGTCGTAGGGTAAAAAAGGGATCCTCTACCCGCTAAGTACGATTGACTAATAACTAAGGCTTTATCTCTTCTACCTCATAGTCGAGGACGACTATGATTTCAAGAGAGAGGTAATGTCATAAAATCTAATATCTAACCAACCCAAATGATTTTCTCATATTAAATTGATCACTTAATGTGGGAGAATAAACGGGAACAAGTGTTAAGATAGAGATATGTGCTTATAGATCTATCTCAACACGGGGCCAATAGTAAAGGGGCCCAAATGGGAGATGGTCTATCAAGATCAAGGCTAACCAATGAAGCATAAGACCTTAGGGTTAGCTTCATTGAAGACCTCCAAATAATGTGTGTAAAAGTCCTTTGACCTTAGGTAAGCTAGGGCTGAGCTTGAGGTGGGAACCTGGCCCAAGCTCAAGGTGCTTGTCGTGCTTGAGGTGCTTGTCCTGCTTGAGGTGCTTGTCATGCTTGAGGTGCTTGATTAAGATGCTTGAGGTGCTTGATTGGCTCCATGCTTGAGGTGCTTGACTTGGTGCATGATTAAGGTGCTTGAGGTGCCTTGAGAAGCTTGCCTGAGATGCTTGTGGGAGCACCCCCTACTTCAAGTGCTTTGTCATGCTTGATGACTAAGGTGCTTGAGCTCCTAAAGTCAAAAGCATCCCTACAAGAGGGGGGGCGAGCCCTTTTCCTAGGGATTAGAGAGAGAGAACACACACTCACACTCACAAGGGAAGCCCCAGCTTGAAGAGGTAGCAAGGACACATGTCAGGTCCCTACCCATGTTACCTTCATGCTTGAAGCCTATTGGCTAGGCTTCAAAGGGGTCCAATGATAAATTACTTGAATTATCTAATTTATTTTGCATTTATCAAGTCCTCTCTCTCAAAGGGGAAAGGGGGACACTTGTCCCAAGGCTACCCATGTTGCTTGTAATGGCTCCTGCTTGTGATTGGCTAGGCCTGGAGGGGTCCAATGAGCTTCAAGCATGAGCTACAAGGGGGGGTCGACCCAAGCAAGCTAGGGGGGTGCTTAGGGGGTATACTCACCCACACACACTCACAAGCACTCTCATTGTGTACTATGAAAAGTGCAAGAGCTCCTTCTCCTTCTCCAAGCAAGTAGAGGTTGAGAGCCTACACCAACACTCTTGGCTATGGAGTGCAAATCCAACCAAGAGCAATGCTTCAATGCTTAAGCTTGCCATCTCCTTCTTCTTCATTACTATGCTATTATGTATGCTAGCAACAAGAGTATGATAAGTGAGGAACTAATTCTTTCTCCTATGAAATGTTTCTTCTTCCTCTTCCCTACCCTCATTCCCTGCTAGCTCTCTCCACCTTCGAAGGTGTTTGAGTTCTTGGGACTGAGGCTTGGGATAGTTAAAGCTTTCTTCAAGTTTATGTTATGTTTGTGATGCATGAAGCCTTCCATCTTCATGGCATCACCTAGGTCACAAGGAACACAAAGACTGTATTGTAACAAGTCTCTCTTTATGGGAGAAATCATAATACAAATGCCTATTGGAGGGGGGACCGGCTCCACATAAATCCGGTCCTCAACTGTTGTCATGTTCTCTAAACTCTCTCTCTTGCAAAAGTATTGTCTATGCCAAGTTAACTAATTGCTATGATTATGTTGCTATCTTCAATTATGTCAACCCGCTATGCTCACAAAATCATATCTTGAAAGTACTCTCATTAAATTCCGCTACTCTCACATATTAAGGCAAATGCCATTACATATCTTGCAATCAACGCGTTCCAAGAGACGACGATTTGACAAGAAAGCTCATCAAGAACTTTATGTGCTATCATAAGGGCACCACATTTGACATACACATCGACCAAAGCATTGTCAAGTAGAGTATGTTTCTCTAGCATATCATGAATTCTCTTACTAATGTGAAGGTTTTGCATTGAAGACCACATGACAACATAGCCGATTGCTTTTGGCAAAAAGGTCTTCCCTTCACATTCGGTTAAAACAACTTAGAGCTTCCTTCCTAACATGACGGTCTCTAAGTTCACTATCGTCATTACTACTAGCACGTATGCATTGTATCTATCCCAACCATCATCGAGATCATGTCTCTCACCCTTGTGGATACAATCCTTCTATGTTCAAATTTCATCCTCTCCCATGTCAATCATGTCTACCCCAATCTACATCATCATGTCGATCATGGCTATTGCGATCTCCATCATTATCTTTTCTACGACTTCCTCACTCATGTCGATCATCGCGTTCACTTCTGCTAACATGTCTACCATACGACTACTTCTACATTGTTCCAATTCTTTTATTGTAACCTCATGCTCAACCCCCTTTTTCAAATCATTGATTATCCCTCTCATGATAAGAGACCAAAAGCCCAAGGAAGGCTTAATTGAATGCTTACTTGTGTTCTCCTTGTCTTCAGTCTTGCTTTTAGGGGAAAGAACAACATGAATGCTGGTGGGCAAGAGCAAGACATTGAAATGATGCAATGCACACACACTATGGTGCTGTAACTTATAGGCAATGGAGGAGAAGCAATAAGGGCTCTACATTGTGGCTAGGGATCTACTTATCCCACACAACAAAACTAGCTTTTCTTTGACCTTTTATTTTTCTAAATCTCTCTTTCACCTTCCATCTCCCTCATCTCCAATAAGGAAAAATGTCTAGAGTCTTCTTAAGTTACTACACTCAATTTATTCTTTTTTTTTAAAAAAAAAATCTAAGGACCTTGCTAGATGTTTTATTGACTTCGCTTCACTAGAAAGACATTAGGCTCACATAAAGGCAATAATGTTAGGATTAGGGTGGATAAAAGAGTGTTGGATTCATACTAATGACATGCTACTTACAACACTAATTGCTCAATGAAAAATTGATTAGATTGTAGACACGCAATGAACTTGATTACTTAGTAAAAACAAAAGAGGTGGTTATGTAGCACTAGGGAGTTAGCATTCACTTCTCATGTTTTTACATAGTAAAAACAAAAGAGGTGGTTATGTAGCACTAGGGAGTTAGCATTCACTTCTCATGCATGACAATTGGAACAACTTATTCAAAGACCCAAACTCCAATCTGCAGATGTTGGGGGTTTTATTCATGTCTACATGACTTCTACATGTGATATAATGCTTTAGAAATACTCCACATGGGATAGCCTATGACCAATGTCTCTTTTGGCAATGCAACACATGCCACCTAAGATGCCCAATAGACTAAGGACATGCTCTATGGTGACCCTAGGGCAAAGCCCAAGAACGTTACAACCCTCGTCTTGGGGTTTGGACTAGATTGAGAGTGAAAATAGAACTAAATATTATCCATGCAGGATGGCATAACCTCCCCTTTAACTAGAGAAGGTATAAATATTTGGAATGCATTGTTGTCTTCATCTTCTTCCTCTCCTACACAATTGATATTGGATTTTTTCTGTACTCAAACTTTTCACCTTGTGACACAATAGCCATGCAAGATGTGCAGGAGACAGTCTTACCGTCAAGGGATGACAATGTCTGGAACCTCGTACAAGCAAGCCTTGAATGGCATACAATGAAAAATATATACAGATATTTTTGTAAGATTGTGGAACCTCTATGCAAATGACTACGTAGCTTTGGAAACTTAGGCTTGTACAATCTCGGGTGATTAGATTTTTTTTTACATAATATTAATGCCATTGTCAATAATGACATCCTCTTAAGCTTGTGTAGGCACGACAAGGGAATAATACCTTAAGAGATTGGGTTCTTGGAGAACCAAGTGTGAGAAGAGGCCCTTGTAGATGCTTACATTCCTTGTTTCAAGGGAATAACTTGCAGAGTAGTCCTCTTATGAAGCTCAGGGGAGAAGGGCCCTATGTCGTAAGAGGCTTGGAGCCATTGGTGAAGTACCTTACATGTGATATTATGCTCTAATAATGCTCCACATACAATCACCTATGACCAAAGCCTCATTTGGTAATGCTAAGCAAAATATTGAGCTTAGGGGATGGCACACATGGAAGGGCTTACCAGGAAAGAGAGTTTTGCATATTAGTCTAAAGAAGGGATCTTCATCGGCTGCATTGCTTCCTCTAAAGGCAATTTGTGGTGATGATCCACTCTTACACAATATTCACTATGAGTCATCCTTGACTCTTCCCAACCTTTTGACGTAATTGCCTTCCCTACAACATTCCAACATATCTTGCTTCTCCACCAATGAGACATCACGTCCTGTTGACATTAGCCATCCTTGATTTCTCCGTCATGCTCTTGCTATTACCTCTATCAATGTAGTCTTCAAACCCAAAATCCTCTTTCCCACATGTAGAACTCTCATCGATTGCTTGAAAAATATGGTCAACTTTTCCTCTTATCTACCTCCATGGAGCTAATTCTGCTCTCTTCTCTCTCTCTCTCTCTCCCCCAGCATCTACGCCTACCTTACACCTCTTACGACATAAGGCCCTTCTCCCCCGAGCTCAATTAACAGCAGGAGGCTGTTAATTGAGCTCAATTAACAGCAATCTTAAGTATAAATCCTAGCTTCACAAACATCACATTGAAACAAGCCTTCTGAGGGTAAATTCATACTGCAAGAAAACTGTACAAACAGCATAGGCAGCACCATGCATATCCAACACTTACCATCCACTCACTTGTTCATGGGAGTATATTCAACAAATCTTTCACAAAAGGGAGAAACATGATACTAATCAACAAATCTTTCACAAGAGAGACGTCATAACACATAAAGAACACAAACCTTCTGCCCAAATCCACTCATGGCTGTGTTGATTGTTTGCTTATACATGCACGCTTTTTACTCCATTTCACGTACATTGTTGACAATTGTCCAGTCCTAACCATTCTACATACCTACACATGTCTATGGACATCATATACAAGCTATGGTCAGAACAACTATAGTTAAAATTTCCCTTTAGTGCATCACATTGGTGCTTGACATGGCTAACATTGAAGAGAGAATCCCCAACTGAATTCACATTAAAAGCCACCATATATATGGCTACGAGACTCCATATTCTGGAACTCTCATTGTGCAACTACTCAACTCCACTGAAAGATTAGTACGTCCGTTTGACATACAATCTCACAAGCTTGTGATTACACGCTTGTGGCTACAATCACAGACATACTCTTGAAGTGAATTAACACAGAAAGCTAACAATGACTGCAGCCAAAGAACCAAAGCTCCCAAAATTTCATCTTTTTGCAAACAACGCAAGGAGTACTACGGATACAGACATCAGAACTTTCAATCTTTGGTTATTCCAAAGACCTTGTGCACCCCCTTCCGGGCTTGTATTTGATGTCAACTGATGTCGAAGGTCCTTGAGTTCCTTCTCCCTCTTCTCTGCAATCTGTCACATGGAGGAGTGTTAGATGAAGCGAGGACAAAAACAATCCTCGAAAGAGAAACCAACTCCATAGCTTATGGGATGAAAGACTACAAAAGACTCTCGTGGGATTAGCAGGCACACAATGTGGAGCAGAATCTGTGCTTGGATAGTACATGGGTGCCTTCAATTATAAGCACAACATTACAGTGGACCTCCTTTTCAAGTGAGATTATCAGCAGTGCAGAGAGCTTCAGAGAGAACTACCATGGAGGGCAGCCAAACTTTACAAGCACATGTATGACAGGAAACAATTCCGTAAGACCATCAAGACCAAAACCAACAATTTTGTATTTGGTATGAAGGGACCCCTGAAATCCTACACAAAACCCATGCATATACATGGAATACCTAAAATGGGTATGTAAACAAATAGTTTGGTGTGATCAAATGCAGTCCATGGAGCTAAAGACAATGAGGCACCCACAACAAGTTTGGAATGACCAGTGAAAATGTTACTCAAATGTCTAAACTACGTGACCTCCAAAATTTTAAGTAGCCCGGATGCTATTATTTGAACACAAGCCAGCCTCATGACTAAGTGCGTGATTTTTGCTTATTTTCAAAATGAAGGAATAATGCCTGTTTCATTTCAAAGTTCAGCCATATAGGACGCCTCTCTAGAGTTTAAGAATGTGCAATGCTATATATAAAAGCTATGAATCGATAATGTAGTGCAGAATATAGTTTGGTGTTTAAGCAACAGTTCATCCCTCCCAAATTGGCATGTATGGAACACTTGACCTTGGGATGCTACACTCACTTAACTCCAAAATGGGATCTACATTTATCTTCTTGTTAACATCTTTGCAATTTCCAGTGTATGTATGCTGAATTGTTCAAATTTTTACAAGACCAACGATTTCAGACAACATATACCTTTTGAAACTTTCGGGTTTGGGTCCGTGCTTCTTGAAGCCAGAACTCCAACTTCAGCACCCTTTTCTTCAGCTCTTGGTCTAAGGCCCTATGTTTCTCCACCTGGTATTACATAGGATGTCCAGAAAGTTTAGTTCAAGTATACACACATCAGAGCTTTACTCAATCTGTAAGATTTACAAAAAGATGATCAAATGTGGAATCATAAGGACTGGATGCTCAAGAACTTGCAAAGCATTTAAGCACACTTCCACTAAAACTACACTGGTACATTTTTAGGCGGATCCAACCAAAACGGAGCATTCCATACCTGTGATTCCAGTTCTTGTGCTTTGAGCCTAACTTGAGCAGCAAGCAGCCTTATCTCCTCTCTCATTCGCCCAATTTCATCATCTTTAACATTCATCAGCTTTGAGAGCTGCTCAGCATTCCTGATTGACTGCTCTTCCAAAGCATTCTTGCATTCCAAGTCCTTGTTTGCCACCACTCTTGAAACTGCAACCTTAACTTCATTCTCCAACCTTTCCACCTCATCTTTCAACTGCTTCTGAGAAATCTCTCTTGCTTTAAGTTCTTGTTGTACATCAGCTAACTGCTGAGACAGCTCGGCTGCATGTGCATCGTGCTGCTGCAAGGCCTCATTTTTCGAGTCTATTTCCTTCATTAATGTTGCACATTGCGACTCCGCCAAAGCTGCTGCTGCTGCATTCGCTTCAGCAGCCTCCTGAGCTGATCCTAGCTTTACCCTCACGTCTACAAGCTCTCTCAAATACTGCACTTTAAAAGAAACAGCATAAATTAAACACAGAAGTAATAATCCTTTATACCTTCTTTGAGGCTCTCTCAAATCTTGCCCTGCCAGGTACAACACAAACCAAAACACTAGATTCAAACAACAAGAACTCGGTCAATGAAGCTCCATGCCTCCACATTAGTGCATCTAAAATTGATAAACTTGTGCAAAGCTGGTCATGTAGCATCTGAAATCTGTGATGTATCATCGGTGATCCCTCTGGAAAGAACACATCAGTTCTTAGGGGCCCAACCCTCAAAATCTATGTCGATCTCTATGGGCCTACTATTGCGGTTAGGGGGGATTCACCGGACTAGCATTCATGGTTCAGAGAGATAGAATGGCACACACACACACACACACACACACACACACACAGAGAGAGTACACGAGAGTTGAAATGAACCAGAATACTTAGCCATTAGAACTTGAAATGAGCGTACACAAGAACTGAAATGAACCAGAATACTTGGCCATTAGAACTTGAAATGAGCGCACGCCGATGCCTCTTATATAGAGTTTAAGTTGGATGACATCATGGGATAAGAAATTGATGATGATCAAGCTTTCAATGAAGACTAGACCAAAACAGTTTTAGAGTTCGTTAGCTTTGCAGCTGATGATGATCCACATTGGAGAAGATACAACTCCAATGTGACTCCTTTGTCCGCCCTTTGGAGCTTTGTACCACTTATGACCTGAAACTTGCATAAGTTGTCCCCTGATTTGTCACAATCAATGGGTAGAGCTTACAGCAGACTTCAACACACAAAATAGGAACCGTGAGGCTTGTTCCCCTAGCCCACAAGGGATTTGGTATCAATACCAGGAGTAGGACTTGGTCTATAAATTACTTTGCACTTGATATAAGATCAAAACCTAGCTTGATGCAGTTTCGACAACTCAGAAACAAATTACAGCTTGACGTGTCAAAATGATTTCACAGCATTGCAAACACCTAATGATGAGATAATACCGGTTAACCAATAAATCACAACTCGGGCAGAAAAACGCTTCATCATACTACAATTCCTGGATGTACATGTGGATATAAAATAAATTCATACCTGTTCTGCAACTGAAGCAGTAGATGCCATGTGAGCACTCTTTTCCTCCAAGCTGTTTTTCAAGAATTCAAGCTCCATTTCCATGGCCTTAGCCTTGGCTTCAGCAGCCTAAAATCACACCCAAACCAACCACGTGCCACATGAATGGAAAGGGCACACATGTAACCCTTAGAGTGGGTAAAATATGAGGCAATTCTTGAAAGAATGGGTAAAATCCTACAGTCTTACCATTCTTCTCCATTAAGAGATCTTGAAAGTAAAACCAGATCATTAATAATACCCCTGCATATGTACTATATCTACACTATGGGTGCCTTGTAAAAAACCCTAACCCCCCTCCAACGAACCAGTGCCTTGTTCACTATGTGTTCGAACCCTGGTCTCATGTAGTCATATTAAATGTGCGTTCAAGACGGCATATTTAAAGATCAGCATTAAGGAATTTAACACATACACACAAGCAAGCATAGCGTCAACCAGTGGTTAGCTCTCATTGACCTCCTCCAGATGCGGTGAGTAGAGAAGGAAACCATAGATTCACATTGAGAAGCAACGCTCCAGCTCCAAATGCATGGCAATGCTTAAGGCATAAGAGGAGCAGTATGTACTACCCTCTGTGGGTACATATATGTCTAGCGTGTGTGTGTGTGTGTGTGTGTGTGTGTGTGTTGGGGCGGGGGGGGGGGGGGGGGGGGGGGGGGGGGGGGGGGGGGGGGGGGGGGGGGTGGGGGCATGCACATGTGTAAGCCAATGGAGGGGCAACTGCAGAATGACAAATGCAGAATACAAAAGCAAAGCTTTCCAGTTACCTGCCGCCGACTGGTCTCCTGCTCTAAGCTTGACTCTTGGGAAGCCATCCGCGTGCGCATATCTCGAAGCTCTGTTGCCATGGTCCCTACCTCACTTGCTATGCGCCTAAGGTTCTGCTTCTTCTGGTAAAGGTCATGGAGAAGGGCGCTGCTAGACTGGCCTCTCTCTAGCGTGGCCATGTTCCTCACTTGTACTCTCTTCCACGTAGAAATTGAATTGAGCGACTGCAGTTCAAAAACCTGCCCACTTCGCTGTTGCTTATGCTACGGAAAATACGCAGAAAATGGCATCATGATTGAGCAGGGAAAGCACCAAAGTGGAGGTCGGAGAGCAGCAGAGAGAGGCAGAGGAAGACAGCGGTTGTTCTTCCTGTGGATTCAATAATTTATTGATGAGTAATCCAAGACGTCTCGCATATGCCTGTGTGTGTGTGTGTGTGTGTGTGTTACAAAGAGCGAGAGAGAGTGGCGGGGAGGAGAGGGCGCCACAATTTGAATGTTCAGGCAATGTGCCTCGCCTCTGCTCATGAACATGTGACGGAAATGTGTATCCACGCGTATGAGTGTTGAGGTATGTGCGAGTGCTCGCAAATCAAGGTTTTACCGCCAAGAAACAAGGCAAACGGTCAGTACAAGTGCAGAGTCGTAGGTGTGCGGGCACGTATGTGAATTCGAAGAAGGTTTAGAGTCTAGACACGCAGAAGAAAAGAATGAGAGGAGGTTTAAGTAATAGACATGGGCGAGAAAGGAAGAGATGGAGCCTCAAATTGTCCCGGATTCCCGTGGGAGAGGGTGGAGATGCTGGTAGACGCCCAGTCGCCTGTTAGGCATATCGGAGATCACCATAGCCGCTCCTCTGCTCAATCTAACAAGTCAAAACCCGAGACAGAAGATGCATGCAAGTGTTGAAGTGTGTGAGCGCCGCGTGAGGAACAGGTAGAGAGAGAAAGAGAGTATTTGTGTCATAATTCATTGTGTGTGCTCTAGAGAGAGAAGAGTCATGCAGGCAACACGCGCACCCGTTGCACGCTGCAGCAATGGTGGCCTGCAAGTGCAAATGCAAAACGTCCCTCCCAAAATCTGTACAAAATATTTACGTCCCACCTGCCGGCAATATACGCATTTACCATGTGTGACGCCCTCGTTCGGGGCGTCGCGGAAACGGGGCCGCGCCGGCTCACCTGCGATGCAAACGGGACCTGCAGGCAAGCAAACGCACGTACAAGAACTCAACTTGAAAACTGAACGCAAGAGGGACACGAGAATGAGGGACACGAACGCATGATCAATTTCATAAGAAAGTGCCGAATACAAGGGACGCAAGTAATCACTTGAAAACGGGGCTGGAAAGTTGGGGGAAGTGGCACATACTTCCCTTATATACTCCCCCGGGTTGAGAGAGCTTGACGCCCACGTCAAGCCGGGGTTTTGAGGCGTGCCGATACAAAATTTGTTGCCGAGGTTGAGGGGTGGATATTTACAAAGATGAGAGTTTGTTGTTGCCACAATGTCTAGCTACCTAGGGTGTTGCTATTTTACAAGGGGGTTGAGGACTATTCTATGTGGTTTCATGTTGATCGATGTCCTCCTCTTCAGTGGGCATGTTGTAGAATCGGAGCACAAGGGGTCGTCCGAGACGGAGCATGATTTCTTCAGGTACCCAAGTGCATTCCGTCATGAGTCGGTTGCGCCACTTGACATAGAATAGTTGTCCCCGGCGCCCAAAGCGCGACTTTAGGATGGCCTCCGGCTCATTGGGCGGGCCATCCTTTACATATTCGGGGACATTCCGACCATAGGTGTTATCCGGTGCAAACCTCTTGAGGAGACTTACATGGAAAGCGTTGTGGATGTTGATTTGTGGGGGTAGCTCCAACTTGTAGGTGACGTCGTTGTAGCTTTTGAGCACCTTGTATGGCCCGTAGAATCGGTGGTTGAACTTCGGGGAGAGGCCTTGAGGGAGGTTGATATTTTGGGAGCTTACCAGTACCAAGTCACCTTCTTGGAACAGCTCGGCCGGTCTTCTCTTTTGGTTGGCATATTTGGCTATGCGTACCTTGCTTTGCTCGAGACTTTGCTTGGCCTTTTGCATGCGGGTTTGCCATTGTTGCAGAAATTCTTCACATTCCAGATCCTGGGCATGCACTTCGCCGGTTGCCAGTGCCAGGGGTGTGATTACTTCTTTACCTGTGGAGAGCTCGAAGGGGGTGTAGCCCGTGCTGCTGTGGATGGAGTTGTTGTAGTGGAATTCCAGGACGTCCATGTATTCGGACCAGTCTTTCTGATCTGCTTTGACATAGCTGCGGATGTAGTCTTCAATGCCTTGGTTGACTCGTTCTGTTTGGCCATCGGTTTCTGGGTGGTAGGCGGAGGAGAAGCGGAGCTGGGTTCCTAGCAGCTTGAACAGCTCGCGCCAGAGGTCGCTGAGAAAGCGGGTGTCGCGATCAGAAACTATGGCTAAGGGGAGGCCGTGGTATTTGAAGACTTTGGCGAAGAAGTGTTTGGCTACTTGGTATGCTGTGACAGGAGGCTTTGCCGGGATGAAGTGAGCCTGCTTGGTGAAGTAGTCGACGACCACTATGATGGTAGTGTGGCCGTGGGAGGGTGGGAGGTCGACGATGAAGTCCATACTTACCATGTCCCAAGGTCGGGAGGGTGTTGGCATGGGATGGAGGAGGCCAGCAGGCTTTACTCGTTGAGCTTTGACTAGTTGACAGGTTGGGCAGGTACGCACGTAGTCGATTACGTCGTCCTTCATTTTGGGCCACATGTAATGTTGGTGGAGTTTGTCATAAGATCTTTTCTGGCCCCCATGTCCAGCTAATTTGCAGTCATGAGCCTCCCACATGAGATCTTTCTTGAGCTCTGGGTCATTGGGAATGTAGATTTTCCCATGTGCATAGAATAGGTTGTCTCTGACTTCAAAGAGACCCACCGCTGCTTTACCAGAAACATGGTCGTGGAGCATGCGGAGAACAGCCGGATCAACTTTCTGAGCGTCGAGGATGCGCTGGCGTAGCGTGCTGGTTGCTGATGAGATAGCATTGAGAGTAGGCATTCTGCTGAGTGCATCGGGCATGACATTTGTGGAGCCCGGTTTATGGATGATCTCGATGTCATATTCGGCCAGTGTATCTTGCCACCTGGCTTGCTTGGGGGTGAGTTTCGGTTGGGTCTGGAAGTACTTGAGTGAGATGTTGTCTGTGTAGACCTTTGTATGCTTGTCTTGGACATAGTGTCGCCACTTTCGGAGGCAGTGGACGACAGCGAGCATTTCCTTCTCATGTGTAGTCCATCTTGTCTCTACATCGGTGAACTTGTGAGATTCATAGGCGATGGGTTGCTGTTCCTGCATGAGGACGCCGCCAATGGCACCATCTGATGCATCTGTGTGGACTTCAAAGGGTTTTGTGAAGTCGGGCAGTCGGAGGACAGGTGTACTGCACATGGCAATCTTCAGGTTCTCAAAAGCTTCTTCTTCTCTGGTTGTCCATTGGAAAGGTTTGTGGCCTTTTGTGATTTCTGTAAGTGGGGCCGCAATCTTGCTGAAGTCGCGGATGAATCGGCGGGTGTACTGGCAGAAACCCACAAATTCTCGGACTTCTTTGATGGATGTTGGTGGGGCCCACTTGATGACAGCGTCAACTTTCTTAGGATCCACCATAATGCCTTCGGATGTGACGATGAAGCCCAAGAACTCGATTTGCTGCACAGCAAACTCACACTTCTCCAGCTTGGCGTATAGTTGGTGTTCGCGGAGACGTTGGAGTACGGCGGCCACATGCTTCTGGTGCTCTTCCAGTGTCTTGCTGTAAATCAGAAGGTCATCAATGTATGTGATGAGGAAATCATCTATCATGTCCCTGAAACTGTCATGTATGATTCTGCAGAATGTGCCCGGGCCGCCAGTGAGACCAAAACCCAGGACAAGCCATTCCCACGAGCCGTAGCGTGTGCGGAAGGCGGTCTTCGCAATGTCTTTGAGTGCGATGCGGACTTGGTGATACCCTGAACGTAGATCGATGCGCGTGAAGTACTTGGCGCCCTGTAATCTGTCTAGGAGGTCTTCCATCAGCGGGACTGGGTACTTGTTTTTGATGGTTATTTTGTTCAAGGCCCGATAATCCACGCATAGCCGCATCGAGCCATCTTTCTTTTTGACGAACAACACTGGGGCCCCAAAAGGGAGAGCTGCTGGGCCGGATGAAACGTGATCCTCCATTTCCTGTAGTAGTTGCTTCTTGAGCTCTTTGAGCTCGGTGTCGTTCATGCGGTAGGGGGCCTTTGCCGGGGGGGTGCTACTGGGATGAGGTCAATTTCGTGTTGAATTTGACGGGGGGGGGGTAAGCCGGGGGGGAGTTCTGGAGGCATGACATCCTTGTACTTTTGGAGGATGGGGGTCAGAGAGGGGTCACCCACTTTGACCTGCTCAATGCTGATGGTGTTGAGCCTAGCTGTGGGCTGTTCCTTTGCCTGCACGATGCAGAGGTGAACTTGAGCTCCTTTCTTGAGGGCCCGCTCTGCTTGCTTTGCACTCATGAGATTGAGTCTTGGTGAGGAGTGTTCCGGGACTTTTTGTTTGCCTTTCATTGCTGCTAACTGTGCCGGGTCCTGTCGGTTGATGGGAGCCGAGTTGGTTTGCATATGCGCCTGGCGGGTGAAAGCTTGACTTGTTGTGAGTCTGGCGCCTTGTACTGTCACTGCTTTGCCTTGATTATTTAGCAGTAATTGGTCCACCTTCATGCCTAGTAGAGCAATGAGGTACTTGTCGTTGAAGGAGAGACCAATGATTGCCTCAAAATCGTCCATTGGAACCACTATGAAATCCAGCCGACATGTGAATTCACCCAACTCGATCCTGACCGACGAGCTGCCTTGACATTGTTGTCTTTTCCCTGGGCAAACTTTACTGTTGTTTCGTTGACGGTGGTGAGACGTAGGCCCAGGCGCTCGGCGCATTGTGGCGACAGAAAGTTGTGTGTGGCGCCCGAGTCTACCATGATCCATTGCTTCTGGTATCCGATTGTTGCTTGAACATACAAGTTCTGAATGTCTGTTATTGCTGCTGCCATACACTGCGGGCGGAGGGACACTGCTCCGATCCGAGGTTGCTGGTTAGCCCCAGGACTAGCCAGTTCTTCGACGCTTATTCGGGGGGGAGAAGGTGGTTCTTCTATCTGGAGGGTATTGACCCTGCTAGATGAGGATGCTGCTTGGTTGCGTTGGCGTACACACGGGAAGTAGGGACCATGCTCAAGCTTGCAGTCACGGCACCAGACACGCTCGGTGCGCGGGTAGTTGTTGTTGCTTTTGTAAGTATTGGAGGAGAAGCTGCTCGATGTGGGGCTGTGAGAATTGCTTGCCAAAAAGCTCCGTGGTGGTGAGCGGGGTCCATTGTTTTTGTAACTGGGTCGAAACTCGCGGCCTCGCCCGGCAGGTGGGTTAGGCCCATTATTGGGGGCAAAATTGTTGGGACGAGGGTTGTGTGGAATGATACCCTGGGTTTGAATTTGTATCCCGTAGCTTCTCGGCCATGTTGGCGGCTACTTCCCATGTGTTGGGATTCTGCTTCTCTACCTCGCGACGGGCCCAAGGCTTAAGGCCGTACAGCAATCCATGTAGCCTGTCTGCTGTGTGCATGAGTGGGAGTTGCAGCATCAGGCGGCGGTACTTGACCACGTACTCTGATATGGGGCCGTCTTGGCGCAGATCGCGCCACGAATCTCTAACTTTGTTTCCTTCATTCTCTGGCACAAAATAGTTAAGCATGTCTCTTTGTAAGTCCTCCCAGTCCTCCCAGTGCTTTGAAGGTTGTTCACTGAAGAACCACACATAGGCGTCGTCAGCCAGGAAGGTTTTGGCCACTTGCACCCATCGGCGTTTGCCTATGTTGTTCCACTGCATGTAGTCTTCGACCTCACTGAACCACTTGTTGAGTGCCAGTGAGGTGCGGGTGGCCTCGGTATTTCTCTGGGGGCAGGGGGGTTTGAATTTTCCCAGTCTGTTTTCGTCTTCTAGATTTCTCTCGGGGCTGTAGTAGCGCCCTTCACTTCGGTCATCCGGTTCGTCTTCATCTTCGTCCACTGTCTCTAATCTCCCGGGCCGCGGTCGTCTTTGCGTGTTTCGCGCGCGTGTTGACATTGCTTGTTCCCGGGCGGTTCTTCATGTCGCTGACCTAGCTGCGTTTGCAGTAGGTCACTCAGGTTGGCAGACATCATGTTTATTTGGTGTTCTACAGAGGCCATGATGCGTGCCTCTAGTCTTTCTTCCATTGACTCTTGGTGGTCTTGTCGCGACTTTTTCTCTTTATTCTTCTTCGGGGCTCTATGAAGCTCCGGTTCCGTCCTGTATCCTTCTTCATCTTCTTGATTTCCCGCCATTGGGTGTTCTTGTGGCCGAAGCCGAGAGAGGAAATTCAGAAAATACCGAAAAATTGGGAAACCGCGAGAAACAACTTGAAAAACTTTGAAAACTATGAAACAGTGAGGAAAACGGGTCCAAAACGACGAAACTGCGAAACAATGCTCAAAACGGTGAAAAAAAACCGGTCCTCCCAAACGGTGTAAGACGGGGCAACAAACGAGGTTAAAACGCTGAAAAACGTGAGAAGAGAAACGCGTCAAAACGGGGCAAAAACGCGGGTCAAACGAGGCAAAACGGTGAAAAACTTTGAGGAACGTGGAGAAAACGCACGAAAAGGGGCACAAAACGGGGCAATTACGCAAGGAACGTGGTAAAACGGGGCAAAACGGGGCAAAACGGGCCGAAAAACGCGGAGGAAAACGTGAACAAACGAGGCAAACGGGCCGAAAACGTGGTGACAACCACGGGCCGCGGGCCGACGTCGGGTCGGCGGGGACTCGAGCGAAGCTCTGATACCAAGTGTGACGCCCTCGTTCGGGGCGTCGCGGAAAGGGGCCGCGCCGGCTCACCTGCGATGCAAACGGGACCTGCAGGCAAGCAAACGCACGTACAAGAACTCAACTTGAAAACTGAACGCAAGAGGGACACGAGAATGAGGGACACGAACGCATGATCAATTTCATAAGAAAGTGCCGAATACAAGGGACGCAAGTAATCACTTGAAAACGGGGCTGGAAAGTTGGGGGAAGTGGCACATACTTCCCTTATACCATGCAATGGTTTAAAAGCGCCCACGGCCCATAAGGGAGCTGCCATCCTCAGGAGTCAGCTATATCTCACGAGTCACAAGCCTTAATGATGAAGGACACGCGCGAGTGAAGGGATCGACAGCTCCGTGTCCATCCACCGTTGATTTATCTCCAACGAGCGCAAATAATTTAGGGCTCCCACACACTCCCACACCCAATCCAGCTCACCTAGCGCGATTCATTGAAAGCAATGTGAGTTCGGCCCCCCCCCCCCCCCCCCCCCCCCCCCCCCCCCCCCTCCCCCCCCGGTTGCATCGATCCGACGGCCCCAATCGCTCGTGCCGTCGAAAAAACTTCCCGTCCGTCGATCCCTCTACTTGGACCCCGTGTTACTTATAAACGAGGAGTCACAAGGGCATCAAAGATGGGATCAAAGGCTCCCATCAATCTCCGCCATGACCTTAAGCAGGCGTCATTGTGCCTATCGTGAAAGTAAAAAGTAAGCACGGATATTTACTACTCCCCATTACGATATGTTTGCATGTCAAAACTCCAAAAAGACGTCGACATACCACGAACAGCGTTGGCAGAGCGTTGTGGTTAGGCACATTGCTCTCATCTCCCAAGGTTGTGAATTCAATCCTCCGAGCTGTAAGGGGCGTTTTGGTTAGGCACATGGCCCTCATCTCCCAAGGTTGTGGATTTAATCCTCTAGGCTGTGAGGGACGGGCAAGGGGGGCGAAGAAAACTCAAATACCCAAGTTTACGTTTTTCTCGAGTTTATGATGCTCGAGATCTACGGTGCTCAATCATCCCACCGTAGATCCCATCTCCTCTCATGCCCTTGTGAGATATAGTGGTGGCTCTTCCATAGGTCCTTTAAAGGAACCTTTGGAGGGCCCTCAAATTGATCTCTGTGAGCCCTTCAAAGGGAGTATGGGGGAGGACTCATAGATAGAGACTAGTGTGACAAGCAACGGCCTACCGGCCGGCCTATTCCACTTTTTTTTGGTTTGCAAATGAATGAGAAAAAATACAATCAACAACTACTTAAAATCAAAGCTACACATGAAGAATGTGTGTGTGTGTGAGAGAGAGAGAGAGAGAGAGAGCTGTGTCCTGGCCCTACACCCTTGGCCTCACAATTTTGATGGTCATCACGTTTGTCTATTCAAGTATAGACAGAGAGAGAGAGAGAGAGAGAGATAGAGACAGAGAGAGAGAGAGAGAGTTAACAATACTTGAATAGACAAACGTGATGACCATCAGAATTGTGAGGCCAAGGGTGTAGGGCCAGGACACAGCTCTCTCTCTCTCTCTCTCTCTCTCTCTCTCTCTCTCTCTCTCTCTCTCTCTCTCTCTCTCTCTCTCTCTCTCTCGTTCCATGCTGCGAGGGCGCGTGCGTTTTCTCATGCAAAAAAGGGGTGACCGAGGCTGAGGATAGGCATGGGAAGCATGGCTTCCACACACTAAGCAAAGACAATCGAAGAGGAAGGCCGCGGAGTGACCGCTTCCATGGAACACAAGCCATGGCGACCTTCTCCAAACAAAGTGTTCTCTCCTTGGATGGATGTGCGATGGCCTGTAGTAGCTGGTTTTTCGTCACTGCATCGTGGCAAGATACCCATCGTTTGCCCTGCTATCTTCTTCCTCTTCCATCACGCAAGCGCTTGCCATCGCCATGTTCATCGATGCATTTTGGATGCATTTTTTTCATATCTTTAAAGTTGGTTTGGGACCCAAGGGTGCCCAAGGGGCCGATTCCATTGGGCGGCCGCATAGACTGCCAGAGTTAGCAATCCGGGATGGATGGTCCGCAAAGTCATGCAAAGTTGAGGAAGTTGGTGGTACATGAGGGCACATGCTGGCCAAGATAAACGTCTCGAGGCAAAGACCATTTCCGGTTTGATCTCAAGCAATTGAAGCCTCGACCATGCAAGCAAAGACACAAGCCACTTCAATTGCAGGAATTTTAGCAATTGCAAGCTTAAAGCTTCGGTATCCATTTGTGCTACTGAGGGATTTTTCGTTGAGGTCAATCGTAGCATGTTTTCTCCAAGACGAGAAAGTCAAGCTTTTTTCCAACCTCTACCAAGCAATGGAAGCAAAGTTAAGAATGGATCAGCCATGCACAATAGGCAGGGACTACAAAGCGTAATAACCCCAATTGGTCGACAAGGTCAAGAATACGCAAGCCTATTTAATTTTTACCTGATCTCAAGTTTGTTTGGCATATGTATGAGCTGAGCTTGACGAAAATAGCACGGTTGTCTCTACAAGATATTTCCCACATTTCCAAGGCTTGGTCATGATTCTTTACCAAATACATGTGATCATGTTTGGACGATAAAGGAGCAAGGCTCCATACAAGGCCACTCACGAGCAAGGATTGTGCAAACAAACTAAAGCATTAAAGATTTCAAAACCTTTGAAGTTTGTGCTTGGGTTAGCAAACGAAAGCAAGGTTGTTCACTATAGTATGGTTATTACAGCTTGACCCTTGCAATTCTTATCATGCATGGCATGTGTTTGAAGAAGCATCAAAAGGCTCCAAGCCTCGGTCCACCGGTCCAGGTTCATTATCAAAGTTGTCGTTATGATATTAGAGAATTATCACTATGGAAGCAAGGCTTCAGTTTCATGCATCGGGCATAATGGATTCCAAGAGCCGTCATTATAATATTAGATAATTATCACTATGGAAGCAAGGCTTCAGTTTCATGCATTGGGCATAATGGATTCCAAGTTTGAGATATGCTATCAGCATAGGTAAAAAATGAGTAAATATGGCAGGTGATACATGAAGCACGCCATGGATGGGGGGGGGGGAGAGAGAGAGAGAGAGAGAGAATTTTCTACTATGCTATACACGAACAACATAGGAGTTTTATTAATATGTGCAAAGCGCTATAAATATTCACTTACAAAGAAGATATTTTGAGATCAACTTTGTCATATATATTTTTCTTCAAGTTACATCATAGATTACATAGAGGAGGATGTTTACTCAAAGAGGGATTCACACCAAGAGGAAATATCAGGCTTACCCAACAACCACCCCCGTAAGCTTGACCTAGGGCACTTCATGCCAATCACTCAAAAAGTTGCAAATCTATATATTAGTCAATGGGATCTCTTGGATGCATCATGGAGGTTTTCACTGGATTTAACACATCACAGTTCCATAGGATACATCGCGGCGACTCTCACACACGGTTCTCTTGGATTCATCCATCTCACAAGTAGATCACTGAAGAAACTTGAGGAAAGGCTTTCCAACTCCCTGGATCGGATAAGAGGCATTGTTGGCACAAGTGACTTAATTCCCATGAGGGACATCCTCAAGAGAGGTAAACAAGTCACGATGAGAGGTAATGTGCTTTGTAGCACCACTATCAAAGTACCACACTTGAGCATCTGCAACAACTGGCAAACATGAATCATGGACAAAAAGAAGCATAAGTGCACTCTACACTAAAAGCCCATTCTTCATCAACATCAGCATCACAGTTTCCTTTCACAGAAGACTCAACAATAGCTGCATTTGTAGTGGAACTAGCATTAGTAGTGGAACCAGCCTCTTTCTTCTTAGCCTCTTTGGCCTTCAACTTTAGCTTTAGAATAATTGCAACATGTATTCTTTTTGCCCTTATCTCCATAATTTCCATACGAATTACTTCCAACAAAAGCATTAAGAACAAGCAATTTACCACTCTTAGAAGAACCACCACGAAGTGGCTACATTGTTGTTACCACCTTTTCTTTGAGCAGTAATAAAGGCCTATTCAACTGCACAATGTCTAAACCTGTTTTTTTTGGAAAGTGACTCTTGCAACCGCAATGTGCATAATGCATCAAACTTGACAACTTCAGGATTTCCTTGGGTCATAAGTCTCCAATTCAATTTTTGCCTCATTGCGACTTGCATAAAGACCAGCTAGAATATCCCAAGCATGTTTTGCAGATTTTGTTGAACAAATGTGAGGAGTAATAGTGCGCTTCATAGACAACACAATCAATTGCATGAGCCTGTGCATCTTTTACATCCCAACGAGCTTGCTCAGCCGTAGGCAAAACAACTCTGCAACACCAATCCTGAGACCAAAACCTGCAACATCCTCAACATCGCCTACATTCTCAAAACTAGGATGTACATCAATGCCCTGCACAATGATCCAAACACCCTTTGACACAAGGACATGTTGCATCATGTAAGCCCACATAGGGTAATTGTCCCCATTCTTCTATAAAGACAGTAGAGCTTTTGATAACTCTCATGATTGGTCTCTGTGTATCACTTCAAGTCGAGCTATGGGAGTCAAAATTTGACTTTCAGATTCGACTTTAGCAAAAATTCAAAGGTTTAATCTGCAACCTAGAAACTGAGTGTACATGTACCAATTGTGATCTGATTGAACCCAAAATTACCATGTGGCTTTATATTATGTTGGTCTAACACTGTATAAGTTCAAAAGTGAAAATTGATGTCTTTGGATAGCACTTTGTCAGTTTTTTGCACTTTTTTTATTGGTTTGGCAAGTATACAACTTGTTAAAGTCTCTGGACAAGTTTCAATAAGTTTGGACAAAATCTGATCAAGTTTATCAACTGTTTTGTGTCCGAAGAGTCTGATTTCGAGAATCTGGCTCTCACTTTTATGATGCAAATTTCACCAAAATTGATTTGTGAGGTCTACTTGATATGCTTGACCTTGTGTATACTCGAACTTGCAAATTTCTCAAGTTTTGAAGCTGATGTAAATAATCGCGATTATTTACTCCAGCTATATTTTTACAACTTTTTGTCTCAAATTTGACACAGATCTATTAAGCACCTCTAGCTAAGTTTCATCAAGTTTGGACAATTTTTGGTCAAATGGTCATCAATTAAATGTCTGCAAACTAACTTTGCAAATTTGGTCACAATTTTCAATCCAGTAATCCAAATCTTACCAAATTTGGGTTTTGGGCTTATTGCAACATGTTAAAACTAGTGGTATGCTGACTTGGTCAAAAAAGTTAAAAAATGGGGCAAATGTAAATAATCACGATCATTTATAAATGATAACTTTTTGTAAATTTTTGATCAACTGAGCAGTACACATGTTTGTCACATCAATATAAGCCTATAAATCAATTTTCAACAAGTTTGGACAAATTTTTTCCAATTACACTCAAGATTCAAATAGTCAGTACAAACTTTAGTTTTTACCCAGTTTTTTGCCACTTTGGTGATCCAAGTCTCCTGGACCTTTACAAAAGTTATTTGTACACATGCAATGAGTCAATGGTATGAACCTTGATCAATTTAAAGCAAAAAGTTAATAATCGTGATTATTAACTTTAGGCTTGAAATGAGCACTTTTTTTGCAATTTTTTTCAAAGACAGTCTTTATATGAGCTATTTTAAGCCTATAAATCAAGTCAAAACTTAATTTGGCCTAAAATGTCAAGAAAAAGTAAATAATCTGAGTTTTGGCCAACACTTGAAATTTTTACCTCGAAGTGTCTTTGAGCTTACCAGCTGGTTCAGACAACTTTTAAGCTTACTCTCTAGTCGAATTGAGTGGTTTCGAGTCTTTTTGAGCTATTTCTAGCCGCATACCTGAAATTCTGCAACTTCCAATAACAACTCACACTTGATTCTTTCAGAGAGAGCAATGGTCTGAAATCCACCTCCGATCCTACTTACCCTACTCCTAGATTCTCATGCAATGAGGTTATGGAAAGTGTCCACAAACACTCGTTTTCTTGTCTTTTATGTTTTCTAAGTAGTGATCTTCAGACTTGTCTCGTCTACCAATCATTCTCAAAATCCTAATCTATTTCTACAATCCTACAATCCTAAAGGCACTCAACAAGTACGATTACTTCCAAGCTACCTCTACACGGCAAAAGACGACAATCTTAAGCTATGCGGTTTTTAAAAGAAAGTTTTGAACTTTAGGCGAACCTAGAGGAAGTTGAAGGATAACTTCACAAAACACTCGTGTTTTTTCCTATTTTAGGTCTCTTCAATCCCTAGCAGCGGCGCCAAATGTGGGATGCATGTCTAACCTCACCATCCTATCTTATTGCGATATTAGCGAGAACCACGATTAATTTGTCAAACCATGGGACGAAGCTGACTCGACTAGTGCACAGAGGCTACAAGAGGTTGTCAATCTCTCGAAAAACAACTAACAACTCGCATCTAACTCAAGCTACACTCAAATGACTGAAATCACCAAAAGCCAATCACTCATCGACAAACAATTCACATCCGTTATAGCATCAAATGACATCCAAACGTAACGAAACTTCTAGGACATGTTTATAAGACCTAAGCACACATGCTTATGGTCTCAAAACCCACTTTAGTTCAAGTTCCAAAATCGCGAATATTAACAGCAGTGGATTTTTGACCTAGTCGTTTTCGACCCAAAATGCATCTAAATGCTTACGAATGATGCCCCAATACCCTGCCTATGCTTAGTTTTTTATTTGAAAGTGTAAATTCCTAGTTATGATGAAATTAGGCCGCCAAAAACTACAAAATATTGTGAACTGCTTACGTCAATGCGTAGAGCTCTTACCTGTGATTGCAATGCAACAAACGTAATTGCAATGTGACAACCGGGGAGGGAGTAGGAAGCACGAGAAGGAGAGGAGTGAGCGCCGTTAGCTCATGCTGTGTATTTCTTATCCAAACACTTATAAAAAACTTACAAAATCTGGCTTTAATACCTTAGCCAAGGTCTTTGGGTGGTCAAAACTAATAATCTGGAGTTCTACCAAAGCTGGGTAATGACTGGCTGATACAATATAGAAGCTTGTAGCCCCGGCTCATTAATTACAGAGTTTATCCGAGAAAATATGAGTTACAATATTCTCAATTTATCAAAATAATAAATATTTTACAAAGAGAACTCTGAAAAATGGTGTCCATGTTAGCTTGCTCCTAACAGCTATCCTCCGTGGCGATGGTGAAGTTCCAAAGACATGGAAACTGTTGGAATTAGGGTTGCAAAAAAACGCACACAGCTTGGAGAAGACGAAGAAAGTTCAAGGCACACAACAGAGAGTGTGTTACTTAGTATGCAATGGAAAGATAGATAGCCCTAGAGTGATGGGCGTATATACAATGCTCAGGGGCAAAACCTCCTAAAGAGGGAAAAAATGCCCCGGCGGTCCTAGTGTGTTCACACACATCACTACCACATGTAGTTGGTAACAAATCATGTTATGGAATTTATATTTTACTATTTATTGCAGCTGACAATTGGAAAAGGCTTGACCGAGCTAGGCTATTGCAAAAAGGATATTATATTTTATGTATTCAAGTGCTCTTTAGGAGCTTTGGCCATTTATGTATGGCCAAAGCTCCTAAAGAGCACTTGAATACAAGTGCTCTTTAGGAGCTATGGCCAAAACTCCTTTTATGTATTCAAGTGATCTTTAGGAGCTTTGGCCATACATAAATGGCCAAAGCTCCTAAAGTGCACTTGAATACATAAAATATAATATCCTTTTTGCAATAGCCTAGCTCGGTCAAGCCTTTTCCACCTGTTAGTTGCAATAAATAGTAAAATATAAATTCCATAGCTTTGGCCATTTATGTATGGCCGGCCAATTTGTACTCATTCTTGACCATTCAAGAAATCTATAAATGAAATACGTGCAAGAGGGAAATGGTCACTCTTGCACGGGGGGAGATTGCACCCAGCATCGCCTTATTCTTCTCTCCTCTCCTCTCTTCTCTCTCACCATGCTAGGGCGTAGCACTCCGCTCTAGGAGGTGCACCTGCGCATGTTCTCTTTCTCTCTCTCACTCGCTATCTCTCTCTGTTCATGTTGAGATCGATCATGTGCATGTGCGATGATTCAGGTATGCCGATTTATTGTTTTATGGTATGTATTGTGTTATTATGAGCATTTGGCAGGACAACCGCGCATTCCGTTTCTAATCATTGTTTTTGACAAGTATTGTTTGCAGATTTTTATCTTCGCAACTGAGGACAATTGCTTTCCAACGGAGAGGTATGTTATGGAATTTATATTTTACTATTTATTGCAGCTGACAGGTGGAAAAGGCTTGACCGAGCTAGGCTATTGCAAAAAGGATATTATATTTTATGTATTCAAGTGCTTTTTAGGAGCTTTGGCCATTTATGTCTGGCCAGCCAGTTTGTACTCATTCTTGACCATTCAAGAAATCTATAAATGAAATACGTGCAAGAGGGAAAGGTCACTCTTGCACGGGGGGAGATTGCACCCAGCATCGCCTTATTCTTCTCTTCTCTCTTGCCGTGCTAGGGCATAGCACTTCGCTCTAGGAGGTGCACCTGCATGCATGTTCTCTTTCTCTCTCTCGCTCGCTATCTCTCTCTGTTCGTGTTGAGATCGATCATGTGCATGTGCGATGATTCAGGTATGCCAATTTATTGTTTTATGGTATGTATTGTGTTATTATGAGCATTTGGCAGGGCAACCGCGCATTCCATTTGTAGCAAATCCCCCTTGGAGTGATGCGGTGAACGAGAGCTAGCACATGAGTAAAGGGAAGTGCCATGCCCTGAGGACATGATCAGTCCACAAAGGGGAGTAAGCCCAAAGCTTTATGAAAAGCTTCAAGCTTCTCACGAGACAATGCCTTTGTGAAAAGATATGCAAGGTTGTCCTGTGTTGGCACATAAGCCAAGTTGATCTCTCCTGGTGAGAGCCTCTCCCTGACATAGTGGTAATGCACCTCAATGTGCTTCGTGCAAGCATGAAAAACTGGGTTCCTCGCATCTGCCAATGCGCTCTAACTGTTAGTGTAGATAGTGTTGGCAGTGTCCTGTCCAACACCCAAATCAGCCATAAGGTGTCTGAGCCATACACACTCAACCATAGCTGTGAAGACTGCCTTGTACTTAGTCTCACAACTCGAAGTGGCCACAGTAGGTTGCTTCTTGCTCAACCATGATATACATGAACTGCCAAGCATGAAACAAAAACCACTTGTGGACACTCGCGTGTCAAAAGAACCAGTCCAATCTGAGTCCGAAAAAGCATGTAAGTCTAGCAGCAATGATCGCCCCTTGGGATAAAACAAGCCAAGATGTAAAGTGCCACTAAGGTAGCGAAAAATCCTCTTGACAGCCTGCCAATGCTTAGACCCTAGGCTATGCATAAATCTGCTGACCTGTGAGACTGCAAACTGAATATCTGGCCTCATGTTGCATACATAAATGAGGCAGCCAACAACAGTTTGGTAAAGAGTGACATGAGTAGGATCGCCAGCATCATGTAGACTCAACTTCAAACCTGTTTCCATGGGAGTGGCAATAGGTTTGCAATCCTCAAGTCCAAACTTACATAGCAATGTCTCTATGTAACTTTTTTGACACAAGGCAATACCACCATCACACTGCTTAAACTGTATACCCAAGTAATGATGCAACAGCCCCAAATCTTTCATCTTGAAAGTAGCATTCAAATCGGCCTTAAATTCAGCAATATGTCTCTCATTTTGTCCACTGATCAGCAAATCATCGACATAAAGAACCACAATGAGAAGTACATCACCCTCACCCTTTACATACAATATGCTTTCTGTTGGACTGTTACGAAAGCCTCGTTTCACCAAATGAGTGTCAGCTTTCTCATACCAAGCACGAGGAGATTGCCTCAACCCATACAAAGCCTTCTTACATCTGCACACTTTGTCCTCTTGTCCTTTTATGACAAAACCGCGAGGTTGTGTTACATAAACTTCCTCAAATATGTCACCATTCAAGAAAGCAGTAACAATGTCTGATTGATGTACATCCCAACCAAAATGAGTTGCCAATGCACATAGAAAACGCACAGTAGTCATACGACAAGTGGGAGCAAAAGTCTCTTCATAATCTATGCCTTCTTACTGTGCATAGCCCTTTGCAACAAGTCGAGCCTTATGGCGATCGATCTCACCATCTGGCTTACATTTCAACTTGTAAACCCACTTCGTACCAATGGCCTTTTTGCTAGGAGGCAAATCACATAAAGTCCATGTGTCATTTTCTATAATTGCATCGTATTCTGATTGCATGGCAGCCATCCAATTTTCTGAATTATGTGCTTCATCAAAAGATAGAGGCTCCTCAACATCATCTAAGCTAGACACAGCCAAAGCATAACAATCTGATGCATAAGATGCATGGTGAGAGCCTGAACGAGTACGACTAGACAAAGGTGCATCCAATTTACTGTCACGCAAAGTGTGCACCAACCATTTTGGCATACCTCTAGCCTGCTCATTTTCAGCCCTTTCCTCATCAAGTACATCATGTACATCTGCATCAGTAATAGGCCGATCTGTAACATTTTCAGAAACCCCCATAGGCTGTACATTTGCCTCATCGGAACTTACATTTGTATTTCCACCACTGAAAAGAGGCAACAAAGTGTCATAAATGTCTTGTGAGCTTACATTACTATCTCTAGTACATGACAGCAAAGGCTGAACAGAATCTTCCACAAACACTACATCCCGTGAAACCAAAATACATTTTGTTTGTGGATGATACAATCTGTAACCTTTGCTTTCAGCACTATAGACAACAAAAGTACATTTGACAGCCTTATCATCCAAATTTCTGTGCTGTGTTTGTGGCACCAAAGCATATACCAAACAACCAAAAACACGCATGTGCTCAATAGAAGGCTTTCTATCATGCCATGCTTCATATGGAGTAATAGACTGCAAAGCTTTCGTACGACACATGTTAAGTACATAACTGGCACACATGATGGCCTCAAGCCAAAAAGAATGCAGCAAAGCTTTACTTTTGACCATACATCGTGCCATTTCTCTCAGTGACCTGTTTTTCCTCTCAGCAACACCATTTTGCTGAGGTGTATAAGGCACTGTACATTGGTTTTAATCCCACGACTAGCCAGAAATGCATTAAATTCATGAGACATATACTCCCCCCCTCGATCGGAACAGAGGGTGCCCATAGTACATTTCGAGACATTTTCAACCATAGCCAGAAATTGTTTGAAGCACATAAAAACTTCGGACTTCGCTTTAAGCGGAAATACCCATGCATGCCTGGAGTAATCATCAATGAAAGTCACAAAGTAAAGGTAATTGCCCAAGGACGGAGTTTGCATGGGCCCACAAACATCACTATGCACAAGCTGCAACCTACATGTGGCCCAAACTGAACCATCCTTTGGAAACTTAGAACGTTGCATCTTATCCAAAATACAGCCTTCACAAACATGTTTAATAGGTTCTTCAAGAGGCGAAAAAGAAGCAACCATATCAGATCTCTGCAAACGCAGCAAACTAACAAAATTCGGATGATCAAAACGTGCATGCCAAAGTTTTGCATTTGAAATAGCCCTTGAATCTGCAACAACATTTGCAAAATTTTGTCCACACTTGTCATACAAAGTGAGCTTACATAGCCCACGACACAAAAGGCTAAATGCAACAATTTCATCACCAAAACTGAGATCATGAACTGTACATCTGTCATCCACAAATTTGACTACAAGTCCAAGTCTAGCAAGTGCGGATATAGACAAGAGATTCTTCTTGATCCTAGGTACATAAAGTGCATCAACAAGTGTGAAACAACTACCATTTGCAGCAGTAAGCACAATCTTTGCAACTCCTTGAACCGGATAAGAGGCATTGTTGGCACAAGTGACTGAATTCCCATGAGGGACAGACTCGAGAGAGGTAAACAATTCACGATGTGAGGTAATGTGCTTTGTAGCACCACTATCGAAATACCACACATGTGAATCTGCAGCAAGTGACAAGCATGCATCATGGAAAACAGGATTGTAAGTGCACTCTATGCTAAAAGCCCATTCTGCATCGACATTGAAGGGTAAACACATGTTGCTCTCACTCTCTACTTAGCCGTGCGAGAACACTACCTATAACTCTCTAGAACTCCACCTCAAACCTACATAAGAGGACCTCCTCTCATGCTTGTAACCAATTTCCATTTTTCTCATAATCTAAGCTCTGTAGCTCTATTTACTCATACGTGTATTTTTCTCTCTCTTACTAGTCTTCATGCAATGAATGGTTCTAGTGTGTATCCACCGTAGAAATCCCTACAACTAGTATCAGAGCCATAGGATCAAGGCCAATCTAAATCCTCATCATTAGATCTAAGAGTAGGTGGCCTCCTTTCTCTCTCTCTCTACCTTTAGTGACTCCACTAGTCAAGTAAGTAGGTGGCCTCCTTTATTTCTCTCTCTTCACCCACTTTACCTCTTCTTCCTTGGCTGAGAATAAGCCTCAAAACAGCTCGTGGGCTGCTCTAGAAGCTCTCCATTGCTGCACTTCATCCTGTCCATTGTCTCTCAACCCTCTCTACATACTCTACTAGCTAGCGACCCCATCTCTTGCATCCGTGAGCTACATCATTGAAGAAATCTCAAATCTGGAATTTTTATACTGTTGCGGACCAGCAAGCTTTCCATTAAATCTTTGAGGTCATTCATTGCCTCCCCAAGCCCTCATATGCACTAGGAAGCCATTGGCAACGGACTAGCTAGTATTACTAGCTATTTGCCTTGTTCCATTGAGCCTTCTCGAGCCATTCTCAAGGTCACTTTCATTTTCAGATCTGGAATTTCAGCAAGCCAACCTTGGAGTTTTGAGGCCATAGCTCATCAAGAAAGGTGTTTTTTAACACCTCCGGCAAGCTCTCTACTACTAGCAACTAGTCTACATCAAGGAAGGAGCTATTTGAGGAGCAAATACACCATTGAAGGACTGATTTGCAGAGATTTTTCAGCACTCGAGAAGGCAAGGAAGCTTCAAATCAAGAGGGAGCTTCAACTCAAAAAACCCAAGCTCACTACACAAGGCATTCAAGATGGGTAACTTTTTGCTATCATTCTCCATTGTCGCATTGCCATTTGCTTCATTGTAAAGGGTTAGACACCATCAAGAGAGTCTCTTGATAGGACCTCCCTTGCATTACAAGTTCATTGCCACACACATCATGGGCAAAGACAGCATATGCATGTTTCATGGTGTAGGTTTTCATACATGGCAAGTCAAGGTGAAAGGTTATCTAATGAGAAAGGGCTTATGGAATGTAATCACCAAAGAGGGGGAAGATGAAACTCAACTCACTCGTGCACAACAAAGGGAATTGCAAATTAAAGATGAAAAGGCATTGGGCATTCTCCTCACTAGTGTAGCGGATGATATCATACACCATCTAGATCAAGCTACCTCTTCTAGAGATGCATGGGAGATTTTAGAGAGAACCTTTGGTGCTAAATCAAAGCATTCAAAAATATCTCTAAAAATGCAATTAGATGGGCTTACTATGCAAAATGATGAGAGCCTATCAAGCCTAGTAAATAGGCTTAAGAGCATTTGCACTCAACTTTCATATATCCAATGCAGCATAGAAGAAGAAGATAAGATAGCCGTATTACTTAAATCACTCCCATTGCATTATGATAATATTGTAACGGTGCTTAAAGAAAAGGAGCCCATTCCTTCTCTTGAAAGCATAGTACATTCACTTCAAGAAGAAGAAAAGAAGCACACAAATCAAGAGGTAATTGCTAATAATGCACTTTATGTATCATCTACCAAGCACACGTCTCCATGCAAGCATTGTGGCAAGACAAACCATTTGTCCCCCAATTGCTACAAAGTTAAGAAGTGCACCAAGTGTGGCAAAACGGGGCATGCACCTCAATTTTGCAACACCAACACTTGAGTCCCCAACACCAACAATACCTCCAACGTCAACCAAAGAGGTAAAAGCATTCCCAACAATCTCCACTACACAAATAGTGGTGATGATGATGAAAGTGATGGCGACTATTGTGATGAAGGTGAACAAGTCAACTTTATTGCTCCCGTATCTACTTCTACTTCCGCATCCTCTTCTCCAACCATCTCTATTGCTTCTACTTCTAATAAAAAACATGCTAGAGGGAGTTCCAAACATGGCTCATTGAAAGTCTTTGAATATGATGACATTTTGTAGTTTCCCAACTCCTATGTTGGATCCTTGTATTGAAGTCTTAATCTTTTGTGAACCATCATGTTGTATCAATGTAGATCATAGATGTTGTATCCATTGAGAACCATCATCACATTTGAACCTTGATCTTGTATCCAATATTTTGTATCAATGTTGGTCATAGGTGTTGTATCCATTGAGAACCACCATGAACCGCATTTCTTCTTGCAAGTGAACCTTAGGAAGTTCAAGCATGTGTTTAAGAGGGAGATTGAAGGGTAAACACATGTTGCTCTCACTCTCTACTTAGCCATGCGAGAACACTACCTAGAACTCTCTAGAACTCCACCTCAAACCTACATAAGAGGACCTCCTCTCATGCTTGTAACCAATTTCCATTTTTCTCATAATCTAAGCTCTGTAGCTCTATTTACTCATACGTGTATTTTTCTCTCTCTTACTAGTCTTCATGCAATGAATGGTTCTAGTGTGTATCCACCGTAGAAATCCCTACAGACATCAGCATCACAGTATCCTTTCACAGAAGACTCAACAATGGCTGCATTTGTAGTGGAACCAGCATTTGCAGTGGAACCACCCTCCTTCTTCTTAGCCTCTTTGGCCTTCAACTTAGGACACTGCTTGATCAAGTGATCATTAGCTTTACAATAATGGCAACGCATATTCTTTTTGCCCTTATCATGAGAATTTCCATACGAAGTGCTGCCAGCAAAAGCATTAGGAACAAAAGTTTTGCCACTTGCAGGAGAACCATAAGAAGTGGATGCATTGTTGTTACCACCCTTTCTTTAAGAAGCAGTAAAAGCCTGTTCAACTGCACGTTGTCTAGTCCTGTTTTTTCTAGAAAGTGACTCTTGCAACAGCAATGTGCATAATGCATCAAACTTGACAACTTCTGGATTTCCTTGGGTCACAAGTCTCCAAGTACTAGCAAAAATCTGGTAAGGCATCAAGAACAGTCTACACAAGGGAACTGTTTGAAATGACTTCACCTGCAGAAATAAGTTGCTCATTGATATCCTTGAAACTAGCAAGGAAATTGTCCATATCATCTTCCTCATGCATAATCTTCGACTCCAGCTCTTTACACAGCAAAGCAATTTTAGCCTCATTGCGACTTGCATAAAGACCAGCCAATATCCCAAGCCTGTTTTGCAGATTTTGCTGAACGGATGAGGAACAATGGTGCGCTTCATAGACAACGCAATCAAAGAATGAGCCCGTGCATCCTTTGCATCCCAATGAGCTTGTTCTACCGTAGGCAAAACAACTCTAATAGCAGCAAGACTTGCAACATCCTCAACATCGCCTACATTCTCAGAACCAGGACGTACATCAATGCCCTGCACAATATTCAAGATGCCCTTTGACACAAGAACATGTTGCATCATATAAGCCCACATAGGGTAATTGTCCCCATCGAACCTATACTCAGCAGCAAACATCTTGAACACATCTGTGTTGTTGTTGTTAGCCATGGTAAATACTGTTCCTGATGTGAAAACTGCCCAAAAATAGGAGAAATGGAGTGGGAACAACACGTACTATATAGCACAAACTGTAGAAGTCTATAAGGCACATGTTATGCAGAAAATGACACTGACAAAAATTATGCACAAGATGACGAAATAGCCTATGCAGTACTTCCTGTAGCGGAAATATTTGTCAACCTACGAAATGAGCCCGAAATATTTGTCAACCTACGAACGCTTGCCAATGCTCACTGAAATCGGAGAAAGTAAGCAGGCATGTGCTGGAGGAGCTGGCGACAAGCCCGGGAGGACACAACCTGCTTTGATACCAATTGTTGGAATTAGGGTTGCAGAGAAACGCACACAACTTGGAGAAGAGGAAGGAAGCTCAAGGCACACAATAGAGAGTGTGTTACTTAGTATGCAATGGAAAGATAGATAGCCCTAGAGTGATGGGCGTATATACAATGCTCGGGGGAAAAAACCTCCTAAAGAGGGAAAAAATACCCCGGCGGACCTAGTGTGTTCACACACATCACTACCACATGTAGATGGTAACAAAAACTCTACGAGTTTCCATCATGAAGCAATTTCTTGCAAGTGATGCCAAAGATAAAGTGCTACTGAATGGAGAAGCTTGAAGCTACTCCCCAATGAGTCTATCCACAATTATGTGGACACATTTTGGGATTTACATCTCAAAGCTACAATCTTCCAAAAGATAGACTTTGCCAAGCAAAAGCAACGATTTTGTGCAGGACTACCTAAGAAATGGCCGAGTATTTCAACTCTCAAAGGCCTAGGACCATCACCGAAGTCATCCACCACACTATGGTTGCTTTGCGCATCAATTTTCAACAAGGGGCTAAAAGGAATGCTAAGCCCATGGAAAAAAAAGAACAAAATGAATCAAGAGGGAAGAAAAATGCTCAAAACTCTTCCCAAGGTAACTCCAACAACAACAAGACCAAGGAGAAGGGAGTTTACAAAGGTAAAAATAAACTCTCTCATGAAGAGCTACTCCTGAAGAGCTAGAGGCTTTTCGCAAGGATCATAAATGTTTCAAGTTTGGGGAGCAAGGACGTGGCTATCGTTCTTGCCCCAAAAGAAATGCAGGCAATGAGACTGCAAGAGCTTCCATGGTCAAAGCTCCAAAAGAAGATACTCATTGCAAAGGATAATCCATCTCCTATGCTTGGGTAAATGTGAGGGAGCATGATGCCTTTATCCTTTTTGATCTTATCTCTATTCACAACTTCATATCAAAGGAGTTGGCCACTAAGTTGGGCATACAAGCTTTCAAGATGGGAGACACGATAATTGTTGATGGAGCTTTCAAGGGACAACAAAACTCTGTTACTCCCTTGATTGGGAAATTGAGGCTTCATGTACAAAGCTACATCGACAAGGAGGACTTTTTCATCTCCCCTCTCCAACATGAGGATGTTATCCTAGGGGAACCATGGTTCAACTGCATGGTTGCCAATATGAAGTTCCCTGAAGAAGAATTTATTTCACCTACAGGGAAAAGAATATGTATATAGATGCTAATGAGTCAGGTCATACTATACCTCTTGTAAATTCACCTGCTTTTGACAAGTCAATGAAAAGCTCAGTTTCTGCGTACATGATTTTAATTAAATAGTCCATAAATGATCCTAATGTTTTACCAATTCAAGGTGGTAGGAATCAAGAGGAATTAGAGTTGTCTAATTTTCTAAATAGATTCCAAGATGTTTTGATCAATGACATCCCTATGGAGTTACCTCCAAAACGAGGGGATGTCTTCTACAAGGGAGCTCACTGCCTAATAAGCCTCCTTATAGAGTTTCTCAAGCTCAACAAGAGGAGATTATGAGGCAAGTACTTGAATTGGTAGACAAAGGGATTGTGAGGCCTAGTTCCTCTCCCTTTCATTCACAAGTTCTTTTAGTGCAAAAGAAAGACGGCACATATCGTATGTGTGTTGACTATAGAGCACTAAATAGGATTACTATCAAGAACAAATTTCTCGTACCGCGGGTAGAAGATCTATTTGATAAGCTACAAGGATCTACTTACTTTAGTAGAATTGACGTTAAAAGTGGCTATCATCAAATAAAGATAGTGGATGAAGATATTGTAAAGACTGCTTCCCACACAACATATTTTAGTCTTTATGAATATCTTGTCATGCCTTTTGGTTTGACCAATGATATGGCCATATTCAACCGCCTAATGGAGAAAATTTTTAGACCCCACCGCACGTTTACTGTGTTCTTTGACGATATCATCATCTACTCCAATTCTCTCAAGGAGTATAAGCAACATCTCCAGGTAATCTTTCAAGCTTTGAGGGGGAATAAACTTTTCATTAATAAAAAGAAGAGTGAATTTTTTCTTCAAGATTCAGTAGTTAGGTCACATTATCTCTCAAGATGGTATCCATATGGATCCAACAAAGTAGAGGTAATAAAAGGATGGCTTAATCCAAGGAATCTACATGAGCTACAAAGCTTTATTGATATGTGTGCATACTATAGATGCGTCGTTCTGGGCTGAAGCATTATACATAGTCGTGTACTTGATCAATAGATCACCGCATGCTTCATTACAGTTTTGTGTACCTTTGGAGTTATGGTCAGGACATAAATTGTCTTATGAGAAACCCCGCACATTTGGCTGTGAAGCTTATGCACATGTACCCAAGGAGTTGCGTGCTAAGCTAGATCCTAAGTCCAAGAAACACATCTTCATTGGCTATGGTGTAGATGGTCAATTTGGCTATCATTTATGGGATCCAAAAAGTCGATCAGTGATCCATAGCAGTGATGTTGTCTTTAATGAGACTAAGATGCATAGACAACCAGTTGAAAGAGGTTGAATTCTAGAAAGTGACATTTTTTGATGTATTACCTTCTGTCCAGACAACTCCCAAGCCACTTACTACACATGCTAGTACGAGTTCTGATCAGCTGCGGAGATCTCAAAGAGTCTCGCATCTGCCAGAAACGTTTTGTTCCAGGTGTGGATTTTGTTTTGCTAATAGATAGTGGTGAGCCTTGTTGTTACAAAGAGGCTATGCTAGCCAATGATAAAGTTCAATGGGAACATGCTATGGAGAGGGAGATGTCTAGTATTGCAAAGAATAAAACATGGAAACTTGTTCCGTTGCCAAAAGGTAGGAAAGCATTGCCTTGTAAATGGGTTTACAAGAAGAAGATTGACAATTACAAGGTTTCAAGCAAGAATAGAAATATTTTCTTTAATGGTCAAGATGACCACACTGAGAAGGTTGCTTGCACTGGTTTCCACTGAAGATATGGAGCTTGATCAAATGGATGTCATTACAGCTTTCTTACATGGTGATCTCGAGGAAGAGATTTATATGCAAAAACCAAGGGCAAGGAAAATTTGGTTTATAAGCTTCAGAAAAGTCTCTATGGCTTGAATCAATCATCCAGACAATGGTATCAAAAGTTTGATGCATTTATGCGTTCCCTAGGCTATAAACGCGATAATGAGGATCCATGTCTTTATGTGAAAAGACAATCCAATGGACAACTTATTATGCTTATCCTTTATGTAGATGACATACTTATTGCTGGTCATTCCAAGAAGGACATTGTTGACATGAAAACCAAGCTGAAAAGTCAATTTGACATGAAAGATTTGGGTGAATCCCATCACAGTTTGGGTATGGGCATTACTCGTGACCGTAAGAAGAGGTTGTTGTGCCTTTCTCAAAAAGAGTATGTGCACAAGGTTCTTGATCGTTTCAACATGCAGAAGGGGAAGGCTTTGAGTACTCCATTGCCTGCATATTTGAAACTTAGCAAGAACGAGTGCCCCAAATCTGCTGAGGAAAAAGCTGTGATGGCTAAGGTTCCTTATGCTTCAGCTTGTGGTAGTCTCATGTATGCCATGGTGTCTACAAGACCTGACATTGCACATGCAGTGAGAGTTGTCAGCAGATTTATTTCTAACCCTTGTAAAAAGCATTGGGATGTTGTCAAGTCGATTCTCAGATACTTGAGTGGCACTACAGATAGACAATTATGCTATGGTCATGGAGAGTCATCCATTCAGAGATTTGTAGACAGTGATTATGCAGGCTGTGTTGACAGTCGTAAATCAACAACAGGTTGGATTTACACATTTGCTGGTTCTGCTATTTCTTGGAGATCTGTTCTTCAAGACTGTACATACATTTCTACCACAGAGGCAGAGTATGTTGCATTGAGTGAGGCATGCAAAGAAGCTATTTGGCTTGCTCGCCTAGTGAAATATCTTGGATTAGAGCAGTGTACACCAGTTCTTCATTGTGACAGTCAGAGTGCTATTGCCTTGGCTAACAATCCAGTGTTTCATTCCAGAATGAAACACGTTGATGTGCGTTATCACTTCAGTCGTGAATGCCTGCAAAACAATAGCCTTGATTTAGTGAAGATTCCCATATCAAAGAACACAGCGGATGCACTCACTAAAAGTCTCTCCAACCATCAGTTTCAGCATTGTCGTGATTTGATGGGAATTGGGTGAAGAGTGGTTCTCTTCCATTCTTGTGGTCTCCCACATTGGCCATCAAGTGGGAGAACGTTAGGTTTAATGGCCATGTGGCCGATTGCCCATCACTAACTACTGTTACTAACCCTAAGTGTACATCTATACACTTGTGTGAGCCACTAACACTAAGTACAATGTGTATTGTGATAGTGTGCATAAGATAGAGAAGAAAGAAAGGGGGCACACATTGTGTGTCAGCTCTCCCCTTCCAACCTGTGTGTGTGTGGCTATGGTGGTGTGTGTGTGAGTGTGTGTGTGCGTATTCCTCTTCCTCTTTCGCTGTGCACTCGGCTCCTCTCCTTCAATCCCAAAGCCTTTGCACTCAAAATCCTCACTCCAAGCCCATCTGCGAAAAACGCGTATAAAGATAAAGAAAATTTTTGGAAGTGCTTGAAACTGAAATCTATGAGTACCTATACGTAGCTTATGTCGCCACAATTCTAATGACTACTTGCACAAAGAAAAAGGACATTGTTTGATACACTTACGACCACTAATAGCTCGTAGATGTGTTAGCGTGCATGATCTGTTTCACGTGGAATGCTTGATGTTGTTGCATATCTCTCTTTGAGCCTATCACAATGGTGCATTCGGATTCCCAATGTGATGGGAGATCAGGAAGTAGCACCAAGATGAATCTCTCTCTCTCTCTCTCTCTCTCTCTCTCTCTCTCTCTCTCTCTCTCTCTCTCTCACAGACAGTCGACGGTAGCTCAAAACTTTGATTAAGATAAGTTCTCTTTACAAAATGACATAGGTACCTTATATACTAAGGCTACCATAAGTTAAACCAAAAATAGAGTTCAATGGGTCAAATGGCTTTGTATTTACAATCTAGAAGTGCCATCGCACACCATCTTTTGCAACTAGAATAGCTACTCATTACAAATGATGTTTTTGACCATAACCCGCATCATTTCATAACTATCAAAAAATAAGGCTTTGGTACACTGACAAAACTTTAACTAGCCATAACTTGGCCATTTGAACTCCAATTGATGATCCAAAAGGACCGGCATGCACCACAATTTGAGCACCTCAAGTCTATCTGTTGACATTAGCTCGGACCACCCAGTTGCACCTACCGATCCCGTCGAGGATCTGCAAAGCACTCCACCTTCCAAGTACAATAACTTTCACACCGTAGCTTGATTTGAGGAGCCGTTTGGAACGGCTTGGAGAGAATTTTGAAGATCACACCCTGCTAAATATTTCCAGCACTTTGGAGACCTTGATTTGCCAATGTGTTTAGCCCATCATGGAGCCTTCTTGGCCTAAAAAGCCACCATGGACATACATTCTAGCAACCATTTGCCTGCCCAGGCCCTTAATACCTCCTTTAGAACTTTTGTTGGTACATATAGACACCCATAGAGCTGCCTTGTCTTGTTCATAGCATTGACCACCTTTCGCTGCACCAACATGTATCCACAAGGTCTTGCAACACTTTAATATGAATGGGGGGAAGGATACATTGAGTAACCCAATGGAGGCATATGAAAAACTTAGTAAAAATGATGCTCCCAAGTCTAATGATGAGAAAGCAAGAAGGCCAAGGTGCTATATTCTTCACCACTTGGTAGTCTTATGTAGGCCATGGTAGCCACAAGATCGGACATTGCTTTTGTAGTGGGAGTAGTTAGCAAATTTATGGCAAATCCTAGCAGAAAGCATTGGGAAGCAGTGAAACACATTTTGAGATATCTAAAAGGTACGACAGACAAGTACTTACACTTTGGGAATATTGATGCACCCATTGTGGGTTACATGAATGCGTATTATGCGGGCTGTGTGGATAGTCAAAGATCCACGTCTAGCTATGTTTACCTATTTTTTAGAGCAACTGTGTCAAAACTAAACGTCATCTTCCACCATAGAAACATAGTATGTGGCAGTTTTTGATGCTAGCAAGGAAGCTATATGGTTAGCTCACCTAGTGGGAGATCTTGGCATCACTTAGACTCCAATGTTACACTGTAATAGTTAGAGTGCACTTGCGTTAGTGAAGAACCCCTTGTTTCACTATGAGTCAAAACACGTAGAAGTTTGTTATCATGTGATATGAGACATATTGGATAGCAAGCACATTAGCTAGTCAAGATTCATATGTATGATAACCCTGTAGATGCTGTTATGAAGGGCCTACCCTTCGAGCGGTTTGCCCATTGCATGGAGATGATGGGTGTAGGGTGAATCCACTGGGATGCTTCATGATTGTACAAATGTGCATACATAGGCCACTTGGGCCATGTTGGCCTTCAAGTGGGAGATTATTAGGGTTCATGCCAACTAGCCGGACACCCACCACATTGACCGTACTAACCTTACCTATTCTTTTGATCATATGGAACAATAAGGAGTAGTGGGGTAATTCCGAACCCTCACTGAGAGCTCCACCCACATCGTGCTCATGTTTGCTTCTTCTTCTCCTTTGCACTTCGCATGTATCACCCACTCTTCAAAGCGAGTTCTTTGCTCGGTAAGTTGAGGAATGGTTGAAGTCCTTAGCTACTATTGAGTGTCTTGCTGGATGTCGTGGTTTGATGCCAGTGTGAGCATCTACAACGACATTGCATTAGCACCAAGTGAGATCACAATGTGTTTATGGCATGTGTTTTACCACAACAATGGCTTCCGAGTGGGGTAGGGTCATCTCTTCATTTCCACGACGTTTCATATTCAACACAGACACAGTCCATGGTGCCATCTATTCCACCCCCAAATAGACAACCATCTGTAGTATCCGGTTGGCCATACCATGGTCAATCACTCCACATGCCACTCTTTCCCTCGCTACCCATGGGGCCCCCACCTACAAGATCACCATCAGCATAGCTGCCACCAAAGCTACGGCCACTAGGAACCTGAAATCCATGTTGTACTGTTGTTTCATATGTACTCATTTTCTATATAATTCCACCTTGAAACTTTGTATTTGTTCTTCTCACTATGTTTAAATTCTACAAAAGATCACTTTCTAATTTTTGATTAGTGCGATTAGTGCATTCCCGATGTTAACTAATCCTTGCTTTGAATGTAATTTAACCAAAGCTATTTAATCTTGAAGTGACATTTTATTCAATGTTTTATTTTATTCAAAAAGCAAATGGAGGACATGGTGTGAATGGTCTTGAAAATGAAGTCACTTAGGGTTTTCTATAAAAAGCCAAAATCCACAAGTATCCTTCATTCACAATTTTCTCTTTGTTCTTTTTCACAAGCTTCTCTTTTGGTTTTCTCATGTTCACACATTTACCATGCTGAGGGGAAACCGTGGACAACGCGATCAACATGGGCAAGGAACTCAATGCGAGCATGGCTCTCAATGTGATCAATCAGTCCCCCATGTCGACACCATCAACAATGTGCATGCTATTTACATTCTGAACACTGTGTATGCAATGAATAATTTATGCACAACACAAAGTGCACGCAACAACATGGAGGCTTTCCATGTAGTCGATGATTCCATGAAGTCCCTATTCAATGCCATGCATGGCCTTGATTAAAATGCACACCCAACCGAAGAGGATGTCAAGCGAGATTCCATTATTGCTCACAATGCAATAATTCTTTGGGAAGAACATGGATATCGCACCCCACAAGAGTGTGCAGCCTTTGAGAGACATGTGGAGGCTTATATAGAAGTGTGGATGACATACATTGCATTGCATAGACAAGCCAATGGAGCCAACAGTGGAAACAATCAGGACGATGACAACAACGATGAAACTAAAGATGACCACAATTAGATTTTCCGATTGTAAGCTAGTGTTAGAACAATAAGCCCTTGAACCCTTTGACCATTTGACAAAATTACATTGTTTTGTTTCACTCTATATCTATCTTTTTATAGTTTTTTCTTCAATTAAGATGTTTACTTTCAAGCCTTTCAATCGCAGTTTATATGTGTATGTTTCACCAATCTTTCAATGTTGTTCATCCATTGATTTATCAGGGCAAAGTTGGATTGGAATATTTTGGTTTGAAAACCCTTAAAATTTGCTTGTTGTGAATGATTCAATTGTACCATTGTCTGGTTGGTGGTTAAACTTGTTGCTCAACATAAATTATGATATTTGAAAGAGTATACGTGTAATGATTTGGGTGTGACTTTGTCATTGTGTATTACCTCCACCTCATCTATAGCACTAGGATCTTCCACCATCTTCACATGTGTTGGGTCCACCTATTGAAAAATTAAAATTGAGGAAATATTATTTAGTATGTACTAAGTACTCAATGTTCGAGTGTATCACGATTCATGATTCAATCATTCATGTAAAAATTAATAGTGGACTTGCTTGGGTGTTCCCAAAGCGTGGTAGGTGTTATGAGCGCGTATAGAGCTAGAGCCACATTGAAGCAGACACACAACACTTGTGCTTTTCTTCCATATGAAGAACCTCTACAACACAATATTTAATAGAGGAGACACTCACAATGTACAAGAACTTGGACTTGATGATAAGTTTAATATTGATTACAAGACTAAATAGTTTATTAAAAGAGCTAGATACAAGACTTGGATTACATGACTTGAGTACAAGACAAGGCTTGATTGCAAGGACAAGACTTGAACATAAGAACTAGAAGAGGGATTTCCTCATAGGAGCCTCACAACTAGTGTTGGCAAGACTGAGGGGCTTGTGGCCCAAGACCCCTATTTATACTAGTGCTTGAGGAGGTTATAATTTTCTAGGTTCTTCTTGAGGAGGTTAGAATCTTCTAGAACCTTCTTGATCCTTCTAGTTCTTCTAGAACCTTTTGGATCCTTCAACTTTCTAGAGCTTTCCAAAAACTTCTAGATTCTTCTGGAATCTTCTCCAAGCTTCTAGAAACTTCTTGATCCTTCTAGTTCTTCTAGAACCTTCTAGATCCTTCTTCAACTTTCTAGAGCTTTCCAGAGACTTCTAGATTCTTTCGAAATCTTCTCCAAGATTCTAGAAACTTCTAGAATGTCCTTGATACTTTTAGAACCTTCTAGAATCTTCTAGATCCTTCCAGAGCCTTCTAGTGATGATGTAGGCGATGACACAGGCGATGATGCAGGCAACGACTGACTCTTCAAGCATCCAAGACATTACCCCCTCCTCTAGCGACGAGTTTCACGAAGAGCAGCGGTGTTACTTGACTGGGGCTTCCATGGATGCTGTTGATGGAACTATTGGACTTGAGAGATGCATGTTGAAGATTGTGTGCTAGTTCCCAGGTTCGTTCAGTGACATCATAGCCTTTCCAATGCACCAAGTATTGTAACCTGCCACGTGAAACTTGAGAATCTAGGACTTTCTCGACCTTATATTCGTCATGTCCTTGAACCTCAACCGAAGGAGGTGTTTGTAGGGCTCTTCCTGGGATCTTAGATGTGTGACAAGGTGCTAGGACTGAGACATGCAAGACCTGATGGATTTTCATGGATGAGGGCAACTGGAGTCGATAGGTGACTGGATTGACTTGACGGATAATTTTAAATGGGCCAAGCCTTCGATAATCGAGCTTTTGATGGTGTCGAGATGAACGCAGATCATGTCGGAGGAGCCACACTTTATCCCCTTCTTTGTATTTTGGATGCTGCATGCGATGTAGATCTGCACTTTCCTTATACTTGGATTGAGCTTCTTTGATATGAATTTCAAGTTCTTTGTGAATTGTAGATAACTGTTGTGTAAGATGAATAGTAGTTGGATTCTTGACTTGATAGTGCCTGCGGATATCTTGTTTGGGATGTTAACCATAATTAGCAAAGAATGGAGTGTCACTGGTGGAGGCATAAAAATTGTTATTATAGGAGAATTCCGCTAGCTGTAGGAGCTCGACCCAATTATCCTGGTGATAATTGATAGTACAACGGAGATACTGTTCCAAAACTTGATTTACTCTCTCTGTTTGTCCATCACTTTGTGGGTGATTGGCTGAGGAGAGGTTGATTTGTACTCCAAGTAGCTTGAATAAGCTTTTCCAAAAGCTAGAGATGAATTGTGGGCCTCGTTCATCCGACAATCCGTGATAACAATAGATATGTTGTAGAAAGAGTTTGGTCGTACCTTCGCTAGTGCTGGTTTTGGTGGTTGGAATGAAATGTGCCATTTTTGTAAACCGATCCACGACTACTAAAATGGAGTCAAATCCTTGTGACAAGGGTAGCTCTACAATGAAATCCATGGAGATGGATGACCATGATTTGCTTGGAATGGGCAAAGGATGGAGTAACCCATGAGCATGATGATGGTCCTTTGATCTATTGCAAGTGTCACAAGTGCCTACATACTCCTTGACAAGCTTCCACATTTGAGGCCACCAAAAGTCACGGGAGAGAAGCTCAATTGTCTTATTAACCCCAAAATGCCTTGCTGATGGAAGATCACGTTGTTGCTGAAGTACCTCCAAGCGTTTTGGTCCTGGCGGAATATAGACAAGACCCTTATAGTAAATTAGTCCATCAATTTCTTGAAAGTCCTCATTAACCCCTTGTCCTTGTAGTTGTTGTCTAATATTCTAAGCAAGTGGATCTTTGGCAATTTGCGTCTTCACCTTAGAAAGAAAAGTAGAATCTTCAGGAGCTTGGCTCATGGTGGCATTTAGCTTAAGCTGCTTAGGTTTCAAAATCACTAACTCTTGTTGATCAAATGCTGCGTCGCTTTCTCTAGGTGCAAGGTAGGATCTTCTTGATAAGGCATCTAGCTTACCTTGTGACGGCCAGGCCTATAAGAGATAAGAAAATCAAACCTTGATAGGATACCACTCCACCTTGATTGGCGACAATTCAAGACGCGGGATGCCATGAAGTATTCCAAATTCTTGTGATCTGTATAGACAGTGATCTTATGAGGAGCTCCTTCAAGTAGGTGACGCCAAGTGTCGAAGGAGTCGATGATTGCTAAGAGCTCTTTGTCATGGATTTCATAATTGATTTCTGCAGCTGAGAACTTGCGGGAATGAAAAGCCACTGGATGTACTCGGCCATCCTCTCCTACTTGGGATAGAATAGCGCCAAGGGCAAAATCTGAAGCGTCTGTTTCTAGGATGAAAGGCTTTGTAGGATCTGCGTGAATTAGAATGGGTGCGGTCGTAAAAGCTTGCTTGAGAGTCTGAAAAGCTTTCGCGGCCTCTAAGTCCCAAACAAACTTATTACGGCCTGTCAACTTTGTGAGTATTGTAGCCACCTTGGAGTATCCCTGTATAAAGATAAGATAGAAATTTGCAAATCCGACGAAACATTGAACATATCTTACGGAGGTGGGTGTCTCCCAATCAAAGATGGTTTGAACCTTCTTTGGATCCATGGAGATTCCCTTTTCAGAGATAACATAACCAAGAAATTCCACCTTAGATTGATGAAAGGAGCACTTCTCCAACTTTGCATATAACCTTGATGCACGAAGCTTTTCAAGCACTAATTGTACATGGTGCTCATGCTCTTCTTGACACTTGGAAAATATCAAGATATCATCCAAGTATATTACCACAAAATAATCCAAATACTCTCGAAAGATGTCGTTCATAAATGTTAAAAAACTACTCGGTCATTTGTGAGACAAAATGGCATGACGGTATATTCAAAGTGGCCATACCTTGTGCAAAAGGTTGTCTTCCATTCATCACCTTCTTTGATTCTGACTACGTTGTAAGCACCACGAAGGTCTATTTTTGTAAATATTTTTGCCTTGCCAAGGCACTCAAGAAGCTCTAGGATCAAGGGAAGGGGATAGCGACTCTTGACGGTGATCTTGTTCAAGCCCCTATAATCCACGCACATCCGGAGAGTTCCGTCCTTATTTTTCACAAAGAGTATTGGAGCTCTCGTTGGGGAATTTGAATGTCGTATGAACCCCTTAGCAAGGTTCTCATCAATATTTTTTTGTAATTCTACCAATTCATCTTGAGATAGCTTGTATATTGAGCCAAAAGGGGGTTGGGTTCCCTCTTGAAGCTCTATAGCACAATCATAGGGTCGATGCTCTGGTAAGAGGTCTGCATTCTTTTTCTCAAAAACATCATTGTAATCTTGATATTGATGTGGAAATGCCTCCATGATTTTTGTTGTTGACGTGTCGGTTGGTGTTGCAAAAGTTGGATACTTTTTGGTTGCACGCATGAAGACCTTGGCTCCAAGATATATAGGCCTATTATGCCTTCCCTTCTTCTTTTGGACTTTTCGTGGTTCAATTCTACAAGCCCTCCAATCGATGTTAGGACTATGTAATTCAAGCCACGGTAGCCCAATAACAATTGGACTCCTTGGGCTTTGTATAATATTGAACGCTATTCTTGAAACATGCTCCCTTAATGTTACTTCTATGGGGTGAGTTTCATACATGACATCCCCTGAAGCGAGGGGACGACCATCAATGACTTTTACAATTGCTGGATTAGACTTCTCCACAACTGGTATGCCTTGTTCTTTTGCAAATTCTTTGTCCATGAAGCACGCCGTTGCACCTGAATTTAGTAATGCTTCACAATCCATGTGCCTCTTTGGCACAGTCAATAAAATATCTTTTACGTCACCCTTTAATCCCCACCGAAATTGGCTAATGAAATATTCCTCGTGCCAAGCTAAATCACAAGTGAGCTGTTGAAATTCGGATGCATAGACGGATGCAGGTCTTGATCCTTGGCGAACATTTCTAAGTTTGGTTTCAGCAACCCTTGCTCTATCAGTATCTCCAAAGGTTGCAAAGAACTCCCGCACAAAAGCTTCAAAGTCATGAAGGAGAGGATATTATTTTTCAAGTAAGGGAGCAAACCAAGAGAGAGTTGTACCCGAGAGGAGCGTCCCAATAAGGCCTACTTGAGAGGCATCATCTAGATAACGCTCTCGTTGCATTCGAATGAAGAGATGCACTTGTTGGAGAAAACCTCTAAACTTTGATCTAGTCCCATCAAATTTTTTAGGCATGCTGACCTTTGGCTCCTTCTTATGTTGTTGAGAATAGCTGGTTCTTGCATCTTATTCTTGATGTGTGCTTGTCTCTTGAAGCTCTTGAATTTGACGTTGAAGATCTTGCAACGCCGGTCCCAAGATTAGGGGTTGCCCTGCTTGAAGTTGAGCATTACTCTCGCGAAGTTCTTATAACTGAGCTTGGATGCTTTGCAATGCGTTGATGACACCTTCCATCATCCGTTCCTATGAGGAAATCCCTCTTCTAGTTCTTATGTTCAAGTCTTGTCCTCGCAATTAAGCCTTGTCTTGTACTCAAGTAATGTAATCCAAGTCTTGTATCTAGCTCTCTTAATAATTTAAGCTTATCATCAAGTCCAAGTTCTTGTACATTGCCTCCTTTTGCTCTCTTGCTCTATACTTTTTCTAGGTTCTTCTGGAGAAGGTTAGAACCTTCTTGATCCTTCTAGTTCTTCTAGAACCTTCTGGATCCTTCTTCAACTTTCGAGAGCTTTCCAAAAACTTCTAGATTCTTTCAAAATCTTCTCCAAGCTTCTATAAACTTCTTGATCCTTCTAGATCCTTCTTCAACTTTCTAGAGCTTTCCAGGAACTTCTAGATTCTTCCGAAATCTTCTCCAAGCTTTTAGAAACTTCTAAAATCTCCTTGATACTTTTAAAACCTTCTAGAATCTTCTATATACTTCTAGATTCTTCTAGAGCCTTCTAGTGATGATGTAGGCGATGACACAGGTGATGATGCATGCAACGACTGACTCTTCAAGCATCCATGACAATAGGCTCGCACAGCCTCATAGTTTCTCGGCAATAGACTAACTTCTCTAGTTGAGAAGTGCTGAGACGATTGCGGATCTTCGTATGTATCAAGAAATAAGCCCTCCAGTTGCACTCACATGCACCAGTTGAGCAATTCTATAGCAATGAGCATTGAGATTTAATATATGGCAATAGTAAGTACTAAGTACATTGTACAAAAACTATAAGTCTCAAGATTTTCAATTACATGTGAAAGTACTCGTAAGGCCAGATGTGTAAGCGTTGGAAGACATTGTCTCCCATAATTCTGCCACCATGTAAGAGGAAACGTGGTAGCCTCTGGCCTCAACACCACAACTCTAGCAAAGGATGGTCCTAGATTGTTCATGAAGCTGATCATCTCTGCATCAATCTCCAATTGATTGTCAATGTCATACATCATATTGATATAATCATCCTTGAGCTTCAAGAGACTCCTCTCATGGAAAAGCTATGGTGTCTTGTAGAAAGGATAAAGCAATGCAGCCATCCCATGAATGGGACGACTCATGAAAGTCCATCTCCTTTCTACAATGGCCATGATGTCATCTCGACTGAAATTTTCAGCAATAAAACAAAGTTGAATTGGCAAATTCAAATGACAACAAGAAGATTTGCAATGAAAGCAATAATCGTTTTCAAAGAACAAGTACTTATCAGTTCTGTGTCAAAGACTTGCACTTTGTAATATATCTCTTCATCTCCATGAAGAGATGATAGACTAACCCCAATGTAGAGCCCTCCATGTCTGTGACTCAAAGAAGCACATACACTGGCTGCAATGCCACTGTCAAACTCTGAACCTGTGTCCAAAAGGACTCATCGAGCACCCGTCGATGTATGTATCTAGTGGGCTCCGTCTGCGAGTGATGCATCGATCTCCACTTCGGGCCCACGAATGTCTGAAGAAGTGGATCCCTCAATTTGAAGAGTCTCTGTAGCACTAAATACATATAAGCAAATATGATCTTCGAGGGCTGCACCATGTCAAGTGTACTGTGGCTCATGAAGATAGCTAAAGCTTGATGTTTCTTGCGAAAAAAGGTGGTCATCTTAGTGGCATCTGTAACAATAGGCAATACCCAAGGCAACTTGCCTATATCCTCCATAAGTAAGTCAAAAGGCATTGTCAACCACAACCTGTACCACGTTCTCTAGCCCAATATCATCAATAGCTTTCTTGATGTGCCCAAAGATAAACTCACCACTAATGCACTCCCCGGCCTTCCTTGCATCCACAACGCGCAAGAAGTATGTGCCAAGACAAGACGACACAAGAATATTAATGATGTGCCACCTACGAACATCACTCCAGCCATCTAATATGATGGTTCACCCAAACTGCTCCCAACCAGCCTTGACCGGGACCAGAGCCTTATCTATCAAAGCCTTCTGCTCATCAAGCATTGTAGTGCGCATCTTCTTATACTCCACCCTTGACCATGAATATGTGTGGCCAACATCAGCTATAGCCCGGACCATCCTCTTCCATTGCTCAGTCCTCAAAACATTGAAGTAGATGTTGCACTCAACGAGAGTGCGAGCAATCTCCATCTCAGCCACCTTTTGACGCTCCTTCACCCAAGAAAGAGAGTTCACACACGAAGGCAAGATGCTTGGCCTGTGTGCATCAATATCACCTCCATCTTCCTCCTCCTACACAACTCGAGCCCTCTTTCTATTGGAACCAGCAGTGGGCTGCTCCTCTTGAACCTCGGAATATGAACCACCAAAATCCCCAATAAGAGCATCCTATGTGTGATGTCCACTTGTTTTTTTTTGGTGTTGGTAGTTCCAAAAAATTATCTGCAATCAGCTTGTCCCTAATATCCCGTCGAACGTTTTTGCACCCTCCATAATTGTTGGTCGTGCCAATGCCTGTCAGGTGTTTGATGACACGAGAAATTGTACTCGTGAGCTGAAAATTGCAGTACTTGCATTGCCATTGTCGAGTGCCGGAACCCGCTTGGCCTGGAGTGTTGATAATGCGGATGCATTGGTATGCTCCTTCCAGTACGGGTTGCATGGCTTAGGCATGATGATTCTATTGCAAACAATAAGACAGACACGAGAGAGAGAGAGAGAGAGAGAGAGAGAGAGAGAGAGAGAGAGAGAGAGAGAGAGAGAGAGAGAGAGAGAGAGAGAGAGAGAGAGAGAGAGAGAGAGAGAGAGAGAGAGAGAGAGAGAGAGAGAGAGAGAGAGAATTTACTCGCACACTGTTTCTCTGCAATTTCTGTGCAGTGAAGAGATTCTGCAACAACTGGTTACTGGTTACTGCTCTTACTGCTCAAAAGCCTTAAAAGTATAACCCAAAAACTAATCGCCTAGGCCTTGCAAACCCCCCAGCCATGATAAAAGCCGAACATTTTTTTTATAAAAAAACCATCATATGGATCGTTTCGTACGGTACAGATCCGTGTAGAACATCCATACATTACGAATCGATTTCGGACGTACGTGTTGATCCAACGGGCAGGGAGCATTGGTTGCCCTTGATATTGTCCACTTCTCGTTTTATGTTGCATATGGTTGGCTTCCATGCATGCACAACCAAGCTTACGAGGGGGGTGTGTAAGGAGCCTGAGAATTGGACCCCGTTAAGCTAAACATGAGGTCTTTCATATCGACAAGCGACAAATAGAACTGTATGACTAGTGAAACTATAGGAGGTGGGAAGACAAGAAAAGGTACTACATTGAGTTCTAACCTCTCATTCATGTAGGTGTCTCGTCTAAGTGTACAACCCAAAGAAGACTATACTGATAAGCTAACTAAATGTAGAACCATATGATTATCTAAACTCTTCATTCTACACCAAACATATTGCATAAACTACAAAATTGTGATACGAAAGTATGGTGGAGAGTTGGCACTGCGTCTCTCCAAGAATTATAAGAAATGGAAGTTGAGCTCGGCGTGCAATCCACCCTACAACATGGGCATAAAAATTTACAACGAGGTAACATATATGGTCAGCTATTACCTCCATGTAAGTCAGCTATTAAGTTTTAAGTTTCTTTAAGTTATTATGATATTGCCATAGATAGTGAAGGGACTCCAAGGTTTCTAGAAGGAAGATGACTCTCTTTCTACGAGTTGACTCTTTGTGAGTCTATATATCTGGTCATCTTCTTGGCTTGACTAAAAAGCTATAGCTTAACATGATAGGAAAATCGCCTCATAATTATGATGATTGAAATATAAGCTCCCATGTAAAAGCTACAAGTATTACAAAAGCCCTGCAACAATGAGGGTCATATTCCAACGATTAATACTCGGTCATTTCTCGCCATCTCCCTATTTCTTTTGTTTGTGTAAATTTGTATAATTATCTGTTCTGTGTCAAAGGATATGTTTCAAATATCTCTTTTCTGCGTTTGTGATGCATTCTTTTGTTTGCAAGCAAGAGAGTGAGTGAGTGAGTGAGTGAGTAAGTGAGTGTTATCATTTTAATCGATTGCAAATGTTTCTCAAGTACATTGTTTTTGTGAGGTAGGAAGGCAAGTTTGATGCTAAAAATGATTTTGTTTCCACAGTAGAGGGAGAAAATGTTGTATTACAATGCCTTTTTCCCCATGTTTAAGAGGCACGGTTGCCATCCATAAACCATAAGTATGATATGAGACTTAGTCTAAACTAGCTAGAAATCTTGTGAAAAGTACCCGACTAATCGGGTCCACCCGTCCATAGACATAGATCCATTAGGATACTAGTCTCCCACTTTCCACACCGCACTCACCCATTCTTCTTGTTTTGTAATTACTACCACGTTGTTTTATATATACAAAAAATGTTCTTTTATTGATTCCAGGCGCAGGTTCTTTCACCTGCCCTTCAAACATCACCAAAGTAATTCTTTCTCAAACATGATCTAATGAAGACAATCCTATAATTTAACAAAAAATGAATCTTTCAATTATGTTTAGGAGTTGCCTCTACCCGCAGACTTTCTCTGTCTAACCAACAGAGCCTTTGCAAAGGATTTTACTTATATGCTAATCGCGAAATGCGCAAACTTCCCCAGTTGCTAACCACAAGGGAACATCTCGCTAACCGCAAGGCATCCTACTAACTGCAAGAAGGAAAAAGAGAGCTGATAACCTCAGCTTATTCTCCGTTAATTGCAGAATCACCTTGCTAATCGTGAGTTCCATCTGGAAACAAGATATTCTTTCAACAATTGTTTTCTTTAAGTGATTTTTCAAACATGATTAACTAACTTCCAATATCAAATGATACAGTTTATCATACAGTAACCATTAACCTAACAATTCTTTCTCTGCTCTATGAAATCATATGCTTGTTTCTTGTGATATAATCACGTTTCTTGGACAATTTAAGGGAATTCCTAGGCTTGACTTACCGGTCATCATGTATAATGATGCAGAATTATAAATTCATCTTACCGGATTAGCAACACGTTCAGCTACCTCTCGTGGTTGAGGTTGAACGGCTTCCACTTCTTCTGCAGTTGATACCTTTGCTTGAGCTACATTTGGAGTAGTTGATGCCTTCTTTTGCACCTTTCTTGGAGGTGGAGCGGCATGAGCGTCCTTCGAGCTTTGAGTCACTTGCATTGGGGCCATCGTATTGTGAAAGAGAAGGGGGGGAAGTGAGAAAGAGAACTCAAGAATTTGAGGGGCAGCACAATGATGGTAGAGAAAGAGTTAGAGATGGATCAAAGGTAAGAGCTTGAGGGAGAGAGGTTGAGGTGGATAAGGTAACTCCGAAGTCAAGGCAAGAGTGATTTCGCTTCTGAGAACTTCTATGTGTGTCAAAAGTGAAGAGAGAGGGGTCTTTATATAGGCTCTCAAGGCCAAAATCAAAAGCTAAGAATAGCAAAAAGTAGAGAGATAAGTTCGCGCACGTTTGTGGCTTTTTTTTTTGCGTACATGCATCCTAATGCGCAATTTCTAGTCTTTGATTTTAAAAGAACCTTGGCTTATAAGAAAAGAAGCTCTAAACTTGACTTACTTCTCTGTCCTCTCTAAAAATACTCATTCTTTCCTAAAAATACTCGTTCTCTTCTAAAAATACTCCCCTTTTCCTAAAAATACTCCTTCTTTCTTGAGGATCAACTCTTATCTTTAGAAATAGATTTTAGGCTTAAGTTTTTAATATCAACCTATTATTTCCACGTGAATAAGAGCCATAATAAATAGTTCCAAAGTTCGATTTTACGGTCTGATTGTTCCGTTGGAACGCTCTATGACTCAATAAAATACGAACCTTAAACATTTTTGCAAGGTAAATGAAATAGTTTTTATTGAATAATGTTGGGTACATTACAAAAAAGAACTAACAATCTTTCGTCTTGCGATAATAGGATATCTCTCGATGTATTGCTTGAAGAAAAGCTAAGCTCCCTTCACCTTTTTGTTCTCTTTCTGCTAAAGGCATAGATTTGGAAAACTCTGTTATACTTGATCCCCCTCTTTGAGAATTCCTCTGCAAAAGCTGCTCGATGTTTGGAAAATATCTTCTATTTGATGGTTGGAACTATGTCAATGTTGTTCCTTTCATAGTTAACCAAAATCTTTTGTATTAAGTGTGAAAATCTGCTACTTGTTCAGCTCTTAAGACTTGCTTAAAGAGTGAAACATGTGCATAAGGATCCCTTGACCCATTGTACTTTTTGGCAACACACACTTTGCCACTTGGAATGCCCGCATTCATTGTGTTTTGGCTACCACCGGGGCTACCGTCATCATTACTCTAGGTTCTCCTAAAACAACATCTCTAGCTTCATATTACACTAGGAACTCTTGTTGGAGTTATCTCCGTAACTCTCTCATCAGGTCAAAAATCCCTTGCTTCAATCCAGGTTTTTGGAACCTCTCATAGTATGGATTATGTTTAGAGCATCAATTCCTTGATGAGTGGTCATTGGAACGCTCAAATTTAAGGATCCCAACGATCTCATTACAAAAAATTGTGGTCAGCTAAATGAATCTTTCACCCTGGTTCTAACAGGACTTGCTCTCGTTGTTTCAGGCCTTCTCTCTAATACACTTGTTCATACTGATGGAGTGGTCCACCAAAGAATGTATATCTCTCCAACTCCTTTGTGGTCTATAATAGAGTATCTTCTCCCATACTTATCAATCTTGATCACATGGGTATCTCTGCCTTCTTCGTATGTAAAGACATACAAGCATTTTTGCTCCAATAACTCTCTAACGTAGGGCTCATTGTACTTATAATAGAGCATCTGCTCTCCGTTATCATACTTATACAACCCCCCATGAGTGTTATTTGTGTTGACTTGAGTCGCCTCATTCACTCGCCTTAGCTTCGCACTAGGAATGTCTAGCCTTGGCGGCTTGTCTTCAGGCTCCACGTCAACTTTGTCCTTGGTGCCTGTCAATCCCCATTTGTCCACAATATAGGGATTTTGATGGTCCTACCCCCATGTTGGTTCCCACTCACACTCTTGAACCCTTCAGCCATGTAGGTGTAAGATCTCTCTAAAGAAGTATCAAAAAGATTTTCTTCTAGAATTGGCTCTACGGTCGACTATGGTCTCTGATTAACACTCTCTTCAGTGGAAATGTGACTAACCCGATCTCCTACACCAAGGTTTCCACTATGATATAGTATGCTTGACCGCAAATACATCAAGAAAAACACTATTTCAAAACCTTGACTGGTTATCTCTTTGGTTGCTTTCAAATCCCCAAATTGAAGTCACTTTGAGACCCACATTCTATCCCTTGCAATTTGTACAAAAACCACTTGGTTGCTATGAGTTTATAGTCGCTTTGTTAGTCAAATCTGAAGTCAACAAATTTTTATTGCACTTTTGGGTAAAATTTCAATTTTGCTTATAGAATCCACAAATTAAGTTCAAATTCAAATTTAGAAAGACCACTAGGCTCTTTGTGACTAGCTCTACCTATGGTACAAGTCTGACCAGCCTGCCCTTGGTGTACTAATCTTAGATGCATGCTTTTGTGTGATTTGGACTAGTTTAGGTCACTCAAAAGTCAAACCCTTGGTCTATCTTGGCAGTTTTTGGTTTTGAGCTAATTTTACCCTTTTTGACCCACTTTTTGAACTTTTCTGGCTTCCTTGCTTTTGAAAGTATTGCTCACAATTATCTCTGCTACAAGCTGGTATAGTCTCTGTCCAAAAACTTAGAAAAGATACATGGATCACGATCCATGTTCCATAAGATCTGAACTTGGAATTTGGCATGCTAGTTACTTATATTGCCTATAGTCTAGTCCCAAAGCTTCTTTGGATTTGGATCACTTTTTGCCAATCAAAAGTGGAATTTTGTGTCTGCCTTGCGATTTTTGACTAGTTTCCAATGTTTGGCACTTTTGACCAACTTTTTTCCAATTTTTTGTTCGATGTGCCTTTTGGGAAAGTTGTTCCAAATTGTTAACTTTAAGCGTCATTCTTATTTATTTGTATTGAGTCATGGTGAAGCTTGTCAATTCCACATGTGTAGTCATGGGTGATCGTCGATGATAGGCGCACACCAAATTTCATAGAGAGAGAGAGAGAGAGAGAGAGAGAGAGAGAGAGAGAGAGAGAGAGAGAGAGAGAGAGAGAGAGAGAGAGAGAGATGATATATTTGACTTTCGGTCAAGTGTGGGCGTCGATATGTGGATGGGACAATCCACATAAGTGGTTTGTAACCTAGTTTTTGGTCATTCTCAAATATATGGTGATTGCTCTTGCTCCTCATCTCTTGTGTTATGTGTGGAGTGAGTACGAGTGAAGATATGACAACAGCAGGGGGTTGAGCAGCGGTAGCGAGCTCCCTCTTCACTGCAGCACAGACTTCCTTCATTGACAGATGCATAGAGGTGAGTGACGCACTCGACTACATCTATGAGTTTACCTACATTCAAGTTGTGTGTTTGTAGACTCAATGGCTCACACACAGCATACAACAAGTCCCCTTACGTTATTTGAAAACTAACCAAAATATATATGTGTGTACAAATATGGCTAGTTCATCATAGTCATCCACTCCTACTTTTGGTGAGAGATATCCTCTTTACCTTTCTCAATTGTTTCACATGATCTACCCTGTACTTATCTCAAAATGGGACATGGTATCTAGTCTAGCATGTGAGGAAAATTTTGAAGAGTTAGAATGGCTGATGCGTCTATTGACCACAAGTGATCTCTATGCAATAGAGGATATTGTCCCATTGGCACAGGCTTGCCCCTTTGCACAAAATGACTACCCGGATGGTAGCATTCTTGATTAGTATACATGCATAAGAATATGAAGAAGAACCAAGAGATGACAGTGAGGAAGCCTATGGTCTCACCACTGAGGATAACTATAGTTATCTTGATGATGAGGAAGAGGCCTAGCCTTAGGACTCCAACCAATCTATACAATATCATGTTCCCTTGATCCTATAGTGTGGTGCAAAAGATAGGTTAGGATTTTCTATTTTGTTTTGATTCTATTCAATAGAGGGTAAGTGCCGCTTCCATTGATGTGCCTCCTATAGGTATTTCCTATTGTTTGCTAGTTTTGTACAAGAACGTATTGCAGTAGCTCGGCTTTCAAGCATCGTGCAATCTTTGCCATATCCACTCATCAAATTGAGCATGATGGTCAACACAAAACAAGTGTTTCTTGACCATTATTATTGTTTGTTGTCTTTTCTAACATCCATGCTTGCCTGCCTTAATCATGATTGGTAACAAAGTATTTAACATATTTGCTTAGTACTTACTTTATAGTTTTATGTCATACTCCCTTGTCTAGGTTTATTAATCAAGAATTCTGACTAAGCTACTTTAACCACGGTAGAATGTTAGAGATCTTCTTTTAATATCGTACAACATTCTTGATAATTCTTAATAGCTACTTAGTGTTCCTAATCCAATATTACAAAGCATTGTGTGCAGTGTGTCAATGCTTTCTAGTGGCCTTACTTTACATTTCTCCTTATCTTAGACATTATAAAGAAAATTTCCATTGTGATGAGCCTAGGGAGCGTAACAATGTCAAAATGACCCCCCAAAGATACAATCAACACAGCCACTTTAAAAAAAAAAAACAAAAAGAACAAAGGAGCTAAAAAAACAATTTAGGCTATATGTGGCAAAATATCTATACGTCCCCATTTTTGCAACCTATTACTTTCTCTCTTGACTGTTCATTTTGATACAATCAAGGGTTCACTCCCTATTGAAACAGTTATAGGCCCACATGGTAGGGTTTTGTTTGGCACATGTTGTTATTCAGAAACGTGAAATATGGTTTAAGAACTCATGGAATTCAGTTTAACCAATGTAAAACAAGGTTTATGAGGGTCCTTCTCACTCATTTTGCTGAGTGTTTCCGGTTATCTTCACATCATTATATGAGGCATATTCCATATGTGGAGAATATGAGTCTCTGGGACTGACACTGTGCCTTTTTCTTAATACATGTCACATTTGAGTCCCCAACTGATGATCGAATACATTTAGACCACTTTGAGCACGTAGTATCAGGAACAATTCCAATGGCTAGAATTTTTTGGGTACCAAGTAAGACTTGTTAATGCTACAAGTATTGTTAAACAACATTAACATATGGTTGTTTACGAATATATCAAGGTTATGTTCTGTTAATGAAAATGTTTCATTGTTTGTACCCAGATGTGATTCATTTTTACATTCTATTATGGTCCAAATGGTTTAGCAAGGCTTTCAAGTGATTGTAGTGGGAAGTGTTTAGTCTCGGTCCACACATCTATTTACACATTTTAGTCCCTCCTCTTCCATGTATGCTATGAGCATAACATCCACCATAAATATTGGCAACTAAAGGAGATTATTCGGGTGCTTCACAGGGAGTTGGAGAGTGTTGATCGACGTGTGACGAGGTCATGCGCACGAGCTTTGGCTATTCCTCTGCGTGAGCGTGCTCCAGACCCAGATAGTGCTCGAAGGGAGAGCATTCGTACAGGGAAGCTTTCTGTTTGTTCTTCTTGGAAACGGGCAAACGAGGCTGCTCGTCTCATTGAGGCTTCGACAGAGGCAATAGAGGATGATCTACATGTGGCATAGGTGTCCGTGATGGCAGAGCCAAAGTACAACGAAGAGGGCAATGTCCTGACGGATGGGCACTTGGTCTCTTCAACAGAGTCTTCATCTGCATCTAATGATGATTTTTGAGGATGGGGCGATGATGGGCTAGCTTTGAGCTAGCTATTTAGTGCTTTCTACTACTATACAGACAGACTTTTTGAGTAGGATGGTTTTATTTATGACCTTTGTACGCTCTATGATGAGACTTTTGTTATGGTGTGGGCCTTGTAGGCTATCACCGATGGTACTTTGTCATTTGATGTTTTCAGCATTGAACCAATGCAATCCAGACCCAAGCTGACATAACCTAGAATACAATACTTTTGTTGTGTAACGCCCGCCCGCCCGCCCCCCCCCCCCCCCCCCCCCCCCCCCCCCCCCCCCCAAAAGAGTGATGGGCAGGCATCCAGCCTCAAAAAGCCCTCATGTTTAGCCTAATGCCAAGTGGAACGTTGATGAGTAGCCTAAACATTTTGGCAAGAGGTCCGAGGTCCAACACTACTGTGGTAACACCATTTTCTTGTCTTTTCGCTTCAAGAAATCATGAGCTCCCCACAGGCTCAGACAACAGGGCCGTTCCGCAGACAACACGTTCAGTTGAAGAGAAGGAAGAAGAAACGATGGAGAGCTTGTACGTGACCACACAAACATGTGATTTTTCCACAGAAGAAATCATCTTCACCATGCGTACATGCATGTTTTGAGCTGGGGCCTGAAGCTCAAAAAGGCTACCCGATGTAACAAACATGGGTTACGCACAGCATGTATCCGACCGGCTTGCTTTTCGAAGTGTAGAGTCCTGGAATTCTTATATCACTGACCTTTTAAAATGCCATAGGGAAATTGATGCTCTCGCAGCATATCAGAAAATGCCAAAAGATAATTCAGTGTGGTTGAGTGAGCGTACTTTTGTCTCATTGTTAAAGGCATGCAGACACCTCAATAATTCAGAGAGAGGAATGGAGATACATGAACATGTTTCAAAGTTGGGGCTCCTTGAAAGAGATCTTTATGTCAGCAGTTCGCTGATGGATATGTACGTCAAGTGTGGTATGCTTGTCAAAGCGGAGCAAGTGCTTCATGGGCTTCCCATACGAAACGTTGTCTCATGGACCACTTTAATAGCAGGCTATGTTGATAATGGGCATTGTGAAAAGGCACTGGAGTGTTTGAGGCAGATGATATCTGAGAGTGTCCCCCCAAACACACTCACATCTGTTCATTGTATAAGAGCTTGTTGCAGTTTAAGTGACTGCGACCGTGGTGATGTCGTACATGTTGAGATTGCAAGGTATGGCTTGCACGAGAACCTTTTTGTAGGAACCTCTTTGGTGGACATGTATGCCAAATGTGGCTCACTCAACAAAGCATGGCAAGTCTTTGAAAAACTTGAAGATCGCAATGTGGTCTCATGGACTGCATTAATTGCTGGATATGCAGAACATGGGAATGGTGAAGGAGCACTCAGTTGCTATGAACATATGTTACTCGAGGGTGTTATTCCCAATGCTGTCACCTTTGTTTGCAGCCTAAAGGCATGTGGTTTGGCTGGGGCTATCGCCAAGGGCCAAGAGTTACATGCCAATATTGAGAGGCATGGTTTGCTGGGGCAAGACCTCATGACTTGTGTCACTTTGGTTGACATGTATGCAAAGTGTGGATGGCTTGCTAAAGCTCAGCAAGTGTTTGACAATCTTATCAATCGTAATGTGGTTTTGTGGAACGCACTTATTACAGGATATGTTGAGCACAAGCATGGTGATAGAGCTCTCCATTGTTTTGAGCAAATGCAGCTTGAAGGTGTCTCTCCAGATTCAGTCACCCTTCTATGCTGCCTGAAAGCCTGCAGCCACCTAAGAGCCTTAGCCAAAGGCCAAGAACTACATATCGAGGCTGAAAGACAAGGGCTGGTGGAAATTGACCCGAGTATTGCCAATACCCTGGTGGACATGTATGCCAAGTGTGGCTTGCTTACGATGGCTCAGCACGTGTTTGACAAGCTTCCAAATAAAACCTTAGTAGCATGGAATGCATTGATTGCAGGGTACGCTGAACACGCGTTTGGTGAAAAAGTAGTGGAGTTGTTTGAATGTATGCAGCAAGAAAATTTGTGCCCAGATGCTGTATCCTATCTTTGTGGTCTTAAAGCATGTGGTACTATAGAGCATTCAGATAATGGTGCAGACTTGCTTAACCTAGTTTCACAACAGGATTCATCAGCGAGAGATGTTTATGTTGGTAGTACCTTGGTGAGTGTTTATGCTAAGCGAGGCAATCTTTTAAAAGCACAGGAAGTGTTTGATGAGCTTCCTGTTCGAGATGTGGTGGCATGGAATGCACTTGCAGCAGGATATGCAGAACAAGGGTATGGTGAAGAAGCACTCAACTATTTAAAGAAGATGCAATCTGAGGGCTTCCCTCCGAATGCTGTTACATTTCTTTGCAGTTTGAAGGCCTGCAGCAGTATAGGAGCAGTTGACAAGGGCCGAGAGATTCATGTTGAAATTGAAAGACTAGGCTTGTTGGAGAGTGAATTCATTCAAAACACCCTAATAGATATGTATGCAAAGTGTGGCTTGCCCACAATGGCTCATGAAGTCTTTGATAAGCTTCAAGTTCAAGATGTTGTTTCTTGGACTGCACTGATGGCAGGGTATGGGCAACGTGGTGAGGGCAACATTGTTTTCCATATGTTTGATAGAATGGTGGGAACAGGTGTCAAGCCAAACCCAATAACTTTGGTGGTGGTTTTAAGTGCTTGTAACCGTGCTTGTCTGTTTAATGAAAGCCAGAGCTATTTTGAGACTATGAGCAAAAATTATGGCATTACAGATACAATCAAGCATCATGCTTGCATGGTCGATCTTCTTGGTCGGACTGGTTATTTAGATAATGCAATATCAATGGTTCACAAAATGCCATTCAACCCCAACCTTGTGGTATGGCATATCATGTTGGGTGCTTGCAAAGGTTTGGGAAATGCAGGGTTTGGTAATAGAGCTTTTGAACATGCACTAAATTCAAATTTATGATCTTGTGGCTGTAATCGCGTCATCCCTTGCTGATTGAATGGAGTCCCGTTTCGAAAAACCAGAATCAATTAGCAGGTTAGAATCTAGTGAGTTCCGTTTTTTCTGGTTTGGAGCGTGGGTCTTTGTACATGACTTATGGACTTTGTGGGTTTCCTTGCAAGGGCACCCAATTTTGTGAGTTCCATATCACTAACAGAAATGCTCTTTATGTATATGCCTCTAGCTGTAGTAAAGGATTGTACATCAGTTTTCAGCGCAATCAAATCACATGGTCTCAGGTCTTCAACTTTGAGTTGTCCTTGTATGGAAAAAGCCCTTTAATTTAGGCAGTTTGTTGTTGACTTATTGAGCTTCAAATGAAACTGGTGGAATAGCAGAGGCAGCGATTCTTAGACCTAAGAATCCAATCACCATTGATTTTTGGCGTGCTAAAACATGCCCTAGAGAAGGGAGAGGGTGTACAAATGTTGTTGTACATTTATTTAGTTAATGAATATTTATTCTTTCTATCTTTGTGATGCGTATGCCCTGTCACTACCCCATTTTTGTGCTAATTTTTCCTATTTAATGCTTCTTTTAGTGCTAGGCTTCATTATGGCTGAGTCTGCCCTACAACTCTAGAGTTACGAGAGAAATTCAGTACATAGACCTTCGTATTGATGTATGCTCGTTTGTGTGTGTGGCGTTCGTGTGTGGGAGCATATATTGATACCTAGTTCTACACCCACTATTGGGCACTGACGACGTTAATGGGGATGTCGTAGTATCTAGTCAATACTATGCATGATGGTTGGAGCTTATGGTTATATTGTCTTTTGGGTGACTACCATGAGCCTATACACTTTCCTTTCAGGGTGAATATTGGCTTATCCTGGATTTGTCTAGGTTTATAATGGTTCTCTATAAGGGAACCATTATAGAGGGCTTATCCTTGATTTGTCTAGGTATATAATGGTTCCCTATAAGAGCCACATGTGACTTCCTTCACATTGTGTTTTAAAATGCCGAAGTGAGACTTTGCTGTATGTTGGATAGGTAGAGTTTCCTCCTCAGCCTCAAATATTAGGATATCCGTAGAGGGAGGTGGTGAATCCTGCATCTAACCCATCTTATACTGATCTACAGTGCTAGCTTTGCATAGAAGGAATCGATATTCACTTGTTCTTCTAGATTTTTGGGACCAAGTCCTAAGTGCTAGGAATTCTCTCTTCCCCATTATTTGAGGAGTCAGGAAAGGAGAGTTTTTCTTCAAAATTTGTAGCTTGAACATGAGTTTTTGTTTGAGATTCCTTCTCATTTTTTTGGCTGTTTGCTTGAGGTTGTGAGGCCCTTGTCTTACGGATTGGTCTTTATGCAAGTCATAACGAGGCTAAAATTGTATTGCTACGTAAAGAGCTGAAGTCGAAGATTATACAAGAGGAAGATGACATGGACACTTTCCTTGCTGGTATCGAGGATATTAATGGTTTTTGTGCGGGTGAACTCATTTTTGACAGCTCACTTGTGTAGACTGTCCTCGATGCATTGCCAGATTCTTATTAGACTTTTGTCGGTACTTGGAGACTTATGACCCAAGGAAACCCTCAAGCTGTCAAACTTGATGCATTATGCACATTACTATTGCAAGAGCCACTTTCCAGAAAGAACAAAGCTAAACAACATGCAGTTGAACAAGCTTTTGTTATTGCTCAAAGAAAAGTGGTAACAACAATGTAGCCACTTCTCATGGTTTTTCACTGAGTTGCTGCAAATCACCTGTTTGTAATGCTTCTACTAGCATCATCTCGTCTGGGAAGAGAAAGAAGAAGATGCGTTGCCATTATTGCAAGGCTAATGATCACTTGATAAAGCAATGTCCTAAGTTGAAGGTGAAAGAAGCCAAGAAGAAAGAAGTTGAATCCACTATAAGAAAAGCTATTGTAGAATCTTTTGGAAAAGGAGATTGTGATGGTGGTGTAGATGCAATGCAAAGTGTACTTATGATCCTTCTCTCCATGATGCATGTATGTCAATTGTTGCAGATTCACATGTGTGGTACTTTGATAGTGGTGCTACAAAGCACATTACTTCACATCGTGACTTATTTACCTCTCTTGAGGCTATCTCTCGTGGGAATACGGTCACTTGTGTCAACAATGCCTCTTATCCAATCAAGGGAGTTGGAAAGATTATGCTAACTATTATGAATGGCAGTTCTTTCGCACTTGTTGATGCAGTTTATGAACCATGGATTAAAAAAAACCTTTGTTTGTATTTGCACTTGACAAAGTTGGTCTTGTTGTCAAATTTGAGAACGAAAGATGTATAATTCATGATCTTAGTTTTGGTGATGAAATAGTTGCAGCTTGCATTTTATGAGGTGGAGGGATGTATAAGCTCACTTTGTATGACAAGTGTGGGCAAAATTTTATAAATGTAGTTATAGATTCAAAGGCTGTTTCAGATGCAAAACTTTGGCATGCATGTTTTGAGCATATGAATTTTGTCAGTTTACTGCGTTTCCAGAAATTTGATATGGTTGCTTCTTTGCCGCTCTTGAAGCACCTTCTAAGCATGTTTGTGAAGGTTGTATTTTAGGTAAGATGCAGTGTTTGAAGTTTCCAAAGGATGGTTCAATAAGGACTACATGCAGGTTACAACTTGTGCTAAGTGATATTTGTGGGTCTATGCAAACTCCATCCTTAGGCAATTACCTATACTTCATGACTTTCATTGATGATTACTCCAGGCATACATGGGTGTATCCGCTTAAAGCTAAGTCTGAAGTGTTCTTGTGCTTCAAGCAATTTCTCGCTATGGTTAAAAATGTCTTTTAATGTACTATGGACATCCTCCGTTTAGATCGAGGGGGGAAGTATATGACTCACGAGTTTAATGTAATTCTGGCTAATCGTGGGATAAAACACTAATGTACAGTGCGGTATACACCTCAGCAAAATGGTCTTGCGGAAAGAAAAAATAGGCCACTTATGAAAGTGGCACGATGTACGGTCAAGAGTAAATCTTTGCCGCATTTGTTTGGGCTTGAGGCTATAATGTGTGCTACTTAAGTACTTAACATGTGTCCTATGAAAGCATTACAGTCTATGACTCCTTATGAAGCATGCTGTTTAGCTTATGCTTTGGTGCTACAAATGCAACACAAAAAATTGGATGATAAGGCTGTTAAATATATTTTTGTTGGTTACAGTACTGAAATCAAAGGTTACAGGTTATACCATCCACAAACAAAACCAATCTTGGTTGCAAGAGATTTGTGTTTGTGGAAGATGTTGTTCAACTTTTGTTATCATGTACCATAGACAGTAACGTAAGCTCATAGGACATTTATGACACTTTGTTGCCTCTTTTTAATGGTCAAAACTTGAATGTAAATTCCATGCAATCAGAATATGATGCACTTATAGAAAATGACAGATGAAATTTATGTAATTTGCCTCTTGGCAAAAAGGCCATTGGTACAAAGTGGGTTTACAAGTTGAAACGTAAGCCGGATAGTGAGATTCATCGCCACAAGTCTAGACTTATTGCAAAAGGTTATGCACATCCGAAAAGCATTGATTATGAAGAGACTCTTGCTCCCACTTATCGTATGACTATTGTTCATTTTCTATGTGTATAAGCAGCTCAATTTGGATGGAATGTACATCAATCAGACAGTGTTACTGCTTTCTTAATTGGTGATATATTTGAGGAAATTTATGTAACACAATTTCGCAATGTTGTCAAGAAAGGACAAGAACATAAAGTGTGCAAATGTAAGAAGCTTTGTATGGGTTGAAGCAGTCTCCGCTTGCTTGGTATGGAAGATGACACTCAAAGTTTGGTTAAACAAGGCTTTTGTAACAATCCAATTGAAAGCAATTTGTTTGTCAAGCGTGAGGGTGATGTATTTCTCATTGTCGTTCTATATGTAGATGATTTGCTGATTACTAGTACGCATGAGACAAACATCGCTAAATTTAAGGCTGATTCGACTACCTCTTTTAAGATGAAATACTTGGGGCTTTTGCATCGTTACTTGGGCATACAATTTAAGCAGTGTGATGGAGGTATTGTTTTGTTTCAAGCAAGATAATAGAGAAATTACTATGTAAGTTTGGATTTGAGGACTGCAGACCTATTGCTACTCCTATATAAACATGTTTAAAATTGACTCTTCATGATGTTGGGGATCCTGCTGATGTTACCCTTTATCAGAGTGTTACTGAATGCCTTATTTGTGTATGCAATACAAGGCCATATATTCATTTTGCAGTCTCACATGTTAGCAAATTTATGCATAGCCCACAATCTAAGCATTGGTAGGCTGTCAAGAGGATCTTTCACTACTTGAGTGACACTTTACATCTTGGATTGTTTTATCCCAAGGGGAGGTCTTTGCCGCTAGATTTGCATGCTTTTTCGGACTCAAATTGGATTGATTGTTATAACACACAAGTGTCCACAAGTGATTTTTGTTTCATGCTCGACGGTTCATGCATATCATGGTTGAGCAAGAAGCAGCCTATTGTGGACACTCTCATTTTGATGCAAAAGTCAGATTCAGAGAACTCCAAGATGTTCATAGATTTCAGTGGAGCCAGGTATTGCAAGCTCAAAAATGAAGTGCAGATAGAAGTGCAAAAGATTGATCCAAGTGGTTATCCAACAACCTGCATAAGCCAGCAAAGCATCCTTTTAGTGTATATGCAATCAGGGTCATTGTACATGAATTACAATGGTCAAATATATTGTCGAGAGCCAGAATTGCAAGATCCAAAAGATCAGCCAATTGAAGCCAATCTAATTGAAGAACCGAACCAAAGACAGTACAAAGGTCAAGATGGAGCAGTCTATAGCTTGATGTTTAGTGTTTTAAAAGAAGATGCCGACAATTTGGCAAGCATAGAAGCAGAAACTTCTCAGCTAGAGCTTGACATGACAGAACCAAATGAAATACCACCAGTCATGGCCTATTGCTCAGATTGTGGATGAAAAGGTGAAAATTTTTCTTAAGATTGTCCAAGAAATCCAGACAACAAGGACACATCAACCACCAAGAAAGGTACAAAGAAAATTGGAAATGTGAATATCGATGTAAGTACATTTAACTCATCACTTTTAATGCAATCAGATGATTCTGCATTATCATTAGAAGCACCAGTAAAAACACTACAAGTTCAAAGTCAACATAAAGATGCACATGCACATGAAAAGCTTAATTTTGATCCTTTGAACAACAAATTCCTGCATGAATTTGGTCAAGGTGCCTAGATGCCACCGAATGTTGAAAAGACTATTAGATTTGCAAATGATTTTGCATCCAATGCCACAAGAGTGCAATCATTCACGAGTCTAAGGGACACATCAACCAGAATGTTGTTAGCATTGTATGGCACACATAATTCATATGCACACTATGTAGACAAAAAAGGGCACCTGTACAAAAAGGATCAACCATTGTTTGAACGGCCCACATACCAACTCATAGAAGTGCGTCCAGTGATAGATAAAAAAGGATGGTTCATTTCAGAGGAAAGAATCTACTATAGCCCATCCTCTCTAGAGCTTCACTCAAAAATCTGTTCAGAGCCAAACTCTCTTCCATCGAAAATCAAGCTTCAATGTTGTGACCAAACGAGCATATACTTTGACCAAAACAGTCGTAGATATAGACGAGAGTCTAGCATCTATGATGCCATGGGTCCTGAAGTCAATTCAGACACAAATCTTGAGAAGATCAAGTACAACATTACCAGTGAAAACAAAGAAAAAGTGTCAATGAAGTAAAGCTAGAATTTCAGTTAGACAAGAACCTCATGTCTTTTCGCACTTGGAAAAGATGTGGCCAACCACAACTGGAAGATTCTCATGAACTTGTGAGCATATAAGGAGACAAACGAGCAGAATACTAGGGAATCATCTCCACCACCATTGAAGTAAGTTCACAGATCATCATAGCTCAATTCCATGTGATCACAACAAAAGATATGCCAGAGGAAGTCATAATGGGAATGCCAATGGCCCAAAAGGTCCTAGAGATACAAAGTTCAATGAAGATGCAATTTTCAGAGACAACAAAGAATTAAGACCAAGAATGGTCACCCATGAACGATAGCACAAAGTCCTCAAGCACAGTTAGAATGGAGACTGATATCAAAGTAGATCTTATTGAAAATGATTCATCTCCATTGAACAAAACTTCAGAAGAGATTAAAGCAAATAGGGAAATAGCAAGTGCAGCTCAAACAGAGCAAAGAGCAACCACGATAACTATTGAGCAAAGGATGCCACCAAAGCCAGAAGTTAAGAAGAACAAGGTTGTAGACAACCAAGAAGCAACAGGAAGTCCAAAGATCAATCACTCATTGCTAGTAGAATCAGCCGATGAAAAATTAGAAAACAGAGTCTCAAGTCACCTTTCATAGAGACACATTTAGATCAAGACGAGACCTTAACAAAAGCAGGACATAAATCTTCAATAGAATCTCCAATGAGAATAGCTGTAGTTCTCAGTAGCACAAAAGGAGCAAGTGTCAGATGCAATGCTCTAGTGGATAAAGAAGCAAAGTGCGATATGATTGCAGAGAACATCCAAAGGATCCTCCAGCTCACTCCATGCAAGCATGATAGCAAAACAATGCTAGGCATGCACACAGGTCAAAAAGACATGGTTGCTATTCTTAGAATCTAAAAGCATGAAGAGCAGGTAAAGTTTCAAATAAAGCCTTCAAAAAAAATGCTTGTAGATGTCATCCTTGGATATCAATGGTTAAACCAACACAGGGCCTACATAGACAATACAGTTCAGGGAGTTGGAAAGATTGTGCTCACTGCTACTAATGGCAGTTCCTTCACACTTGTTGATACACTTTATGTACCTGGGATCAAGAAGAATCTCTTGTCTGTATCCGCACTTGCTAGACTTGGACTTGTAGTCAGATTTGTGGATGACAGATGTACAGTTCACGATCTCAGTTTTGGTGATGAAATTGTTGCATCTGGCCTTTTGTGTCGTGGGATATATAAGCTCACTTTGTATGAAAAGTGTGGATAAAATTTTGCAAATGCTGTTGCAGATTCAAGGGCTATTTCAGATGCAAAACTTTGGCATGCACATTTTGGTCATATGAATTTTGCTAGTTTGCTGCGTTTGCAGAAATCTGATATGGTTGCTTCTTTGCCGCCTCTTGAAGCACCTGTCAAACATGTTTGTAAAGGCTGTATTTTGGGTAAGATGCAGCGTTCTAAGTTTTCAAAGGATGGTTCAGTTCGGGCCACATGTAGGTTGCAGCTTGTGCATAGTGATGTTTGTGGGCCCATGCAAACTCCGTCCTTGGGCAATTACCTGTACTTTGTGACTTTCATTGATGATTACTCCAGGCATGCATGGGTATTTCCGCTTAAAGCGAAGTCCGAAGTTTTTATGTGCTTCAAACAATTTCTGGCTATGGCTGAAAATGTCTCGAAATGTACTATGGGCACCCTCCGTTCCGATCGAGGGGGGGAGTATATGTCTCATGAATTTAATGCATTTCTGGCTAGTTGTGGGATAAAACACCAATGTACAGTGCCTTATACACCTTAGCAAAATGGTGTTGCTGAGAGGAAAAACAGGTCTCTGACGAAAATGGCACGATGTATGGTCAAAAGTAAAGCTTTGCTGCATTCTTTTTGGCTTGAGGCCATCATGTGTGCCACTTATGTACTTAACAGGTGTCCTACGAAAGCTTTGCAGTCTATTACTCCATATGAAGCATGGCATGATAGAAAGCCTTCTATTGACCACATGCGTGTTTTTGGCTGTTTGGCATATGTTTTAGTGCCACAAGTGCAACGCAGAAAATTAGATGAGAAGGCTGTCAAATGTATTTTTGTTGGTTATAGTGCTGAAAGCAAAGGTTCCAGGTTATATCATCCGCAAACAAAGCGTATTCTGGTTTCACGAGATGTAGTGTTTGTGGAAGATTCTGTTCAGCCCTTGCTGTCATGTACTAGAGACAATAATGTAAGCTCACAGGACATTTATGACACTTTGTTGCCTCTTTTCAATGGTGGAAATACGAATGTAAGTTCCAATGAGGCAAATGTACAGCCTATGGGGGTTTCTGAAAATGTTATGGATCAACCTATTATTGATGCAGATGTACATGATGTCCCTGATGAGGCTTTGTCTAGTCGTACTTGATCAAGCTCTCGCCATGCATCTTATGCATCAGATTGTTATGCTTTGGCTGTGTCTAGTTTACATGATGTTGAGGAGCCTCTGTCTTTTGATGAAGCACAGAATTCAAAAAATTGGATGGCTGCCATGCAATCAGAATATAATGCACTTATAGAAAATGACACATGGACTTTATGTGATTTGCCTCCTGGCAAAAAGGCCATTGGTATGAAGTGGGTTTACAAGTTGAAACGCAAGCTGGATGGTGAGATCGATCGCCATAAGGCTCGACTTGTTGCAAAGGGTTATGCACAACAAAAAGGCATAGATTATGAAGAGACTTTTGCTCCCCCTTGTCGTATGACTACTGTGCGTTTTCTATGTGCATTGGCAGCTCATTTTGGTTGGGATGTACATCAATCAGACATTGTTACTGCTTTCTTGAATGGTGACATATTTGAGGAAGTTTATGTAACGCAGCCTCGCGGTTTTATCATAAAAGGACAAGAGGACAAAGTGTGCAAATGTAACAAGGTTTTGTATGGGTTGAAGCAATCTCCTCGTGCTTGGTATGAGAAAGATGACACTCATTTCATTAAACGAGGCTTTCGTAACAGTCCAACAGAAAGCGCATTGTATGTAAAGCGTGAGGATGATGTACTTCTCATTGTGGTTCTTTATGTTGATGATTTGCTGATCACCGGACCAAATGAGAGACATATTACTGAATTTAAGGCTGATTTCAATGCTATTTTCAAGATGAAAGATTTGGGGCTGTTGCATCATTACTTGGGTATATAGTTTAAGCAGTGTGATGGTGGTATTGCCTTGTGTCAGAAAAGTTACATAGAGACATTGCTATGTAAGTTTGGACTTGAGGATTGCAAACCTATTGCCACTCTCATGGAAACAAGTTTGAAGTTGAGTCTACATGATGCTGGCGATCCTGCAGATGTCACTCTTTACCAAACTGTTGTTGGCTGCCTCATTTATGTATGAAACACGAGGCCGGATATTCAGTCTGCAGTCTCACAGGTCAGCAGATTTATGCATAGCCCAGGGTCTAAGCATTGGAGGGCTGTCAAGAGGATTTTCCGCTACCTTAGTGGCACTTTACACCTTGTCTTGTTTTATCCCAAGGGGGGAATCATTGCCGCCAGACTTACATGCTTTTTCGGACTCAGATTGGGCTGGTTGTTTTGACACACGAGTGTCCACAAGTGGTTTTTGTTTCATGCTTGGCAGTTTATGTATATCATGGTTGAGCAAGAAGCAACCTACTGTGGCCACTTCGAGTTGTGAGGCTGAGTACAAGGCAGTCTTCACAGCTATGGTTGAGTATGTATGGCTCAAACGCCTTATGGTTGATTTGGGTGTTGGACATGATACTGCCAACACTATCTACACTGACAGTCAGAGCGCATTGGCAGTTGCGAGGAACCCAGTTTTTCATGCTCGCACACAGCACATTTAGGTGCATTACCACTATGTCAGGGAGAGGCTCTCAGCAGGAGAGATCAGCTTGGCTTATGTGCCAACAGAAGACAACCGTGCAGATCTTTTCACAAAGGCATTGTCTCGTGAGAAGCTTGAAGCTTTCCGCAAAGCTTTGGGCTTACTCTCCTTTGTGGACTGATCATGTCCTCAGGGCATGGCACTTCCCTTTACTCATGTGCCAGCTGTCGTTCACCGCATCACTCCAGGGGGGATTTGTTACCATATACATGTGGTAGTGATGTGTGTGAACACACTCGGACCGCCGGGGCATTTTTTCCGTCTTCAGGAGGTTTTTTTCCCCAAGCATTGTACATATGCCCATCACTCTAGGGCTATCTATCTTTTCCATTGCACACTAAGTAACACACTCTCTATTGTGTGCCTTAAGCTTCCTTCTTCTTGTCCAAGCTGTGTGTCTCTCTGCAACCCTAATTCCAACAAGAACCCCCGTGGATTGAATACTTCTAGCAAGTCAGGCTTTCAAAACTCCAAGTCAATTGCTGACCCAACTGAAACCTCTAAGGAGACACCCAGAAAAGCAAAGATATTTCAGCCAAAGTACTCAAGAAAGAAAAAAATAATCAAGCAAGTGTTTGTTCCGAGCAGTTAGTCAAAGTCAATGATCTGGTTTGGATTAAAGACAGGAAATCAACACAAAAAAAGAAACACATGGGATGGATATAATCACAATGGAGCTTAAAGGAACAAGAGTACTATAGAGGGAATAGACAGATATGGGTATCAAAACCGCAGGTTAGGGCATATGAAGTAACATCAAGTCCCTCCCAACAAAGAAGGACCACTAGGTATCAACCTCGACAATATTGTACGTTACTTAAGAAGTAGGTATACAACAAAACAACATCAAAAGATGCTAAATTCTACCACAACTCTCAAGAGGATAGAATTGAGATTTTTTTCCTTAGGTCATCCAGGTATTAGACCCTAATTTAGATCCTCATCATCCATAGCTTTTGGCGTCGCCGACCCGCATCCTAATCTCATCATAAGTAGGAATTTACACCTCAAAATAGAAAACTAAGTATAGGCGGGGTATTGGGGCATCATTGCTAAGCATTTAGATACATTCTGGGTCGAAAATGACAAGGTCAAAATCCATTGCTGTTCATAAACGTGATTTTTGCACTTGACCTAAAGTGGGATTTGAAACCATAAGCATGTGTGCTTAGGTACTATAAACATGTCCTAGAAGTTTTGTTATGTTTGGATGTCATTTGATACTGTAACGGATGTGATTTGTTTGCCGATGAGCGATTGCTTTTGGTGATTTTTGTCATTTGAGTGTAGCTTCAGTTAGTTGCGAGTTGTTTGTTGTTTTCCAAGAGATTGACAACCTCTTATGCACTAGTCGATTCAACTTCATCCCATGGATTGACAATTTATTCATGGTTCTTGCTATGTCTGCAATAAGATAGGAGTGAGGTTAGACACTTGTCCCACAAATCCCGCACAAAATTGCTGCCTTTGCTCGGCAAAGTCTATCTTTTGAAAGATAGTAGCCTTGAGATGTAAATCCCAAAACTTGTCTACATACTTGTGGATAGACTCATGAGAGAGAAGCTTCAAGCTGCGCCATTCGGTAAGCACTTTGTCCTTTGTATCACTTGCAAGGAATTGCTTCATGATGGAAACTCGTAGAGTTTCCATGTCTTTGGGGCTTTGACGTTGCCATGAAGGCTAGCCCACCATTGACAAGAAATTTTTGAAAGTGCATAGCTACATGGCGTAGCTTGGAGGACTCCGTGAAGCCCTCGTCTCCAAAGGCCGCATGAAATTGCTGGATGAAGGCCAACACTTTGTCGGTAGCACTAAAGGTGCCATCGTAGGTGAGAAAAGAGATACTCTTTCCTCGCTCCTTGAACTTCTTTAGCTTTTGTGACCTTCGCCATGCAGGCTATGATTTGCGATGTCCTCCCCTCTTGTTTTCTCTAGGAGAATAGCCATAGCTTTCATTGAAAGAGGAGGAATGTGAAGAAGAAGGAGAAGAGGGTGACCTCTTCCTAGCCCTTTTCTTCCTTTGTTTCCTCTCTTCTCTTTCGAAATGACGAGGAGAGGGACTGTGTGTTGATCTTTTTCTCTTGGGAGGAGTAGATGATCATCTAGACCACCGTCTTCGTGGAGCCACATCTTTAGAGGAACTTATAGTTTTATTGCTTTCTTGCTCATTGGATTCCTCCTCTCGAATGGGAGAGAGTCTTCTTTTGGGGGTCTCTTCAAGAGGCCTCCTAAGCTCTCTCTGCTCTTGGAGAGGAAAGGAAACCCCATAAGCGCGAAGTTGTTGTGTAACTTCGGCTTGCAAAGCAGGGTTGCCATAGCTTGTTGTAACCTAGTAACGAGATAATTGACAAACATGGGGGCATCATCATTAACACCTTCACATGCAAAATCAAAGCTATTAATGTTCATTCTACTCTCTTGATTATTGTCCGCCATGTTAACAAAATTTATCTATGTACTTAATGTATGCTTTGGCAATTCAAAACCTTAGTTGCCACTCCTCTTAGCCTTTGAAAATTGGCTCCTAAGTATCTACACCCATGGCTCAAAGTGGTTAATTATAAAGAGTAGTGGAGTAGGTCTAACATAGCAGAGTTGCCGAGAGCTAGCTCCTTTCGAACTTATTATGGCTCAATAATGGTAAAGCTGTAGGCAAGTCTAAAAAGACTCCATTATTAAGTCCAATGCTCCCAAGGTGTACACCATATCCCACATAGTGGGCTCAACAAAATCAATAATAGATCCCAATTCCACTTACCCTAAGATAATTAAAAACATCAACCATTTGTAGGCTACTTAAGGACCTTGCAAGAAAAGAGAAACCAAATGCTCTGATACCATCGTAATGAAATTGGCCTATTAGCTTGAGAGTAGCGGAAATTAATGAGAATACTTTTAAGAAATTACATTGTGAGCATAGCGGGTGAACATAGTTGACGATAACAACATAATCATAGCAATTAGTTAACCTGGCATGAACAATACTTTTGCAAGAGAGAGAATTTAGAGAACATGACAACAGTTGAGGACCGGATTTAGGTGGAGCCGGTCCCCTCTCCAATAGGCATTTGTATTATGATTTCTCCCATTAAGAGAGACTTGTTACAATATAATCTTTGTGTTCCTTGTGACCTAGGTGATGCAATGAAGATGGAAAGCTTCATACATCACAAGCATAACATAAATTGAAGAAATATTTAACTATCCCAAGCCTCAGTCCCAAGACCTCAAACACCTTCGAAGGTGGAGAGAGCTAGCAGGGAATGAGGGTAGGGAAGAGGAAGAAGAAAAATTTCATAGGAGAAAGAATATAACTCCTCACTTATCATAATTCTTCTTGCTAGCATACATAATAGCATAATAATGAAGAAGGAGGAGATGGAAAGCTTAAGCATTGAAGCATGGCTCTTGGTTGGATTTGCACTCCATAGCCAAGAGTGTTGGTGTAGGCTCTCAACCTCTACTTGCTTGGAGGAGGAGAGGGAGCTCTTGCACTTTGCACATTGCATAATGAGAGTGTGCGTGAGTGTGTGTGGGAGAGTATACCCCCTAAGAAATCCCCTAGCTTGCTTTGGTCGACTCCCCCTTGTTGCTGATGCTTGAAGCTCATTGGACCCCTTCAGGCCTAGCCAATCACAAGCATGAGGCATTACAAGCAACAAGGGTAGCCTTGGGACAAGTGTCCCCCTTTCCCCTTTGAGAGAGAGGAATTGATAAATGCAAAGACAATGAATTAATTCTCCTAAATATCATTGGACCCCTTGGGTGGCCAACCAATAGGCTTCAGGCACACCATGAGGGCAACATGAGGAGGAACTTGACAAGTGTCCCCTTTGATTTCTTTGTTCTAGGCATGCCTTGTGTGAGTGTGTGTGTGTTGTCTCTCATCCCACTTCATGTAGGGCTCGCCCCCTCCTTGTAGGGATTATATATTTGACTTTTGACACCTCAAGCCCCTCAAGCCTAGGCGTAGTTCCCACCACAAACTTTCCCTTAAGCACTTCAAGTTTGGGCCGAGTTCTCACCTCAAGTACAACCCTAGCACTCTCAGGCATGCCAAGCACCTCAAGCATCTCAATCATCAAGCACCTCAAGCACCTCAACCATCAAGCACCTTAAGCTTGGGCCGGGTTTCCACCTCAAGCACCTCAAGCTTGGGTCGGGCTCCCACCTCAAGCTCAACCCTAGCTTACCTAAGGTCAAAGGACTTTTACACTAACTATTGGAGGTCTTCAATAAAGCTAACCCTAAGGTCTTATGCTTCATTGGTTAGCCTTGATCTTTGATAGACCATCTCTCATTTGGGCCCCTTTACCATTGGCCTCGTGTTGAGATAGATCTATAAAAGCACATGTCTAAATCTTAACCCTTGTTCCCATTTATTCTCCCACATTAAGTGGTCAATTTAATATGATAAAATCATTTGGGTTGGTTAGATATTAAATTTTATGACACCTACCTTAGGTAATTGACTTTTATAGTTATTGCACGCCATTTTCTCCAAGTGATAAGTATTAGGCTGTGTCAACAACAACATTTTGTCCATTCCATATGTTGTATTTGCTTGTTTTTGAGTTAGAAAAAATCTACATGTTTTGCTTATAGCATGCCTTAAAATTATTGAACCTGGGTCTTTAAGCACCCAAATAAACGCTCAAATTGACTAGGCTTTAAGTTCACCTAGAAGGAAGTAAGAGGGTAGAAGTGAATCTTGTTGACACTCATTGTTGCTACCTCAAAGGAAGTAAGGTAGGAGGGTGGGTAGACATGAATCTTGTTGCCATTTAAGACATGTTGGGCTAGGAAGGGAGAAAAAGAAGAGATTCTAATTAGGTGCTTATATCAAGGTATTATCTATTGATGTTCAAGGTCTTTTTGAGCAGAGAGAATGTGGTTCCGTGATGTAATCTCCTCCCATGGTAATGACACATTTGTGAAATTCAAAAGAAATTCTAGAAGGTCTTTAGGCCCAATGTCCATATCCAACTATGCCGATGTAGATGGCTAAAAGCAATGCTAAGAGGAGAAGGAAGGTACATCAATAAGAAGGGACAGTTGAAGTTGGGTATTATTTAAAATATAGGATGGTTATGTTTGCTTGGTCTCTAATCCTGAATTGGATTGGTCTACTGATTTGTTTATACGATTGTTTTTTTTGGTTAAATTTCTTATTATCCACTAGCTTGATAGGAAAGTTTTTGTTAGACACTCTTCACTTAAATGACCATGCTTTGTCTTCACAATTGTTTGATGGTATAGAAAATTGATAGGAATAATTTCAAAAAGTGCAAGATATCTACCATTTTGGTAAGGCTTTCACAAAATAGTCCAAGAGTGGCACTATAAAGGACTCCTATGGGAGAAGACAATTTTATTGATTTTTGTTTTTGTGTTTGAGTCGATTATTGATCATTATGTAATGCTCCATCGACTCAAATCTAAATATTCATTTGTCTTGTTTACAAAATCTTTTATTTCTCAAGTCTTATTCTCATCTCTTAGTCAATAAATTGATTGATTGATTGTACTAATGAATAGTTTTCTCCTTGCAAGTCCTTCATCCCATGGAGGGACAAGAAAATGTAGAAGGCTTGCCTCCTTAAGAGTCACAAGTGTGGTTGAAAACAACAATCAAATGGGTTATCTTTGCAAAATGATTTAACAAAATGTATTGACATGTAAGAGAAAGAATTGTAGAGCATAGAGCTAAGTTAGAGTTTTATCTATGAACTTGATAAAACACTTGAATAAATTGTAGAGCATAGAGTTAAGTTAGAGTTTCATCTATGAACTTGATGAGACACTTTCCCCAAAACACAACCTTCACATTGTATTCTATGTATTCTGAGAGGATGTTGCAGTAGAGACAAAAACTATGGTTGAAAAAAGTCCCACCCATTGCCCTCTTCCAGATGATTATAATGTACAAGATTGGCATTGTAGGCATAATTTTTTTTTTCATGATTTTTGGAACAAATTGAGACTACACATTGACCATGTTGGTTTGGATGGTCCTTTTATGATTATGTTTACATAGGGTTTTGTTTTTTTAGAGTTATCACTTCTCTAGTTGAAGCAAGGGTTGATGTGTGCCTAATATTTATTGCAAACTTGGCTGAAGTTGCTTTATCTACATATCTGTCTCTTTCTCTCTCCCTTTTTTCATGGCTCTATGTTTGGAAGCAAGTTGCTTGGTTTTGCCTTGCTCAGAAATATTCGCTTTCCATTTGGTAAGACTCTAGGCATTCATGTTGACCCAAAGAAAACAGAAGCAATCAGTTCACATTGACAAAAAATAAAATACAGAAATTATCATTTTCCCTAGCTCTTTGCAATTACTACCATAATTTGGTTCACAACTTTGCATACAAAGTCCATTATTTGACTCTCTCATTAAAGAAAAACTCTCCATATGTCTAGATTAATTTGCATTAAATCTCATTCACTTAACTCAAGATTGCTTTGACTAATCCACCAATTTTAGGATTGCTTGATTTTAATAAATCATTCTTTGATATCGCCACTTTCCAAGTGGCAAAGCTATCAATGCAGTTCTCCTGCAAGATAACCATCCACTTGCCTTTGAAGGTAAGAAATTTAGATTTTGAAATCTAAATACAATACATAGGATACATAATTAATTGTAGTTGTTCATCCATTGAGCATATGAAATATTAGTTTATGGGAGCTCATTTGATTATAAAGCTTGACCATTAAAGCATTAAAAATTTGATATCCCAACATCTAATTGATGATATAGACATTGAATGGGATGCTTTTATTAAAAGTTTTTAGCTTAACATTCAATACAACTTGGTAAAGAGAATTTTGTAGCTGCTAATGGTTGAAAATCCAACTCATTCATTTTTGGAATACACATTCAAGATCATTTTCTTTATTTCAACCATCAACTACATGTTAACAAACTTTTTTTGCAAGAAAAGGCTCATAGCACATCAAGTTGCACTTTTGTTTCTGAAATCAATGTTTCCACATCATGGTTTGCGAAACGTAATAATTAAAGACTCAAAGTTTTGTAGTGTTTTTTAAATCACTTTATTTGAAAATCTTGACACTACATTAAAGTTTCCTTATTCCATTGATTTTGAATCGAATGGACAAATAGAAATAACAAGCCACACTATCATTGACACTTCAAGAGGCTCTTCACACTTGTGATGCCGGTGTTGATTCATGCGGACTTGATTTTTTCTCCTTGGGGCATCGATATCATCATTGTCTTCAGAACGTCAATATAGGTGTTGTGCATTGCTGTGTTGATATAGTGATGCATATATTGACACCTATATTGATTGTGATTAGGACGCTACATTACCATAACTATCGATGCTTGCAGGTGCAAAAAAGAGGAGATGGTAGGACCAAAAAGTGCTACCACCCAATTAACAGATCACAACCTTCAATGACAATAATAAATTGACCAACACCAATATAACTTGAAACAATTGAGAGGACACAAAATTTGTTAAAAAAAATGATTGATTTAAATGTATTATATAGAAGGGACCGCCAACGCCAAATGTAAATTCTCATATAGTGTCAAATGTTGCATTACAAAAATGGACGAATGCCTCAAACTGAGATGACACATAAATAATAAGTCGAGTGTTGCGGTACAAAATGGGAGAATTGTATCATTCTGAGAAGATACATAAAACTATGAATGTGCTAAAACTAAAAGATATGGTAGTGCATGACTGCGCTACTTTGGTGAAGAAGTTTCCTCACGCTGCAATGACGTTTGAGTTGGATTTTGCAAAACAAAAAGAGACAAATAAAAAAACGTAGCTAACAAAACTAAATACAAACACATAGTTTAACATAAACGAAATAAGTGAACAAAGTTTATATGCTTTACCTTGCCAGGTTGAGATCTCAAAATATCCATGAGCTCACGAAGACTGTGACTTGCACCATAACTTTGCCTAAACAAGGCTGGCTCCTGATCGATCATTGCCCACTGTTTAAAATCCTTGAAAGTAATAAAAAAAATAAATTAAGCAATGACAAATTGATAAAATGCTAACCATAAATATAATTCTATGGTACTTATTAAATAGCCCTCAAAGATTTCCCATCCATCGTTGTCCAAGTGGTGCAAACTCCCTGACTTCACTCAAACCTTCACTGCCTAATTATACTTGTTAGGATTTTTGCGTAATTATTTTTTTCTCTATTCCAATCTTCCTTGTTGATCCAAGATGGCTTGGGCAAGTCATACTTTAGCGCTTTGTATACCTTCAAGCACTTGTGCTTCTAAAGTAGTCATGCATCCATTTGGTGGAGGAATCCATGCTTCACACTCTTCACATAAAAAGCACTGCGAAGCATGTTGACTACATTTTCTTTGAGCTTGACTAATATTTCTTTCCATTTCTTCATAAGGTGGTGACGTAATACTTGTAACCAAAAGTTGTGCATGGTAGTACTCACCTTTCTACAATTCGCATATGCTCGAGTCTCACTAGTGGTAGGTGTACGGTGTCCTCGAGGGGTTCACCGTATAGTATCTTCCTATAGAACGTGCATTCATGGGGTATTAAAAAAACCCTCTTTTAACATGTCTAAATGAATAAAATGACCCCTTATTCTAAGAATTTTTTCCAAAATTGAATATAGAAACCCCTCCTTTCGAACTCATGTTATACAATAACATGATTACATAGTGCACCCCCCGAGACGGTGTAAGGGAGGTCCACTTGCATACCATGGCAATATCGAGGGGTCACATCAATAGTTTGAGTGTGTGAGTCTTGGCACGGTTCTTGCTAGGGGTGAGGCAATGAGTGGCAAGTGGTGTGAGGCTAGGTGTGTCCTGTAGTGTGAAGGAAAGAGTGAATGTCTGTTGAGAAAAAGACAAAGTAGATGGCAAATGTGTAGGAGGTGTGGGAGCACCAAACACAAGGGCAAGAATGGGTGCTTGCGATGACTACAGGGCGATGTGAAAGCATCACTGGTGCCACACCAAAACATCTACCTCCTTCACCACACTCAAGTGCCGGGCCTGTGAGGTCTCACGTGAGTGCTTGGTGGAGATGGTTGAAGAGCGATGTGATTTCTTTGAAGAGGAAGAGTGTGAAGGTGATGGTCACTGTGAAGTACTAGCACTACTGTCATAATAATCAATATCTAATTTTCCTAAATGATTTTCTCATATTAAACTGATCATTTAATGTGGGGAAGTGCCAGGGGAGAAAAAGCTAGAATATTGGTTAAGCTAGCAGACCGGCCACTGTAGGGATCCAAAGGAGGGAAAATAGGGATCCAAAAGGGGGGCCATCTGCAAAAGAGCCATGTGCAACAATGGGCTAAAAAGACCCTAAGGTTCAGCCCATTAAGACTTCCAAAATGCTAAGGTTCCAAAATTCAAAGGTTGTGTCCAAAGGTCAACCCTAGGGGAAATTGGATGCTTTGTGTGTGACCAAAAAGTCTTTGCAATCCCTACTTGGGAGGGGGCGAGCCTTTCTTCTAGGGGATGAAAGAGAAAGCCACACACACACATAGAGGCTCCCTTTACCCAAAGGGAATTAGGGACACATGTCAGCTCCCTAGCCCAGATGCCCACAAGGTGTGCCCAATTCCTATTGGATGGCCTTGGAGGTGGACCAATAAGAATTAGGCTAGAGTAAATCTAGTTTAATTAATTTAAAAACACTTAATGAAAGAACCAATGAGAATTAAGTCTCCTAGAAGACTATTGGACAATCTCCCAAGGGGTCCAATGAGCATTCAGGAGCCCAATGGCTTGCTTGATTCCTATTGGCCAGGAGGCAAAGGGGTCCAATGAGAGTTTAGTTTAATTATTTAATTACCTAAAGCTCTCACAAAAGGGGAAAGGGGGACACATGTCAGAAGGCTATCACTTATGCTGCTTAATTGTAATTTGCTTGACTTGGGGAGGGCCAATGAGGCTTCAGCAAGAGCAATTAGCAAGAGGGTTCGCCCAAGAGAGAGAGGGGGCTGATTTTTGCAAGGCATTATCACACACACACACACTCACACAAGCTCATGTGTGAAGAAAGAGAAGACTATCTCTTCCCAAGCTTTAATGGAGAACTCATCACCTACTCCAAGCTTGTGAGATAGAAGCCTACATCAACACTCTCTTGGCATGTGGATGCAAATCCAACCAAGAGCCAAGCTTCAATGCATGCTCATCTCCTCTACCAAGCTAATTACTAAGCTAAGCTATGCTACATATGAGTGATTATGTGAGGAGATGTACAGCTTTCTCGTAAGATACTCCTTCTTCCTCTCAATCTACTCTCATACCCTGCTAGCTCTCACCATCTTCGAAGGTGTGTGAGGTCTTGGGTCTGAGAACGGGGATAATTCAAGTTGTGTTTGCTAAGTGTATTGTTTAGTGCATGAAGCTTTCATCTTCATTACACTAGCTAGTCTTGAAGGAACACAAAGAATTGTATTGTACAATGTCTCTCTTGATGGGAGAAACCATAATACAAAGCCTTTTGGAGGGGGGACCGGCTCCAGGCAAATCCGGTCCTCAACTGTTGTCAATAGATTAATTTCTCTCTCTTTTGAAAGTATTGTTGATGCTATCTAACTAGGTGTTATGCTTTTTGTTGCTCTCTCCACCCAAGCACTCTTGTAATTCTCATTAGGAATCTATTCTAATGAAATGCCCACTACGTTCATGCTAATTTCCAGTACGCATAAGTTTTTAGAACATTAAATGTTACATTTCTCTTTTCTTGCTCAAGAAGGGAGGTCCTCAAGCTAGCTATAAATGGTTGGTATTATTAATTGCCTGTGAGTAAGTAGAATAGGGATTTTTCAGCCTTGCAGTGCAGCTACCTTCGTGCAGTTAACGGGGCATCACCGTCGAGAGCTATGGTCTTAATAGTGGAGTCCTACAGGGTTTGCCTACGGCTAAACCACTATTGAGCTATTAGAATCTTGACAGGAGCCGGTGCTGTTTTGGTGTCGAAAGACCCTCTCTTCTGTTCCTTGCAATTAATGGTATTCGAGCCGCGGGTACAGTAGCTTGAGTGCTTTTACTAAAGGGGTAAAGAGGAGTAGAAACTAGGGCTTGAAGTGCCAAAGTACACCTAAAAAGTTTACACCTAAAAGTTGTTCGAATGGCTTACAATAGTAAAGAGAGTGAAATTAATGTTGATAACTTTGATTTTGCTCATGAGAAAGCTACTAATGATGCTTCAATGCTTGTTAGCTATCTTGTTTCTAGGCTTCAACAAGCCATGGGAAATCCATCTCTCCAAAGTGAAGTGCAACGACAACTCTGTGCTCACGGGATTCTCCAAGCTCATCACCATGACGAGAGAACACCTAGGAAGCCTCCTTGTGAGACTACCAAAAGAGGTCTCTCTCCAATTCGGGAAGAAGAAGAGAATCTGTACGAAGGGCTCAAGAATTTACTTCTTGATGATGCATCTCCTTCCCAAAGGAGAACTCAAGAGCCTCCACCGAAGGAACGAGAAAGAAGTGAGTCTCCCGCCACCTCAGCGGAGATGGCTCCACAAAGATGGCGGGCTAAACGCTCTCCATCACCACCAAAGCGGAGAAGACCATCACACTCTTCTCCACGCCATAATTCAAAGAGGGATGATAAAAAGCAAGAGAAGAAAAAGGCGAGAAAGAGGACACCCTCTTCTCCATCTTCTTCATCCTCTTCCTATTATGAAAGTGATGGTGAAGACAACGAAGATCAAAACAAGAAAAAGGCGAGAAAGAGGTCACCCTCTTCTCCACCTTCTTCAAATTCTTCACCTTCTGAACAAAGTGATGGTGCAACCTTTGAACCATAAAAAAGAAGAGGCCATAGGAAATCCTATGCTGCATGGAAGAGGTCATCTAAGCTGAAGAAGTTCAAAGAGGGAGGGAAGAGCATCTCTTTCCTTACCTAAGATGGTACCTTTGGTGCTACGGACAAAGTCTTGGCCTTTATCCAGCAATTCGATGCGGCGTTTGGAGATGAGGGCTTCACAAAGTCCTCTAAGCTACACCATGTAGCTATGCACTTTCATAATTCTGCCAGGCAATGGTGGTCTAGCCTATGAGCCAATGGTGAAGTTCCAGGAACATGGAAAGCTTTAAGAGCTTCCATTATGAAGCAGTTTTTGGCCACTGATGCCAAAGACAAAGTACTCACCGAATGGCGAAGCTTAAAGCTCTCTCCCAATGAATCCATCCACAAATATGTAGACAAGTTTTGGGACCTACAACTCAAAGCCACTGTCTTCAAAAAGTTGATTTTGGAGAGAAAAAGCAACAATTTTGTGCGGGCTTAACCGAAGAAATGGCGGAGTATGTCAACTCCCAAAGGCCATGTACCATATCGGCGGTAATACACCATACTATGGTGGCCTCTCGAATCAATTTCTAAACGGGGGCTAAAAGAAATAATAAGCCCATGGAAAACAAGGGTTCCAATGAGCCTAAGGTGAAGGACAATGTCCAAAAGTCTCCTAAGGGCAACTCCAACAAAACTAAAGAGAAGGGAGTTTACAAAGGTAAAACCAAACTCTCTTCTAAAGAGCTTGAGCGTTATCGCAAGGATAACCGGTGTTTCAAGTGCGGCGAACAAGGGCATGCGTACCGCGCTTGTCCCCAAAAGAACAACCGCCAAGATCCTCCTAGAGGTTCCTTGGTTGAAATCCAAGAGGAGGAGACTCACCAAACTCATCACAAAGGATCCCCTCTATGCCATGCTTGGGGAAAGGTAAGAGAACATGATGCTTTTATTCTCTTTGCCCCTGGTTCTACTCAAAATTTTATATCTATAGAGTTGGCCACCAAGCTAGGCATACAATCCTACGAGATGGGAGATGTCCTACCCGCAGACAGTGCCTTCAAGGGGCAAGAAGCTTCAATCACTCCCTTAATAGGGAAATTGAGGCTTCATGTCCAAGGCTATGTGGACAAAGAGGACTTCTTTATCTCTCCTCTCAAGCATGAGGATGTGATCCTAGGGGCACCATGGTTTGACCGCCTAGCTGCCGATGTTAAATTTCCTGAAAGGAGAATCTCCTTTAAGTTCAGGGAAAAAGACATGTATATAGATGCTAAGGAAATGGGTAACACTATTCCCATTGTACATACACCAGCTTTCAACAAGTCAATAAAGAGCTCTATTTCCGTGTACATGATTTTTGTTAAAGATTCTCAAAATGAACCTAATGCTTTAGCAAAAGAAAATAAAAGCAACCAAAAGGAATTATAGTTATCCAATTTTCTCAAGGGGTTTCAAGATGTTTTTATTGACGACATCCCTTGTGAGCTACCTCCTAAACGAGGTAATGATGACCATGCAATTGAACTTCTTCCAGGAAGTTCACCGCCTAACAAACCTCATTATAGAGTTTCTCAAGCTCAACAAGAGGAGATTATGCGGCAAGTGCATGAGTTAGTTGAGAAGGGCATGGTTAGGCCTAGCTCATCTCAATTTTGTTCACCGGTGCTATTAGTTCAAAAGAAAGACGGCACATATCGAATGTGTGTTGACTATAGAGAACTAAATAGGATCACTATCAAGAATAGGTTTCCCGTTCCACGGGTAGACGACCTATTTGATAAGCTACAAGGATCGACCTACTTCAGTAGGATTGACCTAAAAAGTGGCTATCATCAAATAAGGATAGTTGATCAAGACATTGTAAAGACTGCATTTCGCACCACATTTGGTCTTTACGAATACATTGTCATGCCTTTTGGCTTGACCAATGCACCAGCCACATTCAACCGCTTGATGGAGAAGCTGTTCATGCCTCATCGAACCTTCATTGGAGTGTTCTTTGATGATATTATCATCTACTCTAATTCATTAGACGAACACAAGCAACACCTCCAGGTAATATTTCAAGTTTTAAGAGAGAATAAAATTTATGTTAATCGAAAATAAAGTGAATTTTTCTTGCAAGAGATTCAATATTTAGGTCACATTATCTCTCAAGATGGCATCCAAATGGATCCATCAAAGTTAGAGGTAATAAAAGGAAGCTTTATAGGTATGTGTGCATACTATAGATGCTTCATAGAAAAGTTCTCACAAATTGCGGGACCATTACATGACCTAACGAAGAAAAGTGTTAGGTATACATGGTCTGCTAAGGAGAACAATGCTTTCGAAAATCTTAAAGAAAAGCTTATCTCTCAACCTGTGCTTACACTACCGGATCTCTCAAAACCATTTGAGGTCCAATGTGATGCTTGTGGTGATTGCCTTGGAGCTGTTTTGCTCCAAGAAGGGCACGCCATAGGCTATGAGAGTCGAAGGCTCGACCCTGTTGAGCAAACTCTAGGCATATATGAAAAGGAACTCCTTGAAGTTCTACATGCCTTAGACTCATGGAAGCACTATTTATTGGGGACTCCTTTCATTCTGCGAATGGATCACTAAAGTCTTAAGTACTTCATGACGCAGACCAAGCTCTCCGACAAACAAATGAGGTGGGCAAATTTCCTTTCGCAATTTAATTTTCATATTGCTCACATTGCTGGCAAGCATAATCAAGTAGCTGATGCACTCTCAAGACGGCCGAGAGTGAATGCGGTTTCCATAGCAACTCACAATGATCTATCTTCAATGATAGATGAGTATGCTATTGATCCCGATTTTAGAGATATGATTTCAGCCCTTGCATTAGGGAAGAAAGAAGAACCATTTACTTTACAAGATGGTTATCTTCTCTATGGCAATAGACTATGTGTTACTAACTCCCTATGTGAGAAAGTAATGTATGAATCTCATGCTCCACCTTATGCGGGGCATAGGGGGATTCAGTATACCTTAAAGGGAATTGAAACATATTTCTATTGGCCTACCATGAAAGTGAACATACAAGAGTATGTTTCTAAATGTGTGGTATCCCAAAAGACAAAATTTGATAGAGGGAAGCAACTTGGGTTGCTTCAACCCTTGCCAATCCCTTATTCACCATGGGAGAGCATATCCATGGATTTTATCTTTGGATTGCGTAAGTCTATCCATGGGAATACGGGAATATGGATGATAGTAGACAGGTTCAGTAAACAAGCTCATTTTATACCTGTCAAAAAGACTATCAAAGCCCATCAAATGGCAACCCTCTTCATTTCACAAATTTTCAAGAACCATGGCTTGCCAATGTCCATAGTGTCGGATAGAGATCCTAGAATGACCAGTAATTTCTAGAAGGGTCTCTTTGAGAATTTAGGGACAAGGCTAAACTTCTCTTCGGCCTATCATCCACAAACTGATGGCCAAAGTGAAATAGCTAACCTAACCATTCTCGATCTACTAAAAGCCTATGTAACGGAAGTAGATCAAAGATCCCAATGGGAGAAGTACTTACCCTTAGTGGAGTATGCTTACAATAACACTGTACATACTTCGACGGGAAAAGCACCTTTCGAGGTAATTGAGGGGAGATCAAAAAGTCCCTTGCTACTTAAGGTACATGGGAAGATCTTCGCTGCAGATGAGTATAGCCGAGACATACAAGAATATATTCAAAAGATTAAGGATGCTATCTCTATCTCACAGCAAAGGCAAAAGGCTGCTGCTGACAAGCACAGAAGAGCCCAAGCCTTTAAAGAAAACAATTGGGTCTAGTTAAAGTTTCCCAAGGCTCGATTAAGGCACACGACGGGCAAGAATCCTACGGGCCACCAAAAGTACTATGCTAAACTAGAAAAAAGGTACTATGGTCCCTTCCAGATTCTTAGGCCAATCAATGAGATGGCCTATCAACTAAAGTTGCCCAATCATTGGCTCATACACAATGCTTTCCATGTGAGCCTATTAAAGCCTTACAAAGGAGAGCCACCTTAAGAACCACAACTATTGAAGACCCACCGGAGATCGAGGACCAAGAGGAGGTGCTGCAGCCCGAGTCCATTCTCCGACATGAAGACAAGGTACTAAGAGGCAGTAAGACTATCCGACGATATCTTATCAAATTTAAGAATTATCCTTTTGAAGATTCTAGATGGATGCAAGACATACAATTAAAGGATAACCTAAACCTTGTCAATGCTTACAATGCTTCCCAAGAGTAAGCAAATGTACAAAATGTTAAAAATGAACAAAGTTTTTGTCTTATAAGACTCTCTTTTTCTTTATTGTGCACAAAAATGAAGTAGTATGCATGTTTAGATCAAGTTTGCGGAGACGACGTCTCCCAAACACCAAGTAGAGCTTGTCACTCTACTATGGAAGATTGATAGGACTAATGTGCAGACATGCTTGCGGCAGCCTCAGGCTCTCAAGCGCAAAATGGACTAGTCATCCATTGTGGAATGATGTCGTAGGGTAACATAGGGATCCTCTACCCGCTAGGCAAAGGACTCATGAATATGCTTTATCTTCTCTACACCATAGTCGAGGACGACTATGATTTCAAGAGAGAGGTAATGTCATAATAATCAATATCTAATTTTCCTAAATGATTTTCTCATATTAAACTGATCATTTAATGTGGGGAAGTGCCAGGGGAGAAAAAGCTAGAATATTGGTTAAGCTAGCAGACCGGCCACTGTAGGGATCCAAAGGAGGGAAAATAGGGATCCAAAAGGGGGGCCATCTGGAAAAGAGACATGTGCAACAATGGGCTAAAAAGACCCTAAGGTTCAGCCCATTAAGACTTCCAAAATGCTAAGGTTCCAAAATTCAAAGGTTGTGTCCAAAGGTCAACCCTAGGGAAAATTGGATGCTTTGTGTGTGACCAAAAATTCTTTGCAATCCCTACTTGGGAGGGGGCGAGCCTTTCTTCTAGGGGATGAGAGAGAAAGCCACACACACACACACAGAGGCTCCCTTTACACAAAGGGAATGAGGGACACATGTCAGCTCCCTAGGCCAGATGCCCACAAGGTGTGCCCAATTTCTATTGGATGACCTTTGAAGTGGACCAATGAGAATTAATCTAGTTTAATTAATTTAAAAACATTTAATAAAAGAAACCAATGAGAATTAAGTCTCCTAGAAGACTATTGGGCAGTCTCCCAAGGGGTCCAATGAGCATTCAGGAGCCCCATGGCTGGCCTGATTCCTATTGGCCAGGAGGCAAAGGGGTCCAATGAGACTTTAGTTTAATTATTTAATTACCTAAAGCTCTCACAAAAGGGGAAAGGGGGACACATGTCAGAAGGCTATCACTTATGCTGCTTAATTGTAATTGGCTTGACTTGGGGAGGGCCAATGAGGCTTCAGCAAGAGCAATTAGCAAGAGGGCTCGCCCAAGAGAGAGAGGGGGCTGATTTTTGCAAGGCATTGTCACACACACACACACTCACACAAGCTCATGTGTGAAGAAAGAGAAGACTATCTCTTCCCAAGCTTTAATGGAGAACTCATCACCTACTCCAAGCTTGTGAGATAGAAGCCTACATCAACACTCTCTTGGCATGTGGATGCAAATCCAACCAAGAGCCAAGCTTCAATGCATGCTCATCTCCTCTACCAAGCTAATTACTAAGCTAAGCTATGCTACATATGAGTGATTATGTGAGGAGATGTACATCTTTCTCGTAAGATACTCCTTCTTCCTCTCAATCTACTCTCATACCCTGCTAGCTCTCACCATCTTCGAAGGTGTGTGAGGTCTTGGGTCTGAGAACGGGGATAATTCAAGTTGTGTTTGTTAAGAGTATTGCTTAGTGCATGAAGATTTCATCTTCATTACACTAGCTGGTCTTGAAGGAACACAAAGAATTGTATTGTACAATGTCTCTCTTGATGGGAGAAACCATAATACAAAGCCTTTTGGAGGGGGGACCGGCTCCATGCAAATTCGGTCCTCAACTGTTGTCAATAGCTTAATTTCTCTCTCTTTTGAAAGTATTGTTGATGCTATCTAACTAGGTGTTATGCTTTTTGTTGCTCTCTCCACCCAAGCACTCTTGTAATTCTCATTAGGAATCTATTCTAATGAAATGCCCACTATGTTCATGCTAATTTCCACACACATAAGTTTTTAGACCATTAAATGTTACAACTACTGTGGTAAACGTGAAGAGGACGGATGACTTAGAGCAATGTGATTTCTCTGAAGATATAGAGTGTGAAGGTGTTGGTCATCGTGATGTACTAGCTCTACTGCGATAAGGTAAAGGGGATGGTCGGGGTGTGAAAATCCAGTGCCATCATGTGATGGCACTAGGGATGGTATCTATGATGGACCAATGCCCTCAAATGGGGCATAGTGAATGTCCTATACCATCTCCTCTGTGTGGGTAATAGAGATGCAAAAATTCCTCCATGCCTCCCTCTAGCTCCATACAACCAATATCCCTCTAGCTCCATACAACCAATATCCCTCAGGTCAACCATAGCAAGAAGTGTATCTTTGTTTTTATGGCTCCCTACGGCTCCATATGGCTAGTACTACTCCGTACGACCAATATCCCTCAGGTCAATCCTATTGGTAAGCATATCTTTATTTCCAATGAGATGGCCCCACAATAAACTACCCACATTCTTGAATATGTGCATGGGATCGAGTAGGTGATTGATTCCAAATATTTTGGAAGGCACCCTACATACATCTAACCATTCTCGAGCAGACTTCCTTACTGGCTCCCTTCCCAAGAAGCTCTCTTGTATCTCATGGTTCTTTGGAAGGTGTGCTTGATGACCTTCGTAAATTTGTTTCTTCAATGCTATCGACTGGCATGCCGCAAGCCTTGGACCACAACTGATGCATTCATTGTAACCACTATATTTAAGTCTTGTACACAACACAAATTACTTCACATACTGTAAACTAACATGAGGAAACCATAAATCATGGTTATCGTGCGTTTGATGTTTACCTGAGCATTCTGCAAAACTAGGATAGTCATCTATCGTCCACATTAGAAGCCTCTAATGTATGCATTGCATTGACCTGCATGTTGGTTCACATCTATGAATTCTATGTTTGTTGTAACTCTTCAAGTTGGGAACAAAAATATACATCCACATTCTTCACTTTGTACTGACCTGACACAATCAAGCTTAAGAGTAAATGCCCTTTTGTAGTTGCTAGCCATGGTGGAATATTGTAGGTGATCATGGCAACTAACCATATACTGTAAGATGTTGATCATTGTCCAAATTGGTTTACTCTATAGGTGTTAATTTCTTGGATCTTGTGCAAAATATGGCCACTTGTCATCAATGTCTTTCAAGCCACACTATCCGAATGAATGCTTAGCACACCATCTGAATATTGATTCTCCTTATGCCATGATGCTAGAGCGTCCATTGATTGCATTGGAAGAAGTGATTGATGCGAGGTAAAAGATAAAAATACGTGAGCATCTTTTGCGACACTTTTTATCCTTGAAGATCTTTTTGATATCTTTCTTCTTCACACTTGGGACATTTCTCCATGTCGACATACTCCTCTCTAAATAGAATGCAATCATTAGGCCAAGCAGTCATAGAGTTATAGTCTATTCCTAAATTTTGTAGGACCTTTCTTGCATCATCTCTTACGGCTGGCATCACATATCTCGTTGGCAATATGTGCTCTTTAAGTAGCCTATTGGGGGTTCATCATAGCATAATCCTAATCACAACCCAAGACCAACAAAATCATCAACTTGTGGTGCAATAGCCTGGCTAGGGCTTGGAGACACGAACATAATTGGATGCTTCAAATTAGAGGATTCAAAAGAATGTTTCTCCATTGCAAGTAGAGATTAGCCATGAATCAACTAACTCTAATCACACTCTAATCACCAATCAAGAAACCCCTACACACATCAAGCCCACTAAAGTCCAACTTGCCAATGACTTGAATCTCAAAGCACACTCTTGGCAGCCACACAATAATTGCATTGGTGTTGGCCTCCCCAATCGCCACATGCCAACCGAGAATCTTAATAAGAAGTTCCACACGCAAGGGTAAATAGCGTTTAAGTCCCATTAAACCTACCCATATATGAGCAAACAATAGGGCACACACTCCAATCACAAGGCCAAGAGTGCACACAACCTTCATTAATAAACCTAATTAGAGATGCTAAATATTACAAATTGAGTACTCATAGAATGGTAGGTTAGGTATACATGGTCTGCTAAGGAGAACAATGCTTTCGAAAAGCTTATCTCTCCACCTGTGCTTACACTACCGGATCTCTCAAAACCATTTGAGGTCCAATGCGATGCTTGTGGTGATTGCCTTGGAGCTGTTTTGCTCCAAGAAGGGCACGCCATAGGCTATGAGAGTCGAAGGCTCGACCCTGTTGAGCAAGCTCTAGGCATATACGAAAAGGAACTCCTTGTAGTTCTACATGCCTTAGACTCATGGAAGCACTATTTATTGGGGTCTCCTTTCATTCTGCGAACGGATCACCAAAGTCTTAAGTACTTCATGACGCAGACCAAGCTCTCCGACAAACAAATGAGGTGGGCAAATTTCCTTTCGCAATTTCATTTTCATATTGCTCACATTGCTGGCAAGCATAATCAAGTAGCTGATGCACTCTCAAGACGGCCGAGAGTGAATGCGGTTTCCATAGCAACTCACAATGATCTATCTTCAATGATAGATGAGTATGCTATTGATCCCGATTTTAGAGATGTGATTTCAGCCCTTGCATTAGGGAAGAAAGAAGAACCATTTACTTTACAAGATGGTTATCTTCTCTATGGCAATAGACTATGCGTTACTAACTCACTACGTGAGAAAGTAATGTATGAATCTCTTGCTCCACCTTATGCGGGGCATAGAGGGATTCAGTCTACCTTAAAGGGAATTGAAACATATTTCTATTGGCCTACCATGAAAGTGAACATACAAGAGTATGTTTCCAAATGTGTGGTATGCCAAAAGACAAAATTTGATAGAGGAAAGCAACTTGGATTTCTTCAACCCTTGCCAATCCCTAATTCACCATGGGAGAGCATATCCATGGATTTTATCTTTGGATTGCCTAAGTCTATCCATGGGAATACGGAAATATGGACGATAGTAGACAGGTTTAGTAAACAAGCTCATTTTATACCTGTCAAAAAGACTATCAAAGCCCATCAAATGGAAACCCTCTTCATTTCACAAATTTTCAAGTACCATGGATTGCCCATGTCCATAGTGTCGGATAGAGATCCTAGAATGACCAGTAATTTCTGGAAGGGTCTCTTTGAGAATTTAGGAACAAGGCTAAACTTCTCTTCGGCCTATCATCCACAAACTGATGGCCAAAGTGAAATAGCTAACCTAACCATTCTCGATCTACTAAAAGCCTATGTAACGGAAGTAGATCAAAGATCCCAATGGGAGAAGTACTTACCCTTAGTGGAGTATGCTTACAATAACACTGTACATACTTCGACGGGAAAAGCACCTTTCGAGGTAATTGAGGGAAGATCAAAAAGTCCCTTGCTACTTAAGGTACATGGGAAGATCTTCGCTGCAGATGAGTATAGCCGAGACCTACAAGAATCTTTCCAAAAGATTAAGGATGCTATCTCTATCTCACAGCAAAGGCAAAAGGCTGCTGCTGACAAGCACAGAAGAGCCCAAGCCTTTAAAGAAAACGATTGGGTCTTGTTAAAGTTTCCCAAGGCTCGATTAAGGCACGCAACGGGCAAGAATCCTACGGGTCACCAAAAGTACTATGCTAAACTAGCAAAAAGGTACTATGGTCCCTTTCAGATTCTTAGGCCAATCAATGAGATGGCCTATCAAATCAAGTTGCCCAATCATTGGCTCATACACAATGCTTTTCATGTGAGCCTATTAAAGCCTTACAAAGGAGAGCCACCTCAAGAACCAACTATTGAAGACCCACCGGAGATCGAGGACCAAGAAGAGGTGCTGCAGCCCGAGTCCATTCTCCGACATGAAGACAAGGTACTAAGAGGCAGTAAGACTATCCGACGATATCTTTAAGAATTATCCTTTTGAAGATGCTAGATGGATGCAAGGCATACAATTAAAGGATAACCTAAACCTTGTCAATGCTTACAATGCTTCCCAAGAGTAAGCAAATGTACAAAATGTTAAAAATGAACAAAATTTTTGTCTTATAAGACTCTCTCTTTTTTTTTATTTGTGCACAAAAATGAAGTAGTATGCATGCTTAGATCAAGTTTGCGGAGACGACGTCTCCCAAACACCAAGTAGAGCTTGTCACTCTACTATGGAAGACTGATAGGACTAATGTGCAGACATGCTTGCGGCAGCCTCAGGCTCTCAAGCGCCAAATGGACTAGTCATCCATTGTGGAATGATGTCGTAGGGTAACATAGGGATCCTCTACCTGCTAAGAAAAGGACTCATGAACATGCTTTATCTTCTCTACACCATAGTCGAGGACGACTATGATTTCAAGAGAGAGGTAATGTCATAATAATCAATATCTAATTCTCCTAAATGATTTTCTCATATTAAACTGATCATTTAATGTGGGGAAGGCCAGGGGAGAAAAAGCTAGAATATTGGTTAAGCTAGCAGACCGGCCACAATAGGGATCCAAAGGAGGGAAAATAGGGATCCAAAGGGGGGGCCATCTACAAAAGAGCCATGTGCAACAATGGGCTAAAAAGACCCTAAGGTTCAGCCCATTAAGACTTCCAAAATGCTAAGGTTCCAAAATTCAAAGGTTGTGTCCAAAGGTCAATCCTAGGGAAAATTGGATGCTTTGTGTGTGCCCTAAATGTCTTTGCACATCCCTACATGGGAGGGGGCGAGCCCTAAAGGTAGGGGATGAGAGAGAAAGCCACACACACACAGGCTCCCTTTACACAAAGGGAATGAGGGACACATGTCAGCTCCCTAGGCCAGATGCCCACAAGGTGTGCCCAATTTCTATTGGATGACCCTTGAAGTGGACCAATGAGAATTAATCTAGTTTAATTAATATTAAAACATTTAATAAAAGAAACCAATGAGAATTAAGTCTCCTAGAAGACTATTGGGCAGTCTCCCAAGGGGTCCAATGAGCATTCAGGAGCCCCATGGCTTGCTTGATTCCTATTGGCCAGGAGGCAAAGGGGTCCAATGAGAGTTTAGTTTAATTATTTAATTAACTAAAGCTCTCACAAAAGGGGAAAGGGGGACACATGTCAGAAGGCTATCACTTATGCTGCTTAATTGTAATTTGCTTGACTTGGGGAGGGCCAATGAGGCTTCAGCAAGAGCAATTAGCAAGAGGGCTCGCCCAAGAGAGAGAGGGGGCTGATTTTTGCAAGGCATTGTCACACACACACACACTCACACAAGCTCATGTGTGAAGAAAGAGAAGACTATCTCTTCCCAAGCTTTAATGGAGAACTCATCACCTACTCCAAGCTTGTGAGATAGAAGCCTACATCAACACTCTCTTGGCATGTGGATGCAAATCCAACCAAGAGCCAAGCTTCAATGCATGCTCATCTCCTCTACCAAGCTAATTACTAAGCTAAGCTATGCTACATATGAGTGATTATGTGAGGAGATGTACATCTTTCTCGTAAGATACTCCTTCTTCCTCTCAATCTACTCTCATACCCTGCTAGCTCTCACCATCTTCGAAGGTGTGTGAGGTCTTGGGTCTGAGAACGGGGATAATTCAAGTTGTGTTTGTTAAGTGTTTTGCTTAGTGCATGAAGTTTCCATCTTCATTGCACTAGCTAGTCTTGAAGGAACACAAAGAATTGTATTGTACAATGTCTCTCTTGATGGGAGAAACCATAATACAAAGCCTTTTGGAGAGGGGACCGGCTCCATGAAAATCCGGTCCTCAACTGTTGTCAATAGCTTAATTTCTCTCTCTTTTGAAAGTATTGTCGATGCTATCTAACTAGGTGTTATGCTTTTTGTTGCTCTCTCCACCCAAGCACTCTTGTAATTCTCATTAGGAATCTATTCTAATGAAATGCCCACTATGTTCATGCTAATTTCCGCTACACATAAGTTATTAGGCCATTAAATGTTACAAGGGCCGAGTCAAGTAAGAGCATGGATAGAGGAGACATTGTAGACTGTGCTTGGTACACTTGTGGGAGCTCGTAGGATGTACCATTTTGTAGCACAATCATCATGACATCATTATTTCTAAAACTCGATGGTAATGCATTGCAAATCCCAAAAAAGAAGTGACCGTCCTACATAAAAGGAGAAGGAAACATGACCCTCCAACATTAAAGGAGGAGCACATGATAACCCTTCAACATTGGCACACATACATGGGAAAGGCACGTTCTTGACAGTTTATAATACCTGTGTGAAGACGGCGTCACCTCCCCTTCATGCTTACATATGGTTATTTTTTGGGGGAGCACAAACATGCAAGCACGTATTGCATTTCTCATGACCTTTTATATAATAGCTCAAATTTTTATTACTTGACATCTACTAACTCTCAAATTTTCCAATCTTGCAAGGTTTGGTGAACTTCGCCTAAGCACCTTTAGATATATTACTACCCTACCATTGCAATAAACATATCACTCGCGTTTATACCATTAGTTGTACTAAAAGGGCATTGAAGTGAACCGTTCCCTTGGCACACTAGCTAAATAGGATGTAAAAGAGGAGACGAATACATTACATCCGAGAAGGCCATTTCATCAAAAGGTAGCGAGGGTGTCAAATATGATACCCAAGCGCTGCTTATGAAGCGCAGTGGTCGGGAGTTTGTCAGTTTGCATGAAAATTTGACCGCTTTGGAAGGAGGGTTACTTCCTCCGCCTTCTGTTGAGAGCTTTGCACGCAGGTTAATAAAGAGGAGGGGAGAACGGGCATATGCGCTTCGTACCTGTGCCTATGTCTACAAGAGTGGGCTTGAAGCTCATGCCTCCATCGCTAATTGCCTCGTTTCAATGCTCGTAGTGGTGGGCAGTTTACATGATGCTCAACAGGTTTTTGACAGTTTGCCATACCACAATGGAGAGTCCCTTAACTCACTCATCATCGGTTATGTCAAATGTGGGCGCCATCACCAAGCTCTCAACATCTACCGAAGCTTACCGAAGGACGATCTTACCTTGCCACTCAGTAGCCATGCTTTTGTTTCTTTGCTGAAAGCATGTACAAAATTGAAGGATTGGGAAAGAGGCTCTGAAGTACATGCACACATAGCATGTACAGGACGGCTCAAGAGCGACCTTCATGTGGGGAGTGCATTGCTTGATATGTATGCTAAATGTGGTGCAATTGACAAAGCACAACAAGTTTTTGATGAGCTTCCAGACCGAAATGTAGTCACCTGGACTGCGCTCTTAGCAGGATATGCTGAGAGTGGGCAAAGCGATGGGGCACTCAAATGTTTCAAGTTGATGCAGTCAGAGGGTCTCTCTCCAAATGCCGTTACATATGTTTGTGTCTTGAAGGCTTGTGGCAGCAAAAGGGATACAACAAAAGGGCAAGATGTACACGAAGAGATCGAACGACAGGGCCTGTTGGAAAGTAATCTTTTTGTGGGTAGCGCTTTGGTCAATATGTATTCAAAGTGTGGCCTTTTGACAAAAGCACAGGAAGTGTTTGACAAGCTTCCAGCTAGAGATGTTGTATCATGGACCGCACTTATCTCAGGTTATACTGAGAATGGTTATGGTGAGGAAGCACTCGAGTGCTTTGAGCAGATGCAACTAAGGGGCTTTGCCCCAAATGCCCACACATTTGCATGCAGCTTGAAAGCATGCGGTAGCATAGGCGCTGTCAACAAGGCAATGGTCATACAAGCCGAGGTTGAGAAACAGGGCTTATTGAAGAAGGACTTTCTTCTGGGAAGCATCTTAGTTGATATTTACTCGAAGAATGGCTTGCTTGAAAAGGCAAAGCAGGTGTTTGACAACCTTCCTATCAGAAATAAGGTTACATGGACGACTCTCATCATGGGATATACCGAACATGAACGTGGTAAGGAAGCACTTGAATGCTTTGATCAGATGCAGCTAGAGGGCATTTTCCCAGATGCCGTCACTCTTATTTATAGCTTGAAGGCTTGTGGCCTCACTCAAGCCAGAGAGAAGGTTCAAGAAATTCACCTTCTGATCAAAAGGCAGGGCTTGCTCAAGAAAGATTTGAGTGTTTGCAATGCCCTGATTGAGACATACGTCAAATGTGGCTGTCTTGCCATGGCGCAGCAAGTGTTTAAAGAGCTTCCAGGTAGGAATGTTTTCTCATGGAATCCATTGATCATGGGTTTTTTTGAACATGGATATCATGAGGAAGCACTCCAATGTTTTCGATTAATGAAACTCGATGGGATTGTGCCTGATACGCTCACATATGTTTGTACCTTGAAAGCATGTAGCAACATGGAAGACATTGATATGTGCGAAAGAATTATCGCTGAGGCTGAAGAAAGGGGAGTATTGGAAAGAGATCTTTTTGTTGGTAGTACATTGGTTGATCTATATGCTAAGTGCGGCTCTCTTCTAAAAGCGCAGGAAGTTTTTGACAAGGTTCAAGTAAGGGATGTAGTTTTGTGGAATGCATTAATAGCAGGGTATGCTGAAGAAGGACAAGGTGAGGAAGCGCTGAGCTGTTTTGATCAAATGCAGCTTGAGGGCGTTTCTCCAAATGCTGTTACACTTCTTTCTAGCGTGAAAGCTTGCTGCAGGATAGGAGCTGCAAAGAAGGGCCAAGAATTGCACATGGAGATTGAGCGGCGAGATTTATTGCAAAGTGAGCATGTTGGGAATACCTTGATTGATATGTATGCCAAGAACGGATTGATAGCCAAAGCTCAGCAAGTGTTCAATAAGATTCAGCATAAAGATGTGATCTCATGGACGACACTGATGGCAGGGTACATACATTGTGCAGATGGTGAAGGTGTTTTCCAAATTTTTGACACAATGCTGGGAGAAGGTATTAAACCAAATACAGTAACTTTCGTTGTTGTTCTGAATGCTTGCAGTCGTAAAGGCATGTATAATAAAAGCGAGACATACTTCGAGGCCATGAACAAGCAGCATGGGGTGGTTCCAGATCTTGAGCACCATAATTGCCTCATTGATTTACTTGGTCGTGTAGGGCAAGTAGACAAAGCAGTTGATTTGATTAGGGAGAAGAAAATTATTCCCAATATAGTAATGTTGCGCTCGGTTTTAAGTGCATGTAAATATTGGGGCAATGCGGCAGTTCAGAAGTCAGGCCTTTGATCACTAAGCACGTCTGTATGACAAAACTGCAGCTCTCATGCCAATGCTCTCAAGGAAAAAGTTGAAGAAAATGTGGCTTAAGAGAGTTTTTTCTTGCACTGATTTTGTACATTATGCTCAAACTGCCAACATTTTTCAGCTACAAAGCCAATCTCTGGGAAATTGCCAGAAACATACACGTAATGCAAGATCTATCCGACGGGGTATGAACTCAAGATCTAGCCGATGGGGTATGAACTCAAGACCGAGGAAACTGAGATAACCAATATACCACACTTGAGTGATAGAAAGCTCCCGTTCCGATTGTGGCTCACAATCTGAAGGACAAAAGGATAGAAGTTTTTTGGAAGGCTGCTGAAAAGCTAGTAGGACCGAAAGGTTCTTGTGGCTCGAAACAAGGCAAGGTGGCTGAGTACATGTGGCCTCTCTCCCCTCTTAGCGTGGGTTCAAACTAAGGTGGCAGTAGAAGATCCGCTTTGCCTACACGGCCTCCCCTCATTCACAAGAGGTAGAGGCGCGACAGTTTGGCGGTTGAGCTCTTTGGCTCGCAGCCGTCGATTCTGGACAAATAAGTAAAATAAATACTTGAAGCCAAAATAAATATTGGGATCACATTGGGCTATTCACTTGAGATGCTATAACTTTAACACCCTCTCTACAACTCATAGTGGACTAACTCATAGTGGACTAACTGGTAATTCCTTATAGCTAAATCGCATTACATATCAAGGAAGTAAGTGTCCTCAATTGCTATGCTATTAATTTGCGAAGCATACTTGTCAAAAATAGTTGTTAAAATTATGTATTAGATACATATGTAAGATTAGTGGGATTCGTCCTAGAGTCACCATAGAGCATATCCCTAGTCTATTAGTATCTTAAGTGGCATGTGACATGTGCAACATTGCTAAAAGAGGTCTTGGTCATAAGCTATCCTATGTGGAGTATTTTTAGACCATAATATCACATATAGGAGATTTGTATGTAAGCATGAATAAAACCCCTTGATTATGTAAATTTGAGTTTGGTTATTCAAATAGGTTGTTTCAAGTTGTCAGGCATGAGGTAGATAGATGATAACTCTTTAGTTCTATACAAGGATCCCCTTTTGTACTCATTTCAACCAAGTAATCAAGTTTACTTTGTGCCTATACTTTAGCCAATTTCCATTGAGCAATTAATGTTGTGATTAGCATGTCACCAGAACGAATGCAACTCTCTTTTATCCACGTTAAACCTAACACGTGGTATCAAAGCTATGATGAGATTAGAACTCCTTAATTTAGCTAACTAGATCCTCTTAATTTAAGCATACTAGCTAGTTAATCTTCTACTTGTGAATGTCTGATTGATTATGTGAGAGCAAGTTCTTGTAATCCCCAATGAGCCACTACTCTCCATCATTGATGAGCATTGATTAGAAAGATAGTAGATTCCTCTAATTGCATAGTGAGATCCACTTTTAGAGCAATTTTTGCAATCATCTATCTCGCCATTCATATTCACCTTCGGAGAAACATCACCTTTGGCATGTGTAGAGACATCAAATTGCTTAAACAACAAGGATGACATGCTGCAAATACTTTTCTTCGTTTCTTTATCCATAATGCATTCTTTTTGTACCTCCTTAAAAGGGGTAACATCACAAAATTTCTCATTGTAGTTATTCTTGAAATCCGCATCATAACATAGAGGATCCTTTGGCTTCACATCACCTTGCAATCCTAGTACATTCTATTGGTCGTCCCTTTTTCTTATACTTCTCAAGAAAAGCATTCTTTAATGCATGATAGGTCATCACTTGTGGAGGTTGACATGATTTCAATAAATACTCGTACTCATGTCCTTGCATCCTCTTTCAAGCAAAAGAACAAAATCTTTAACATAAGCATTGGATATTCCTTATTGGCAATAAAACAAGAGAACTCAAATTCCTCAATGAATTCGTTAGCATCCTCACCAACATGACCATAAAACCTCTGCCATTACGCCAATCAAACCTGTAAACTGAAGGTCACTTGAAGCAACTCCTTGGTGGTGGGCGTGCACCAAAATGTTGTTGGGAAAACAAGAGCAAGGGGCACCTTTGTAACAATGTCTCTCAATAGCGCTCAAGAGACAAATTCAATACCACAAAACATATCAAAAGAGCTCCCAAAACACCACAACTCAAAGGTAGGTGATCTCTTGGGAATTTACAAGCACCCACCTACCCAAAAGACCACCATGAAAACTAAGAAGCACCTGCCTTGGCATGGAATTACAACACACACAAACCAATGCACTTGAGAAGAAGAGCTTCCCATTTCACCATATGATTCTTTAAAAACCAAAATTTTAAAGTTTATACACACCACCAAACAAGAAAACTTCCACAACTTACCTTACACCAAACTGCTTGCAGGCTGCCATATCCTGTACCCTGTGGAAAATAGACCCTATCTCCCAAGCCACAACTCCAAAAGGGATAATTTAAGCCTAAAAAATTCTTTAATTTTCCTTTCAACAAAATTTTTGAAGACCAAAAATTTCAAATATATGCACCTCTGTGTGCAAAACTGGCGTGAACAGCAAGCTGTCATGGCCTGAGTACACATAGGAAAGGCTAATCGAGGGCAAACAACTGCATGAAAAATCATGAAGAAGCTACAATGAGAAAAAAATTGAATTTTTTTGATATTTGGTTGAACATTTTTATGTTTTTACATGATTTTAAATGATATACAAGTGATGCTTTAAAAAATTCACTTAGGGCACTCAAGGCTGTAGAGCTCGCATTGTGGAAGCGAATAGAGTCTCTCATAGACATTGAGCAAGGAAAGTGAGGGAGGAGATGAAGTAGAGAGAGAGAAAAAGGATAAGACACACAAAATTTACAAATGAAAGAGAGTTGCATTAGGTATTTAGAGACCTTATATAGGCCTATACAATGTTCACACTTAGAGCGCCCAAGTTGGGCTGACCCCAACAATCACCTCCTTGAGCCGAACTTGGCACAGTCTTTATCATAATGCCCCTAGAACTAAACGCACACTCTCATGACACACATCGTTTTAGATTTACTCTCAACCACGAGTTTTTGCTATACTTGTAAACCGTGAGTTTTAGGTTTTCTCACAAGTTGGTCCTACTACCGAAAGCTACCATCATGCATCGTTTATGGTTTATGCCCAAACCCTAGAGTTTTTTTTAATCTATAGCTAACCTTGGGTTTAAATTTACCTATTAACCTCATGAGTGGTGATGTACAAGGAATGGGACTTTGCATCGAGAAAGTCTTACCGCGTGTAACGACGACACAGGTAGTGTCTAGTCCCATTACATAGACATGGTTTGGTTTTTCTAAACATTATGAGCCTCCAATACAAATCGACTTTTACATATAGGGAAACATGTATATATAATTTTTCATGGACCCTTGATATAGCATACATAGAATATGAATGGAGATAAATCCCGTGTGTGTTATTTGTGGACACATAAAAATATCTAACAACCTTTGATCACCACACAATATGAATCCCATAGAGTTGACAACTCTAGTTGGCCATGGGAACAATCTCCAAATAGACAAGAAAAGCTTTATAATAATCAAATGATGGTAAACGTGAGCACCGATGTAATAATGCGACAAAGTAGATACAAAACTCTGGGTAATCAAAATTACATGGCCCATACAGTTCCTATCCTTAGTTAGGGGGGGTATGTTGAGTCAGGGCATAAAGGAAGTTTTGATTACCCAGAGTTTTGTATCTACTGACCGAAAGCTAACTATACCCCATGTGGTAGTCCATTGTAACTTTGCTCCTTTTTCTTTAATATAAATCTGCTCGCGCCCTTTATGGTAAAAAATAATAATGCAACAAAGATGCTCTACCAGCCACATTGCTTGGTCCACCTCTTTGAGCCCTTGCAAATTGTGGACTATTGATGATGCCAAACATCTTCAATGCGCACTAGCTCTTGTCGTCTGACACGTAAGAGTTCTTAGCCACCGCCTTAAGAAGCTACCGTCGACTCTGCACCCACTCGAGGATGCTGCTATTGAACTTGTCAGACCTGCTGTATTGGATGCTGTAACATTTAATGGCCTAATAACTTATGTGTAGCGGAAATTAGCATGAACATAGTGGGCATTTCATTAGAATAGATTCCTAATGAGAATTACAAGAGTGCTTGGGTGGAGAGAGCAACAAAAAGCATAACACCTTGTTAGATAGCATCAACAATACTTTCAAAAGAGAGAGAAATTAAGCTATTGACAACAGTTGAGGACCGGATTTGCATGGAGCCGGTCCCCCCTCCAAAAGGCTTTGTATTATGGTTTCTCCCATCAAGAGAGACATTGTACAATACAATTCTTTGTGTTCCTTCAAGACTAGCTAGTGCAATGAAGATGGAAGCTTCATACACCAAGCAAAAAACTTAATCAAACACAACTTGAATTATCCCCGTTCTCAGACCCAAGACCTCACACACCTTCGAAGATGGTGAGAGCTAGCAGGGTATGAGAGTAGATTGAGAGGAAGAAGGAGTATCTTACGAGAAAGATGAACATCTCCTCACATAATCACTCATATGTAGCATAGCTTAGCTTAGTAATTAGCTTGGTAGAGAAGATGAGCATGCATTGTAGCTTGGCTCTTGGTTGGATTTGCATCCACATGCCAAGAGAGTGTTGATGTAGGCTTCTATCTCACAAGCTTGGAGTAGGTGATGAGCTCTCCATTGAAGCTTGGGAGGAGATAGAGTATTCTTCCTTCACACATGGTCCACTGTGAGTGAGTGTGTGTCAATGCCAAGCAAAAATCAGCTCCCTCTCTCTCTTGGGCGAGCCCTTGTTGCTAATTTGGTCTGGCTTTTGCCTCATTGGACCTCCCCAAGTCAAGCCAATTACAATTAAGCAGCATAAGTGATAGCCTTCTGACATGTGTCCCCCTTTCCCCTTTTGTGAGAGATTTAGGTAATTAAATAATTATACTAAACTCTCATTGGACCCCTTTTCCTCCTGGCCAATAGAAATCAGGCAAGCCATGGGGCTTCTGAATGCTCATTGGACCCTTTGAGAGACTGCCCAATAGTCTTCTAGGAGACTTAATTCTCATTGGTTTCTTTTATTAAATGTTTTTAAATTAATTAAACTACATTTACTCTAGCTTAATTCTCATTGGTCCACTTCAAGGGTCTTCCAATAGGAATTGGGCACACCTTGTGGGCATCTGACCTAGGGAGTTGACATGTGTCCCTCATTCCCTTTGTGTAAAGGGAGCCTGTGTGTGTGTGTGTGTGTGTGTGTGTGTGTGTGTGTGTGTGTGTGTGTGTGTGGCTTTCTCTCTCATCCCCTACCTTTAGGGCTCGCCCCCTCCCATGTAGGGATATGCAAAGACTTTTAGGGCACACACAAAGCATCCAATTTTCCCTAGGGTTGACCTTTGGACACAACCTTTGAATTTTGGAACCTTAGCATTTTGGAAGTCTTAATGGGCTGAACCTTAGGGTCTTTTTAGCCCATTGTTGCACATGGTTCTTTTGCAGATGGCCCCCCCTTTGGATCCCTATTTTCCCTCCTTTGGATCCCTATTGTGGCCGGTCTGCTAGCTTAACCAATATTCTAGCTTTTTCTCCCCGGGCACTTCCCCACATTAAATGATCAGTTTAATATGAGAAAATCATTTAGGAGAATTAGATATTGATTATTATGACATTACCTCTCTCTTGAAATCATAGTCGTCCTCGACTATGGTGTAGAGAAGATAAAGCATATTCATGAGTCCTTTTCTTAGCGGGTAGAGGATCCCTATGTTACCCTACGACATCATTCCATAATGGATGACTAGTCCATTTGGCGCTTGAGAGCCTGAGGCTGCCGCAAGCATGTCTGCACATTAGTCCTATCAGTCTTCCATAGTAGAGTGACAAGCTCTACTTGGTGTTTGGGAGACGTCGTCTCCGCAAACTTGATCTAAGCATGCATACTACTTCATTTTTGTGCACAAATAAAAAAAAAGAGAGAGTCTTATAAGACAAAAATTTTGTTCATTTTTAACATTTTGTACATTTGCTTACTCTTGGGAAGCATTGTAAGCATTGACAAGGTTTAGGTTATCCTTTAATTGTATGCCTTGCATCCATCTAGCATTTTCAAAAGGATAATTCTTAAACTTAATAAGATATCGTCGGATAGTCTTACTGCCTCTTAATACCTTGTCTTCATGTCGGAGAATGGACTCGGGCTGCAACACCTCCTCTTGGTCCTCGATCTCCGGTGGGTCTTCAATAGTTGGTTCTTGAGGTGGCTCTCCTTTGTAAGGCTTTAATAGGCTCACATGAAAAGCATTGTGTATGAGCCAATGATTGGGCAACTTAAGTTGATAGGCCATGTCATTGATTGGCCTAAGAATCTGGAAGGGACCATAGTACCTTTTTGCTAGTTTAGCATAGTACTTTTGGTGGCCCGTAGGATTCTTGCCCGTCGTGTGCCTTAATCGAGCCTTGGGAAACTTTAACAAGACCCAATCGTTTTCTTTAAAGGCTTGGGCTCTTCTGTGCTTGTCAGCAGCAGCCTTTTGCCTTTGCTGTGAGATAGAGATAGCATCCTTAATCTTTTGGAAAGATTCTTGTAGGTCTCGGCTATACTCATCTGCAGCGAAGATCTTCCCATGTACCTTAAGTAGCAAGGGACTTTTTGATCTTCCCTCAATTACCTCGAAAGGTGCTTTTCCCGTCGAAGTATGTACAGTGTTATTGTAAGCATACTCCACTAAGGGTAAGTACTTCTCCCATTGGGATCTTTGATCTACTTCCGTTACATAGGCTTTTAGTAGATCGAGAATGGTTAGGTTAGCTATTTCACTTTGGCCATCAGTTTGTGGATGATAGGCCGAAGAGAAGTTTAGCCTTGTTCCTAAATTCTCAAAGAGACCCTTCCAGAAATTACTGGTCATTCTAGGATCTCTATCCGACACTATGGACATGGGCAATCCATGGTACTTGAAAATTTGTGAAATGAAGAGGGTTTCCATTTGATGGGCTTTGATAGTCTTTTTGACAGGTATAAAATGAGCTTGTTTACTAAACCTGTCTACTATCGTCCATATTTCCGTATTCCCATGGATAGACTTAGGCAATCCAAAGATAAAATCCATGGATATGCTCTCCCATGGTGAATTAGGGATTGGCAAGGGTTGAAGAAATCCAAGTTGCTTTCCTCTATCAAATTTTGTCTTTTGGCATACCACACATTTGGAAACATACTCTTGTATGTTCACTTTCATGGTAGGCCAATAGAAATATGTTTCAATTCCCTTTAAGGTAGACTGAATCCCTCTATGCCCCGCATAAGGTGGAGCAAGAGATTCATACATTACTTTCTCACGTAGTGAGTTAGTAACGCATAGTCTATTGCCATAGAGAAGATAACCATCTTGTAAAGTAAATGGTTCTTCTTTCTTCCCTAATGCAAGGGCTGAAATCACATCTCTAAAATCGGGATCAATAGCATACTCATCTATCATTGAAGATAGATCATTGTGAGTTGCTATGGAAACCGCATTCACTCTCGGCCGTCTTGAGAGTGCATCAGCTACTTGATTATGCTTGCCAGCAATGTGAGCAATATGAAAATGAAATTGCGAAAGGAAATTTGCCCACCTCATTTGTTTGTCGGAGAGCTTGGTCTGCGTCATGAAGTACTTAAGACTTTGGTGATCCGTTCGCAGAATGAAAGGAGACCCCAATAAATAGTGCTTCCATGAGTCTAAGGCATGTAGAACTGCAAGGAGTTCCTTTTCGTATATACCTAGAGCTTGCTGAACAGGGTCGAGCCTTCGACTCTCATAGCCTATGGCGTGCCCTTCTTGGAGCAAAACAGCTCCAAGGCAATCACCACAAGCATCACATTGGACCTCAAATGGTTTTGAGAGATCCGGTAGTGTAAGCACAGGTTGAGAGATAAGCTTTTCTTTAAGCTTTTCGAAAGCATTGTTCTCCTTATCAGACCATGTATACCTAACACTACCTTTAGGGCTCGCCCCCTCCCATGTAGGGATGTGCAAAGACTTTTTGGGCACACATAAAGCATCCAATTTTCCCTAGGGTTGACCTTTGAACACAACCTTTGAATTTTGGAACCTTAGCATTTTGGAAGTCTTAATGGGCTGAACCTTAGGGTCTTTTTAGCCCATTGTTGCACATGGCTCTTTTGCAGATGGCCCCCCCTTTGGATCCCTACTGTGGCCGGTCTGCTAGCTTAACCAATATTCTAGCTTTTTCTCCCCGGGCACTTCCCCACATTAAATGATCAGTTTAATATGAGAAAATCATTTAGGAGAATTAGATATTGATTATTATGACAGATGCCGCCCAACTTCTTGTTGTCGCTCAGTGTGTCTAGCAATGGTGCTTGCTACAACATTCTTTACACGTGTAGGAACTCCCCTTTGACTACAAAATGAAGCAAAATGGTGTGGCCAAAGGATGTACATGCTGCAATAGGTGCATCGATAGGCTTCGGGAGTGAGAGGGTGATTGGGAAAATTTTGTTAGGAGTTGCGGGCTTGTCGAACTATTGCGCACAACGACACAAGTAGAGATAGTGTCGTATGCTACTATCATTGATCGATGCACATATTGATAAGTTTAATTTGTCAACACAAATCTCAAAAATAACACTCAATTTGGCCAAAATAATTGAATCTTGGAAAGGTTATTGCCTATGCAGAGTATTTAATTAATCTGTCCTGATGCATAGCGACTCCACAACTCCAACCTCTCCCTATCCTTTCAAGAACTAAACTCATTTTGCTCCAGTAGTGTAGCCCTTGAGATCTGAAACCACTTGTAGAGTTCACATTGTGGAAGCGAATAGAGTCTCTCACAAACATTGAGCAAGGAGAGTGAGGGAAGAGATGAAGTAGAGAGACAGACAGAGAGAGAGAAAAAGGAGAAGTAACACAAATTGTGCGAATGAAACAGAGGTTGTATTAGGTATTTAGAGACCTTATATAGGCCTATACAATGTTTGCACTTAGAGCGCCCAAGTTGGGCTGACCCCAACAAGGCAACCCGACATATGGTGCTACACTAGTGACTTGCACTGCATGTAAATGTGCTTGCTAAATCAAGCTTAAAAACCCACAAAAAGATATCCCACACACCCTTTTGACGTCAGGCATCATGCCCATATGTAAAATTTTACAAAATACGGGATGTCCAAAATGCGCGCAACAATGTGAAGCATGGGTTTTGCTGGAGAATTTTTTGGGGCAAGAGCCAGAAGAAGCAAAGTTAGCCTTAAGCAAAAACTTAACAAACTTACCATGGATGTAGGGGAGGACATAGCAAGCTTAGTTAAAAGGCTTAAGAGTATCGATACTCAATTTACCTACATCGATTATGAAGCCCCTGAACATGACAAGGTGGACATCATTGAAAGTGCATTTCCACCCTCATATTCCACTTCGTCACTATTCTTGTCACTATTCTTGAGGAGAAAGATCTAGCCCTAGTACTTCAAGACGTCATCAACTCACTTCAAGTAGAGAAGAAGAAATAAAACGGGTTAAATACATCATCGGGAGGAGCTTATGTCACATCATCCTCTAGGGAGGAGATGTCAAAGTCGGCAATGCGGAAGCGTAGGGACCAAGGGGAGTGAGCACGAGAGACATTAGGAGAAAGTTGGACTCACTTTTGGGCCCTGTAAGAAGTTCCACATCGTCTTAGAGAGAGAAAATGAAAATTTTAAATTGTGCATTTTATGTGATACGTTTTTGCGCCAACAAAAAGCCAAAATGACATTCTTTGGTAGGTAGCCGCCGTCTTTATTATTCTTATCCTTCGTTCTCTTGTCAGGAATCCAACTAACTGTATGACTAATGATTTGAAATGCTGACTTACAAGCGTTCCCTCCAGAAACATAAGCCACACAAATTCTATCAACTCTAAACATGAGAATATGGTATTCCCTTCCAAAACCTGAGATATTTCATGAGTTTCAAGTGTCTGTCTTTTTCTCTATCAACTCTAGGAATGGAGAAGACTTATTTTTCTGATAAAAACACCAATTTGAACTTGCAATACTCAGCCCCTTCATCTTTAACACTTACCCAAAGAAAGAACACACATCATCTTCATGTTGATGTATTGCAAGAGTACGCATCGTTGCAGAAACGTAGGAGGGAGTATTTCTTATCTCAACGGGAGAAAGAACTTAGAAGGAGAAACAAGGAACATCATTTGGATTTGTGGATTGATGGGTCTATTTATCCAAAGGATCCTACGACAAATGCACCACCTCCCTTTGCTAATATCACTAACCTCTTACATTTCAAAGTGATGGCAAGGATGGGCTATTGGGATACACCGAACATTTGAAAATGAGAGGATTGAATGCGGAAACTTCCTGGCGATGGAGAACATGTAACTGAAGAAACTTAATGAAGCATGCTCTTAAAAGATTTCATCAAACAAAGAGACAATCCAAGGCCTTGAGAAGAAGATCACAAGTTTGCGAGAGAAAGACATCGTGCTTGGTAGTCGGAAAAGAGAACGAGATCTGTGCAACATTGAGAACATGAAGATTGGTAGTAGTGGCTTGAAAACTCAAACGGTGCAGGCTTCAATGCCGGAGTGCATTACAGCTATCTAGCTCCAAAAGAAGTAGTTGAAGAGTTGATAACTCAGAAAAAATTTCGTAAGTTGAAAGGGAGACTTCTTACCTCCTTCATGAACGAGAATCAGTTGGAACCAATGGAAGTGCAAGCAATACTTGATGAGAGTGGCATCTCGCAGATGGGATACAGGGCACTCTTCAAAGCATTAGCTAAAAAGTCTTAAAATAAACTACAGAGAGGATCATTGCTACCAAAGCCATCACATGTAAAGGCTGTTCATTGGCACGTAAATGATGAGGTGTTTGAGAAACTTGGGTCACCATTCCTTATTGAAACAACGTTCTTAGGCAAGGGCAACAGAGAGGTACAATTTAATGAGCACAACAATCTCTTTGTTGATCGTGAAGTATTGCAAAGGTATGCATTTCACTTCTTTGACATCAGTCAAGAGGAGTGCGGTGGGGTTCTCAAGTTTGTTTTGAAGCTCGATGAGTGCGAGGTCCTAAAGAACAAGAAGCTGGAGAGAGTCACTATTACCCTCAAGAACAGAGCTCTAGATCCATCAATAACAAAAGAAGATCCAGGATACTTCAACGTGCAATCCGAAAACAACATTCTAACTCTAGGATCATTTCAAGCATACTTTGTTCACTCTATAATAACAAAAATATTGATTATCTGGTTGTTGATTTTGTGTTTTGTTTTCCACTGCAGGTTGATAAGAAAATTTTTGAAATTCTCGATTGGGTTTTTAGTCAAACCCAAATTCCTTATATCATCAGTGAACAAAGAAACGGAGTCATTCTTTCGGTGGAAGGATTTAGTGACTATACAGCGGAATGGCACATGGCGGGTGACTTAAAGACTCTTAAGTGTATGTACAACATAACACACAGAGCAGCTGTGGCATATCCATGCTTATATTGCATGGTTAATGCACAATCTCTTGAGAGTGTGCAATGGAACATTGCTCCCAACAGAAATCTTCAAGATAAAACTTTTAGGCCAGTGCTTGATATTCCTCTGAGTAGAGTTCACGTCTGTACACTTCATGCACTTTGCCGAATAATTGAAAAGGTGGTTCATTTGTACATATGTTTTGCATGGACATTAAAGCTAGAGAGTGAGTCGAAAAGAGTGATCAAAGCATTAGAGGGAATGCTCTCAGACATTGGTTTGCATGGAGTCAATGTCAAAATCGAAGAGGACCCTAAGATGTCTCAAAGTCGTTACAAGGTACCTAGGAAAGCATCAATAGGCGCCGTGAAGGCCAGAAGGTTTCTTGGGTTTAGCCTCAAAGATTCAGATCGAGAAGAAAGGAGAAACCTGTTCAACAAATGGAAACAGTTACATAAAGTGGTTAAAGACAATGGTGGTGGTGGGGCAATCCAAAATCACAAGGCGAACGTGTGGAAATAACTAGATAAAATTTTCCACTACGTTGAGCAGCATTCTTGGGACCAAAGTAAGCTCACATCATTTCAAGCAGCCTTGCTGGATTGGAAGAACGTTTACCTTATAGGGTGGGGTGGGCAACATATCACACATTACATGGTGGGTTAGCATTCTACGTATACAAAACAAAATTTTAAATTGTACTCTACTAACCATTTTGTTTTATTTCAATGCAGCACATACTGTTCAACCATGGTCCATATTTTGCCAAGACATACGGCTCACTATTAATATGGTCCACACAAGGCATGGAAAAAACCCACTACATGGCAAGAAGAGGTTATTTTAAGCACACTAGACATGGAGGAGGAAAGGATAAGGATAATAGCCTATTGAAGTTACACCAATGCACTTATAGACGATTAATTCATAGAGCAAGGTAGAAGGAGCTTCTTAAGAGTTCAAAAATTACACGGTCTTTACAACACATCCGCAAAGAGAAGAAACAGATGGCTTGGGGAAATTCAAATGTGGGGGAGCGCCATGCGAGGTGGCGACAGTCACGAGTCAGGAGCGGGAGAAGATGGACCTGAGGGAGAAGATGGATCTGAGCCCGTCGTTTTTATCCTCTTAGATGCACCTCCTTCTTCCTCACTTTGTACCTCTTCAATGTGCAAGCTCTGTAGACGAGCTCGTTCGTCTATCATGGCAGCATCCGCATGGGCATCGGGCGTCTTCTTTCAGTCAAAAACAATAGCTTGTTGTATGAATCTAAGCTCTTCGGGTCTTCAACCCCTGCAGCCAGAGCCTGAACTGTGTAGGACATGAAATAGGGGGCTCTGAGTGCTTGGCACCCATACCCAATGCCAAAGATGCATAGAGCAAACTGTTTCTCAATCAGAATAGTCTTTCCGCGTTTAGTGGGAGGGGGCACCCACCACACAATCTTGTAATAACTTTCATTGCAAATAGTGGAAACTTTGTATTGTCCTTGGAGTATTCCTTGTGGTATATTATGATCTACAAAAAAATAGTAAAACATTTATGGGCCGTAAGTGAGATGAGTACAATTGCCAAGTACTTGAATTGTTTCTACAAAACTTTTTGTGGTTGAAACGCCCGATGTAGTGAGACAACGCCGCATCCTTGCCTTGTACTCCAGTGACAAGCCCTTGCCGAGATCCTCCCGCTCTTTTAAGGAAACTATCGTCATACACTAGCACCTGTCAACAAAAAGATTGATCATGATATTTTATCACTGGGCCATCTCCAATACCATCTGAATGCCTTTAAAAATTACCATCTGATTCTCGTCCATTTTCAACATCGACCTTCTCCACAAGTGAATAGATTGACTATTCATTACCTGAGCTCTGGGTGCCACGGGCCTACCCATGTTTTCCAAGCCGAGTTGTTTTGTTGTCGATTGAAACTACTCATCTGTTGGAAAATTGGCCTCTCCGGACTTCGCTTCATTGAATGTATGTTTGATCAGTTGCCACCCTGAAGTAAACGTGAGTCGTGGATAGCCGTGTCAACAAAAATAAGATGTTGGTCCACTCCATCATCATCCACAAATCCCATGTCTGCCTCACAAAAATTTGCAATTGCAGCTAGGTAGTAATCCTCCTGTATATTCAGCTCATGTATGATATCTGTGAGCAGAACGTAGTGGGTGTCGCCCGCCATAGCAAAGCTGGGAGCACAATTCAGAGGCAAAGTCACTTCCTTATTTGGGATTTCTTGCTTGCACCCTATTGCTGCATCCGCAAGAAAAGCAAGAGTTAAGCCCGCATCAAATGTTTCCTTTAATACCTCTACCCGCTCTTCTTTTGGGTCAAACTGCACCTCCAAATCCTCTACCTCTTTCTTCGACGCCAATGGACAACTGCCGAAAGTTGTTGACTGGGAAGTCTTTGACTCACTATCCATCTGCAAGTACAAGTAACAGACAAACCCGTGGTAGAATTTCACTAAGTGACACTTTTTTAAGTGCTTCATACACCTATCCTGTACAAGCAGTACATTGGAGGGACACTTTTCTAGACTGCGATTCAGTCTCCTTGAAGCACTCTTATCAGGGTCAAGGTCGGTGGGTGCACATATCTCATGCCATCAACTATCATGGAATTGTCACAAATGACTGCCTCATACTATTGCAAATGGGTTTTGTAGGTACTCAAATGAGCAATCTATAATCCTGTGTATAGAAAACTCAGCATTAAACATTCCTGATAGTTCTCGTGCACGGTGATGAGCACGGGAGTTGTATAAGAACGTGAATAGTTTTTCTTCACATGTATCCTCGCCCACAACGTCTGTCTCCAGGACTATGATCCCCATGAATGAAAGAAAAAGCAAGCCAAAACTACTATCCAAAATTGGTCTATACTTGGTGTCATAACCAAGCAAATATTGAGCCTCGAGTATCCTTCAAGGTCTCTATTCGCTTGGTTCTGTCCCATGTGCTAATGTCATAATAGGTGACATCACTCGAGTCAAAACCAGGCGAATAGGTGCCCCAAGAATCTCCGAAGGGCCCTATTTGCTTGGTTCTGACCCAAGTTGAATTTTCACTGTACCCACAACGTCTGTCTCTAGGACTATGATCCCTATGACTAAAAGAAAAATCAAGCCAAAACTACTATTCAAAATTGGTTTGTATTTGGTGTCATAACCAAGCAAATATTGAGCCTCAAGTATCCCTCAAGGTCTCTATTCGCTTGGTTCTACGCCGTACGCTAATGTCATAATAGGTGACATCATTTGAGTAAGAACTAGGCGAATATGGGCCCCAAGAATCTCCGAAGGGCCCTATTCGCTTGGTTCTGACCCAAGTTGAATTTCCGCTATACCCACGTCCATTCGGAACAGGTGGATTAGAACAAAGAATTTAATATTATCAATAATAGATATATAGGCCTACTCACTCACTATGCCCAAAAATAGCATTGAATAACAACTCAGGCACGGTCACATAAGGAGTAATTATTCCAACCATGCGGTGCGAGACTTCTAATCTTACCCTAACGACCACTCTTTGGCCCTTGGAGTGTTGTTCCCATTGTGCTTTAGCCCCATAACGCATTGGCTTCGGTGCACACATAGTTAACAACACACAAGAAGGGGAGAGAGAGAGAGAGAGAGAGAGAGAGAGAGAGAGAGAGAGAGAGAGAGAGAGAGAGAGAGAGAAAGAACCTGTCTTTGCAATATCCAATGGCACCGAGTTGGATGGTGATGTCGCAGTTCGCTGAGAGCAAGAACCAAAAGGTGGCTAGGAGGAAGAGGAACAAAATGTGAAGGTAAGGGCGATGGCGACACGGCAGCAAAGGTCTCAAACCAGTGGAGGTAGCTCAATGCAGGATCACAAGAGGTGGCCAAGGGGAAGAGTGCAGAATAGACAAAGGCAACGGCGATATGTTTGTTCTACTTGGAGATGGAGATGGCGACTGCAAGGGCGATTGGTGTCTACCTCTAAACACAAGATCATGAGAGGTGGCCAAGGGAAAGAGCGCAGAAAAGGAAAAGGCAATGGCAATCTGTTTGTTCTACTTGGAGATGGAGATGGCGACTGCAAGGGCGATCGACATCTGACTCTATACGGTCACTCAAAAAAGGCACGTGGGTTGTGCTCATAAGGACAAACAGTAATAAATGGGCTCAGATTCCCATGCAGTACGATCTACCAACCACAATCTCGTGTGTAATCATGCGCATAAGTGAAGTTGTCACCCTCGCCGAGGTAAGCATTCTAAGTTTAGAGGCAGTACTTCCGCCAAACATTTTAACTATACCCTCGTCCTAGATGAGCGCTTTTCTGCCTTTTTTCGCTTCCTCTACTGCCCATCATTTTATCTCTACCCCCGTCGACACTACACGGTAAGCAAACCATCTCTTTTGTCCTCCCAACCCTTTTTGCGCATCTCCTCTTACTCTCTAGGGCTCCTCCTTTTTGCGCATCCTCCTCTTACTCCTGTTCTGCAGTGCTTTAGTGACGCAGAACTCTACACATAGTGAAGAGGTATGCTACTACACTTTTGTGCACTTGTATTTTGTGTGGTCAGTACCAAGCGAATAAGGGAAGGTAAACCCTATTTGTTGCACTTGTTCGCTTGGTACTGACCATCGTCTTTATTAATGATGTTTGCTATTACACTTTTTTTTTGGTCAGTACCAAGCGAATAAGGAAAGGCAAACTTTGTTCGATGTACTTGTTTGCTTGGTACTGACCTCAGAAAATATAAATGATGTTTGCTATTACACTTTTTTGAGGTCAGTAATAAGCGAATAAGGGAAGGTAAACCCTGTTTGTTGCACCTTTTTTTTTTTATAATACCAAATACGCATTTTGAATTTATAAGGGAGAAGCAAAATTACAACTTAACACCCATGGAGAGGGATGAGAGTTAGAAAACACTAGGGACAGGCCCAAAGGCCAAGTTTTAGACTTTGCAAAAAGTGGTCTACTAATTTCTGGGGGATACAGCTGGCAATAAACAGTTAGAAGTTAATCCTTTTTCTTCATAGCCATTCTATCTCTTCTTGAATCTTGTTGGCAAAGTTCAGGGCTTCCTCATATTTACTGGCTAGCTCAAGCACTTTATCCTTCATCTCCTGTACCCAATTATAGATAACATCTAGAGAGCCATTGTTGTTGAGCAATCCCTGCAGGTCTTCAGCCCTTCTTGCATCCAAAGAGTCTTTGAGGATTGAGACTCTGTGCCTGTAGATCCTCATTTGTTCCAGCTTGAGGTTAGCATCCTGCACAGAGCATCCATCAAATAAGATCTTCAAACTAAGAGCTTGAAAATTGGGAACAAAAAGGAAAGAATTTTTGAGTTTCCAAATAATCCATAAGAATTTTTCCCTAAACCTATTCCAAAAGTCAGAGAGGAGGCCAAGTGAGTCCTCTAAGAGTAGCTGTTTCCACCCTAATTGGTGGCCAAGGGTTTTGACTAAGGGGGAAAGGATGGGGTGTTGGTTTGGCAGTTGAGGAAAAGGTGTGGAACATCTTCCACTGCTCTTCTGCACCTGAGGCAAGCAGAATTACCAGCGGCTTACCTCGAGGATTGACTCCCGTGTTGACAGCATCCACTCTCGGGCTGTGTCGGTGGAGAATGCTAAGGGTACCATCGGGGGACCAAGGGGAGCCTACTGGCACTACGGGAGTGTCCCTTGGAAAGGCATCACCACTTTTCCAAGCTTCCTGTAGTTGCTCTACGAAACCTTGAGGGAGGTTCTGAAAAAGCTGCTGGTTAAATAGACTAGACGGACATGCTTGAAAAGCAGGGCCTAGGTTCTAGCTGATGGGTGGTCTATGAGATGGTGGGTTGGAGTACCGTCATGCGTTTCATGAGAGGTAGACGTGGGAGGGAGAAGCAGGGGTACTACCCCCTTGATTAGGGGAGGTGATTGGAGGGCACGGCATGACAGTTAGGTCAGCATGGACTCATCTTGAGTTCACTGGAGCTCTCGTTCGTCTACTTCACATTGGTATTTTGTTGCACCTGTTCACTTGGTACTGACCTCATAAAATATAAATGATGTTTGCTATTACACTTTTCTGAGGTCAGTTGGCAAGCGAATAAGGGAAGGTAAACTCTGTTCGATGCACCTGTTCGCTTGGTACTGACCTCAGAAAATATAAATGATGTTTGCTATTACACTTTTCTGAGGTTAGTACCAAGTGAATAAGGGAAGGAAAACTCTGTTCGATGCACCAGTTCACTTGGTACTGACCTCAAAAAATATAAATGAGGTTTACTATTACACTTTTCTAAGGTCAGTACCAAGAAAATAAGGGAAGGCAAACTCCATTTGATGCACCTGTTCGCTTGGTACTGACCTCAAAAAATATAAATGATGTTTGCTATTACACTTTTTTGAGGTCAGTACCAAGCAAATAAGGGAAGCCAAACTCCACTTGATGAACCTGTTCACTTGGTACTGACCTTAGAAAATATAAATGATGTTTGCTATTACACTTTTCTGAGGTCAGTACCAAGCGAATAAGGGAAGGCAAACTCTGTTCGATGCACCTGTTCGCTTGGTACTGACCTCAAAAAATGTAAATGATGTTTGCTATTACACTTTTCTGAGGTCAGTACCAAGCGAATAAGGGAAAGAAAACCATGTTTGTTGCACCTGTTCGCTTGGTACTGACCTTTTCTGAAATCGTAAGTCCCTAGAAATCTTAAGTCCCTTGTGCTGTGACAAGTGACATGTCATTTTCTATTATGCTATTTGTAGAGATGCCTCGTGCAAAAGCCACGTCTAGAAGGGCAACATGTGACTCTTTGAATGCTCAAGCAAGAAGACGTCGATATGAGGCGCACAGAGGTGTACTACAAGAGCTGCGAAGGATCAAACGACATGTGCAACCGGCCATTCCACGTCCTCCTTTCCACCGAGTAGTGCGAGAGAATTATTCAGCGATAGATATATACTAGCTGCCCATGCATACCGCGGGATTTTGAAACTCTTCGGAGGCTGCGCTTCCACTACGATGGGTTGCTTCCACCAGTACCTATCCGGGATGTGAGAACAATGGATATTCTTAACATCCCCCCTCTCCATCCTTGTGCACGACAGACACAGCCTTCTAGGGCTGGATTAAACAGCAGAAGGACACGATCATGGGTAAAGAGGAATGACATAGATGGGCAGGCTGATGAGGGGCATGAGCAGGCCAAGGTGGACCCTGAGGCGGTCATTGAAGAAATAGAGATATTAATGGAAGAACTAATTATGAAGGAAAATGAGCAAGGCATGGAGGATCCGGAGCTTGTGCCTGTAAAGGAGGATTTTGTGCTTGTAAGGGAGGACCCTGTGCCTGTTAGGGAGGACCTTGTGCCTGTTAGGAAGGAGCCTGAGGCAGCCACGGATAAAGCTCAAGAAAGGCAAGGGAAAGGCTCAGCTTCACAAGGGCCATCCAACGAGGAGCCTTTATTAGATGAGTCAATTATTTTAGAGCAAATCAACGAAGAGAACAAAGAGGAGTTGCAAGTTCTGATCAGGTTAGCGCCTTTGCATGCATAGATAATGCTGCCTGAAAGGTCAGAGGAGGCTTGCATTTTCAACCTTGATCAACAAGACTTCCTGTGCATGCGCAGTTTCTCCAACTCCAATGCAACGGATGCGGTCATCAACATTGCTTTGTGGTATTTCTCAAGCTCTTTATAAGTCACGATTGGTTCATTAAATGGCTCACTGCCAAGACATGGGTCAATACCAAGCGAGTCAATGGCTTATGGAATTGAATAGTGACACCACTCACTTGGTATTGACCCATGTCTTTGCGGTAGTCGTCAACGTTGCTCTATTACGTCTCAAGTTTTTCTTTATAAGTCTTGCTTGGTTCATTAGATGGATGACTACCGCTAAGACATGGGTCAATACCAAGCGAGTCAGTGGCTTATGGAATTCAATAGCTGCCCCAGTCGCTCAGTATGGACTCATAGGTTTGTGGCAGTGATAACCCACTGAAATATCTTAAGTCTAATCTGTGCCATTGATTCACATTAGGTACGCTCTCTCGCTTCTACCCGCTGAGGTTCAAAACAAAATATACGTAATAGATTCGCTGATATCGCCTATGCTGCAGAACAGTGGCGTTTCCTTTTTGGCTCCGATGGCCTAGTTTAGCAGAGTCAATTTTGATATAGCGCGCTTTCTGGTCACTGCATACAATCAATCATGGTTTCTTCTTGCCTTGTGAAAACCATGTTGGATTTAGGATCCTTCTTCTCATCTTTGATGGTTTTGGTGTAGTGATCATTGGAGTCTGTTGTTATTTGACATTGAAGATAAGATTTTCTACTACGCAAACTTCAGGCAAAGCAGGGTATTTCACGGTTGTGTAAAAACGTAAGGCACATCTGGGTACATTTGGAAGTAGTGTTTCTTTGTAATGTGTTACTGAATCAAGTGGTTATGTATGTAGTGCTGCGAAAAAACTTGTATGCTGTGTAGAGCATGTTTTATTAAAACATGATCTAGGGAAAACCATCTGGCACGAACGGGTAACTGTGCCCACGCAGATTGATGACTATAGTTGTGGCTGGTGAACTTGTTTGAATGCCTTGTTGCTCCTCAGTCAAATTTTGGATGTACCAAACGTAAGTAATCGTGATGTTTCATTGTTTGTTTGCTGCAACGTTTGTATTAAAAGAATCAACATCTTTACTTTCCTATTATCACGCTTCTACAGGAACTTCAATTACATACTACACCCCCAACGATGTGCGACATTTTTCTGTAATGGCCATCCAACATATTATAATCTTGGTAAATAGACGTACAAGAGAGGAAGGGGCGAGAGCGGAGGAGTTCGAACATGCTCACATTAACGAAACGACGCAGCGCTACAATCAAACTCAAGAAGAGATTTGAAATATGCAAGAAGCAATAAATCAATATTATGAGGATGCCGCAGAAGTAGAGGAATGGGCTACACGTCAACAGCAAGAGCAAGAACAGAGGGAAGCTTCATAGGTGCAAGATGCATGGGAAGCCATGGAAGAGGTCCATGATTTTGAACGACGCGAAAGGATGCCCGAGACCAGCGTCCCCAGAGGTAGAAGTAGCAGCAACCGGGGCAGAGGGCAGGGGAGTGGTGGCAGAAACCGGGGGAGAGGACAGGGGACCAGTGGCACAAATGGGGGAGAGGACAGGGGAGCAGTATAGCAGGGAAAGGGAGCAATAAATTGTATACATCTTGACAGAAACAACACAATTTGTAAAGGAGATAGCATCTATATACATATCCTTAGCATCTATATACATATCTTTTTCCCTGAACTTAAAGGAGATTCTTCTTTCAGGGAATTTAACATCATGCGATCAAACCATGGTGCCACTAGGATTAAATCCTCATGCTTGAGAGGAGAGATAAAGAAGTCCTCTTTGTCCACATAGATTTGGACATGGAGCCTCAATTTCCCGATTAAGGGAGTGGCTGAAGCTTCTTACCCCTTGAAAGCACCGTCTGCGGGTAGGACATCTCCCATCTCGTAGGCTTGTATACCTAGCTTGGTGGCCAACTCTATAGATATACAATTGTGAGTAGAACCAGGGTCAAAGAGAATAAAAGAATCATATTCTCTTACCTTTCCGCAAGCATGGCATAGAGGAGATCCTTTGTGATGAGTTTCCTCCTCTTGGATTTCGACCAAGGTAGCTCTAGGAGGCTCATGGTGGGTGTTCTTTTGGGGACAAGCGTGGTACGCATGCCCTTGCTCGCCGCACTTAAAACAACGGTTATCCTTGGGATAATGCTCAATCTCTTCAGGAGAGAGTTTATTTTTGCCTTTGTAAACTCCCTTCTCTTTAGCTTTGTTGGAGTTGCCCTTAGGAGACTTTTGGACATTGTCCTTCCCCTTTGGCTCATTGGAACCCTTGTTTTCCCTGGGCTTAGAATTTCTTTTAGCCCTTATTTGGAAATTGATTCGAGAGGCCACCATAGTATGGTGTGTAACCACCGATATGATGCGTTGCCTTTGGGAGTTGACATATTCCACCATTTCTTCAGTTAAGCCCGCACATAGTTGTTGCTTTTGCTCTCCAAAATCCAACTTTTTGAAGATAGTGGCTTTGAGTTGTAGGTCCCAACACTTGTCTACATATTTGTGGATGGATTCATAGGGAGAGAGCTTCAAGCTTCGCCATTCGGTGAGTACTTTGTCTTTGGCATCGGTGGCCAAAAACTGCTTCATAATGGAAGCTCTTAAAGCTTTCCATGTTCATGGAGCTTCACCGTTGGCCCGTAGACTAGACCACCATTGTCTGGCGGACTTTTGAAAGTGCATAGCTACATGGGGTAGCTTAGAGGACTCCGTGAATCCCTCATCTCCAAACGCCACATCAAACTATTGGATAAAGGCCAAGAATTTGTCCGTAGCACCAAAAGTGCCATCGTAGGAAGGAAAGAGATGCTCTTCCCTCCCTCTTTGAACTTCTTGAGCTTGGAGGACCTTTTCCACGCGGCATAAGATTTCCTATGGCCTCTTCTTTTTGATGGTTCAAAGGTTGCACCGTCACTTTCTTCAGAAGATAAAGAATTTGAGGAAGATGGAGAAGAGGGTGACCTCTTTCTCGCGTTTCACTTGCCTTGATCTTCGTTGTCTTCATCATCACATTCATAAGAGGAAGAGGATGAAGAAGATGGAGAAGAGGGTGTACTCTTTCTCTCCTTTTTCTTCTCTTGATTTTTGTCATCCCTCTTTGAAGTATGGTGTGGATAAGTATGCGATAGTCTTCTCCATTTTGTAGGTGATGGAGAGCGTTTTGCCCATTGTCTTCGTGGAGCCATCTCTGTCGAGGTAGCGGGAGACTCACTTCTTTCTCGTTCCTTTGGTGGAAGCTCTTGATTTCTCCTTTGAGAAGGAGATGCATCATCAAGGAGTAAATTTTTAAGCCCTTCGTATGGATCCTCTTCTTCTTCCCAAATTGGGGAGAGACCTCTTTTGGAAGTCTTGCAAGGAGGCTTCCTAGGCGTTCTCTCGTCATGGTGGGGAGCTTGGAGAATCCCATGAGCACGAAGACAACGGGCTTGGATTTCCCATGGCTTGTTGAAGCCTAGAAACAAGATAGTTAACAAGCATCAGGGCATCATTAGTAGCCTGCTCATTAGCAAAATCAAAGTTATCAACATTAGTTTCACTCTCTTTACTATTGCAGCCATTCTAACAACTTTTAGGTGTAAACTTTTTAGGTGTACTTTGGCACTTCAAGCCCTAGTTGCTACTCCTCTTTACCCCTTTAGAAAAAGCACTCAAGCTACTATATCTATGGCTCAAATACCATTAATTGCAAGGAATAGAAGAGCGGGTTGTTCAACACCAAAACAACTCCGGCTCCTGTCAAGCTTCTAATAGCTCAATAGTGGTTAAGCCGTAGGCAAGCCCCGTAGGACTCCACTATAAAGGCCATAGCTCTCGACGGTGATGCCCCGTTAACTGCACAAAGGCATGCACACTGCAAGGCTGAAAAATCCCTATTCTACTTACTCACATGCAATTAATAATACCAACCATTTATAGCTAGCTTGAGGATCTCTCTTCTTGAGCAAGAGAAGAGAAACCTTGTGCTTTGATACGAATGTAACATTTAATGGTCTAGTAACTTGTGTGTAGTGGAAAATAGCATGAACATAGTGAACATTTCATTAGAATAAATTCATAATGAGAATAACAAGAGTGCTTGGGTGGAGAGAGCAACAAAGTATAACACTAGCTAGATAGCATGAACAATAATTCAAAAGAGAGAGAAATTAAGCAATTGACAACAGTTGAGGACCGGATTTGTATGGAGATGGTCCCCCCTCCAAAAGGCTTTGTATTATGGTTTCTCCCATCAAGAGAGACATTTTACAATACAATTCTTTGTGTTCCTTCAATACTAGCTAGTGCAATGAAGATGGAAACTTTATGCACTAAGCAAAACACTTATCAAACACAACATCAATTCCCTCACGGTCTCAGACCCAAGACCTCACACACCTTCAAAGATGGTGAGAGTTAGCAGGGTATGAGAGTAGATTGAGAGGAAGAAGGAGTATTATTACGAGAAAGATGTACATCTCCTCACATAATCACTCATATTAGCATAGCTTAGCTTAGTGATTAGCATGGTAGAGGAGATGAGAATGCATTGAAGCTTGGCTCTTGGTTGGATTTGCATCACAAAGCCAAGAGTTGTTGTATAGGCCTCCCTTCTCACAAGCTTGGAGTAGGTGGTAAGCTTTTCATTAAAGCTTGAGAAGGAGAGAGATTCTTCTTTGCTTCACATATGAGATTGTGTGAGTGTGTGTGTGATAATGCCTTGCAAAAATCATCCCCCTCTCTCTCTCTCTCTTGGTCGACCCCCCTTGCTAAATGCTCATGCTACAGCCCTATTGAACCTCCCCAGGCCTAGCCAATGGAAATTAAGCAGCATAGGTGATAGCCTTAAGACATGTGTCCCCTTTCCCCTTTTGTGAGAGCTTTAGGTAATTATTTAATTCAACTAAACTCTCATTGGACCCCTTTTCCTCCTGGCCAATAGGAATCAGGCAAGCCATTGGGCTGCTGAATGCTCATTGGACCCCTTGGGAGACTATCCAATAGTCTTCTAGAGAGCTTAATTCTTATTGGTTCTTTTATTAAGTGTTTTTAAATTAATTAAACTAGATTTACTCTAGCTTAATTCTTAGTGGTCCACCTCCAAGGCCATCCAGTAGGAATTGAGTACACCTTGTGGGCATTTGGGCTAGGGAGCTGACATGTGTCCCTCATTCCCTTTGTGTAAAGGGAGCTTGTGTGTGTGTATGTATGTGTGTGTGTGTGTGTGTGTGTGTGTGTGTGTGTGTGTGTGTGTGTGTGAGTTTCTCTCTCATCTCCTACTTCTAGAGCTCGCCCCCTCCTAGATAGGGATGGTTGAAGACTTTTGGGACACACACAAAGCATCCAAATCCCTAGGCTTTTGACCTTTGGACAGAACCTTTGAATTTTGGAACCTTAGCATTTTGGAAGTCTTAATGGGTTGAACCTTAGGGTCTTTTAAGCCCATCCATGCACATTGCTCTTTTGCAGATGGCCCCCCTTTTGGATACGTATTTTCCCTCCTTTGGATCCCTATTGTGGCCAGTCTGCTAGCTTAACCAGTATTCTAGCTTTTTCTCCCCTGGCACTTCCCCATTTTAAATGATCAGTTTAACATGAGAAAATCATTTAGGAGAATTAGATATTGATTATTATGACAGATTGTATAGAGACCCCTGGAGAAACAACACATGGAGGATCCATTGGACTTACTGAGGGAGTCTCCATTTGCAATAAGGTTGGTTGCTTAGCCTTCCTTGTATCTAAGAATTTCATGAGACCCGTTGAAGGCATGTGAATCCCTTTGTTCTGCCTCTCCATCTCAATAACCCTATGGATGACATCACAAACTCTTTGTTGTTGATCCTCTACGTTAGTAGCATCCATTGTGGATTGTAGGGCATCTAACCAACCCACGTGATAGGTGTGACATGTGTATAAGTTGGTTATAGTTTTTGTTTATATTTCATTCTCCTAGTTCTCATTTAGGAATGCTCCATCTAGGATTGAGGTGCAAGGGATGTCCTTTGAACTATATGCAATGTGGATCTCTATGGGTTGACCCTTAGTGGTCGCTAATTCAAGAGCACTCGATCCAGAGTTTGAACTAAAGGTCACAGTACATCCACACACAGAGTATAGAAGCCTGATAGTAACAACAAATTGGAGACTAAATGATGTTAGAGAATCTCTTGAGTTTCTTGATGAAACATCTCCCGAGTATAGATTCAAAGTGGATGAAATTGTGGTGAGCACAAGGATGGAGAATTCAACCTCTTGCATCACATGCCTTCCCCCAAAAAGAGTTGTATTTGAGCCACTTGCAAGGACTTGAAAAAACAAGTTCAATATTGTAATCATTTTGCAAATATATTTATCTTTTGTCTACTTATGTTGTTTTAAACTTACATGACATCATGATACACATTTAAGAATCGACAGTTGCATTAAGTATTTGAAGTACAAAATTATGAATCACCAAAGGGTATATATATATGTTCATATGGACAAAATGAACAAAAGTGTACATAGCTTTTGTGGACTATTCAATCATGAAATTCCACTTTTCTTTTTTCTTGAGAGGATTCTGCATCCTCAGAGACCCTTTTACTTTTGTGTTCAGAAGGGGGTGAAAGTTCAGGAATGGGTGGTGGTGGTGACTTGGCAGGGGTTGGTGCTTTGGGCTCCTTAGGACTGGCTGTCTTGGGTGATTTGGCAGCTTTCTTTGACAACATAAATGGTAGCTTGAAAGGTGAGGTAGGTGCCTCCCCCTTATTGTTCTTAAGTGTACGATGCTTTTGAACCTTGAATTTCAATAGTGAGTGGAATGGATGGCCCTTTGTATCTGCTCTTTTTTTTGCAGGGCTCTTAGTGGGACTCTTTCCCTTGGCAGTCTTCTTAGTGGGACTCTTCCCCTTGGCAGGGATCTTCTTTTTGGTAGGACTCTTCCCCTTGGCAGGGATCTTCTTCTTGGGAGTCTTCCCCTTGGCATGACTCTTCACCTTGGTAGGACTCTTCTTGTGATCCTTTTTCTTTGTATGGATCTTTGCAGGACTTTTCTTCTTTTGATCCATTTTCTTTGCATCCAAACCTTTGGTGGCTCTACCTTTCTTTGGTGGCAAAGGAGAATCTGGATCATTTGGATTTATTGATCTTTCCAAAACCATAGAAACAACCTTCTCTCTCACCCACGTGACCCAAGACTCTGGATAGTCATGCAACTGAAAAAAATAGAAAAAGGAACTAAAGGACATGACATACATACATAAAACATCAAAATAAATACATGAACCACACTTACAGTGAGTGTAGTCATCCGACACCTTGACTCAAGATATCTCCATGCATTTGCAAGCACCCTCCATCCACAAGATGTTGAGTCTGTCTGTAAAGGCACTTTTTGATTGTAGTACTTGAAAGCTTCTATATTGTAATCCTTGTTTGTGGTACTCAGGTGACCAACAATAAGTTTGGCAGCACTGCAAGAAGACATTGAATCAAAAAGCTACTAATAGAAAACAATGGGCCATCATCAAGCATAGATTATGCTTCATACTTACAATTTACTTTCCCCATGGATACTTGACAATGAATTCATAAATATAATATCTTTCTCCAAAAGATTGAAGATAATAAGACTCCAATGTCCTCTACAAAAAAAAAAAAAAAGCTAAGAATACCACAAAATGTTAAAAATAACATGTAAGGAGTTAAGAATTACCCTTCAACATAGGGGTATAATATGTAATTGCAGGTCAGCATGTTAAAATCATCAAAAAAACTTGAAAGGGTTCCTTGCTTGTTGAAAAGGCACTGTGTCACTAGAGGGTCAAGTATGGCAATTTGCATAGCTAGAGCCTCTGGAAGATCCCTCATAAGACACCTGGAAAAGGAAATACAAGCCACAATGAGCCCCTTGTGCTTGTCTGCCATGCACATGCACATTATAATAATTAGCAAAGCAACACACCTGAGAGAGATATAGAGCACAGTGTCACCAAGCTCAATGTTGGGATTTACAAGCATACTTGTGACTTGAGGGAATATGTCCAAATATGCCTCAGTATCTCCAAACAAGGAGACATCCACCACCATTTGGCCTATGACTTTTTCATAAAGAAGAGAGTTGGATGCTCTTAAAATTGCAGCTTGCTCTTTAAGGATAGCATCCTCGGATATCATGTCTTGCTCCCTCTCAAATTCCTTTCCTGCTTTAATATCCTGGGACTTTCTTGTCTCGTACTCATGTGTAACATCCTCAACGACAACCCCAGAATCTTTTTGCTGCCTGGAAGGAGGGATGTTTAAAATTTGGAAGGCTCTAAGATCCTCACTAGGAATGAGCTCAAGAGCCTTATCAAACTTGTACCTTAGCCTTGACACAAGCACAAAATCTTTGCTCATAAGTGTGACCTTGTGAGCAAATGCAGCTGCAATGTAGCTATCATTCATAAAGTCTATGAGAAAATCCTCAGCAGCTTCCTGAAGGCACATCATAGCTTGAGACTGCCACCTTACCGAGACAAAAGTTTTGATATTCATCATGCTTACAAGTCTATCAGATATCTCTTTCACAACCCTCATGAAAGAGAGCTTTGGAATTAGTAGACAAGTAGACTTTTGTGCTTTTCTTATTTCTCTTAGGGACTTCACCTGATAATTCAATCTTTTTCTGGCATTGGGCCTCTAACGAGGTAGTGGAGGGGGTGCTTTCTCTGCATCTTTCTCCGCATCACCTATTTTTGGATCAGTTGGGGCTTGGTAGACCTTCCTTGCAGTTTGCTTAGTCCTGGCCATTTGGGTAAAAGAGCACACCACGTGACAGAGGGGTAGGCCACAACCTTCAAGATGTTTCTATCGCGCCGTGTGTGAGGAGAAGGGTAACACGATGCGATAGAAGGGTGACCCAAGTTGTGGAATAGGTCCGTATCACGTCGTATGTGACCATCGGAACATGAAAAAAGAATCTCACAAAACTCCCTGTACAACACAATAGAGGGCGCAACCACACCTTAGAACATAGCAGTATCGCGCCGTATGCGAGGTGAAATCTTAAAGCCGAGAAAATCCCCCGCACGATGCGATGAGAGCCCCACCTAACAGTTGCAACATATGCTTATCGCGTCGTATGGGAAGCCATGAGTATTTCGAGAAAGAGACTTCCACAATGCGGTAGAAGGCACACAAACACCTTAGGACATGGTATAGAGCCTCGTATGCGAGGTCAAATCTTTATGCTGAGTCGATCCCCCACACGACGCGATGAGAGGTTCATCGAGACTCTGGAACTTGCGCCTATCGCGTCGTAAGGGACGCTTAGAGTATAGGAAGCGGTAGAAAGCAGAAGGTGCGCCCACATGCCCAACAATTCCGGTCGCGTCGTTGAGAAGAAACTTAGCTTGGCTTAGTGGACGGATGACTCAAAGCACGGGTAGTTGAGGATGACACGACGCGAATGTCGAGTATAGAGGAAAGCACAAAATGAGCACGTGACAAGGGTTTATATACATAAGGCCGTTCGTACGATGACCGTTGTACGCAGGCCACGTGGCATGTGTGCATGGCTAACACGTGTCACTAACGGTCATATATCGGATATATATAAAGTTTGGTCTCGAATTTTAAAAATGTTGCACGTTCACTTGTCACATACGACGGGAGATATCGTGTTTTTTTGTGTAATCCTTTCGCCTCGCACAATCTCATCTTTGCAAATTGCACATTGGTGGACCCTATCGCTTCTTGTTTGCGTTGTCTCGAATGACGTGTTAAGTATGGAGCCTGATTTACCCTTGTAATTTTCTGTGGTAAAAGTGCACATTTGTAAGGCCCCCGTTATGAGGAGAAGCCATCATGCGTGAAGGAAAATCACTCACCGGAAACCAAAATTTTCACGGACAAGAATCAGGGGCAACTTTAAAGGCCTCGGGGGCGAAGACCCCCGAGACTTGTTTTTCGCCGGAATATTCTTTCTCGCCGGAATATTATGGCCGGACGGCGGCCGGAAAGTGGTCGGAAAACAACCGGTCGGTTGGCCGGTGGCCGGTAGTCAATGGCCGATGGCCGGTGGTCGGAAGTCAATGGCCGGTGGCTGGTGGTCGGAAGTCAATGGCCGGTGGCCGGTGGCCGAATTCAAAAGCGGACTTGTCTTCTCAAGGGCGGCCACACATGGGCGGATTGGAGGGTCCGATTTGGACTTATTCGCACAAAGGCGGCTACACATGGCTGTCTCTCATAAGAGAGGGCAGCCCTTTTGGCCTATAAAAGGAGGCCATTTCTACACACATTTCATAGTGTGATGTTGATGCAACAAGGTGAGGTTGAGGTGGTGAGAGTGAAGCAAGGCGGGAGCTCCATTAAGGGTATAATCCCTTTGTAAACTACTTCTTGTTTTGAAGTACTAAAGCCATTGAGTGGCTGCTTTCCCGTGGACGTAGCCCACATTGGGTGAACCACGTATATCGTGTGTACTCTCTCTCTCTCTACTCTATAATCTCGTGTATATAAATTTGTCTCTCTCCATTAAGTAATCTACTCAATTATCTATTTAGCTACGTCTTATTTCCTAACACGACGCGCAAGGAAGAAGTTCCAAAGGTTGGGTCCAACGCCTATCACGTCGTTTGGTGTTGTTTTACGGTTTTGTGTGGCTTTGTCCCGCACGACGCTTAGGGACGAAATTCCAAAGGCTAGGTCCAGCGTCTATCGCGTCGTTTGGTCCGTTTGGTGTTTGTGTGGATTTGTCCCGCACGACGCGTAGGGAGGCATTTCCAAAGCTTGGGTCAAGCGCATATCGCGTGGTCCGGTTTCGTTTTGCTGTGGTACATTAGCACTAGTACATTTGCAAACGTTGGACGTATCCCCGTACCCTGTACCTACCTTCACCTGTCGACTTTTCCTCTACCATGATTGAAGGCCGGGAGGAGATTTTGGAGGAGAGTCCAAGTGAGAAACTATTGGTGGCTGTGATGGATGGTGGTGACATGGAGGTGTACACCAAAGCTTATGAAATATTCAATCCTGTGTTTGATCTTGCAGCTTTGTTAGACCATTTGAAAGACTTCTTGGCAGAAGAATTCAAAGAGTTTGAAGAAGCAGTTGAAGGCAAGTGTTTGGTTTTAGATGGGAAGGCTTATTGTCATCTAACCGAATATACTACAAACTCAATGGAGAAGAGCAAAGTAACAAGAAGGTTTGGAAGATTTTCTAAGAAGACTTCCTTTGTTTGTCCACCTACCATTTCTTGTCAATTACATTTGAAACCTTGTAACCTTGTTCCAAAAGAAGTTGCTTTTCTTTTCTTTTCGTTCCTTAAAGTTGACATGCAAGGCAAAGCTGATGAAGTGAAAGATACAGATGAGGCGACAAATAAAAATGTTTCCACAGTTTTGCAGCTTGAGAAAAGTGAAATTCTAGAAGAGGAGGAAGTTGATGTTGCAGTTGAGGAGCAGGAGAGTGCAAATTTTGATGTTGCTCAATTTAGAGCTAGTACTGTCATTGATGAGCCAACAGATGAGGTAGAGGTATCTGAAGCTTCCCTTACTATTCCAAACCTTCCCTACTTCTTTATCAATGGGAAAGAGTATATTCCTCTCCATCATATCCAGTGTTTGCTTAATATGAGGGAGGACTACTGTATTGCAACCATTTCTGAAGCTTCTGAGGTGGCCAAAGATTTTATTGACACAGAAGAAGAGTCAAAAGAGGAGTTTTGGGCACTTGATCTTCATACATCCAATAAAGATTTTTTGCCTGCTCCTGATGCACTTGCTCTATGCATGAGAAGAGTGGAAGAGGAAAAACCTTCCCTCAAAGATGAGGATTTTGAGAAGAGGCTTGTTGAGCTTGGCATCCAATCTTTTGGTAGAGACTTTAAGCCGAAAAAAATTGGAAAGGAAGTTGACATAAGAGAGATGAACGGATCATGCAATCTCCTTCAAGAAAAAGTCATTGCTGAAGATGAATTGCAAAAGGTGATCTCCCTACTGAAATCTTTCTTTTTTTTCAAGTTAGTTTTAATTACTCATTGTCTTGTTTTGCAGATTGAACTCCTTGACAAAGACAATTTTCTTGGGAGAGCTAAAGGCTCGAGAGGGAAAGCAATAGAGGGCTCTTCAAGAAGGGATGCCTCCTCTCTCATGCACTACATGCCTACATTGGATAGTGCCACCTTCTGTGCTTTCCACATGCAGTATTCTGAAGATCCTGAGTTGCCAATGTTTGCACTGAAGATATTGTCACGGTTTTTAGGGTACACTCCCCTTCAAATCAATGCAAACAAGATTATGCTACTTGAGAGAGCAACAACACTTTGAATGTTTGGATATGCTGCAGGATTCAATGCCTCAAGAGCAGGATAATTTCTTTGCTACTCTAGCTATGATGCAGCAGCTGAGGAGACAAATGTCAACCTTCTTGGGGGCTATAAAAGAAGAAAGTTTTTGAGATATAGGGGTGACATGCCTGGAGATATAAAAAAAATCAAAAACTGATGTAAATTTGACAATTTTTTGCACTTTGGATCTCTTTAGAAGATTCAGTACAAAGTTTCAAAGTGAAGCATTAATCTCAGATCTGTGGTTGAGCATCATGGTTGTTTGATCTCATCCGTTGTAATTGCCTCCTATAGAACCAATTGAATAATTCCTTTAGTGCATTGCTCCTTCTTTGTCCACCTCCCTTTCTCGTACATTTGAAAAAAGAAGTCCTCGCTTGATAGTGAGATTTTTCTAGTCCCTGAGTATTCCATGTTGCAAGGGGTCCTTGTTTTGCAAAATATGGTCCATGCAGGTACAGAATATGCTAAAAATAAAAAAAAAAGTTAGTTGAACTCAATAGGATGCAAAGTAAAATACTATCCAGACTTTAGAAAGTAATTGAATACTCACCAAGTAATATGTGATGTCTTTTGCTCCCCAAGCATCTGTAATAGCAGTTATTAAAAGCTTTATTGTCTTTTTAAAGTCATCTGCATAAGTAGCAGAGCTAACTTGTTGTCTCAAAACTTTCAAAAAATTATCGAGCTTCTTCCACACTTCCATGCGTTTGTTGGCTACATCTGGTCTACTTTTGACATTGGTTGTTATAACAAAAAGATCCTTCCAGCAGTTCCACATAGCATCAACTTGTTTGTTGTCATGGTTACTCAAAAATCTTCTGGCTTTTGCTCCACCCATTGAAACATCTTGCAAAACATCACCGGTTCCTTTTGAAAGAGTGGGATCTTTTTTTAGATGCACTTGACCACCATGAAAACCCATTTGAGAGAGCAAAGCCTCACATTTTTCTATGCACTCGTCTGCAAGTTTAGTTGGCTTAATAGAACATGCATAGTCAAGATGGAGTCGAAGCAATTTGTCCAAGATTCTAATCTCTACATGCATTGTGCATATATGTACATTTTTTAAATCTATTGTTAGAATTGGATCTCAAATCATAGAAGACGATGGGTAGTCGATGACATTAACACTATTCCTCGATGGTGCTTTTCCAACCTCGTGTTCTGTAAGCCATCCTTTTGTTCCAGTGCTTGCCATACAATATAGACATGGATACTTGGTATTGGCACCTCCACATACACCAAACATGCACTTTAATGCTTTTAGGTCGGCACTCAAGTGCCATTCTACAAAAAAGTCACCCATGCCATCTACACAGAGTTTTTCACCTGTATTTTGGTCCTGTATAACAGAAGGGATATCGGTCTGCAAAAATAGCCATTTCAATGTATCGTGATTTTTCTACTGGTATTTGAGCTGCTCCGATCCACCAAATTTCCATTTCTGATTGAGTTTTGTGGTATGGGGAATCAAGCTTACCCTGGCTATAGTCCAATGCTCTATTCATAAGGGATATGGATACTCTTTCCATTTTTTGACATTTTTGAATTTGAGCTTCATCCAATTTTAGAACAAATATAAGTTTTCCTTCACAATCTACTTCTTGCATATTATAGTATCTCACCATAGCAGATTGAACATTTGTTATACTCATCCAAATGTTATTCATTATACTCAAAAGAAGTTTTTTTTTTTCTGTTTTTCATATGGCATCGTTCCTTCTATATGATAGTACTCTCCAAAATGTTCGGGTATTTCTTCGTTTAATAGAGTCCTAACTTTCCCGACATTATGAGGCCTAGGCAACCCAAAAGCTTTAATCTTGTAATACTTTAAAACCTGAAACCAGGTTTTAGAGATGGCCCTGTAACCCCTTCTACTCACCCCCACTGTGTCACAAACTTCTTGCATTTGAGAAGGTTGGACCAGTAAACCCATATCTTTCAGTAAACTTTGAAATACCAATTTTTTCTGAGTTTGATTTTTAGGAAGTTTGAAAAGTTTAAGAATATCACTTTTGTTCATTACCTCATTCAAAAATCTCACCCTTTCTTGACCATTGGACATATCAAATCCTAAAAGACTAGTCACATGTTCTCTAGTAATCTTTAATATTTTTTTTCTTTGTCCAGAACCTTCTGTTAAGTTTACTACATCTCTCATTCGTTTTACTCGTGCTCTTAATCCTATTGGAGTTTCTTTTAAATTCCGAAGTTGGTGATTTTCTTGTTTTAGAGATGCTATTTGGTTTTCAAGTTCTAAAATTCTTACTGCATTTGAAGACAAAACAGTTTTGAGATATTGAATGTAATGTGTATGATCAATGTGTAAATGAGATAACCTAGAACTATATCCTAGTAAGCCATCAACCCCATCACCAACAAATCTCATCAAATCATGAGGTGTGTTAAAAGATGGATACCTTCCAGTGCTAGGATCCAGTGGATACAAGCTCCCATCTGTCCATATATCAATGTGTTTCTTTCCCTCGTTGCGAAGTTGTTGTGCTTCATTTGCAGTTGTAACTGGTCTTTGATAGACACTCCGCGTAGTAGCATATTCCTGGCTTAGCTTAATGTTCAAGTGAAACTTGCGGTTATCACTAATGGAAGATGTATTAGACATTGTAAATAATGAAGGAGCAGAAAGTATAATGAAAATAACATAGCAGTAGAACAAGGTGCATTAGAGAAGAAGAGAAAAAGCTCGCAAAAGGTGAGAGAAAAAAGAGAGATTCAAAAGTGGAAACAACTATTTGCTGCCAAGTGAAGTAAATGAAAATAAATTTCGAGGTAAGCCACAAAGGAATGTGAAGAAAACGATATCTTTTTGAATATTTAGAGATATGTACCTAGATACGCTTTAAATTGCGTAGATATGCTTTAAATGACCAAAACGGACAAATTTGGAGCCGTTTTGACCACAAACGGCTCTGCTAATTAGTAATTTAACCAATTCCTTACATAGCCCTTTTTGAGTCGTTTTTGGCCCTAATGTGATGGTTTTTTGATAGTATATACACTATTTACACTCATCGGGAAGATATTGTCAGTGAATTTTCCTTTTTTGATGAATTATAAGGGCTTTTTAAGGCAATTTTGTAAAAAAATCACACATTAACATGGAACTTTTTTCCTTCCTCTCCAAACATTGCCCTTAATTACTTAGTAATTAGTACCCTTCCACCCCTCCTAGATGGCGTTCTCCGGGACAATTGCGTGCATGGGTTGAATAGTTGTGTCTATGCATAGCCATGATTGGCTCTACCATGATATGAAGATCAATGCAATTCAACTCAATATGTTGTGCAAGAGCTGGGTCTTGAGTAAATAACTCAAGGGTTTCCGATGTCGAGGTTTGCTGCTGATGTCTTCCAAAGAGCAAATCTTGTAGCCTTTGTGCTCTCTGTTTGATAGTACCATTAGGGTGTTTTAGCACACTGATTGTTTGAGCTGTTGGTAGCACGTGAGACGGTTGTCGAGATTTTTCTCGCCATTGGTAGCTCGATCTGCTTGGTGCATGGTGTGTTAGAGTCTGTCGAGACTTAACTCGCCACTATTTGCTTGGTGTCATGGTGTGTGGAGAAGATAAGTGCTCCTTTTTCTTCCAAACCTTTTTCATGTTAGGTTCCTTGTTCATAGATGCTCGATTTTGTGCTCGAATCCTTGGAACCATCTTCTCTTTCCTTGGTGAATTTTTAGGCACCCAGATCTGATTTGGTTTATCCACAAGTTGTGCTTTTGGTACCCAAATTTACGTGACTCCTTGCATGCTACTTGTAGCATTTGTTTGTCGAGGAGATGGAGAAGATTTTCTTCGTGGATTGGTCTTCTGATTGCATCTTTTCCATTCCTCTTTGCTTGGTGCAATAGGAACAATGAGTTGCCCTCCTTTAAGTGATAGCTTTAGCTGATTCGTATCCCAATCTGGTACTGCTTTGTATGTACGCATCCAAGGAATGCCAAGAATCACGGTCTCATTCATATGTTCATCTGGCAAGCGTACAAACTGATGCGGACATGAACATCCATGTACTACCACGTTCAAGTTGACTACTCCCAATGTTGGAGTTGGATTCTTGTGGTATCTTTTGATTTTCGTTATTCCTGCGGTCAATGCTTGACTTGTTGCCTTCTTGTATGTGGAATAACACACTGCATTCACTCTAGCTGCTGTGTCTACCAAAGCATTGGTGCTATGATTGTTGAGCTATACTTTGATGCGCAAATCCATTCTATCTAACCAGTTGTCCTCTGTTGAAACTGCGTCTTTAGGTAATTCCCATTGTCGATCATCTAGTTCCAAAGTGTTGATGGGAATTGGAATCTATTGATTCTTAAGAACAGCTTTACGCTTGAGTACCCGAAGTCTAGCTTCCTCTTGGGCTTCATCAATAACCTACTGTTGCTTCATCTTCCTTTGTTTGGCTACATGTATTCTCTCTAGAAAATCATTGGTTAGTGGAAAATTTTATTTCTTTAAACGACATATTGGTTCACCATCTAGGGTTGACAATTTTACTGCTCCACTTGGAGATACATCTTCAATGATAAATGGTCCATTTCCCTTTTTCTTGAACTTGGGAATGTGTTGCTTAAGGGCATAGACTAGAACTAAGTCCCCTTTCTTGAAATTTTTTGTGATTAAGTGGGAATCAAAAAACTGTTTTTGTTTCTGCTTTTGTGCATAGATATGAGCTACAGCAGTTAGCCTTTGCTCATCTAGCTTTTCCAAATCTTCAAGTCTTTCTGACAATTCATGTCCAGTCCACTCAAGAGTCTGTGCTACCCTTAATGTCGGCAATAGAAATTCTATTGGCAGTATGGTATCAAGACCATAAACAAGGTTAAAGGGTGTGGCATTTAAAGCTGTTTTGAATGAAACTCGATAAGCCCATAGAGCAGCATGGAGATTCATTTCCTAGTCTGTCCTTCGTGAACTAACCACTTTGGTCAGTAACGAGCTAAGAGTTTTATTCATATGCTCAGCTTGTCCGTTTGCTTGAGGGTGATAGGGAGCTGATTTGTTATGGATAACCATAAACTCATAAGTAAATACTCTATTACCTCGTTGAGGAAATGAGTTCCCCGATCACTGAAAATCTCTATTGGCAGTCCATAACTTACGAATACATACTCATATAAGAACGCAACAGTGGTTCTGGCATCATTCTTTTGAGTCGCTTTAGCCTCGGTCCATTTGGTCAAATAGTCCGTAGCTACAATGATATATTGAGCTTGGGTTGTATAAGCAAGTGGCTGTATCGGTCCAACAAAATCTATACCCCATTTTGCAAAGGCTCGAGTCCCCATCATTGGTCTTAAGGACATGCTGTCTACTCGTGTTGGCATTTTTGCTCGTTGACAAGCATCACACCTTCGAACATATTCTTTGGCAGCTGCAAAAAGTGTTGGCCACCATATGCCTGCCATTAAGATTGCTTTTGCGACTAGAAAAGTGACCTCCAGCTAATCTAGCATGTGTTTGTTCTATAATTGGAATATACTCATTTTTATTTGCACAAAGACGCAAATGTTGATCTTTCCCTCTTCGATACAATTGGTTCCCAATAAGAGCATAGTCTCTTGCTTCAATTTCAATTTCTCTTTGGCGACGTTTACTCATATCCTCAAGAAACGTTCTGCTCGATAAGTAAGTAACCAGATAGTTACTCCATTTGGGAACAAGTGACATTTGAATAATGTTACATGAGGAATGGGTGGTTGTTTTTGACACCGAGGGAAATCTTTTATACAAAAGATCTAACATCTCTCTTCATAGTCGGCCAAAATACTCCAAGTCTTAAGATTTGTTGCATAGTTTGGTCTTCTGCAAAGTGAAGTCCTACTATGGTAACATGTTCTTGACCTAGGTATTGATCCTTTTCTTCAGGGTTAATGCATAAAAGCAATATCCCATCTCGATTTTTCTTATATAGCCTTCCAGCTAGTAATTGCTACATAGCCGATTGCTCGATTAAATCAATTGTGATAGGAAGTGATGAATCCACTTCAGCTATTGTCATCAATGACACAATTTTTTCCGACCAATCTAGGTATCATTTCCAAGGAGAACAAATAGGCATTTGGTAGATCATCGTCTACCCCTTTAGGTGATTCCCCTGAAACAATCCTCGATAAATGATCTGCTCTTTGGTGTGTAGTGCTTTTTTTACAACCACAGTGAAATCAAATTCAAGAAGAATGATGAACCATCTCACTATTCTTCCTGTGTTGCATGGCTTGTTGACCAAATATAACAAAGCTTGGTGGTCCACAAAGAACACAAACTTGTTGGCCAATAGGTAATGTCTATACTTTTTAACGGCATAGATCATTCCTAGTCCTTCTTTTTCAGTGGTGGTGTAATTCTTTTCTGCCATGTTCAATTGTTGGCTAGTATAAGAAATAGGAAAGTCGATTTTCCCATCTCCTGGTTGAGCTAGTATACAACCAATAGCAAAGTTTGAAGCATCTACATGTACGTGGAATACTTTATCCCAATCGGGTGCTTTCAATATTGGAGCTGAGGTGAGAGCTTGATTAAGCTTCATGAAGGATTCTTCACATGCCTCAATCCATTCAAAGTGCGTAATCAAGCTATACATGGGTTTTGCAATTATAGCATACATGTAGATGAACCGTCGTAATATCCACAATGTCCCATGAAGGCTTGTACCCCTTTGACTGTTGTTGGTCTAGGCAATTCAGCAAGGACATGAATCTTTTCAATATCTGTAGCTATGCCATTTTTAGACACTATATGTCCTAGGATTTTCCCTTGTCTTCCCATGAATGTGCACTTTTCAGGGTTTAAGCAAATCCTATAAAGTCTACATTTCTTGAATACCTTTTTGAGGTGTTCAAAATGATCAGCTCGGATTGACAAATGTACGCATAAATCATCCATGTATACTTCTAAGAATTTCCTAAGATACTCTTTGAAAGTATAGATTATCAATCTCTGAAATGTGGCTGGAGCATTAGTTAATCCAAACGGCATAACCCGATAGGCAAATATACCCTAGTCTATTGAAAAAGTAGTTTTATGCTGATCTTTTGGGTCTACCAAAAGTTGATTGTATCCCGAAAAACCATCTTGTAAGCTTCTTTTCCTGCCACTCATTCTAAAACATGCTCAGTTATCAGAAGAGGAAAGTTGTCTCTAATGGTAGCTGCATTCACTTTTTTGAGATTAACACACACTCGTAATTTTCCATTCTTCTTAGGTACTACCACAATTGGAGACACCCAATCTGTGTGTTCAATTTTGTAAATGAATTCGGCTTCCTTCAGTTTTTCAATCTCTTCTTTGATCTTTTTGGCAAATGTTTTGTCATAAGTGTATGGTCTCTGTCTACTTGGTTTCACATCATCTCTCATGGGTATAGTATGTTGATAGATTTCTGGATCGACACCCTTGAGATCCTTGTAAGACCAAGCGAAGATATCCTGATATTCCTTTAACAAGCTCAAAAAAATCTTTTCTTCTTCTTCTGTTAGGTCATTTGCAATAGTAAGCCGGTCTAGGCTCTTCTCCTGGTTCAGCCAAGTCTACCCTTTTAGCGTTTTCAGGTCCTTCGTAAGACTCACGTTGTTTCCGTAGTTCCCTAACAGGTTGTACGATTATGATTTTCCGATCTTGGAGAGTATACTTTTTGTAATGGGATGGAACATGCACTACATCCTTACCATCCTCTTCTGTGGTTTCCATTTCGATGGTGTATATCTCCTTTAGAGCTTTTTTCAACTCTTGATATTTCTTTTTCCGCTTGAATCTGGTCATGAGTGGTTTTTTATCCTGATGTTCTTTGTGAGTACCCTTCCTTGTTTTTCTCGATGTCTGAGACATTTTTGAGTTTCTGTTTGAAGGATATCTGCCAGTTATTTTGTCCTTGACACAATCATTAGCATCTATCTGCATCAGGAATTGTGTTTTACTGGAGACTGATGGCATAGGTCGTGCTTTCACAATTTTAGTGTCTCTCTTTCTTCTATACTATTTTTGTCTTCTTGATGTCTGGTTTGGAAAGTCGAAAAACTTTTCCTCCCCTCCCTTTAAGAGTAGCTGAGCTCTCGTATATTCTTTTTCTGATCCTGAATCTTCTGAGGTAGTTGGGTATTCATCTAACTCATCAGTTGCATTGTAATAGAGGTCAGAAAAGACTTGTTGAGCTTCCAGCAAGTCCTTTGTTTCCTCATCCTTGTTTTCAATGTTAAGGACTGACATTATTTGGATGGGAATTATGTCGTAGCCATCCTCATTGCAAAATTGAGTAGGCATAGATGTATTCACACATACATCCATTGTCGCTAATATTTGAGTCTATTCGAATGGTTCGAATAAATGTTCTGTAAAGGGTTCATGTATGTAGGCTTGGTCTGTACAGTCCCTTTTTAGGATACATTTCTCTCGTCTCAAGCTTCCATTTTTTGAAGCTCCGCACATCCAAATCGAATAAATGTTCTGTAAAGGGTTCATGTATGTAGGCTTGGTCTGTACAGTCCCTTTTTAGGATACATTTCTCTCGTCTCAAGCTTCCATTTTTTGAAGCTCCGCACATCCAAATAGGAGTGTCTTTGTTTAACCAAGATGGGAGTTTAATTTCAGCCGAAGAGACTGAATCAAACTCTTGGATGGGTGTTTTCAAGACGTCTCTATAGGTGTGATCTTTTAGATTGCCCTTGTTATAGATCACACTTGCTTCAAGTACAGATAGTCATTTCCCCAAAGTCTATTATGGAAAAAGTATGTTGATATTCAATTCCACAGGAGTTGACTATCACTTTTTCTAGTAGCCCTAGTGGTCTTTCAATGTGTCCGTCAGCCAACTGCAAATTTCATTCGCGTTTGTCTAATGGCTGGCTGTCCCCAGGATTCCCATACTGCTTTAGTGGCTATGGCTATGCCATCTCCACTATCTAGTATTGCCATGGTTTCAATGTCATTATATTTCACTAGGAGGGTAGTGTTTCCTTCTTCCCCTTCAAATATTCTCCGACCTTGTTTATAGGAACTGATCAAATCTCTTTGTTTTTTGTTTCATTTTTTGAGTTTCCCAAATTCTTAGAGATTAACCCCGTTATCCCCAACTTCTCTAGGGTTTTTTGTAAATCATTCCATAAGTATGGCCTGGGTTTCAATAGTTCTCCCAAAGTAAGAGTGCACTGGATAGGTGTAGACATGATTAAATGAATGTTGTCTACTTCTAGGGTCTGTTTGGCTCTTTTTACTTGAGTGGTCTTGCAAATGATAGATTCATCTTCGTTATCTCCCAAGTAAGAAGGTAATGTTTTTAATGTCATTGGTTTAGATATTCCTGAAGCCTCCGATCCGCAATCCCCGTATAAGGATTGTAAATCCATGTTCATATCAGGTGGTAGGTTATCTAACCAGACTTCCTCTATAGGAGCTGACTTTAAAGTTAGGCTCCCATCATTGATCTCTCTTACCTTTTCCCATAAGTATCCTAGCCAATCTTCCTCTACGAATGGAATTCCGTCTAAAGCATCTTCGCTATCCAGCACTATAAGCTCTGGTTCATTTGTTTCAAGGTGGGGTTCTGCCACCACATCAGATTTTGCTTCCGTTTCTTTTACCGCAAGATCTTCCGGTTTTGCAATACTTTCAAGCTTGGGTTTTTGTTTATCCAACATTTCTTGCGTGATTCTTACCAAGTTTTGATAAGCTTCCAGCTTAGATGCTTCCATGTCTGGAGATGGATAGTTTTTCCATTTTTTTTCCATGTTTTGGCCTGCTTTAAGTCGTACTTGGTAGGCTTCCAATGCGGCATTAATAGGCTCAAAAATTTTATCAACCAGAATGGATCCTCCAGATTTCACTGTTGTTTCCTTGAATTCATTGCCAGTTTCCTTCAACTTGTCCTGGGCTAATATTTTTGCTTTCTCTTCGTTTTCAACCCGTTGTTTTGTTTTCTCATCTCATATCTTTTGCTTTTGCTCCTTTTGATTCTTTGAGAAGAAAATTTCATGTTCGGCGAATCATCAGAGGAATTGTGTTTCTTTTTCTTTGCTTGAGCTCTAGTGATTACCTTGATTGGAACAATCGGTTCGCTCTTGGATGAGCTACTAGGCATCACTTGGATTATGTTGACTACAGTTTTTTCCTTGTTCAAAGGATTGTTAGGACAATCTTCCCGAAAGTGTCCTCCCTTATTGCAACATTGTATGCAATAGGCTTCAATTGGTTTGAGGTTTTTGTCAGGCTTTGGACATTCGTTCTTCCAATGGTCATCAGTACCATAGTTATGATAGTTTCCTGTTCTGGGCTTCATCATGGGTCTTCCCATGGGAGGTTTGACGCCTTGATTAGCTACATAGTACATTGGTGCGAGCTCTGGTGGAGCATACGTCATGGTTTCCTCCATTGGTGGTGGATGTGGACTATAAGAATCTCCCTCTACCATTACTGTAGATGGACTAGGCTCTGCATAGGGTGTAACAGGCACTAATGCTTGTTCATCTATGACTCCTTCTGAGTGCATGTACTTTACAGGCACCGCATTATGTCCTGTAAGGAGGTTGTTGTCCCAACACAGGTTGAGGACTCTCCATACCCATTGGCGGTCTTTGAACTTGAGCCATATTAGGCTGATATCTGTACATGGGTTGTCCCTGGGGCCTCATGGGCACGTATTGAACATTCCCATCATACTTTGGTTTGAAGTAGCACTCGTGGGTCTCGTGGTTTGGTCCATTTACCCTCGATTGCACATCATTTTTGTGGCCTAATTGGTTGTCCCTGTGGGGGTATCCCCTGTCCTAGTCCTCTCATAGGTGCTTTTTGCATATTGTTCATCATGTCATTCATCCTTTTTAGCATATCTTCTATGGCTGAGAGTGGTGCCGCAGTAGCCGTTCCCACTTGTGCTGGTTTTGTGGATGCTGTCTTCTCACTTTGGTTATCCTTAGGGACATCCTCTTCATTGAAGATCTCACAATTGTCTCCTAGGTCAATAGCATCAGACACACACGCCTCTAGGGTTGTATGCTTTTTACTATAGAGTATAGCATGAAGTTCTTTATTTAGCAGTCCCTCCAAAAACAATAATACAAGCCGCTCTTTTGCAGGTATCTCCATCTCTGGGCATCTGGCAATGTATTGTTTCATTCGAGTAGCACAATCCATAACAGACTCACCATGTTTCTGTTTAAAGTTGTAGATTTGAGCTACCGTATTATGTTTAATCTCCGTTTTAGAACAAGCAGCTACAAATCCTTGAGCTAATGTGTTCAAGTCCATGATCGATCTTGGTGGAATGTTTTGGAACCATGTCAAAGCTTTTCCTTCTAATGTCATTCCAAACCACTCAAATTGAGTATGGAAATCGAATATATGCTCAGCTCTCAGCACTTGCTTAAAGCTTGCTAAGTGGTCATATGGATCCCCTGATCCACTGTATTTTCTGACCCATTTTTGAAAATCAACTGGTCTGACACGTCTATTCGGTTCAACTCCAAGTCTTCTGGGAGTTGGTCCTGTTCCAAGTCCTTCAAACCAGTCTGTTGAAAATAGTGACTCATGTAGCCCTAGAGTGGCCTTAGTGTCACCCGATTTTCTACGTGATGAGGTGGTTTCTGGTTTGTTCACATTACTCTCACATGATTTCTCACGATGTCCATCTCTTGGAGTGGTTTCTGGTCCTTGACCCAATATCCAATCCCGTATGGAATACCCCTGGTATTTGGTTTGTTCTACCTCTTCAGGAGTCATCATAACAAAATTGTTGGTATAACAATCCCTAAACAAGTAAGTTGGTATATCCGCAGATCCCTTATCTTTGATCTTGAAGATATAGATGATCTTCATGGCCGTTAATTTTCCTAGCCTAGCATGAGAAGTCCACAAAAGATCTTTTATGTTTCTATCTTCCCAATAATAGACTCTGATCCTAGGATTATCTGTACTAAGCCGTTTCAAAGGCTTCAAGTCTACTTGATCATATCCCTTGAATTCCAAAGTTGGCGGTCCTTCTTTTGCTGACATATCTGGGATTATAGTGTTTACTTCTAATCCCCATTTGTCTACCACGTCAGGGATTTTGACATATCTGGGATTATAGTGTTTACTTCTAATCCCCATTTGTCTACCACGTCAGGATTTTTGACTTGTACATATTGAGTTCCATTTCGAACCATGTACATTTTTTCTTGTTTGTTTGCCCTAACCTCTTCTTCGAACTCAATACCATGGTCATCCATGCGAATAGCATACTCTTCGTTAGGATCCAAGTAAAGCTGGGCTCCATGACGGTTAGTCTTGTAAAAAGAGAGTATATGCTTATAGCGGATTGTCATTTCGGTTTTCGAGTGAGTTGAGTAAGAAGATATTTCGGATGTTGAAGCTGAAAAAGTGTTAGGACTTCTTCAAGAATTGTGTGCAAGGAATTGCCTTGATTCACGCTTTCTTCAGTGGATACTCTACTGGTGTTTTCTCCAAATAGGTCTTGATTTCCTATTACATGACCGGATCTAAGGTTCTTATAGACTTATGAAGCCCTAGATTGGGTACTCACCTTGGATTGACTTGTCGTCAATTTCCACTCAATTCAATTGTAACTTCCTGTCAAGCCACTGATTCCTCGTCTGCAACCTGATTCCTGCACAAAATTTATCAAATTAGCTATTTTTCTATAAGGACAGTAGAGCTCTTGAGAACCCTCGTAATTGGTCTGTGTATATCACTTCAAATCATGCTATGGAAGTCAAAATTTTAATTTTCAGATTCAACTTTAACAAAATCAAAGGTCTAATCTGCAACCTGTAAACTAAGTGTATCTGTACCAATTTTGATCCGATTGAACTCCAATTTTCCCTATGGCCTTAGTTTATGCTGGTCTAACACTGTATAAGCCCAAAAGTCAAAATTGAAGTCTCTGGATAGCATAAGTAAATAATCGTGATTATTTACTTTTGTCACTTTTTTGCACTTTTTGGATTGGTTTGGCAAGTATACAACTTGTTAAAGCCCTTAGGCAAGTTTCAACGAGTTTGGACAAAATTTGATCAAGTTTACCCACTGTTCCGTATCCACAGACTTTGATTTTGAGAATCTGGCTTAAGTCTCACTTTTGTGGTCCAAATTTCACCAAAATTGATTGGTGGAGTCTACTTGATGTCCTTGACCTTGTGGTATACTCAAATTTGCAAAATCAACAAGTTTTGAAGCAGAAGTAAATAATCGCGATTATTTACTTTTGACAAAAATTTTCAAATATTTGCCCCAACCTTGACACAGATCTGTTAAGCACCTTAAGTTAAGGTCACTAGCCAATTTTCATCAAGTTTGGACAATTTTTGATAAAATGATCATCAATTATCTGTCCGCAGACTAACTTTGCAATTTTAGTCACAATTTTCAATCCAATGATTCAAATCTTACCAAATTTGGTTTGTGGGTTTATTACAACATGGTAAAGCAAGTGGTATGCCAACTTGGTAAAAAAAGTTCAAAAATACGGCAAATGTAAATAATCGCGATTATTTACTTTTGCCAAAATTTTATAAGTTTTTGGTCAACTAAGCATATACACACGTTTATCACATCAATATAAGCCTATGAATAAAGTTTCATAAAATTTGGATAAATTTTTTCTCAATTTACACTCAAGATTCAAAAAATCAGTACAAACTTTAGTTTTTACCCCGATTCTTGCCAGTTTAGTGATCCAAATCTTTTTGGCCTTTACAAAAGTTGTTTGTACACATGCAATGAGTCAATGGTATGAATCTTGGCCAATTTAGAGCAAAAAGTTAATAATCGTGATTATTAACTTGAGGCTTCAAATGAGCACTTTTTTGTAATTTTCTCAAAGACAATCTTTGTATGATGTTTTTAAAGCCTATAAATCAAGTCAAAACTTAATTTGGCCTGAAGTGTCAAGAAAAAGTAAATAATCTGAGTTTTGATCAACTTCTTGAAATTTTTACCTCGAAGTGTCTGTGAGCTTACCCGTTGGTTCGGACAACTCTTAGGCTTACTTTCTAGTCGGATTGAGTGGATTCGAGTCTTTTCAAGCTATTTCTAGCCGTAGACCTGAAATTCTGTAACTTTACATAACAACTCACACTTGATTCTTTTAGAGAGAACAATGTTCTAAAATCCACCTCGGATCCTACTTACCCTACTCCTAGTTTCTCTTGCAATGGGGTTGTGAAAAGTGTCCACAACACTCGTTTTCTTGTGTTTTTTATGTTTTTCAGAGTCTTGATCTTAAGACTTGTCCCGTCTACTAATCATTCTCCAAATCCTAATCTAAATCTACAATCCTACAATCCTAAAGATACTTAGTAAGTACGATTACTTCCAAGCTACCTCTACACAGCAAAAGACGACAATTTTAAGCTATGCAGTTTCTAAAAGAAGGTTTTGAACTTTAAGCGAACCTAGAGGAAGTTAAAGGACAATTACACAAGACACTCGTGCTTTTCCCTAGTTTAGGTCTCTTTGATCCCCGGCAGCGGCGTCAAATGTGGGACGCATGTCTAACCTCACTATCCTATCTTATTGCAGTATTAGCGAGAACCACGATTAATTTGTCAAACCATGGGACGAAGCCGACTCGACTAGTGCATAGAGGCTACAAAAGTTGTCAATCTCTTGGAAAACAACTAACAACTCGCATCTAAATCAAGCTACACTCAAGTGGCTGAAATCACCAAAAGCCAATCGCTCATCGGCAAGTAAATCACATCCGTTATAGCATCAAATGACATCCAAACGTAACAAAACTTCTAGGAAAAGTTTACAAGACCTAAGCACACATGTCTATGGCCTCAAACCCCACTTTAGGTCAAGTTCCAAAATTGTGATTATTAACAGCAGTGGATTTTTGACCTAGTCGTTTTTGACCCAGAATGTATCTAAATGCTTAGCAATGATGCCCCAATACCCCGCCTATGCTTAGTTTTTGATTTGGACATGTAAATTCCTAGTTATGATGAAATTAGGCCGCAGGTCGATGACGCCAAAAGCTACGAAATATTGTGAATGACTTACGTCAATGCGTAGAGCTCTTACCTGCGGTTGCAATGCAACAAATGCATTTGCAATGTGACAACTGGAGAGGGAGTAGGAAGCGCGAGAAGGAGAGAAGTGAGCGCCGTTAGCTCACACTGTGTATTTCTTATCCAAAAACTCGTAAAAAGCTTACAAAAATTGGCTTTTATACCTTAGCCAAGGTTTTTGGGTGGTCAAAAGTAATAATTTGGAGTTCTACCACGGCTGGGAATTGATTGGTTGATACAATCTGGAAGCTTGTAGCCCCGGCTCATTAATTACAAAGTTTACCAAGAAAATAGGAGTTACAATATTCTCGATTTATCAAAATAATAATTGTTTTACAAGGAGAACTTTGAAAAATGGTGTCCGCGTTAGCTTGCTGCTAATAGGAACTTACCTGTGCACTGTGTGTGAGCCTCAAAAGGTTGGAAGCACACAACTATATGGTCCTAGAAAGCTCAAAGAAACAATGGTTTGTCGCTCACCGCTCAATGCTTCCGTCGTGAAGGATCCAATGCTGCGAAGAAGAAGGAGCCACCGCCAATGTTGTACTCAATCACCTCGCCGGTGCCGATGCCGTCGCAATGCTCAATCACACACTCTCTCTCTCTCTCTCTCTCTCTTTCTCAAGCGCGCGCACACACACACACACACACACACACACACACACACACACACACACACACACACACACACACACACACACACACACACACACACATACGCACGTGAGCACATGAGGGAGAAGGAGAAAAAGATGGAGCAAGAGCACTACTTAGCTTACATCCCAAATAATGAGGATTTTTAGGTCAAATGGACCTTTTAAAAGGGTTTGACCCATTCACACATTGGCACCCACAGTGGTTTGTCATTGCAAAACTAGTCAAAGGTGATAGGTTTTTATGAGGGTTAACAAAGGTTTTTGTTCTTCAATTGGTGATGGCATGTTTTGTATTTTACTTCAATGTTGTCTAAATTACCTTCCTCGCCTTCGATTTCTATTTTGTTAGTGTTGTCCTTCTCCTGTGCCTTGGTAGACTCGTCAGATGATTCAAGATCATCAATGCGTGGGTGTTTTGCTTCTTCTCTTTCTCTGTGAGCCATCTTGCATTTAAGATCATTCTAAATTCATTGCCGCATCTTGTTGGCAATATTTAGATTTTCCGCTACCTCTCTTATTTTCTGTTGTTTGATTCTTTCTAGAGCTTCAACTTTTCTATGTTGCAGGGGCATGTCCTCCTTGTCCTCTCTTTCATCGTCTGCCTCCGTTTCAAGACTTCTTTTTTTGTCATTCTTTTGTTGGCGAAGTCTATTCCTTTGTGCTTGAGCTTCTTCCATCGTCCTCCATGCTTGGGTAATGGAAATTTCCTACTGCCTTAGTTGATCTCATCTTTAGTCTTGTGTGTCTAATTGTAAACTCACCTTCCAGTCCTTCATCAGAAGACTGATAATCTAAGGGAGTTTCTCTATCCTTTGATTTAGCTTTATCATTGTATGGCACTTCTAATTCTGTTTCCTCGCTATCAATGTCATGTTTTCTTGAGCTTTGCCTTGTTTGCTTTATCTTTGGTTGCGGTCTTCTAGATGGTGCAACCATTGGCTTCAGCGCTCTTTTGGATTTGTGGATTAGATCCAACTGTGCTTCAATAGGTGGTAATTCATCAATCATGCCTAAAGCCTGGTAGGAAATTATGGTCAACATTGGTCCAACATTCATATATGACTTGCTTCTGTGACTTCCTTTGATGTTTTCTTCCACTATATTGTCAAGGATGTAATTGCCAAAGTCACAGCTCACCACTCTTCTTTCTGCTAACCCCATTGCCATGACCATTGCCATAAGCAACATTGGTTCCGTGTAGCGCATTGGCTTTTGCACTTTGAAATGTTGCGATATCAACCGTAGTGGCAGCTTTGTTGTTAAGTATGGAGCCTGATTTACCCTTGTAATTTTCTGTGGTAAAAGCGCACATTTGTAAGGCCCCCATTATGAGGAGAAGCCATCGTGTGTGAAGGAAAATCACTCACCGGAAACCAAAATTTTCACGGACAAGAATCAGGGGCATCTTTTTCGCCGGAATATTATGGCCGGCCGGCGGTCGGAAAGTGGTCGGAAAACAACCGGTCGGTTGGCCGGTGGTCGGAAGTCAATGGCCGGTGGCCGGTGGTCGAAAGTCAATGGCCGGTGGCCGGTGGCCGAATTCAAAAGCGGACTTGTCTTCTCAAGGGTGGCCACACATGGGCGGATTGGAGGGTCCGATTTGGACTTATTCGCACAAGGGCGGCTACACATGGCTGTCTCTCATAAGAGAGGGCAGCCCTTTTGGCCTATAAAAGGAGGCCATTTCTACACACATTTCATAGTGTGAAGTTGATGCAACAAGGTGAGTGTGAGGTGGTGAGAGTGAAGCAAGGCGGAAGCTCCATTAAGGGTATAATCCCTTTGTAAACTACTTCTTGTTTTGAAGTACTAAAGCCATAGAGTGGCTGCTTACCCGTGGACGTAGCCCACATTGGGTGAACCACGTATATCGTGTGTACTCTCTCTCTCTCTCTACTCTATAATCTCGTGTATATAAATCTGTCTCTCTCCATTAAGTAATCTACTCAATTATCTATTTAGCTACGTCTTATTCCCTAACAACTGGTATCAGAGCAAGGTTTGCTCGTAGCTAAATTATCTCAAGGAAAGGATTCCTTGAATTTAGTGGGAGTTATGGCGGAGGAAGGGAAGCTCAAGATTGAGAAGTTGAACGGCAAAAACTACCAACATTGGAAGATGCAGATTGAAGACTATCTCTACCAGAAGGACCTCTATTTGCCACTAGGCGGTGTTGCGAAGAAGCCCGCAACAATGGCAGATGAAGCATGGATTGTCCTTGATCGAAAGGCACTGGGAACAATCCAGTTAATCTTGGCGTCAACGGTGGCCTTCTATGTTTCGGAGATGAAGACCGCGGAGGACTTGATGAAGTCACTTGACGACTTCTACGAGAAACCATCGGCATCCAATAAGGTATTTCTTATGAAGCGCTTGTTCAATCTAAAGATGGCAGAGAATGGTTCAGTTGCAGAACACCTAAATGACTTTAACACAAACATAAGTCAACTTCGATCAGTGAAAATCAATTTCGATGACGAAGTGCGAGCTCTCCTTATACTATCATCTCTACCGGATAGTTGGGACAGCCTTGTGATGGCTGTAAGTAATTCTATCTCTGGCACAAATACTCTTAAGTTTGATGATGTTGTGGGTGTTCTCCTAAGCGAGGAAATGCGAAGGAGAAGCACAGGAGAATCATCAAGTGCTGCACTATCAGTGGAAACAAGAGGAAGGCTTAAGGAGAGGTTCAAAAACCAAAAGGGTCGTGATCGCTCAAGGCGGAGCAAGTCACGCACAAAGTCAGTTCTTGAATGTTGGAACTGCGGCAAGAAGGGCCACGTCAAGAAGGATTGCTGATCCAAGAAGAAGAAGGAGACAGAGTCTCAAGACAACAAGCCAACATTGGAGGCCAATGTGGCAGGTAAAGTAGAGCAAGATGCTCTAATTCTCTCATTAGACAATGTGTCTAATTCCTGGATAGTAGATTCCGGGGCTTCATTCCATGCGACACCACACAAGCAACATTTCCAAGACTACACCAAAGGTAATTTTGGGTATGTATACTTGGGAGATGATGAAGCTTGTGAGATTGTCGGCAAAGGTACAGTTTCTGTCAAAACTGCTAACGAAAATGAATGGAAGCTTAAAGATGTTAGGCATGTTCCTTCTCTTCGCAAAAAATTGATCTCTACAGGACAATTGGACGATGAAGGTCACAACATTGCATTCGGAAACAAACGGTGGAAGATCTCAAAGGGATCTTTGGTAGTTGCCAAGGGTGAAAAAGTCGGTACACTTTACTTGTGTACTGTTAGCACGCAACCTTCAGCTTGTGTAGCAACTACAGAAGTTGACAGTGCGGTGTGGCACTACCGACCTGGGCATATGAGTGCCAAAGGAATGCAAATCCTTCAAACAAAGAAGCTTCTACCAGGTTTGAAAGAAGTGGACTTAGAGTTCTGTGAAGATTGTGTTTATGGTAAACAAAAGAGGGTAAAATTTCAAAAATCAGGAAATGAAAGAAAAAATAAAAAACTTGAGTTGGTTCATTCTGATGTTTGGGGTCCTGCAAGTACACCATCACTTGGTGGCTCATTGTACTATGTAACATTCATAGACGATGCGACTAGAAAAACATGGGTTTATGTCATGAAGAATAAATCCGATGTATTTTCCATATTTCAAATGTGGAAAGCCTTTGTGGAGAATGAAACAGGTACCAAGGTTAAATGCCTCAGATCCGACAATGGAGGCAAATATTGCAGCCAAGCTTTTGAAAGCTTTTGTGCTAGCAATGGCATTCGGAGGCAAAGGACAACCCCAAGGACACCTCAACAAAATGGGATTTCAGAAAGGATGAATAGGACAATCATGGAACGAGCACGAAGCATGCGGCTACATGCAGGCCTACCGCTTGAGCTTTGGGCGGAAGCTGTATGTACGTCTGTGTACTTAATCAATCGGTCACCCTCAACGGCATTGGATGGGGGAGTTCCAGAAGAGGCATGGACAGGTAAACCGGTGAATTATGCATTTCTCAAAGTGTTTGGGTGTGAGGCTTTCATGCACATAGATAGAAGCCTAAGATCAAAGTTAGATGCAAAGTCCAAAAAGTGTTTCTTCATTGGCTATGGAGAAGGAGACTTTGGGTATCGCCTATGGAATCCTGAAGATGGTAAAATCTTAAGGAGTAGGGATGTAATTTTTAACGAACAAAATATGTACAAAGATTACTTGGAAAGAAAACAAACAAAAGAAACAGGTGATGAGCACATGGAGCTTGAGGACGGTGAAGACTCAAGGACTGCAAACGGTGACAATGTGCAACAACGTCAACCAAATGAGGAGCCTCAACCTATTCCCCGAAGATCTACAAGAGCAAGTAGACCTCCAGAAAGGTTTGTTCCTTCCTTCAACTATCTCTTGATCTCAGATTCTGGGGAGCGGAATCATATGAAGAAGCTATGCAACATGAATCCAAAGAAGAATGGACGAAGAGCATGCAAGTGGAGATGGACTCACTACATCACAACCAAACATGGGAGTTGGTTGAGTTGCCTAAAGGTAAGCGGGCACTTCAAAACAAATGGGTGTACAAGCTAAAGGAAGAAGAAGGTGGGAAGAAAAGGTACAAGTCTAGGCTTGTGGTAAAAGGTTTTTCTCAAAAGAAAGGTATTGACTTCAATGAAATATTTTCTCCTGTTGTAAAAATGAACTCAATTAGGCTTGTCTTAAGCCTTGTGGCTGCTCATGATCTAAATCTCGAGCAAATGGATGTAAATACGGCATTCCCTCACGGTGACTTAGAGGAGGAAATCTACATGCTTCAACCAAAGGGGTATGAAGTAAAAGATAAGGAGAAAATGGTTTGCAGATTAAAGAAGAGCTTGTATGGTTTAAAGCAAGCATCAAGACAATGGTACTTGAAGTTTGATCGATGGATGTTGGATCATGGATTCACAAGATGCAACTCGGATCACTGCGTCTACACGGAGAATTTGGGAGATGGGAAATTCATCATCCTAATGTTGTATGTTGATGACATGTTGATTGCAAGTGCTAACATGCAGGACATCAAAGACCTAAAAGAGGAGCTGTCCAAATCTTTTTCAATGAAAGATTTAGGTGCTGCAAAGAGGATACTTGGTATGAAAATATCAAGGGACAGGACGAAGAAGACAATAAAGCTATCTCAAGAAGATTACATCAAGAAGGTACTAGAAAGGTTTGCAATGCAAAATGCAAAACCAGTTTCTACACCTTTGGCTGGTCATTTTAAACTAACGAAGGATATGTGTCCAAAGACACAAGAGGAGATAGCCTATATGTCCAATGTTCCATATGCTGCAGCGGTAGGTTCTCTAATGTATGCTATGGTCTGGACAAGGCCAGACATTGCACATGCAGTGGGAGTTGTGAGTAGGTTCATGGACAACCCAGGTAAAGAGCATTGGCAAGCTGTGAAGTGGATACTTAGGTATCTAAAAGGGACAACAACAAATGCTTTTTATTTTGGAGGAACTGATATTTTTCTAGAAGGGTATGCTGATGCAGATATGGCAGGTGACAAAGATACTCGAAGGAGCACTACTGGCTACATGTTTACGGTTGGAGGCACAGCAGTAAGCTGGGCTTCAAAGCTGCAGAAAGTGGTTTCACTTTCTACCACGGAAGTAGAGTATGTAGCAATGACGGAGGCAAGCAAAGAAATTTTGTGGCTTCACAGATTCTTAGAAGAGCTTGGATTCAAACAAGACAATTGTGTCTTGTACAGTGATAGCCAAAGCGCTATCCATCTTGCGAAGAACTCAGCCTTTCATTCAAGGACAAAGCACATTGAGGTGAGATATCACTTCATACGCACTCTTTTCGAAGAGGGACAACTAAAGCTAGGAAAGGTGCATATAAGTGAAAATCCTGCAGACATGTTTACAAAGGTGGTCAACAAGGAGAAGTTGAGCTTTTGCTCATCTTCAATAGGCATTCAAGGATAAGAAGTCAGAATGGAAAGCAATCACAGGTTTGGTTTGGAGATCAGTCTCCAAGTGGGAGATTGTTAAGTATGGAGCCTGATTTACCCTTGTAATTTTCTGTGGTAAAAGAGCACATTTGTAAGGCCCCCATTATGAGGAGAAGCCATCGTGCGTGAAGGAAAATCACTCACCGGAAACCAAAATTTTCACGGACAAGAATCAGGGGCAACTTTAAAGGCCTCGGGGACGGAGGCCCCCAAGACTTTTTTTTCACCGGAATATTATGGCCGGCCGGCGGCCGGAAAGTGGTCGGAAAACAACCGGTCGCGTAGCCGGTGGTCGGAAGTCAATGGCCGGTGGCCGAATTCAAAAGCGGACTTGTCTTCTCAAGGGCGGCCACACATGGGCGGATTGGAGGGTCCGATTTGGACTTATTCGCACAAGGGCGGCTACACATGGCTATCTCTCATAAGAGAGGGCAGCCCTTTTGGCCTATAAAAGGAGGCCATTTCTACACACATTTCATAGTGTGAAGTTGATGCAACAAGGTGAGTGTGAGGTGGTGAGAGTGAAGCAAGGCGGAAGCTCCATTAAGGGTATAATCCCTTTGTAAACTACTTCTTGTTTTGAAGTACTAAAGCCATTGAGTGGCTGCTTTCCCGTGGACGTAGCCCACATTGGGTGAACCACGTATATCGTGTGTACTCTCTCTCTCTCTACTCTATAATCTCGTGTATATAAATCTGTCTCTCTCCATTAAGTAATCTACTCAATTATCTATTTAGCTACGTCTTATTTCCTAACATTTGTCTCGGAGTAGATCAGATCCTAATAGGTCAGTTTGTGTCCCCACTGCTTCAAAAATGCCTTATCATTATCTATTGCTTTGGTTTTGCGCAATCGATTGTGTGTTCTGTGCTGCAGGTGAAGAGCTTTGTTGATTATTTTTGCAGTGATTTTTACCTTGACTATAGCTCCATCTATTTCAGTTAGAGTTGCTTCCCCATTATATTGAATGGAGCTAATAAGTTCATGGGCCTTTGAAAATCTATTCCCCATGGTGGTAGCCTTAAGAATCTGTCAAACTATAGACATTTGGCCCCTTCTAGCACTTTGGATCTTTGGTGTCTAGTCCACAGTTCCTTTGGAAATAGGGTGGCCTTCACTATCACTCCATCTACTGCTTGGAATTTCCGGATGAAAATTTTTGTGGGTATTGTTTCCAGTTCATGTTCCATGATGTGAGCTTTCTCGTTCGAGGAGATATCAGTGATCTCGTAAGGAGCCACCTCCCACTCTTTTTGTGTTCCCCTGTGTAAGGCATCCTGAGACCAATTTCAAGTTGGAATTAGGGTTAGGCAATGACCAAAAAAGCTGTTGGAAAGCTGAAAAAATGCAAACTTTGACCATAAAATGAAAAATGAGTATAACTTTGTCAAAACTCCTCCAAATTTGACAAAATTTCATGAGTGCATCTAGGATTACTATAGTCACAAAGGCATGAGATCACATATGAAATCTGGCTCTGAGGTATATGGTTTGCGATCCATGTTGGGAAACATTTTGAAGATCTGATGATATCTGGTAGGGCTCATCAAGGTGATGCCTTGGTCCAAAAAATTGAGATTTGGATCACTGGTTAAGAACTTAGGCCAATTCTTGGGAATTTTCTTCAGACTTAGAGAATTTGGACCTTTTGCTTGGGATTTTGGGATCCAAGTGAATTGATACTTCATGACTAGAATTGGTATGATTTTCAGAATCAAATGATGTAGTTTTTTCTCTGTTTGGAAAAAAAATTATATGGATCGCGATCCATGTTGGGAAGGGTATTGGAGCACCCTTTTGCACACATGTTCTTATAGGTCTTCCTAGCACACTGGTGAAATTTTTTCAAGTTTGGACTTTTTTTTCTTGTGTTTACTCAATTTTCTAATTTATGGTCATGTTTGTCTCGTCTTGACCATATGTGTTTTTTAGATCCAGCTTTGATCACTTCCCTTGATTGATATCTAATAGTTCATTGACTCTTGATGATTTATGCTTGAGAACCACTGTGTTGCCCAACTCCCCACCAAATTTCATCATTTTTTGGATTCATCTGAAATGGGAAATTGATGTAGGCAATTTTCACAACTTTATAGGTATCCATTTGCTTTGTTTTACCCCTATTTAGACCTTTAGTGTCGCTTCTCTTGATCTTTGGGTTTTCCCCACTCTCGGATTCCCTTTTGCTTTGTATAGGTTTTGAATGAATCCACTAGAAGTTCCAAATGCTGCTTTGGTTAGTGGGTTAGCTTCATGTTCCCTTCCCAGCACTATTCCATAGTGCTTTTTGGAAGTAAGAACATTTTAGTCTTGGTTAAATAAAAAATGACCCTTTTCACACTAAAAGTACCAAATCACTTGGTTTTAATGATTTTAAGGTCCACTCTATGCCTCACTTGCATGGTCAGTTATCCCTTTGCCTCCTCCAACCAGTGGTCTACTTCTGCCCTGTTTTTGTCATCAAGGTACATGGATCGTGGTCCATGTTGGAACATGTTTTGCTGCAATTTCAATCAGTAGAGTTTGATCTTGGGCTTATGGGGAACTCACTACCCAAATTTTATTGGTTTTAGGGTTTTGGGAACATGGATCGTGATCCATGTTCCAACTCCTTTTACAACTATTTTTGCATGGGGTAATTCTACCAGGTGCTAGGGGTCTACTGATGAGAGGGTTTGGTTTTGGGCAAGTTTTGGACTCCCTAATTGGCTCTGACAACTTGCAGAATTTCCATCTTGATTCTGATCTGATCTGTTGTTTTGGTGTTGTTGGTGCTGTGTGAAGTATATACAAATGGTCTTGTAGGGTTAATAATCGTACTTGTCAGATCTGGTGGAGTAAGGGCTACTGTAGTGGTCATAGTAGGCAAAAAGACGACAAAATTCTCTAAACTTCTCTGGCTCTCTCTCTCTCTCTCTCTCTCTCTCTCTGTGAATGCAAATGAGCTTAACTTGCCCCAGTTTGATTATATGCTCCCTACTGTTGGGGACTCAAGCCCTTTTGTCTAGTGTCTAGCCCGTGGGAAACCTCTTCATACATGCAGAGGTTTAGTGAAGATTGCATGAGTCAAGGAGTGGTCGATATCACTCCACATGGTTATCTATATATGTAAAGACATTTTAATACAATAACATACAATGTTATTTGCCATGCAATATCAGTTCTCTCTCTCTCTCTCTCTCTCTCTCTCTCTCTCTCTCTCTCTCTCTTTTTCTCGTTTTCTTTGCAAGCCTGTTTGCCATGGATTCTAAAGACACCATCCTCCATAGTCTTTGAGCCAACACCTGGTATCACAGCACGAAGACCTTGGAAGCCTCAACTTTATTCAACATGTGGGAATCGCCGCCAACAGAGAAGAGAGCAAGATCGTTCACCTGCAGCAACCAAGCATAACCACCCACAGTGTGTTCGCCTTGGCCTGAGAGTGCAACTTTGACACTGCAACACTTGTCGGTTAGTCCTCTACAGGCTACACAGAAGCAAACACGCCATAGGCACAATTGGTTGAGACAGAGCCATAGCTCACCATTTTTGTTTTTGGGCTTTCTTTTTACACTTTAATAAAGTGGCCACCCATTTAAATTTTCAAGCAAAGTGGGCATTCCCACCCTCGCAAGGGCTTACACCTTATGTGGTATTTGTGCTAGGTGTTTAGCACTATTGGCTTGCGATTTTGAAAGCATTTTCCACAAGATTAAAAAAAAACAGTAAATTGACATAACATGGTATTAGCCATGTCCTAAAGCATCTACACCCGTTTTTTGTTCTTTGGGGACATACTACTTGCTTCGGAACTTCGAGAATTGATTGGCTTTAAATTCTGCTACAAGCCGAATCTTGCCAAACCCTTCAGCTTCTAAATACTTCATCATGGCATCAAAAATCGATAAATTTAATGGATTTGGCTTCCACACCTGGCAAATTAAAGTAAAGGGATATCTGATGCACAAGAATTTGTGGAGCATCGTCAAGCCGCTATCAACCGGCAAAGCAGACACATCCGCTGCAGCTACCAGAGCGTTATCCGCTGAGCAACAACGCAAGGACTAGCAAGCATTAGGTATTATTTTGACACCTCTTGGAGATGGTTTTATTCATTATCTGGATGACATGCAATATGAAAATGCTGCTTGGATGGAACTAGAGAAAGTGTTTGGTCCTAAAGCCAAATACTCCAAAATGAGCCTTCAAATGGAGATGTATTCTCTTTCAATGCGTGATGATGAAAATATTGCAGCTTTAGCTAACAAACTGAAAAGCATCAACACTCAGCTAATTTATGTTGAAGCTCCTGTCCCGGATGAAGATCTTATAGCCATTTTTTTGAATAGACTACCTGCAAAATTTTGTCAAATTGTAACTATTTTAAAGGAGAAGGATCCACTGCCTTCGTTGGATGGTATTCTTAACTCATTGCAAGAAGAAGAGAAATGAGTACCACATATTAGTTCTTTCCATTCAGAGAAAGTTGGACTCACTTTTGGGCCCCGTAAGAAGTGCCACGTCGGCTTAGAGAGAGAAAATGAAAATGTTATATTGTGCATTTTATGTGATATTTTTTTGCGCAACAAAAAGCCAAAATGACATTCTTTGGTAGGTAGCCGCCGTCTTTATCATTCTTATCCTTTGTTCTCTTGTCAGGAATCCAATTAACCATATGACTAATGATTTGAAATGCCAACTTACAAGCGTTCCCTCCAGAAACATAGGCCAACGAACTCTATCAACTCTAAACTTGAGAATATGGTCTTCCCTCCCAAAACCTGAGATATTTCATGAGTTTCGAGTCTCCATCTTTTTCTTTATCAACTCTAGGAATGGAGAACGCTTCTTTTCCTGATGAAAACACTAATTTGAACTTGCAATCCTCAGCCCCTTCATCTTTAATACTTACCCAAAGAAAGAACACACATCATCTTCATGTTGATGTATTGCAAGACTACGCATCGTTGCAGAAACGTAGGAGGGAGTCTTTCTTATCTCAAAGGGAGAAAGAACTTAGAAGGACAAACAAGGAACATCATTTGGATTTGTGGACCGATGGGTCTATTTATCCAAAGGATCCTACAACAAATGCACCACCTCCCTTTGCTAATATCACTAACCTCTTACATTTGACAGGCGATGGCAAGGATGGGCTATTGGGATACACCAAACATTTGGAAATGAGAGGATTGAATGCGAAAAGGCAAAGAAACTTCCTGGCGATGGAGAACATGCAGCTGAAGAAACTTAATGAAGCATGGTCTCAAAAGATTTCATCAAACAAAGAGACAATCCAAGGGCTTGAGAAGAAGATCACAAGTTTGCGAGAGAAAGACACCGTGCTTGGTAGTCGGAAAAGAAAACGAGATCTGTGCAACATTGAGAACATGAAGGTTGGTAGTGGTGGCCTGCAAAAATGAATACGAGCTTTAAGGTAACTCGAAGTTTGTTTCTGGTTTTGTATCTTCAATGTGCTTCACAAAGAAATGGATACACTTTCCTATACATGATCATAACGCATGGTGCTTTTTTGGCAGGTCTTTACTGCATCCAAACTCGAACGGTGCAGGCTTCAATACCGGAGTGCATTACAGCCGTCTAGTTCCAAAAGAAGTAGTTGAAGGGATGATTCAGAAAAAATTTCGTAAGTTGAAAGGGAGGATCCTTACCTCCTTCATGAACGAGAATCAGCTGAAACCAATGGAAGTGCAAGCAATACTTGATGAGAGTGGATTAGCTAAAAAGTCTCAAAATAAACTACACAAAGGATCATTGCTGCCAAAGCCATCACATGTAAAGGCTGCTCGCCGGCACGTAACGATGAGGTGTTTGAGAAACTTGGGTCACCATTCCATAATGAAGCAACTTTCTTAGGCAAGGGTGGCAGAGAGGTATAGTTTAACGAGCACACCAACCTCTTCGTTGATCTTGAAGCATTGGAAAGGCATGCTGTTCACTTCTTTGATATCAGTTGAGAGGAGTGCGGTGGGGTTCTCAAGTTTGTTTTGAAGCTCGACGAGTGCGAGGTCGTGAAGAACAAGAAGCTAGAGAGAGTCACCATTACCCTCATGAACAGAGCTCTGGATCCATCAATAACGAAAGAGGATCCATGATACTTCAGCTTGCAATCCGACAACAACATTCTAACTCTAGGATCATTTCAGGTATACTTCGTTCACTCTATGATAACAAAAATATTGATTATTTGGTTGTTGATTTTGTGTTTTTGTTTTTCACTGCAGGTTGATAAGGAAAATTTTGAAATCCTCGGTTGGGTTTTTAGTCAAACCCAAATTCCTTCTATCATCAGTGAACAAAGAAACGGAGCCGTTATTTCACTGGAAGGATTTGGTGACTATACAGTGGAATGGCACATGGCAGGTGACTTAAAGACTCTTAAGTGTATGTACAACATAACACACGGAGCAGCTTTGGCAAATCCATGCTTATATTGCATGGCTGATGCACAATCTCTTGAGAGTGTGCAATGGAATAGAGCTCCCAACAGACATCTTCAAGATAAGACTTTTAAACCAGTGCTTGATATTCCTCTGAGTAGAGTTCACGTCTCATGCACTCTGTCAAATAATTGAAAAGGTGGTTCATTTGTACATATGTTTTGCATGGACATTAAAGCTAGAGAGTGAGTCGAAAAGAGTGATCAAACCATTAGAGAGAGTGCTCTCAGGCATTGGTTTGCATGGAGGCCATGTCAAAATCGAAGAGGACCCAAAGATGTCACAAAGTCGGTACAAGGTACCTAGGAAAGCATCGAAAGGCGGCGTGAAGGCAAGAAGGTTTCTTGGGTTTAGCCTCAAAGATTCAGATAGAGAAGAGAGGAGAAACCTGTTCAACAGATGGAAACAGTTACATAAAGTGGTTAAAGACAATGCTGGTGGTGGGGCAATCCAGAATCACAAGGCAAACGTGTGGAAATCACTAGATAAAATTTTCCACTACGTTGAGCAGCATTCTTGGGACCAAAGTAAGCTCACATCATTTCAAGCAGATTGGAAAAAGGCTTACCTTACAGGGTGGGGTGGGCAACATATCACACATTACATGGTGGGTTAGCATTCTACGTGTACAGAACAAAATTTTAAAGTGTACTCTACTAACCATTTTGTTTTATTTCAATGCAGCAGACGTACGGCTCACTATCAATATGGTCCATAGAAGGCATGGAAAAAACCCACTACATGGCAAGAACAAGTTATTTTAAGCACACTAGACATGGGGGAGGAAAAGATAAGGCCAATAGCCTATTAGAGTTACACCAATGGACTTATAGACGACTAATTCATAGAGCAAGGTAGAAGGAACTTCTTAAGAGTTCAAAAATTACATGGTCTTTACAACACATCCACAAAGAGAAGAAACAGATGGCTTGGTGAGCTTCAAATGCGGCAGAGCACCATGCAAGGTGGTGACGTCACGAGCCAGGAGCGAGAGAAGATGGACCTGAGCCCGTCATTTTTATCCTCTTCGATGCACCTCCTTATTCCTCACTTTGTACCTCTTCAATGTGCAAGCTCTGTAGATCCTCTGTTGATGGCAGCATCCCCACGGGCATCATGCGTCTTCTTTCCCTCAGAAACAGCAACTTGTTGTATGGATCTAAGCTTTTTGGGTCTTCAACCCGTGCAGCCAGAGCTTGAGCTGTGTATGACATGAAATAGGGGGCTCTGAGTGCTTGGCACCCATACCCAATGCCAAATACGCGTAGAGCAAACTGTTTCTCAATCACAATTAGTATTTTTGCGTTTAGTGGGAAGGGTGCCCACCAGACAATCTTGTAATAACTTTCATTGCAAATAGTGGGAACTTTGCATTGTCATCGGAGTATTCCTTGTGGTATATTATGATCTACATAAAAATTGTAATGAATTTATGGGCCGTAAGTGAGATGAGTACAATTGCCAAGTACTTGAATTGTTTCTACAAACCTTTTTGTGTTTGAAACACCCGATGTAGTGAGACAACGCCGCATCCTTGCCTTGAACTCGAGTGACAAGCCCCTTGCCGTGAGCCTCCCGCTCTTCTAAGGAAACTATCATCATACACTAGCACCTGTCAACAAAAAAAATGACCATGATATTTTATCACTTGGCCATCTCCAATACCATCTGAATGCACGACAAAAGTTACCATCTGATTGTTGTCCATTTCCAGCATCGACGTCCCCCACAAGTGAATAGACTGACTATTCATACCCTGATCTCTGGGTGCCACAGGCCTACCCATGTTTTCCAAGCCAAGTCGTGGTAGAATTACACTAAGTGACACTTTTTGAAGTGCCTCATACACCTATCTAGTGCATTGGAGGGACACTTTGCTAGAAAACAATTCAGTCTCCTTGAAGCACTCTTGTTAGGGTCAAGGTCAGCTGGGTGCACATATCTCATGCCATCAACTGTCATGGAATTGTCACAAGTGACTGCCTCATACTGTTGCAAATGGGTTTGTAGGTACTCAAATGAGCAATCTATAATCCTCTGTATAGAAAACTCTGCATTAAACATTCTTGATAGTTCTAGTGCACGGTGATGAGCACGGGCGTTGTATAAGAACGTGAATAGTTTTTCTTCATATGTATCCTTGCTCACACGTCTGTCTCCAGGACTATGATCCGCATTACTGAAAGAAAAAGCAAGCCAAAACTATTTGGTGTCATAACCAAGCGAATATGGAGCCTCGAGTACCCCTCAAGGTCTCTATTCGCTTGGTTCTGTCGCGTGCGCTAATGTCATAAGAGGTGACATCACTTGAGTAAGAACCAAGTGAATAGGGGCCTCAAGAATCTCCGAAGGGCCCTATTCGCTTGGTTCTTTCCCGTGCGGTAATGTCATAAAAGGTGACGTCACTTGAGTCAGAACCAAGCGAATAGGGGCCCAAGAATCTCTGAAGGGTCCTATTCGCTTGGTTCTCACCCAAGCATTTGTAACATGTGGATAAGAACAGAGCATTTAATGTTATCAATGATAGATATATAGGCTTACTCACTCACTATGCCCAAACTCAGACACAGTCACATAAGGAGCAATTATTCCAACCATGCGGTGCGAGACTTTTAATCTTACCCTAATGCAGTGGCTTCGGTGCGCACATAGTTAATATCACACAGGAAGGGGAGAGAGGTAGGGAGAAAGAACCTGTCTCTTCAATATCCAATGGTGCCGAGTTGGATGGTGATGTCGCAGGCCGCCAACAGCAAGAACCATAAGGTGGCAATGGAGATGGCGACGCGGCAGCAAAGGACTCAACCCAGTGGAGGTCGCTCAACGTAGGATCACGAGAGGTGGCCAAGGGGAAGAGCGCAGAAAGGGAAAGGCAATGGCAATCTCTTTGTTATACTTGGAGATGGAGATGGCGCGTGCAAGGGCGATCGACGTCTGAATCTAAACGTAGGATCACGAGAGCTGGCCAAGGGGAAGAGCGCAGAAAAGGAAAAGGCAACGGCGATCTGTTTGTTCCACTTAGAGATGGAGACGGCGACTACAAGGGCAATTGGCGTCTGTCCGACTCTAAACAGTCACTCAAAAAAGGCACGTGGGTTGCGCTCACAAGGACATGCAGTAATAAATGGTCTCAGATTCCCATGCAGTACGATTTACCAACCACAATCTCGGGTGTAATCATGCGCATGAGTGAAGTTGTCACCCTCACCGAGGTAAGAATTCTAAGTTTAGAGGCAGTATCCCCACCAAACATTTCAACTATACCCTTGCCCAGCTCTTCTGCCTCTTTTCGCATCCTTTACTGCCCATCATTTTAATTAACTCTACCCCCATCGAAGCTATGTGGAAAACCATCCCAACTCTTTTTGCGCATCTCCTCTTACTCTCGCGCATCCTTCTGATACTCTTGTTCTGGAGTGCTTTAGTGACGTAGAACTTTACACACAGTGAAGAGGCATGCTACTACCCTTTTGTGCACTTGTATTTTGTGTAGTCAGTACCAAGCAAATAAGGGAAGGTAAACCCTGTTTGTTGCACCTGTTTGCTTGGTACTGACCATCATCTTTACCATAGGATGTTTGATTTTACACTTTTCTGAGGTCAGTACCAAGCGAATAAGGGAAGTTCACTTTGTTCGATGCACCACTTCGCTTGGTATTGACCTCGGAAAATATAAGTGATGTCTGCTAGTACAGAGGTCAGTACTAAGAAAATAAGGGGAAGGTAAACCCTGTTTGTTGTGGGTTTAGGGGTTTCTTTTACCAAATACGCGTTTTGAATTTGTAAGGGAACTGAAAAATTACAACTTAACACCCATGTAGGGGGTTTTGAGTTAGAAAACATTAGGGACAGGCACAAATGCCAAGTTTCAGAGTTTACAAAAAGTGGCCTACTAATTTCTGGGGGTTTAGGGTTCGCAATAACCAGTTAGAATTTAAATCCTTTTCCTTCACAGCCAGACTATCTCTTCCTGAAGCTTGTTGGCATAGTTCAGGGCTTCCTCATATTTACTGGCTAGCTCAAGCACTTCATCCTTCATCTTGTGTAGCCAATTATAGATAGCATCTAGAGAGCCATTCTTGGCGAGCAATCGCTACAGGTCTTCAGGCCTTCTTGCTTCCAGAGAATCTTTGAGGATTGAGACTTTGTGACGATCAGCATTTGTTCCAGCTTGAGGCTAGCATCTTGCACAGAGCATTTAGCAAATAAGCTCTTCAAACTAGGAGCTTGGAAATTGGGAGCAAAAAGGAAATAATTACTAGCGGCTTACCTGGAGGATTGACTCCCGTGCTGACAACAGCCACTCCCGAGCTGTGCCGCTCGAGAACGCTAAGGGTACCATCGGGTGAGGGCAAAGGGGAGACCTCATGAGGAGGGCCCGGATGCGGTCCTGTTGGTGCTGCGGGAGTATCCCTTGGAAAGGCATCACCACTATCCCAAGCTTCCTATAGTTGATCTGCGAAACCTTGAGGGAGGTTCTGAAAAACTGCTGGTTAAATAAACTAGATGGACATGCCTGAAAAGCAGAGCCTGAGTTCTGGATAATGAGTGGTCTATGAGGGGTGGTACTGCCATGCGGTTTCATGAGAGGTAGATGTGGGAGGGAGAAGCAATGGTACCACCCCCTAGATTAGGGGAGGTGATGGGAGGGAACGACATGACAGTTAGGACCGCATGGAATTAAACGTTTCCTTCACATTGGTATTTTGTTGCAGGGGATGCAAACTTCTTTGCTTGCTATTACACTTTTCTAAGGTCAGTACCAAGCGAATAAGGCAAGGAAAACTCTTTTCAATGCACCTGTTCGCTTGGTACTGACCTTTTCTGAAAATATAAGTGATATATGCTATGACACTTTTCTGAGGTCAGTACCAAGCAAATAAGGGAAGGCAAACTCTTTCCGATGCACCTGTTCGCTTGGTACTGACCTCAAAAAATATAAGTGATGTCTGCTATTACACTTTTCTGAGGTCAGTACCAAGCGAGTAAGGGAAGGCAAACTCTTTCCGATGCACCTGTACGCTTGGTATTGACCTCAGATAATATAAGTGATGTCTGCTATTACACTTTTCTGAGGTCAGTAAAAAGCGAATAAGGGAAGGCAAACTCTTTCGGATGCACCTGTTCGCTTGGTATTGACCTCAAAAAATATAAGTGATGTCTGCTATTACACTTTTCTTAAGTAAGTACCTAGCGAATAAGGGAAGGGAAACTCATTCCGATGCACCTGTTTGCTTGGTACTGACCTCAAAAAATATAAGTGATGTCTGCTATTACACTTTTGTGAGGTCAGTACCAAGCGAATAAGGGAAGGCAAACTCTTTTCGATGCACCTGTTCGCTTGGTACTGACGTTAGAAAATATAAGTGATGTCTGCTATTACTATTTTCTGAGGTTAGTACCAAGCGAATAAGGGAAGGCAAACTCTTTCCAATGCACATCTTGGTACTGACCTCAAAAAATATAAGTGATGTTTGCTATTACTATTTTCTAAGGTCACTACCAAGCGAATAAGGGAAGTCAAACTCTATCCGATGCACCTGTTCACTTGGTACTGACCTTTTCTGAAATCTTAAGTCCCTTGTGCTGATGTCGTTTTCTGTTATGGTATTTGTAGAGATGCCTTGTACAAAGGCCACGCCTAGGAGGGCAACAGGTGAATCTTTGAATGCTCAAGAAAGAAGGCGATGATATGAGGCACACAGAGGTGTACTGTAAGAGTTGTGCAGGATAGAACGACGTTTAACCTGCTATTCCACGTCTCCCTTTCCAGCGAGTAGTGCGAGAGATTTACGAGCAGTGGAGAGTCGGCATGCGATGGGCGAGCAATACACTACTCTGCCTTCAAGAAATTGTAGAAGACTACCTCGTTGAATTCTTCAGCGATGGATATATCCTGGCTGCCCGTGCACATCGTGTTACTATCATGCTGCGGGATTTTGATACTCTTCGGAGGCTGCGTTTCCGCTATGATGGGCTGCTTCAGACAGTGACTATCCGGGATAGTAGAACCATGGATATTCTCAATATCCCACCTCTCCATCCTCATGCATGACAGACAGAGCCGTCTAGGCCTGAAACAAACAGCAGAAGGACCCGATCACGGGTTGAGAGAAACGACACAGATGGGCAGGCTGAGATAGCCGCAGAGGGGCATGAGCAAGCCAAATTGGACCCCAAGGCAGTCATGGAAGATACAGAGACAATTATGGAGGAGCTAGCTAGACACCAAAATGAGCAAGTCATGTAGTATCCGCAGCCAGTATGGGCTGATGAGGGGCAAGAGCAGGCTAGGGTGGACCCTGAGGCATTTATGGAGGAACCAATATTGAAGGAAAATGATCCGAAGCCTGTGCCTGTTAGGGAGGATTCTACGGCTGTTAGGGAGGAGCATGAGGCAGCCAGGGAGCCAGCTCAAGAAAGGCAAGGGCAGGGCTCTGCATCACAAGGCCCATCCAACGTATTAGATGAGTCAATTATTTTAGAGCAAATCAACAAAGAGAACGTAGAGGAGTTGAGAGTTCTGCTCAGCGAAGCACCTCTGCATGCACAGATACTGCTGCCTGGAAGGTCAGAGTAGGCATGCATTTTCAACCTTGATCAACAAGACTTCCTGTAAATGCACAGTTTCACCAACTCCAACGCAACGAATGAGGTCGTCAACATTGCTCGCTCGGTATTGACCCATGTCTTCACGGTAGTCATCAAGTTTTTATTTATAAGTCACGCTTGATTCATTACCATTAAGACATGGGTCAATACCAAGCGAGTCAGTGGCTTATGGAATTCGATAGCTGCCCCACTCGCTTGGTATTGACTCATGGGTTTGTGGCAGTGACAGCCCACTGAAATACCTCAAGTCTAATCTCTGCCATTGATTCATGTTAGGCACGCTGTCTCGCTTCTGCCCCCTGAGGTTCAAGACAAAGTATACGTAATAGATCCACTGATATCGCCTTTGCTACAGAAAAACTCAGTTTCTTTTTTGAGTTTGATGAACTGGTTTAGCAGAGTCAACTTTGATCTAGCGCACTTTTTGATCACTGCATACAATCAATCGTGAGTTTTTTCTTTCCTTGTAAAAAACATCCTGCATTAGAATCTTTCTCATCATCTTTGATGGTGTCTTTGTAGTGATCATTGGAGTCTGATGTTATTTGACATGGAAGCTAAGATTGTTTACTACGCAAACTCCGGGCAAAGCAAGGCGTTTCACAGTTGACATGGAAGCTAAGATTGTTTACTACGCAAACTCCGGGCAAAGCAGGGCGTTTCACGGTCGTGTAAAAATGTAAGGCTCATCTGGGTACATTTGGAAGTAGTGTCTCTTTGTAATGTGTTGTTGACTCAAGTGATTATGTATGTAGTGCCACGGAAAAACTTGTTGCTATGTAGAGCATGTTTTGTTAGAACATGATCTAGGAAATACCATCCGGCATGAACGGGTAACCGTGCCCACCCAGATTGATGACTATAGCTGTGGCTGGTGAACCTGTTTGAATGCCCTGTTGCTCCTCAGTCAAATTATGGATGTACCGAACGTAAGTAATCGTGATGTTTCATTGTTTGCTGCAACGTTTGTATGAAGCAACAAACATTTGTATCACGCTTCTACAGGAACTTCAATTACATAACTACACCCCCAACGATGTGCAACATTTTTCTATAATGGCCATGCATCATATTATAATCTCGGTAAACAGACACTCAAGGGAGGAAGGGGCGAGAGCTGAGGAGTTCGAACAGGCTCGCATTAATGAAATGACGGAACACCACAACCAGACTCGAGAAGACGTTCGAAATATGCAAGAAGAAATAAATCAATATTATGCGGATGCCACAGAAGTAGAGGAATGGGCTACATGTTGACGGCAAGAGCAAGAACAGAGGAAAGCATCACATGTGCAAGATGCATGGGAAGCCATGGAAAAGGCCCATGATTTTGAGCAATGCGAAAGGATGACCGAGACCAGTGTCCCCAGAGGCAGAAGTAGCAGCAATCGGAGCAGAGGGCAAGGGAGCAACCGGAGTAGAGGGCAAGGGACCAGTGGCAGCAACAGAGGGAGAGGATAGGGGACAAGTGGCACAAACCGGGAGAGAGGATAGTAGCAGGAAAGGGAGCAATTTACTTGTATAAATCTTGACAGAAACAACACAATATGTAAAGTTTTGAGATAATGAAAATGTAAATTTTTGAAACATTGTTTGACCGGCACAAAATGTCTCTGCATTAGTCATTTTGAAGAGTACATCATGGTTTGCATGGCATCAAAGCTCTTTGCGTGCACAAGGTATGTGACCTAGCTTCCGATGGAAGCAATTAAGTGAAGTGTATTTGTGAGTGGCTCCTTGCACAATGTTGTTTTCTCCTCGCGTCTTGGAATTTGAAAAGAAGAAAAAGTTAGATTCTGTCTTAATGTATTAAAGACAATCAAAATTCATCGATTTAGTAAGCACCTTTCTATTGTTGAGACTGAATGCATACAATTCCGGCAAAAATGGAAGTTCTTCACATGTAAGATCTACCCTGTGCTGTGCAAGAGCTGTGCTTGACATTGTCTCCATCATAGTAAGTAGGCTGTGTCGAAAGTAGAGCTCCATTGATAAAGGTTTGTTCTCGAGGCTATTCTCTGTATCTTGTCGAGTGGAATAAGCTGCCCACTAAGAAGATGATATCTAATATAGTAAAACGACACTAAGAAATTTTGAGAGCATATAATGAACTTGCAAATTATGGACTTCTTTTGCAAAATACAGATTTTTCTCTGTGATTGTTTTTTTCCTATCCCAATTATCATCTAAAAAGTCCAAACAACTCTCAGACTTGCAAATGAACATTGTTGTGGTAGTTCTTATTTGCTCATTGAAGAAAAAATCTACAAACACTTCAAGAGGCATAAATAGTGCAAGCCGAACTATTTTTGTGGCAATTGAATACTTGAGGGACTTTTGTATATCCAGAAACAAATTATTCCTAAAGCTTTCACTAGTTTGCGAAGATGGCAAGGACCAATCCTTGTTGTCAAAGGATGGAAGTGACAAAGGAGCTACATGACCCCAACCAATGGAAATTCTCGGTTCCACATATGACATATCATAAAAGAAAATTCCAGTATCTGCAAGTTCCTTGTGTTGTCTTCCTCGGTACATTTTCTCACCAATAAATGCATGGAAAGCATCACAAATCCCAACTATGCTCTCAACTGGTTGCCAATCTGTCCTATTTGATGGATAAATATCTGAAACATACCAAAGATGATATCCACCACTTAACCTTCAAATATAATCATGAACTAAACGAGATGCTCAAGATAACTTACAGTTGGATCGATGCCTTGGAAAACTTGGAGGAGATGTTTGCAACCTTAAGTCTGCATGCTGGAAAGCATGTTGTATGAGGACCTATTTCACCCACTTGCTTTGTGCACACACTTTAAACTCTTTAACTTGTCCCTTGAAAGCCTCCACGAAATCATTGCGTTGCCTCCTCTTCCTCCTCCTAGTTTGCAGTAGAACCCAACTTCCGATAGTTATTCGAGATGGTATCCATGCTTGATCGTCTATAGTATAACTTTTAAAAATGCTAACAGAGTCAATGGTAGTGCTAGGCCTTTGAGAAGTAGTCATGGTGTGCAGTAGAATACACAGAAAGGTTAGTGCAAATATGAAAAAGGGAAGAAGTTTTGAGAGGGAAGTAGAGCTACTCAAAGTCATATTTGGGCGGGAACAAAGATACTAGATAGAGTCTTCAATGAAAGTTCTGAAATTCCTCAGTATAGAGTTAGTACGATTTACGGCATTTATGCCTTGAAAGCATGAAATTGTGCAATTTGATGAACAAAAATAATATTTCCTCTTTTTTTTAATATAAAAAGAGCTTCACTCCAAAATGTTGATTTTCAACGTAACGTTAGCCTCTTCCTCATTGGTCGAGCACCACTCTCTCTCTAGAACTGAAAGGCCCAAAAGTGAGTCCAACTTTCTCCTAATGCATACCGACTGCATATGTAGCTTGTGGTTGCACTTCGACTGCAAATTCAACCAAGACTGCAACTTCAACTGGGCCTACTACCATCACTCGACCTTGTGCAATATGTGGATGTAGCAATCATCAAACCAAGGATTGTTTCAACAAAAATCCTTGCATCCACTGTGGAAAGACCAATCATCCTTTGGATAAATGCTTTAAGAAGAATAAGCGACAGTTCAACATGGTTGAAGGTGATGAAGATGGTGAAGCACCAATGCTTCTCGTAGAAAGTGATGTCATGTAGTTTTTAGTTTGTTTTTATGTTGCCTTTTTTATGTCAGCCATTTGTCAATGATTGTACGGGTTAGACATTGCCACACATTAGTGGTAAGACCACCCTTTTATATTTGGTTCTAAGTTTTGGTTTGTCTCACACTGATAGTTGTTTGAGGAAAGTGCACACACACACACCTACGTATTGTCAAGGGGGGGATCTTCTACTCACAGTTTCAGGTGATTGAACTCTACCATGGTCTGTCTCGAGTCCATTGCCAGTGGTTTGGGCTTGAGGGGGGGTTGTTGGGGATTCAAGCCCTTTTGTCTTGTGTCTAGCCTGTGGGAACACCTCTTCATACATGCAGAGGTTTAGTGGATATTTCATGAGTCAAGGAGTGGTCAATATCACTCCACAAGGTTATATATATATATATATATATATATATATATGTATGTATGTATGTATGTATGTATGTATGTATGTATGTATGTATGTATGTAAAGACATTTTAATACAATAATATACATCGTTATTTGACGTGCAATATTGCTCTCTCTCTCTCTCTCTCTCTCTCTCTCTCTCTCTCTCTCTCTCTCTCTCTCACTCGCTCTCTTTCTTGTTTTCTCTGTAAGCCTGCTCACCATGGATTCTGCAAGGCACCATTTTCCATAGGCTTTGAGCCAACACCTACCTACTCAGAATGCCCCATTCATACTTACCTCAATTTCTCATATCTTCCTCTTCATATCGCTTGCGGTTTGAATTGTTCCTCATTCAGTATTTGGTCGACCAATGGCCTTTAATCTGCAATTTTGATACTTCAAAAGTTGGCTCAAAAATTTGTCTAAAGCCAAATCTTTTCATATTTGCCATGTTTGAAGCCCTTGCTTTGAAGATTCGGCATTTGCTCGCAGAATTTTGACTTTTTTGGCTTGACTTATTAATTTTTGTTGATTATTTACTCTTTTTAGTTTTTAAACGTTGTGAGCGGGATGAAAACACACACAGCGCCTCTATAACGACCCGACACACACTCTTGGGAAGATACACACACACACTAGGGGGCACCACTCGGCTTACACAACACACCTGGCCGAGACAGGAAACACACCTATGGAGTGAGAGGAGAGAGATTATCCACTTGCCCACTCCACACAGAGACACACACACACACACACACCCAAAAAAAATCAGCTCAAAAGAGGAGAATTTCTGATGTTTAGATACAATTGAGCTTGGGCCAACACCAATGGGGCAAATAGCTCACACAATATAGGTAAAATAAGCCAGATACAATCACAAACTAGAGTAGAAACTTCGCTCATAGGAGAAACTTACACAGAAAAACAGCAGGAAAAGAGTGAGGAATTTGGAAAAATGGACAGCGCCATCGCGTCCGGAACGGCCCAAAACCCCAGTCTACAAAGTGCTCAAATCCGACCTTAGATGAGTAGTTTACGGCCAAAACAGGCTCCAAAAACACCAAAAACACACCTGCGGCTGTTCCTCCTCTCTTCTCCACGTTTTTTCTTGTCTTCTCTCTTGTTTTTCAGTTCCCACACTTATCTTTTTTACTTGGGCACCCTTGGCCTTTTAGATGACCTCAAACGGACCCCGAACAGGCCAAAAACTGACCTCGCAGTGCATAGTTGTCACCTTTTTGCATCATTCGCACACCTGGCACTCAGCTTTTTTCCAATAATGCATCTCGCCACCACATGAAGTGGCCCCAAAAATTGTTCCTAATGATGACCTTTCTGCATAACTCTCACAAGAAAACACCACTTTGTGTCCGTATTCATCCACGTGCAAATATTGACCCCGTTCGGCCTCCTGACGCCACTCGATGCCATCTGACGCACCTGCTTACCTCATGTCGTCGGCCCGCGGATAGCTTCCTTGAGAAGTTTTACGCGCTATAAACTCCTCATTATTGTAGAAAAACACAGTGGTACTGGTAATAGTGAAAATGGATGCACTATGTACATGCTGTCCTACCTGTACACATGTGGGCCCCACATAACCACCTGGCTCTAGAAAATGGGCAATCCTTTATTCGATGCACCATGCATGTATATGTACATATGCGCAATCCCTTGCTCCAAAAAACTCCTAACAACGTTTTAACATAAATAAAAATTAACCACAATTATTAATAACTGGCCAAAATTTTGCCAAAATTATTGTAATCACGCATATACACATATTCTCAGTTTGACATCTTATTTTTCATGAATGGTGTCAATATGGCTCATTATTATGCCTGTTAAGAGCTAACAAGCTCTAAAAAATTGAAAAGAAAATGACAAGAAAATAATATTTATAGAATGATGATTATCTTGCTGCTAGTTCTTCCCCTTTCCCATAGGGAGTCGTCTTGGACGAACATGTGTCAAGGTGCATGGGTACGAAGTAAGTGTCTATGCATAGCCGCATATTGTGGCTCTAGGATGTGAATGGAAGATATGCATGGGGTAACAAAATGCGATGCAAGATGTGGATTCTGAACCATATGTTCAGGGGCTATTGATGGATGAGGTTAGTTTGAAGCTTCGTGGTCCAAACAAAAGAAGTTGAAGAAGAAGCGCTCTGTCTTTGACAGTAAAACCTCGTAGTTTTGACACTGCATCATCTTTAGATTGATTGCTCTTTTTTGGATGCCACTAAAATTTCTTTGACGTGGATTTTGAAGACTTTGAGTTATCCTATTGCTTGGCGAGTTGGTTTCTGTCTCCAGTTCCAAATGACCTCTTTTGGTTGCCAAGATGGTTTGATTGTATTGGCTTTGTTTTCTTGACAAAATTTGTAGATTTTTTTGTTTGGGTGTGGTTTGGGTTTGGTATTGGTTGGTGTGGCGTAGGTTGAATTTTAGTACAACGTCGTTTGGGTATCCAAATTTTCTTCGGATGGGTTTGCATTGGTCATGGAAAGCTTTCATTTGTCGTTTCTTCTTGCTACTACCCTCATTCTAGTTTCATCTAGTTGCTCCAAGATTTCTAGTCTTTTAGATAGTTTGTGTCCCATCTATCCTAACCGTGTTGTGACTCGAAGTGTGTTAATTAAGATTTCCATGGGTAGAATTGCATTAATCCCGAACACAAGGTTAAATGGAGTGGTTCCTATAGAAGTCTTAAATGCTACCCTGTAAGCCCATAACACTGAATGTAGCTTTAGGTCCCAGTGAGTTCTTGAGTCACTCACTCTTTTGGTTAGCACCGTGCATACGATTTTATTGGTAGTCTCGGCTTGTCCGTTGGCTTGGGGGTGGTAGGGTGCCGATTTGTGATGAATCACCATGAATCATTGAGTAAGCTTTCAATGATGTTTTGTACAAAGTGTGTTTCTCTATCGCTCACAGTCTCAATGGGTGGACCAAATCTGGTAAAGATATTTTTGAAGAGGAACTTTGTCGTAGTCCGTGCATCATTTTCTGTGTTTGTTTTGCTTCCATCCATTTGGTCTAATAATATGTGGCTATTATGATATATTGTGTGTGCGTTAGGTATGCAGGAGGTATGATAGGGCCTATAAAATCTATGCCCCACTTAGCAAAGGCTTGTACTCCCGTCATCGGCTCGTACTACAAGAGGTATGATAGAGCCTATAAAATCTATGCCCCACTTAGCAAAGGCTCGTACTCCCGTCATCGGCCATAATGGCATTTCATCTCTCCACAGAGGTGCTTTTGTGCACTGGCATTCATCACACCGTTTTACATATGCCTTCGCATCCTTGAATAATGTTGGCCACCATATTCCTGCATGAAGTACTAGCTTTGCAATTTTGTTAGCAAAAAAGTGTCCACTTGGCTAGTGTGAGTGTGCTTGTTCTAGGATGGAGGAATATTTGCTTTCAGTAGCCACCACAATCTTATTTGATTGTCCTTTCTCCACCTGTACAGTTGGTTTAAAATTAGCAAATAGTTATTTTCTTCTTCCTCTGCAGTTCTCATTCATGCCTTACTCCATCCCTCTGGGAAGGTCTTGGCTTTTAAGTACTTGATTATGAATACTCCATTTGGTTGCTCCTATTACTCTAAAGAGGGTGGAATGTTCCATTGGTGGTTTCTTTTTACAGGCTTCACATGATTTTACGTAATTATGGACAATGTTCTCTATGTTTTGACATTAGACCCCAAGTCTCATTGGTCTTTGGTATGTTTGTGTTTTCCCTTTATGAAACCAGTGTGTTGTATATGAGCCAGTTTGAGGTAGTATTCGTTCTCATCCTGCTGTACACATAGTCTCAAAATTTCATCCATACCTTTCTTGTAAAGTTGTCCAACTCAAACCTCGAGATTTCTTGTCTAATGAATGATTGATGGTTGTCTATCTACCTATAATGATCCTATGGTGAGTAGAGGTATGACCTCTTCACTCCACCTTGGAACCATTTCAATGTTAAAATAGATACGAGTCTGGAAGATCATCATCAACACCGTCAGGTGATTCTCCTTGAAACAATATTGAAAGATGATATGCTCTCTTATGTGTCGTTCCTTTTTTTACGACTATGGTGAAATCAAACTCAAGCAATATTATAAACCAGCAAAAAATCCTTCAAATGCTACAAGATTTGTTTACCAGATACAATAGTGCTTGGTGATCCACAAAGTAAAAAAACTTGTTCACAAGAAGATAGTGTCTAAATTTTTTGACAGCGTATATCATCCCTAGACCTTCTCTCTCCATAGTGGTATAATGTTTCTTTGTGTTGTTTAGCTGACTACTAGAGTACCAAATGGTGAGATCCTTTTTTTTCTCTCCTGTCTAGGATTATATGCACCCTATGGCATAGGTTGATGCATCTACATGTACACAAAAGATCTTGTTCCAATAAGGGGCTTACAAAATTGGAGCAAAAATTAATCCTTGCTTCAACTTGTCAAAAGCCTTCTCACGTTCCTCCGTCCACTAAAATTTGGAAATGAGAGCATAAGGGAGCTTAGCTATTACATCGTACATGTATATGAAGCACCTATAATACCCACAATGACCCATAAATGCCCGTACTTCCTTTATTCTTGTTGGTATCGACAGTGCAAAGATTACCTGTATCTTATCTTGATCAATAAAAATCCCATTTTTGGACACAATGTGGCCCAATATTTTACCTTGTCTTACCATGAAGACACATTTTTCAGAATTTAAGAAAATACGATAAGATATGCACTTTTCAAAGACTTTTTCCAAGTGTGTTATGTGCTCACTTCTCAATTGAGAATGCACACATAGATCATCCATATATATCTCCAAAAATTGCATGAGATATTCCTTGAATGCATGACTCATTAGTCTTTGGAAGGTGGCAAGGGCATTTGTCAGACCAAAAGGCATTATCTATATGCAAATATACCCCACTCTATTGCAAAAGCTATTTTTTGTTGATCTTCTGGTTTTATGGTCAGCTGGTTGTAGCCTGAGAACCCATCTAAAAAACTATAAGCCTCCTTCCCTACAACTCTCTCAATAACGTGGTCTGTTATTGGTAGTGGATAGTTGTCCCTGATGGTAGCATCATTTACCTGTTTAAGGTTCACACATACCGTAACTTTCTATTCTTTTTGGGCAATACCACAATTGGGGACACCCATATGGTGTGTTCAATCTCGTAGACAAACTCCACATCCTTGAGTTTCTCTATCTCTTCCTTAAATTTTTTGGCAAAAGTGTCATTGTACGTGTAAGGGATTTGTCTATGCGGTTTGGCATCACTTTTAAGGGATATTGTGTGTTGAAAAATCTCTAGATCTATTCCCTTTAGGTCTTTGTATGAACATGCAAACACATCTTTGTATCGTCGGAGTGTTGTTATAAATAGTTGTTCTTCTTCTTCTATGAGTTCCATGGCAATGTATGTCGGCTTAGGTTCCACACTTGGTTCTGCTAGGTTTATGCATTTAGCTTTTTGGGACCCATCATATGAGGTTCCAGGCTCCTTTGGGTCTTGTTTGGTCTTTTGAACTACAATTTTTATGTCTTGAATAGTGTACCTTTTGTAGTGGGAAGGTGCATCAAACTTATCATTATCTCATTCTTTGTCAGTCTCCGACTCCATTGTCCAAACTTCTCATTTTAATTCATTGTATTTGTGTTTGCGCGCTGTTTTTTATAATTTTGTTTATAGTGTACCTTTTTTTGCTTATGATTTTTGTTTGCTCTTCTTTTTCAAGTTTTTTTTGTTGACTCGGATTTCATGAACCTCTTTGATATCTCATCTTCAAGGCAATCGGTTGCTTTGACCGGCTTCAAATACTACGTTTTGTTTTTTATTTTGTTTGTTCATGTGTCTATTGAGATATATGGGTTGTCTTTGTGATTTTTGGTTTGGGAAATCATAATCGACTGCTTATTGATCCCTCTATTTGATGTCCTTGTCTGAGCTACTAGAAATCTCATCGTCCACATTGTCTTCTAAAGGCTTTTTGGTGGAGTCTTGAAATGCTTCCTCATCAGTTTGACCAAGGTCCCTTATGGAGATCTCATCCACTATGCGTCGGCAATTTGTAACTCCCTCCATGTCAAGTACTTCTGATCTTGATTTTGGATTTAAGATGACACTTATCATCTAGAATGGAATGATATCATATCCTTCCTCATCACAAAATTTAGTTAGTGTCACTTCGCTCTCACACACATCAAACATGGCAAGGATCTGCTGCCATCCAAAAAGGTTTGAACATCTCTTTCAAAAAAGGCTCCGGTACATCCATCTCATCTTGTAGTGGTCTGGCATGAATACAATCCTATTTTTTCAAACTCCCACTCTCAGAAGCTCCATACATCCAAATGTGCACTTTGTTTTGCAGCCTAGAGGGTATTTCTCCTTCCTGCTTAGTTGTGGAGTTTAACTTTTCTTCTCGGGTTTGTTCTACATCTCTATAACTATGATCTTCTACACTAATCTTTGTAGTGACATCCTTGTATCATAAGTAGATATAGTCGTAGCCCCCCGTCTTGTACCATTTTGAGATGACGCATGAATGGTCTGCCCAATATGATATCAAAATTTTTGCTCTCATCAAAATTCATAATAGAGAAGGTCTTTCATATGCAATTCCACAAGAGGAGACTACAATTTGCTCCAAAATACCAATAGATCTCTCCAGGTATCCATCTGCTAATTGTAGTTTCATTCGGGTTTTCCTTAAAGCAGACTTTTCCCATTTTTCCCACATTGCCTTGGTTGCTATGGAAATTTTGGCTCCACTATCTAATAAATGGATCTGAAAATGATAGGAGCCGATTGAAGCGTCACGCTTCCACCTTTTTAGTCTCTGATATCCTCTCACAGGTTCTATGGGCATGGTTCTTCTACTTCTGAAATTGGCATAACGGCTTGTGAATACATCCCATTTGTGGTAGTGGTTGCCCACCTTGTATCCAAAGGTGTTTCAACTACCAATTCTTTTTGGTCTCTATCTTTGATACCTTGATTCTTCAACTCTTGAATTTTTTTTGCAGATTAATACCTCAATACTTGAAGCAATAGGAGCAGGTGATTCCATAGGAGCTTTGGCCAGAGGTTGGGCCGCCTGGATGAGCTCCTTGCATATTTGCAACCTCTCTTTTTCATACCCTGGATGAGGATACGTTAACCATATATGCTCCTGGGTTTGTTTGGGCTTTAGCCTAGCTTCATAAGCTTTCAAGATCGCATCTAATGGTTCAAAGACCCATCAAGACCAATCCTCCCGAAGGTATTACTGATGGTTTTGCTACATCAATCTTTTCTTTATGGTCCCTTTCCATTCTCAATTGTTCTTCTGTTTGCTACAATTTGGTTTCTAAAGCTGATTTTTCTTTTATCTTTTTGGCTTTCATCTTGTCCCTTTTTGCCTTCCAAGATTTCCTAGGGATTCTAACCAACAAATTCTCTATCTCGGTTTGGCTACGTGGAATGTTCCTTGCAGCCTCTTATGCTTATGCTCTCGTTACAACATTCATTGGAGCTGCTGGTTCCGGCTTGAACTTGATACAATTCTGATTTTGTTCATGGTAGCCTTCCCTTTGTTATCATGGTTTTTTGGATAGTGTGGAATTATATGGTCATTTGTACATCTCTCACAATACCCAAAGAGTTTGAAAAATTCTCCTTTGTGTGGATAACTTCTTGCCCAATGATCATTGCCACATTCATAGCATGGTCCTACTAGTCGTGGAGAAGCTTGTGGAGCCCGCATTGGTTGTCTGATTCTAGGATGGTATCCCCTAGGTCTGTAGTTCTGAATTTTCATGAACATGAGAATATTCTCATCGACCAGGTAATGATTTTTTGTTGGTTGTGCTATGTATGATGATTTTGACATCCCTTCAAAAGCTATCCATGGAATTTTTCCTTTAGAATCATAGGCAGTACTGTCTAACCCTCTCTCATAGGAGTTGTCTGAATCTTCTATGTTCGAAACTACCCGTATCTTACTCTGATCTGTAGGTGCCTCTATGGGTTGCAAAATTCTTACTATGGCTTTGTTTTCTTGGGGTAAAGGAGATTGATGTCCCAACATAGGTTGAGGTTTATCCTGCCCTTGAACTGCATTATTTTGTCCTACTTGGTATCTTGGAGGTGGTGGCAATTGTTGCCCTCCAGGTGGCCCATATGGTCTTTCTCTAACATAGTTTCTATTGTAGAAACATTCGTGGGTCTCATGTTTTGTCCATTTTTTTTTGATAGCACTCCACTTCAATACACCATGTACATTTTCTCTTGGCCTCGTCTCCATGTTGCACCACTGAGTTGGATGATCTCCTCCACAAGTGTCACATTTTTGTGTGGGATGTTGTCGTGTGTTTGGATTCGTTCTGTTTCCTTGGTTCATCCTTTTGATCACTTCCTCGATCATTTGATCAACATCTAGCTCAGTTGGGTTATGCCCACCCAGTTGCATCATGGATTCACTAATGGTTGAAGAGGTGCTACTCATCCCTTGGTATGTGTCCTAAGTCACCTCCCCATATGCCTTACAATTGTCTACTAGAAATACAAGGCCTCTTTCATGACTTGCTCAAAAGTAACACATGCCTTTAAGTGTAAATCTTTTTTGAGGGTATCATTTTGCAATCCCTCTATGAAAAGGACTGATGGCCTCTCATCCTGAGGTAGCTCTCTAGCAGGACATCTTTCTATGTATTGCTTAAATCAAAGTGAGGCTTCCTTCACCTTTTCTTTCTCCTTTTGTCTAAATGCATAGCTTTGGGAGACCGTATTATGCTTAATTCCTCTCTTTGAGATTTCCTCTGCAAATTCTCAAAGAAGTTTCTCTATGCTTCAAAATTATTGGCTGTTTAATGCTTGGAACCAGATCAAGGCTGTTCCTTCTAGGGTCAATCCAAATCTTCGTATTGGTATGGAGTTGGTTACCTGTTTAGCCCTCAACACTTGTTTGAAGATTGAAACATGAGCGTACAGATCCCCCGATCCACTATATTTTTTGGGTACACACTTGTTAACTTGAGATGGTCACATGCATCTAGTCTCTGCAACAATCCTAACCATCCCCGGTCCTCCTGAAATGATCTCTCTTAGTTTTGTGTTCTCCCCTTGGCACTAAAATTGGTTTTCTCTTCATCATACATTCATCCGGTCATTCTGTTGAATCTCGCGTAATAGTCGGAGGGATTCTAGTTGTGCAAGTCAAATCAGGTGCTACACTGCCCCTGTGTGTGTGTTCAAAGAAACCCTAGACCCCATTGATCCCATGGGTCTTGCATTTGAGAATCATTGGTGCCCAAATGAATCTTCCACTCTTGTTCTTATTGGACTCACATACCCAGTTTTTGGTCTCGTTTGAGTCGTCATGGGTTTAACTTGCTGGAGATTTACATAATATTAGTGGAGTGGTTCACCAGAGTATGTATACCACTCTAGCTCCTTACGATCTATAGGAGAGTATTTTGGGCCATGCTTATCCATCATGACCACTTGGATACGTCTCCCCTCTATGTATGTAAAAACATATAGTCTCTTGCAATCAGCCAACTCCTCGATGCGGGGTTCATCACTTCTATAATATAGTGTTTGTTCTCCATTATTGAGTTTATATAGCCCCATGTAAGTGTTGTCGGTATTAATCCACCCCGTCTCGTTAGTGCACTTGAACACAGTGTTTTGCTTGTCCATCTTGGGTGGTTCATCTACTAACTCCTCATCTACCTTGTCCTTGGTGCGAGTCAATCCCCATTTGTCCACAATAAAGGGGTTGTGAAAAACTACGTACATCATTCCCTCCCGATCAAAGTATCTGTCTCCATTATAGTCCACATCTACAAGTTCCTTGAACTCGCTTGGCTTGTTTTCCAACTTAACACAGTAGCGATCCATTCCATTCTTATAGATTTTGTCTTTAAGCTCATTCTCAAATTGAAATTTTAGTTACACCAATTTGACGTTAGATGCAGGTCAAGAAGGACCTGTTCTTGTGGAAGTTTCTTCCTTAAAGTGCACCTTGTTGAATTCCTCAGTCATTATGGTGTATGATCTTTCTGATGAGGTATCAGAGAAACTTTTCTCTAAAATGGATTCTAGTAGCGGATGTAGTGAATTTTGATTCACACTGTATCTTCAATTGAGTGGTTTTTGTTGTGGACTCTTTTGGAAAAGTTGTTCCCTTAGTTCTCAGGAGTGTACTGGTCAATTATCCTCTCCAAATGTCAACCTGGTACATGGATCACGATCCATGTATGGCAGCATTTGGTCATGAAATTTGTCTTGCTGGTTCCTTGCCTTTGGTTGAACCCAATTCTCACCCCCTTTTTGAATTTTGACAACTACAAGTTTAGCTTCCCCAAATTTACTTAATTTTCATCAAGGTTTTGTACAGATTATCCCAATTTCTGATTTGGAAGTTCTTTTAGCAACCTATTTTTGGCCAAACTTAAGATTTTGGTATCTGAGAGTCACTTCTAACAAATGAGGATAGTCTCTAGTCAATTGGCCAAAAAGGTACATGGGTTGCGATCCATGTTGGAGAGGCAATCTGGGAAAAAACTGTTCAGTTTGTCTCTTGCAAGCTTGTATTACCCTTTTTGCCAAGTTTTGTTGAGTTTAATTCAGCTTTGAAGCTTTGACCATCAATTTTGTAAATTTTTAGAGTTATGGTCTTTGGTACCAAAATAAGGTTTCGGACAACTTGTACCCTGATCCTTTCGGCCCCAATTGATGGTGGAAATTGTTACTTGATCTACTCCTATAAATTGAAATGTATCCACAAATATAAATAAGTTTAACAGTGCAAAAATTACAACAAAATGTATGGTGAAACATTCCTTTTCAAGCATAGGGAAAATCAAAGAACGAAATACATTTTGTACTTCACTCACAACTCTTTTTGCTCATAAGGAGTAGCACCGACTGGTCCTTGAATCCAATCTCTACTAAGCACTAAACCTACGTTTAGCTGCTTTACTGTCTAAGTGTAAATGAAATGGGTGTCAAAATATCTAGAAAGAAGTTTTTGTACAACTAGGTCACTCACCACCCAAGGATCGACCTCCCTGGCAACGGTGCCAATGTTAGCGGGTCACCGCGACGGACATCTGTAGCATAGCTATCTGGTACTAACATAATGTCAATACGCAAGGAAGAAACTCAGAATGGGGCACAGAGACTCAATGAGATTGTCAATTTCAAAGAAGTGAACCTAAAGAACTGTTCATGCATCTACAATAGCAAATCAGCCACTTCCTAGTCAGAAAATTAGCCTATGTCCAATCTCACCGCTCTAGGTCATCACGCCTTTTTGGCATCCAAATAAATTTGAAATGCAACGAAACTTAAGGAGAGGTGTTACAACACCTAAGGTCATAATCCTACCAAGTTCTTCCGTCATTTGGGAAGGTACATAAATTACGATCCATCCCAAAAAATGTATAGAAAACTGAAACAGAACTACACAGAAAGGTTCCCTTCAAGCTTAGAAACACTCTTCCAAGGTCAAAACATCAGTAACCATTTAAGACCTCAAATCAGTGCATTTAGCTCACAAACAAGACGTCGCAAACCACAACAGAAATGAGAATGATTACACTTAGATTAAAGAGCAAGAGATAATGAACACAATGTGCTATTTGGAATCAAATTTTGATTACCAGACAAAGAGAAAGATTGATTACAACTTGTAGTGGAAGTATAGCTCTCAATCAATGTCCAATAAATCCCAAACATAATGATAATGTGTCTTTCAAAACTATAGGTTTTGACTTAAAACCTTGGGACCCTTTCCCACGGCCATTGGCCACTTTACAGGGCTTGTAGGTTCTGAGTGGGTAATAGAGAATAACAGGCTAAATTACAATTTGAGAATCATCAATAATAGAATGACAAGGCTTCTTTTGGAAAAAAAGATTGAATACAACAAAGTTTTCCGTGTATCCCGCTTTTAGGTGAAGTTCGTTGTATCCACCAAACAGTGTCGCATGGATATTGAAGAGCTAGGATTTGGTATGCTTCCATAATGGTATTTTTTTCACCACATGTGAGGACAAACTAGTAAATCTACAAATATGAAATTTCAAATGAAGATTAAACTATCCAACTTCAATATTCTTCAAGATGAATATCTATAGAACAACTGTCCAACGGTGCACTGGCTGATGTTGCATTTCTTGAGTAGCCTTGATTTGCTTCTTTAATTTCATAAATTATTTTGAGAAGTGTTCCATGCAATACACTTGGCCAAAGTAAGATCACAATAATGTGCTACTCTTTCATGAACTCTCAGTATTGGATGGTTCTCAGTCTCCAGTTTCTCGACCAAAATCAACACACCCTAGAAAAAGACAAAGGGTTATTTTCTAACCACACTTACATTTAAAATACATACATTTGAATTAGATAAATCTCACCTCTCAAGCTTCCAATAAAAATCATGCATGTGAAGCCAGTGTGTGAATGGTTTGTCGGCAGTTGGAAGTCAAGCCTCAACTGTAGGTGCTTCACCCTTTGCTAGCAGACTCACAAGGGTTTTTCTAAATGAGCATAATTCTTTATTTTGTGAATCAACTTGCAACCAAAGAAAAAATGAGATAAAAAGGGCAAGAGCAAGACGTAAGGAAACTTACTCATCAGGGGAAATTGTTGCGCGTGCAATTTCGGAGACTTTCAAGGGAGACGTTTTCAACCCTTCTCACCCCTGCCCCTGAAATGAATACATTTTCATGAAAATTTCCGAGCTATTCTCACGACTCACAACAATGACGGTGGTCTCTAGCCCCTTGTGCACAAAAAAGACCTCTTTGCTTGCCAATTCCTCATCATAGTTCCTCTTGTAATCTTTCTTATTGGATAAGTAATCCCTCTTGCACGAAGGTATGGATTTTTTTTGTCGTCGCTACATAGCATCAAATTACTACTATCAAAGGAAAAAAAATATCATTCAAGTTCAAACACAAACTATACACACCCATCTCACAAGTGAAATTTAGTATGTCTTACCTTTCATAAAAGCTATGCCAACCATGACATAGGTAAATGAAGCCCCTTAGAACCCTAAGATCGGTTCATAGAAGTGTTCTAGTGCTATTTCTATCTTTGCCTTATCAACCTCATCAAAATTTTCTAGCAAAGACCTAAGATAGGTGAGGTCTAGTTTTTGCATCATGAAGATATCATGTGCGGTAGTGAGTGGCACATGGACACACGTCACCCTAATAAGATAACAAAGGCAAACAACATCTCAAAAACAATTCTCAAAAATTCTCAACAGTGTAGTGTAGATGAAACTTACTTCTTTATCATGCCAAGCACAAGAAAAAAACTCCACCATTTCTTGTGGCTCAAACTTCACAAGAGTGCACTCATCTAATCACTCATTGTATGCCCAATCCCTCTAAGCACGTAGCCTATGCTTGCCATCCAAACCACAAACATCTTTTTCTCCATGTGACATAGGTCAACGGGAATGACTAAGTGCTCACCATCAAAGTGTGTAGTGATGCATAGCTCTCTTTCATGCACGTCAAGCGTATCAAACTATTTATAATCTTGCTCTAAAAAGAATCCGACACAATGAAGCGTGCAATGGTTGGTTGTGTGGTTACCTTTTTTGGTAATAGAGGTGGTCAACTTGGCCACACAATCATCATTGATCTTAATAGTTGGTTTTGCAAGTAATCGGCATAGCAAGGGGTTATTGTATGGTGCACGTGTGCATATATCCACCTTGATCAGATGTGACTATCTGCCCCTCTGACCCAAAAATATAACTATATGGCTCATTGGTCTCACCTATCCCACTAGACGAGGTGATGGCATTAACCTTGACGACTACAAGAAAATCAATAGTAGTGATGTTGGACATGAATAAGGAGGTGGGAGTGTGTTCCAAAGAGTTTGTAGGTTGTTGTGATGATCCACTCTCATGCATCATATAGATCGTAATTTCATTGCGGAAGTCAACCTCTTTAGATTGATTTTGTGTACAAATTGGCATGATGGATACTAATGAAGCTCAAGAAATAGACACAATATAAGTGTAGTAAAGGGCAATAGAAAAATATGTAGTGATATTGAGTGAGAGAGCTTCAAAATAAGAGCAATAGTGAAAGGGAGCGAGTAGAGCGCTAGTGAGAGTGAGGGGGAGACGATGAGAATGAGAGAGGCAATGATTGACTAAGAGAGAAAGAGAGAAAGCGAGAATGAGTGTGGGATTGAAAGTGAAAGGGAGGTGATGAGAGTAAGGACATAAGGAGGGAGAACGAGAACAAGAGTAAGAGAGTGACTGAGAATGAGACTTGAGTGAGTGATTAATAATGAAGTGGGGTAAAAGAGAGTCATTTTATGATAGACATTGGGTCCATTGACCAAACAAAACCACTGGGTGTAGCAGAAAAGAAACTAAAGTGGGTAGGGGGTGGGGAGTGGACGATAGAGGCAGTGTGAAGTGCATAGGGTGAGAGTATGGGAAGCAATGAAGGAAGGGTGTGAGGGGTAGAGAGGGAGGCATGGTGAGAGGAAGAGTGTGAGAGTAGGGGAGGTGGTAGAGGTAGGTTGTAGGGGGTGGAGAAGGAGGTACTAGAGGTGGGATTATGCGGACAAAAGGGGTAGACAAGTAGGGAAGCTGAAGGGGAGCAAGGGGCGGGCCGGTGGGTAGGGTGTGGGGAGGAGGTAGGGGCGTGTTTGTGTATGTATGTGTAGCGGAGGTAGGCGATAGGAGTAGGTGAGTAGTAAGGATCATGGGGTAGTGGGGTATGGAGTGGTGAGGAGGTAAGTGGTAGAGAGTGGCGAGGAGCTAAATGGTAGGGTGTGTGTGTGTGTGTGTGTGTGACAAAGGTAGGTGGTAGGCTGTAGGGTGTGTGTGTGTCCCCACGTTGTAAACCACACTCCCCGTGGTGATCAAAGTCAATAGTGATGTGAAATTAGTGACGTGGCTAGTCCTCATGTTGACATGGTGGTCCCCATGCTAACCTGGTAGCTATTCATGCAGACATGGAGGATTGACATGACGGCTCGATGTCATCCACCTAGATTCCAAGTTGGGGACTATGATAAAGTGGCAATCTACACATGTCATCCACCTAGATTCCAAGTTGGACTATTGTGCATGCATCTGTGTGTGTGAGTGCGTGTGTGTGCATGTGTGTTGGCAAAGGGTGTGTGTAAGTGTGCGTGTGTGTGTGTGTGTGTGCATGTGTGTTAGCAAAGGGTGTGTGCATTTTTGGTTGTGTGTGTGTGGATGTGTATGCATGTGTATATGGGTGTTCATGCATACTTGCTTGTGTGTGTGTGTGTGTGTGTGTGCACGTGTGTGTGCCTAGGCATGTGTGGTTGTGTGCGTGGGTGTGTATATGGGTATTTGGGTGTGTGTGTGTGTGGTGCATCATTGTTTGTTGGTATGTACATGGGTGTTTGTGAGCATGCATTCTTGTTTGGGGGTGTGTGTCATGCGTGCTTGTTTGTGAGTATGTGCGTGCTTGTTTGAATGTGTGCATTAGTGTGCATGCATGCTTGTTGGGGTGTGTGTATATCAATAAATTACATGAACCAAAGATAATAAAAAATTGTAAGTTTGGTCAAATCGGAACTAAAAAAGTTGTTTCATATAATTTTTTAATTAAATATTGTTCTCACTTTATAAATACATTCTTTGCAACTCATACTCATACTTAAACATTTTATTTCTCTCTCTTTCTCTTTTGCTTGGTCCTTTTCATTCTCTTGCTCCCAACTCTTTTCAATGTTGTAATCTTTTTCTATCTCTCACGATGGTGTCATCATCAAATGACAATGTCATGCTCATTAAGATTGCATTCAACTCAGCAAAAGACACATTAGAAAGTGAAGAGGCCATACTTCTAATTTGTTGCAAAAGACAAGAGACAAGATTATGCATTGCATCATTATGTGGATAACGGTCTCAACTACTTGGGCAAACTTGAGTCAGAGTTCAATGACAATTAGTGCCGTCAAGTTAGTGATCTTTCAATTGTGGTGAGTGCAATCAAATACACTAGCAAAATCCTTGAAAGTGGCTACATCATTATATCATTTTATTCTCCTAGCCTAGATTTGTGGTCTTGCACACCATGGTGGTTGGGAGACCTTTGAATTTTTAGGATGTGGCACTAATGATTAGGGACCCATTATAATTAGATCTTCAAATCTCTCTTTGGAGAGCTATGTTTGTAAGTAGTAAAGGACTTTTGGATCTTCCCTCTTTAACCTTGAAAGGTGCTTTCCCCATAGAAGTATGTACAATGTCATTGTATGCATACTCTATAAGAGGTAGCTACTTCTCTCATTGAGAAAGTTGATCTACTTCCATGACATAGGCTTTTGTAATGCTCAGACATTTAAGTTTGTAATATTCCATATTTTGGTTTGTAATAGAAATTGCCTTTTTTGTTATGTGCTCCTTGTTAGAGTGACACACACACACACACACACACACACACACAGATATATATATATATATATATATATATATATATATATATATATATATATATATATATATATAGATATATATATATATATATATATATATATATATATATATATAGAGAGAGAGAGAGAGAGAGAGAGAGAGAGAGCTAGAGGTTTTGTATTTTATTTAATGATCAACTCCAATTAAGTTGTATTTTATTTTCCTATTAGCTCCAAATAAGTGTGTTGTAGACAACTACCATTTTGTACAAAATATTTTTAGGTCTTAAAACTCTCTTTGTAGAGATATGTTTGTAATGCTCAGGTAGTTAAGCTTGTAATATTCCATTAATTGGTTTGTAATACCAACTACTTTTTTGTTATGTGATCCTTGTTAGGGTGACATAGAGAGAGAGAGAGAGAGAGAGAGAGAGAGAGAGAGAGAGAGAGAGAGAGAGAGAGAGAGAGAGAGAGAGAGAGTTGTATTTTATTTGGTGATCAACTCCAAATAAGTTGTATTTTATTTGATGATTAGCTGCAAATAAGTGTGTGGTCGACAACTACTATTTTGTACAAATATTTTTGTATCATTGGTAGTAGATACCTTTTAGGCGCAAAAGGCTCGGCATGATTGTTTCAATTTTTTATAACCTTTGTGTGGTTGGTTGTGAAAAGATGTGCCAATGTCATGTTACCATTAAAGTAAGGTTTTTATATTCTAAAACATTCATACCACTGCCATACTATGTTTTTTCATTGTCATTTTCACATTAGTGCTATCACACCAAAGCCTCTTGTCATCCCCTTGCTATATGAGACTATAAATTGTATAAACCAATTCTTTGAACTCAGCCATCCATCCTTAGAACGAGCAATAGGGATGAAAATATGAATAAAGATGCATGTTCTTCTTCCTCATGTCCTGTGAGCAAGAAGGAGAGAAAAGAAAGGAAACATCATCAACAAAAGACCAAAGAAGAGGAGAAGAAGGAACAAGAGGAAGTCAAGGAGAAGCTAGAGCTAGAGTACATTGAGCGAGTCTTCATCATCTCAACTTACCTTAAACAACTCCCACAATGGTTGGCAGAGTATTTAGGTTCTTTAGGTATGGGACTTGAAGATGGCATGTATTATGGTTTGGGGCTTGACATGCTGATTTCAACACAACTACATTGGAATGAGCGTGCCAAAATAGACCCAAAGCTACCATAATTGTGGGTGAAACTGAAAGAATATATTATGCACTACACAAAAATTGGAGTCAATGAAATTGAAGCAATGTTGAAATAGTGAAACATGGTTTAGTGTTCGCTTATAATTATGATTGTAATACTCTTTTTGGAGGGCTATGTTTGTAATACTCGAACAACTATGTTTGTCATATTCCCTGTTTGGTTTGTGATACAAACTTCCTTTTTTCAAGGTGCAAGAGTTTCTTTTGGAAATATATCTTTTTTCTACCTGGGGAGATTTTGAAGACCACCCCAAAAGCGTCTCCTTGTAGGATCTTCTTCAAATAGATCCTACCTTTAGGGATGACCTTCTCAGGGCAGTCCAGGCTCTCTACCCTCATGCCCAAATAGTGGCGAGCACTTGCCCATGTGCACCTCTAAAGAATCATACATGATTACCTACCCACCAGCCCCACTCACAGACTATAAAAAGCCCTCGCCTCATAGTGTCCATTTATGGCTAGTAGTTTACAGGTGTGATCATGGATGTTGGCTCAGGTATTAATCGCATGCCAGATTTCACCATGCGATATCTTGTCTTGGTGCCCACTAAGACTGCCACTTTTATAATCACTTTAGCCAACCAGTGCTATGTATGCCTAGTAGGGGTGGTGGAACAAGTACCAATGGTGGTAGAGGACTTCACTTTTTGGCTAGTTTTGTGGTGGTGTCCAGCTACCAAAAGTAGATGGTGACTTCCATCTACTTATTGGTAGGTCTTGGATACAACATACCAACGCACTTCATGACTGGGGTAATGATACCACTTGGATCACCACACCAAGCACAAGGCATAGACAGATCCAATTGGAAATTGGAGCCAACCCATCTAATATAAAGTCTTCACTCAGTATTGCACAACATGATGACCCTTAAAAGCTAAAGAAGTAAAATAAACCCCATAGGAGGAAGTGGTCTTGCCCATAGTCCCTAGTGAAGACAGTAAGCTCCTAGAACGGTTAGAAATGGCACTTGACCCTCACTATTTTGCAGTCCTCACAGGAATTGAAGGAGACACATGCCTGGAGGAAGAAGTAGAGTCTCTCGGTCTAGGAGAGCCCATCACTCATCACGTGCATGGTAAGAAGTCTCCCCTATAGGTGCAGCAAGAAGAGAATTCAAAGCATGAAATTGACACATACGATTTTTTCCAGTCCAACGGCAAGGCCAGGCCACCTCACCAGAGGGTCAATAGACCAGCTCCAAGAAAGATAGATATGACTTGCCTATGGATGAACTTCCTCAAGGATGGTTACAGAAGCAGGCATAATACTTTTCCATTGATTAGACTCCTTCTCATGATGTGGAAGCATTGACCAAAGTTGGTTAGGATGTAGCTAAGAAGTGGAACCCAAATGACTATCAAGATCCAGTCTAAGAAGTCAACCTAGGTACTGAAGAGGAACCCAACCAGTTTTCCTGGAAACATGGCTCTCATTGATACCCTTGACTCGGAGAGAAATCCAATGGTTTCAATTCCATCTAGAGTTTCCACATGAATGGTACCTTGGGTAATTTTGCATACTCTATCTGGTCCTTTTCCCACATATTTTAACTTTTTCTTCTCGTTACGCACTCCATACATAAGGAATTTATCTCCAACCATGATATCCTTGTTCTTTAAATGATAGTCAAACCATTTCTTTCTCCTATCCTTCTCCACAAGTGCACTTTGCACAACCAATTTCATCCCTTCATCTAACCTCTCTAGGATATATAAATGCTCAACTAAAGGTTACCATCCCAGCCTTCTTGTGAAGCTACTCAAAGACTAAGAATGACAAGCTCTTATGGAATAATTGCTTCTTGGCCATCTACCATCTTGAATGTTGTACAATTAATAGCCACTTTATAAGCAATATGATAAGCCCATAGAGATGACGTCAGCTTCAAATCCCATTCTATGTGATGAGCCTCTATCCTCTTGGTTAAAATAGAGATTAGATACTTGTTGGTGCTCTCGGCTTAGCCATTTTCTTGTGGATAATAAGGTGTAGACTTATGATGGGATATCCTGAAGCTTGTCATGATTTCCCTTATTACTTCATTTATAAAATGTGTACCTTTGTCACTCACAAATTCAAAGGGACAACCAAATCATGTAATAATGTTCTCAAAGAGAAACTTAGCTATTGTCCTTGTGTGTTGTCTTAGTTTTCACCCACTTCATCACATAGTCAATGATAATATCAAGATTGAGTGTTAGAGGTTGTTGAATTGATTGGACCTACAAATTCTAAGTCCCATTTTTCAAATGGTTGAGTCACTTTAGTATGATGTAAGGGCATCTTATCTTTCCGTTGTGTGGTTTTTTAATGTTGGTATTCATCACACCCTTTTGCAAAAAGTGATGCATCCTTAAATGAGGTGGGCCACAAATAGCCTAATTGTAACTCCTTTCTAGCAATTAGTTCTCCTAAAAAAATGCTATCCTCCTATGCCATATATGCTTCTTGAAATATGTACAAATACTCATTCTCACAAGCACAATGTCTAAGAATATCATATTTCCCTAACTTGAAGAAAGTTCCAACAATTAGACAATAAGGTTCACATTCCTTGAGTAGCTTCCAAGATATATCCTTACGAAGTTCCTTGGGTGTAAAACCATTAAAAAAAAATTTACAATCTTCTCACTCCACTCAGGCATTTTCTCGACTAGAAAAAGGGAAGTATCAGGAAAATCATCATCAATTTCGGTAGAGGCTTCACCATTGGATATGCAAGACAAATGATCAGCCATGGCATGTCTTCTACCATGTCTCACCACAATGATGAAATCAAAATCAAGAAGAATCAATAACCATCGTGTAATTCTTCATGTGGAGCATGGTTTGTTTACCATATAAAACAACGCTTGATGATCCACATAAAAAACAAACTTGCCAGCAACAAGAAGATAATAGCAAATTTTATTATTGCGTAAATCATCGCTAAATCTTCTCGCTCTGTAGTGGTGTAGTTCCTTTTAGCATCATTTAATTGGCGACTAGAAAATCTAATGGGGTAATCCAATTTATGCTTTCTTGATTAACTCAGAACACACCCAATAGCAAAGTTTGATGTATCAATATGCACATGGAAGATAGCATCCTAGTTAAGCACCCTTAAAATTGGGACACTTGTTAGGGCTTTCTTGAGTAGCTCATAGGCCTTGTCACACTCTTCGTCCATTTAAATTCAATGAGAATCTTGTATAAGAGATGAACTATCTCCGCAAAAACTAGAATGAGGTGTCCATAATAACCAACATGACCCATGAATCTTTGAGCTCCCTTATAGTTGGTGGTGGTGGCAAATCTAGAATTACATTAATTTTTCCTTCATCAGTAGAGATACCATTATTGGACGTTATATGCCCAAAAATAACTCCATGCTCGACCCAAAATTGACATTTAAAAGGGTTCAATGAGATATGATACAACCTACACCTTTTGTAGACATGATAGTTGTTCTTTTCAAGAAGAATAAACACAAAGATCCTCTAGAAAAGCTTCACAAAACTCCCTTAGCAATGTTTATTAATCTTTGGAACGTAGTAGGGGCATTGGTTAAGCCAAAAGCCATCACACAAAATGCGAACACCCCGAATTTTGTTATAAAGGAAATTTTAGCTTGGTCCTCTAGTGCAATCGTGATATGATTGTAACTCACACAAACTCTAATTTCTTCATTCTTTTTTGTCACGATGACTATTGGAGACACCCATTCCGAGTGCTCAATAGGGTATATGAATCCACATTTGATAAGCTTTTCATGTTCTACTTGAACAATCTTTGCATACTTAGGGTTAGGAAGGTTAGGGTCTTTGCTGGGCTAGCTTAGTAGTGCTAATCATTGGAATCCTATGTTGCACTATGAAAGGCAGAACACCCTTCATATTGTGATATGTCCAAGAAAATATATCCTTGAATTCGTTGAGGATCTCCTTTACAACTTCCTCGGTCTTTGTGAGGTCTTGGGAAATGAAAATGGGTTTGGACTCCTCACATGGGTTTGCTAACTCTATTTCCTTAACTATCACTGGACCATCATAAACTCCATTACTTCCCTCGACAAGTGTTCTTTGCGCCTTAGTGTACACAACTTTACGCTCCCTCCTGGTGTAATATTTGAAATGCTCAACTGCAGGGTGTAAGTTGGTGGGTTCTTGTTGGGTTATAAACTGTGATTTGTCTTCTGCTTCCTTTTTTTGTTGAGCTAACTCTCAGTTTTGGTGTCTCCTCACAATACGGCTTAACTTTGGCTTCTCTACAATTTCTAATTATACAATGTCAAGGGGTTGTGGACTGCACCACATGACACTTTGAAGGTATTCACCACAATTATCTAGCAGCTTCCGCCGATGAGCATCACATGTCCCCAGATAACTGAGCCAATCTGCAATGGATTTCTTTTCATTCATTCAAGCACGCACATTTGCTTGATATCATCGCCTCTTAAATATTTTGCTCCTATTGCCTAATTTTTTACTACAAATTGTCTCTAGGGTAGAATCAGTGGATGAATCGCTACTAGTGTCCTCTTATCTCCAGGTTAGATTTTCATACAATGTACTACTAGGATCTAAATGGTTTGTTTTTATATTTTTGCCAATGTTCAATTCATATTCTCCATCAAGCTTAGAGCCAGCTTTAGTTGATGATTCAGACTCCAAATTGTATGGGCTACAGTCCTCAAAGACACTATTAATTTCAACGTTAGTGGAGCCTACATTGTGTATGTCATCAAAGGCTATAGGCATTACTCCTATCTTATTTAAAGGTACAAGTTGCAGAAGTTGATTCCTCTTAGGTGTTACCCAGGTTGTCCCTCTAGCTAGGTGTCTATGGTTGCCACTAGGTTCAGACTCAACCATTCCAGGTAGAACATCCATATAAGGGGAATCGTCCCCAACATCAATGTCCTTTTTACATATGTAACAATAATGCAATGGGGCTGAGTGAATTATGGTGTTAGAGGGATGATCAATTATGAATTTGTTTTCTAGAGGATGCGCTCGACTACTTAAAAGATCAAATCGATCGACAAAGTCTTGGAACTATAGTTAGACATGGTTTTTAGACTAGTCATGCACCATTTTTGCTTACCTCATGAAAGGACGTCCTAATATTATATGGATGACATCTGATGTGCCGCCTATCAAGACGCGAGCTCTGATACCAGTTGATGGGTGCGTGGCTATGGAGGGTGTAGGCGAGTAGGATCCATGGCAAGAGAGGGAGAAAGCAGAGATTGAAAGAGAGAGAGAGAGAGAGAGAGAGAGAGAGAGAGAGAGAGAGAGAGAGAGAGAGAGAGAGAGAGAGAGAGAGAGAGAGAGAGAGAGAGAGAGAGAGAGAGAGAGAGAGAGAGAGAGATAGATAGATAGATAGATAGATAGATTGAATTATCGTCCAACGGAGGTCAGATATGACCTATGGGACCGAGCACAAAACCAATACATTGTCAAGATACATCTCAGTTATGGACTGAGGGTCCGACGGGGAGTGAACAAAAAGAGAAGGTAAAATGAACAAAGCCTAAGGAGGGGTAGATGGGGAGGGAGCTGGTTTGGGAGTTCGAAACTCTTGGATAATGGCTTTGCCTCCTCGATAAATTGCCCATTTCCCTGCAGTGCGCGCCTCTCGCATCTTTTGTAGTTCTGCCTTCTTCTGCTTGAGTTGGGCGGGAGTGAGGTCTTCTGCAAACCAGATTTTGGTGTCTTTAAGAAGCCTTGATTGCTCGAGGAGATTGATTCGATCCGCCTTGGTCTTGAAAGTGATGATTGCATGGTTAGTACGATATTCGTGCGCAATGGAGCTGATTGTGGTTGGGTCCCACTGTATCATGTGGGTGGTTGATTGGATACAAGCAAAGGACTCGTGGTTAAGCTCCCCCTCACCTTGCCAATTGCTCGGGAGCCCCCCAATGCGAACATTGAGAGCTAGACCATCTTGTCATTGTTGTTCGAGTAGCGTGGATGCCACACGGTCGTCGACCTTGTGAAGGATGACCTCTTGCACTTGATTCTTGACTATCTTGGTGAGAGAGGTCTCCACCTCTTCTTTTGTTTTATTGATCTTGACTTCCACCTGTTCCATCTCTTCCATCTTGGAGTTCTCCATTGCAGTGAGCCTAGCCTCGATGACCACCAATCTTTGTTTCAGCTCATCGTTCTCCCTTCGGAGTCTTTCGACTTCATGTTGAAGGCGGGTGGTGCTGTCCATCTTCGGGGGTGTTGCCACAACCCCGGCAAAGGTCAACTTCCCTCGGGATGAGGCTCGAGTGGCCATGCTTGTTGTGTGAAGGACGCACCCAAGAGGAGTTTCCAATGTGGTGCCGCAGCCCTTGTGCTCGAGAGATCTCTCTGTTTTTATTTGCCGCTTGTTTTCAGTTGACGCCTTTGATTTTTTTTTTCACCGAGCCACCGAGCAAAGAGATCCCGTTGGTATGACAGGGGCTCGTGAGTGAGTTGGGTAGTTGTGAACAGATATGTGTGTGGGCAAGCTCGTGCTCGTGAGGTGTGTGGGCGAGCTAGTGCAGTCGAGATTGGCCGGGGCTGAGAACCGGATCTCGCAAGGCGGATTTGTTGGGCAGCAGAGGTTCGATTTGCAGGCTCGGCAACAGGCTCGAGCTCGTGAATGAGCAGGGCAACAGGCTCGAGCTCGAGCGAGAGAGAGAGAGAGAGAGAGAGAGAGAGAGAGAGAGAGAGAGAGAGAGAGAGAGAGAGAGAGAGAGAGAGAGAGAGAGAGAGAGAGAGAGAGAGAGAGAGAGAGAGAGAGAGAGAGAGAGAGAGAGAGAGAGAGAGAGAGAAATGAAATGTTATATTAACGTCTTCAAAAGCCCAAAATGACCTATAAGACCAATCTCATACAAAATAGTGAATCTGATACCATGTCTCGATGCAAAAATACTACTACTACTAGAATCCATCCTCATTTGCACTCTATATGTCGAGAGAGTATGGCTCAAATCCTCTTCTGTAGTCTCCGTCGATGCTGTGTAGCCCCTCTCCTCAATCGTGGCCGTCTGGATCTCTGTAGCTCCAGTGCTCGGTCCATGAGAGTGCCGATAGTGGTCGAATGAGTGGTGGCCAAGCTTTGCAGTGATGGCTGCTCCTCTGGCTGTCCCATATCTAGTGAAAGAAATCTATAATCTGTCTCTAGGACTATCTCTCTCTAGTTCTCCCTAGTAAAGTGTCTCTATATCTATGTAACTCAAGTAGATATAGCCCAAGACATCTCTGATCCTCATAACTCATGACCCTAGAGAAAGGACCAAAACCCTCTCTGAATAAGCAGTGGAAACGGCCCCAAATGTCATAGTACACTGTGCAATGACATACGTAATGTAGCTCTGTCTCTGGCTCTAGTTGGCATAAGCAGAATATCCCGTTGTCTGCTGGTATCCCTCCAAATCTACCTGTCTCAATCTCCAGCTGATGTGAAGATGTGTGTATTTGACCAATGGCACATCGTAAACCATCAGACATATGTGTATCCATGTAGCTGGGTCGAATCACAAACCCATCTTCCATGAGGTGGAGAAGATGCTCTCTATAGAAAGACATCTTTGTGCCCAACTCCTGTGGCGGCTCTATCCATGTACTCTTGGTTTTCAGCTAGATCAGGTCCTGACGAATGAGTCCAGTAATCTCCACTCGTGTAAGAGACATCAAGGGCGTCTGAAGAGAGTACTAGAAAGGGGGCATCCTGGTCCATGGTGAAGCCATGCATCTCAAACCATGATGTCATCTGTGCATACCAGCATGAAGTGCCCCCCTTAAGAGCTAACTGTCTGGAAGACTCAAGGGCCAATCTAGCATATATGTCTCTAGTAGTATCCCACAAGTTGTGCACAAAGGAGATTGCTATGGTAAGCACCTCAACCTCCAAAGGAGGGGTATCTAGCTTTGCTCGAATGATAGCGTGGGGTACGGAGGCCTTGGCTTTGATCAATCAAGAGATCATAAATACCAAGGGACTATCCATACCTTTCCAACCATCCTGGCCTACAGAAGGTCCCCATATCTGCACCTCATACAACATAGCTGAGGCTACTAAAGTATCAAAGAGTCAGTTTAGTCTCTGCTTCTCTCCCCAAAGAAAACCTCGGCCCAGTGAAGATAGCCCCAAGGTAAGTGTATGCATATGTATACTCTACAATCTCCTGACCATATGTGAAAGTCGATGTTGATCTCTTGATCCACTGTGGTGTGGTGCTAAACACCATAACCTTGGCTTTACCAAGGTTTACAAAAAATCCACTATCCTCTGGAAAAGTATGTAATGCATCCAATTGTCACTGCATACCCTCTGGTGAGTCAGAGATCAACACAATATCATTAGCATATAACAACAATGGGATCCATGTCCTTGCTAGCTAGGCACCTCTATCACCCTCTTTATCAATGTAATCAGACACCTCATCAACATACATACCAAATAGAGTAGGAGACAATGGGCAACCCGGTTTCACCCCAATGGTGGAGTGAACTAAATCAGATATCCCCTCCGCGGTGCGTACATGTCCCAGCATAACACCTAGTCAGATAGTCATGAACAACACTTCAAAAAGAGAGAGAAATTAAGCTATTGACAATAGTTGAGGACCGTTTTTACATGGAGTCAGTCCCCCCTCCAAAAGGCTTTGTATTATAGGTTTCCCCCATCAAGGGAGACATTTTACAATACAATACTTTGTGTTCCTTTAATAACTTGCTAGTGCAATGAAGATGGAAGCTTCAAGCACCAAGCCCACACTTATAAAACAAAACATCAATTCCCTCACGGTCTCAGACCCAAGACCTCACACACCTTCGAAGATGGGGAGAGCTAGCGGGGTATGAGAGTAGATCGAGAGGAAGAAAGAGTATTCTTACGAGAAATAGGTATGTCTCCTCGCATAATCACTCATACTAGCTTAGCATAGCTTAGTAATTAGCATGGTAGAGGAGATGATCATGCATTGGAGCTTGGCTCTTGGTTGGATTTGCATCACAAAGCCAAGAGTTGTTGGTGTGGGCCTCCCTTCTCACAAGCTTGGAGTAGATGAGGAGCTCTCCATTAAAGCTTGAGAAGGAGATAGTCTTATTTACTCCACACATGAGATTGTGTGAGTGTGTGTGTGTGTGTGTGTGTGTGTGTGTGATAATGCCTTGCAAAAATCATCCCCCTCGCTCTCTTGGTCGACCCCTCTTGGTTTTTACTCATGCTAGCATCCTGTTGGACCCTACAAAGCTTAGCCAATGATAATTAAGAAGCATAAGTGATAGCCTTGTGACATGTGTCTCCCTTTCCCCTTTTGTGAGAGCTTTACGTATTTAATTAATGCAATTAAACTCTCATTGGACCCGTTAGTCTTCTGGCCAATAGGAATCATGCAAGCCATTGGGCTGCCGAATGCTCATTGGCCCCTTGGGAGACTCTCCAATGGTCTTCTAGAGAGCTTAATTTCTATTGGTTCTTTTATCAAGTTTTTTTAAATGAATTAAACTAGCTGTACTCTAGCCTAATTCTCATTGGTCCACCTCTATGGCCATCCAATAGGATTTGAATGGGGCAATTGGGCTAGGGAGCTGACACGTGTCCCCTATTGCCTTTGTGTAAAGGGAGCTTGCTAGTGTGTGTGTGTGTGTGTGTGTGTGTGTGTGTGTGTGTGTGTGTTTCTCTCTCATCCCCTACTAAAAGGGCTCGCCCCCTCCAAGTTAGGGATCTAGAAAGACTTTTGAGTCTTCCCACAAGCATCCAATTTACCTGGAGTTTGACCATTGAACATAACCTTTGAATTTTGGAACCTTAGCATTTTGAAAGTCTTAATGGGCTGAACCTTAGGGTCTTTGAAGCCCATTGTTGCACATTGCTTTTTTGCAGATGGGCCCCCCTTTGGATCCCTATTTTCCCTCCTTTGGATCCCTAGTGTGACTGATATGCCAGCCTAACCAATATTCTAGCTTTCTCTCCCCTGGTACTTCCCCATATTAAATGATCAGTTTAGCATGAGAGAATCATTTAGTAGTTATTATGACATTGCTTCTCTCTTGAAATCATAGTCGTCCTCGACTATGGGGTAGAGAAGATGAAGCCTATACATTAGTCCTTTTCTAGCGAGTAGAGAATCCCTATCTTACCCTACGACATCGTTTCAGAATGGATGACTAATCCATTTTGTGCTTGAGAGCCTAAGCTGCCGCAAGCATGTCTGCGCATTAGTCCTATCAATCTTCCATATAGTAGAGTGACAAGCTCTACTTGGTGTTTGGAAGACGTCGTCTCCGAAAACTTGATCCTAAGCATGCATACTTCTTAACATTTGTGAACAATAAAGAAAAAGAGAGTTTTATAAGAGAAAAACTTTGTTCATTTTAAACGTTTGTACATTTGCTTACTCTAGAGAAACATTGTAAGCATTGACAAGGTTTAGGTTATCCTTTAATTGTATGCCTTGCATCCATCTAGCATCTTCAAAAGAATAGTCTTAAATATAATAAGATACCGTTGGATAATCTTACCGCCTCTCAATACCTTGTCTTCATGTTGGAGATAGACTGAGGCTGCAACACCTATTCTTGGTCCTCGATCTCTGGTGGGTCTTCAATAGTTGGTTCTTGAGGTGGCTCTCCTTTGTAAGGCTTTAGTAGGCTCACATGGAGAGCATTGTGTATGAGCCAATGACTAGCCAACGTAAGTTGATAGGCCATCTCATTGATTGGTCTAAGAATCTGGAAGGGACCATAGTACCTTTTTGCTAACTTAATATAGTACTTTTGGTGTCCCGTAGGATTCTTGCCCATCGTGTGCCTTAATCTAGACTTGGGAAATTTAAGCAAGACCCAATCATTTTCTTTAAAGGCTTGGGCTCTTTTGTGCTTATCAGCAGCAGCCTTTTGCCTTTGCTGTGAGATAGAGATAGCATCCTTAATCTTTTGGAACAATTCTTGTAGGTCTCGGCTATACTCATCTGCATCGAAGATCTTCTCATGTACCTTAAGTAGTAGGGGATTTTTGGATCTTCCCTCAATTACCTCAAAAGGTGCTTTTTCCATGGAGGTATGTACAATGTTATTGTAGGCGTACTCCACTAAGGGTAAGTACTTCTCCCATTGGGACCTTTGATCTACTTTCGTTACATAGGCTTTTAGTAGATCAAGAATTGTTAGGTTAGCTATTTCACTTTGGCCATCCATTTGTGGGTAATAGGCCGAAGATAAGTTTAGCCTTGTTCCTAAATTCTCAAAGAGACCCTTCTAGAAATTACTGGCCATTCTAGGATCTCTATCCGACACTATGGACATTGGCAAGCCATGGTCCTTGAAGATTTGTGATTTGAAGAGGGTTGCAATTTGATGGGCTTTGATAATCTTTTTGGCAAGTATAAAATGAGCTTGTTTACTGAACCTGTCTATTATCGTCCATATTCTTGTATTCCCACAGATAGAATTAGGCAATCCAAAGATAAAATCCATGGATATCCTCTCACATGGTGAATTAGGGATTGGCAAAGGTTGAAGCAATCCAGGTTGCTTCCCTCTATCAAACTTCGTCTTTTGGCATACCACACATCTAGAAACATACTCTTGTATGTTTGCTTTCATGGCAGGCCAATGGAAATATGTTTCTATGCCTTTTAGGGTAGACTGAATCCCTCTATGCCCCGCATAAGGAGGAGCATGAGATTCATACATTACTTTCTCACGTAGTGAGTTAGTAACGTATAGTCTATTTCCATAGAGAAGATAACCATCTTGTAAGGTAAATGATTCCTCTTTCTTCCCTAGTGCTATGACTGAAATCACATCTCTAGAATTGGGATCAATAGTGTACTCATCTATCATAGAAGATAGATCATTGTGAGTTGCTATGGAAACCGCATTCACTCTCGGCCATCTTGAGAGTGCATCAGCTACTAAATTATGCTTGCCAGCAATGTGAGCAATATGAAAATGAAATTGCGAAAGGAAATTTTCCCACCTCATTTGTTTGTCAAAGAGCTTGGTCTGCGTCATGAAGTACTTGAGGCTTTGGTGATCCGTCCGTAGAATGAAAGGAATCCCCAATAAATAGTGCTTCCAGGAGTCTAAGGCATGTAGAACTGCAAGGAATTATTTTTCATATATACCTAGAGCTTTCTCAACAGGGTCGAGCCTTCAACTTTCATAGGCTATGGTGTGCCCTTCTTGGAGCAAAACAGCTCCAAGGAAATCACCACAAGTGTCACATTGGACCTCAAATGGCTTTGAGAGTTCCGGGAGTGTAAGCATAGGGAGAGAGAAGATTTTCTTTAAGCTTCTTGAAAGCATTGTTCTCCTTGGTAGACCATGTATACCTAACATTTTTCTTTGTTAGGTCATGAAATGGTCTTGGGAATTGTGAGAACTTTTCTATGAAGCGTCTATAGTATGCACACATACCTATAAAGCTTCTTAGTTCATGTAGATTCCTTGGATTAGGCCATCCATTTATTACCTCTAGGTTTTGATGGATCCATTTGGATGCCATCTTGAGAGATAATGCGACCTAAATACTGAATCTCTTGTAAGAAAAACTCACTTTTCTTTCGATTAATATAGAGTTTATTCTCTTGTAAGACTTGAAATATTACCTGGAGGTGTTGCTTGTGTTCGTCTAGTGAATTAGAGTAGATGATTATATCATCTAAGAACACTCCAGTAAAGGTTCGGTGAGGCTTGAATAGCTTCTCCATCAAGCGATTAAATGTGGCTGGTGCATTGGTCAAGCCAAAAGGCATGAAAATGTATTCGTAAAGACCAAATATAGTGCGAAATGCAGTCTTTACAATGTCTTGATCAACTATCCTTATTTGATGGTAGCCACTTTTTAGGTCAATCCTACTGAAGTAGGTCGACCCTTGCAGCTATCAAATAGATCTTCTACCCGTGGAACCGGAAACCTATTCTTGATAGTGATTCTATTTAGTGCTCTGCAGTCGACACGCATACAATATGTGTCGTCTTTCTTTTGCACTAATAACACGGGTGAACAAAATGGAGATGAGCTAGGCCTAACCATGCCCTTCTCAACTAACTCATGCACTTGCCGCATAATCTCCTCTTGTTGAGCTTGAGAAACTCTATAAGGAGGTTTATTAGGTGGTGAACTTCCTGGAAGAAGCTCAATTGCATGGCCATCATTGCCTCGTTTAGGAGGTAGTTCACAAGGGATGTCATCAATAAAAACATCTTGAAATCCCTTGAGAAAATTGGATAACTCTAATTCCTTGTGATTGTTTATATTTTCTTTTACTAAAGCATTAGGCTCATTTTGAGAATCTTTAACAAAAATCATGTACACAGAAATAGAGCTCTTTATTGACTTATTGAAAGCTTGCAATTATTATAGTCCTTGTTTTCCATAGGCTTAAGATTTCTCTTAGCCCCTTGTTGTAAATTGATTTGTGAAGCCACCATGGTATGGTGTATGACCACAAATATGGTGTGTGGCCTTTGTGAGTTGACATACTCCGCCATATCTTCAGTTAGACCCACACAAAATTGTTGTTTTTGCTCTCCAAAATCCATGTTTTTGAAGACAGTGGCTTTGAGATGTAAGTCCCAAAACTTGTCTACATATTTGTGAATAGATTCCTAGGGAGAGAGATTCAAGCTTCACCATTCGGTGAGTACTTTCTCTTTGGCATCGATAGCCAAGAGCAGCTTCATGATGGAGGCTCTTAAAGCTTTCCATGTTCTTGGAGCTTCACCGTTTGCCCATAGGCTAGACCACCATTGCCCGGAGGACTTTTGAAAATGCATAGCTACATGGCGTAGCTTAGAGGACTCCGTGAATCCCTCATCTCCAAACACCGCATCAAATTGTTGTATGAAGGCCAAGACTTTGTCCGTAGCACCAAAGGTGCCATCGTAGGTAAAAAAAGAGATGTTCTTTCCTCCCTCTTTGAACTTTTTGAGCTTGGACGACCTCTTCCACGTGGCATAGGATTTCCTATGGCCCGTTCTTTTTGGTGGTCCAAAAGCTGCACCATCACTTTCTTCATAAGAGGAAGAATTTGAGGAGGATGGAGAAGAGGGTGACCTCTTTCTTGACTTTTTCTTCCCTTGTTCCTCCTTGTCTACACCATCACTTTCTTCATAAGAGGAAGAGGATGAAGAAGATGGAGAAGAGGGTGACCTATTTCTCGCCTTTTTCTTCTCTTGTTTTCTGTCATCCCTCTTTGAATTATAGTGTGGAGAAGTGTGCGATCATCTTCTCCGTTTAGGGGTGATGGAGAGCGTTTTGCCTGCCGTCTTCATGGAGCCATCTTCGTCGAGGTGGCAGAAGACTCACTTTTTTCTCGCTCTTTTGGTGGGGGCTCCACCATCGAAACTTGAGTTCTCCTTTGGGAAGGAGATGTGTCGTCAAGTAGTAGATTTTTGAGTCCTTCGTACGGATCCTCTTCTTCTTCCCTTATCGGAGAAAGGCCTCTTTTGGAAGTCTCACAAGGAGGATTCCTAGGTACTCTCTGTTCTTGGTGGGGAGTTTGGATAATCCCATGAGCACGTAGCTGCCGTTGCACTTCACTTTGGAGGGATGGATTGCCCATGGCTTGTTGAAGCCTACTACAAAGTTAGTTAACAAGCAGAGGGGCATCATTAGTAACCTGTTCATTAGCAAAATCAAAGCTATCAACATTAATTTCACTCTCTTTACTATTGTCATCCATTCTAACAACTTTTAAGTGTAAAATTTTGGTGTACTTTGGCACTTCAAGCCCTAGTTGCTACTCCTCTTAACCCCTTTAGAAAAGCACTCAAGCTCTTGTACCCGTGGCTCGAATATCATTATTGCAAGGAATAGAAGAGAGGGTCTTTCAACATCAAAACAGTACTGGCTCTTCTCAAGATTCTAATAGCTCAATAGTAGTTAAGCCATAGGCAAGCCCCGTAGGACTCCACTATTAAGACCATAGCCCTCGATTGTGATGCCCCGTTATCTGTATGAATCAGGTGCACTACAAGGTTGAAAAAATCCCTATTCTACTTACTCAATTGCAATTAATAATACCAATCATTTATAGTTAGCTTGAGAACCTCCCTTCTTGAGAAAGAAAAGAGAAACCTTGTGATCTAATACCAATGAAACATTTAATGGTCTAGTAACTTGTGTGTAGCGGAAAATAGCATAGACATAATGAGCATTTCATTAGAATAGATTCCTAATGAGCATAGCAAGAGTGCTTGGATGGAGAGAGCAACAAAAGCATAACACCTAGTTAGATAGGCCTGAACAATACTTCAAAAAGAGAGAGAAATTAAGCTATTGACAATAGTTGAGGACAGGATTTACATGGAGCCGGTCCCCCCTCCAAGAGGCTTTGTATTATAGGTTTCCCCCATCAAGGGAGACATTTTACAATACAATACTTTGTGTTCCTTCAATAACTTGCTGGTGCAATGAAGATGGAAGCTTCAAGCACCAAGCTCACACTTATAAAACACAACCTCAATTCCCTCACGGTCTCAGACCCAAGACCTCACACACCTCGAAGATGGTGAGAGCTAGCGGGGTATGAGAGTAGATCGAGAGGAAGGAGTATTCTTACAAGAAAAAAGTATGTGTCCACGCATAATCACTCATACTAGCTTAGCATAACTTAGTAATTAGCATGGTAGAGGAGATGAGCATGCATTGGAGCTTGGCTCTTGGTTGAATTTTCATCACAAAGCCAAGAGTTGTTGGTGTAGGCCTCCCTTCTCACAAGCTTGGAGTAGATGATGAGCTTTCCATTAAAGCTTGAGAAGGAGATAGTCTTCTTTACTCCACACATGAGATTGTGTGAGTGTGTGTGTGATAATGCCTTGCAAAAATAAGCCCCCTCCCTCTCTTGGTCGACCGCTATTGCATTTTACTCATGTTGGCATCCTATTGGACCCTGCAAAGCTTAGCCCATGATAATTAAGAAGCGTAAGTGATAGCCTTGTGACATGTGTCCCCCTTTCCCCTTTTGTGAGAGCTTTAGGTATTTAATTAATGCAATTAAACTCTCATTGGACCCCTTAGTCTTCTTGCCAATAGGAATCAGGCAAGCCATTGGGTTGCTGAATGTTGATTGGACCCCTTGGGAGACTGTTCAATAGTCTTCTAGAGAGCTTAATTTCTATTGGTTCTTTTAACAAGTGTTTTTTAATGAGTTAAACTAAATGTACTCTAGCCTAATTCTCATTGGTCCACCTCTATGGCCATCCAATAGGATTTGAATGCACCTTGGGGGAAACTGGGCTAGGGAGCTGACATGTGTCCCCTATTCCCTTTGTGTAAAGGGAGCTTGCTAGTGTGTGTGTGTGTGTGTGTGTTTCTCTCTCATCCCCTACTAAAAGGGCTTGCCTCCTCCAAGATAGGGATGTGTGAAGACTTTTGACTCTTCCCACAAGCATCCAATTTACCTAGAGTTTGACCATTGAACATAACCTTTGAATTTTGAAACCTTAGCATTTTGGAAGTCTTAATGGGCTGAACCTCAGGGTCTTTGAAGCCCATTGTTGCGCATTGATCTTTTGCAGATGGCCCCCCCTTTGGATCCCTATTTTCCCTCCTTTAGATCCCTAGTGTGACCGGTCTGCCAGTCTAACCAATATTCTAGCTTTTTCTCCCTTGGTACTTCCCCATAGGAAATGATCAGTTTAACATGAGAAAATCATTTAGGAGAATTAGATATTAGTTATTATGACAAGTCTTGCTCCATCTGGGCCAAGTAAGCTTGTTTCTTCCGTCGCACAAGGCACCGGAAAGCAATCTGAGACTATCTATAAGTGACGACTCCTAAAAGAAGATCTCTCTGGAGCTGGGCTCTCATCTCTCTGCACTCCTCATCATACCAACTATTCTGGGGCATGCTCCCAGAATGTCGCCTCCGACCCGAGTGAGTGTGTGGGTATGCCTTTGATGTTGCACCATGCAGTGTCTTAGTCAGTAAAGTGGTGCACTCCTCCACTGAGAGGCCAGGACTAGCTTAGCATAGACGGCTATAGATCTCCTCTCTATAAACCGAGTCAGTCTCTAGTGTAAATGTATAGCTGGTATGTGACTTGTCTCATGATGTTTGGGCTATACTATACTGAAATGAAACGGAAAATGTCAAAAGAGAATGATCCACTGCTACGCCCATTGGTTTGGCTCCCACTATGAAATCCTGAATATAAGGAATAAAACTCGGATGTGACATAACATAGTCCACTATATTGGCCCCATGTCTGTGTGGAAGGCATGGAGAGTGGACAAGAAGAGTTATGGCCTGGGAGAATCTTCAAAAGAGAGAGCTCTCATACTACGCTTCCCCTTCTTGGAAGAGAAGAAGAAATTCTTGAAAAAGAGGCCTACTCAAGAAGACATGTATTTTCCTCGGTGATGATCTCACTCTCTCACAGCTTGCGCATATGAGAGAGGTAATGCCAAAGATTACGACGGCAAGGGAGAAGGGAAAGACGGCCTTTTATAGAGATGGTCGGGTGGTGATTGTAGAGCGGCACTCTGCATGACATTGTGAGACCTATGTGATGCGAGAGAGAGAGAGAGAGAGAGAGAGAGAGAGAGAGAGAGAGAGAGAGAGAGAGAGAGAGAGAGAGAGAGAGAGAGAGAGAGAGAGAGAGAGAGAGAGATTCGACACAGTAAGCAAAAAGCACGCTATTCTGTATTGTGTGTATATTTTTAAAAGAAGCCTTACAATATATAAAAGATCTTTAGCCATGCAAAACTTCTAAAAATGGTTGGAGTTCATCTGCATGCTCCAAAAGGGAGTGTTCCCATGGGTTGACACCAAATTGAGCAAGGGATTGGAAACCCAACATTTTGAAGGTTTACTTTTTATTAGACCATGTGATAGGCATCCATTTGGAAAATTAAGCAAGTGTGCAAGAGGGACTCGTGGGGTTTTTGCACTCCTCTCTCTTAGTTTTTTCATTCACACTCTCAAGTGCTCCTAGTAAAAAATAAAGTCTCTCTCCATGGGAGCTCAAGAGGAGGTTTCTATGCTCAACAGCTTGGCTATGGATGCAAATCCAAGCAAGTGAAAGCACTTCATCTTCTTCCTCTTATTTATTATTTTAGAGATGTTTAATGCTTGCTCATGGAGTAAGCATGCTAGAAATTATTGCTTCTTTGCTTAAGAAATACTTATCGTCACCCTCATCTACCTCTTTCCGCGTAGTTCTTTCTCCTCGTGCTAGGGTATTTAGGGCTTGGGAAGGAGGGTTACACCATGGAATCATGAAACGCATCATCTTCTTCCACAAGAGGTAAGTTTGTATTGTAATTAAAGCTCTGTTTGAGAGGATTGTAATACAAAGTCCTTTTGGAGGGGAGACGAATTCCAAGCAAATCCGGTCCTCAACAATTTGTCAATTTTAATTGTGTTATTCTCTTCAAGTTATGCACTTAATTTAATGTTCTAATGTGTAAATGTGCAATGAAATTAGCTCAGCACACTTTACAGCTCTCTTCTAAAGAATCCTCTTAAGGGAAAAATCTCTCCTTTCATAAATTAATACTGCTGAATCTGTAAGAAAATACTAGATTCTCTGACATTAGAAGAGAGAAGTGTGAACAATTGGCACATTTGATATGTTTAAACACACACATTCTCTATTCTAAGGGATAGAGGTATGTGTGTATTTAACAAATAGCCAATTGTAAGGGTCTTATTGCTTGTTCTCGCTATCTCTCTCTCTCTCTCTCTCTCTCTCAGAGCTCCATCTCCCTGAGAAGAGTTGTACTATCATATCTTCAATTCAATAGACATACAACAGGGGATGCCTATCGAGAGATTAGTGTTGTGTACGAGAGGATCTCTCTCTCTCTCTCTCTCTCTCTCTCTCTCTCTCTCTCTCTCTCTCTCTCTCTCTCTCTCTTCGAATTTTTTCTCTCTGTCTATTATTTGTGAGCTGATTTTTTTGTTGGGAAAATTACCAAAATACCCCTCTAATTTGAGGAAATTCCCAAAATACCCTTGTATCTATTTTGGTTGGAATGTTCAAGATTTTCTAATCTTCATTCGTTTTTGACAATTGAGATTCGTTTTTGAGTGCTCAGCATGTAATTTGTCACCGGTTACCATCGCAAAAAAGGAAATTATGTCTAAAAATAATGAAGCAAATCATCTCCAAAGCCTACGTAACCAATTCAAATTGTAGTTTTAGCATCTTGTACGATAGACAATCACTCTTCTTGTGAAGACCTACAGAAAAAATTATTTTTCGAGAAATTTAGTCTCACAACCAGGGGTATTTTGGGAATTTTGGAAAATTTGAAGGGCATTTTGGGAATTTATGACAAAATATCGGGGGCATTTTGGGAATTTTTGAAATTTGAGGGGTATATTGGGAATTTCCTCAAATTAGAGGGGTATTTTGGTAATTTCCCCATATTTTAATTTAGCTGCTGCTGCTGCCTCACTCGGAGTCGGAGGGATGGATAGGCCGATTTTCGTCTTTAAATTAGATCGTGATGGACTTGCTGGGTGCTAACGACTGCACAGCTTCCGTAGAAAAGATGACATCGCACGATTGCAGATCTTCATTGCCTCTCGGTAACAGAAACCAAGGTATGGAAAATACTCTCCTTCTTTCTGAGCTTCCTCAGAATGGGTGGAATCCTAAGGTTGCATTAATCTGTGATTGTGTTTCATTATGTCGACATCAAACCTCGAGATCACAACCAAGTCTCAGGTTATCTGCGGTGAGTTTTTCAGTAAAGATCACGCCCTTGTGTGGGCTAAGACCCAAATTTTCCGCAGCAAGCTTCTGTGCCTGTGCTATGGCAATAACGAACATCGCTATTGATGAGAGTCTTCAGCCCTCAATCTATCAACATAGCTAATCACACATCCACGGAACCAGGATTATGCATCAGCGTCAGGTTTCTAGGCGCTTATTAAAGTGGATGCTTCACAGAAGCATATTTGGCTTCAGCATTCGTAGTGGCTGTGGTTAACATTATCTCGCTTTTTCTTCAAAATGGAGGAGTGTGCACTCATTGATGGTGATACTTTGATCAATTCGTTGCTATCATGCGCAAAGCTGAAGGATATCAAAATGGGCCTCAAAGTGCATGTTCGAATTGCTCAAGCAGGTTTCCTTGAAAGAGATCGTTGCATCGGTAGTGCCTTGGTTGATATGTATGCTAAATGTGGCCTCTTTACCAAAGCTTTGCAAGTTTTCAACAGACTCCCAGTGCGAGATGTGGTGGTGTGGACTTCATTAATTTGGGGCTATGCTGAACATGGGCATGGCAAGAAAGCATTGAAGTGCTTTGAGGAAATGCAACTCGAAGATATTTCCCCCAATGATGTTACATATGTCAGCAGCATTAAAGCCTGCAACAGCATTAGAGCTGTTGATGATGGCCTTAACATTCATGCTGAGGTTGAACGGCGAGAGTTACTGTGTACAAACCCTTTCCTTGGTAGCACCGTGATTGATATGTATACTAAATTAGGGTCATTCACCAAAGCACAAGAGGTGTTTGACAGGCTTAGTATCCACAATGAAGTTTCGTGGAATACATTAATTGCGAGTTATGGGTCACATGGCCATGCCGGAAAGGCACTTACATGCTTCGAACAGATGCAAATTGAGGGCTTTGTTCCAAATACCGTGACTTTTCTCGGCACTCTGAAAGCCTGTAGCAGCATAGCTGCCTCAAGCAAAGGTCGTGCAATCCATACCATGATTGAAAGTCAGGGATTGTTGGAGAAAGACCTTCTTGTTGGGAGCACCTTGGTAGATATGTATTCCAAATGTGGGTTGCTCTCTAGTGCTCAAAATGTGTTTGACAAGCTTTCAGGTCGAAATGTGGTCTCTTGGACTGCATTAATTGCAGGATATGCAGAGGCAGGGCATGTAATGGAAGTGCTTGATTGTTTTGAACAGATGGAGGCTTCAGGTGTCTCCCCAAATGCCGTCACATACATTTATATCTTAATAGCCTGTAGTAAAGTGGGTCTGATAGACAAGGGCAGGGAAATACACGCAGAGATTATAAGACAGGGTTTAATGCTGAAGGATCAAAACCTTGGCAATGCTCTTGTTAATATGTATGCCAAATGTGGCATGCTTACTATTGCGCATGAAATTTTTAATGAGCTTCGAATGCAGACCGTTGTTTCATGGACTGCATTAATCACAGGATATGCTGAGCATGGACACAATGAAATGGCGCTTCAACTTTATGATGAGATGCAACATGCAGGCACTGCCCCTAATATGGTGACACTCATATGTGCCCTTAAGGCTTGTGGAAACATAAAGGCTGCAGGAAAAGGCTTAGAAGTACATGCTGAGATAAGAAAGCAGGGTCTAGAGACGGATCCTGTTGTTGGAAATACCTTGGTTGATATGTATGCCAAGTGTGATATGCTTACATCAGCACAGCAAGTCTTTGACAAGATTCCGGAGCGGTCGGTTGTATCATGGACAACATTAGTCAGCGGCTATGCAGAGCATGGGCAAAATGAGGCAGCACTCAAGTACTACGAGCAGATGCAACGAGAGGGTATAACCCCTGATGCCATTGCCTATAATTGGATTGTAAAAGCTTGCAGCAGTTTAAGAGCTGTAGTTAGTGGTGAAGACGTGCATGGTGAGATTGAAAGACTGGGACTTATGGAGAAAGACCTCGGGATCGGCAATGCTTTGGTGGACATGTATTCTAAGTGGGGCTTGCTTGTTTCAGCCCAGCAGGTCTTTGACAAGCTTCCAGTCAAAGATGCGGTGGGATGCTCTGCCCTGATTGCCGGTTATACCGAACATGGGCTCCATGAAGAAGCGCTCAAGCTTTTTGAAAAGGTGCGATTTGAGGGTGTCCCGCTGAATGCTGTTTTGTACACACTTATCTTGAGAGCTTGTGGCAGTGTGGGAGCCTTAGACAAGGGTGAGGAAATACATGCAGAGATTCAGAGGCAGGGGTTATTGGACAAGGATCTTCTTGTTGGCAATACACTAGTGGACATGTATGCTAAATGCGGTGCCCTCTCAAAAGCACAGCAGGTGTTCGAGAAGCTGCCGGAACGAGACGTAGTATCGTGGACAGCTTTGATGATGGGCCACATTCAGCGTGGAGACAATGAAAATGTTTTTTGCATTTTTGATAGGATGTTGGAAGAAGGTATAAAACCAGATACTATCATTTATTTAGTTGTTCTCACGGCATGCAGTCGGACAACGCTATATACCAAGAGTCAAACCTATGTTGAGAACATGCAGAAACACCATGGTGTTGCTCCATCTTTTAAGCATCATACTTGCATTATCGACCTCCTTAGCCGTGCCGGTGCAATAGATGAGGCAGTAGCAATGATGAAGAACTTTTCAAACCTTGTAATGTGGCGTGCTGTGTTGGGTGCATGCAGGAACTCGGGAAATGTGGGACTTGGAAAAGAGGCCTTTAAACATACTAAATTTTTGAGTGAAAAAAAAGATTTGTGGCACACCTAAATGTCATACATGCATGCAGGTGCTTAGAATTTCACCATTCATAAAAGCATTCACTAACAGCAATCACAATCATGTATATGTTACAATCTTGTATACACCAAATTGTGTATTTCAACGTTTTTTTCCGACTTTACATGTTCTGCAGATGTAGATGAGTTGAGAAATCAAGTAGAATCGAGCAATTACACAATGAAATCCTTTGTTGTCAACATTGCGATAGAGAATGTAAACTGTGTAAATTGTGTTATTGATGATTCCTTTTGGAGGGAGAGAGAGAGAGAGAGAGAGAGAGAGAGAGAGAGAGAGATTGTAACCAGCTGCTCTACTGCCCGAGTGGTAATGGGCAGGAAAGAAAGAAAATTCAGCCTGTAATAGTGAATGAGAAACAAAAAAGGGAAAATTACCAAAATACCCCTGTAATTTGTGGAAATTCCCAATATACCCCTCAAATTTCAAAAATTCCCAAAATACCCTTGTATCTATTTTCGTTGGATTCTTCAAGATTTTCTAATCTTTATTTTTGTTTGACAATTGAGATCGGTTTTTGAGTGCTTACATGTAATAAGTCGCCAATTACCTCGCAAAGAAAAGCGAAATATGTCTAAAAATAATGAAGCAATTCATCTCCAAAGTCTACATAACCGACTCAAATTTTAGTTTTAGCATCCTGTATGGTAGACAATCACTCTTCTTATGAAAAGCTACAAATTTTTTTGTTTTTGGAGAAATTTACTCTCACAACCAGGGGTAATTTGGGAATTTTGGAAAATTTGAAGGGCATTTTGGGAATTTATGACAAATTATGGGGGTACTTTGGGAATTTTTGAAATTTGAGGGGTATTTTGGGAATTTCCACAAATTAGAGGGGTATTTTGATAATTTTCCCTTAAAATAATAATGGTGCTTTGGCACTAGGGACGCTTTTTTTGCGTGGCATAAGCGACTGCCGTCGAGGTTGAGATCTGCTATAATGATGGATGAATCTGAAAACGCTAGGTGTTCTGCTGCAGATCTTCAATTGCGGCGGCTCTACGAGGCTGATCTTCAACCACCAATGCATGCAAGGGCTGAATTTCAAAAATGTTGGTTGTGTGAGGCTGAATTCGCAAAAACGATGGTTGTTTATCGAGCTGAAAACAGAAAAAGCTAGCTAAAAAATGATAATGCTAGATGATCTCTTGCAGTGAGGAGATACCGGAAAGAACCTACTCCTGCAGAATGGTGTGGTATGGTGAGGCTAGAAGATTGGTTGCAATCCCTTACCATCGACATGGTTAGTAGATTTCAGCATTAGCTGTGGCATCTTCATCGTCGTCGTCATCATCGCATTACCCTAGCAATATGAAGTTGATGAGAGCATCGTGTAGTACCCCACCTCGCGCCGATCAAGTAAAAATTTTGAGTTTGTTGAAAATTGCAAAGTCTCCAATATCCACTAGTATGGGTTTGCGGATAGAGTCACCATCGGTGTAGAGTCCTAGACACGGAATGGGCGGACATCAGGCTCACTTCCCAACCATAGAGCCTAAATGGACTCACCCCTGAGCCTGAGGATCTGCAGCCAGTGGCCTAGCCTCTACTGCAAGAGCTGGTGTCTAATCGAAATGGCCTATGAACTTTGAGAATAGTGGAATCAAGAGAATTAGAGTGAGCAATTTCATGAGACTACTTTGAGAACATACAGGGTGAACTTCATTAGCGGTAGCAACATAACCATTATACTTAATTAACTTGGCATGAACAAGACTTTTGCAAGAGAGAGAGCTAGAGAATTTGACAATAGTTGAGGACCGGATTTATGTGGAGCCGATCCCTCTTCCAATAGGCTTTTGTATTATAGATTCTCCCACCAAGAAAGACTTGGTACAATACAATCTTTATGTTCCTTGTGACCTAGGTGATGCAATGAATATGGAAATCTTCATGCATCATGAGCATAACAAAAACTTTGTAAAAGCATTAACCATCCCCGACCTCAGTCCCAAGGCCTCAAACACCTTTGAAGATGGAGAGAGCTAGCAGGGAATGAGGCAGAGAAGAGGAAGATGCAGTAACATACGAGAAAGAGATAGTTCCTCACTTATCATCACTCTTCTTGCATAGCATAGCATAATAGCATAATAATGATGATGAAGAAGATGGCAAGATTAAGCATTGAAGCATGGCTCTTGGTTGGATTTGCATTCTATAGCCAAGACTGTTGGTGTAGGCTCTCAACTTCTCAACAAGCTTGGAGAAGGAGATGGAGCTCTTGCACTTTGCACTTCACACAATGAGAGAGTGTGTTTGTGTGTGTGTGTGTGTGTGTGTGTGTGTGTGTGGGGGGGGGGGGGGGGGAGGGGGGGGTGGGTAAACCCTACAAGCAAACCCCTAGCTTCCTTGGTCGACTCCTCATTGTAGCTCAACCTTCAAGTTGGTTGGACCCCTACAAGCTTAGCCAATCACATACAGAGTGCATATCAAGCAACCATGCTAGCATTAGGTCCCCCTTTCCCCTTTGAGAGAGAGGACTTGATAAATGCATAAACAATCAATTTAATTAGCTAAACTATCATTGGACCCCTTGAGAGGCCAACCAATAGGCTTTAGGAACACCATGAAGGCAACATGGAGAGGAACTTGACATGTGTCCTTGTTGCTTCTTTAGACTAAGCTTGCCTTTGTGTGAGGGTGTGTGTGTTCTCTCTCATGCCCCTACAATAAGGGCTCGCCCTCCCATGAGTAGGGATTGTGGTTGACTCTGGAAACACCTTAAGCCCCTCAAGCACCTTAGTCAGCAAGCACGACAAGCACCTCAGGCTTGGGCCAAGTTCCCACCTCAAGCACAACCCTAGCTTGCCTACGGTCTAAGGACTTTTAACACTAATCTTTGGAGGTCTTTAATGAATCTAACCCTAAGGTCTTTAAGCTCTATTAGCTAGGCTTGCTCTTTGACATACCATCTCTCATTTGGACCCCTTTAACCTTGGCCCCGTGTGGTTGAGATAGATCCATAAGCACACATCTATGTTCTCTCATTTATTCTCCCACATTAAATGATCAATTTAATATGAGAAAATTATTTGGGTTTGTTAGATATTAGATTTTATGGAATTACCTCTCTCTTGAAATCATAGTCGTCCTCGACTATGAGGTAGAAGAGATAAAGCCTTAGTCATTAGTTGATGTTTCTTAGTGGATAGAGGATCCCTTTTTACCCCACGACATCATTCCAAGATGGATGACTAATCCATTTGGGGCTTGCGAGACTTAGTTGCCGCAAGCATGTTTGCTCTTGAGTCCATTTCATTCTCTCAAAGTAGAGTGACAAATTCTACTTGGTGTTTGAGAGACGTCGTCATCATAAACATGATTCTAAGCATACATACTATTTAAATTTGTGCACAATAAAAAGAGAATTAGTCTTATAAGACAAAAACATTGATCATTCAAAAGAAACATGTACAATTGCTTACTCTAATGTAGCATTGTAAGCGTTGACAAGGTTCATACTATCCTTAAGTTGTATTCCTTGCATCCATCTAGCATCTTCAAAAGGATAATTTTTGAACTTAATAAGATACCATCGGATAATCTTACCATGTCGTAGTACCTTGTCTTCATTCCGAAGGATAGATTCGGGTTGTAGCACCTCTTCTTGTTCGATTTCTAGGAGGTCTTCAATAATTGGTTCTTTTGGTGGCGCTCCTTTGTAGGGATTAGTAGCCTCACATGAAAAGCATTGTGTACGAGCCAATGGCTGGGCAACTTGAGTTGATAATCCATCTCATTTGATTGGCTTCAAGATTTGAAAAGGATCATAGTATCTTTTTGCTAGTTTAGCACAATACTTTTGATGGCCCGTAGGAATTTTGCACGTCGTTTGCCTCAATCGAGCCTTGGGAAACTTAATTAAGACCCAATCATTTTTAGAAAAATGTTAAGGTCCTTTTGTGCTTATCAGTAGGAGATTTTTGCCTTTGTTGAGAGATGGATATAGCCTCCTTAATCTTTTGGAAAGATTCTTGTAGGTCAGGATTATACTCATTGGCAGCAAATATCTTCCCATGTACTTTAAGTAGCAAGGGACTTTTAGGTCCTTCCTCTATGATCTCAAAAGGTGTCTTTCTCGTAGTAGTATGGGTAGTATTATTGTACGCATACTCTAATGGGTAAGTACTTCTCCCATTCTGAGCATTGATCTACTTTGGTAACATAAGTCTTTAGTAGATCAAGAATTGTAAGATTGGCTATCTCACTTTGGCCATCTGTTTGTGTTAGGAATTATGACGTAGCTAAGTATATAATTGAGTAGATTACTTAATAGAGACAGATAATTTTCACACGCAAGAGAGAGAGAGAGAGAGAGAGAGAGAGAGAGAGAGAGAGTACACACGATATCCGTGGTTCACCCAATGTGGGCTACATCCACGAGAAAGCGGCCACTTAATGGCTTCAGTACTTCAAACAAGAAGTAGGCTACAAAGGGATTATACCCTTAATAGAGGTCCCGCCTTTCTTCACTCTCACCACCTCACACCAACTTCACCTGGCACCACAATGCTTCACAATCCGGTTTTGTGTGTAGAAGAGGCCTCCTTTTATAGACCAAAAGGGTTGCCCTCTCTCATGAGAGGCAACCATGTGTAGTCACCCTTGTCTAGATAAGTCCAAATCGGACCCTCCAATCCGCCCATGTGTGGCCGCCCTTGAGAAGACAAGTCCGCCAATTCGGCCACCGGTCATTGACTACCGGCTACCGGCCAACCGGCTGATCATTTTCCAACCACTTTTTGGTCGCTATCCGGCCATAATATTTCAGCAAAAAGGAATATTATGGCCATGAAAATTTTGGTTTCTGACGAGTGATTTTTCTTCACGCACAATGGCTTCTCCTCATAAGTTTGCCTTACAAATGTGCGTTTTTAATACAGAAAATTACAAGGGGTAAATCAGGCTCCATACTTAACAATCTCCCACTTGGAGACTGATCTCCAAACCAAACCTGTGATTGCTTTCCATCCTGGCTTCTTATCCTTGAATGCCAATTGAAAATGAGAAAAATCTCAACTTCTCCTTATTGACCACCTTTGTAAACATGTCTGCAGGATTTTCACTTGATTGCACCTTTCCTAGCTTTAGTTGTCCCTCTTCCAAAAGAGTGCGTATGAAGTGATATCTCACCTCATTGTGCTTTGTCCTTGAATGAAAGGCTGAGTTCTTTGCAAGATGGATAGCACTTTGGCTATCACTGTACAAGACACAATTGTCTTGTTTGAATCCAAGCTCTTCCAAGAATCTGTGAAGCCACATAATTTCTTGCTTGCCTCCTTCATTGCTACATACTCTGCTTCCGTCGTAGAAAGTGAGACCACTTTTTGCAGCTTTGAAGCCCAGCTTACTGTTGTGCCTCCAACCGTGAAGACATAGCCAGTAGTGCTCCTTCGAGTATCTTTGTCACCTGCCATATCTGCATCAACATACCCTTCTAGAAAAATATCAGTTGCTCCAAAATACAAAGCATTTGTTGTTGTCCCTTTTAGATACCTAAGTATCCGCTTCACAGCTTGCCAGTGCTCTTTACCTAGTGAGGTAGTCCGGGGCGGGCAACAAGAAGAGCGGCCTCTAGACACCCTTCACAGCTCACGTGCTGCTCAATGAAGCTAAGGCACAACACAAACACAACCAAGCAAAAATCCCTAGCCAAACCCAACTTGAAAAGGACACCACCTAGTTATGGATGCAAACTAAGACACAAGAGAGTGTCCTCCACACCTAAGGGAGACATGCAAAGCACACACAAACAAGATACACTATTCTATAGAGGAGGAGCAAAGGAGACATTGAGAGAATGGAGTGTAAGGTTGCTCAAACATTTGTCTTGCAATTCGAGAGGTGAAAGCACACCTTGCTACACTGTCAAAGAGCCTGCATGGACTCTACACCAACACGTGCTCAACACTTTGCCACCACACACATCATCTTAGGTTGCGGGAGACCTCTCACCATTCAAACCTCTTACAATGAACTAGTATTAGGCAATGAAATGCACCCAAAACACTTAATCTCACAAGCTCAAATGAGATATTGCAGCATACATATCACCTCAAACCTTTGACTGGCATCGCACAACTGGCTGGAATATGAATTGGAGACAAAGTCACACCTTTAGAACACCAAGATCTCAAATTAATTGATGGCTATAAGAATAGGTACAATGGTGGCTTGAGATGTGAAACTCTCACACTCTCTCACTTGAAAACTGTAGCATCAACGCTATAGTGCACTAACGTGTGAATCTCACACTATAGTATCTACAACCAAGTCTCTCCTCACACCTCTAGTGCTAGAATGCTATCTATGTCTATTTACAATGAAGGGAAGGAGTCTATTTATAGGTTGGAGATAACTTATTTGGATTATGGCTAATCTAAATTACAAGCTAACAAATTGAGCTTAGCATTTTTTTTCATTTTCAAAATGGAGTGGGTCTATCTTATCTCCTTGAGTCACATGCATGTGGGTTCAAGAGAGAGAGCATTATTGATGATGGTCAGTGAAAAAGAAGAGGGAAAAAAAGGGAGAAAGAGAGTTTTACCACCACTTATCCCTACTTACTTGAAGTGAGGTGCTTCTGTCATTAGGGTTAGTGTTAGTAGGTTAGTGATTATGGTTACAATGAGGTGCACACAAGGTTCATGATAATGGTAAAACGCCTTGAGAAGGTATTGGAAATTAGGGGGATAGATGGAATCGGAGAGTAAGTTCACCTAGTGACATCGGTGGATGAAACGTCAATGTGAGAGACTCGCGGGCTGATGGTGACATTGCATCATTTGATGACTTCAAGATCCTCTTGCTGAAAATCCTTCATTTGCAGAGATAAATCATATCAAATTTTTTGTTTTTTTGTAATTTTCATGATGGTGAAGAGGACATGTGAATATGGAAGTAGGTGTATAGATATATGAGAGTATATGTGTATATCATGGAAGCTATGGTGAAGAGAGGGAATGCGGATTGTGAAGAAGGTGAGAAGAGTCATGAAATGTGCAAGTTTGAGTGTGGGAAGGAGAGGGATGAGTGTGTATGAGTGAGTAAGTGTGTGGAAGGGTGAGAGAAATAGGAAGACTTTTGGGTGCATGAGGTGGCAGTTTTGAAGTCGGCCACAATATTCATGTAAAATCGCCCTTGACTCCAAAAATTTTGAAAAAATCATGAAAAATACTTCAGCTCACGAGCTACATTTTCTCTTTTGGACATATCTTCAGATTCAGATTAGAAGAGGGCACCAAAATTCGAGTAAAAATTTATCCTTACAGCACTTCATAAGGCTTGAAGTGGGTCAGTATTTGATTCTTTTTCCTTTGTAGCTTCCAAGTGAGCCCCCCAATACATCAACCATGACCTAATTTTGCCAAGGAGCTTGCACACATGTATGGTACATGATAAGTATTAAACATGATATATACTTGTGGGACAAGAAGATAGGTTATCTAGTCATGGAACCTATGAAAAATGGACACATGGGATGCATGGTGGCAACTAAAAATATATATGTGAAAAAAGAAAAGTAGGAAAATCATGAGGGAAGGGACCCTCAATTATTCTCTACTTTGAGTGATTTATGGAATTTATTTGAAGAGTAAACCTATGTACTTGTGAATATTTATCTGGGAGGGATGGAAAATAATATGACAAAGCTGATAAGGAAGTCACACAAAGTTTTTTCAAGGCTTGTGTGAGTAGAGCTTAAGGGATAGAATGATAGTAAAAACATGTATAAGGAATGACACGCAATGGACGCTAGCATACTTAGGCCTGATAACTCACACCTAGGAATATATATTTACATAAATACAAAAATTTGAAAAAACCCTTTATACTTAGGTCCTTTATTTGATAGAAAATATTTACATGTAAAGAGGACAGTAATATTATGATTTTTAAAATAATTTTTTAAATCTCCTAGCCCAATGACTCGCTCAATGATTTAATAAGAAATGTGATAAAAACTCTAATCGCACACACGCTTATTTACAATGAAAAAGCGAGCCTAGTCATTGTGCTAGGGTGTTTTTGTGGGTGAAGTGGCTTCTTGAAATATTTTATGAGAGCCAAAAAAACGGCTATCATTTAGCCCCCCCCTAGATGATGGTACATTCATGTACCATCAAAAGGCATATCTTCCAATGAGAGTGTTTTTCAATCCTTTGTGATATTTGGTGCCTCAATCGAATCTTCATCTTGTAGTACCAAGCTCAAAGACTTACATGGTATTGTAGCTGTTTGATGCTCTTGTAGATCCTCTGGTAGAGCTCGACTCAAGTAGGGATTTAGTCGATACTCATTCACCTTCTTGGAGTGCTCCTTGCCATCCAAATCCATGAGTTGATAGTAGTGTGAGTAGTAGGCCTTCTTTACAATGTAGGGACCCTACCATCTAGTATTGAACTTCACGTCAAAGTGATTGTCAAGGCGATTATCGTACCTTAGCACCAAATCTCCTTCCTTAATCCCTTTGTCTTTCACCTTTTTGGCAAGCTTGTCCTTTATTTACGTATCCTTTCTTTTATAGCACTCATAAGCCGCCTCCTGTTTCCATTCTAGTTCTGCTAGGGTGAGAAGACGATCTTCCCATGCTGCTTCTTCTCCTTGTGCCACCTTTCCCTGAAGTCGCATTATTGGAATGTTGAGCTTGATGGGTTGTAAAGCTTCTTGACCATACACTAGGTGGAAGGGTGTGAACTATGTTGCTTCCTTGTAGGTAGTCCGATAGGCCCACAATGCTCCACCCAAGAAGTCATCCCATAGCTTTGTCTTTTTATTTACCATCTTCTGGATGATTCCTGCAATGATACCATTAGCATTATCTACCAAACCATTTGATTGAGGATAGTAGGGTGTGCTATGCCGATGTAGAAATGTGAAGCTCATCACAAACTTTTGTGAGCAAGCCCTTCCTAAATCCTGGACCATTATCAGAACAATCTCCAAAGGTGTGCCAAATCTGCAACAAATGTGAGTATACACAAACTTGCTAACTGTCCTCTCATTTACTCTTGCCACACTTTGAGATTCTACCCACCTAGTCATGTAGTCTATGGCCACCAAGATATACAATTTTCCATTTTTAGTCCTAGGCAATGGACCCATAGCATCAATGCCCCATTTTTCAAACGGAGCATTTGTAAGGACTAACTGACGTGGACCATGCAACAGGCGCTTGTTTCCATTAATTTGACAATTGTGGCAGCTTTTACACCAATGTTGAACACCAATGTGCAAGCTTGGCCAGACATATTCGGCAAGCAAAATCTTTTTCGCAGTGAGTTCCTATGCAAAATGATCACCACACGCTTCCTCATGCAAATACTTCAAGAATGGTTGGAAGTTCCTTGGTTGTTGGTATTTTCCTGCAAACTTGATCTTTTCCTCTTTGGTAGAGGGCACCTTCCAAAAACAAATACGAACTCGCCTTCTTAATGAGCCTCTGCTTTTGAGCCTTTGTGAAGCCCTCTGGAAACTCGCCCTCTAAAATGTAGCTCACAATGGGAGCCAATGACTCCATAACCTCGTACCTTGGTTGCTTTATCACTATTGTTGCCATGATGACCTGCACTTCACTCTCAACACATGCAACTGCTTTTTGGGCAAGCAAATTAGCATCTTCATTTTGTTTCCTAGGAATATGATACAATTGTACTTCTTCAAATTGATTGAAGAGTCTACGGATGGCATGAACCTTTTGCCTTAGCCTTTCATTCTTAGAAGCCCAAATATCTAGAATTTTCTTCACAATGAGAAGTGCATCCCCTTTTACAATGAGATGCCATATCTTTTGAGCAACACATATATGCAAACCATGGATTAGTATGTCATATTTTGCTTCATTGTTGCTTGTGGAACCGGGCAAATTTACATTCTCTTTCATAACAACCTCACCATTTGAATCAAGCAACACAAGCCCTCCCCCTGCCTTAGAGAGAGAGAGAGAGAGAGAGAGAGAGAGAGAGAGAGAGAGAGAGAGAGAGGGAGGGAGTGTGTGCGATCGAGCATTGCGACGCTGGCACGGTGGTGGTGAAGCGGTTGAGCGCGGCACAACAGCGGCTCCTTCTTCTTCGCGACGAGGAATCCTCCATGACAGCAAGCGTAGAGCGGTGAGTGACACACCATTGTCATCTTTGAGCTTACTAGTTTAGGCTAGTTACGTGCTTGGAGCCATTTGTGGCTCGCACACAGTGTATCGGGCGGTTCCTTGCATTGACACGCGCAATAGACGCGCACATTTTTGGCGCCGTTGCCCACGAATGCTATACACTAAGCTTGAATGGCACTCTGTGCTTCTTTTGTGGTGCAATTTCAATTGTAGGAAAGATAGGGAAGGAAGGTGTGTGTGTTGAGAAGAAGGATTTTGTTTTGCTACTATTTCTTTGTTAATGAGGTTTTGAAAGGTATCGTGTTTTCTCTGTGATAAGGTGTTAGTATTAAGGTTGTTAGTTCTGTGTAATGTAAAGTACAGTAAGTAGGAAGTAGATCTGTTAGAGATAATGAGGTGTGTTAGTGTGTAACAATAGGTGTATTAGTTGTAAGTAGGTAGGTAGAGTGTGTGTGTACTCGCGCGCAGACCGCGGCGACCTTATCTCAAAAAAAAATAAAAAAATAAAAAAATATAGGACCGGGATCGGGAATATCTCCCAGACCCAAGCCCAAGCTCACGCTCAGGATCAGGCCTCAGCTACCCTTTAAAATTACGTATTTTAGTTTCACACGTAGCTAAAAATTGACTTTTTTGAGGACCAACGGAGCTTCAGGTGATCGAAGGTTGTACTGTAAAGCACACCGCGACCCTCTGAATGATATGCTCATTTTGAGCTATCACACACTTTAATAAAAAACCGATCATTAAAAAATATTAAAAAACATCAAAAAACGAGTGAAAACAGACGTGTAAAAAAGTAAGCGGTTAACCTTCAAGGTTATTCGCCGACGCTTGTAGGGTGCCAAAGGTACATGCATCTACGCTCTGGTTGTGTTCTAGAGACGAAGCAACTAGAGAGAATTTTGACTTACGCGAGTTCTCAATATCCGCCTACCTTAGGTTCCGGGCCCTCGGCGGGGACCCAAGGTAGTACAAACCAAGACCCAAATATAGTGGCTAGTGACTCTTCCTTTGACTACGACGTCATGGAGGGTTTCCCAATTCCTAATCCCGATAGCTCAAGCCAAGACATTCGTGCCATGGGCCCACGGTCCGAGCCGAGCGTGCTTAGCCGCTTGAAGGAAACCTTTAGTAGAGCCACTCGCTCTGAACATGGAGCTAATGATGTAAATGAGGGGGGTGGGGAAGTAAATTCTCCATTCATGACCAACATAGACCCTATACCCTTAGAGAATGTGCACGTGAATACTCCATTCACTGCACCCCCTGACTCTTCAGGACTATTCCTCTCTGAAGTTATATTACCTTATGGTAGAAGCCTTGCCGAAGTGCAAGAGGTTAAGCGGTATATCCTTGCAGCAAGGGAAAAGGAAATCGAGAGCTTACGCAAGGTGGAGAAACAAAGAGAGTTAAAAGCAAAAGCCCCTATGTCAATATCCTTGCTCCTGACTTAGCAACCGCTAAGGGCCAACCCCTAGAAAGCAACATTGCATCTAGTTCAAAGGACACCCCTAGCACATCAAGCTTAGATGGAGCGTTCCTAAATGAGAACTGGGAGTACGAATTACAAAAGAAAACTCTAACTGACCTATACACAGGTCACACCTATCATGTGGGTTGGTTAGATGTCCTACAATCCACAATGGGTGCTACTAGTGTGGAGGATCAACAATAAAGAGTTTGTGAGGTCATCCATAGGGTCATTGAGTTAGAGAGACAGGGGGATCAACATGCCTTCAACGGGTCTCAGAAGATTCTTGGATACAGGAAAGGCTAAACAACCGACCTTATTGCAAATGGAGACTCCCTCAGTAAGTTCGATGGATCCTCCATATGTTGTTTTGCCAGGGGTCTCAGTGCAATCTGAGCCTACAAGTGATAGCTTTACCTTTCCAAGTCTAGCTCATCTTTCCCTTGATGACACCACGGCTACCATGCTTACCCCAATGATGGGCATGCCGAGAAACACGCCATGGACCTCATTTGTTAGTAAAGCACCACTACATGGTAGCTCAATGCCTGCAATAGTACCTACAAGTGTGTAGCAATCGTATGCACCTATGGGTCATCGCACTCATGTAGTCTCTACCCCTCCCATTGTTTCAACTACCTATGCTCCACAGCCACAACACCCAAGTTGTTATTTCCATGGGACTATACTGGCTAGCATTAGCATGTCACATCCAACGTTTGCTATGCCTAGGGCCACCCATATGAACCTTGGGCCACCACATGGCACAACATCTTACCCAACGTGGAACCCAAGGGCTTCCTATGCGCCAAGCCCAATGCCAATACCTACTCCACATGTAGTCTCGGGAGCATCTCCACCCACGGTGCCTACTCACTTAGGTGACTTGGCAACATTTGCTCAAGCTATCGGTCGATCTATTGCTCAGAATATGTGTAACACGCCTGATAGAGAGCCTAGAAGTAAGGCAATACAAATAGCCAAGCTCACACAAAAAGTTAGTGGAGACGGGGATGTGAGAAAGCATATCGAAGTGTTTGAACAAATATTCGATTCTCTAGGAGAACACAATGACCTGCAAAAGAGTAATGCTTTAAGCCTAACCTTAAGTGGAAAGGCTGGGGATTGGTATAGAACCCTAAGGGTGGAAGAAAAAACGATGTCCCCTACTCTTAGGAGATTGTTCTTGAAAGAATACATACGAGAGGGAGTGCTTTGGGGTGTAGCCTCTCAGCTCCAGAAAGCCCAACGAGAGGAAGGAGAGTCGGTGAGAGACTTCATTACTCGCTTGAAGCATTTGAATTCTCATTGTAATCCGAATGAGCGCTTCAATAATAATCAATTGCTTGATATATTCATTAGGGGATTACGAAATGAGGATATCTACAATGGTCTAGTCATTAGAGGTATCACCACTTGGGAAGCAGTCACCACCAATGCGATCCAATCGGAGGATAATTTAATGATTCAAGGAGAAAGAGTTTCTGTTGAGCCTAAATCTATTAGCTCACAAGCATCGGGGCATCAACCAATGACCCTAAAGCCTATTGCTAAGGAGCCAAAGATACCTGAGATGACTTTAGCAGATCTCAGCAAGGCTATTCAAGAGAGTCTTAGAGACAATCATGCTCTGCAAAACAATCATATGTATCCAAGAAGGGAGCAACAATGGTGCTCAGTATGCTATGGACTGCATAGTACCAGTGAATGCCCTACTTTTAGAGTAAAATTCAATGGGAACTGCAATGCCTGTGGGAGGTATGGTCATCAAGCTAAGGATTGCATAGTATTTAAGCACGCGATGGCCAATATACCAACGTTAGCATGGATAGATACACCTTGAGTGCCTGCATTGATGCCGGCCCCACCTCTTGAACAAACAGCACAACACATGGTCCCTAGGGCCCAAAATGTTGTTCAAACAACACCCTTACCACCTCCAGTGCTAGAACCGCAACCACCACATCCGAGAATCACTTCTATGAATCAAGTGGGTTATGAGTCATCTATTGCTTGTTTGGAAGGCTGTGAGGAAGATATAGATCCTAATATTTCCTATGCGATGGATGTGCTTGAAGAAAGTCCAATTACTACATGGAGGACTATTGGGGACAAGTCAAACCTGTCTATCGAGTAGCTGCTTTTGCTGCAAGAGGCCAAAATATCAATTACACTGCTAAGAGACCACCTCTTCAATGCTATGAGTGTGGAGGTTCACATCATGTAGTCGAGTGTCCTATTAGGCTACAAAAGAACACCACACTAATGCAAACAAATCAAGCGAGCACATCTACAATGCCGATACTCATGTGTAATCGATGTGGCATAGATCATTTGATTGCCCAATGTCCAAATAATCCAAATGCACTGAAACCACGCCATTAAACTTGATTGAGGTTACCAAGGAGCCATCACAATGTACACCTGTGGTACCAGTAAACATACTCACACGATCGATGCTCCAAAAACAAAATTATATTCTTGATGAAAGAGATACGGAATCAATTGCCCAATCTCAATAAAAGAAGAAAACACGAAGGAAGAGATCGCAAAAAGCAGTGAAGTTAGACCCCAGTTCAAAGACCAACATAGGGACTGGTGACGACCCGGTATATATGAACGATGCTGAAGAGGATTCTGATTCAGGTGAAACCATGGAGACCAAACTGACCACTAAGATAGAAACCAACAAGGAAGATCTTCATGAGCCACAATGGTCAGGATCCAAAAAGAAGATAGGAACTTACCCAAACCCTACAGAGGAGATCGAGCGAGTCAAGCAATTAAGGAGTTTGGTAGAAGATACCCAAAGGGATCTAGAGCCAGCACCTTGGCAGATCCAGATTATAGACACAGTGTTCCCTATGCAACAACAAGCTCACCAAGTCCATAGACCCTTAGCCATACCTAGTGTCATCCAAGAAGAAAGTGACTTAAAGTCATGGGAAAGTGTACGTACTCACTTCTTGATGGAAGGAATGTTTACAAAGGGACTACCTGATCCTATCGAAGAAATGGAGATCCCGTCTTCCCCACGTCAAGGGACTGAAGTCCAAAAGGTGCCATTAAACATTACCAAATTGATGGATTTCATGTCTTCAGAAGTTAGAACCACCATCAAGTCCAAACTATATAAAGACCCTGAGCTAGTCTCAGCTCTTCAAGCCTTCCTCAATGGAGAACTAAAGTTTGGGCTACCACAATTTGCACAGATGGATGGAGCTGGGGAGATTCCAATAGAGGAGGAACACTTAGATCCACAACCCAACCTAGATGAGAACCTTGTTATAGAAATACCTGTTAACAAGTTGGGACAATACTTTGAGGGTGATGAATCCAATGCGACCATACCAATCACTACCAAGGGATTAACTGTGAAGGAAATACTTGATGGTGGCGCTGGGGTTAGACTTGTGACTAAAAATTGTTGGGAAACTATGGGAAGACCTCACCTTACGACCACAACTATAGTAGTGAAGATGGCCAATGGGTCTATTGTTAAACCTATTGGGATGCTAGAAGATCTCAAGATCAAGGTCTTTGGACATAAAATAAGAGTTAACTTCATTGTTATGGATTTCTCCAAGCATACTATAGCATCGGAGATGATCTTAGGATGTCCTTTCATGAGGGAAGCAAAAATGGTGCATGACTGGTCTAAAAACCATGTCTACTTGCAGTTCCAAGATTCTGTCATTCGAGTGGATCTTGTAATTGGTCGAGCACATCCCCTAGGACATAGGTTTATAATTGATCATAGATCTGACACCACAGTTCACTCGGCCCCATTGCAGTATTGCTACAGGTGTAAAGCGGACACTGATGTTGGGGAAGATTCTCCTTATATGGATGTACTACCTGGGATGACTGAGTCGGACAAGGTGGATTGGGTCCACCTAGCAGCAACCATAGACACTTGGGGAAACAGGGGGACGACCTGGGTAACACTTGAGGGGGATGAAATGCCCATACCCTTAAATATGCTACAAGCAATGTATATAGCTTCTGACAAGACTCATACTAATATAGGAAAGAAAACATACAAGTGGGTCCCTAAAGCTTCTTTAGCGATCATAGCTAGTGCTAAAAAACAGAAGCCTTGTAAGGAACGTCCCACTCGCTCCAAGAAATGTAAGGAAACGTGGCGGTGGATTCCTAAACGACTATTGGAAACCCAAGGCTGCTATCAAGAAAATGATCAAATCTGGGTGCCAAAACGTAAATTGTGCTCTTACCTGTCATCGGGCCCATGTGAGCTTAATCCTGTAGCTCCAAAACAAATTGATGATTGTGGAAAGAAAAAAATCAAAGAATGCTACACACCAGCTCCAGAGATAGTTTGGGTACCGAAGAAAGAAAAATTTGTTCCACTTAGCTCAGGAAAGGGAGAGTCCCATGAAGCTTCTAGCTCCTCATGTAATGCATCCATAGAGGTAAAAGCTTCTCCACAGCCTCCACCTACAATAGTGGACCTCCATAAAGCTACAAAGAAATCCACACCTCCCAGTGTTCAAGAATCACCTGATGAACCACTTCAAGTTTGATCCTGGGAGAGTACCTTACCGCCCTTGCAACTCGATGAGGCACCTAAGGTAATAGAAAACTACTAGCAAAAATCCTCACCTATTACCAACTGGAAAAATTGTTTCAAAGGGTGACGAGCACATTTCAAACGGTATGATCTACCCAAGGAAGGGGGGAGTGTTTGCTGACATCCATCATTCACTTGCTTCCCTCTCAACCTTTCTCCCTGACCTCTTAATCTCCAATCTTAGGGAATGTATATATAAAGCCTTATACTCACAAAAACAAGATAAAAAAGTAAAAGAGCAAGAGCCATAACACAAAATCATAAAAACACATTATGCACAAGAACACGAGCCTTGTAATATTTGCACTCTAACCATCATCTATTTGTGTGTACAGATATGGCTAGTACGCTAGAGTCATCCACTCCTGCCTTGGGTGAGAGGTACCCTCGTTACTTTTCACAAATGTTTCACATGGTCTTTTCGGTGCTTGCCTGTGAATGGGATTTGGTAGGTACGCTAGCATGTGAGAGGAATTTCGAGGAGTTAGAATGGCTGATACGTCTCTTGACCACGACTGATCCATACTTAGTAGAGAGTGTATCTGCCATTGCACAAGCCTATCCTTTTGACCAAGATGACTATAGGCATCTAGTGACCTTCTTAGTAAACATTGGTGCCTCTGATGATGAAGAAGATTTATATGATTATACGAATGGCACATATGGTCTCACGGATGATGACTTTGTTTTTCTTGACGTCGAGGATAGGGGTTTAGCCCTAGGGTTTCTCCCCAATCTCTACAATATCCTATTCCCTTGACTCTCTAAGGGAGTACAAATAATTAGGTTAGGGTTCCTTATGTTTTTTTAATTGTGTTCAATAAGTGCTGGTACCTTTTTCCACTGATGTGCCTCCTAGAGGTATTCTTTGTGTTTCTTAGTGTGTATAGGAACGTGTTGCTGTTGTTAGGATTTGGACCTTCATGGAATCTTTCTCTCGTTCACTCTTCAAATCAAGCGCGACCATCAACACAAACAGGTGTTTCTTGTTCATTAGCATTGCCCCTTATCTTTTTGCATCCATGTTTGTCTGCTTTAATTGTGATTGGTAGCATAATATTCAACGCATTTGCTTAGTATCAAACATTAAATTCAATGTAATTTTTTTCATAATCACTTGTTTAGGTTTAAAAATCAAGCAGTCCGGACTAAGCTAGTTTGACCAAGCTAGGCGTTAAAGATCTTCTCTTAATACCATGGGAAATGCCTTCCTAATAATCAATGGTTACTTAGGTTCTTAATCCGATTTAGGCAGCATTGTGTGAAATGTACTAGGCTTTCTAGTGGGCTTAGTCCCTATTGACCTTTAGCTTAAGTATTATAAAGGGAGTTTACTAGTGTGATGAGCCTGGGGAGGGTAACAGTGTTATATGACCCCCCAAAGTTACAAAATTAAAATGCTGAAAATGAGCAAACAAAAAAAAATCAAAGTGCCACAATGTAAAATCTTAAGCTGGAAGAGAAATATTAGCTTGATTTGGTACTTTACTCATATGTATCACCTATGGTACTAGAGCCCTAGAGGTTCTCAGTGTGGGCGCTTTTCCTTGAAAAGCAAAAAACCCAAGGCATACAAAATAAGCACACACATCAAAATTGAAACAATGTAAAAAGACTTTTGGGGGAGTCAAAGAAAAGGAGATAAGTCAAGCAATGATTTCATGAGCAATTCCTTTTATCGTAGCTTAACTACAAGGTTTTCTAGTTATAGCCTCTAGTCAGCCCTTGGACATGAAATACTTGGCTCTCGTGATTACAACCTAATTGACCAGAGAAAATTGAGAAGCTTGCCCATGGTATTAATAATCGATCTTTAGTGCCTTTCGATCGTTAAATTAGCAACCCCATACTTGTTTAATTTTTCACCTTTACAACTGTTTATGCGTTTGATTATATTGCAATTTAATGTTTATTGCTGACAAATGGTTTAGAATTCTGCTACCAATCAATTTGTCTGCGTAAAACTGCATATGCTTTTTGATTGTATATGAGAATGCAATTACTGTGCCAATGTTGTTTGATTTTGCAGTGACTGAAGAAAGCTAAGGACATTCATCTCAAATGATCTTCCACCTCAATGAACGAACTTCAACTCAATAGCTTTCGAGGACGGAATCTACATCAGGAAGGGGGGCATGTTAACCCTCACACACATTCCTATCACCTACGACGGACGTTGTATTATTTATTTGGTAGAGTCAGGTACCGGGCTTGTCGGTCCAATAGGAAAAGGGTAAGAGTGATCGCCGATGAAGGCGCACTCTAACTGGAACATTCAAGGGATTAGTTGGCTAAGCATGGGCGCCCATGTATGAATGGGGCAAGCTCATATAAAAGTCAACTAAACCTAAAATTCTCTGATTCTCTCATTTGTGCAATTGAAGAATGCTCTTGCTCCATCTCCATCTTCTTCTTCTTCATCTCCTTGTGTGCGTGTGCGTATGCGTGATTGTGTGTGTGTGTGTGTGTGCGTGAGAGAGAGAGAGAGAGAGAGAGAGAGAGAGAGAGAGAGAGAGAGAGAGAGAGAGAGAGAGAGAGAGAGAGAGAGAGAGAGAGAGGGAGTGTGTGTGATCGAGCATTGCGACGACGGCACGGCGACGGTGAAGCGGTTGAGAGCGGCGGCTCCTTCTTCTTCGCAGCAAGGAATCCTCCACGACACTAAGCGTAGAGCGGTGAGTGACACACCATCATCATCTTTGAGCTTACTAGTTTATGCTAGTTGCGTGCTTGGAGCCATTTGTGGCTTGCACATAGTGTATTGGCAAGTTCCTTGCATTGACACGTGTGACAAACGTACGCAATGCAATATTATTCGACAAGGGTTAGGTTGAAAAGCAGAGGAAGCAATTTCTAGATCAGTTCATTGAAATGAATCTTGGAGAAAGACCAATTTAGTTAACTGGACGGCCTAAAAAACAAGCTGACTGCAAAGAAGAATGCTCAGATTCCAGTACACCAACGCCCACTGAAGAGGTGCACTCTAAAAAAGCTACTGGAGTTCAGAATGATAGTCCAGAACTAACAGGACCGTCCTGGGATTATGCTGAGGAGTCAACCAAAAGGAAGGGGGATGGGCCGAATTGGTTGCTTCCAGATGATCAACAAATCAAAGAATGGAATTTGGGTGCTGAAGAAAGTCCTCAATTGATCAAAGTAAATAAGCATTTGAACCCAGGAATGAAAGAAAAAGTCCGACTTATGTTCCAGAATTACAAAGATATATTTGCATGGGAACATACTGACTTAAAAGGTGTAGATCCAAAGGTTTGTCAACATAGAATATCTCTAAAGCCAGATGCCTGACCATGCATCTACAAAGGTACAGGATGAATCCAAACTATGTCAAGAAGGTCAAAGAGGACATTGACAACCTTCTGAAGGCTAGATTCATCACAGAAGCTGCCAGTAGTGACTGGCTATTCCCTATTGTGGTAGTACAAAACAAGAATGGAAAGCTCAGAGTCTGTGTGGATTACCGAAAGTTGAATGCTGAAACCATCAAAGATCCTTTTCCATTACCTTTTACGGATATGCTTCTTGATGAGATTGCAGGCCATGATATGTATAGCTTTATGGATGGCTATAGTGGTTATAATCAGTTAAAGATTGCTCGTAAAGATTGGAGTAAAACCACTTTCATTACTGAATGGGGTGCAGTCATGTATTTAGTCATTCCATTTGGTCTCTGCAATTCTCTAGCAACATTCCAATGTTGCATGATGAAGATATTTAGTGAATTCTTGCACCAATTTTTAGCCATATTTATGGATGACTTCACTGTATTCTCAACCGAGGAGAAGCATCTACTATTCTTGGAAATGGTTTTCCAGCGGTGTAAAAAGAAGAGTATCTGTTTGAATCCATTCAAATCTTGAAGGGACAATTACTGGGACATATAGTGTCCAGGAATGGCATATAGATGGCCAATGATAAAATCCAGTTTCAACAGGCCAAGGCACCCATCATAGCATCAAAACTAAGTTCATTCTTGGGATATATCAATTTTTATAGAAGATTTGTTCATATGTTTGCTTCCAAGGCATTACCTTTATATGATCTCATAAAAAAAACCAGTAAGTTCATCTGGACTACTGAATGTGAGGAGAGTTTCCAATGTCTTAAAAATGCCATTATCAGTAAGCCAGTACTCCGACAGCCAGACTGGGATGTTATATTCCATGTGCATGTTGATGCTTCGAGACTGGAAATGGGAGCAATACTGGCTCAACTAGATGGGAGGACTGATTATCCAATGTATTTTCCAGTCGAAGATTCAGTCAAGCTGAACAAGGATATACTACCACGAAGAGAGAAGCCTTAGGCATGGTTTTTAGTGCCACCAAGTTTCGACATTATTTATTGGCCAAACTATTTCATTTCTATGTGGATCATCAGGCATTATTATTTTTTATTAACAAAGTTATTATCCAAGGACGATTGATCAGATGGATGATGTTCCTGATGGAGTTTGAATTTCGCATATTTCATAAGACCGGTAAATCTCATTGTGGTGTTGATTTTTTGTCCAGAAGTACTGAAGGCTACTCTAAAATATCCTTAAGAGATGAGCCAGTAGATGTAGAGCTGTTTCAGGTGACAGCTGAGGAAAATACAGATCCAGAATGGTATGATGTAAATTAGTTCCTTTCAAAGGGAGGATTCCTAGAAAGCTGGACTCATTAGAAGAAGGCTCTGATTATTAAGAGTCTGAAGTTCACCATCATAGAGGATTACTCTATCGACTGGGTGTTGATGGTGTCATTCGAAGGTGTGTGTCCATGGAAGGAAGGATGCAAGTTATCTTTGAAGCACACGATGGGGATTCTGGAGGACACTTCTCCACTGATATTACTTATAAGAATATTTTACAAGCTAGATTATGGTGGAAAACTCTGATAGCGGATGTTCGAAGTTTTTGCAAAACTTGTGATATTTGTCAGAGAATGGGCAGAACACTAGCAGATGATATGACTCCACTTACTCCAGTGCAACCACCGAGAGTATTTATGAAATGGGGTCTGGACTTCATGGGACCATTCGAGAAGGTCACTTCAAGGAAGAACCATTATATTTGATGGCTACTTGTTATGTCACTAAATGGGTAGAGGCCAAGGCTCTTCTAGATAATATTGCAAAGTCATTGTTGTCTTCCTATTTGAAAACATTATCTGCCACTATGGATGCCCCATTGAGATTGTGTCTAATCAAGGGACACAATTTATCAATGATACAATGGAAATTCTGATGGAGATGCTCTCAGTTAAGCACAAGAAATCAACTCCTTATTATCCTAGGTGCAATGGTCAAGCAGAGAGCAGTAACAAAACCATCAAGAATATTCTCACCAAGATTGTTCAGAAGGAGCCACATCAGTGGGATCTTAAGCTCCAGATTTCTCTATGGGCCTACAGGAATAGCTTATAAAATCACCACTGGAATAACACCTTTCAGAATGGTGTATGGTACTAAAGCTGTAGTTCCTATTGAATTTGTGATTCCCAGTCTCAGAATGGTGGTGGAATATGGTTTAGATTTTACTCATAATCTTAAACATAGACTGGAAGAATTAGTGCAACTGGATGAGTTGTGACAAAGAGCCATGCTGGAATAGGAGATTGTTCAGCAAAGGAGAAAGAACTGGCATGATAGAAGAATCAAGGTTAGGGAGTTCCAAAAGGGAGACTTAGTTTTGCTTTATCAATCCAAACTGGGCCCTAAGAAACCAAATTTAAATCTGGTCCATATGAAGTCCATGGGTATTTTCCAATGGCACAGTAAGGTTGAAGGACTTATCTGGATTATTGCTGCCAGGTGTTTATAATGGGGCCAAAATAAAGCTATATTATTCTAATGAAAAAGAGACCTCTAGAAGAGAAGATACCGGTCTTCTGGGTACTAATGACCAGGGACTTTCATACCCAGCCATTCTAAACCTCTTCCATGTACAACCAATACTAGAACCAGTGAAAGTGCCTGAAAAGTCTCAACGTGATAAAATAGTGCCAGTGATGACAGAGTCAGTAAAGTTTCAGGGCCAGTACCAGTTCTTATGGGAAAAGGGCCAGTGGGAATGCATGTGATAATCATTAAAGGGAACATGGGAAGAATTGGCCAATGCATGTGTGCCACGTCGTCGACGGTGCACAAAACTCTAGGAACGGTAAGTAGTCGAGCTTTTATGGCACGGATGCATATAACAGTAAGGCGGGTGGGCATTCTTCCTCACAAGTCTCATGCATGATGCCTACCTGCTGTTACACACTTGCCATCGCCAAGATCTGAGGACTCTTCACTACAACCAAAAACCTCCTCGTCAGAAGAATCTATTGATTACTGTCTGTCCCTACCCGACACACCTTGATGCGGCTTTGAATATACAAGTAAGTCTTCTTCCTCTACAGACTTACCGTCCTCGCAGTGTATGGGTAGAAGGAAAATGTTGGAGAAGATGCAGGATACAATAGATGAAACTGTAGCAATCATCAACTCTCTTCAAGACTCTCTACCACTTATCCCACATAGCAAGATACAAAGATATGTATTTATTGTGCAGGCAAAATCGCTGCTACGGATATGGGATTTGCATGTGGTCATATAGGCTACAAGGTTGGATTTTGACATAGCCATTATCAAACAAGTTCTTAATTCTTTTAATGTTGAGGAAGGCAGTGCCATTGTCGATGGTGTAAAAATCACAGCAACACCTGATGATGTTGCCTACACTTTTAAAATTCCCAATGAGATAAAGCCAACCACGGCATCTGTAGAGCAAATAAGTCTAGCTTTGAAGGAGGATGAAGCTGCCAAAAAGAAAAGAAAGGTTGGTGCACAAGGGGTTCCAGTAGTAGCAGGATTGGACTTCCCCCCAGTCTATAGGTTTGTTGTTGAGGCTATCAAATTGAAGAATAGTCCCATCTATGTGTCAGAGAAGGTGTTTTCCATGCTGTTTGAAAAAAGGCTAAATGCTAAAGCTAAAATCAATTTATACCAGACCTTGTCTCACGATGTGCTATAGTAGACTGCCAAGCTGAAATCTCAGAATGTATTCAAAGCTTGGTATGTTTGGCAATTCCCATACTGGGCAACTGCTCTAGAAGCTTCTTTCTAGGTAAAGATGGCTTGGAGTCCGAAACCCATTCCAGCCAACTAACAATGTAGAGCTATCTTCATATGAAGAGGCTCCAGGTAATCAATTGGCCCTAACTGGACAGAAGAGGAAGGCCACACAGGTGGAGGCCGATGGTTCAAAGAAACCAAGGATTACGTTGGCAAAAAGCACTACTTTACTGAAGCATCTAGAGAGTTAGGTCAAGCCCTTGCCTAATGAAAAATCCTCATTAGGCCATACTTTAGCCATACCTAAAGAGCAGACTCCAGTAGACACCAGCACTAGAAAAGGCTAGTAAGAAATGCTAAGCATTGAAAAGGTGGCATTCAATAATGACAAAGAAAAGGTTCCAACACCTGCCAGTCCAGATAACAAAGTTCCTTTCAGAAAATTGGCTTTATCCATAGCCAAGAAGGATCGATTGTAGCAATTATAGAAGGATAACCCTCTCAAAGGCCGATGGATTTTTCAAAAACCGGATTTGGCAGCATTACCATACATGGCTCCCATCATGGTTTATGAGCCAGTTCAATCTGACTCAGTAACAATAGCTGATGACTGCTCGGCGCTTATCCAAACATCATGGAACACCATTTTCAATGCCTGAGGACAGATGATGGATGCGTCACTATCCAGTGAAGAAGTGGACAAGCTAAAAGAAGAATTGGGAAGCAGCCAACAACAGATTTAGAAATTTCAGAAGGATATAGGCGCCCAATCTCTCATGTATGGTATTGCTAAAAATCAGTCCATCAAGAACAATTAAGGAGTTGCAGGAAAAATTGTGCAAGCTCGAAACAAAAAATTGGCAGTTAAATGAAGACAAGGCAGGAGCCTTAAGAGATGCTGACATATTCTAGACTTTGCTACGAATGAAGCGTGAAGACTTCAACGTGCTGCTGACAACCCACATTGCATTAAAGGCTTCTCTGATAGACAGATATATCTATAATAACCTTGCTTATATTTTGAATCCACAAGGCAATGTAATTTTGGATATGGAAAATTTGAAGGCACTCATGGAAACTATGTAGAGTGATCTGCAAGACAAGCTCTCTAAACACAACACAGCCTTAAAAAATCAGGCCATTCTAGTAAGCAAAATGATCCTGATGAGGAGTCTGAGAGGGAAGAAGAGTAGGATGAGGAAGGGGAGGACAACCCAGTAGATAAACCTAATGATGATGATTTTCCTCCTTCCCCACCCTCAAGCTTTGGAGCTAGTGGATCAGCTACCACAAGGGGAAGTGAACCCAACAAGGACTAGCCAGATGACCAACAGCAGTGTGACTAGCAGTCTGATGGTCACCAGAGACCAGCACAAAGACCAGCCAGACCAGCAGTCGGGTGACCAACAGTCTGATGTTCAGCAGAGCAAGGTAGTGGACAACACAATAAGGGCAACACTAGAGATTCTCTAGTACACCAGTCACGGCACATTCCAGACAGCAAAGGAAAAGCCAAAGCTGTGACTGCATCATTTAAGGTTGATGGACAACAACACTCCTTACAACTCATCACACTGAACAAGAGATTAAGACATCAACAAGCTCCTATTACTAGAAAGTATTTGGAGGATGACACTCTTATCTCTAATCTAGAATGCTTCCAAACGTTGTATGTAGGAGCTAGGGAAATGATTCAGCACTAGAAATCAGCTGCCTTTCATGATCAAGATCTGTGTCAATTACTTGAGCATCCCAGCAGGATCCATCTATTGGAAAGAGTACCTGAGAGTGGACGCTGACTTCTGATGATATGACAGCCAATCGAGTCCACAGCAGATCGACACTCTTTAGTGCTTGAACTGGATCTACTGCTAGGAAATAGACCTACACACAGATGTATAAAGGAGGCCAGGACTAAAATGAAAGAAGTCTTGCTTCATATGTAAATTGCCATAGGAGTTTTGGATTAGAGGGTGCAGGACATCATTGAAGATTAGTCTTGCAGTAGTAAAGGACCCCGAACTCAAATGACAGTAGGAGAACATGCAACTGCTCTTTGAAGACTCTTTTAGCTGTGGTCTAAGTTACTAGGAAGATGATGCAGCAGGAGAACCAAGCTGTCCTCAATTTTTTAGAGTTTGTGCCTGATTCTCCAGTTCTCTTGTATGCATTACCTGCTAAAGAGGCTGAACTCCCTAGATTTTTCCCACCCTTGTATCCTCAACATCCAGAACCAATGGATCGGCTCACTTACTTCAACATCACTAATGAACTCTAGGACTGGTATGAGCGAGCCGCTATGGAATGGAAAGCTTGTCAATCATTGATCAATGACGCCCTCAAAATGGATATTGTCATGGATTTGGAGGGAGAAATGCAAAAGGTAAAACTTTGTAAGGGACAGTGGAAGATCCAGCTCCGTGGATTAACGAAAATCACAAATCAACTACTCCAACTGACTGTGGAGTCTTCCAAGATTCCTGAAAAGGATATCACTGCAAAACCAGGAATGGGGCCACAATACAAAGAAATGGCTAAGATTCTCTTTGAAGCTAGAATTGTGATGAATCAACCTCTCTTGAAGGGATGGATCCACACAGCCTCGCATTGTTATAGATTGGCCAGAACCCGTCTAACAAAGGGCAAACGCAGTCTGTATGATCCCGACACCAAAACCTACAACGCCCTCACGCCTTATGAATTTGAGATGTCCACTAAAAGGTGAAATCAGCTTGAGAAGGAGGCCATTTACAGACTTATTCAGAAGGAAAATGCTAGCACTCAGACTTATAAGGCACCAACATAGAAGAAGGGCAAGAGGAAGCGGGTTCAGTGGAAGGATATTGGGTAGTTCCATCTCAGAATATCATACGGTGGACTTTCCCAGTTAGGCACTGGAATTTCCTTGGCTGGGAACCCTTGGAATTACAACTATAGGGGTGTCAAGCACTCAACAAGCATAAAGTAGGGTATAAAGCTGGCAATATCAAAATTGTATTATCAGGAGGATCAACAGCCAAACCAGAGATCCAGATGGTTTTCTCAATACCAAATTAGTATCAGGCGGTGGATATTTTTTCCAAAAGTGTTGGAGTTATACCAAAATTCAAAAAATGAGGGAAGGATGTAGAAGGCGAGGACAGGCCGGAAGGTGGGAATTGCCCCTTAGAAGGCCGACCAACAAGAAGCGGGAGTAGCGAAACTAGCAATAATTATTGCAGGCAGTTACTGCATTAACTCTTGAGAGTTATAAATAGGACTCGCTACATTGTAATTGGGCTTCTTGTTGGCTTCTTGTCTTTTTGGATTTTGGCTTTCTAATCACTTTTGGTTTACGAGCTCTTAGCCTCTACATTCACCTCTATAATCATTACTCTTGTAATCATCTAAGTTAACTCATTGTACATTGTACTGGTTATCCTTGAACTATTAATCTGAATCTGCAAATACCATTTTCAATTTCCTAGTTTTGTCTTTCATTTCAGTATGTCATTCCAATTCAGTTATCTATCTTAATCCAGTACTATGTTCCAGTCTCGCTAACTGAACTGACAAGATAACCAGTAGCTCTAAATTCTAACACTAGAGTAAGCTGTCTGAAGAGACAAGCTCCCATTCCAATAGGAATAAAGTGTGCTTGCTTGCTAAACCTGTCAACTATTGTCTATATTACAGTATTCCCATGGATAGTCCAAAGATAAAATCCATGGATATACTCTCCCATGGTGAATTAGGGATTGGCAATGGCTGGAGCAATCCAGATTGCTCCCTCTATCATACTTGGTCTTTTGGCATATCACACATTTTGAAACATACTCTTGTATGTCCACTTTCATGGTAGGCCAATAGAGGCACGTCTCTACTCCTCGAAGAGCAGGTTGAATACCTCTATGTCTCGCATAGGGAGGAGCATGGGCTTCATACATGAATTTCTCACGAAGGAAGCGGGTAGCACATAGCCTAAGATAACCATCCTACAAGGTGAATGGTTCTTCTTTCTTTCCCAATGCAAGGACTGACATTATGTCTTTAAAGTCACGGTCAGTAGCTTACTCATCTATCATAGTAGATAGATCATTGTGAGTTGCTATAGACATCGCATTGACTCTTGGTCGTTGTGAAAGTGCATCAGCTTGATTGTGCTTACCAACAATGTGAGCAATATGAAAATAAAATTGCAAAAGAAAATTTGTCCACCTCATTTGTTTGTCACAAAGCTTGGTTTGCGTCATGAAGTACTTGAGACTTTGGTGGTCTGTTCGCAAAATAAATGGAGTCCCCAATAAATAGTGCTTCCATGTGTCTAGGGCATGTAGAACAAATAAAAGCTATTTTTCATATATGACCAAGACTCGTTCATTGGCATTGAGCCTTCGGCTCTTATATGCTATGGCATGCCCTTCTTGAAGCAAAACTGCTCCATGGGAATCACCACAAGCATCACATTGGACCTCAAATGGCTTTGAGAGATCCGAAAGCATAAGGATTGGTTGGGAGGTAAGCTTCTCTTTGAGCTTGTCAAAATCATTTTTCTCTTTAGCATTCCATGAGTACTTAATGTTCTTCTTTGTTAAGTCATGTAATGGTCTTGCTATTTGAGAGAATTTGTCTATGAAGCATCTATAGTATGCACACATACCAATAAATCTTCTTAGCTCATGTAGATTCCTTGGATTACGCCATGCTTTTATTACCTCCAACTTTGATGGATCCATACGAATATCATTTTGAGAGATAATATGACCTAGGTATTGAATCTCTTGAAGGAAAAATTCACTCTACTTTTGATTGATAAAAAGATTGTTCTCCCTCAAAGCTTAAAAAATCATCTGGAGATGTTGCTTGTGCTCCTCCAAGGACTTGGAGTAGATGATGATATCATCAAAGAACACTCCAGTGAACTTGTCATAGGGCCTAAATATTTTCTCCATCAAACGATTGAATGTGGATGTTGCACTAGTCAAGCCAAAAGGCATGACTAGATATTCGTAAAGACCAAACATTGTACAAAACACGGTCTTTACAATATCTTCATTCACTATCCTTATTTGATGATAGCCACTTTTAAGGTCAATCCTAATGAAGTAGATCAAACCTTGCAGATTATCAAACAGATCTTCTACCCGTGGTACGGGAAATCTGTTTTTGATAGTGATATGGTTTAGCGCTTGATATTCCACACGCATGTGGTATGTACTGATAGCCGTTTTTCGGCTCTCCGTAATTGCTATAGTAAGCTACCTCACCCTACCAAAATCAACCAAACACTGTGGCTATCCCTACCATTTTACTGTACATAGGCGTGTGTGAGTTAGGGAATTTTTTCCATATCTCCTTAAAATCCTCAGCTAGCTAGTAATTTGGGCTAGTTGAGTCAAAAAAATAAAATATATTATGGCCTATTTTTGTGTAAATATTGCATTGTATATATGGCCTAAATATAGGAATTTTTATAATTATTTTGATATTTTATTTAAATATTTATACTTAGGTGTGTGTTTTACTAAACCTGTGTATGCCTTCTTTCATCCTCTTACACCATAAGTATATATTTGCCAATGTGTACATACTCTAACTTCATATTTTTCTTTTATACAAATCACCCCTACATTTTCACCCTCATCCTCATGAAAACAAAAATTGATTTCTACTCTCTTAGTCACGTTTATTATATTATTTACTTGCATACCTTTTCCTCTTTCACCCAAAATAATACAAAGAGGGACCATATCATATGATTCCAATATCTTTCCATATCCATAATTTCTCCATATTTTTTTATTATTTTTATTCATTATTCTAACACCATGTGCTCATTGAGCTAAAATCCATGAATAGTCCATATACTAGTCCCACCATGTATATATTGCTTTATTCACCAATAATCCTCCTCCATGCATGTGTAAAGGGCAACTTGGATGCTTTGTATTATGATATGACAAAGGAGGGGCTCACTCTTAGATGCATTGTACAAATTCAACAAAGGAGGGGGCCACTAAAAGATTTTCGCAGGCATAAAAACCAGGTTTTTTGGTGAGATTGTTGGCACCCATCTCCACTACGAATTTGGAGTGGTGGTCAAAAGACAATATGTGGAACAAAATCTGAATAATCACCTCAAACATTCTGGTGATTTTTGGAGCAACCACCGGAGAGCTATGATTTTTTGAGTGGACCTCAGTCTGCCCACTTTTCTCACAAAGTAACCCATAGTCTTCTCTCACCTCCTTTCCCACTTCCACACACATACACTCATTCCTCTCCATCCCTCACTCAAACCTGTAACTTTCATGGCTTACTTCATCTTCTTCTCCATTTTCATCTCTCCTTACTCCATAGCTCAAAAGATTATCATCTCTACACACATATAGCTCAATTTCTCTCTCTAGAATCAAATTCATATTACCATAACCTCTTCATCCTTTCATAAAAGAGAAAAAATCGACAAATAACCAATTTCAAGCCCTGAAAATGGAGGAGTTTGATCATGGAGAATTCAACTTCCCCATGGTCACAAGAACTGCACCGACAAAGTTCTACAACCGCTTCATTCACTCGAGGAGAAGGTGGAAAATTTCATTTACATCTTGTGGTTTCCACCAAATTGTGTATATTCTCATTCTTCTCTTATTTTTTATCATTGTATAAATCATATAATGCACCTTGAGTGCATATGCCATGTAATTTTACCCCATCCTACTAACTTCAAACTACTAACACTAACTGCTAACCCTTTTTTTGTAAATTGCACCCACTCTACTCCACCGTGGAGTAGGCAACCTCACACAAAAAATCACTCACCTCTCTAGTATCTTCTCTATTTCACCTCAATAATTCTCTCCTCTTGAGCCCACATCCATGCGACTCAAGAGACAATGGAGCCCCACTCTCATAAGAACATATAAAAAATTTCATAAACATGATTTTCTATGAAAATGTTGATTAGGTATAATCCTAATTAGGGCTCTCCTCACCTATAAATAGAGCTCTTCTCCCTTTGTAAATTGCAGGATCCCAACACTACTGCTCACTACTTTGAGCGTGCCATTCACCATCTTAGTTTTAGGGAGTGAGAGTGAGCTCTCTATGCACCATTACATGTGGTGTATAGGAAAGCTTCTTTCAGCTAGTTGTAACATTGCAAGGGAGTGAGTGATTCATAACTTCCAATCAAAGTTGTACCTACTCTTGTGCATCAATTTAATCAATAAGTTGGGTGCAAATCGCGGGTCAAAACTCTCTTGAGTCTCTCAAATTCACGCTTGGTAACCTCATCTCATTTGGTTTAAGGTGACGCGTTTTCATTTTGAGATTCTTTTGTAGTATCTGCTTGTATGTGACTCAAGAGCTCTTGTGTTTGTTTTTGTTGCTTGGGAAAACATTATAAGAGGTTTGTATGGTGAGAGGTCTCCCATAACCCTAAGATAATGTGTAGATTGCAACATCATCAAACTTAATCGTGTCTCTTGACTCTCCTCCAAGCTGTTCATACACCCACGTCAATCATTAAAATTGAAGCTAAATTCTTGCACAAAGATATCTCTCTTTCTTGAGTGTGTGTGTGTGTGTGTGTTTGGTGTGTGTATTTGTAGCATTTAAATTAGTGATAGTGTACCCTTCCTTCTTGCTTGTATGGCTAAGGGATTCTCCTCTTTTGCGTCCTAGTTCGCTCTCTAACTAGGTGGTGCCCCTATCTTGTTTGGGTTTGGTTGTGGGTTGGTTGTTGTGTTGTGCTTGTGGTTGCCCCAGCCCCGATTGAGCAGCACGGGAGCCTTGAGGGGTGTTTAGAGGTCGCCTTTCTTGTTGCCCGCCCCGGACCGCCTCAGTACCATCTTTCTTTTGCACTAAAAGGAATGGAGAACAAAAGGGAGAGGAGCTAGGCCTCACCATCCCTTTGTCTGCCAATTCTTGTACTTGCCTCATGATCTCCTCCATTAGGAAGAGGATGGGGTCTAGGAGGGCCTCTTTATTTGACATGATATTATGGAGTTGATTAACATTTTGGCAAATAGATGCATGCCATGTGTGCAAGAATGGTGTAAGAGTGGTCAAAGGATGCACCCGCTCTACTCCACCGTGGAGTAGGCAACCTCACAAAAAAAATCACTCACCTCTCTAGAATCTTCTCTATTTCACCTCAATAATTCTCTCCTCTTGAGCCCACATCCATGCGACTCAAGAGACAAGAGAGCCCCACTCTCACAAGAACATATAAAAAATTTCATAAACATGATTTTCTATGAAAATGTTGATTAGGTATAATCCTAATTAGGGATCTCCTCACCTATAAATAGAGCCCTTCTCCCTTTGTAAACTGCAGGATCCCTACACTACTACTCACTACTTTGAGCGTGCCATTCACCATCTTAGTTTTAGGGAGTGAGAGTGAGCTCTTTATGCACCATTACATGTGGTGTATTGGAAAGCTTCTTTCAGCTAGTTGTAACATTGCAAGGGAGTGAGTGATTCATAACTTCCAATCAAAGTTGTACCTACTCTTGTGCATCAATTTAATCAATAAGTTGGGTGCAAATCGCGGGTCAAAACTCTCTTGAGTCTCTCAAATTCACGCTTGGTAACCTCATCTCGTTTGGTTTAAGGTGACGCGTTTTCATTTTGAGATTCTTTTGTAGTATCTGCTTGTATGTGACTCAAGAGCTCTTGTGTTTGTTTTTGTTGCTTGGGAAAACATTATAAGAGGTTTGTATGGTGAGAGGTCTCCCATAACCCTAAGATAATGTGTAGATTGCAACATCATCAAACTTAATCGTGTCTCTTGACTCTCCTCCAAGCTGTTCATACACCCACGTCAATCATTAAAATTGAAGCTAAATTCTTGCACAAAGATCTCTCTCTTTCTTGTGTGTGTGTGTGTGTGTGTGTGTGTGTGTGTGTGTGTGTTTGGTGTGTGTATTTGTAGCATTTAAATTAGTGATAGTGTACCGTTCCTTCTGGCTTTATGGCTAAGGGATTCTCTTCTTTTGTGTCCTAGTTCGCTCTCTAACTAGGTGGTGCCCCTATCTTGTTTGGGTTTGGATGTGGGTTGGTTGTTGTGTTGTGCTTGTGGTTGGCCCAGCCCCAATTGAGCAGCACGGGAGCCTTGAGGGGTGTTTAGAGGTCGCCTCTCTTGTTGCCCGTTGCGGACCGCCTCAATTTTGGTGCCCCCACTGAGGATGACTTTGTGCTTATTGTTGTTGTATTACATGAATGCTTGAACTAATCTTTGTATTGTTGTATTATAGTTAGTTGATGTTATGAGAGAAAATATTTGTTTGAACCTAATCTTTGTGTGGTTCTAGCATTGAAAGACTTTGGCACGCTATACCTTTGAGGATATCCCAATCTTCTTTGGAAATTTAGAAGAAGATGTTGATGATTTTCTTGCTGATTTTAGAATGGTTTGCCATATCCTTGGTAAAAGGGATGACATTGAAAAAGGAGATTTTCTGTTGCTATGCCTTAGAGGCAATGCTGAGCAATGGTTTTGGAGTATGTCTTCTCAAATTGAAGATGGATATACCCAAATTTCCAAAGCTTTGAAGACCAGATTCTCTAAAGTTCCAACAACAGAGAAAGCATGGGCTTCATTAGGGAGACTTCAACAACATGGTGAAGACTAGTAAGCTTATGAGGATATTTTTTCTCATCAATGGGGAGGATGTGGATTTAGTTCTACATTTCTAGATTATGTAAAAATGGAGCAATTTATTTCGGGTTTGTCTCCTTTCCTAAAGACTAAGGTTACTTGTAGTGGACCCTCTACCTTTGAAGAAGCGGTCACTATTGCCCAAAGGAAGTTTCACAAGTACTTCTACATCAAAAATGGTTTCCATCATGCTGGAAGAACCAACCATCATGAAAGTGTTTCTATCAAGGAGTCATCTCCTTTGCCATACTTGTCTCCTTCTACTCCGACAAATGTTGAAGAAGTTACTTACATGCCAACTGGTTATTCAAGTGTTAAAGTGTGTGGCCAAAATTCAAATGTGGAATCTCTTTCTTCTACCTTTATCACAAGCATGCAAAAATAGACACAAGATATCTCAAATGGCATTGATGATTCAATAATGGATACATCCAACCTTTTGGAGGAGGATCAATTTCTAGTCCGAGCAGACGAAGCTTTTGTGCAACATGACTCTATGGAGAATGAAGACCTTGAAGGTAACCTTGATCTTATGAAATGTTCTGAGAGTGTATCATGTCTAAAAGAGGAGAGTGAAGAAGAAGATGAAATCATAGGTGGGGAGATCATGGACCACATTGATCATAAAGAGATGATTATGTACATGGAATGCCAATTCCAAAACAAAGTAGAAGAGTGTGAGTTGAATCCATGTGAGGATAATCTTCAAAAAGTGTTTGAGGATGTTGAAAAGCATTGGTATGACCCATGTATATTAAGCATGGAGGAATCTATCATGCAAGAAGCCAAAGTTTTCACAAAATCAAACAATAATCCATCAGCCTTTGAGGTGGTACAATGTGAGGAGATACAGCCTTGCCAAAGGGGGGGCGCTTAGAAGGGGATGAAGAACATGGGAGAGTAGTAAAAAATAAAATCATAAAAGAAAACTGTCAGAAGGGTATCATTCTCTCCAATTGTGTTTTAGTGAGTGGCTCTTCATTCATAGGACAATCTCTTAGCAAGAAAATCCAAACTTTTGAAGCCCCAATCATCTTCATATTGGGTTTCACCTCTTCAAAGTCAACTTCTCCTTTCTTCACATATACCTTTCATCGGGGGCACCATACCTTCTTAAGTGGAAGAGGACATGAATACTTGGTGATGAACGGATGTTTCCAAACCTTCTTCAGTTGGTTCTTTGGTTTATGGAGGTCGCACATTGTGATGCTTCTAGTCTTCATCATAGATGAAAAACTTGTTGATTGCTACATGTGGATATTTCATCAATCAGTACCAAAATCTATTCTCTTCCAATGTGTTGGAAGCAATAGATACCTTCGTCTATTATCTACTTATGTGGTTAACTATTTGCAATATCTTCCAATAGCAGTTGGAAGAATGGATCAAGCTTTCCTAAATGATGAAGGTCATAGAAGTTGACTTGATGAGTCTACCTAGGTTGAATGAATTTTATGAGCTACAGTTCAGGAATTTTCTCATACAAGCTCTTGAAGATCGTAGCAGATACATCAACTTTACACAGGAGGAAGAGCAACCAATCTTTTATATCACATTCATAGTGATAGATGCAATGATGGACAACAATAAAATCTACAAGTTTCTTCAACCTAAATCAGTAACTGATTCCATACCATACATCTCTCTTTGGGAAAGATATTTCAAGATCTTTGATCCTAGGGGGTGCTTATGGAAACTTTCTCAATGGAGAAGGTTTACTTAGTCACTTCATTACATACTGTTATTGGCTCTGAGAACCTTTCATATCACACAAGGTTTTTAAATCATACAACAAAGGTTCTTCAAAGATGAGAGCAGACAAAGACAGACGTTACACAATCTACATGTTGTATGCTCGGATAAATGGTATATGAATGTACCATTATCTAAGGGGGGGGCTAATAATAGCCGTTTTTCGGCTCTCCGTAATTGCTATAGTAAGATACCTCACCCTACCAAAATCACCCAAACACTGTGGCTATCCCTACCATTTCACTGTACATAAGCGTATGTGAGTCAGGGAATTTTCTCCATATCTCCTTAAAATTTTCAGCTAGCTAGTAATTTGGGCTAGTTGAGTCAAAAAAATAAAATATATTATGTCCTATTTGTGTGTAAATATTGCATTGTATATATGGACTAAATATATGATTTTTTATAATTATTTTGATATTTTATTTAAATATTTATAGTTAAGTGTGTGTTTTACTAAACCTGTGTATGCCTTCTTTCATCCTCTTACACCATAAGTATATATTTGCCAATGTGTACATACTCTAACCTCATATTTTTCTTTTATACAAATCACCCCTACATTTTCACCCTCATCCTCGTGAAAACAAAAAATTGATTTCTACTCTTTTAGTCACGTTTATTATATTATTTACTTGCATACCTTTTCCTCTTTCACCCAAAATAATACAAAGAGGGACCATATCATATGATTCCAATATATTTCCATATCCATAATTTCTCCATATTTTTTTATTATTTTTATTCATTATTCTAACACCATGTGCTCATTGAGCTAAAATCCATGAATAGTCCATACACTAGTCCCACCATGTATATATAGCTTTATTCACCAATAATCCTCCTCCATGCATGTGTAAAGGGAAACTTGGATGCTTTGTATTATGATATGACAAAGGAGGAGCTCACTCTTGGATGCATTGTAGAAATTCAACAAATGAGGGGGCCACTAAAAGACTTTTGCAGGCATAAACAATAGGCTTTTTGGTGAGATTTTTGGCACCCATCTCCACTACGAATTTGGAGCGGTGGTCAACAGAAAAAATGTGGAACAAAAGCTGAATAATCACCTCAAAACGTTTGGTGATTTTTGAATAAACCACCGGTGAGCTATGATTGTTTGAGTGGACCCCAGTCTGCCCACTTTTCTCACAAAGTAACCCATAGTCTTCTCTCACCTCCTTTCCCACTTCCACACACATACACTCATTCCTCTCCATCCCTCACTCAAACCTGCAACTTTCATGGCTTACTTCATCCTTTTCTCCATTTCCATCTCTCCTTACTCCATAGCTCAAAAGATTATCATCTCTACACACATATAGCTCAATTTCTCTCTCTAGAATCAAATTCATATTACCATAACCTCTTCATCCTTTCATAAAAGAGAAAAAATCGGCAAATAACCAATCTCAAGCCCTGCAAAAGGAGGAGTTTGATCATGGAGAATTCAACTTCCCCATGGTCACAAGAACTGCATAGACAAAGTTCTACAACCGCTTCATTCACTAGAGGAGAAGGTGGAAAATTTCATTTACATCTTGTGGTTTCCACCAAATTGTGTATATTCTCATTCTTCTCTTACTTTTTATCATTGTATAAATCATAAAATGCACCTTGAGTGCATATGCCATGTAATTTTACCCCATTCTACTAACTTCAAACTACTAACACTAACTGCTAACCCTTTTTTTGTAAATTGCACCCACTCTACTCCACCGTGGAGTAGGCAACCTCACACAAAAAATCACTCACCTCTCTAGAATCTTCTCTATTTCACCTCAATAATTCTCTCCTCTTGAGCCCACATCCATGTGACTCAAGAGACAATGGAGCCCCACTCTCATAAGAACATATAAAAAATTTCATAAACATGATTTTCTATGAAAATGTTGATTAGGTATAATCCTAATTAGGGCTCTCCTCACCTATAAATAGAGCCCTTCTCCCTTTGTAAATTGCAGTATCCCAACACTACTGCTCACTACTTTGAGCGTGCCATTCACCATCTTAGTTTTAGGGAGTGAGAGTGAGCTCTCTATGCACCATTACATGTGGTGTATAGGAAAGATTCTTTCAGCTAGTTGTAACATTGCAAGGGAGTGAGTGATTCATAACTTCCAATCAAAGTTGTACCTACTCTTGTGCATCAATTTAATCAATAAGTTGGGTGCAAATCGCGGGTCAAAACTCTCTTGAGTCTCTCAAATTCACGCTTGGTAACCTCATCTCGTTTGGTTTAAGGTGACGCGTTTTCATTTTGAGATTCTTTTGTAGTATCTGCTTGTATGTGACTCAAGAGCTCTTGTGTTTGTTTTTGTTGCTTGGGAAAACATTATAAGAGGTTTGTATGGTGAGAGGTCTCCCATAACCCTAAGATAATGTGTAGATTGCAACATCATCAAACTTAATCGTGTCTCTTGACTCTCCTCCAAGCTGTTCATACACCCACGTCAATCATTAAAATTGAAGCTAAATTCTTGCACAAAGATCTCTCTCTTTCTTGTGTGTGTGTGTGTGTGTGTTTGGTGTGTGTATTTGTAGCATTTAAATTAGTGATAGTGTACCGTTCCTTCTGGCTTTATGGCTAAGGGATTCTCCTCTTTTGTGTCCTAGTTCGCTCTCTAACTAGGTGGTGCCCCTATCTTGTTTGGGTTTGGCTGTGGGTTGGTTGTTGTGTTGTGCTTGTGGTTGGCCCAGCCCCAATTGAGCAGCACGGGAGCCTTGAGGGGTGTTTAGAGGTCGCCTCTCTTGTTGCCCGCTGCGGACGGCCTCAATTTTGGTGCCCCCACTGAGGATGACTTTGTGCTTATTGTTGTTGTATTGCATTAATGCTTGAACTAATCTTTGTATTGTTGTATTATAGTTAGTTGATGTTATGAGAGAAAATATTTGTTTGAACCTAATCTTTGTGTGGTTCTAGCATTGAAAGACTATGGCACGCTATACCTTTGAGGATATCCCAATCTTCTTTGAAAATTTAGAAGAAGATGTTGATGATTTTCTTGTTGATTTTAGAATGGTTTTCCATATCCTTGGTAAAAGGGATGACATTGAAAAAGGAGATTTTCTGTATCTATATAGGCCTTAGAGGCAATGGTGAGCAATGGTTTTGGAGTATGTCTTGTCATATTGAAGATGGATATACCCAAATTTCCAAAGCTTTGAAGACTAGATTCTCTAAAGTTCCAACAACAGAGAATGCATGGGCTTCATTAGGGAGACTTCAACAACATGGTGAAGACTACTATGCTTATGAGGATATTTTTTCTCATCAATGGGGAGGATGTGGATTTAGTTCTACATTTCCAGATTATGTAAAAATGGAGCAATTTATTTCGGGTTTGTCTCCTTTCCTAAAGACTAAGGTTACTTGTAGTGGACCCTCTACCTTTGAAGAAGCGGTCACTATTGCCCAAAGGAAGTTTCACAAGTACTTCTACATCAAAAATGGTTTCCATCATGCTGGAAGAACCAACCATCATGAAAGTGTTTCTATCAAGGAGTCATCTCCTTTTCCATACTTGTCTCCTTCTACTCCGACAAATGCTGAAGAAGTTACTTACATGCCAACTGATTATTCAAGTGTTAAAGTGTGTGGCCAAAATTCAAAGGTGGAATCTCTTTCTTCTACTTTATCACAAGCATGCAAAAATCGACACAAGATATCTCAAATGGCATTGATGATTCAATAATGGATACATCCAACCTTTTGGAGGAGGATCAATTTCTAGTCCGAGCAGATGAAGCTTTTGTGCAACATGACTCTATGTAGAATGAAGACCTTGAAGGTAAACTTGATCTTATGGAATGTTCTGAGAGTGTATCTTGTCTAAAAGAGGAGAGTGAAGAAGAAGATGAAATCATAGGTGGGGAGATCATGGACCACATTGATAATAAAGAAATGATTGTGTACATGGAATGCCAATTCCAAAACAAAGTAGAAGAGTGTGAGTTGAATCCATGTGAGGATAATCTTCAAGAAGTGTTTGAGGATGTTGAAAAGCATTGGTATGACCCATGTATATTAAGCATTGAGGAATATATCATGCAAGAAGCCAAAGTTTTCACAAAATCAAACAATAATCCATCAACCTTTGAGGTGGTACAATGTGAGGAGTTACAGCCTTGCCAAAGGGGGGGGGCTTAGAAGGGGATGAAGAACATGGGAGAGTAGTAAAAAATAAAATCATAATAGAAAACTGTCAGAAGGGTATCATTCTCTCCAATGGTGTTTTACAGAGTGGCTCTTCATTCATGGGACAATCTCTTAGCAAGAAAATCCATACTTTTGAAGCCCCAATCATCTTCATATTGGGTTTCACCTCTTCAAAGTCAACTTCTCCTTTCTTCACATATACCTTTCATCGGGGGCACCATACCTTCTTAAGTGGAAGAGGACATGAATACTTGGTGATGAACGGATGTTTCCAAACCTTCTTCATTTGGTTCTTTGGTTTATGGAGGTCGCACATTGTGATGCTTCTAGTCTTCATCATAGATGAAAAACTTGTTGATTGCTACATGTGGATATTTCATCAATCAGTACCAAAATCTATTCTCTTCCAATGTGTTGGCAGCAATAGAAACCTTCGTCTATTATCTACTTATGTGGTAAACTATTTGCAATATCTTCCAATAGAAGTTGGAAGAATGGATCAAGGTTTCCTAAATCATGAAGGTCATAGAAGTTTTGTCTTGATGACTCTACCTAGGTTGAATATATTTTATGAGCTACAGTTCAGGAATTTGCTCATACAAGCTCTTGAAGATCGTAGCAGATACATCAACTTTACACAGGAGGAAGAGCAACCAATATTTTATATCACATTCATAGTGATAGATGCAATGATGGACAACAATAAAATCTACAAGTTTCTTCAACCTAAATCAGTAACTGATTCCATACCATACATCTCTCTTTGGGAAAGATATTTCAAGATCTTTGATCCTGGGGGGTGCTTATGGAAAATTTCTCAATGGAGAAGGTTTACTCAGTCACTTCATTACATCCTGCTATTGGCTCTGAGAACCTTTCATATCACACAAGGTTTTTAAATCATACAACAAAGGTTCTTCAAAGATGAGAGCAGACAAAGACAGACGATACACAATCTACATGTTGTATGCTTGGATAAATGGTACATGAATGTACCATTATCTAAGGGGGGGGGCTAATGATAGCCATTTTTTGGCTCTCCGTAATTGATATAGTAAGCTACCTCACCCTACCAAAATCACCCAAACACTGTGGCTATCCCTACCATTTCACTGTACATAGGCGTATGTGAGTCAGGGAATGTTTTCCATATCTTCTTAAAATCCTCAGCTAGCTTGTAATTTGGGCTAGTTGAGTCAAAAAAATAAAATATATTATGGCCTATTTGTGTGTAAATATTGCATTGTATATATGGCCTAAATATAGGATTTTTATAATTATTTTGATATTTTATTTAAATATTTATACTTAGGTGTGTGTTTTACTAAATCTGTGTATGCCTTCTTTCATCCTCTTACACCATAAGTATATATTTGCCAATGTGTACATACTCTAACCTCATTTTTGTCTTTTATACAAATCACCCCTACATTTTCACCCTCATTCTCGTGAAAACAAAAATTGATTTCTACTCTCTTAGTCACGTTTATTATATTATTTACTTCCATACCTTTTCCTCTTTCACCCAAAATAATACAAAGAGGGACCATATCATATGATTCCAATATATTTCCATATCCATAATTTCTCCATATTTTTTTATTATTTTTATTCATTATTCTAACACCATGTGCTCATTGAGCTAAAATCCATGAATAGTCCATACACTAGTCCCACCATGTATATATTGCTTTATTCACCAATAATCCTCCTCCATGCATGTGTAAAGGGAAAATTGGATGCTTTGTATTATGATATGACAAAGGAGGGGCTCACTCTTGGATGCATTGTACAAATTCAACAAAGGAGGCTTCACTAAAAGACTTTTGCAGGCATAAAAACAGGCTTTTTGGTAAGGTGTTTGGCACCCATCTCCACTACGAATTTGGAGCGGTGGTCAAAAGAAAAAATGTGGAACAAAAGCTGAATAATCACCTTAAAAATTTTTGGTGATTTTTGGAGAAACCACCGGTGAGCTATGATTTTTTGAGTGGACCCCAATCTGCCTACTTTTTTCACAAAGTAACCCATAGTCTTCTCTCACCTTCTTTCCCACTTCCACACACATACACTCATTCCTCTCCATCCCTCACTCAAACCTACAAATTTCATGGCTTACTTCATCTTCTTCACCATTTCCATCTCTCCTTACTCCATAGCTCAAAAGATTATCATCTCTACACACATATAGCTCAATTTCTCTCTCTAGAATCAAATTCATATTACCATAACCTCTTCATCCTTTCATAAAAGAGAAAAAATCGACAAATAACCAATCTCAAGCCCTGCAAATGGAGGAGTTTGATCATGGAGAATTCAACTTCCCCATGGTCACAAGAACTGTCACGGGAACCGAATAATAGAGATCGATAGAAAAAGATAGAAAAAGAGATCTTTGTATTGATGAATCTTTGTAGAGTTTTGATACAAGAGAGGAGAAAAATATATGGGCGCACTCCGTTGTACGGAGCTCGAACCTCCCGACCACCCCCGAGCTTCAGTTCGCTTGCATGCAGCGTCTCACTCGCACTCGCACTCGCACTCGCACTCTCACTCTCACTCTCACTCTCACTCACACTCGCACTCGCACTCGCACTCGTAGAAGAAGAGATCGGTGAATGATCCCCAAATGCACCACCCGTCGTGCTTTTATCCTTCTTTTCCTCGAAAAGCCTGCACGATTTTTGTACCGAGTATACCTGTGAGAATAATATAAGAACGTGATCGCTAAGGGATCCGTAAAGGTTAGATTTCTATCATGACACTTTGCACGAATCCTGTTTCACACATTGATTTCTGCATCGCCTATAAAATAGCCAAAAGAACATACTCGTGCAACCAATTCAACATGATAATCAAAGTAAAAAAACATAATTATATACCTTCATAATCTCAATTGTCATACTCTACCATGAAGAAACAATCCACTTCTTGGTTGATAGCAGGGAGAACTGTATGATGTTGTAGGTATGTCTGTCCCTGTGTACATTACACTGCTGCTGTCTTCTGTTTGTTTTCATCATAACTTTTACAAACAAACTCAGAACAGAGCGATCCAGGTACTCAAAACGACGGGAATAGGCCTGGTCTATAAGGATGCGCGGACAGAATTGCAAAAAACATCTCTGTTTGATTAAAAACGTAACTTTTAGGTCGTGACTCATAAAACCTCTATTTTTGGGTCTCCACTACTTTTGCAACTTATTTTAAGCCTACCCATGCATTTTAAGCTAAAACACATAAATATAAAACATTGATATTAATAAAAATCTCAATTTTATTGTTCATAGACAAACTATCTGTTATTCATTAATCTTTATCGAATCCGTCTTTAGTGTATTATTTAAAAATATATATATATATGTTCTCTCTTAATATCTCAACTCATTTGTATAAGCTTTATTTAATAGACTATTCAACAATCTTTCAAATCGTACTAACGAAAGATATGTCCTACTACATTCTTTTCGACTTTAAGAACTTCAAAAACTAGTCCTATTACATTCTCCCCTTATCAAAATTAACTATGTCTTTAGAGTTGGTCTAAAGAGAGAAAAATTCTCTTTGCAAAACACTAAGATCAACCCATGATGCATCCTCTACTGGATAGTTCTGCCACTTAACCAAAACTTCCACAATGTCTCTATTTCTCAGATGTTTAAAACGCCTATCTAGTACTAAGTATGGTTCTACAGTCAATGGTCCGTCATCTTTCAACTTAGAGTTGTCCTCTAAAACATGATGCACATTAGGAACATACTTTTTCAATAAACTCACATAGAATACATGATGCACTTTAACATGAGAAGGCAATTCCAATTTGTAACCTAATGAACCAATGCGCTTCAAAATTTTAAATGGACCAACAAATCATGGAGACAATCTTCTATCCTTTCCAAGAATCAAATGAGACTTCTCAGGAATGACCTTTAAGAAAACCATATCACTAGTTTCATACTCCACAACACGATGTTTCTTGTCATAATACAATTTATGTCTCTTTTGAGATTCTCTAATATTCCCCCTGATTTTGGCCAACTCGTTATCCATTTTCTCAAGCATCTCACATGACAGTTCTACCTTATTCCTCGAGCTAAGAAAATTTATAGGTGTGGGACAGTTATATCCATACATTGCCTCAAACGGAGTCATCCTAATAGATGAATGATATGAACTGTTATATGCAAATTCAACCACCAAAGGCAGATATTCATTCCAATTAGATTGGTTTTCATTGACATACATTCGTAACATATCTTCTAAAATACGATTCACTCTCTCCGTTTCTGCATCGGTTTGAGGATGGAAAGCATTAGACATGCGTAACTGGGTACCTATAGAGTCAAAAGTCGCTCTCCAGAAATGAGAAGTGAACTTAAAGTCTCTGTCAGACACTATGCTCTTGGGCATGCCATGCAAACGAAATATCTCTTTCATAAACAAGTATGCAATGGTCAATGCAGTATAAATTATTTTTACAGGAAAGAAGTGAGCTTGTTTTGTGAGTCTATCTACCACCACAAAGATCGAGTCATAGCCTCCACGAGTAGTAGGAAGTCTAATAATAAAGTCCATGGATATAGACTCCCACTTCTCTAAAGGAATGTCTAAGGGTTGAAGGTCACCAGACATCCTCTTATGCTCAATTTTAACTTGTTGACATTGAAAGCATTCACGCACATAATTATTAACATCCAATTTCATACGTGTCCAAAAGAATGAACTTTTAATCTTTTCATATGTCTTACTCAATCCAGGATGACCAGAAAAAGGTGAGTTATGACACTCATGCAGAATTTGACTCTTAAAAGCAGAATTTGCAGGAATACACAAGCGGTCATAATAATATAGATTTTCCTTATACAAGTGATATCTGTTCTCATACATCTCACCAATATTCTCACGCAAGAATTTCAAAATAGGCATGTAAAAAGAATCGTTTTCAACTTCGGCATGTATCTCATCAACCAAATCGGATTGCACAATAGTCAACAAATTACACATGGGCCTACGACTCAATGCATCTGCAACTTTATTTTCTTTCCCACACAAATACTTCAAATCAAAGTCATACTCAGCCAGCAATTCAATCCATCTTCTTTGTTTGTTATTTAACAATGGCTGAGTGAAAATATACTTCAAGTTTTGATGATCAGTACGTAATTCAAATTTTACACCAAGCAAGAGATGACGCGAATGCTTCAATGCATGAACAACAGCAAGCAATTCTAGATCATGTGTTGCATAGTTCAATTCATGTCGTCTTAATTTCCTAAACTCATATGCAACCACTCTTCCTTCTTGTGTCAAAACACAACCTAATTGTTCACCACTAGCGTCACAGGACACAACAAATGGTTTGCCCATCTCAGGAACTTTTAAAACAAAATTTTCCGCTATTTTAGCCTTCAAGGTCTCAAAAGCAATCTCACAGCTAGAAGTCCACACAAAACCCTTGTCTTTCTTGGTCAATTCGGTCAAAGGACTTGCTATCTTAGAGAAATCTTTAATGTGTGCTCTCTCATATTGTGCTAGACCCATAAATCTTCTTACATCTCTTACTAACATAGTCTTAACTTTATCAAGATCAATGTGAATCCCCTCTTTAGAAATCAGTCTTCCCAAATACACAATCTGATCCTTTGCAAAAGAATACTTACTTGCTTTGGCATATAATTATGTTCACGCAAAACCTCAAATGTTTTCTTTAAGTGCAATGCATGATCTTCTTCATTCGTAGAATACACAAAATATTATCCAAGAATACCAGAATGAAGTCCTCAAGATACGGGTGAAAAATATTATTCATTAAGCACACGAAAGTTGTTGGTGCATTAGTCAAACCAAAAGTAAGAACTCTAAATTCATAATGTCTATAACGTGTACGAAAAGAAATCTTTGGAATGTCCTCGGCCTTGATACGGATTTGATGGTAGCCATAACGAAGGTCAACCTTTGAAAATATTGTGGCACCACTCAAATGACTAAGCAGTTCATCTATGTGAGGAAGAGGATATTTGTTCTTAATGGTCTTTTTGTTTAATCCCCTATAGTCGATGCATAACCTATATGTACCATCCTTTTTCTTTTGGAATAACATAGGACTACCCCAAGGAGATACACTAGGTTTAATGAAACCCTTTTTCAAAAGACCATCAAGTTGTATCTTGAGCTGTTTAAGCTCATCAATATTGAACCTGTATGGAGATCTGGAATAAGGTGTCGCTCCTGGATATAGATCTATGGCATGGTCTACCGCTCTAGGCGGAGGTATACCAGGAAGATCGTCCGGAACACATCCTTAACTTCATGTAAGAGATCCTCTATAAATTCTCGATTTGTCTCTTTATGTTTATCCCCAGATTCTCTTTAATCTCATTAGCAAACACAAGCAACGTCTCACACAAGCAAACACAAGCAACGTCTCACACTCTTATCTAAGTCACCTTATCAATTCCATTGCCAAAACTAGATTTAGAATCTCTTTCTTTCCACAAAGAGTGTGACTTATCATCATCAAATGATTAAAGATATATTTTTCTTTCTTAACAATCAATCAAAACATGATTTTCAATGATCTAATTGATACCAATGATAACATCATGCATATCAATGTTTATGTTATAGAAATCATCTTTATGATTTCGACTCTTCAAAGAAAAAAAAAAAAATTTTCTACTAACTCTTTCGTGGAACTATTATTACCACTAGTTAAGTCCACAAGTCTTTTAACTTCTCGATTTAATTTCAAGTTTAATTTCTCAATCAATTTAGACGATAAGAAGCAATGAATACTATCCAAATCAATTAAGAAATTCAAATTTTAATCTCAACTTCTACGCATAAATTCGATCTCACAGAAGCTTTCAAAGGACGTATCAAAGACATAAAACATCACAAAGAAGGGCTAGATGACTTACCTTTATCGTACGCATCGCCAAAAGTCTCCAATTGAGCCATCTTGGTACGTATTGTCTTATCGGTCACCTTGCTCGAGCATTCGAAAGTCTCGTGGTCGTGTTCTCGATATTGAAAGTATAATCCAAATCTTTGAGTTCTTCAATCCACGCTTCTAAATCTTCGCATATCTTTCTTATGCCATCAAACTCTTTAAGCTTAGCCTTCGTTAAGAAAAATTTGGGTGTCTCTTCTCCCATATCGTCATCGTTTCTTTTGGCGGTACCCCAGCGCCACCACGATGATTATTGTTTCCAGGTGGATTAGCATGGTTTTCACCTTCATGTTGGCCATCAAGGTCTACATAGATATCAAGCTCTCGTGCTGCTTTGCCCCGCAGAGCCTCAGCACGCTCCCGATTTGCAATTTTCAGATCTTCTCATAGTCGCCGAATCAGGTCTTCTTGCTCCTTCATCCTCCTCTCGTATCCTTCCATGTCCAGAATCAACCGCTTGCTCTGATACCAATTGTCACGGGAACCGAATAATAGAGATCGATAGAAAAAGATAGAGAAAGAGATCTTTGTATTGATGAATCTTTGTAGAGTTTTGATACAAGAGAGGAGAAAAATATATGGGCGCACTCCGTTGTACGGAGCTCGAACCTCCCGACCACCCCCGAGCTTCAGTTCGCTTGCATGCAGCGTCTCACTCGCACTCGCACTCTCACTCTCACTCTCACTCTCACTCTCACTCTCACTCTCACTCTCACTCTCACTTGCACTCGCACTCGCAGAAGAAGAGATCGGTGAATGATCCCCAAATGCACCACCCGTCGTGCTTTTATCCTTCTTTTCCTCAAAAAGCCTGCACGATTTTCGTACCGAGTATACCTGCGAGAATAATATAAGAACGTGATCGCTAAGCGATCCGTAAAGGTTAGATTTCTATCATGAAACTTTGCACAGATCCTGTTTCACACATTGATTTCTGCATCGCCTACAAAATAGCCAAAAGAACATACTCGTGCAACCAATTCAACATGATAATCAAAGTAAAAAAACATAATTATATACCTTCATAATCTCAATTGTCATACTCTACCATGAAGAAACAATCCACTTCTTGGTTGATAGCAGGGAGAACTGTATGATGTTGTAGGTCTGTCTGTCCCTGTGTACATTACACTGCTGCTGTCTTCTGTTTGTTTTCATCATAACTTTTACAAACGAACTCAGAACAGAGCGATCCAGGTACTCAAAACGACGGGAATAGGCCTGGTCTATAAGGATGCGTGGACAGAATTGCGAAAAACATCTCTGTTTGATTAAAAACGCAACTTTTAGGTCGAGACTCATAAAACCTCTATTTTTGGGTGTCCACTACTTTTGCAACTTATTTTAAGCTTACCCATGCATTTTAAGCTAAAACACATAAATATAAAACATTGATATTAATAAAAATCTCAATTTTACTGTTCATAGACAGACTATCTGTTATTCATTAATCTTTATCAAATCCGTCTTTAGTGTATTATTTAAAAAAAAACATATATATGTTCTCTCTTAATATCTCAACTCATTTGTATAAGCTCTATTTAATAGATTATTCAACAATCTTTCAAATCGTACTAACGAAAGATATGTCCTGCTACATTCTTTTCGACTTTAAGAACTTCAGAAACTAGTCCTATTACAAGAACTGCATAGACAAAGTTCTACAACCGCTTCATTCACTCGAGGAGAAGGTGGAAAATTTCATTTACATCTTGTGGTTTCCACCAAATTGTGTATATTCTCATTCTTCTCTTACTTTTTATCATTGTATAAATCATATAATGCACCCTGAGTGCATATGCCATGTAATTTTACCCCATTCTACTAACTTCAAACTACTAACACTAACTGCTAACCCTTTTTTTGTAAATTGCACCCACTCTACTCCACCGTGGAGTAGGCAACCTCACACAAAAAATCACTCACCTCTCTAGAATCTTCTCTATTTCACCTCAATAATTCTCTCCTCTTGAGCCCACATCCATGCGACTCAAGAGACAATGGAGCCCCACTCTCATAAGAACATATAAAAAATTTCATAAACATGATTTTCTATGAAAATGTTGATTAGGTATAATCCTAATTAGGGCTCTCCTCACCTATAAATAGAGTCCTTCTCCCTTTGTAAATTGCAGGATCCCTACACTACTGCTCACTACTTTGAGCGTGCCATTTACCATCTTTGTTTTAGGGAGTGAGAGTGAGCTCTCTATGCACCATTACATGTGGTGTATAGGAAAGCTTATTTCACCTAGTTGTAACATTGCAAGGGAGTGAGTGATTCATAACTTCCAATCAAAGTTGTACCTACTCTTGTGCATCAATTTAATCAATAAGTTGGGTGCAAATCGCGGGTCAAAACTCTCTTGAGTCTCTCAAATTCACGCTTGGTAACCTCATCTCGTTTGGTTTAAGGTGACGCGTTTTCATTTTGAGATTCTTTTGTAGTATCTGCTTGTATGTGACTCAAGAGCTCTTGTGTTTGTTTTTGTTGCTTGGGAAAACATTATAAGAGGTTTGTATGGTGAGAGGTCTCCCATAACCCTAAGATAATGTGTAGATTGCAACATCATCAAACTTAATCGTGTCTCTTGACTCTCCTCCAAGCTGTTCATACACCCACGTCAATCATTAAAATTGAAGCTAAATTCTTGCACAAAGATCTCTCTCTTTCTTGAGTGTGTGTGTGTGTGTTTGGTGTGTGTATTTGTAGCATTTAAATTAGTGATAGTGTACCCTTCCTTCTGGCTTTATGGCTAAGGGATTCTCCTCTTTTGCGTCCTAGTTCGCTCTCTAACTAGGTGGTGCCCCTATCTTGTTTGGGTTTGGCTGTGGGTTGGTTGTTGTGTTGTGCTTGTGGTTGGCCCAGCCCCAATTGAGCAGCACGGGAGCCTTGAGGGGTGTTTAGAGGTCGCCTCTCTTGTTGCCCGCCCCGGACTGCCTCAGTACCATCTTTCTTTTGCACTAAAAGGAATGGAGAACAAAAGGGAGAGGAGCTAGGCCTCACCATCCCTTTGTTTGCCAATTCTTGTACTTGCCTCATGATCTCCTCCATTAGGAAGAGGATGGGGTCTAGGAGGGCCTCTTTATTTTCCATGAGATTATGGAGTTGATTAACATTTTGGCAAATAGATGCATGCCATGTGTGCAAGAATGGTGGGTGTGTTAGAAAGGTGTAAGAGTGGTCAAAGGATGCATTTTTCCCCCAAAAAAGGGAGTGGAAAACTTTATGATTGGCGCCCTTTCATAACTCGTACATACAATCTCCGATTTGGGCGGAGATTATAAATCTGTGATCTACATGCCGAGATCTTTCCATAGATATGTTACATGATATGGTTTTGTTTGCTAGATTTTAAATTCCATTTTGGGAGGGAAATTTGAATTCAAATAAAGTAGCCATTTTGCCTATTTAAATTTAAAAGCTATCCTTTGATTGCTTTCTTAATACTAGAGGGTTGACTCCCTTAAACTGCCAAATAAAGAGGCCCTCCTAGACCCCATTCTCTACCTAACGTTGTTGATCTTGGGAAACTTGATAAGGAGGCTTTTTAGGCAGTGAGCTTCTTGGTAGGAGCTCAATTCGATGGTCATCATCCCCTCGTTTGGGAGGTAAGTCCATAGGGATGTCTTCGATAAGCACACGTTGGAATCCATTTAGAAAATTAAATTAGACAAGTCTAGTTCTTCTTGATTCCTAGCACTTTGCTTTGTTAAAACATTAGTATCATTCAGAGACTCTTTGACAAAAAGCATGTACTAGGAAATGCAGCTTTTCATTGGTTTGTCAAAAGCGGGAGAATTTACAAGGGTATGGTACGACCAAGCTCATTAGCATCTATGTATGTGTTCTTTTCCTTGTACTTGAAATACTTGGTACGACTAGGCTCATTAGCATCTGTGTTGTTGTTCTTTTCCTTGTACTTGAAATACAACCTTCTTTCAGGGAACTTTAAATTAACAGCCATACGATCAAACCATGGTGCCCCTAGGATGGAATCTTCATCCTTGAGAGGAGAGATGAAGAAATATTCTTTGTTACACAGCCTTGGACATGAAGCCTCAATTTCCTAATCAAGGGAGTAACTGCATCTTCTTGCCCCTTGAAGGCTCCATCGGCTACAACTATATCTCCCATCTCGTGAGCTTGAATGCCTAACTTGGTGGCCAACTCCGTGGATATGAAATTGTGAGTAGAGCCAAGGTCAAACAGGATGCAGGAATCATGCTCCCTTAACTTTTCCCAAGCATAGGAGAGAGGTGATCCTTTGCAATGAGCATCCTCTTTTGGAGCTTTGATTGTCAAAGCTCTAAGAGTCTCATTGCGGGCATTTCTTTTGGGGCAAGAATGGTAGAAATGTCCTTGCTCCCCACACTTGAAGAATATGTGGTCCTTACAAAAAGCTTCTAGATCTTCATGAGAGAGCTTATTTTTACCTTTGTAAACTCCCTTCTCCTTGGACCGATTGTTGTTGTTGTTGCGAATTGCCTTGAGAAGAATTTTGCACATTATTCTTCCCCTTTGTATCATTTTGATCTTTGTTTTCCATGGGCTTGGCATTCCTTTTAGCCCCTTGTTGGAAATTGATGTGTGAAGCAACCATAGTGTGGTGGATTACTTCGGTGATAGAACCAGGCCGTTGGGAGTTGACATACTTGGCCATTTCTTCAGGTAATCCCGCACAGAATTGTTTCTTTTGCTTGGCAGATTCTATCTTTTGAAAGACATTAGCCTTGAGATGTAAATCCCAAAACTTGTCCACATATTTGTGGATAGACTCGTTGGAGAGAAGCTTGAAACTCCACCATTTGGTAAGCACTTTGTCCTTTGCATCACTTGCAAGGAATTTCTTCATGATGGAAACTCGTAGAGTTTTCCATGTCTTTGGGTGCCACGAAGGCTAGCCCACCATTGACAAGAATATTTTTGGAAGTGCATAGCTACATGACGTAGCGTGGAGGACTCTGCAAAGCCCTCGTCTCCAAAGGCCGCATCAAATTGTTGGATGAAGGCCAATACCTTGTCGGTAGCACCAAGGGTGTCATCATAGGTCAGAAAAGAGATACTCTTTCCTCCCTCGAATTTCTTGATATTTTTGGACCTTCTCAATGTAGGGTAGGATTTGTGATGTCCTCTCCTCTTGTATTCCTCTAGGAGAATAGCTGTTGCTTTCATCCTATTGGGAACTATAGTCTTAATAATGAACCCTCTCCACTAGTATTTGCAATCAATAGACTCTAAACCACGGGTGTGGCTTCTTGAGAACTAATTTTCAAAGGTAAAGAAGAGTAGCGACTAAGGTTTTTGAGGGTACCCAAGCACAAAGTAATTTATACCTAAGTTTAATTAGCATGGTTGACAATAACCAAGAGAGTAGAATGAATATTGACAACTTTGATTTTGCACATGAAGGTGCTAATGATGAGGCCCCCATGTTTGTCAATTATGTTGTTACTAGGTTGCAACAAGCTATGGGAAACCCTACTTTGCAAGCTGAAGTTACTCAACAACTTCGTGCTATGGGATTTCCTTCCTCTCTCAGAGGAGAGAGATCTTAGGAGGCCTATTGATGAGACTCCAAAAAGAAGACTCTCTCTCATGAGAGATGAGGAATCATAAGAACGAGAAAGAAGCGAATCACTAAGTTCCTCTAAAGATGTGGCTCCACAAAGATGGCGGTCTAGACGATTGCCAACTCCTCCCAAGAGAAAACGGTCAACCCATAGTCCATCTCCTCGTCACTCCGAAAGGGAAGAGTTCTATTGATGGGAGCAAAGCGAACCCCGAACCCCGACGGCCTCTAAAACACCGGGGACCGAATGGCGCGCCTTGAGCCTATCATGGTAAAGCAAACAGGGGCACCACCTAGCTTCAACGGCTAGGACGCAAACAACACACCACCATAACAAAGTTTTCATCCAAGAGAGATGGATGCTTGGGAGTAATGATGAAGAGGAAAGGGAATGAGATCAAGTGAGAGAGAGAGAGAGAGAGTGAGGGAGGGGGTATAGCGGCTTAGTACTTAGGCACCACAAAAGGATGGCGAATCCGCACACCATTCACACATACACAAGCTCACTCCAAACACAAGACTAGGTGGTGATTCCGCACACCTCACATGGGCAAAACATTGCAAGAAAACATACTCACAATACCTCAAGCTTTATTTAGAGAATAAGGCGATGAAATGGGGAGCATAGGGTAGGGGAATGAGAAGAGAGAGAGTGGTAGAGCACATGGCGGATAGGTGGGAGTTGATGGCACACGAGGGTTATGGCCATCATCCTTCATTTAGTTGCCCTTCATCTTCCATAGCCAAGGGTGTAGAGGTCATGCTCAAGACAAGCATGGTGATTGTGGTGATGGTGATGGTGTGGGTGTGTGTGTGTGCACTAGGCACACACAGTGCATAGTGTGTTCTTTGGTGATGTTGTGTGTGTCCTTAGTGTGATGGTGACCCCTCTTTATATAGGGGAGGAGGGGGGAGGAATTCTAGAATTTAAAAATGAAGAAATCATTATCTACATAGGCCATGTGACTGTGGGCCCTACTTGTCTGGCTGTGTGTATATGTGCCAGAACAGCAGTCTCATGAGAGAGAGACTAAGAGAGAGAGATGGGTTGATGAAAAAAAGTGAGAGGTGACATGGAGAATAAAGTAATTACAAGAGGGGAGAGAGGGGAGTGTGTTCAGAGGTGAATCTGTGTGAAGATGTGTGTGAACACAAGAAAAATCAGGTAACCACCGGGTGGGGATGGGTCCGTGGGCACCTTTTTCAGTGAAACTGAGTGTGTGTGAGTGTGGGGGAGTTTATTTAGCTACAAGACAAGAGACATGGCGCCCTTTAGAGAGAGAGGGGGGTATTTGGGTCATGGGATATGATAGGAGAGAGAAAGGGGGGTGGGGTATACTATTTTGGAAGATAGGGTAAGTTGCATGTGAGTTAGGGTGCATTATTGGTGAGTTAGAATGCATTATTGGTGAGAGGTGGGGTAGCTTGAGGAGAAAGGACAAGGGAAAGAGAGAGCGGGTTGACCTTTTGAGTGGAGGAGAGGAAAAGGGACACACGGCGGGGCAACAGTGAAGAAAAAGGAGGCAAGGTGGGGATGGGCTGCCCCGCAGGCATGAGGTGGCCTATTTTACCTTTCTCATATATTTACATAATCATACTTTATGTTTTTCTTACTTTTTTTCAATGTCTTTTATCACTCCCTCCCTAAGAGGGGGTTTTCATGGGGTGGGGACGAGAGAAGAGGGGTATGGGAGCTTGGCTTGTGAAAAGCCCCCATCATTAGCCCTCCCCTTTTGGCTAGAGGCATTCATGTCTCTAGCTCATCTGTTTGATCATTATCGTCGGAGGTGGCGGTTGATGGTGTGTCCTCATCTGGAATGTCAATTGGTGGAGCCTGGTCAAATCGAAGAAAATAAGGTTTAAGTCGCCAACCATTTACCCTGGTTTTATGAAGTTTTCCATCAGCCTCCATAAGCTGGTAGCTTCCATTGGCATACTTTTTCCTGATGATGAAAGGGCCTTCCCATCGGAGCAGGAGTTTCTTATCCTTGCGCGTGTCGAAGCGATTGTCGTAGCGGAGCACCAACATTCCTTTCTTCAATTCTTTTTTTCGGAGATGCTCGTTAAAGCTAAGCCATCTATGCTCTGCTTGTGCTGCATAATAATTTATTGCTTCTTCTCTGTCCAGCTGCAGTCTTTCCAAGTTGATGATGTGATCTCTCAAATGCATGTTGGGCTGTTGAAGCTGGCTTGCCATTACTCTGAGACTTTGTAGTTGCACTTCAATGGGCAAGATTGCTTCCTTACCAAATACTAGATGATACGGTGTGAATCCCAAGGATGTACGAAATGAAGTTCTGTAGGCCCATAAAGCTGGTAGTAGATACTTATCCCAGTCTCCAAGATGATTGTTTACCTGCTTGGTAATAATTTTAGAAACCATTCCATTTACCTTTTCAACTAGGCCATTACATTGAGGGTAATATGGTGAAGAGTGCCTCCTTGTAATGCCCAGTTTCTGCATTAATTCTCCTACCAAGTCTGCTCTGAAACCTGGCCCTCTATCAGAGATGATCTCTAAAGGTGTGCCAAACCTACAGCATATGTGCTCGTAGATAAATTTAGCTACCTCTACCGCTGTGATTCTAGTGGTGGCTGTAGCCTCTGCCCATCTAGTCATGTAGTCGACCCCCATGATAATGTAGAATTTTCCTGAGTTGGCCCTAGGTAATGGCCCAATGGCATCGATACCCCATTTTTCAAATGGGCCATATGAGAGAATAGGTGTCTGTGGTTCAGGCATAAGTGACCTAGTGTCGGCCTTTTGACACAACTTACATGTTTTGCACCAGTGGTGTACATCACGGTTGAGGCTAGGCCATATGAAGCCTGCCTGCAAGATTTTCCTACTTGTTATGTCTAGGGCAAAGTGACCACCACAAACCCCGTCGTGATAGCTAGCAATTACTCCCGTGATTTCCTGAGAGAGAGGGACCTTCCTGAGTATTTGGTCCTTACCCTTACAGTACAAACCATCTTTGATGAGTCGATACCTTGTGGCCTTCCGCGTCAGCCATTGCTTCTGTCCCTTTGTTAAATCTGATGGGCATTCCCCTGTTTCCAAAAAATGCATGATGTCAGGCAAGGCATCACTTCCTTGAAATAGAGGGAGCTTTAGTTTTATTGCTCCAACCACCACTTCATGTAGTCTTTCACTTGCTAGGGCATCTGCTTCTTGGTTTTGAGCCCTTGGGATATGGTGTATTTGAACTTCTTCAAACTTACCCAACAAGGTTTTTACACCACTTAAGTGAGTCCTTAAACTAGGATTCTTGCATGTCCATGCTCCATTTTTATGCCTTACCAGAAGTAGAGCATCCCCAAATACATTAAGGCGTTGTACACCTTGCGAGACGCACCATTGTAGACCCTTGGTTAGTGCTGCATACTCAGCTTCATTGTTAGAATGTGAATCTAACAATTGGCCCAACGAAAATACCTTTGTCCCTTTGTCATCAAAGACCACTATGCCTGCAGCTGCTTTGTCAGACGCTCGCTTGTAGGCTCCATCAAAGTAGAGAGAGTATGCTCCTTCTACCATCGGTGGTACTGGAGGTAATCGTACTTCTCCTTCCTTAGATTTCTTCTCCTTCCTTTCAAAGACTTGGTAGGTCATGAGTCCCCCCAAACTTGCCCTTGTCGTGCTTTCTACCTGTATCGTGTAGTCAAACTCTTGCAGACGAACTAGCCATTTAGTAATTCTAGCAGACACATCCATGTGTTGTACAACATAGGGAAATATTTCATCCGTGGTTAGAATCACAAATTGCTTAGGCGGCAAATATGACCTAAACTTTGTAGTTGCAAATCTAAGAGCGAGGACTAAGTGTTCCACATGGGTGAAACCTTTCTCTCTTGCTGTCATCATTCGACTAGAGAAGTAGATTGGACTCATGAAAGATGTCGTCGTATCCTTTTGGAGTAGCACAGCCCCCAATGAGTCATCACCAACACTTGAGGTGACATAGAATTTTTCATCCCACTTAGGTGGTGAGATAGTTGGCAGAGTGGCTAAGACCTCCTTTACCTTGTTGTAGTGATGTTCGCTTTCCTCGTCCCAAGTGAAAGTTGATCTTTGAGTGAGTTGTTGCAGTGGTAGAACAAGTTGTGATAGAAGATGTATGAATCTACTTAAATACCTCACCTTCTGTATAAAAGAGACCAGTTGACGTGCGGTTGTTGGTGAAGGTAGGGCTATGAGTGCGGACACCTTACTTGGGTCGGCGTTGATACCTCTTGCTGAAATTTCATGGCCTAGTAGAATGACTTTACTCTCCCCAATGTGACATTTATCCACATTTAATTGCCCACCTAGGCTCTGCAACCTGGCCAAACCTTCAGTTACCTTTTCTAAATGTGAAATACGGGAGCTATATATACAAAAAATCATTAATGAACACTCTTATGGATGTTCCAAAGAACGGTTGAAAAACATATGTGACATATCTTTGGAATGTGGCAGGTGCATTTGTGAGACCAAATGGAATAACCCTGTATGCAAAACAACCCCATGGCGTGATAAAAGTGGTTTTTAGCTGATCTTCCAAGGCTATGCGTATTTGAAAGTATCCTGAATAACCATCACAGACGGTATAGCATTCAAAACCCGCTACTTCATTCAGAATTTCATCCAAGAAAGGGAGAGGAAAGTGGTCTCTCTTTGTAGCTGCATTTAGTGGTTTGTAGTCAACACAGACCCTCCACTTACCATTCTTTTTAGGCGTCACCACTACGGGTGACACCCATTCTGAGTTTTCTACAGGATAGATGAATCCCGCCTCCAGCAGTTTCCTTACCTCGGCCAAGAGTGCCTTTTCTTGTATGACCCCCAGTCGTCGTAGCTTTTGCACAACTGGTTTTACCCCTTCCTTCAGCTTAATATGATGTTCCACCACTGTAATGCCTGTGATTATTTCATAGTTTTCAATGAACAGGTTAGGAAATCCCATCAACATTTGCAAAAAACTATCTTTCTCCTCAAGTGTTAATTTCGTAGACAACATACCCTTCAACCTACTTCCTCCTAGGCCAGGTGATTTGCTCTCCTCTTCATTCGGTTGCCCTTTTGGTGATGGATCACCAGTTGTGCTTACCCTTTGTGGATCCTTCATAATGATACCCATCACATCAATGGAACTGTCACTTTTGTCGGTGGATGTGGTCTCCTCCTCAGAACTGGAAGATTCTCTAGTGGTTTCATCTGCCGATGTTTCCAGATTCATTTGCTTCTGCTTGCCAATCCTCATGTCGTAGTAGATTGTCTCCCCTTTCTTACCGGTCATGCGTAGAAGGCCAGTACCCCAGTCCTGTTTTGCCTTCATGGCCAACCATGGCCTTCCCAAAATTAGTGGATAGCCCTCCCCCTTAGTAGGCATTACAAAAACATCTACCTCTACCTCAGTGTTGAAAGCTTTGATTTTCACGGCACTTACCACACCCACACACTTTCCTTTTGCGTTGTTTGCCATCTTTGCCTTGCATGGAGAAGGCCTGTCAACCTCGAGCCCTAATCGAAGCATCATAGCTTCGCTCATTACACAGATTTGTGCACCTCGATCAATGTAGGTGTTTCCAACCCTCTTTCCTTTTATGTTTACGTCGACAATTGGAAGGATGTCATCCATGTTGCATCCCGAAATTGCTCCGGCTACCTTTGTTTTGGAGCGTCTTGTACTTACCATTTTAGACCATTGTCGCCTTACTTTAGGTACAAGATGTAGCAGCTCTGGCCATGTAATCTTCGGTCCTTGCTCTGCCACATCCAATGTTAGATCATAGGGCTTTGAACTTTCCCCTAGCTGGAAGTCGGTGATACCCAATTTCCGTCGTGGCCTGGATGGCCTCTTGCTAGTTTCTCCTCTCATGCTTCTCTCATCATCTGATTGTGTAGCTTTCTCCCTCCTAGCTCTTTTCACAGTCATGGCTTCAAGTGGTTTTAAAAAGGTTACCTTCTCCTTACCCTTGTCCCTCTCCTTTGCTCTGGGTGGATCCACTACTACGGCTTTTCCTTTCTCTTCTAGCCTTATGATGTTTACAGGGCGATCAGGTGGTGGGGCTGGTGGAAGAGGTGGGATGGATGCTTGTAGTGGTGTCTGGGGTGGACGTAGAATTTGTGTTGGTGGGGGTGGTGCTCGGGGTGGGGGTGTTCTTTCTCTAGGGGATGACAATTGGTTCCTCCTACCTCCTCTATTATAGTTTTGTCGGGGTTTGGGACAGTAGTACATACCGTGACCGTCTTCTCCGCAGTTGTAGCAATGATACTCCCTGTTTTGTCATCGTGCTCTTCCAGGGTCTTGATCTCTTTCTTGACTCCTCCCTTGTTGTATTAAGTGGACATACAAATTCTGCAGTTGGTCAGTAATATGGGCCAACATATCTTGTTGGTCATCTCTTACCCCAAGAGCCGGTGGTGGTGGTATGGTGGTTGTCGTAGTTGCTGGTCGATGCGATGTTCCTGCTTCTGTTGACTCGGTTTCTTTGGCTTTCATTCGCAGCTTCTTGTTCTTAAGGAGAGCAATCTCAACGGCTAACTCGTACGTAGCCGGGAATCTACCTTTCACCTTCTCCTTGAGAAGCGGCCATAAGCCATGCGTGAACCGATCTTTTTTTAGGAAATCGGGTGCAGCTTCCCCCCTAGCCAGTGACTCAGCCCACCGTTCCCACAAATCCACAAATTTGGACTCATAGGTGGCATATTCTAAAAGACCCTCCTGCTTCAAGTCTCTCAACTTGTCCCACAACTTTTCTGAAGTGGTACCTCCCCCAAAGCGCCTCTTAAAAGTGGTTTTTAAGGGTTCCCAGTCATCCTTGGTTGCTTGTGGAAGTGCATTGTACCATGATCTAGCTTCTAGCTTCATGAGATGCTTAAAGATTCTAACCCGGGATTCATCCGTATCTTTGTTGCTCACTACACATGCTACTTCAAAGTCATCTAGGAAGTCTGTTACCAAATCCTCCCCCTTCTTTCCTTTAAATGTTGGAAATGCTACACTTGCCATGATTACTGAGAGAGAGCTAGAAAGACACACTGCTTAACTTGCAAAAGTTTTTTTCTTCTTTACAAGGAGACGTGTATACCCTCTTATACTAGGACATAGATTAAAACTTCAAACGGTACATTGCCTTGTACCAAAGGTAAGACAAATGGTTGATCTGATGCCAGAACCTCCAAAAACCGCTCCCCACCCGGCATGGTGTCAATGACGTGCTGGTAGTGAGCCTTCAAATCCAGTATTACTTTGATTGAGCGTACACGTGTTGGTATGTGTGATCTGTCTTGAGGTAGGTTGTACTAATTCATGTGAAGCTTAGAGGTGCTTAGTCACTGTCCAAGCTTGTGGGAGAGGGTGGTGTTCTTTCCTGAAACAAACTCAGTAGATCCCTAGTTTCTCTAGTGAGAGTGTGAGCCAATGCTTCCGTTATCTGTGCTGCAGCATCAGGTGCGACTTGAAAACTGACTGTGATAATTACCTCGGTGACTTGAGTTACCCGATTCTCAAAGTAGAATAGTGTTGCTTCTCTATTGTGTAGAGCTCCTTCCATTTTGTTGTTGTGGGTTGGTTGTAGGTTGCGGACATGGTTATGACCTTCTCCTTCTTCTTCTTGGCACTTGGCCTATGTATATCCACTGGGTTTGGCGTGTTGGTTGACTCTCCCACTGCAAATCGATTATCGTTACGCCTGGCACTCGAGCTTCGATGGAGATGCGGAGTTCGTCTAGTTGTGCTTGGAGCTCTTCTTCTTCTGTCGTCCAATTAGCAAATCCTGCTAGCCATTCATCCATTCACAATAGTTTAAGGGTTTCAGTCTTGTAAACTGAAGGGTTTCATGAAAAGATCCTCAGTGGGGGCACCAAATGACGGGAGCAAAGCGAACCCCGAACCCCGATGGCCTCTAAAACACCGGGGACCGAATGGCGCTCCTCGAGCCTATCATGGTAAAGCAAACAGGGGCACCACCTAGCTTCAGCGGCTAGGACGCAAACAACACACCACCATAACAAAGTTTTCATCCAAGAGAGATGGATGCTTGGGAGTAATGATGAAGAGTAAAGGGAATGAGATCAAGTGAGAGAGAGAGAGAGAGAGAGAGAGAGAGAGAGAGAGAGAGAGAGTGAGGGAGGGGGTATAGCGGCTTAGTACTTAGGCACCACAAAAGGATGGCGAATCCGCACACCCTTCACACATACACAAGCTCACTCCAAATACAAGACTGGGTGGCGATTCCGCACACCTCACATGGGCAAAACATTGCAAGAAAACATACTCACAAAACCTCAAGCTTTATTTAGAGAATAAGGCGATGAAATGGGGAGCATAGGGTAGGGGAATGAGAAGAGAGAGAGTGGTAGAGTACATGGCGGATAGGTGGGAGTTGATGGCGAAGACTCGCATGAGGGTTATGGCCATCATCCTTCATTTAGTTGCCCTTCATCTTCCATAGCCAAGGGTGTAGAGGTCATGCTCAAGACAAGCATGGTGATTGCGGTGATGGTGATGGTGTGGGTGTGTGTGTGTGCACTAGGCACACACAGTGCATAGTGTGTTCTTTGGTGATGTTGTGTGTGTCCTTAGTGTGATGGTGACCCCTCTTTATATAGGGGAGGAGGGGGGAGGAATTCTAGAATTTAGAAATGAAGAAATCATTATCTACATAGGCCATGTGACTGTGGGCCCCACTTGTCTGGCTGTGTGTATATGTGCCAGAACAGCAGTCTCATGAGAGAGAGACTAAGAGAGAGAGATGGGTTGATGAAAAAAAGTGAGAGGTGACATGGAGAATAAAGTAATTACAAGAGGGGAGAGAGGGGAGTGTGTTCAGAGGTGAATCTATGTGCAGATGTGTGTGAACACAAGAAAAATCAGGTAACCACCGGGTGGGGATGGGTCTGTGGGCACCTTTTTCAGTGAAACTGAGTGTGTGTGAGTGTGGGGGAGGTTATTTAGCTACAAGACAAGAGACATGGCGCCCTTTAGAGAGAGAGGGGGGTATTTGGGTCATGGGATATGATAGGAGAGAGAAAGGGGGGGTGGGGTATACTATTTTGGAAGATAGGGTAAGTTGCATGTGAGTTAGGGTGCATTATTGGTGAGTTAGAATGCATTATTGGTGAGAGGTGGGGTAGCTTGAGGAGAAAGGACAAGGGGAAGAGAGAGGGGGTTGACCTTTTGAGTGGAGGAGAGGAAAAGGGACACAGGACGGGGCAACAGTGAAGAAAAAGGAGGCAAGGTGGGGATGGGCTGCCCCGTAGGCATGAGGTGGCCTATTTTACCTTTCTCATATATTTACATAATCATACTTTATTTTTTTCTTACTTTTTTTCAATGTCTTTTATCACTCCCTCCCTAAGAGGGGGTTTTCATGGGGTGGGGATGAGAGAAGAGGGGTATGGGAGCTTGGCTTGTGAAAAGCCCCCATCAGTACCTTGAACTAATTCCTTCTCAACCAAGATAATAGATCCATGTCCCACTTACCCTATTGCAATGAATAGGTCCAAAATTTCATGGAGAACTCAAGGACCTCTCTTCTTAAGCAAGAAAAGAGAAACCAATAACTATGATACCAATGTAATGGAAATGGCCTATGAACTTTGAGAATAGAGAAATTAAGAGAATTAGAGTGAGCATTTTCATTAGACTACTTTGAGAACATAGAGGGTGAGCTTAGTCAATGGTAGCAACATAACCATTATACTTAATTAACTTACCATGAACAATACTTTTGCAAGAGAGAGAGAGTTAGAGAATTTCACAATAGTTGAGGAGCGGATTTATGTGGAGCTGGTGGTCCCCCATCCAATAGAATTCTATATTATAAATTCTCGCATCAAGAGAGACTTGGTACAATACAATCTTTGTGTTCCTTGTGATCTAGGTGATGCAATGAAGATGGAAAGCTTCATTCATCATGAGCATAACATAATCTTTTTAAAAGCATTAACCATCCCCAACCTCAGTCTCAAGGCCTCAAACACTGTTGGAATTAGGGTTGCAGAGAAACACACACAGCTTGGAGAAGACGAAGGAGCCTCAAGGCACACAATTGAGAGTATGTTATTTAATGTGCAATGGAAAGATAGATAGCCCTAGAGTGATGGGCATTTATACAATGCACGGAGGATAAAACCTCCTAAAGAGGGAAAAAATGCCCTGGCGGTCCTAGTGTGTTCACACACATCACTACTACATGTATATGGTAACAAATCCCCCTTGGAGTGATGCGGTGAACGAGAGCTGGCACATGAGTAAAGGGAAGTGACATGCCCTAAGAACATGATTAGTCCACAAAGGGGAGTAAGCCCAAAGCTTTCAAGCTTCTCACAAGACAATGCCTTTGTGAAAAGATATGCAATGTTGTCCTGTGTTGGCACATAAGCCAAGCTGATCTCTCCTGCTGAGAGCCTCTCCCTGACATAGTGGTAATGCACCTCAATGTGATTTGTGCGAGCATGAAAAACTGGGTTCCTCGCAACTACCAATGCGCTCTGACTATCAGTGTAGATAGTGTTGGCAGTGTCATGTCCAACACCCAAATGAGCCATAAGGCGTCGAAGCCATACACACTCAACCGTAGCTGTAGACTGCCCTATACACAACCTCACAACTCGAAGTGTCCACACAGTAGGTTGCTCCTTGCTCAACAATGATATACATGAACTACCAAGCATGAAAAAAAACCACTTGTGGACACTCACGTGTCAAAACAACCAGCCCAATCTGAGTCCGAAAAAGAATGTAAGTCTCGCAGCAATGATCCCCCCTTGGGATAAAACAAGCCAAGATGTAAAGTGACACTAAGGTAGTGGAAAATCCTCTTGACAGTCTACCAATGCTTAGACCCTAGGCTATGCATAAATTTGCTAACCTGTGAGACTGCAAACTGAATATTCGGCTTCGTGTTGCATACATAAATGAGGCAGCCAACAATAGTTTGGTAAAGAGTGACATCAGCAAGATCGCCAGCATCATGTAGACTCAACTTCAAACCTGTTTCCATGGGGATGGCAATAGGTTTGCAATCCTCAAGTTCAAACTTACATAGCAATGTCTCTATGTAACTTTTTTCACACAAGGCAATACCACCATCACACTGTTTAAATTGTATGCCCAAGTAATGATGCAACATCCACAAATCTTTCATTTTGAAAGTAGTATTCAAATCAGCCTTAAATACAGCAATATGTGCCTCATTGGGACCAATGATCAACAAATCATCCACATAAAGAACAACAATGAGAAGTACATCACCCTCACGCTTTTCAAACAATGTGCTTTTTGTTGGATTGTTACGAAAGCCTCATTTGACCAAACAAGTGTCAGCTTTCTCATACCAAGCACGAGGAGATTGCTTCGACCCATACAAAGCCTTCTTACATTTGCAATGTTTGTCCTCTTGTCCTTTCTTGACAAGAGAAATCGCACATAGAAAACGCACATAGAAAACGCACAGTAGTCATACGACAAGTGGGAGCAAAATTCTCTTCATAATCTATGCCTTTTTGCTGTGCATAACCCTTTGCAACAAGTCAAGCCTTATGGCGATCGATCTCACCATCCGGCTTGCATTTCAACTTGTAAACCCACTTCATACCAATGGCCTTTTTGCCAGGAGGCAAATCACATAAAGTCCATGTGTCATTTTCTATAAGTGCATCATATTCTGATTGCATGACAACCATCCAATTTTTTGAATTCTGTGCTTCATCAAAAGACAGAGGCTCCTCAACATCATGTAAGCTAGACACAGCCAAAGCATAATAATCTGATGCATAAGATGCATGGTCAGAGCCTGAACGACTACGACTAGACAAAGGTGCATCCAATTTACTTTCACGCAATGTATGCACCACCCATTTTGGCATACCTCTAGTCTGCTCATTTTCAGCCCTTTCCTCATCAAGTACATCATGTACATCTGCATCAGTAGTAGGCTGATCTTTAACATTTTCAAAAACCTCCATAGGCTGTACATTTGCCTCATTGGAGCTTACATTCTAGCTTTGACCATTGAAAAGAGGCAACAAAGTGTCATAATGTCATGTGAGCTTACATTACTGTCTCTAGTACATGACAGCAAGGACTGAACAGAATCTTCCACAAACACTACATCTCGTGAAACCAAAATACACTTTTTTTGCAGATAATACAACCCGTAACCTTTGCTTTCAGCACTATAACCAACAAAAATTACATTTGACAACCTTATCATCCAATTTTCTACGTTGTGTTTGTGGCACCAAAGCATATGCCAAACAACCAAATACATGCATGTGCTCAATAAAAGGCTTTCTATCATGCCATGCTTCATATGGAGTAATAGACTGCAAAGCTTTTGTAGGACACCTGTTAAGTACATAAGTGGCACACATGATGGCGTCAAGCCAAAAAGAATGCGGAAAAACTTGACTTTTGACCATACATCGTGCCATTTTCGTAAGTGACTTGTTTTTCCTCTTAGCAACACCATTTTATTGAGGTGTATAAGACACTGTTTATTGGTGTTTTATCCCACGACTAGCCAAAATTGCATTAAATTCATGAGACATATACTCACCCCCTCAATCGGAACAAAGGGTGCCCATAGTACATTTCGAGACATTTTCAGCCATAGCCAGAAATTGTTTGAAGCACATAAAAACTTCGGACTTCGCTTTAAACGGAAATACCCATGCATGCTTGGAGTAATCATCAATGAAAGTCACAAAGTAAAGGTAATTGCCCAAGGACGGAGTTTGCATGGGCCCACAAACATCACTATATGCACAAGTTGCAACTCGTGTGGCCCTAAGTGAACCATCCTTTGGAAACTTTGAACGCTGCATCTTACCCAAAATACAGCCTTCACAAACATGTTTGACAGGTGCTTAAAGAGGTGGCAAAGAAGAATCCATATAAGATTTTTGCAAACGCAAAAAACTGGCAAAATTCAGATGCCCAAAACGTGCATGCCACAGTTTTGCAACTGAAACAGCCCTTGAATCTACAACTTCAGTTGCAAATTTTTATCCACACTTGTCATATAAAGTGAGCTTATACAGCCCACGGCACAAAAGTTCAGATGCAACAATTTCATCACCAAAACTGAGTTCATGAACTATACATCTGTTATCCACAAATTTGACTACAAGTCTAAGTCTAGCAAGTGCAGATACAAACAAAATATATTTCTTGATCCCGGGTACATAAAGTGCATCAACAAGTGTGAAAGAACTGCCACTTGTAGCAGTAAGTACAATCTTTCCAACCCCCTGAACCGGATAAGAGGCATTGTTGGCACAAGTGGCTGAACTCCCATGAGGGACAGACTCAAGAATGGTAAACAATTCACGATGTGAGGTAATGTGATTTGTAGCACCACTGTTAAAATACCACACATGTGAATCTGTAGCAACTGACATGGATGCATCATGGACAACAGGATTGTAATTGCACTCTCCACTAAAAGCCCATTCTGCATCAACATCAGCATCACAATCTCCTTTCACAGAAGACTCAACAATGGTTGCATTTGTAGTGGAACCATCATTTGCAGTGGAACCACCCTCTTTCTTCTTAGTCTCTTTGGCCTTCAACTTAGGACACTGCTTGATCAAGTGATCATTAGCTTTACAATAATGACAACACATCTTCTTTTTGCCCTTATCACCAGATTTCCAGATGAATTGCTGCTAGCAGAAGCATTAGGAATAGAATTTTTGCCACTCACAACAGAACCATAAGAAGTGGCTGCATTGGTGTTACCACCCTTTCTTTGAGAAGCAATAAAAGCATGTTCAGTTGCACGCTACCTAGTCCTATTTTTTTGGAAAGTGACTCTTGCAACAACAATGTGCATAATGCATCAAACTTGACAACTTCAAGATTTCCTTGGGTCATAAGTCTCCAAGTACTAGCAAAAGTCTGATAAGAATCTGGTAAGCCATCAAGAATAGTCTACACAAGGGAACTGTCTGAAATGACTTCACCTCTGCAAAAATAAGTTGCTCGTTGATATCCTTGACACTAGCAAGGAAAGTGTCCATATCATCTTTCTCATGCGCATAATCTTTGATTCCAGCTCTTTACGTAGCAAAGCAATTTTTTCCTCATTACGGCTTGCATAAAGACCAACCAGAATATCCCAAGCTTGTTTAGCAAATTTTGCTAAACAAATGTGAGGAGTAATGGTGCACTTCATAGACAACGCAATCAATGCATGAGCCTGCGTATCCTTTAATCCCAATGAGCTTGTTCTGTCATAGGCAAAACAACTCTAATAGTAGCAATCCGTGAATCAAGACCTGCAACATCCTCAATATCTCCTACATCCTCAGAACCAGGATATACATCAATGCCCTGCACAATATTCTAGACACCCTTTGACACAAGAACATGTTGCATCATGTAAGCCCACATAGGGTAATTGTCCCCATCCAACCTGTCCTCAACAACAAACATCTTGAACACATCTGTGTTTCTGTTAGCCATGGAAAATGTTTGCACCTGATGTGAAAAGTGCCCAAAATGAGGAGAAACTGAGCAAGACCAGCACATGCTATATAGCACAACCCATAGTAGACCTTATAGAACCTGTTATGCAGAAACCCGTAGGCAATAATGATACTACGGAGAGAGATGTACTTGTAGCAAGGAGAACCTAGAGTTCGTAGAGAGAATGGTCCCCATCCACTTGGGCACTGTTGACTCGAGAGGTGTAAGGCACTCAGCTGGTATTGCCTCTGTGATGACTTGACACATGCTCTGCACCCCTCACAAAAATCTATGTAGACTCAAAAAAACTAGCCACGGTCTCAGAAATGGCTCTTCCAAACTGAGTCTTACAAACAACCAGGTAACTGCCAAGAACAAGCATCGTGCATCACATCACTCATTAAGATTCATGGACATGGATTTTTGTGCACACTCTCAAAAAGCATTTTGTACGAGCATGCATTTAAGTGATCAAGAAAACTTTTATGTATGTACTTTAAGAAATAAAATTCCAAAAAATTACTTTTTTATTTTCCAAAATTACCTCTCTATATATATGTGTATATATACATATATATGTGTGTGTGTGTGTGTGTGTGTGTATGTATACATATATATAATCTCTCTCTCTCTCTCTCTCTCTCTCTCTCTCTCTCTCTCTCTCTCTCTTTTGTATACATATATATATATGCTCTTTGGTAGACTGTCTCCTTTTGGACCCCTATTGAGATGCAACCATTTCTCCTTTTGGTCCCCTGTTGAGATAGGTCTAGAAGCACATATCTATATCCTAACTCTTGTTTCCCTTTTATTTTCCCATATTAAATGATCAATTTAATATGAGAAAATAATTTGGTAAAGTTAGATATTATATTTTATGACATTACCTCTCTTTTGAAATCATAGTCGTCCTCGACTATGAGGTAGAGAAGATAAAGCCTAGTCATTAGTCCATGTTTCATAGCAGGTAAAGGATCTCTTTTCACCCTACGACATCGTTCCAAAATGGATGACTAATCCATTTGTTGCTCAAGAGACTTAGCTGTCGCAAGCATGTCTGCTCTTTAGTCCATATCATACTTCTAAAGTAGAGTGACAAGTTCTACTTGGTGTTTGGGAGACGTTGTCACCACAAACATGATCCTAAGCATGCATACTTTTTAAATTTTGTGCACAATAAAAGAAAGAGAACATTGAGTCTTATAAGACAAAAAAATTGTTCATTTATAATGCATTTTCATTTTTTTACTCTAGTGTAGCATTGTAAGCATTGATAAGGTTCATATTATCCTTAAGCTAGGTTCCTTGCATCCATCTAGCATCTTTAAAAGGGTAATTCTTAAACTTAACAAGAAATCATTGGATAACGTTATCATTTTTTAGTACCTTGTCTTTGTATCAAAGAATCGATTTGGGCTACAACACCTCTTCTTGATCTTCGATCTTTGGCGCCATTATTGGTTCTTTTGATGGCTCTCCTTTGTAAGGCTTAAGTAGGCTCACATGGTTAGCATTGTGAATGAGCCAATGGTTGGGCAACTTAAGCTAATAAGCCATCTCATTGATTGGCTTAAGAATTTTAAAAGAAAGGACCATAGTATCTGTTTGCTAGTTTAGCATAATACTCTTGGTGGCCGATAGGATTCTTGCATGTAATATGCCTTAGATTAACCTTGAGAAACTTTAGCAAGACCCAATTATTTTCCTTAAAGACTAAGTCTCTTCTGTGTTTATTAGTAGCATCCCTTTTTGCCTTTTCTTTGAGATGGATATAGCCTCTTTTAATCTTTAGAAAGATTCTTGTGAGTCTCAGCTATATTCATCAACAACAAAGATCTTCCCATATACTTTAAGTAGTAAGGGACTTTTGGATCTTCCCTCTTTAACCTCAAAAGGTGCTTTCCCCATAGAAGTATGTACAATTTCATTGTACGCATACTCTATAAGAGGTAGATACTTCTCTCATTGAGAACGTTGATCTACTTCCATGACATAGGATTTTAGTAGATTCAAGAATCGCTAGATTAGTTATTTCACTTTGGTCATCCATTTGTGGATGATAGGCCGAAAGAGAATTTTAATCTACTTCCTGAATTCTCAAAGAGATCCTTCTAGAAATTACTGGTCATTCTAGGATCTTTGTCCAACACTATGGATGTTGGCAAGCCATGATACTTGAAAATTTGAGATCTAAAGAGGGTTGCCGTTTGATGTGCCTTAATAGTCTTTTGGACAAGCATAGAGTGTGTTTTCTTGCTAAGACTGTTGACTGAAACAATCCAAGTTGCTTCCCTCAATCAAATTTGAATTTTTGGTATACCACACATTTTGAAACATACTCTTGTATGTTTACTTTTCATGGTAGACCAACAGAAATACATTTCTACTCCTCAAAGAGTAGATTATGGAATCCTTCTTTGCCCCGCATAAGGAGAAGCATGGGATTCATACATGACTTTCTTATTGTATGGGTGAGTAACACATAGCCTATTGCCGTTTGGAAGATAACCATCCTTCAAGGTGAATGGTTCTTTTTTCTTCCCTACTGCAAAGGCTGTAATTATGTACTCAAAGTCTTCGTCAGTAGCATACCCATCTATCATAAAACATAGATCATTGTGAGTTGCTATCAGGTATTTCATTCACGTCTTGACGTGAAGTGCGAAGTGGTAATAACTCATGTTATTAACACTCCATGAGAGTGTTAATAACATCAAATTCACAAGCACCTATTGGAACCGGCCTTTCCTGTTAGCCCGGTGGTATTTTTGGTTGGCTCGATGGGGCCCAATGGGCGAGTTGTCATACCTAGCGGGCTCGGCTATATCCTCCTCTTGCCCCCCATTTCTGGAGGTGGCTATATAAACAATGTCTCATACTTGTCTCCGTTTGTTTTGGCACACTTTTTGGCTTATTTGAGGTCTTGGTTTTCATTCAGCTAGCTTTGATTCCTATGTTTTTTAACAACATGAATTGTTACAACTGACTTTCCCTTGGGTGTCTATCCGCCTAGAAACAGGTTTGGGTAGGGAGAATCCTTGCGGAGGGTATATGTGGTGCAAGTGCTTGGGGCTCATTTCTATGGTTGGAATGGAGAGCTCCTTATCACTACACCTACGTATTGTTTGTTATGTATAGTTACCTCCCTTGGGTGTCTATCCGCTTGGAAACAGGTTTGGGTAGGGAGCATCCTTGCAGAGGGTATAGGTGGTGCAAGTGCTTGGGGCTCATTTCTATGGTTGGAATGGAGCTCTCCTTATCACTACACCTACATATTGTTTGTTACTTATAGTTACCTTCCTTTGGTGTCTATCCGCCTGGAAACAGGTTTGGGTAGGGAGAATCCTTGTGGAGGGGTATAGGTGGTGCAAGTTCTTGGGGCTCATTTCTATGGTTGGAATGGAGCGTTCCTTATCACTACACCTATGTATTGTTTGTTACGTATAGTTACCTCCCTTGGGTGTCTATCCGTCTGGAAACAAGTTTGGGTAGGGAGCATCCTTGTGGAGATATAGGTGGTGCAAGTGCTTGGGGCTCATTTCTATGGTTAGAATGGAGCCTCCTTATCACTACCCCGACGTATTGTTTGTTACATATAGCTACCTCCCTTGGGTGTCAATCCGCTTAGAAATAGGTTTGGGTAGGGAGCATCTTTGCGGAGGATATAGGTGGTTGCAAGTGCTTGGGGCTTGTTTTTGGCTTTATGTTTATATGTATATTATTTTACTTTATTGAACACTTGTTCAATTAAATTATTTTTTTCAAAAACTTATTAGTTTTACAATTGTATGAATGTATAGGTGGCTTGTGAACTTGTCATGGATGCCAATGCTTGCTCTTAGAACATCAATGTAGCTACTTCTAGTCGCCCATCGAGACTGGTGGTGAAGTATCAAACAATGGAGCTTCCAATAAAGGGAACTGCAAGGCCGTCGGTGGTAAGGTGCCAGGGCCTGAGTGGCAGTTTGCCGACAATGTAAGATCATTTATAGATTGTTGTTGCAAATTATGTGGCAAAGAAAAATCAAGAGGTGCACCTCGTATTAGGGAACACTTCCTTGGATCAAGGAATGGAACAACTAATAGATGTAATGGTGTAGGTCATGAGAGTGCCACAAAACGCTTGAGAGAGTTTTTAGCAGGTGTATCCAATGCAAGGCGACCTAGAATACCGACTCAAATCCATCATACTTCAAAGCACCAAGGAAATGTTGCCTCAACACAAGGAAGACAAAATAGTGGTGCACCCTCCATGCCGACCAACACACACACACACACACACACACACACACACACACACACACACACAAAGAGCTAGCACTCAAGTTGGATCGCCCGAGTTTAGGGTTGAAATGCATAGAACGAGGCAAGTGTCTAAAGCAAAGCTTTTGATTAATTTCTCTTGAAGAGGCACAATCTGCTCTTGCACGAGCTATCTATTTTACAGGCGATTCTATGTTGATGGTCACACGAGAGTCATGGAAGCATGCATGGAAGAAGATTGGTGAGTATGGGGCTGGATTTTCCCCTCCATCATATCATCAAATATGGGCAACCTTCTTGGATAAATTCTTTGGCAACACCCAAAAAGAATTTGATAGATTGATCTTGAAATCAGCTGATCAAACAGGATGCACTATAGTCAGTGATGGATGGTCAAATGTCCAACGCAGGCCATTGATCAATGTTATGATATTCAGTCCTCGAGGGGAGTGCTTCTTTAAATCAATTGATAGCTCAGGTGAGATAAAGTCAGGGAGCTATATAGCCAATATAATCACAGAAACAATTCATAAAGTTGGTGTCCAAAATGTAGTACATGTGATAATGAACAATGCCAAAAATTGTAGAGCAGTGGGTCGTCTCTTGGAGGAGCGCTTTCCTAGCTTGTACACATTTGGTTGCAATGCACATAACTTGAATCTTGTGTTGCAGGATTGGTATAAGAAAGAGGACACTGATTGGTTCAAAATCATTATAGATAATGCAAGAAAGGCGGTGAAGTTTATTTTGAAGAGACAACGTGTGCTAGACATGTATCGGCAACGTATGTCCACAATATTGAAGCTTCCATGTGAAACTAGATTTTGCACTAACTTCTACACTGTGGAGAGTCTTTTGCAAAATAAAAAAGATGTTTTGGAGAATTTTTTTGTGCAGGATTCTATGAGTGGGAATCAGAGCAACCAATTTAAGTAAAAACAAAGGTTCAATCTATGAAAGTGCTTATTGACGATAGACTCTTTTGGTCTGATGTTGGGGACACATACTTGGTGATGAGGCCTGTGATGATATCTTTGCGTCAGTTTGATCTTAAGTTACCCAATATAGGAAAGGTGTACATGGGTTGGTATAATGTTCAAGACAGCTTGAACTCTCCTTCAAAGCCAAAAAATTGTTTGATCAAGCCCTGGAGAACATCTTTTAATAAGGCTAAAAGAGATATCTTAAATAAGTATGTACATGCTCGATGGGTTAGTGCACATAACCCACTACATAGTGTTGCTTTTTTTCTTGATCCAGAGTATTGGAACATGGATTGTGATGATTTAGATGAGGAGGTGATTGAAGATTTTTATGATGTGGTAAGTAATTTCTATAGCAATCCAAATGATTAAGCCCAAGCAGTTACTGACCTATGACAAAGTACAGGGTAAAGGATGGCCTTTTCAATTTGGAGTTTGTGTAAAACCTTGCATCGAAACAACCATCATGGACATGGTGGCTCATGAATGGTGCTTCGGTGCCTACATTGCATTGATTGGCCATTAAAGTTCTTGCACAATGTGCTGCCAATTCAAGTTCCAAGAGAAACTGGAGTACGTACAGCTATGTACACTCGACTATTTGTAATCGTCTTCTCAGTGACCGGGACGAGAAATTTGTTTACATATACTGCAATCAAAGGCTACTTAGCAATATTCAATCTGAAAGGTATGAAGAAGATAGACCACAGTGGACTGTGGATATGAATGAAGATGACCAAGAGCAAGGGGAAGAGGTGACAGTTGAAGAACTAGAGCTCTGTGAGCTTGGTGGATGTTCTTTGCTTGAATTGAATGCAAACCTTGAGGTGGATGATTTACCTCGTACTCGGCAGTTGAAGAACTGGAGTTCTGTGAGCTTGGTGGATGTTCTTTGCTTGAATTGAATGCAAACCTTGAGGTGGATGATTTACCTTGTTCTTGGCAATGAAGGGCATTGCGGAGCAACCATGTAAACACAGATATTATTGTAGGTTAACAATTTATTGAGGTGCAGAACAATTGAATGTAATGCCAACCCTTTTTTTAATGACTTGTGGCCCGTGGACCAAGTGACATACCACAACTTTTATTTTATTGCCATTTAAGACGGTAGTTTGAGCATTGTCACTGTCAAAATTAAAAAGTATCATAAATTTGGTTTGCAATTCCAATGGAAAAATTTACACGCTTTGAATTTATAACATTACTTTATGCACCAAGGAAGACTATGAAACCTTCATGGATCAGTTTACCAACATTCAAAAAGTCATAGTAAGTTTTACAAGGCTCCAATGTTCAATGCAAGGGAGTTATATACAAGGGTCATAAGAGTCACTCCAATCCACTTCAAGCTAAGATGTTTACAATTTACAATGATAAATTCAAACTATCCAAAATAGAGTCTCTCTCCCTTGTAGTTGCTTCCAATAAGCGTTGATAGTCTTTCTCCATTTTGATTATGAAATACATAAGCTCGTCAATCGGAGCCTTGCAAGTGTGATATTATTTTTTATTTACCATGTTTTGCATGAGACATGGCAAATGATACATGTGGCCACAAGCTATTCTGTAGTGTCCACCCCAACTATGGAAAAAGTGTCCACAAAACAAGGGCCAACTGCATCCTCAATGTGACCTGGAGGTGGAAACAATGTGATAGGATGCTTGATCATTGTCATGATCGATCGCTGTTGAAACACGGTCCTCCATTTCACGGAGTTCACGCCTAAGCAGTTTGATATCTCCCTGTAACTCTTGTTATTGCTTGAGTCCCGTTCCCATGTCGTCTGTGTGGAGGTACAAAGTTGTGCTTGCAATTCCTCCACAGCGTCATGTGTTTGCATAGCGGACCCATCCAATGCATATATAAGCTCCTCTCGTGATATTGTGATTGTCTCACTTCGGATATCCACTACACTCTTATTGGGGGCTCTGCTGTTGAAGTCCACTGGCTCATTCCGAACAAATTGGACGTATAGCATCTTGGCAAACCACAAGGGACAGTCTGTGTGGTTCAATGTACTCCTTGTGTAGGCAAGGTATATAGCTTTGGCATGCGTGCATATAGCTAGCACAACACACTTATCCAGCTTCCATCTTCCCTTGCAGATATAGAAGTCAGACACATTTGGCCATGCTTCCTTCACCATCTCTGTGGTGGCATCTCTGTTGATGTCTTTCCACTGTTTTCCATTCACCGACGTCCACTCACTGGTCCTTGCAACAACTCTTGCTTGGTCGTTTGGCCCAGTTGCAACAGCAAGTGCCCGCTGTCGGGGGATAATTGTGTGAATGTTGAGCCGGGAAGGCATCGGGCCCCTGGCTGTGAGAGGTGTCGGAAAAGAGGTGCAACAGGCACAATTAACGGCAACAGTGCTCAAAACAAATGGTTCTCTTAATTCCAGTTAAACAACCATAATCATCATTAATCAATCATTAATGGAGTCTTAATGCTCCTTACAAGATGAAACCTAGCTTCATCCAGGTGCTAATCAAGAAAAGTGATAATGACTTGCTTAACTCTGCCTTCTGCTTCTTCCCGTTATGGCTTAGGAACTTCCTCTTCTAATGGCCATCTGATTTGTCTTCCAGAATTGAATGGGTTTAGGCTCGGCTAATATAGAGATTAGGCTTCAATTAAGAAGCTTATCGTGATACGCTTAAGCTTGGTTTGATTCGAATGCTTAGAATAGGATTAGGATGGCTAATGGAGGTTAAACTTGAGAAATTGAATGGCTAATCAATGCTTGAAAGCTTTGGCTTGGCTTAAAGGGATTAGTCTTAGAATCAGAAGCTCGAGATTAGGCTAAGCTCAATGAGATTAAGATTACCTTTTCTTAGGCTTGGCTCGGTTCAAGAGATTAGGCATCGGCTCAGCTGCGTGGATCCTGCAGGCTTCGATTTCTTACTTGCTTTAATCCTTAACAAGCTTCTTCTCAAACTTCGACCTTCATCTTCATTGCTTGCATGCCTTGCCGAGAACTAACTCGAGAGATTAGAAATCAAGCTTGATATAGAGAGCTTAAGAATGGCTTTTTTAGTGAGGCTTAGGAGATTTGGGTTTTGGGTTATGTTGATTCCGGAGAGAGAGAGAGATTAATTATGAGGTTAAGCTTATGATAATGGGAGCTTAGGAGCTTTGCCTGGAAAAGCTTCTTCAAGAATGATGGTGAGAGCTTAGGAGCTTGGCCTCGAAAAGCTTCCTCCCCAAAAAAGATGAACTCACGTCCTTCTTTTCTTCCTATCCCCTCGTTTTTATAGCTTGCATGCCTTTCCACTTGCTAAAAAAGGCTAACACCCATTAGCGACGTTGCTAATGGGTCCTTCCTCTTGGTGATGTGGCAGGGCCAAGATTGAGCAGCGTCTTTTGTGGCGGGACGGTTCCGAAACTGAACGCCTGGCCGAACTGAGCATTTTTCGCTTCTTCCACCTGCTCGTACGAGCTCTCTGTCATGTGCTAGGAGCTCAAACAGCGCTGCGCGTTTCCCTGCTCGCTGCCGCCATGCCATCTCTACCTTTGTTTTCCTTTTTCTTCCACACTAAAAGACCTCTTTTTCCCTTATTGGGCGGGCGCCCTTTGGTTAAGTTGGGCGGCCGGTTGACTTGGGCGGGCTAGCCCATTTAGGGTGTGGACGGCCTTCAAAGGGCACACCATATGGCATGCATAGCTTCATGTTGACCAAAGCACTGCCAAGCTTGTCTGCTCTAGTTCCCCTCAAGGACACCCCATTTGTTATACATAAAGGCACTTAATTTGGCATGCGGCATCGATCAATCTTTGATCCGCAAAAATAAGGCATCATATTTGGTTTACATATCGGTCAAGCAATACCTTGCAAAATCTCTTATGTACAACCCTTTTTGGCATACACATCGGCCTTGCAGTGTCGGCTAAGGCTAAGCTTGGGACTTCAGGTCCGGAACATATGTCGGCCAAAGCAAAGCCTGGCACCTCTTTTTTATCTTCCAGCAAGTTGTAGCCGTGTTGGCATTTCTCCACAATCATTGCATTCCAAAACCTGGGTAAAACTCAAAATAGCACTCTGATCGAGCCGACCAGGCAGACTGGTACGGAACCGGCCCCCGGTGCATCTTCAACAGTCAATAACTTGACAACCGTAAATCCAATTGCCGATCTGAAAAAACCGACTCGCTCCAGAAAGTAAGCACTTCAGCCTGATGCATTCATTCCAGTTTTGTCCCCTCAGCAGCAGGAGCCCAATCCGGTACGGACCTGCTACTTACTCAACTTAAAATTGTCATAACTTCTTATCCGTAGCTCTGATTGAGGAGCCGTAAAGACAAGCATGTAGAGCTTTTTGAGTACTTCAACTTGGATTAATAAAATCCAGCTATGATCACTTCAAGAATACTCATTTTTTAGCATTACCAAGACATCTTCTGACCCTAAGAGCCGCATCTGGCATACTTTCAACTTAAAATTGGCTTGTTAGCAAGCACTTAGAACCGTTGATTAATCATGTAGGATTCAAATACTCTTGATTGGCATTCCTTTGTTCATTTTCTTGTCATGGGAGCAAAGTGGCATGACATTCAACCCCTCTGAACCTGCACAGCCTGCGGTCTGTGCCAACCGGTCTTCAAGCTTCATCTTCTATAAATACCTTAAGCTACTTGTCATCAAACTCACGTAGTTGATAAGGGTATGTAAAACAAAAAGAAAGTGTAAATCATAACATCAATAGTCTAGCTCAATTATCTGGTAGTTGTCCCATCACAAATCTTTGAACCGTAGTGGTCGTATCTCCAAAGCATGCAATTATGAAAATCTGTTTAGTGAACCCCACCGGACTCAAGTGCTCCAGTTACTTATGCAGACGGCTTGACCATCATCTCTCTTTAGGGAACCCTATCAAGCTCAAGTATGCCTTACTCTGTCTGCACACAGAATGGTCGTCAAGTCCTTTACTTCAAGTTCTGGTTACAGAACCATCTCAAAAGATGTGAAGATACTATAACAATTGTCCAAGATGCCAATTGGAAGCTAGCCATGTAAGCTTATTGATCATATAACCAAAAACATGTATGTCTTAACACTAGGTTGGTAATGGGACACTTTTATGTCCTGTTAAGTGACCATTTTCCTTGAATTATGTCAAGAGTTTCAAAATGGATTTTGAGGTGCTATCTGTCTAGAAAGTTGTCTCATGAGCTGAAAAAAACTCGACATTTTTTTGGAATATCAATTCCATCTTTAACCATGTCCTTGCACAACATTTCACAACCTAAACTGTGTGAAAAAACGGGTCCTGTTTTTGTCTTTTTTCAACTTTTTGCAACTATACCACTCTAGAATTCATGTTTGTGAGGTCTATAATGCTAGAGAGCTATCTTTAGTATTCCTCAACATGTCCTGGCGCTTCTAGGGAGAAATAAATGTTAAATTGTAAGTTATGACCAAATTACAAAAATTGTCAAATCCTGTTTTTTAGCCAATTTTAGCTCTTCTATGATTTTTTTGGTGGCTTTCATGATATCGAAATGCAATTTTGATTTTCTATGTCGTATATTGTAACATAAAGCTAATATTCCTTGAGTTTTGGGGCACCTAATACCCTATTTTGCATAATAGACAACGATGGTTGATTTTTTCAATTTTTGAAGGAAACGAAACATTCTAGTATATCAAGTATATCTTTTTCATTATTGTTAGTTTCTTGTGACAACTACATGAATTTTGTAGGTAGTAACCATATCTAGTCATAAGGATCAAATGTGGCTAGATATTGAATAGTTTCTATGGGATTCTACAACTCATAATGTTGAACCTAGTTTTTTCATGTTTGCTGTATTTAGCACTTCATCTTTGTCCCCAAGATTCCCTTGGTAAGAGATGTATTATTCTTTTGACATGCTCCATGTCTCCTTATGAACCTAAAGGACAATAGGGAACTAAGAAAACATGCATATATTATTTGTATTGAGCGTGGCTATAGAAACTTTGATGATAGGTTTGCAGAATGGTACAAATTCAACTTTTTTGTACCTATTTCTTTTGGAAAAACAAAAAATAGTGAGTGAGAAGCAATCATATGGTCAGATCACCAACCCATTGAAGTTAACTAGGGAATTTATCTCAAGTCCTACAAAAATCCCTAATCTTTATTTTATGCAACAAAACGTAAGAAATGACTGTTTTGATGAAAATGTACTGGTCCATCAACTTTGGAGGTTTGGTGTGGCCAAAAGATGATAAATTTTACAAGTTTCTTATTTTTTCCATGTGTAGTAGGCCTTGAACTATAACCTCATGAAAGGATTTTTCAAAATGAGTGGATCTACTATGGTTTTGGAGGTTTTTTTCAAAACCCTGAAAGGACACTTTTATGTCCTGTTAGGTTACCAACCTAGTGTTAACATACATCCAAAAAACAAATCTACTGATAAGTAACCTGCTACAAGAAAATGAATGATATCTCTGAATCTGCAAGTTGCTCTTCAATGGCTCCCAGGATCAAATGGAATAATAAGTAATTGCCCCAATAGTGGAGCAGCATAATATCCACATAAGCACACACAATCAATCAAATTCAAGAATTTCTGCTCCAAATATGCTATTCCAGGATCTAGCGGAAAGAAACCACTATCTAGACCCAAAAATACCCATCCATAATGAACCTGTTTTTGAAGATCTGTCGAATCTCCTAGATCAAATACCATTAAGATCACATAGCATTGATGGCTTTCTCAATATACTAGAGCTTCTCCTGAAGCATAGTGCAACAGCTACATCTCATAAACTTTTGGTAACTTAAGGTCGTTACTAGCAAGAATCAAAGAACTCTGACTCCCTTTTACTGGTAGCCAGGACATCACTGACATAAGGATTAGGAATAATATCCAAATCCAGCCACATTTGGCACATTGCCCAAAGAAATGAAAAATCCTAAGCACTTTATGCATTATCAGGGATGATTTAGCATCATCACCCCCTCTAGCTTCACAGTCATTACGAAAAATCTTAGGACTTTCTGGACTTGTATCATCAGAGAGATTTTTACCTTGGAAATCTCTTGAGGTTGATAATGAATAATAGCTTTGTCCTGAAAATCTTCATCCATAACATCCTTGGAAAAATCAACCTTGGAAGTCTCATCATTCATCAAAGCTATAGGAGTTGGCTCCTCTTGCAGCCCATATATAAGCATAGATGTACAATCCGTGCTATTATACTGTTCATAATTAGCATGATGTAGGCAATCTTCAATATCGTCCTCTACTTCCTCATCTGCATCCATGCTTCTTAGCAAACCATTATTACTTTGAAAAGGTTCATCAGGCACCCCTCCTAAAGGGGTACATGCATCACAAAGCTCTCCCAAACTGCTATAACCTTCTCCTTCAGATTGTGCCAAAATCCCATCAATTATGGAATCTGATTCTGTGATAATTGAATCAACAAACATATTGCCAGAAGCAATCATAAGCTCATTGGCATTATCAGGTACATCCTGTGTTAGGTTCACAGTCTCGCCCACTTCATCAGCTATTGCATGTATAATAGATTTGTTTCTGCAATCATCTATAATAAATCTGCTACCCTGCTCAGCTATAGTGCCGATAGAATCATTAGAAGCCTGTAGTGGCTCATCTTCTTGATGGACTTGTTGAGAGCATCCCATGCCAAGATCAGTAGCTTGAAAAAATTTTGTTGTACAGTCTAGCTCTTCACTAGAACCATTATTCAAAGTAACTTCCATGTGAGAAATATTCGAAAAAAAATCATACATTTGTGTTTCAGCAGTAAAATCATCATGTACCTTTGCTTGGTTGCTAAAAATATGGTCCTTTGAAGTATAATCTGCTTCTTCCAAAGCTGTATTTGCCTTGGCTTGACTTCTTGCAGAAATATGGTCCCAAAATTGATATAATTAAGGAGCTGCATATGATCACCTTCTTCTTTATAGAAAATAATCTGGCCTCGTTCATTAATCTCCTTCATTGTTAACTCGATGATTCTTGAGCTTCCATGAACAAAACCATCTGCAAAATAGTCCCACTGTGTGGGGTATGTTTCTACCAGTTCTTGAACCTTGTCTTTAAACTCGGAGGTTACAACTTCTTCAAAGGTCGCAATCATCGGATCTTCTGAAATTCCTCGGCTCTTCATCTCCGCTTGATAGCATGCAAGGAGTCCATCTGGATCATGACCTTGAAAAATCCCATACTGCTCATGTACGACATCAAGTGCCATCTCCACTGCAGCATCAATCTGCTCTTTCATCTTCATAACTTTTATTTCGTGCAAACATCTCTGAACTAAGCCCAAAATTTTTGGCAGATCTGTTGTTGCTAGATTTTTATCAAATCTATTCAGGTTGTAATCTTCAATAAACTGCTTCAATTTTGCTCGAATCTCCATCTTGACCTCCCACCCCGGCTCGTTCCGCGTCGGGTTCACCAAGAATGTCGGGGGATAATTATGCGAATGGTGAGCCGAGAAGGCACCGGGCCCCTGGTTGTAAGAGGTGCGGAAAAAGAGGTGCAGCAGGCACAATTAACGGCAACAGTGCTCAAAACAAACGGTTCTCTTAATTCCAATTACTCAATCGTAATCATCATTAATCAATCATTAATGGAGTGTTTGGCGAACGAAGCAACAAGCGGCCGTTTCCAGAGAAGGATCATATTTTTCTAAGAAACCATTGTAAAATTCTTTTGTAAGGAAGCATCTCTAAGCCGAGAATTTTTCAAAGGATTTATGATTATTCTTATGGGAGCAATTGTATATTAGAGAGCCAGTTAGAAGTTTAGGAGCTTATGGCCAGACAAGCCCTTTGTAAAGACCTAATCTATAAAGGTCATTTTTTGTAAGTTTGAACATGAGTTTTTGGATGGAAAACTGAGAAGACAGCATACGTTTAAGAGCTCCTTCTTATTCCAACTTGTAATCTTCGCCATTGTGGCTATGGTAATCCAAATTCAGATTTGTTTATTGCATTGTGTTCCTCTCACCTTGCTCTTTCATTCAAGTGTAATCATTCAAGATTCGGTGTAGGTTTTCAACTACGAGTTTGAGGCCTTAAATCATTGTTTTGAGTGTTTATATGCGTGTTTTATGTTGTTTTGATCCTAGGAGGGGCTTTAGGGACCCTAAAACGACCCATTAGGATCACCTGTTCGCTGTTTTTGCTGACTTTGGGACGAACGATCGCGATCTTTGTACCTCTTTAGAATGTTGTGGTAGGTTATGTTCCTGATAATCCCCTATAGCTTCCCTTCAAGTTTCGTGCGATTCCGATATGATTTGCATGATAAACGGGCGTGATTACTGTAGAGCTGTGTAGAAGGACATAGGCAAATTACTTGGCGGTAATGCGTTTGATTTTCTTGTAGAGTTAGTAGTTGTATCTCTTTGAGTTCACTTCATTAGGATTGACACCCTAGTGAGTTTCCATGCCTCATCTGAGTCGCTTCCCTTCTATTGATAAACATGTTGATGCTTGAGAGCTATGCTATGGACGTCCGTCACGGCGACCTGCAAAAATTGGCGCCGTTGCCGGGGAATGCACCTTAGGTGATGAGTGACCGAGTGCGCAGTTAGATTCCTTAAAAAAAAGATCAATCCACAAATCCATTTTACACCTCAGTTAGGTTGCTAGACAAGGGTTTAGAGCTCAGTGGAGTCTAGAGCCAGTGGACCGGCTAAATCCTCTCTTAGGAGATTTAGGGAGTTGTGAGTGAGAGTGTTAAAGCATTTTTGCTCTTCAATTTCTCTAATTCGATTGAGTACTGAAATCTCACCCGAAAACCGTCGTGTTTGTTTTGTTTGATTCATTTCCTTATGTTTTTTCAGCTCTGTACTTAGGAGTAGGATAAGCGAATCACATTCCAATCAGATTTGGGGCAAAAGTTAGAGTCGAGAAACCAGCAAACCATAACTTTGGCCAAAAAAGCCATAAGACTCTGAAATTCTGAAAATCTGACCAAACAGGGTTGATATTGATTCAAATCACAAAGTGGTAGCACAAACACTAGGAAACACTTGTCAGAGGGAGCAAACAAAATTTCATCAGATTTGGCCCACGTACTACGATCGCGATCGGTGTACCTCAGTGTCAGATTTATACAAGATTTGACATGTGCCTTCCCGATAAGATTCTAAACAAGTTTGTCTAAAGCAACCATACCCAAAAACATCAAAAATCAAGGAAATCAGGCCACTTGGGTAAAATTAGCCTGACAGACCCAAAAACTGTAAAATCTTGACTTTTGGTGATCCAAATGCAAAAAGACTTTGGGGATAGCTTTAAAACATCAGTGTCTACAAGCATGCCAAATTTGGTCTAATTTGGGCTCAGAACTACGATCGCGATCGGTGTACCTAAGTGCCAGATTTTGACCAGATTTCATATGTGGGATCCTCAGGTGTATACAAACATAAAAGTCTAAAGGACCTAGAGCTAGAAACCTCAAAATACCTGTCAAACCATCTGAATACAGATCCGAGTCAAAAACTGCTAAACTGGCTTTGAAATTGACTTTCAGTAGACCAAAACACATCAAAATTGGGAAGGAACCATACAGAGGGATAGCCTGTACACATGACAACCCTAGATAGCTTCCAAATCCCTAATCAAGCACTAAAATCAGATCAAACTAATAGATTCTGGGAAACAGGCACCTCCCACCAAGAACTGGTAAAAACTGGACTTTTTTGAGTCCAAATACAAAAGTGTCTGGCAGGTAGTCTTAAAATAGCCTAGTGAACAAGCTGGTGAAGTTTCATCTAATTTGGGCCTAGAACTACGATCGCGATCGGTGTACCTCTGGCCCAGATCTAACTCATTTTTGACCTGTTCATAGACCTAGACTATTTAAGATATCAGGAGTTGTCAAAACTCAAATTGGACATACTGTCAATAATCTGTAAGCAAAATTGTGTAGAGATCATTGTGAAAGTGTTGAATCTGCTGACAGTTGGAATGATACACTGATCTCATAGCCATCCAATGTATTCATTTGCAGAGACCGATCAAGTAACAATCCATGCAGTCACAAGAATTGGAAGATCATTCCATCTCCAGGTAAGAGGTTTGGATTCAGTTAGTAAATCCCACTTTCTTCTTGTTTTTGAGATCGGGAAAACAAATCAACACCAGACACCTAAATTTAGCGGATCAAACAAGTGTTGTATCAACGGAGGAGAGTGTAAACCAAGGGATAGTACGACCGTTAGAGCCGATCCTTGAAGAAGGCATCTCCGATACTTCTTCAAAGAGATCTTTCGAGTATTTCACAAAACACTTGGGACAATCAAAACTAACGGAAGAGAGAACATGGCAGAAAGACCATCAGACCCCGGCCACATTAAAGCTATTGTTCATCAAGTATCAATATGACAATAAGCAAGGTGCTAAGATATACAAAGATAGTATGGACCGCTACTGTGTGAAAATAGAAGATAGACCAAGTGAGTTCAGGGACTTAGTGCCTGTGAGCTATAGCGGAGATAGGTACCTAGATGACGAGGGTATCATGTACTTGGTAGTCTGGAATCCTAACATTGTAGACAAGTGGAGATTGATGGGCACAAAAGCCAAAATAGACGAAGAACATGAGGAAAAGGCACCAACAATGAGCTTACCTAATGCGAGATTAAGGCGAGAAAACGAAACGTTGAGAGTCAACACGGATAATGTCTACTTGGGGTTCTACAAGTATAATAATGGAGAGCAAGATCTCTATTATAGATGCGAGGAACCCTACGTCGGAGAGATGACTAAGTGGAAAAGACTTTATGTCTTCACCTACACTGAGGGAGCGGAAACGAAAATTGCCGCATACGACAAGTATGGAAGACGATATGCAGCAATCGATAAAAAAGAGTTGGAAGGATATATGTACTTTGGGGGACCACTTCACCAGTATTATGTCACTCCGAGCCCACTAAGACCAGCACCTACAACTGTCATGCCAGAACCGGTGACCACAGGTGGAGGGAGGACTCATGTAGTTGATTCTTTCAATCAACCTCATTATTCGATGCCAAGTCCCATGGGAACGTTACATTCCAGAGAATCAATGGCTACGAATCGAGGTAGTGCGGTTCCTATCTCTACACATACGACAGTAGGTCCGACATTTGCAGCCACCCCATCACATTTGCCTCCTAGTAGTAGATTTGGGGCAGGGGAGCCAACGAGAGCAACCTACGACCTCCATGATGCCCGAGAATGATTAAGTCGAGACACGGGAGCAATGAGATTGACCGCAGACCATAGACGGATCAGGCCATCCCAAGTAGCGAAGTGCATGCCAAAGAAGTATAGCGGATCGAGGGATCCATATGCCCATGTATTGCTCTTCAAGCAAGTCTTAAGAGCAGAACATATCATTGATTTCCATACTCAATACGAGGGATTCGGGCTGACCTTGGAAGGGACGGCCTTAACATGGTTTCAACCTTTAAACCCTGAAACTTGTCCAAATATTGAACATGTATTGCGCGAGTTCGCGGAAGAATTCTCAAAACGGGGTATAAAGCATAATACTGTATCGCAGATATATGCTTTTAAACAAAGGGAGAATGAAAAAGTGAAGGAAGCAAGCTTGAGATTCAAGCAATACATCGAGAGGTGCCCGAGGAGGGAATTACCGCAGGACAAGAGATTGTATGTGCTCTTCATTGAAGGACTTAGGAATGAAACCTTGAAAAAGGACCTTCACTTGAAGGTCTGTAGCACATTTCAACAAGCTACAAGGGAAGCGTTATATCTTGTCAATAACTGCAAAGCATATGGGGAAGTGTCAGAGGATACTGATTCAGTAACCAGTGGCTCTTCATTGATTAAAAGTGAACCCTCTACCAAGAAAGATGCTCAGGCGTCCTTGATGTCGACAGCTGATCAATTGATAGAGGAGGTAACGAAGATAATGCAGCAACATATGAGATCGAATCCGGTGATGAGACAGTCTCAGACGAGGAAGTGTGACATATGTGGGGGGGATCATCCGACGCCGTGGTGCACACAACAGTCGAAAGCACCAGTTGCGAATGGACGAGTACTGAAATGGTGCGCCATAGAACAAAAATGGACAAATCATAGCACGGAAGAGTGTTTTTATAACAAAAACTATGTGAGGGAAAGACCATATGGACCTATAGCAGGACCATCCCAACCACCTCCTCCAAGATATCAAGTTGGACCAAATATGAATCTGGTAGCAGGAACAGACAGACCTCAACTTGTGTTGGGTCAACAACCTCCATTACCACAGGAAAATAGAGCCATGATTAGGTATGCTTAACCTTGTGAAGCATCACCAGGAACAAATAGTACACTTCAAGTTTCTTATTATGAGGAACCGAATGAGCTGTACGCAACAGAACTTGAATCACAAATGTAAGAAGATGAGGCCTATCAACCGTGGGGAAATAGTGAGGGTATGTCACCACCAACGTATGTAGCACAACCTTCGAGAGATCAATGTTTGGTAGACGAAAGAACGTTAATGCTCATTGCGAACCAGAATTACAAACCAAGAGGATATTCTAATAGAGCAAGACAACCTTTGGGACCACCTCCTCAAAATCAATCACCAATTAGACAGTGCTATAGCTGTGGAAGTACGGATCATTGGGAGCGTAACTACCCTTTCAAAGGAGAAAGAGTGAAAATTTTTGGGTTTTGTGACGGATGCGGTGTGAATCACATATTGCCAGATTGCCCAAAGAATCCGGACAACAAGGGAAAAGCAACTATGAATATTGTGGGGGTGATACCAAGTGCAAGCAGCGGATCAGAAACCGATCCCATGATCCAAATCAATGCCATAACCAAAGCCTAAGCCAAGGACTTAGGGAAAAACGAGCCCTTGGAGGAAAAGGTCGAGTTTCCGATACCCACAGAAAATGAGAGTTTATCCGTGAGAACCCAGCGAAAATCCTGGAAGGCGAAACAAGACAGGATGAAAACAAGAAGGTTGAAAACCCAAATTGCCATGCAAAACGAATTGAATGAAACAAAGGAGTAACTGAAACAAGAGAGAGAGAGAGAGTAAAACTGCTGAGGTTAACAATAAGCCAAGGAAAGCGTCCTCAGGGGGATCAGTCTTGGTTGAGAAAGTGCTAGAGTCGTTAGATGCTCTATTACAAGCGTACGAAGCAAGGCTAAAAACAAACCAAACCTTAGAGCAGAGATGGTTAACTTATCCTCAACCAGAAGTGAAAACGAAGCGTTTGGAAATGTGTAAACACCTCATTGAAACAGCCCAGGCGTTGATGGAACCTAAGGTGGTTAGAACCCCAAAACAAGAAGTGTTGATTCACAAAGAGCGAGAAAAACTAAAAATTGATGAACCAAAACAAGTTAACGGACCCAGGCCTGAAACGATATTGTCACTGGATCACCGAATGGTGCCCAACACGACTGATGACGCTAAGTCAATGACGATAATGCCAATTCCAAAAGTTGAAGAACAATGGCCGCAACACTTATGGGAAACCATTAGAAACAGAAAGAACGAAAGCGCGACGTTACAGTCTGCTCCAATTCCTAAGATTAACCTGGATAACGGATTTTATCCAGCCGATATAAAATCGCTGTATGGGGATTCGGGAACAGAGGTTTCGGTGGAAAGCAAAGCCCAATTCTTGAAAACCCTGCCTTCATTTATAGGTGAACACGAGGCACAATCGGAGATAAGGTTAGTTCCATCCCGATGAGAACTATTCCACATATGGTTGACTCAAAAAGTTTTCAAGAGATGCTGTCGACACCTATAACATGCACAATCACGCTGTCCGAAGTCTTGAGAGTCAGACCACACTTATGGGAAGACATGGGGAAACATTTGGAGCACAAAGGAGTAAAGATTCCTCTTCAGACAAACCCTACGGGAGAAGAAAACAAACGGGAAGGTCAACCCAAAGCCCAACCAGTGCCCATAAACAAGGTCGGAGATTATTGTGAAGGCGAGGAGGGTAATACAACCTTACCTATTGAATATCAGGATATAAAGACGATAGCTATCCTAGATAGTGGAGTGGGAGTGGCAATTGCTACAAAGAAAATCTGGGAGAAATGGGGCCGTCCAGCTCTCAGAAAAACGAAAATGAAACTGCAACTTGCAGATGGGTATGTAGAGAGACCATTGGGAATCTTGGACCAAATAGTTGTAACTTCGTGTGGAATTAACTATGAGCACACCTTTGCTGTGGTGGATTTTGAGAAAACGAACAACTTCAACATTATTTTGGGACAACCTTTTATGCGTCAACTCAAAATGATACAAGATTGGGGGTACGATCAAATCTACCTAAGGCACGAAGAACTAATAACGAAAATCAACATGAAGGATCACAGCTATAGAGACGTTGCAAAAACACCAGTGCAAGAATTTAATTCAACCACTGTAAATGAAAAAGAAATACCTGCATGGATGCAAACGAAAGCGCATGTTTGGATGTGTGGAGCATTTGATTGCGGGGACATAATCAAAGAGGAATTCGTTTTGGAAAGATCCGTAGAAGACGAGGCCTATCTCCCAGAACCTTTCCATGAACATTTATTTGAGCCATTCGGGTGGACTTAAATATTGTCAACCTTAGACATATGTGTTAATGAATGCACACCTACAAAATTTTGTGACGAAGAAGGATACGACCTAGTAACGTTGCAAATGGCTAGCGTCATCCTTGAGTCAGGATCGGAGAGCGAGGGACAAGAAGAACCACCACATGAGACCGAGTGTAAAAGAATCATTGATGAGATATCTGTAGTGAACGATAGGAATCGAACAGAGGAGGAATTCACGGATTCACTAAGCGGTGACCTTCCATCACTGGATGATGAAATCCAACTGATAGAGGCTGATGATGAGAGATCAAGTGCATCAGAGACAAATACGAAATATAGGTCAAGGCAGGACAGGTTTTACGAGTTTCCTAACCAAAAACCTAGTCGACAGGAGCGGTATAAATCCAAGAGAACAAAAAAATCAAGGGCAAATAAGCATAATCCGATGCCTCTTGTCAATGACAGAATGGGATATCTAAAGCTTGTCAAAGCTGATGATTGTGTCAAAGACGAGGTCACTGGCCGGTTTATCAAAACTAAACCATTGAAAAATAACAAGAAGAACAGACACAAAAAGCGAACGGCTAAGTCGCATAAAGGGGAGAAAACAGGGTCTGGAATGACCAAAACAGAGGGGAAAACGGAGTACAATAAGCTCAAGCAAACCCTCAGAGACATATGGACGACTGACTTTGAAACAAATGAGGACACGAGTTCTGACAAGATGGATGCACCGTCCCATTATAAGAAGTATACCATACAAGATAGGAAAATCATAGTGTAACAACCAATGAGGGAATTGAAGGAACCAGGTACATCGTACGACGGTCCTAAAAAAGCCAAACGAATAGATCTAGTGGAGCCAGGAGAAGATCCAAAACCTGCATATATTGCCACGGATCTTACTGAAGAAGAGGAAAAGCTTTTGGTAGCTACTCTTAAACAATATAGAGATGTGTTTGCATGGTCATACAAAGATCTTAAGGGAGTGGATCCAAGTATCTGTCAACACACAATACCCCTTAAGAATGACGCCAAACCCAGCAGATAACATCCCTATACTTACAATGAAACGTTTGAGAAAAAGATCAAGGAGGAGATAGATAAACTTAAAGAGGCAGAGCTTATTTACGAAATTGAGCACACCAATTGGGTTTCACCGATTGTGGTGGTCTCAAAGAAAAATGGAAAGTTAAGAGTGTGCGTCAATCTCAAGAAAGTAAATGTTGCTACAATTCGGGACAACTATCCCCTACCCATTACTGATCATGTAATAGAAAGGGTGGCAGGAAAAGAGGTTTATAGTTTCTTAAATGGATTTTCGGGTTACAACCAACTCGCAATAAAGCCAGAGGATCAGCACAAAATGACTTTCGTAACTGAATGGGGTATTTTTGCATTCTGGGTAATGGCTTTTGGCTTAACAAATGCACCAGCCACAGTTCAGAGGCTGATGGGTCATGCTTTTAAAGAATATCTAAGACAGTTCTTAGAAATTTACATGGATGACTTGTGTGTTCACTCTCTTGTAAGATTGGAGCACATAGAGCACTTGACCAAGGTGTTCGAAAAATGCAGACTGTATCGGATTTTCCTGAATCCAGAGAAATGTGTCTTCATGGTAAGACAGGGCAAAATATTGGGACATATAGTGTCCAAAAATGGTATTTCGACAAACATGGAGAAGATCAACGTCATTGTTGATCTACCACAACCAGTAAAGGTAAAGGAGGTGCAGACATTTATGGGCCATTGTGGATATTATCGCAGATTTATCTACTCATATGCTATAATTGCAAAACCACTTTACGCGTTGATAACTAAATTTGAGTGGACGGATGAGTGCGAGAAAGCTTTTCAAACTTTGAAGCAAAGGTTAATTTCCGCTCCAATTTTGAAGGCTCTGGATTGGTAAAAGATATTTCACATCCATGTAGATGCATCAGCGTATGCAATAGGATGCATACTTGCACAACCTGGAGAGAACAACATGGATTTTCCAATAAGTTACTCCAGTAGACAACTGAACAATGCAGAGAAGAATTACACAACAACTGAGAGGGAGGGATTGGGTATGGTCTATGTGGTGAAAAAGTTTAGACACTACTTACTTTCCAATAAATTTGTATTCTTCGTTGATCACCAAGCACTGCTGTACTTAGTAAACAAACCTTGCAGTACGGGGAGAGGATTGTTCGATGGTTCATCATACTGCTTGAGTTTGACTTCATGGTAGTAGTCAAAAAAGAAACTACGCACCAAAGAGCGGATCATTTATCTAGAATGATGCATGGAGAAAACCCAGTAGGAGTTGATGATGATTTTCCAGATGCATATCTTTTCAACATAGAAATGGTTCCGAGATGGAGCGAGGATGTAATTCCTTTGCTGACTATCGGGTCATTGAATGTGACAAGACAACCATCTACCATTGCAGCATCCAGATCATTGGTAATGTTGGCGGGCAAGCTATACAAACAGGGATTGGATCAAATCCTTAGGCTTTGTGTTGAATCGAGCGAACGGGAATTGTACCTCAACCAAGCTCATGTACAAACAACGGGGATTCACAATGGGCATGCACATATGTATCAAAGATTGATGAGAATGGGTGTGTATTGGCCAAAAATGCGACATAGTGTTCATATGCATATCAAATCTTGCGTTAGATGCATGCTTCAAAAGCCGATAGAGCATGCGACTCTATTCAAATTATCTGTCGCACCCCGATGGAGTAACTACATTGTTGAATAACTCACCACCAAGATACTGCCTGAAGGGATGAGTAGATCACGTATCAAAATGATCACGAAAGAGGCAGAAAACTATGTAGTGATTGAGGACACTCTTTACAAGAGGGGAACAGACAATCAATTGAGAATGTGCGCGATTGAAGAGGAATACATTCCTATCTTAGAGCAAGCACACGGCGGAAGGGTTGGTGGACATTTCTCAGCTGACAAAACGGCCAAAGCAATTCTTATTGCAGGCATATGGTGACCTACACTATTCATGGACGTTGAGGAGTTTGTGAAACGATGTGACGATTGCCAGAAAACAAAAATTAATAGAGCACGAGATGATATGCCCTTAAGGCCAATGATGGGGGCAAGAGCGTTTGCGAAATGGGGAATAGATTTTGTAGGACCGATAGCACCTCCAAGATATAAAACGCATGCTCAATACATTATTGTGGCAACAGATTATCTAACAAAATGGGTGGAAGCTAAAGCAACAACCAGAAATGATGCAAAAACGACATCACAATTTTTGTATGAGAACATTTTCACCAGATATGGCTTACCAATAGAGCTAGTGAGCGATAGAGGAACTCACTTCATCAATGAGGTGATTGAATTCCTATTGGATGAATTCATGGTAATTCACAGGAAGTCCGCTCCCTATCACCCACAAGCGAACGGCCAAGCAGAAAGTACGAATAAGATTTTGGTGACAATTCTCACCAAAATTGTTGGCGAATCGAGAGCTGGCTGGGATCAAAAGCTGCATTCAGCTTTATGGGCATATAGAGTAGCTTACAAAACATCAATCGGAACGACTCCGTTCAACATGGTTTATGGAATTCAAGCGATTTTTCCACTTGAATTTCTTATCCCCACGCTTCGGGTCACCAAACAATTAGAATGGACAGGCCATGAATTATCCAATCAGGTAGATGTCCTGGAAAAATTGAATGAAACTAGATTGAGAGTCGTTGCATCAATCTACGCGCAAAAACGAAACATGAAATCATTCTTTGATCAACATGTTATCAGCAAGGAATTTGCTACTGGGGATTACGTCTTAATGTATACCCTGAAACAACATTCCCGGAAGCTCAAAAAGCGAGGCAATGGACCCTATGTGATTCATGACATATCATCTAGCGGTGCCATTAAACTTGCGACATTAGAGGGAGAGGAAATGCCTAACTGGATTAGTGGTTGCAGACTAAAGAAATACAACCTACCACTAAACTCATAGGTGCTTGCCAAAATACACGCTGCAAAGGAGCACAAGAACAAGGCAAAGGAGACAAAAGCTCAAGCGCAGGAGGAGGCCAAAGTCAGGATTTTAAAACAAAAACAAAACTTACAACAACAAAGACTTCCTCAACCAGCAGATACGGCTCAAATTCCTTTTTCTATAATTCAAACTAATGAGCAATGGGAAACAGGAATCAATGTTCGCATCAATGTTAGACTTCTGCATGGCAGATATCAACGAGCATTGATTGACACAGGAGCAAGAGTCAATGTGGTCAACTTCTCCACTTGCAGGATGCTTACAGATAAACCCCTAGTGCAATTCACACGTGATTTACAAACCGCAAACGGAGCAACAATGCCAACATTGGGGATAGTAAACTTACCAATCAATATTGATGGAAATAGTTGTCCTCATCAATTTTTCGTAATGAAAGACGGAGAAATCAGAGAATCAATATGCTTGGGAGTTCCATGGATGAGAACGTACAATGCAGTCACTGAATGGTCAGAACATGTGTTAATGTACACACACGACTCTAACGTGTACATGACTCTATTCGCCAAAACAGATCACTCGTGGCCGAGTATCCCCATCGACAAAAAGCAACCGGCTAATCAGCCAAAAACACCACAAAAGGTTATTCGGAAAGTATGATAAAGAAAATATTGATGACCAACAAACCGAACAAGATATGGCTACCTAAGGACAAACTCCAGACGGAAGCAACATCATCTCAAAGACCTTCAGGAGTTACTCCGGAGTGGAAATGGAAACCAAAACTGGAGAAAACTAAAGATTCGGCGACAGAGCTCGAAAGGAAACCCAAAACTCAAAACAAGAAGTCTGAACCTCCAAAATGACACTAGAAACCTGTGAAAACTAAAGTAGAATCTGTAAAGATGCAACAAACCGCATACGAATGGGTTCCAAAAATAGTTGCCATCACAACACCCACAATCAGGGAAAGAGCAATTCGACTGCAAGCTCTTCTGTTCCATACACAGCTACACTCGCCATCAAAAGCCACTGAAAACTACATTCAGTCCCCGCATCTTGCACAGCATCTTGTTACCCAACGCATTGTCTCAAACATCAGAATAGGGCCACATTACAAGGCCATGCATAGACACGGATTCTAACACCCATGCACATGCACCCAACCTTCGTCCGGGGCGACTCAGACAAGGAAGGGGGGAATAATTGATGAATCTAGCAACAGTCAGGGCCATTAAGGGATCCAACGTGTATATATGTACATAATGTGTGTGTGTTTTCATTATTTAGAGTTCAATTTCGAACATATTCGATCAAAACCTGGAATTTTTAGCGTTTTTGTATCATCCGACTAGCATAATAATGAGCTGTAATGACAAAATCCAGAGCATTGAGATGCTTCTAAAGAAAATATATGCTTAGGGGTGAGTATAATAATTTTGGCTAATTTTTGCCAATTAATAAGTATTTTCAATTTATTTTGTTTGATTTTCGTTAATAAAACATCAAAAATTAAAAAAATATCGCTCACAAGTGTCGGAATCAAGTTCTGGAAGCAAACGCCGAAGTAGCATGATAAGGTTATCAAGCATGGAAGATATGAAGCTAAGCTAAAGATGTCAAATTTCAGCCTTAAAGATCATGACTACATTTCGCCAAAATCGCATCAAACGGTCATACGACGCCGGAATGACAAGCAGTTCGACCCACAGGTGGTATGCAGATTATATCGGGATCAAAGGTGAGGAAAATCATCCCTATGTCATGAAAATCTCGGGAAGATATAGGCCAGGTAAGCCAAATTCTAGCTCATTGTTCATTTTAACATTTTGAGAGAGAAGAAGAGAGATTCTTGACCTAGAGCGAGCTGCCACGTTTCTACCTCGTACGGACGGACGGAGCCAGCATTTCACACCAGATTTCACAAGTATGTTCCTTATCAAGTAAAGATCAAGTCTATTACGCATGCAAGCGGGAATCATTGCACAAACGGGCGAAGGGATCAAATCAAAGTCGGATCGGGTCAAAGAGGTCGAGGGCCCTTAGAGGCATCCAAACAAAACTTTTTCCAGGCACAGAACACATCAATGTGCTCCCCACAAGGTCAGGAACAAAGCCATATGATCAAATCACAATTTGGTGGTGGTACACCGATCGCACTGACAAAATTTGGGACATAACATGCAAAACACCTCCCCTCAGCCACTCCTACAATCTGCAGGTGTCAAAATTAATTTTGGCCTCTGTGGTACAATCGTGATCGGTGCCCCCAGATGCAGGTTTTGCAACTTTTGATTTGGCCCAGGCTTGGAACTCAATTAAGAGTACACTCTCTTGAATTTTCAAGGAAAATGCACAAATTTTGCTCATGGAATGGGCCTAAATTGTCAAACACAACCGAAAAGGGAAAATTTGACCTACCACTACCAAAATTCGGTTAAAAATAATGATGGATAGTTTGGAAGGCACACCTGTCCAACTAAGAGTCAGAACAGTCGTAGAAAACCTCGAATGGATCTCAGAATCTCCTACAAGTACATATATAGTCATTTCAGTCTCGAATGATCACACAAAGATAGAATTGGAGCCGAACCAATGCCAAAGACCAAAAGTTTACTTAGGGATGCTCAAGTATCACATGGATATCCAAGGAATGCCTGAAAAATGCACAAATGTGGAAAACCTCCTAGAACAGGGTATAAAGTGTCCGATCAAGTCAAAATCAGACAATGGAGTAGGTTGATGGTAGCAGCACCTCATGGAAGCAGTGGGAGCTCTAAAAATAACTTCAACTAACTCCAGGATCCAAGCAAATTTCATCAGGGAAACCCAATATGGTTAGACTTAGTAAAATAAGGTCAAAAAGTGGAAAATTGCTCTAATTTGTTCATTTTAAGTCCAAACTTGGAAATAAATCATTAGTGGGCTAGGCAGGCATAGGGGTCCATGACCATCTAGTTTTCACCAAAAAAAGGCCCAGAACTATGATTGCGATCGGTGTACCTCAGCATCAAATTTTGACCAAAACCTAACAGATCCGTTGTATACATCTTGTTCAAGTCACCAACCAAGTTTCAAGCCATTTGGACATCAAAAACTCATAAAAAGACAAAGTCTAGTCCAAAACTCCCTTGTAACCCAAAATTGGGACCTGTAAACTCACAAGTGGTTCAAATGAAACACAGAGTGGACCAAAATGACCCTCCAACTATCAGCAACCTACTCATATGATCAAATCTAATTTTGGCCTCTGAACTACGATCGCAATCGGTGTACCTCAGGTCCAGAATTGGCTTAGATTTTAAGCAGTCATAGCTCTAGTCTTCCTAGTCCCAGTGGTGAAATATGGACAAGAATGGATGAAATTTGTTCAAGTTATGATCAGTTTTAGCTTTTGAACTGTTTTTTACTAAAAGTCTAAATGCGATTGATTGCGAAGGGAAAATCCTGACAGCTTGTGATTCTCCTGACACAGAATGCCTCGCCAAAAGAAAGAAAGGCAGTGGACAGCAACACCATATGAAGTGGAGGAGCTCGCTACAAATGAAAAGGCTCACATCTCGAATGAAATACTAGCTCAGATCCCTGTCCACATATTCATCTCGAAGTTTAAGGATGCTGATGGTGACATGGTAAAGACAACTATCATTCCACGAGAGATATGGAACCTCCACCGAAGGCCGGAGGTAATAGAGGCAGTGCAAGCTGTGCACTTGGAGCAATTTTTTAGATTACAGCCATGGGGAACAGATTACATGAAGGCCCACGAGCTCATGAGCTCGATACAATATGATGGGCAGGCAACGCTCACGGACAAGGATGGATCGAAGGTGAAAGTAAAGATCACTAAAGAAATCATCAACGAAGCTATGCATTTTCTCCTAAGGCAACACAATTTGCTGGCAAAGACAAAGTTGTTGGATAATGAGAAGGCATTCGTGAAAGCAAAAGGAAACAAATACAAATACAGTGACATGATATACGGAGAGCTGGAATTGCCGATGAGATTGATCTCTCAGCATTTTAGAGTACAAAAGCCTCCTCGCTACACCGAGCCAATCCTGCACATTGCTGTGGTCATGGCTCTAGCGACAACTGAAAATAGAACCATTCGCTGCGACTACGGTTCTTACATTTTGGAAAACTTGATCGAAGAAAATTTGAAGAGCTCGGCAAAAAACAAAAGCTACATGAACGCAAGGCCAATGCTAACCAGAATAGCATACCAGGCTTTGGGAATGATTGAATATTTTCCAGCTGCCAGTTCTCAAACGGCCCTGATTCAGAAAGCAAAGCTGGTTGCTCATTCGGTAAGGACGACCCCTGGAGCGACATCATCGCGCTCAGCAAAGGCCTCCAACAAAAGCTCGAGTGATGAAGAAAAAACTGAGACAGATGAAGAAGGAAAATCTCAAGAGTCGAAAGACAAAGGGCCATCAGAGTTTGAAGAAAGCGAGGAGGAAGACACCACAAAGCCGCTCGAGAGAAAAAGAAGGGAGAGAAGTGCAGTACCGCAGTCGGATCTTCAAAAAGCATATGCACAAGCTCAACAAAGAGTCGAGGAAAGAAGAACCAAGTTACGGGCTGACAGACAGGCTAGAGCGGCTGCAACACAAAAAACACAAAAAAGAAGATTCGAGAAGGAAAGGCAAGAAAGAATAGAAAATGCAACTCACATACGCACGGAGAAGCAAAGGTTAGAAGCAGGGCAAAAGGCTGCGGAAGTGGACATTTCTTCGCAGTCCACTGAAGGAACGAAGGAGAAAGACGCGGCTGATGAAACAAACCAGGCAGAGCAGCTAAAGAAGATCCAAAGAGAGAGGAATGTGGAAGCGCGACGGGCAGCGGATCTCACCCGCCAAAGAATCATCAGGATTTTAAAGAAAAGGAAATCGGAAGCATCTGCTTCGCAACAAGGGGAAGATGCTTCCAAAAAGAGGCATGTACGAGAAGAATCAAGCCCACCTCCTCCCTCGCCCAAATCACCTCCTCCTTCCCCTTCTCCATCGAACAAAAAACAGCCACCTCCTCCTCCTTCAACCTCGCAACAGGAGTTTATACCTCCTATAGAAGCAATCGGATACCACGAAGCCTGCCAGGCCCTGGTTGGTTTTGATTACAAGCAAACTTTAAGGGAATTAGAACGGCAATTCCAGTGTCAGCACGTGGTGCTAAGTGAAAAGGAAAGGTAGGTACAGGAGGCCCAACAAAAGCAAGCATCGGTGCAAGAGGAGTTAGAGAGCCTGAGGGCGCAACTAGAACTCACAACAGAGGAAAGAGACCTTGAGCGACAGCAGGCTCAGTCTCTGATCAAAGATTTGGTGGACGTAAGGACAGACTTGACCGCCAAAGAAAAGGAATGCCAAGAGTTGACGGCAAGAGTACAGAAAGCAACGGAGCAACTTGCTTACGAGAGCGCAAGATTTTAGAGACTTAGCAGCTCATACAATACTGTCAAAGGCACTCTAACAACTTTGATGGCGAATCAGGAACCTGCTGGAGCATTGGTCTCCACATCTAACGATGCCACAATAGTGAAGACTATAGCAGCACTAAAAGCGGAGCTAGAGCAAGAAAAGCTTCAAAGACAGTTGCTCGTATCAGGAATGGTGGCCCAGACGGAGGCAAATAAGCTAAAGCTAAAAGAACTGGAGCAGCAACTAGCTCAAGCAAGCGCCGAATTACAAATTCAGAAGCAGATCGGTGACACACTGCTAAAGGAAAAAGAAGATCTGCTTTTTCAACAACAGCAGACAAAGCCCAAAGTCAACCGCAACTACTGCCCGGACAACAAGTGTCTGATTTGCCTGAAACATCACACCAAGGGCAACAGTAGCATGAATTTGAAGGGCCAGATCTGGATATAAGAGATGAGCTCAATGAGAGCATTAAGGACATGCCAGAGGGGCCAGCAAAGGATTACATGCTCTATGAAAAGAAGATAATGGATTCAGCGGCCCTAGCCTACTTACAGCCAGAAGAGCAAGTGGAAGGATTTGGCCATGAGTACCTCCCATTTCCTCTGCTATGCCATGAAGCAATTCTGTGGAAAGAAAAGATGCGGCTAGCCCTGCCACAAAACAAAGATGGGGGTTACGAAGGCATTGCACTAACAGCGGAACAAGCCCAATGCTTGTCGACGACCACCCAAAGTGGAGGCAGAAGTGGTTGGACAAACGGCCACGGGATCTAACCAACTACCACAACGATCCTCAACATATACAAATAGATCCTACTTTCTTCCCAGTCCCTAGAAGACGCACGTGGAAGGATTTTGCTACATGGAAAGACTCAAGGCCGCAAAAACTGAATTACCCGGTCTTGATAGCGCAGCAACCCCCTACAGTAGCCTACATGGTCAACACACTGAATTCGACAGTCACATTGCTGCAGGATGTCCCCGATGTGGCATGTCAAATGCTAGTAAAGATAGCCCGGATGATCGTCACCTGCATCCAGGTGTTTAAAGACACTGAAGGCGACGATCATCCGTGGAACTGTTCTTGGAAGGACACAGAGGCATCTGTTGGAATCTCCAGGATTCACCGCCACGACACATTTTGATTGCAATGTAATCCATGCTAATGTACTTTCCCTCACACTACTTGCAGACATTCGAAGAGGCCTTCGTCACAGGATTCTTCGAAATTGACTCACGGATTTTCCATCCTATGGCGAAGGACCTCAAGGCACGATACGTAGCATACCAACACACGCTATCTGAAAATCCATTCAGACAGCATCAAGAAGCACTGGAAGTTGTCCTTCGAACAAGAAGTTTTTCAGCAACACTTGCTTCATTGGAGCCACATCAACGGCCAAAACACTGAACATGCACGAGGGCGTGCAAGGATAAGGAAGGGGGGAGTGTTTGGCAGATGAAGCAACAAGCGGCCGTTTCCAGAGAAGGATCATATTTTTCTAAGAAACCATTGTAAAATTCTTTTGTAAGGAAGCATCTCTAAGCCGAGAATTTGTCAAAGGATTTATGATTATTCTTATGGGAGCAAATGTATATTAGAGAGCCAGTTAGAAGTTTAGGAGCTTATGGCTGGACAAGCCCTTTGTAAAGACCTAATCTATAAAGGTCATTTTTTGTAAGTTTGAACATGATCTTTTGGATGAAAAACTGAGAAGACAGCGTACGTTTGAGAGCTCCTTGTTCCAACTTGTAATCTTCGCCATTGTGGCTACAGTAATCCAAATTCAGATTTGTTTATTGCATTGTGTTCCTCTCACCTTGCTCTTCCATTCAAGTGTAATCATTCAAGATTTGGTGTAGGTTTTCAACTACGAGTTTGAGGCCTTAAATCGCTGTTTTGATTGTTTATATGCAGGTTTTATGTTGTTTTGACCCTAGGAGGGACTTTAGGGACCCTAAAACAACCCATTAGGATCACCTGTTCGCTGTTTTTGCTGACTTTGGGATGAACGATCACGATCTTTGTACCTCTCCAGAATGCTGTGATAGTGGTAGGTTATGTTCCTGATAATCCCCTGTAGCTTCCCTTCATGTTTCGTGCGATTCCGATATGATTTGCATGGTAAACGGGCGTGATGACTGTAGAGCTGTGTAGAAGGACATACGCAAATTACTTGGCGGTAATGCATTTGATTTGCTTGTAGAGTTAGTAGTTGCATCTCTTCGAGTTCACTTCATTAGGATTGACACCCTAGTGAGTTTCCATGCTTCATCCGAGTCGCTTCCCTTGTATTAATAAACATGTTGATGCTTGAGAGCTATGCTATGGACGTCCGTCGTGGCGACCCGCAAACATTGGAGTCTTAATGCTCCTTACAAGATGAAACCTGGCTTAATCCAGGTGCTAATCAAGAAAAGTGATAATGACCTGCTTAACTCTACCTTTTGCTTCTTCCCATTGTGGCTTAGGAAATTCCTCTTCCAATGTCCATCTGATTTGTCTTCTAGAATTGAATGGTTTTAGGCTCGGCTAATGGTTTAAGATTAGGCTCAGAGATTAAGAATATAGAGATTAGGGTTCAATTAAGAAGCTTATCGTTATCCGCTTAAGCTTGCTTTGATTTGAATGCTTAGAATAGGATTAGGATGGCTAATACAGGTTAAGCTTGAGAAATTGAATGGCTAATCAGTGCTTGAAAGCTTTGGCTTGGCTTAAAGGGATTAGTCTTAGAATCAGAAGCTTGAGATTAGGCTAAGGTCAATGAGATTAAGATTACCTTCGTTTAGGCTTGGCTCAGTTCAAAAGATTAGGCATCGGCTCAGCTGCGTGGATCCTACAGGCTTCGATTCCTTACTTGCTTTAATCCTTAACAAGCTTCTTTTGAAGCTTTGAACTCCACCTTCATTGCTTGCATGCCTTGCCGAGAACTAGCTCGAGACATTAGAAATCAAGCTTGATATAGAGAGCTTAAGAATGGCTTTTTTAATGAGGCTTAGGAGATTTGGGTTTTGGGTTATGTTGATTCCGGAGAGAGAGAGAGATTAATTATGAGGTTAAGCTTATGATAATGGGAGCTTAGGAGCTTGGCCTCGAAAAGCTTCTTCAAGAATGATGGTGAGAGCTTAGGAGCTTGGCCATGAAAAGCTTCCTCCCCAAAAAAGATGAACTCACGTCCTTCTTTTCTTCCTCTCCCCTCCTTTTTATAGCTTTCCTGCCTTTCCACTTGCTAAAAAAGGCTAGCACCCATTAGCGACGTCGCTAATGGGTCCTTCCTCTTGGTGACGTGGCAGGGCCGAGATTGAGCAGCACCGTTTGTGGCAGGACGGTTCCAAAACTAAACGCCAAGCCAAACTGAGCATTTTTCGCTTCTTCCACCTACTCGTACGAGCTCTCCATCGCGCGCTAGGAGCTCAAACAGCGCTGCGTGTTTCCCTGCTCGCTGCCGCCATGCCATCTCTTCCTTTCTTTTCCTTTTTCTTCCACACTAAAAGACCTCTTTTTCCCTTATTGGGCGGGCGCCCTTTGGTTAAGTTGGACGGCCAGTTGACTTAAGCGGGCTAGCCCATTTAGGGTGTGGGCAGCCTTCAAAGGGCACACCATATGGAATGCATAGCTTCATGTCGACCAAAGCACTGCCAAGCTTGTCTGCTCTAGTTCCCCTCAAGGACACCCCATTTGTCATACATAAAGGCACTTAATTTGGCATGCGGTATCGATCAATCTTTGATCCGCAAAAGTAAGGCATCATATTTGGTTTATATATCGGTCAAGCAATACCTTGCAAAATCTCTTCTGTACAACCCTTTTTGGCATACACATAGGCCTTGCAGTGTCGGCTAAGGCTAAGCTTGGGACTTCAGGTCCGGAACATATGTCGGCCAAGGCAAAGCCTGGCACCTCTTTTTTATCTTCCAGCAAGTCGTAGCCGTGTTGGCATTTCTCCACAATCATTGCATTCCAAAACCTGGGTAAAACTCAAAATAGCACTCTGATCGAGCCGACTAGACTGGTACGGAACCGGCCCCGATGCATCTTCAACGGTCAATAACTTGACAACCGTAAATCCAATCGCCGATCTGAAAAAACCGACTCGCTCCAGAAAGTAAGCACTTCAACCTGATGCATTCATGCCAGTTTTGTCCCGTCAGCTGCAGTTGCCCAATCTGGTATGGATGTGCTACTAACTCAACTTAAAATTGTCATAACTTTTTATCCGTAGCTCCGATTGACGAGCCGTAAAGATAGGCATGTAGAGCTTTTTGAGTACTTCAACTTGGATTAATAAAATCCCAACTATGATCACTTCAAGAATACTCACTGTTTAGCATTACCAAGACATCTTTTGACCCTTAGAGCCACATCTGGCATACTTTCAGCTTAAAATTGGCTTGTTAGCAAGCCCTTATAACCGCTGATTAATCACAAATACTCTTGATTGGCATTCCTTTGTTCATTTTCTTGTCATGGGAGCGGAGAGGCACGACACTGCAAGCGATCGTATGCTTTTTTAGATTTTTCACGCTCGTCCATACCTGTCACAATCACAATACAATATCTCAATGTGCGGTAGAACTTAAGTTTGCATCACAGATATATTCAATGCAAATCCACTGGTAGACCTTGGTTTAAGTTATCACATCACACCACACTTTGTATTAATCATTGTGAACCATGACTTTATTTGCAAATACAGTGTCCAGATTTCAGCTAAAACTATAACAACACACCACATTGATCACTTTGCTCCATTATCACAAAAAGACTTTACTTTTGAATATAGATTCACAAATTCAACAGAAAATATCATGGCACATCGCATTGTGTATTAATTGCTTTGGCCCATGACTACATCATTATAAAATGGTACAACTTAAGTCAACTGTCCATGAATATACAAAAGGCTCCATTTACATATGTCATATAATCCAAAAGAGACTATTGTTTACAAAGGTGATTAGAGTAAACTAAAATCTAGGCATCGTCTCACTAAGCGGATGCAAACACATCTCCGAGTTGAGCTCTAACATATATACATGCTCACTCATATTCAACAATGTCTTTCTTTGCCTAGGCCCTTGTTGTAAGTAGTTTTTCCGCATTATGTTGGCAATCATGCTACAATCAATTTGCTTTTGCTTTTTCCATGACACATTGTAATGCTCTGAAAAATCTTTGCACCAATCACATAGTTGCTCAATGCAGAAAGCAAATGCATAGGTGTCAATTGCTTTCGAATACGGACAAGCAACTTTTGGGTTGCAAAGCTTGGGGGCCCTCCAAGGATGTAGGGCATGCTCTCTGGGGTTTTTGATGTTGGTTGCTCGCTTCTCAGTGCCAACTCGCAGTGCCAACCCTCAATCAATGGCACCCACACGTGGCACACCTTCCTTAGTGAAGTCAGTCATGATGTTCCATGGGTGCAAGTCGCAGTGTATAATTCCTTTGTTGTGTCCATGTGCCATGGTCTTCACTGGAGCATCCATAAAAGAAGGCACCCAATTGAGCATATGCTTGCACATCTCTAACTCTTGCTCTATGGGAGGTGCCTAGGATCTTCTTTTTGAGCCACCAGTATGTTAGAGAATTTTCCTTTGGGTGGTGGAACACACTCTAACATGTCACACAGATCCATTCCATTGAAGCGAGGAAAAACAAGGGACCAAGGCTCTTGGTGTGTTTGTGCAATGCATCTGACGATGCCCCTATGGAACAATTTCACGCTCACCTCTAGAGCAAAAAATTGACGACTCTCTGCTACATCTTCTTTGAAGTTTTTGACCACATACTGCACCTCTGGCGGCAACCAAGTGACTCCATCAATTGTGCACTCTGACACAACTCCATAGCATCCTTTCCCAAGATTTCAACCACATTTGATAGTTTCGGGTGCGAGGTAAACACCAATGGCACACTGAGACATAAAGCGGGTGTGTAGCAAATGATCCGTCCTAGTTTTTGTATCTAATTGTGCACCTATTGTATATTGAGAGGAGGCTGTTGAATAAAAGATGGTTCTAGCTTTGTGGCTATGGACATCTTGAGCATCAATATTGCACGCTCTTTTTGATTTTGACCTCTCTACATGCCATATATTAGTCCAATGTTGTAGCTTGGCTAGATCTACATCCGCTGGTGCATCAACACCCAAGTCTCTTAAGCATTGTGCCATATTTCCCACTATTAGCCTACGAATAGTCTTTGCATCTACACCTGAGAAGTGTGTCTGAACTGCTTCAATTATCGTATCAAAGAAATGATCTCTGCGCGTCTCACTCTCCAATAAAAAAGGTGATCTCCTCCGTGGTAAGGGCACATATGCACGTGACCAACAGAGATCTGATCTTGGTTTTTAACTCCTTCATTTCCACAATATCCATGTTTGCTACAATCAACACAAATTTTATGATTTTTAAGATAACATAACTTTAAATTTTATGACAAATATATGCATCATGCATTGAAATTAACGACAACACTAGTTTAAAGAGTAGGCAATCATTCAATGAGAGTGACGACACCTCCAACCCAGTAGTAGGGTTGATGCCGAGACCAACATTGAACTAACCCAACAAGACAAGGCATCATTCAATGCAACTAACGACACCTCCAACCCAATAGTAGGGTTGATGCCAATAGCAACACCAAACTAAGCCTAAAAAGCAGGGCATCATTTGATGAAACTAACGACACCTCCAGCCCAATGGTAGAGCTGATGCCGAAAGAAACACCAAACTAGCCTAAAAGCAAGGGCATCATTCAAAGCAACTAACGACACCTCCAACCCAATGATAGGGTTGATGCCGATAGCAACACCAAAATTAACCTAAAAAGCAAGACATCATTCGATGAATCTAACTACACCTCCAGCCCAATGGTAGAGCTGATGTCAAAAGATACACCAAACTAGCCTAAAAAGCAAGGGCATCATTCAATGAATCTAACGACATCTCCAGTCCTGTAGTAGAACTGATGCCGAAAGAAACATTGAACTAGCCTATCAACACGTACATCACTAACAAAACACAGAAAGCAGTTGATTAGCTTGTACAATGACACTCCCAGTTCAATAATAGAACTGATGTTGAAAACAAGGTTAATAGAACTACCTATAAATTGAGCGTAACCAAGTATGTTCAACAATGACACTTCCGGTCCAAAATAGAACCGATGCCAAAGTGAACACAATCGACACATTACAAAACAGTGCTGGCTGGTCTAGCATTTCACAACGACACTTCTGGTCCAATATTATGACCGATGCTGACGTGAAAAGCAAGATCAGCCTACGTTTACAACTACAAAAAATAGCTATTAAAAGAAAGCATATCAGCGTAAAAACAAAATAGTAAAAGAGCATACGAAAGTTAACTAAAATTTATACCGTAGTTTTCTTTTTTTCTTTGTGAGGACACCTGTGCAAATCAAAACCCAGAGGTTAGAATTGTGAGGAGAATGGGGCCCCTAGGGGCCCTATTTATAGGTACCCTGGCAGCCCGCCAGGCTACAAAGCGGGATCGTCGGGGCCGTAGCCCTCCAGGTATTTGAGGTATCCCACCGGAGCCCGGCGGGCAAAGACAATATCCCGGTGGGAAACTATCACCGAGCTTCCTGGTCTTCTTCAAGTCACCATGCCAATTTTTGTGAATGTGAAGACTTATGAATTGAGAATTTTGTTAATTAACAGTGTGATTACAAAAAAAAACATGTGATCACGTGAATTTGAAATCCCTGGTTGCTATAGACACCACATTTACCCTTGGCCGTTGTGAAAGTGCATCAACCACTTGATTGTGCTTGCCAACAATGTGAGCAATATGAAATTAAAATTGCGAAAGAAAATTTACCCACCTCATTTGTTTGTTGGAAAGCTTGGTTTGCATCATGAAGTACTTGAGACTTTGTGATCCATTCGTAGGATGAATGGAGCATCCAAGAGATAGTGCTTCCATGTGTCGAGGGCATGTAGAACAGCTAAAAGCTCTTTTTTGTATGTGCCCAAGACTCGTTAATCGGCATTGAGCCTTCGGCTCTTATATGCTATGGCATGCCCTTCTTGAAGCAAAACTGCTCAAAGGCAATCACCACAAGCATCACATTGGACCTCAAATGGCTTTGAGAGATCCGGACGCTGAGGACTGATTGAGAGGTAAGCTTCTCTTTGACCTTGTCAAAAACATTTTGTTCTTTAGCAGCCCATGAGTACTTAACGTTCTTCTTTATTAAGTCATGCAATGGTTCTGCTATTTGAGAGAATTTTTCTATGAAGCGTCTATAGTATGCAGACATACCAACAAGGCTTCTTAGCTCATGTAGATTTCTTGGATTAGGCCATGTTTTTATTACCTCCAACTTTGATGGATCCATACGGATACCATCTTGAGAGATAATGTGACCTAAATATTGCATCTCTTGTAGGAAAAATTCACTTTTCTTTTTATTGATGAAAAGCTTATTCTCTCTCACATTTTGAAAGATTACCTAGAGGTGTCACTTTTACTCCTCAAGAGAATTTGAGTGGCCTAAATATTTTTGTCCATCGTGAGTTTGAATGCTGCTCGAGCATTTGTCAAGCCAAAACTTGTAACTTATCAAATAGATCTTCTACCCGTGGCACAAGATTTTTTTTTTTAATAACAATCCTATTTAGTGCTCTATAGTCGACCCACATGTGATATGTGCCATCTTTCTTTTGCACTAAAAGTACTGGTGAATAGAATGGAGAGGAGCTAGGCCTCACCATACTTTTTTCCACCAATTCATGCACTTGCCTCATGATCTCCTCTTGTTGAGCTTGTGAAACTCAGTAAGGAGGTTTATTAGGCGGTGAGCTTCCTAGTAGAAGCTCTATTGCATGGTCATCATTCCCTCATTTTGGAGGTAGCTCACTAGGGATGTCATCAATGAAAACATCTTGGAATCCATTTAGGAAATTAGAAAACTGTAATTCCTCTTGATTCCCTTTATTGATACTTGTGAAAACATTAGAATCATTTATAGATTCTCTAACAAAAATCATATACACAAAAATAGAGCTTTTAGGTGAAATAGATTCTCCTTTTGGGGAAGTTCATGTTGGTAGCCATGCAGTTGAACCATGGTGTCCCTAGGATAACATCCTCATGTTGGAGAGGAGAGATAAAAAAAAAGTCTTCTTTGTTGACGTAGCTTTGGACATGAAGCCTCAACTTCCCAATCAAGGGAGTAGGCTTGCTATCCCTTGAAAGCTCCATCGGCAGTTACAGTATCTCCCATCTCAAAAGCTTGAATGCCCAACTTAGTGGCCAACTCCATTGATATGAAGTTGTGAGTATAGCCAGGTTCAAACAAGATGAAGGCATCATGTTTCCTTACCTTTCCCCAAGCACAGGAGAGGAATGATCCTTTGCAAATGAGTATCCTCTTTTGGAGCTTCAACCATAGAAGCTCTAGGAGTGTCATTAAGTACATTTCTCTTGGGGTAAGAATGACAACCATGTCCTTGCTCCCCACACTTAAAGCATTTATGGTCTTTACAAAATGCCTCTAATTCTTCAAGAGAGCTTATTTTGACCTTTGTAAGCTCCTTTCTCCTTGGCCTTGTTGTTGTTGGTATTGGTGTTGCTTTGGGAAGAGTTTTAAGCATTTCTCTTCCCTTTAGCTTCATTTCAATCCTTGTTTTCCATGGGCTTGAAACCTCTTCTCGCCCCTTGTTGGAAATTGATTCTTGAAGCAACCATAGTGTGGTGGATGGCTTTGGTGATAGTGCTAAGCCGTTGTGAGTTGACATACTCGGCCATTTCTTTAGGTAATTCCGCACAAAATTGTTGCTTTTGTTCAGCAAAGTCTATCCTTTGAAAGACTTTAGTTTTGAGATGTAAACTTGTCTACATATTTGTGGATAGACTCGTTGAAGAGTAGCTTCAAACTTTGCCATTCTGTGAGCACTTTGTCCTTGGCATCGCTTGCAAGGAACTACCTCGTTAATGGAAACTCGTAAAGCTTCCATGTCTTTGGGGCTTCATTGTTCCCACAAAGGCTAGCCCACCATTGACAAGCAGATTCCTAGAAGTGCATAGCTACATGGCATAGCTTGGAGGACTTTGTGAATCCCTCATCTCCAAAGGCCGCATCAAATTGTTTGATGAAGGCCAATACTTTGTTTGTGGCACCAAAGGTGCCATCATAGGTGAGAAAAGAGATACTTTTTCCTCCCTCTTTGAACTTCTTGAGCTTTTGTGATCTTTGCCATGCAGGGTATGATTTGCAATGTCCTCCCCTCTTGTATTATCTCAGAGAATAGCCATAGATTTTGTCAGAAGAGGAGGAAGGCGAAGAAGAAGGAGAAGAGGGTGACCTCTTTCTTGCCTTTTTCTTCCTTTGTTTCATCTCTTCCCTTTTGGAATGAAGAGGAGAAGGACTATGGGTTGATCGTTTCCTCTTGGGAGGAGTTGGTGATAATCTAGACTTCCGTCTTCATGGAGCCACATCTTTAGAGGAACTTAGGGATTCACTTATTTCTTATTCTTTGGATTCCTCCTCTCTTATGGGAGAGAGTCTTCTTTTGGGAGTCTCATCAAGAGGCCTCCTAAACTCTCTCTCCTCTTGGAGAGGAAGGGAAATTCCATAAGCACAAAGTTGTTGAGTAACTTTCAGCTTGCAAAGTAGGGTTGCCCATAGCTTGATGCAACCTAGTAACAAGAGAATTAACAGACATGGGGGCATCATCATTAGCACATCATGTGCAAAATCAAAGTTATTAATGTTCATTCTACTCTCTTGGTTATTGTCAGCCATGCTAATTATACTTATGTGTATACTTAGTGTATTCTTTGGCAAATTCAAAACCTTAGTTGCTACTCCTCTTGGCCTTTGAAAATTAGCACTTAAGTATCTACACCCATGGATCGAATTGGTTAATTATAGAGAGTAGTGGGTTGGGTCTAACATAGCAGAATTGTGAGGGATAGCTTCTTTTAAACTTCTTATAGCTCAATAATGGGGTAAATCCGTAGGCAAGTCTAAAAAGACCCCATTATTAAGACCAAAGCTCCCGAGGTGTGCACCATATCCCACATAGTGGGCTCAACAAAACCGATAATAGATCCCAATCCCACTCACCCTAATATAATTAACAAAATCAACCATTAATAAGCTACTTAAGGACCTCTCTTCTTAAGCAAGAAAAGAGAAACCAAATGCTTTGATACCAATGTAATGGAAATGGCCTATGAACTTTGAGAATAGCGGAATTAAGAGAATTAAAGTGAGGATTTTTGTGAGATCACTTTGAGAACATAGAGGGTGAACTTAATTGATGGTAGCAACATAAACATAGTACTTAATTAACTTGGCATGAACAATACTTTTGCAAGAGAGAGAGTATTAGAAAACATGACAATAGTTGAGGACCGGATTTACTTGGAGCTAGTTCCCACTCCAAAAGGAGTTTGTATTATAGATTATCCCATCAAGTGAGACTTGGTACAATACAATCTTTGTATTCCTTGTGACCTTGGTGATACTATGAAGATGGAAAGCTTCATGCATCACGAGCATAGCATAAACTTTGCAAAAAGCATTAACTATCCCAAGCCTCAGTCCCAAGGCTTCAAACACCTTCGAAGGTGGAGAGAGGTAGCGGGGATTGAGGGTAGGGAAGAGGAAGAAGAATCATTTATAGGAGAAAGAAATAGTTCCTCACTTATAATTACTCTTCTTGCTTAACATAGCATAATAGCATAGTAATGAAGATGAAGAAGATGGCAAGCTTAAGCATTGAAGCATGGCTCTTGGTTGGATTTACATTCCATAGCCAAGAGTGTTGGTGTAGGGTCTCAACTTCTCTACAAGCTTGGAGAAGGAGATGGAACTCTTGCACTTTGCACTCCACACAATGAGTGTGTGTGTGTGTGTGTGTGTGTGTGTGTGTGTGTGTGTGTGGAAGAGTATACTCCCTCTCATGCTTGGTCCACCCCCCTCTCTCTCTCTCTCTATCTCTCTCTCTTGTATTATTTAATTATATCATTTGGACATGTGTCCTCTTTTTCCTCTTTGAGAGAAAGAACTTAATTATTTATTATTATGCATATAAATTCTCATTGGACCCCTTTAAAGCCTATCCAATAGAATTCAAGCACATCATGAGGGTCGCATGTGGAGGATTTTGACATGTGTCTTTTATGCTTCTTAAGTCATTTGGTTTGAATTGAACACTTCAAGCACCTAGTCTTTCAAGCATGGAAACAGTTTATGCCTCTTGAGAGTTTATCTTTGAATTGAACACTTCAAGAACATTAGTCATTTAAGCATAAAAAGCACCTCAAGCTTTGGACAAGGTTCCCACAAACACTTTAAGCACTTTAGTTAGCAAGATGACAAGCACCTCATGCTTGGGTAGGGTTCCCACCTCAAGGTCAGCCCTAGCTTGCCTAAGGTCGACTTTTTAGCAATAACTTTTGGAGGTCTTTAATGAAGCTAACCCTAAGGCCTTTTAAGCTCCATTAGATGCATGTTGCTCTTTGATAGACTACCTCCTTTTGGACCCCTATTGAGATGTAACCATCTCTTCTCTTGGTCCCTTACTGAGGTAAATCTAGAAGCACTTATTGCACGTTGTTTTTTGGTAGACCGTCTCCTTTTGGACCCCTATTGAGATGCAACCATTTCTCCTTTTGGTTCCCTGTTGAGATCGATCTAGAAGCACATATCTATATCCTAAGTCTTGTTCCCCTTTTATTTTCCCATATTAAATGATCAGTTTAAAATGAGAAAATCATTTGGTAAAGGTAGATATATATTTTATGACAGTATTGCACCTGCTATTTTATCATTTTGTGGATGAATTTTTGTCAGTTCCATTTTCTGCATAACAGGTCTCTTAAAGTCCTTTACAGTTTGTGCTATATAGCATGTGCTATTCCTGTGTTTCTCCTCTTTTCGGGCAGTTTTCACATCAAGTGCAGGCATTCGTCATGGCCGACAACAACACAGATGTGTTCAAGATGTTTGCTATTGAGGACAGATTAGATGGGGACAATTACCCTATGTGAGCTTACATGGTGCAACATGGTCTTGTGTCAAAGGGTGTCTGGAATATTGTGCAGGGCATTGAAGTACGTCCAGGTTTTGAGGATGTAGGGGACGGAGGATGTTACAGGTCTTGCTGCAAGGATTGCTGTTGTTAGAGTCGTTTTGACCATAGTAGAACAAGCTTGTTGGGATGTAAATGATGCGCAGGCTCATGCATTGATTGTGTTGTCTATGAAGCGCATTAACTCCTCACATTCGTTCAACAAAATCTGCAAAACCTCGGGGGCTGCACTATTCAATCATGTTAATGTATAACATGAGTTCAAAAGGAGGGGTTTTAAAATGAAAAAAATTTAGGCATTTTAACAGAGATACATTAAAATAAGGGATCATTTTATTCATTCAAACATTTTAAAATAGGAGTTTTTTTAATATCCCACGAATGCACATTATATAGGTGGGTAGTGAGCGTTGAACCCCCTGAGTGCAAAACAGGCTTGGGATATTCTGGCTGGTCTTTATGCAAGTCGTAATGAGGCATGCATTGCTGCGTTGTCGTGCTGTGACATGTACATAGTGGGAACACATGCTACAAGAGTTATCTTGTAACTTTTTAGATACATAATTATATTTCCTATAATGTACATATGCATATGTAAGTATAAAAATAAGCTTTCTATCTCATCTTATTATTTATCTCAAGGGTAATGTATTCTTACTTTAACATCAAAAAAATACTATGGGAAAAGTGTCAATAGCTCCGCCTCTTTAACTTGGGGCAAAAAGCATTGATTCTTTATTTCTACTATTTCATTATCATCTCACACCCTAGCTAGATCCTATATCTAGGGTAAACTCCAATATATATATATTCTATGTATTTTTTATACTTTTCTTATATTTCTTTTTAAATAGCTACTAGGAGAGAATCAAATCCTAGTGGGACACTAGGTGGCATGATTTCAAAGATACACTTATTTTAATGCATTATTGCAAGCATGGTTACAAAAATTTGTCAAGGAGAAATGTCATGCTTTCATATGGCATGAGGTGTCCTTGGGAATTAAATGAAAGTCAAGGCTAAGGAGACCACATGAAGACTTTTGCTGCCATAAATGGACCCTATTTTGATGAATTTTTTACACAAGGTTCCAATCTGAATTGGAGAATGATTTTAAAATGAAAATCGTAGCTAATGAGCTGAAGTTTTTGCCCGTATTTTTATTTTTTTATTTGGAGCTACGGTTGAGGAGATATGATCAAAATACTGGACCCTAGTCTGCCCACATCATGCAGGGACAGCTCATTTCCAACTTTTCCAATTCCTGTTCACACTGGCTCCTCTCTTCTTGTGTAAACCCTTGTGGGTTCCCTTCACCTATAAAAGGGGACCTCTTCTTCCTTGGAAGGAACTCAAGCATTCAAGCCATTGATGAGAGGAATTCTCGAGGGAGTGAGTAGTAATGCCTAATTGTACTTAGCCATTAACATAAGCCCAAGCCTACACTTTCTCCTAGAGGGAGACTAGCCATTCTTGCAACAAACTAACCTTGGAAGATCAACTCTAATCAAAGAAGGTCTTGCACTTGGTGTATCAATCAAAGTGGAATTATCCACTCTTCTTCTCTCTCCATCAATAATGGTGCCAAAGGGTTTGTCAAGTAAGATGTGTTCTACATTGATGTTTTCTTGATTTCTTGTTGTTTTCTTTTTCATCTCTAATCCAACATATATATATATATATATATCTAATATTATCTCCTTAACCAAATCTATCTCTCTCATTCTTAGTAATTCATCCTCTCTAGGTTCTCTTTGCTACAGGTACATCTCTCCCCGCAGTATCCTTATTGCTTACGGGCAAGAATAGGGCTTGGGAGGGAAACTTCTCATCTCTTCACTTCTCTCATATCTACATTTCTCACATACTATCCTAGATGAATAACCCACATGATGATCATTTCTATCGCTTTCACTCTGTACGATCTATTAGAATTAACGTATGGATTAGCCGTAAAATACACTTTCAACAACGTATAGTGTTTCTCTTCGGCCCTGAAAGGCTCAATGAAATACTTCTATCGTCGGATCCCATCATACTACCTCTCATAGACTATAATTTTTCTTTTGATGTAAGCGTAGTTATCTTGCTATGAACCAAGAGGATTTGTACACACAATTAATCCCAATCACTAGACAAAATATATATATTATGGTAAGCACAAAACTACAATTCCAAAGAACAATTCGTAGCCTATTTGGTCAGCCAAGATTGAATGTCATTAACTCATCCATTAACCCTTTCATATTACCCATGATACGCTATGACCATAGCCTTGATGTTTTCATCTTCGTATTGTTTTGACATTCTCTTTTGCGTTCTTCCTTTGTGTGTGTGAATGCAAGAGAGAAAGAGTGAGTCTTCTTTGGTTGAACTTCTTTCCAAACCCTAGTCTTCATGGCATCTATGGTTTAACTCCTTCATATAGTTTTTGTTGAGTTCTCTCACAAACTCTCACAGCCATAAGCCCGGTGCTTTCCTGGCAAGACCGCAAATTTCTCGACATATTTTTGGTGAACCCGACGTGAAACTGCCAGGGTGAGAGTTTGTGGGTAACCATGGGTGATCATGTTGAGCAACAGGGTATGCATTTTGACCCAGCAACAATGCAAATGTTTCAAGCATTTGCAATGTTCATGCAACAACAACATGCTACTGAAAGAAGGGAGATTTCAGCAACGAAATCCATACAAGCGGTCGTCAACAGAATGGATCAATTCAATGGCAGAGATGTAACCAAGTACTTACGCGAGTATGTAAAGGAGATGGAGTTGCATCGCGTGTCAGAAGGTGAGATGATTCAAAGCTTTGAGCTAGTTGTTGCTCCAGAAATTAGGGAGCATGTTAGGGCAATTAAAGATGGGCATGGGAGAAATTGGGAAGAACTCAAAGTAGCTTTAAAGGAGGAATATTTCATGGAGGACTCGGAGAGAGTGACCAAAAGGACATTCTTAGAATGGGTAGTCAAGCCAAAGCAAGGACTATCAATAACAGAGCTACTTAGGGAATTTGAGCGGCGCTATGCACAACTCACTAGGACAGAAAGGGCCACACTAGATGCAGAGAAGACAGATCTTTTCTTACAAGCTGCAGGTAAAGAGTTTCAAGAAAATTTGGAGCTTCTTCTTGAAGATAAAGATGCTGAGCAAGGACTAAAGACCGACTGGAATGAGGTTGAAGGTGCTGTCTCACTGCTTGCCAAAGGACAAAGAAGAAGGGACAAGATGGTAGTAAACACTACAAGTCCTTCCACCTCAACTTCTGACAAAATGGTAAAGCCTACTTTTATCGCTCCTAAGTTTGATGAGTCCATGCTAGATGAGCTTGTGAAGGGAATGCGTGACTTGAAGGTGAAGTTTGCAAAGCTTGAAGAAAAAGGCCAACCATCAGGGCCACTTCCTAGGCAAAGACAACAGCCCAAAGAAGGGTTTGTTAATAGATGTATTTGGTGTGATAGTACAGACCATGTAAGAAGGGATTGTGATGATTTTAGTGATGCTTTGTCAAAAGATGTTGTCTTTTTTAAGGATGGTAAAATCCACTTAAGAGAGACAGGTCTACCCTTGAGAACTAACTTTGGGAAGGGGGGAATGCAAACCTTAGTTGAAGATATGGCAACCAAGCATGCCACCTCTTCAGTTGAGGCAGCTACTTATGGAGTAAAAATTGAACATTTTTGTGATGAAGAAGTGAGTGACCATCATGGTCAAATTTGGCCAAATGTCATGCAATTAGCTAAAAAGGGAAAGCTTACAAAAGAGATTCTACATGAAGCAGGTGATTGCATACGTCTAGAAACAGGATGGAATGATCCAGTGGACTCATTGTCAGTGCATGCCTACATTACAAAATGCCAACAAAATGAGGCAATTGTAGAAGAGAAGTGCAGACGTGAGAATGCTGCTGAAGGACCATCAAAAAGAGTTTCTAGAAGTGGGGAAAGAAGCGACTCAATGCCTTCTCAAACACCCTCAACACAAGGAGCATCTCCACCTGAAGTACTCATGGAGGAGTCTACAACAGGAAAGAAGAAAGAGCCAATGAAAGGTAAGACAAAAGGCCCAACTTATAAACTACAATCTGATATTGAGGTTGCTACAGATTTAAAGAAAGTCTTGGAGGAAAGGATCTTGAATAGCAAGATTGAGTTTACTCTGGGAGAAGTTCTTGGCATTTCAAAGCGTGAATTCCATGAGGAGATCATTGACATCATCAAGAGAAAGAGGCAAACCCTTGCTGAAGTTTCTCGTCCACAGGTTGAAGGGGAAAACTCAAAGACACAAGGGATGCAACTGCAAAATAAGGAGAATGATGGAGCTGTGGTAGGATGCTACCAATCTAGTGGGAGAGTGAAGCAAGTGTATTTCTCAAATGATGATGAAGAAGTTGAAGATATTCCTAGGAGTTACTATTCACGAAGTCATTGGGCAAGGGCTACTACAGAAACTTTGGTCAAGGTAGGTGATCTTGAAGAGCCATTTGTTGCCTTGATTGACCATGGTTCAGAAATAAACATAATGTCAAAGAGTCTCTACAACAAGTGCAAATGGCCGATGGACATAGATCATGGCTGGATGGTAAAAGTGGCAAACAATTCATCCGGTGAATTGTATGCAGCATGTCTAGGTGTGAAGGTAACAATAGGTGATGTAAAGATTGACCAAAACTTCTTTGTACAGGATACATCTTCATATCATCTCATCCTTGGACAGCCCTACATTGTGGGAGTTCGAATGGAAACAAAGGTAATGGACGATGGTTCAGCATATGCTAGGATACGTAGCAAAGATGGTAAACGTGCTGTCCAATTCCTCACAGTTTGTGTAAACCATGAAAGAAATCGTGACAACCTCAGAGAACATCCTCTACCAAAGGTGAGCAAAGAGTTTCATGATCATAGAGAAATGATGGGTTTTGGCCAAGTACCATTGTAAAGCGGGATTGCAGTGGTACAGAAAGAAAAAGGGTCTCGCCTGATCCAAAAATAGGTGAAGCATTTTCAACGAGCTCCTTGGTAACAAAGAATGGATCAGTATGTTTTACAAAACTTGAAGATTTGAAGAGATGTGAGAAGCAATATGTGCATAATGTACAAATAGGCATGAAAAAGAGTGGGTTGCTAGAGCCTACTGAAAATGTTTTGGGTTTGTGTGAACAAGTTTCTTTTGTAGATACTATGGTGAGCTTGATGCTATAATGAGGTCTAGTTTGCATCTTGAAAATGAAGTTGTGGAAGTTTGCTCTATGGAAATGTATCAAGTAATAGAAGCCTTTAAAGAAAGCCAAACAGTAGGCCCAGAAGTCCATGTTGAAACTAAATACAAGAGTGTAGCAAAGAAGGTGAAACCAGTAGCTTCACCCTTACCACCCAACAACAGGGAAAAGATTGAACAGGCTTCTTTACAACCAAGTTTGCGGAATCCTAAAAAGATCGGGCATACCTTCACAAAGGAGTCTTTTCAAGAGTTGCAGATTGGTTGCGAGGAGTTTCTAACACAGGAGGAGACAAAGTGCTTCAAAGAAATGCTTTCAAAGCATGGTAAGGCTTTTGCATTTGAGCCACATGAGATAGGATGTGTTGATCCTTATATTGTAGCTCCTATGGTAATTTTCACAATACCTCATGTGCCTTGGAATCTGCGGCCTATTCCGGTTCCAAAGGCTCATTTGCCAAAGTTAGTAGAGCTACTGAATGAGAAAATCAAAATGGGAATCTTGGAGCCTTCTTGTGCTCCATACTCAAACAGGTGGTTCATAGTTCCAAAGAAGAATGGTTCTCTACGCTTCATCCAAGATATGCAACCAGTGAACAAGGTGACAATTAGAAATGTAGGTACAGGTCCAATTGTGGATGAATTTGCAGAGGCGTTTGCAGGGAGAGCAATCTACTCAATGGGGGATCTCTACTCAGGGTATGATCAATTTCAGCTTGCAATCGAAAGCAGAGACTTGACAACCATGAGGACACCTTTGGGTTTGGTAAGGATGTGTACCTTTCCACAGGGAGCAACCAACTCGGTTGCACATATGATGAATGGGATGAATAAGGTCTTACGTGACTTTATTCCTCAAATCACAATGCCTTTCATTGATGATTTGCCTATCAAAGGATGTGAAGAAAGTGACAAAGATGAAGCTTTGGATCTCAAGGGATGTCGCAGATTTGTGGTAAATCACATAAATGATTGTGATAAAATTTTGTCTAGGTTGGAAGAAGTGAATCTTACATTGTCAGGGAAAAAGTCTATGTTTGGTGTCAATGAAGTGCTCATTGTGGGGCACATGTGCGGGCCATATGGTAGGAAACCTTGTCCATCAAAGGTAGATGCCATCCAAAGAATGAAAGAAACATGCACTAGCATCACTAAGGTTAGAAGGTTTCTGGGAGCATGTGTCTTCTATGTTATTTGGATTCCACATTATGCACATGTAGATGATCCTCTTTATCAGCTGCTTAGAAAGAATCAAAAGTTTAAATGGACAGAAGCACATGTAAAATCCATGAAAAAGCTAAAGGAGTTACTCCAGTCAGCAACGACTTTGAGAAAGGTAGACTATGAGTGTCAAAGGCCAGTGATTGTGACAGTAGATACCAGTCCTACAGGGATTGGATGGGCAATAGGGCAAGATGACAAAGAAGGACACAGGTATGTGGTAAGATTTGGAGCAAAGGTACTAAGTGCTCGCCAAAGAAACTATTCACAGATAAAGAGAGAGTTATGGGGTATGGTTACAGCCTTGAAAAGTGGAAAAGAGTACCTAATTGGTGCATGTGTGGTTGTAGAAATAGATTGTCTACCACTTCTTGGGATGATTACAAGCTGCTCAACACCAGACATTGCTATGTTGCGGTAGATTGCCTACATTAAGTCATTAAATCCCGAGTTTAAGCACATTGCAGGTAAAGACAATACAGTGGCAGATATGCTATCAAGGGCAAGGTATGAAGATGAGTCACAAATGATTGATGAGGGAGATGATGTAGGCACAAAATTCTATTCTATCTCTCATGTCAAAGGTAACAATGTCTGCATGACTAATTCACTTGAATTGTTCTTGAAAGATCTTTATGAAGGTGATTGGCTTTCTATTGGAAGGTACTTGAGTACTCTAACAAAACAGGATGATTGGTCTGAACAAGAATTCAAGACGATACGCAGGAAAGCATATGGGTACTTTTTAAGGGATGGTTACTTGTGGAATCATCCTAAGCAAAAGGGTGCTACACCACAACGGGTTATATGTAAAAAAGAGACTCAAGTAAAGCTCATGCAAGAGTTTCATGAGAGTCTATGGGCTGGACACAGGGGTGTGTGGGCAACCTTCTCCAAGTTGAAAGAAAAATACTGGTGGAAGGGTATGTATAAAGATGTATCTCAGTTTGTAGAGTCATGTGTAACTTGTCAAATGTATTCAAATGTTCGACATCGTGATGGATTGCACCCTACATATCCACTAGCCATGCACTATAAATGGGTTGTGGATCTAGTCACGATGCCTTTAGGACTCTGGCAGATGAGATACTTGGTTCTTGTACGAGAGGACCTAACTAACCAGGTTGAAGGAAGAGCATTAAGAGCTAAGACCACAGAAGCTGTGTGCAAATTCCTTCTTGATGAGGTGATTTGCCGTTATGGTTGTGTGGGAAAAATCACTGCAGATCGAGGTGAACTGGATGCCGAAGAAGCAAGGGAGTTCTTTTCTAGATTAGGGATCAAGCTTTCTCTTACTACATGTAGCTTACAACCCTGAAGGCAATGGAAAGAGTGAAAGAGGGCATCCTCCTATCATCAAAGCTTTGGCCAAGGCTTGCGAAGGAAGAGTTGGTAAGTGGCCAAAACTGTTACCATATGCTTTATGGGCTGATCGTACAACACATAGCTCAGTAACTGGCTACATGCCTGCGGAGCTAATGTATGGTCAAAAGCCAGTGATGCCGATTGAGGATACAATTTTCACATGGAATGTACTACCTTGGCAAGAGGGGCTTAGTAGGGAAGATCTCCTTGCATTGCGCATAAGGCAACTAGAGAGAAGACCTGGAGACATTGAGGCTGCAAAAGAACGAGTCAAAAATGCAAGATTGAAAAACAAGGACTACTTTGATAAGCGACATCGGCTCAGGAGCAAAGCAATTGACAAAGGTGACTGGGTTTTAGTGTATGATAGTAGCCTTGATAACCAACACACAGTCATGCGTAAGTTTTCAAAAAGATGGTTTGGACCATATGTTGTAAAACATGTGCATGAAAATGCTACTTACAGCTTGTCTGAACTAGATGGAACAGAAGTAAAGATTCCCATTGCAGAAAAAAGGATCAAAATGTTTAAGAGAAGAGGAGACAATGATCCAGAAAATGCTGATGAGGAAGAAGAGCAAAACACAGGTGAAGATCAAAGTGAAAATGAAGCTCTGGAATCATCCAGTGAAGATGAAAGCAAGGAAGATGTACAAGAGGGCTGATCTTACAAAGAAATAATTTGGCACATACCGGAGGATGTGCAGGTTTAGAGGGGGTGGATGTCGTGCTGTGACATGTACATAGTGGGAACACATGCTACAAGAGTTATCTTGTAACTTTTTAGATACATAATTATATTTCCTATAATGTACATATGCATATGTAAGTATAAAAATAAGCTTTCTATCTCATCTTATTATTTATCTCAAGGGTAATGTATTCTTACTTTACCATCAAAAAAATACTATGGGAAAAGTGTCAATAGCTCCGCCTCTTTAACTTGGGGCAAAAAGCATTGATTCTTTATTTCTACTATTTCATTATCATCTCACACCATAGCTAGATCATATATCTAGGGTAAACTCCAATATATATATATTCTATGTATTTTTTATACTTTTCTTATATTTCTTTTTAAATAGCTACTAGGAGAGAATCAAATCCTAGTGGGACACTAGGTGGCATGATTTCAAAGATACACTTATTTTAATGCATTATTGCAAGCATGGTTACAAAAATTTGTCAAGGAGAAATGTCATGCTTTCATATGGCATGAGGTGTCCATGGGAATTAAATGAAAGTCAAGGCTAAGGAGACCACATGAAGACTTTTGCTGCCATAAATGGACCCTATTTTGATGAATTTTTTATACAAGGTTCCAATCCGAATTGGAGAATGATTTTAAAATGAAAATCGTAGCTAATGAGCTGAAGTTTCTGCCCATTTTTTTTTATTTTTTTTTGGAGCTATGGTTGAGGAGATATGATCAAAATACTGGACCCCAGTCTGCCCACATCATGCAGGGACAGCTCATTTCCAACTTTTCCAATTCCTGTTCACACTGGCTCCTCTCTTCTTGTGTAAACCCTTGTGGGTTCCCTTCACCTATAAAAGGGGACCTCTTCTTCCTTGGAAGGAACTCAAGCATTCAAGCCATTGATGAGAGGAATTCTCGAGGGAGTGAGTAGTAATGCCTAATTGTACTTAGCCATTAACATAAGCCCAAGCCTACACTTTCTCCTAGAGGGAGACTAGCCATTCTTGCAACAAACTAACCTTGGAAGATCAACTCTAATCAAAGAAGGTCTTGCACTTGGTGTATCAATCAAAGTGGAATTATCCACTCTTCTTCTCTCTCCATCAATAATGGTGCCAAAGGGTTTGTCAAGTAAGATGTGTTCTACATTGATGTTTTCTTGATTTCTTGTTGTTTTCTTTTTCATCTCTAATCCAACATATATATATATATATATCTAATATTATCTCCTTAACCAAATCTATCTCTCTCATTCTTAGTAATTCATCCTCTCTAGGTTCTCTTTGCTACAGGTACATCTCTCCCCGCAGTATCCTTATTGCTTACGGGCAAGAATAGGGCTTGGGAGGGAAACTTCTCATCTCTTCACTTCTCTCATATCTACATTTCTCACATACTATCCTAGATGAATAACCCACATGATGATCATTTATATCGCTTTCACTCTGTACGATCTATTAGAATTAACGTATGGATTAGCCGTAAAATACACTTTCAACAACGTATAGTGTTTCTCTTCGGCCCTGAAAGGCTCAATGAAATACTTCTATCGCCGGATCCCATCATACTACCTCTCATAGACTATAATTTTTCTTTTGATGTAAGCGTAGTTATCTTGCTATGAACCAAGAGGATTTGTACACACAATTAATCCCAATCACTAGACAAAATATATATATTATGGTAAGCACAAAACTACAATTCCAAAGAACAATTCGTAGCCTATTTGGTCAGCCAAGATTGAATGCCATTAACTCATCCATTAATCCTTTCATATTACCCATGATACGCTATGACCATAGCCTTGATGTTTTCATCTTCATATTGTTTTGACATTCTCTTTTGCGTTCTTCCTTTGTGTGTGTGAATGCAAGAGAGAAAGAGTGAGTCTTCTTTGGTTGAACTTCTTTCCAAACCCTAGTCTTCATGGCATCTATGGTTTAACTCCTTCATATAGTTTTTGTTGAGTTCTCTCACAAACTCTCACAGCCATAAGCCCGGTGCTTTCCTGGCAAGACCGCAAATTTCTCGACAGCGTAAAGAGCTGGAGTCGAAGATTATGCATAAGGAAGATGATATGGACACTTTCCTTGCTGGTGTGAAGCATATCAATGAGCAAATTATTTCTACAAGTGAAGTCATTTCAGAGAGTTTCCTTGTGCAGATTGTTCTTGATGAATTGCCAGATTCTTATCAGACTTTTGCTAGTACTTGGAGACTTATGACCCAAGGAAATCCTGAAGTTGTCGAGTTTGATGGATTATGCACATTGTTATTACAAGAGTCGCTTTCTAGAAAAAACGGGACTAGATAGCGTGCAGGTGAATAGGCCTTCATTTCTGCTCAAAGAAAAGGTGGTAACAACTTTACACCCAGTTCTCATGGTTCTTCTTGGAGTGGAAAATCACATGTTCCTAATGCTTCTACTGACAGCAATTCGTTTGGAAATTCTAGTGATAAGGGTAAAAAGAAGATGCGTTGCCATTATTGTAAAGCTAATAATAACTTGATCAAGCAGTGTCCTAAGTTGAAGGCCAAAGAGACTAAGAAGAAAGAGGGTGGCTCCACTGCAAATGCTGGTTCCACTACAAATGCAGCTATTGTTAAGTCTTCTGCGAAAGGAGACTGTGATGCTGATGTTGATTCAGAATGGGATTTTAGTACAGAGTGTAACTATAATCCTGTTGTCCATGATGCATGCATGGTAGTTGTTGCAGATTCACATGTGTGGTATTTTGACAGTGGTGCTACAAAGCACATTACCTCACATCATGATTTGTTCACATCTCTTGAGTCTGTCCCTCATGGGAATTCAGTTACTTGTGCCAGCAATGCCTCTTATCCAGTTCAGGGGGTTGGAAAGATTTTGCTTACTATTGCAAATGCCAGCTCTTTCACACTTGTTGATACACTTCAAAGTTCCTAGGATCAAGACGAATCTTTTGTCTGTACCTTCACTTGCTAAACTTGATCTTGTAGTAAAATTTGTGGATGACAGATGTACAGTACATGATCTCAGTTTTGGTGATGGCATTTTTGCATCTGGAATTTTATATAATGGGCTGTATAAGCTCACTTTGTATGACAAGTGTGGGCAGAATTTTGCAAATGCAGTTGTGGATTGGCAAAGGCTATTTCAGATGCAAAACTTTGGCATGCACGTTTTGGTCATTTGAATTTTGCTAGTTTGTTGCGTTTGTAGAAATCTGATATGGTTGCTTCTTTGCCGCCTCTTGAAGCACCTGTCAAACATGTCGGAGAAGGCTGTATTTTGGGTAAGATGCAGCGTTCCAAGTTTCCAAAGGATGGTTCAGTTAGGGCCACATGCAGGTTGCAGCTTGTGCATGGTGATGCTTGTGGTCGCATGCAAACTCCGTCCTTGGGAGATTACCTTTACTTTGTGACTTTTATTGATGATTACTCTAGGCATGCATGGGTATATCCGCTTAAAGCAAGGTCCAAAGTATTTATGTACTTCAAACAATTTCTGGCTATGGCTGAAAATGTCTCAAAATGTACTATGGGCACCCTCCATTCCGATCGAAAAAACACCAATGTACAATGCCTTATACGCTTCAACAAAATGGTGTTGCTAAGAGGAAAAACAGGTCACTTACAGAAATGGCACAATGTATGGTCAAAAGTCAAGCTTTGCTGCATTCGTTTTGGCTTGAGGCCATCATGTGTGCCACTTATGTACTTAACATATGTCCTACAAAAGCTTTGTAGTCTATGACTCCATATGAAACATGTCATGATAGAAAGCCTTCTATTGAGCACATGCGTATTTTTGGTTGTTTGGCATATACTTTGGTGCCACAAACACAGCGAAGAAAATTGGATGATAAGGCTGTCAAATGTATTTTTGTTGGTTATAGTGCTAAAAGCAAAGGTTACAGGGTGTATCATCCACAAACAAAGCGTATTCTGGTTTCACAGAATGTTGTGTTTGTGGAAGATTCTGTTAAGCCCTCTGTCATGTTCTAGAGACAATAATGTAGCTCACATGACATTTATGACACTTTTTTGCCTCTTTTCAGTGGTGGAAGTTAGAATATGAATTCCAATGAGGCAAATGTAGAGTCTATGGGGATTTTCGAAAACGTTACAGATCAGCCTATTACTGATGGAGATGCACATGATGTACTTGATGAGGAAAGGGCTGAAAATAAGCAGGCTAGAGGTATGTCAGAATGACTGGTGCATACATTACATGACAATAAATTGGATGCACCTTTGTCTAGTTGCAATTGTTCAGTCTCACGCCATGCATCTTATGCATCAGATTGTTATGCTTTGGTTGTATCTAGCTTACATGATCTTAAGGAACCTCTTTATCTTGATGAAGCACATAATTCAAAAAATTGGATGGCTACCATGCAATCAGAATATGATGCACTTATAGAAAATGACATATGGACTTTATGTGATTTGCCTCCTATAAAAAATGCCATTGGTACAAAGTGGGTTTACAAGTTGAAACGCAAGCCGGATGGTGAGATTGATCTCTGTAAGGCTCGACTTGTTGCAAAGGGTTATGTAAATAAAAAATGCATAGATTATGAAGAGACTTTTTCTCCCACTTGTCGTATGACTACTCTGCGTATTCTATGTGCATTGGCAACTCATTTTGGTTGGGATGTACATCAATCAGACAACATTGTTACTGCTCTCTTGAATGGTGATATATTTGAGGAAGTTTATGTAACGCAGCCTTGCGGTTTTGTCAAGAAAGGACAAGAGGATAAAGTGTGCAAATGTAACAAAGCTTTGTATGGGTTGAAGAAATCTCCTCATGCTTGGTATGAGAAGGATGGCACTCATTTGGTCAAACGAGGCTTTCATAAGAGTCCAACAAAAAGCACATTGTATGCAAAGCGTGAGGCTGATGTACTTCTCATTGTGGTTCTCTATGTTGATGATTTGTTGATCACTGGACCAAATGAGAGACATATTGCGGAATTTAAGGCTGATTTGAATGCTACTTTCAAGATGAAAGATTTGGGGCTGTTGCAACATTACTAGGGTATACAGTTTAAGCAGTGTGATGGTGGTATTGCCTTGTGTCAAAAAAGTTACATAGAGACATTGCTATGTAAGTTTGGACTTGATGACTACAAACCTATTGCCACTCCCATGGAAAAGTTTGAAATTGAGTCTTCATGATGCTGGTGATCCTGCAGATGTCACTCTTTACCAAACTGATGTTGGATGCCTCATTTATGTATGCAACACGAGGCCAGATATTCAGTTTGTAGTCTCACATGTCAACAGATTTATGCATAGCCCAGGGTGTAAGCATTGGTAGGCTGTCAAGAGGATTTTTGACTACTTAAGTGGCACTTTACATCTTGGCTTGTTTTATCCCAAGGGTGGATCATTGCCGCCAAACTTACATGCTTTTTCGGACTGAAATTGGGCTGGTTGTTTTGACACACGAGTGTCCACAAATGGTTTTTGTTTCATGCTTGGTAGCTCTTGCATATCATGGTTGAGCAAGAAGCAACCTAGTGTGGCCACTTCCAGTTGTGAGGCTGAGTACAGGGAAGTCTTCACAGCTACGATTGAGTGTGTATGGCTGAGACGCCGTATGGATGATTTGGGTGTTGGACAGGATACTACCAACACCATCTACACTGACATTCAGAGCGCATTGTCAATTGCGAGGAATCCAATTTTTTATGCTCGCACAAATCACATTGAGGTTCATTACCCGCTATGTTAGGGAGAGACTCTCAGCAGGAGAGATCAGCTTGGCTTATGTGCCAACACAGGACAATCTTGCAGATCTTTTCACAAAGGCATTGTCTTGTGAGAAGTTCGAAGCTTTTCGCAAAGATTAAGGCTTATTCCCCTTTGTGGATTGATCATGTCCTCAAGGCATGGCACTTCCCTTTAATCTATGTGCCAGCTCTCGTTAACCGCATCACTCCAAGGGGGGATTTGTTACCATATACATGTGGTAGTGATGTGTATGAACACAGTTAGGACCGTCGTGGCATTTTTTCCCTCACTAAGAGGTTTTCCCCCCGGTGAATTGTATATATGCCCATCACTTTAGGGCTATCTATATTTCCATTGCACACTAAGTAATACACTCTCTATTGTGTGCTGTGAGCTTCCTTCATCTTCTCCAAGATGTGTGTGTTTTCCTGCAACCCTAATTCCAACATAAAATCCCTTCTTGAAATTGAGGTGTGGATCTTGTGGCGATAGATTTAGTGGGAACGCACACAAGATAAAAGAATATGTGTTCAATTTTTTGGAAATGTGCTAGTTTGCAAGAACCCTCCTAAAGATATCCATGAAATGTTTTTGGAATGGGCACTCAAGGCAAAGAGAATACTTGCTAAGGGAAAAGAAAAGCCGGTGCCAAAGTGATGAATTGATTGATTGGAAGGGATGCAAAGAATCGAGAATAAGGTAAGCTAGCTTGCATGCCCACAATTATTGTATACAATCAAGGGTTAGGTAGCTCAAAACCCACACCAACCATTCGGTATCAAATGCTTCGTCAACGTCTCTCTACGTTGCAGCAGGTTAAGGTGGCCCTTTGTGAAGTAGTTGCAGATAGAGGATTGGATACACTAGGAGATTTTAGAGGTCATTTGGAGGGTCTTGTAAGAAATTCTATTTCTCTCTCTACAAAGTTTTCTTAAAATGCAATCACAGTTATTGAGTTTGTCTAAAAGGACAACTAGACACTCTAAAAGTGAACCAAAATTTCATCAATCTTTAAAAATGGTAACCTTTTCATTCAATCCAACTATCTTTTCTTGAGATAGGTGCCACTCATTTAATATTGCCTTTGTCATCATTAAAATGGAAAAAAATCACAAAACCTTCTTATAGCTAAAGAATTTGAAGCTTTTGACACCTCCAATACATCTGGAATGGCCAAATATCTAAAAGACGGATGTCAACTTGCCTCCTTTTGATACCCGAAGAGGGAGAAAAAACGGATGTCTACTTGCCTCATTCTGATACCCGGAGAGGGAGAAAAAACGGATGTCTACTTGCCTCATTCTAATACCTTGATACACTTTTTAGGAGAACGATGTGCGAGAGGCATTTTGAAAAATTTCAAAATGCCCCTCACACGCCATTCTCCAAAAAGCCATTTTTAGGGTTTTTTTTAAGAAGAATGCCCCCTTGCATGCCGTTCTTCAAAAACCCTTTAAATTTTTGGCCTTTTCTCCCTCTTCGAGTGTCAAAATGAGGCAACTTTTGAGGTTTTTGGGCGTTCCAAACGCATTGGAGGTGCCAAAAAATTTCAAATTCTACCATTAGATGACAACTTTGTGATATTTTTTTCCCTTTCACCACTGGCAAAAGCAATATTAAATGAGCGGCACCTACCTCATGAAAAAGACTCTTGCATTGAATGAAAAGGTGATCGTTTTCAGAGACCCCTAGATTATTAAGTGAGTGGGTGGCACCTTTTTCATGTTTTTGTTAATAACTACCTATTTTTCTACATAACATTGGCTCTTCTCTCATCGCAAGAACCCTTTTTTTCTCTTTCTTCTAAAGGGGCCTCCAAAATGAACTCCGAAATCTCCTAACATTTGGCTTGATAAATATCCTCTCTACGAGATTACTACCACCAAGTGCTATCAACTTGTAAACTCTCTCATGTTCAGGAGAAATGTAGAGAAACTTATCACCATTATAGAGCCTTCTGTGCATCTAGTGCACTTGGTTGACAAAGATGCGTCCATATTTGAGTGGGTCTATTGGAACATGCCTGAGTTTATTTGTAAGTGAAAGGAAATTACGTCCTTTGTAGCGCGAGAGAAAACCATGATGGTTTCTTTTGCTGAGAAACATTGGGATCAATTACACAACCCTTTATATGAGCCATGCTTTATGATGGATCCAAAGTTTCAAATGCACAATCAATCTACTGATAATGAGGTCATCAATGATTTTAAGAAAGTGTGTGTACAGCTATTAGGTGATTTAGATGGCAAAGTAACTTACAAACAGAAGACGGCCTTCGCCAAAATAGAAGGAATGTTTGGTGATCCATGGCACATAGATGTGATTAGGCCATTGAATGCACCTGTTTATCGGAAGGAATATGGGGGGGAGAAAGTGGAGCTACTGTATGTGGCTATCAAGGTCTTGTCAGTGGCCACATCAAGTGGAAGCTCTGAGCAAAATTGGTCGTCTTTATCTTTGTGCACACAAAGAAAAGAAATTGATTGAGTCCAAAACAAGCTGCAGACTTAGTGAATGTCTTTTGCAAAATGTGACTAATGCACAAGCCTGCAATGATAACCACACAAGCTACCGAACAAAGCTTTAGATGTTGCGAGACCCACGAAGAAATTGTAGGTGAAGTCCACTCTGATGACGAATTCGAGTGGATTTGGAAAATGTGGATCTAGAGCTTTCAGATGTGGAGGAAGTCACGGATGATATGGTGCCTATGATTGATACTCTAGATGATATATGAGCAATTTTATATTGTGGCAGAGAACTATAGTTTTGTAACGATTATTATATGCTTTCAAGTACACTTATGTCACAATTTTGTATATGATAGTTCAGAGACACACTCCACTTTTGTAATAATTATAACACTTTTGTATATGATGGTTGCACTCCATTTCTATAATGACTACTAACACTTTTGTATATGATGGTTCAAAGACGCACTCAATTTTTGTGATGATTTTAGAGCCATTGTGGGTGAGAAATGCAACATATCTGTAACCATGTGACTTTTTTGGTGTCCAAAATCTTGCTCTCTCTCTCTCTCTCTCTCTCTCTCTCTCTCTCTCTCTCTCTCTCTCTCTCTCTCAGCTATTGGTCACACAAATTTCATTGATTTGGTTGTTACAAAGAGCGGGCTCTTACAAAAACAAGTTGTTACACAAATAGATTTTTACACAAAAAAGACATAGTTTAGGTCCTGGGTGTAATATGCTATGATATCTTATAGGCGAAACGCATGTATGCCCTACTTCGACATGCTTCTAATATACCCTCTTCCAATGGACCAAACTTAACCTCGTATCTTGCTATTTTGTATTTCAATATAGCATTCTCAATTTTCACTGCCTCACAACAAGCACACAATGATTGTGTGGTGCTAGTCGGTTTTATGCCTTGACTTGCCGATTGCTCAAGGATTGTCGTCTCCTCAAGGAGATAGGTAAGGCCCTTTTTGCACGGAAGCTCTCCTTAATTTTCCTCTTGAGTGTGAACTTGTTCTATTGGGCATCCCTTTCCCACCCCTCCCGTGCTAGGAGAATCAGTCCAATCTACTTTGCGCCTCAAAATGTAACAATAGTAGCATTGCTGCATAAATTAAATGACTATCTGGCAGTTGTTTGGGTCCAAGGTTTAATCCATGCCTTGATAAAAGAAACATTGAATTTCCCAGCAAATGTAACTGTCAATTTAAAGTGCTACATGAGCCCAACAACAATCTTCATGTGCATTGAGACAATACCTACATATTCCATATTAGAGGTTTGTTTGTTGTTATGCTCAACAACATCAAACGTAGTAAGATCTTGGGTGTTGAGACTGTTTTTATGTTACTATATACATGTGGTAGTGATGTGTGTGAACACACTAGGACCGCCGGGGCATTTTTTCCCTCTTTAGGAGGTTTTTTCCCCCGTGCATTGTATATACGCCCATCACTCTAGGGCTATCTATCTTTCCATTGCACACTAAGTAACACACTCTCTATTGTGTGCCTTGAGCTTCCTTCGTCTTCTCCAAGCTGTGTGTGTTTCTCTGCAACCCTAATTCCAACAATTGGTATCAGAGCAGGTCACGTCCTCCCGGGCTTAGTCGCCAGCTGCTCCAGCACACGCCTGCTCACTTTCTCCGATTTCAGTGAGCTTTGGCGAGCGTTCGTAGGTCGACAAATATTTTGGGAAACCTCGAAGAGCTTGGTCTGCTCAGAATTTTGATTTGGGCTCATTTCGGCCTCCGTTTCCACTACAGGCAGTACTGCACAGGCTATTTCGTCATTTTGTGCAGATTTTCTGTCAGTGCCGTTTTCTGCATAACAGGTGCCTTATAGTCTTCTACGGTTTGTGCTATATAGCACAAGTTGTTCCCGCTCCATTTCTCCTATTTTCGGGCAGTTTTCACATCAGGTGCAGCATTTACCATGGCTGACAACAACAACACAGATGTGTTCAAGATGTTTGCTGCTGAGGACAGGTTGGATGGGGACAACTACCCTATGTGGGCTTATATGATGCAACATGTTCTTGTGTCAAAAGGTATCTGGAACATTGTACAGGGCATTGATGTACGTCATGGTTCTGAAGATGTAGGCGATGTTGAGGATGTTGCAGGTCTTGCTGCAAGGATTGCAGCTGTTAGAGTTGTTTTGCCTACGGCAGAACAAGCTCGTTGGGATGTTAAGGATGCGCAGGCTCATGCATTGATTGCGTTGTCTGTGAAGCGCACCATTATTCCTCACATCCGTTCAGCAAAATCTGCAAAACAGGCTTGGGATATTCTAGCAGGTCTTTATGCAAGCCGCAATGAGGCTAAAATTGCTTTGCTGCGTAAAGAGCTAGAGTCGAAGATTATGCATGAGGAAGATGATATGGACACTTTCCTTGCTAGTGTCAAGGATATCAATGAGCAACTCATTTCTGCAGGTGAAGTCATTTCGGACAGTTCCCTTGTGCAGACTGTTCTTGATGCCTTACCAGATTCCTACCAGACTTTTGCTAGTACTTGGAGACTGATGACCCAAGGAAATCCTGAAGTTGTCAAGTTTGATGCATTATGCACATTGCTGTTGCAAGAGTCACTTTCTAGAAAAAACAGGACTAGGCAGCGTGCAGTTGAACAGGCTTTTATTGCTTCTCAAAGAAAGGGTGGTAACAGTAATGCAGCCACTTCTTATGGTTCTGTTGTGAGTGGCAAAAATTCTGTTCCTAATGCTTCTGGTGGCAGCACTTCGTCTGGCAATTCTGGTGATAAGGGCAAAAAGAAGATGCGTTGCCATTATTGTAAAGCCAATGATCACTTGATCAAGTCGTGTCCTAAGTTGAAGGCCAAAGAGGCTAAGAAGAAAGAGGGTGGTTCCACTGCAAATGCTGGTTCCACTACAAATGCAGCCATTGTTGAGTCTTCTGTGAAAGGAGATTGTGATGCTGATGTTGATGCAGAATGGGCTTTTAGCGCAGAGTGCACTTACAATCCTGTTGTCCATGATGCATGCTTGTCAGTTGCTGCAGATTCACATGTGTGGTATTTCGACAGTGGTGCTACAAAGCACATTACCTCACATCGTGAATTGTTTACCTCTCTCAAGTCTGTCCCTCATGGGAATTCAGTCACTTGTGCCAACAACGCCTCTTATCCAGTTCAGGGAGTTGGAAAGATTGTGCTCACTGCTGCTAATGGCAGTTCCTTCACACTTGTTGATGCACTTTATGTACCTGGGATCAAGAAGAATCTCTTGTCTATATCCGCACTTGCTAGACTTGGACTTGTAGTCAAATTTGTGGATGACAGATGTACAGTTCATGATCTCAGTTTTGGTGATGAAATTGTTGCATCTGGGCTTTTGTGCCGTGAGATGTATAAGATCACTTTGTATGACAAGTGTGGACAAAATTTTGCAAATGCTGTTGTAGATTCAAGGGCTATTTCAGATGCAAAACTTTGGCATGCACGTTTTGGTCATCTGAATTTTGCCAGTTTGTTGCGTTTGCAGAAATCTGATATGGTTGCTTCTTTGCCGCCTCTTGAAGCACCTGTCAAACATGTTTGTGAAGGCTGTATTCTGGGTAAAATGCAGCGTTCTAAGTTTCCAAAGGATGGTTCAGTTAGGGCCACATGCAGGTTGCAGCTTGTGCATAGTGATGTTTGTGGGCCCATGCAAACTCCGTCCTTGGGCAATTACCTGTACTTTGTGACCTTCATTGATGATTACTCCAGGCATGCATGGGTATTTCCGCTTAAAGCGAAGTCCGAAGTTTTTATGTGCTTCAAACAATTTTTGGCTATGGCTGAAAATGTCTCAAAATGTACTATGGGCACCCTCCGTTCCGATCGAGGGGGGGAGTATATGTCTCATGAATTTAATGCATTTCTGGCTAGTCGTGGGATAAAACACCAATGTACAGTGCCTTATACACCTCAGCAAAATGGTGTTGCTGAGAGGAAAAACAGGTCACTAACGGAAATGGCACGATGTATGGTCAAAAGTCAAGCTTTGCCGCATTCTTTTTGGCTTGAGGCCATCATGTGTGCCACTTATGTACTTAACAGGTGTCCTACGAAAGCTTTGCAGTCTATTACTCCATATGAAGCATGGCATGATAGAAAGCCTTCTATTGAGCACATGCGTGTTTTTGGCTGTTTGGCATATGCTTTGGTGCCACAAGTGCAGCGCAGAAAATTGGATGATAAGGCTGTCAAATGTATTTTTGTTGGTTATAGTGCTGAAAGCAAAGGTTACAGCTTGTATCATCCGCAAACAAAACGTATTCTGGTTTCATGGGATGTAGTGTTTGTGGAAGATTCTGTTCAGCCCTTGCTGTCATGTACTAGAGACAATAATGTAAGCTCACAGGACATTTATGACACTTTGTTGCCTCTTTTCAGTGGTGGAAATACGAATGTAAGTTCCAATGAGGCAAATGTACAGCCTATGGGGGTTTCTGAAAATGTTTTAGAACAGCCTATTACTGATGCAGATGTACATGATGTACTTGATGAGGAAAGGGCTGAAAATGAGCAGGCTAGAGGTGTGCCAAAATGGCTGGTGCACACTTTGCGTGACAGTAAATTGGATGCACCTTTATCTAGTCGTACTCGTTCAGGCTCTCGCCATGCATCTTATGCATCAGATTGTTATGCTTTGGCTGTGTCTAGTTTACATGATGTTGAGGAGCCTCTGTCTTTTGATGAAGCACAGAATTCAGAAAATTGGATTGCTGCCATGAAATCAGAATATGATGCACTTATAGAGAATGACACATGGACTTTATGTGATTTGCCTCCTGGCAAAAAGGCCATTGGTACGAAGTGGGTTTACAAGTTGAAACGCAAGCCGGATGGTGAGATCGATCGCCATAAGGCTTGACTTGTTGCAAAGGGTTATGCACAACAAAAAGGCATAGATTATGAAGAGACTTTTGCTCCCACTTGTCGTATGACTACTGTGCGTTTTCTATGTGCATTGGCAGCTCATTTTGGTTGGGATGTACATCAATCAGACATTGTTACTGCTTTCTTGAATGGTGACATATTTGAGGAAGTTTATGTAACGCAGCCTCGCGGTTTTGTCATAAAAGGACAAGAGGACAAAGTGTGCAAATGTAAGAAGGCTTTGTATAGGTTGAAGCAATCTCCTCGTGCTTGGTATGAGAAAGCTGACACTCATTTGGTTAAACGAGGCTTTCGTAACAGTCCAACAGAAAGCACATTGTATGTAAAGCGTGAGGATGATGTATTTCTCATTGTGGTTCTTTATGTTGATGATTTGCTGATCACTGGACCAAATGAGAGACATATTGCTGAATTTAAGGCTGATTTGAATGCTACTTTCAAGATGAAAGATTTGGGGCTGTTGCATCATTACTTGGGTATACAGTTTAAGCAGTGTGATGGTGGTATTGCCTTGTGTTAGAAAAGTTACATAGAGACATTGCTATGTAAGTTTGGACTTGAGGATTGCAAACCTATTGCCACTCCCATGGAAACAGGTTTGAAGTTGAGTCTACATGATGCTGGCGATTCTGCTGATGTCACTCTTTACCAAACTGCTGTTGGCTGCCTCATTTATGTATGCAACACGAGGCCAGATATTCAGTTTGCAGTCTCGCAGGTCAGCAGATTTATGCATAGCCCAGGGTCTAAGCATTGGCAGGCTGTCAAGAGGATTTTCCGCTACCTTAGTGGCACTTTACATCTTGGCTTGTTTTATCCCAAGGGGGGATCATTGCCGCCAGACTTATATGCTTTTTCGGACTCAGATTGGGCTGGTTGTTTTGACACGCGAGTGTCCACAAGTGGTTTTTGTTTCATGCTTGGCAGTTCATGTATATCATGGTTGAGCAAGAAGCAACCTACTGTGGCCACTTCGAGTTGTGAGGCTGAGTACAGGGCAGTCTTCACAGCTACGGTTGAGTGTGTATGGCTCAGACGCCTTATGGCTGACTTGGGTGTTGGACAGGACACTGCCAACACTATCTACACTGACAGCCAGAGCGCATTGGCAGTTGCGAGGAACCCAGTTTTTCATGCTCGCACAAAGCACATTGAGGTGCATTACCACTATGTCAGGGAGAGGCTCTCAGCAGGAGAGATCAGCTTGGCTTATGTGCCAACACAGGACAACCTTGCAGATCTTTTCACAAAGGCATTGTCTCGTGAGAAGCTTGAAGCTTTCCGCAAAGCTTTGGGCTTACTCCCCTTTGTGGACTGATCCTGTCCTCAGGGCATGGCACTTCCCTTTACTCATGTGCCAGCTCTCGTTCACCGCATCACTCCAGGGGGGATTTGTTACTATATACATGTGGTAGTGATGTGTGTGAACACACTAGGACCGCCGGGGCATTTTTTCCCTCTTTAGGAGGTTTTTTCCCCCGTGCATTGTATATACTCCCATCACTCTAGGGCTATCTATCTTTCCATTGCACACTAAGTAACACACTCTCTATTGTGTGCCTTGAGCTTCCTTCGTCTTCTCCAAGCTGTGTGTGTTTCTCTGCAACCCTAATTCCAACATTTTAATGGTGAGCACTTCTTGTAGGCCTCTTAGAAGGTTCATGCTTGGTGCTCTTGCAAACAAGAAGAACAATAGAGAAACATAGCTTTGTGGGGAGAGAGAGAGAGAGAGAGAGAGAGAGAGAGAGAGAGAGAGAGAGAGAGAGAGAGAGAGAGCATCTTCCAAGTTCTAGCTCTCTGGTAGCTATAAGAAAAAGTTGTAGTTTCATGGAGCTATTAAACAATTCATTGTTCCATACAAAAGCGCTTTAGTTTTGGCTTACACAAAGCGAGCCCAAAGTGTCAAAAAAATATAAATTTATACTCCTTTTCCTAACAACAAAAACTAACTGCTTTGTTTGCCTTTATTTGTCCCGGAAAGACTTAACTGAGTAGTAAGAATTTATGAAAGACAATTTAACGAGAAATAAAATCTAACAAATAAAGCCACTATCAAACACAAAAACCACTCATGTGTGCTAACTTCATTTTATGCCAAATTTCCATGCGAGCATAGATGGTAAGCACAATAAGAATTTCACCAATTTGGTCTCTCAACCTCTGGCTCTAAGAAGTACTAAGAAAATTATCATTATTCTTTGGAATCTTTCCCAAGCAACATTGTAGTTTTGTCCGCCTTTCCAATTACAAGCAGTGACATCACATGCAATTGCCACTTCTCTTTTAAGGTCAAAAGTGGCAATAAAAGGGTTCGAACCTCCGGCGTGATCTATTACTCCGTGAAGGCTTGGATATCAAAGGTTCCTTATCTAACAGTTTGCTGTTCAGTACCGAGGTGGTCGCGGCAACGCACAGGTTAGTCCATTTTACGAAGCTCCTACTAGCGAGGAAACTCTCTGTTTGTGTGTGTGTGTGTGTGTGTGTGTGTGTGAGAGAGAGAGAGAGAGAGAGAGAGAGAGCCATCAAATTTGCATTCAAGCTTTTGGGCCATGTCTGGTTTTTCCATGGTGTAATAGACACTCTCAGGGACATGGACTGCATTTTTAGTATTCTTTTCCACTCTGACAAGACCAGGGATGTCTCTACAATGTCGGTTTTTGCGCAGCTAATTGAAAATGCGCAGACACAGAAGTTGAGACTTTGACTTGGTATCTGTAACCTACCTTAGCACAAGTAGTTATCCAAGCTTGAAGGGCAACCAGAGCAGCCATGTCAAGGATACACACATGCTTTCATTGTGAAGCAAGTTGGCTCATCCCTTTCTCAACATACAATAAACAGGCAACTTGTTTGGCTCGCTCGTCACGTTTAGTCCGCTCCTCATCCACAATCCTTCGTAAGTGCATGATTCATACTGAAAAATTGCCAATTGTTTATATATGCAAAGAGAATTTTTTGCATTGATTTGTGGCTGAGCGTAACCTGTTTGAAAAATCTTCATTTTGCATAGATTTGTGGCTGAGCAAACGTAAAGCCCTTCTCATGTAATTTGCATTTTTTGAATAGGACATCAGTTTGGCTTGCAAGAGGAGAAGGATGGTCAGAGAGGACAAATGCATGTTTGCAAAGCAAGTGATCCCAGCAATACAAGGGGAAGCAAAGAGACATTCTTAAGTCCGGAGGAAGCTGGACTTATAGAATTGTCAAGCTTGGAAAGTCACGAGCGCTTCCTTTGCCGACTCACAGTAAGCTTTTTCTTGAAAACTGTGGGTCTTCCATATGGTACATGCTTCACTATGTATGTACAAGAACTCTACATGGGCCTGTATATTTTGTGATATATATAGGAGAAAACTGCTGACAGTTTCTCGTTGTTGATCATGTATGTATTGCAGGTATCATCTCTAAATTTGTTGCGTATCATTGCACAACAAGAAGGAAAGGCTATCGAGGATTTGAATGCTGGAATCATATGCGACTGGTTTCAGAAAGATAAGGCAAAACGAGAAACTGACTTTGACTCAGCTACTCTTCAGTGGTGACCATATGTCTCTTTGATCAAAGCTTCTTGTATGGGCACTTTGCGACTCATCGCATGCCCTTCAACCTATGTTTTGAAGCGTTCCTTGGCAACTTGGATCTTGAATATAAAGGGATAGCAGCATGTCTACTATCATGCCATGTGTATGTACATTGTCAACATGATTTGCCAATGAAAGTCGCAAAGATGATGATGTTTGTATCATTCTCTTGTATGTGGATGATCTCATTCTTTTAGGTCAAGAGAAGTATAGGGATAAGAAGTACTACTAAATGCATATTCAATGTGTACCATGTTATCCTATTTGGGCTCATGTAAAATCATATCAACAAATGTTGATCTGGTCATCATTATGGTTCATGATTGTAACAATCTCTCTCCTAAATGGGGTGCTTGCGATGACTTTGAGTATGGAGCATTCAAGTAGTAGGGAGATGTTAGAGGTCTATGTAGTGGAGCATATTGTAAGGTGTTGAACAAGTTTTCTTGTGATTGATTGCGGGTATGCGAGGGGGATATACGTTGCTTTTGTTGATATCAAGCACAAGTGAAGGAGACTAATTGCGAGATCTGGTTTCACACAATGATATTCTTTATCGTCAACTATCTTGATGTATGCTCTGAGAGAGAGAGAGAGAGAGAGAGAGAGAGAGAGAGAGAGTATTTGGCATTTGGATCCCAACCAACGCTCTCAAGGCACACTTGCCATGATATTGGAGTGGTATTTGCTTACGTATTACTTGATTGAGATGTGCAACGAAGTCACCTCAATACACACCTTGTCCATGCCTCATAAGATGATTTTTTATGCAGGGCACTGCTAATGGGGAAGATTTTTCTAGGACTGAGATGTAGCTCCTCTAGGACTGATTTAGTTGGATCCAGAATAGGTAGTATAATGCTGTCCAATTCCTCAAAAAAGAGACCAGCTAAATTTACTTGATGTAAATGCTATCAAAAAAGCTGAGTGTGTAAATCCATGACCCATGGAGAAGTGTGCCAATTCAGCTTGAATGCTCAATCTACTGTATCATGCTTGCAAGAGGCATTCACTTGCAAGCCCAAGCTAGAGTTTCTATGTGTTCTTGTCCATGGTTGTGCCACTAAATGAATAAGGTGAAGGGTTCCATTGGCATTTATTTTTTAATTAAGAAAAAGTTAAAAGACTCTTAACTGAAAGGACCCACATACAAACTAAAAAACCCAAAGAGGACTTCAATGATTTACATGCAAAAGTAAATTGCATGCCTACCTTTACTATTCACTAAGGCTTGTTTTAGAAAGCCAAAAATATACTTAGTAGCTTTTGCCAAAAGGAAATTCTTTGTAGTGTAAATGGGTTCATACTGAGGGTGAAGATCACGCCCAGTGATGTGAAGCCCAAGTAGAAGGCTACATTGGCTATCAAAGATTTAATGCAAAAGCAAGATATCATGAAAATGAATTTTGGTTTAAATGATTTTCACTCTCTAAAATTGGCCATTCTCACGAGAGAAAACAAGAAGAGTGGAAGGGCCACTGTTACAAGGTGGATTTAAGGTGTGTTTCAAAACGTAAGAGTGTCAAAAGGAGATGCAACCTTTAGAAGTGTCAAGGGAATTCCTATGGGGCTAGAGGTGGCAAGCCGGCAAAGAAAGAGCTTCCACTCGCTGGCACGCTAGCGAGTAGAACCATGTTTCCTTCCGAACTTGTTAGCAAGGGGAAAAGAGCCTCCAACCACTGATGTGGCAAGTCGAGGTGGGTGGAAGGAAATTTTTCCCTTGAGGGAGTAAAAAGTTTTTAAAGAATCCTACGGGAATCAAATGTGGTTTTTAAGGACTAAAATACCTTAGAACGTGTTTCGAATGCCTCCAAAAATGTATGGGAATGTAAGCCATAGGGAACAAGTATTCAATGTGACATGTGAACCCTTGTCTATCCTCATACATACAACTTCCACCAGAAGGTGTCCTCCATTAACGACGAAGACAAAATGCTCCATAATGATAAGGTTTTGGCAAGTATTTAATTAACTTTGAGAATTATCCTTTCAAAATTTCTAAATGGGTGAAAAGCCGTTGTTGAAGGATTAAATGTACTCAATCAATGATTAAATGTACTTAGTTAATGATTACAATGAATTTCAATGGGTGAAAAGCCGTTGTTGAAGGATTAAATGTACTCAATCAATGATTAAATGTACTTAGTTAATGATTACAATGAATTTCATGATAAGTAATCATCAATGCAAATGTTTCAAAAACAAATGAAGGAAAATATTTTCTCTTATGACTTATTTTTTTACACGCTTTAAATTTATGTTTCAAATGTTCTAAAGTGTATACATACTGTGAGGTCCCCAACCCCGAAAAGATTGGGGCGACTTGATAGATGGCCTTCCCTTATTCTCCTTTTTTGTTTTGATGACGCTCTGCTCCGTTTCCACAAAATAGAGATACGAACAACAGAAGAGAGGAAGTCCTCTATCCACCATTTACGTGGTTATAAGGGTCTTATGCCACAAGCCAGGTCGATACATCTAAGATTCTAATAAAATTGTTTCTTAACATGAAGATGAAATCCCATTGACATATTTAGAATCTATAAATAACGTTTTTTTTTCCACGTTTAAGAGGCACGACCGCTATCCATAAACCATAAATATGATATGAGACTTAGTTTAAACTAAATAGTAATTTTGTGTCACATAGATATGAGTCATCTCGTCTCACGGCACAATGAGTCTCTAATTTCACTTCTTTTAATAAGAGGGAGTGGAGAGTTTCTCGACTAATCGATACCACCCATCTTTGACTGGCAACCTGAGCCAACCCCCACTTTCCACCCCACACTCACACTTTTTTCCACACTGTTTAACATATACAAGCAATGTTTCTTAATTAATTCCAAACACAGGTTCTTTTATACAGCCCTTCAAACAATACCAAAACAATTTAAACAAGGCCTAATGAAGACAGCTCTATATTTCAACGAAAATAACTTTTCCAAATGCTCATGAGTTTGTCGTTACCCGTAGACTTCCTGTGTCTAACCAACAGAGCCTTTGCAAAGGATTTATTCGCTAATCGCAAATTGTGCAACCTTCCCATCTCGCTAACCGCGAGGCATCTTGCTACTCGCGAGGCATCCCGTTACTCGCGAGGCATCCCGCTAACCGCGAGGCACAAAGAAAGAGCCAATAACCTCAGTTTAATCTTCGCTAACTACGGAATCATCTCGCTACCCGCGAGGAATAAAAGACATTCTTCCAACAATTCTTTTGTTTAAATGATTCTTCAAACATGATCAACCAATTCTTCATATCAATCAGAATCTACTTATCAAACAATAACAATTTGTTAAGCAATAACAATTCAACAAACAGTAACAATTTATCAAACAGTTCTTTCACTAATCTATGAAAATATATGTTTGTTTCTTGTGATAGAATCACATTTCTCAGAGAGTTTATGGGGTTCCCTATGCTTAGCTTCCCAGGTCAAACATGAATAGCAATGCAGAATTATAAATTTGCCTTACCAGATTAATGATATGTTTGATTACCTCCCGTGTTTGAGGTTGGACGCCTTCGACTTCTTCCGCGACCAATACATCTGCTTCAGCAACGTAGATGATATCTTCTTTTGCACTTTGCTTGATGGTGCAACGACATGGGCGTCCGGGAGACGGCACATCGACGATTGGAGATGGAGATGGCTTGAAGGTGAGAGGTTAAGGGAGAGAGGCTTCCTCCGACGTGTCGTTTACAAGAGAGCTTCCGCTTCTGTAGATGTGTGTGTTCAAAGTGATAGGAGAAGGGTCCTTTATATAGGCTCTAGGGGGATGCTAAGAATACTGAGAGGTTTCAAGAATAGAAGAAAAGAAAAAGCTCGCGCGTCGTCGCAGTTCTTTTTTTTTTTTTGGACGTTCACGAATCTTATGCGCAATTTTTAAAAAACTCTATACTTAGAAGCTCCCATCCTATCTTGAGAGAGAGAAAGAAAGAAGTATCTTAATTTTGACTCACCTCTCTTTCTTTCCTAAAAATACTATCTCTAAGCTTTTTCTTCACACATAAATTAGGTTCTCACATAAACCTATTGTTCCGCATAAAGAAAGATCATAAATAAGTAGATTCTAAACCCGATTGCTCTGATAAACTCATGATGACTCACAAAATTGAGAATCTCAATTACTTTGCAAAATAACCGAAATGACTTATATGGATAAATGTTGGGTACATTACAATCTCCCCAACTTAGGGATTCGAGATCTCCTCATCTCGAGAAAAAGTGAAGATACTCCTACTCTAATGAATAGCGACCATCATTATGTCTAAAAGAGTAATGTCCTTAGTTTGCTTCACTTGCTATCTGATCCCCTGAGTGTACATCAATGTTTATAATAATTCAAATCTATGGGGTACTTTCCAAACTTAAACTTATCCAGTCCACTAAAAGCTGAATCGTATGACTTAATCAATCCTTACTTATCCGATTCATTCAAACTCAATCACATGACCTAACCAATCTTGAATTACCCAGTCTATTAAAACTTAAACATAATTCAGTGTATCAAAACTCAGTCACATGACTTAACCAGTCATTACTTATCCAGTCCGTCAAAACTCAACCATATGACTTAACCAGTCATGATTATCTCAATCACATGACTTAACCAGTCATGGGTCATTTAATCACATGACTTAACCAGTCATGGCTCATTCAATCCGCACAAAAAACTCACTTACATGACTTAACCAGTCAAACAATTTCTTTGTAGAAAAACAACTCAATCTTCTAATCATAAAGTCATCAAAATGTCATATAGGGGTCAACAAAAGATCTCTCCATGAGCAAACATAATAGAGGTTTCAACCGTAACTATGGTACACATCAATCGACATAGCGTAATATCTCTACGAGTCGGATAATGGGTATAGTAACCATACACATGAGGAAGCTTGAAGTAGACAACTAAATCTTTTTAACCTATGCTCTGATACCAATTGTGAGGTCCCCAACCTCGAGAAGATTGGGGCGACTTGATAAATGGCCTTCCTTTATTTTCTTTTTTCGTTGACGACACCCTACTCTATTTTCACAAAGTAGAGATACGAGAAATAGAAGAGAGGAAGTCCTCTATCCATCGTTTACGTGGTTATAAGGGTCTTACGCCACAAGCTAGGTCGATACATCTAAGATTCTAATGAATCTGTTTCCTAACATGAAGATGAAATCCCATTGACATATTTAGAATCCATAAATAACGTCTTTTTTCCCACGTTTAAAAGGCACGGTCGCTATCTATAAACCATAAATATGATATGAGACTTAATCTAAACTAAATAGTAATCTTGTGTCACGTAGATTTGGGCCATCTCGTCTCATGGCACAATGAGTTTCTAATTTCACTTCTCTTAATAAAAGGGAGTGGAGAGTTTCTTGACTAATCGAGACCACCCATCCTTGACTGGCAACTTGAGCCAGCCCCCACTTTCTACCCCACACTCATACTTTTTTCCACACTGTTTAACATACACAAACAGTGTTCCTTAATTAATTCCAAACACAGATTTTTTTATACAGCCCTTCAAACAATACCAAAACAATTCAAACAAGGCCTAATGAAGACAGCCCTATATTTCAACAAAAACAACTTTTTCAAATGCTCATGAGTTTGCCGCTACCCGCGGACTTCCTGTGTCTAGCCAACAGAGCCTTTGCAAAGGATTTATTTGCTAATCGCAATTACACAACCTTCCCATCTCGCTAACCGTGAGGCATCTTGCTAATCGCCAGGCATCCTGCTACACGCGAGGTATCTTGCTAACCGCTAGGCATCCCGCTATCCGCGAGGCATCCCGCTAACCGCGAGGCATCTTTCTAACCGCCAGGCATCCCGCTAACCGCGAGGCATCTTGCTAACCGCCACGCATCCCGCTAACCGCGAGGCACAAAGAAAGAGCCAATAACCTCAATTTAATCTTCGCTAACTGTGAAATCATCTTGCTACCCGCGAGGAATAAAAGACATTCTTCCAACAATTCTTTTCTTTAAATGATTCTTCAAACATGATCAACCAATTCTTCATATCAATCAGAATCCACTTATCAAACAATAACAATTTGTTAAACAATAACAATTCAACAAACATTGACAATTTATCAAACAGTTCTTTCACTAATCTATGAAAACATATGCTTGTTTCTTGTGATAGAATCACGTTTCTCAGACAGTTTAAAGGGTTCCTTATGCTTAGCTTCCCACGTCAAACATGAATAGCAATGCAGAATTATAAATTTGTTTTACCAGATTAGCGATATGTTCGATTACCTCCCGTGTTTGAGGTTGGACACTTTCGACTTCTTCCGCAACCAATACATCCGCTTCAGCATCGTTTAAAGTAGATGATATCTTCTTTTGCACCTTGCTTGATGGTGCAACGGCATGGACGTCCGGGAGACGGCACGTCGACATTGGAGATAGAGATGGCTTGAAGGTGAGAGGTTAAGGGAGAGAGGCTTCCTCCGACGCATCGTTGCAAGAGAGCTTCCGCTTCTATAGATGTGTGTGTTCAAAGTGAGAGGAGAAGGGTCCTTTATATAGGCTCTAGGGGGATGCTAAGAATACTGAGAGATTTCAAGAATAGGAGAAGGAAAAGCTCGCGCATCGTCGTGGCTCAAAAAATAAAAATAAAATAAAATATTATTATTATTATTATTTTTGGACGTTCGCGAATCTTATGCACGATTTTTAAAAAGCTCTATACTTACAAGCTCCCATTCTATTTTGAGAGAGAGAAAGAAAGAAGTATTCTAATTTTGACCCACCTCTCTTTCTTTCCTAAAAGTACTATCTCTAAGCTTTTTCTTCACACATAGATTAGGTTCCCACATAAACCTATTGTTCCACATAAAGAAAGATCATAAATAAATAGATTCTGAACTCGATTTGAATCTGATTGCTCTGATAAACTCATGATGACTCACAAAATTGAGAATCTCAATTACTTTGCAAAATAACCAAAATGACTTATATGGATAAATGTTGGGTACATTACACATACAAAGGGACACACACATGTAGTAGATATGTCTCCTAAGTACTGACCTGACATACTATCTAATGTAGAAAGTGTTAGGTAAACCCTTTCTTCACCTGCAACCCCTCTTACAATTTAACAACAATGTGTAAGCAAAGCCTTAAGCCTCATGCATGTAATGGCACCTAGAAGCCCATGTGACAGGCTGCATATCAAGAAGCTAGCTCTCACTCTATGTTTATATAAGAGACTCATTGTACATGAATTTTTATCTTGTAATATTAAGTATCCCTTTCATTATGAATGCATCACTTTTATATCCGCCATAGCTTTACAAGTGGTATCAGAGCGATTGTGAGGCTTAATATAATTAATATTAGCATTATTACTCATTGTAAATATATATATATATATATATATTTTTAATAAATGTGTCTTTCTATCTACATGCATGCTAGGTGTAAGCATATTCATAGTCTACGTGTTTCATTCAGCTTGTGATAAGTGGTGTGAAAAGCATTGGAGTATGAGCCAAGTGTCAAGAGGTTCTTAGGTTTCAAAGCTTTCCAAATCGAAGGGTTGAAGGTTTTCCATTTGAGTGCATTATCGCATTTATAAGACACACTATTTTTCTTTTTCTCTTTGAGAAATCCACGTGGTGGGAATCCCAACCTCACAAAAAGTCAAAAGTTTTCATTTTTCACGTGGCTTTGCCATATTGGAAATCAGCACTGCAACTCCCCATCCCTTGGCCACGCGTAGCTACCCCTACCACGCTCACCCCCACGCTAGTAGTCATTTTCTCACGCGTGTGCCTCTGCCCGAGTTAACCAAAGCCTTGTTCGCGAGCGGTCATCTCACCATCACCTGCTACAACTCAGAGTGCATCTCTCGCCACTCAGATTGGCCTCACAGCTCGATTACCACAGCCTCAGCCTTGCATAGGGTTGCATTCAGGCTAGAATCACAAAGCCGAGCTCCTCCTGCATCTCCTGTTCAGAGCCATCATCAATCGGTTGCAAGCAGTAACCTCTCTACCCGTATTGTTGCCTGCTGCAATCCCAACTGCGCTCAGTACTACGTGGCCACCTCCATTGCTCAACCACCAAAGTACTGAACATTTCCTTCAATTGCGTGTAGTTAGCTACAGCCAACCTCGCCCAATTTTTTCATCTCGTGTGCACCATTCATTGCAACCAACACCCAACGGGTCTGAGGTTTTCTTTGCGTCCACCGATGAGCTATAGCCAAAAATTCCTTTGTTCATGCTTGTGTAGAGCCCATGCTTTGCCATACTCTGCATCTTGGGAGCTGTCACAATCCCCTTCATTAATTTGCAAGTTTATTTTCTTTTTTTAGGTAATTTCCTCTTGGTAGCCATTCTCACAATAGCTACAAGGGGGGGCATTTCCACGAATTACATAAAAGACTTTGTGAGCACCTTTGTGATCGTATCTTCTCGGTCAACAAGACAAGAACTTCATCAATCAACAACACCACCATCAAGAAAATATCGTTATCATTGTCTACATACATGAGAGGAGCACTTCACCATCCAAGGAAAAAAGGTGTGTACACACATGATCATGATGTCTGTACACACTCATCCTTTTGTGTAGTACACACATTCTTGCACAAGAGATCCCTATTATGTATGCCATATTTATTTTCACCGTGTTATTGACGTTGATAATCATATCATCAATGGGAAACTTGGATATGTCTACACACATTATCATGCCACGCCTCAAATAATTTTGCACACAAAATCATAATTTCAAAATTATGGATACTATGTATCTTTGTATGGGTTTAGACACTATTGCACATGAATTGCAACAAGACCTACCCTAAAACCTATGCATGGATGTATCCAAGTGTGAACCCAAGCATGATGCATCTAATTAGAACCACGTCTTGATAAATCCAAATGTGACCCATGCCTATTCCTAATGATTCTATTGTGAACCATGTGCTAATGAATCCATAGAGAACTAGCCATGATGTATCCACACATACCTAGGATGAATTTGGGTTTAAGGGGCGATTGTTAGGTAAACCCTTTCTTCATCCATGTATCGTATCTTGTGTGTGAAACCCCTCTTACAAATTGACAACGATGTGTAAGCAAAGCCTTAAGCCTCATGCATGTAATGACACCTAGAAGCCCATGTGGCAGGCTATGTATCAAGAAGCTACCTCTCACTCTATATTTATATAAGAGGTTCATTGTACATGAATCTCGATCTTGTAATATTAAGCATCCCTTTCATTATGAATGCATCACTTTTATATCCGCCATAGCCTTATAAAAAGACGTGCAAACTACAATGAATAGATATGCTTGTAGAATCTAGTCTCTCAAACACCAAGTAGACAGGTCATCTATTCTAGAATGGTGTTGGTGTCCTAAAAGGGATCCTCTCCTAAATGCTAATGGACCTAAGTATCTCTCCTTGTAATAAGCAAAGTTGAGGATGACTATGATTTCAAGGGCGAGGTAATGTAATGAGAATAAATTTTGATCTGCTTAAATAATTTTTGCTCTTTAGAATTGGCCATTCTAAAGAGACAAGATAAGAAGATTGGAAACGCCAATGTTACAATTTTATTTTTGTCATAGCGGAGTACAAGTCTCCTAGGGTTAGCACACAAAGATAAAAAGACAAAAGTTTTGGAGAGTCGATGCCTTAACCTTGAGGCTACTAAGAAAAATGAACTTTAATGCTCCCAAGACCAAGGAATCTCATGCTAATTGCTCGCGCATGCCGGAATTGAGGGTGGCCTGAAATTATGCCAAATGCAATGGCTCCTCGTGCCAGGCTGCACACAATGTTTGACCAGTTCATGGGTATGGTGCCTTAACCAAGATCAAGAAGATGACTTTAATCAATTCTTTTAGAATTCGACACCTTTAACATTGCCAAGACCAAGAAACATTAGGTAACTGAATACAAAATTTGCTTCCCATGTCGTGAGCAAAAATGACCTGAGTGGATGTGATTGGCCTACCGAGAGTTTTACGAGCAAGAGCCATGTGCAGTGGACTTCCAAAAAGCTTATGAGATCTTGTCCACAATCAAAGAAGATGGAACCACCCAAATCTCTGACCAGCAAGGAAACAAGTCGATGTAATCATTACAAAAGAGATAGTGGCAGATGCTCTCAAGCTGCCAACAGAAGGATGACCATGAGGGCAAGGGATAGACGGTAAGAACTTTCACCAAGGAAACCGCTGCTGCGACATTTGCCGATCTCATCCGAAAACAAGTGGAAGAGCCTGCAAGATTGTATCATCAGCACTTTCACTTCCTCGCCAAGAGACCACCAAGGTATACGACACCAAATCATGTAGTTGCAACAACCTTTACACAAGTTCTCAAATCAACAACCAGGCAACCAATTGACCATGCACAGTACGTGTTGTCCACCCAAGCCTTCTGTTGGCTTCTTTTGTGTCGGGCTTTACGGCGACATCGTAAACTTCTTTTGGTAGAAGCTATAGTTCTATCTAATGTCCTTCTTCGCTCTTGGATCTACCTGTAAACACTCTTGTGCTATGCTCTTCAAGTTTCTCTTTCAACAGGTAGGTTGCTTTGGAATTTTTGACTGAATTGGAGTCCAGTTGGTAGGGTGGTAGCACTTGCATCTTCTCCTTTTGCGAGAGCTTCTTCTTAGCCTTCTCTGCAGCTTGCATGGCTCCTGTCAAGTGAATAGAGTGTCAAAGTTAGCAAATTCGGCAGATTCTTCTCTGAATCGTTCACTTTTTCACCAAAATCAACACTTTCTGCTACAACTTGGTTCTAAGCATGGTATAGACCCTGTGTATGTGATATGAGGTGATTTGGATCAAAAATTGTGGCTCATAACTCAGAAATCGGCTTGCAAGGACTTCTTTGTGTTTTTTGGCAATTTTCCAAGTTTTAATTGATCATTTTGGCTCATACTTAAAATTTGGCATGTAATAGGTGTGTACAAGTGATAGGTGAGGTGATGATACAATTTTCAAGCCAAAATATTGCAAAAGTAAATAATCGGAGGCTTTGGACTTGTCCGCAACATAGTTGTGAAGCAACTCATCCAATTTTGGCCCATTTGGAGTCAATTTGATCTCATATGTCGAATTTGACGCTTTGTAGCCTTTAAGCCGTTTTTTGTTTTTTGAGGGCTTGGCTTGATTGATTTTATGAAACCAATCATATACATTGTGTATAAACCTCGTATGCAAGCTGTCTGTGGAGTCAGAATGCAATTGTGGCATTAGCCAAAAACCTAGCTTTTCTACTTGGGACCTCCTCGACCCTTGCCAAATGGTCAACTGTTGATATAAAAGTTTTCTATTATGTTAGGGCATGCTACAGTTCAAATCTCATCCGATTTGGTTGTGCTGATAGGCTGCTATGGTCAGTTTTTGGTCGTAGGTCTTCGTGCACTACTCGGATTCTAGGGTTTTTTTCAAGGGTTTAGACTAGCTCCCGGCCGTACAAAATGAATCATTAATGAGTATAGAACTTACCCCTCATGTCTCGTGTGAGAGGGCGCTGTAAACAGGTGACTGTGGACTCAAAAAATCGTGTGGGAAAGAGGTCGAAAAGCTCTCTCTCCAAAGGTAACAAGTGGAAATTAGGTGATTTTAGCCTACCTTGGGTATCTATACTCGGACTTCCCGTACCATTTTTCCCCAAATTCCTCAGTTAGTACTACTAGGCCGTGAAATCTATGTTAAAGACTCAAAAATTTCCCTGATTGGATTCTTGTAGCTCATTCTGCAAGAATTATGCAAAAGGAAGTATGGCCGCCTAATTTAGGCTTCCCGCTTCCATCTATCGATTTGATTGAATTTTATTTATGCTATCTTTCTGATCACCACCATGTCTTCAATTTTTCCATCTGAGCTCCTTTGCTATTTATTTTTAATTTTTGACATGTTTATTGAAAAAATCAAAGAAAATAACAAAATGCGCTAAAAAAGAAAAAGAAAAATCCAACAATTAGGAAAATCCATTAAAAAACACAGCTTTATTGTTTTTTTGTTGGATTTCTTTGATTTTAAGTCTCAATAGCAAGAAAAACGATGAAAAATAACCAAAAAGGACTATTTTCTGATGATTTTTTGATAGTATATACACTATTAACACTCATCGGGAAGATATTATCAGCTAATTTTTCTCTGTTGATGAATTACAAGGGTATTATCTGGTAATTTTGTAAAAACTCACACGTTAACATCAAACTTTTTCCTCCCTCTTCAAACATTGCCCTTAATTACTTAGTGCCCTTCCACCCTTCCTAGATGGCGTACTCCGGGACGACTGTGTGCATGAGCTGAACAATCGTGTTTTATGCATAGACTTGGTTGTCTTTACCATGTTTTGAAGATCAATGCAGTTCAAACCATTATGCTGTGCAAGAGCTGGGTCTTGAGTAATCAACTGAAGGGTTTCTAATGTCGAGGCTTTCTGATGCTGTCTTCCAAAGAGAAAATCTTGTAACTTGTGTGCTCTTTGCTTGATTGTAGCATCAGGATGCTTCAACACACTGATTGCCTAAGGTTTTGGTATCAACAATGGTTGTTGTCGAGATTTTTCTCACCATAGGTAGCTTGGTTTTCTTGGTGCAGAATGGTGTGGTGGAGTCTTCTGAGACTTAACTATCCATTGCTTGATTGGTTTTACGGTTTGTGGAGAAGATAAGTACTCTTTTTTCTTCCAAATCCATTTCGTGTTAGGTTCCTTGTTCGGAGGTGCTCGTCTCTGTGTTTTGAGCCTTGGAACCTTTTTTGGTACTGTCAGTGATGTTTTGGGTACCCAGATTTTAATTGGCTTGTCCATTAGATGTGATTTTGGTACCCAAATTTGCGTGACTCCTTGCATGCTACTTGTAGCATTTACTTGTTGAGAGGATGGAGAAGATTGATTGCTTTGTGGTTTGCTATGCTGGTACTTGCCTTTCCATTCTTCTTTGCTTGGTGCAATTGGAACAATGAGTTGTCCGCCTTTAGGTGATAGCCTAAGCTGATTTGTATCCCAATCTGGTATTGTCTTATATGTCCGCATCCAGGGAATTCCAGGAATCATCGTCTCATTCATGTGTTCATCTGGTAAGCATACAAACTGATGAGGACATGAACATCCATGTACTATCACATTTAAGTTGACTACTCTCAATGTCGGTGTTGGGTTCTTGTTGCATCCTTTCATAGTTGCTATTCCTGCTGTCAATGACTGATTTGTTGCTTTCTTGTACATAGAATAACTGACTGCATTTACTCGAGCTCTTGTGTCGATCAATGCATTCGTGCTATGATTGTTGAGCTGTAATTTGATGCGAAGGTCCATTCCATCTAACCATTCACATCATTTGTTGACACTGCATCTTTAGGCAATTCCCATTGTCGGTCATCTATTATCAGAGTGTTGATGGGAATCGATATTTGTTGATTCTTGAGAGCAGATTTCCTTTTGAGTACCCAAAGCCGAGCTTCCTCTTGGCTTTCATCAATAACCTGCTGTCGTTTTATCTTTCTTTGCTTGGCTCCATGCATCCTTTCTAGAAATTCATTGGTTAGCGGCAAATTGTACTTCTTTAAACGACATCCACTAATCCAATTAGCCATTGGTTCACCACCTAGGGTGGACAACTTAACTGCTCCACTTGGAGATACATATTCAATGATAAACGGTCCGTTTCCCTTTTTCTTAAACTTGGGAATGTGTTGCTTAAGGAAATAGTGTTGGACAAGGGGAACTAGAACTTAGGAGTCCATCACTCAACCACCCACTATATAGCATAGCCCCTGGCCCTTTGCCCTAGTTGGACTCCCTTTCCACACTTCCTAGCCTGGCTTCGCCCTTGTCTAGTCCGGCCTTGTCGGTGTACTGACATTACTCCCCCCTTAAGAAGAGTTTTTGTCCTCGAAAACAAAAGTGGGGAACTTCTTCTTAAGAACACTAATGTTTTCCCAAGTGGCACCTTCCTCAGGTCGGTCTTTCCACTTGATTAAGGCTTGTTGATGTACATGATGATGTGTGATAATCGAGAACACGTTTAGGTTCATGTGATAAGGTAGGAGATTCAATGAATCAACCAAAATATGTTGGTCAATGACATTGTCGTCCCCATGTAACCACTTACGTAAACGGCTTACATGAAACACCGGATGAATACGAGAATGTGAAGGTAGCAATAGTTTATAGGCACGATCACCTACTCGCTTGAGTATTTTGAAAGGCCCACAATATCAAGGAGATAATTTAGGTTTTGGCCCAGTTTTCAGACTTTTTGAATGTTCTGGCACACGTAAAAATACTTCCTTCCCTTCTTTGAAGGTAACTTGCCGACGTTTCTCATCAGCATACTTCTTATACCGATCCTGTGCTTGTCGAACATTCTGACAAGCGAGTTTCAGCATATCCATGTGGTCTTGGAGAAATCCTTAACTTGTTGGAGTTTTTCGGTTGCCAACCCCACCGTAACTAGGGACCTAGGTTGAAACCCATACATGAGCATGAAAGGACTAAATCCAGTTGTGACATGCTTAGCATTGTTGTAGGCAAACTCGAGAATAGGTAAGTATTCTTCCCAGTCTGAGTGTTTTTTGCTGATGTATGCTTTTAGCATATCCTCTAGCACCTGGTTAACTCGTTCAGTCTGACCATCTGTTTCTGGATGATCGGCTGTACTGAGGTTCAGTTGTGTACCCAATTGTTTTAAACAAATCAAAGCGAGGCTTCCTTCACCTTTTCTTTCTCCTTTTGTCTAAATGCATAGCTTTGGGAGACCGTATTATGCTTGATTCCTCTCTTTGAGAATTCCTCTGCAAACTCTCAAAGAAGTTTCTCTATGCTTCAAAATTCTCAGCTATTTAATGCTTGGAACTAGGTCAAGGTTGTTCCTTCTAGGGTCAATCCAAATCCTTCGTATTGAGTATGGAAGTTGGTTACTTGTTTAGCCCTCAACACTTGTTTGAAGATTGAAACATGAGCATACGGATCCTACGATCCAAGATATGTTTTGGGTACACACTTGTTCACTTGAGATGGTCACATGTGTCTAGTCTCTGCAACCATCCTAACCATCCCCGGTCCTCCTGACATGATCTCTCTTAGTTTTGTGTTCTCCCCTTGGCACTAAAATTGGTTTCCTCTTCATCATACATTCATCCAATCGTTCTGTTCAATCTTGTGTTATAGTTGGAGGGATTCTAGTTGTGTAAGTCAAATCAGGTGCTACACTGCCCCTGTGTGTGACCCCATTGATCCCATGGGTCTTTCATTTGAGAATCATTGGTGCCCAAATGAATCTTTCACTCTCGTTCTTATTGGACTCACGTACCCAGTTTTTGGTCTCGTTTGAGTCATCATGGGTTTAACTTGCTGGAGATTTACATAATATTAGTGGAGTGGTCCAACAGAGTATGCATACCACTCTAGCTCCTTACGATCTATAGGAGAGTAGTTTTGGCCATGCTTATCCATCATGACCACTTGGATACTTCCCCTCTGTGTATGTAAAAACATATAGTCTCTTGCAATCAGCTAGCTCCTTGATGCGGGGTTCATCACATCTATAATAGAGTGTCTGTTCTCCATTATTGAGTATATAGCCCCATGTAAGTGTCGTCGGTATTAAGCCGCCCTGTCTCGTTAGTGCACTTGAGCATAGTGTTTTGCTTGTCCATCTTGGGTGGTTCATCTACTAACTCCTCATCTACCTTGTCCTTGGTGCAAGTCGATCCCCATTTGTCCACAATAAAGGGGTTGTGAACAACATCATTCCCTCCCGATCAAAGTATCTGTCTCTGTTATAGTCCACATCTACAAGGTCCTTGAACTCGTTTGGCTTGTTTTCCAACTTCACACAGTAGCGATCCATTCCATCCTTATAGATTTTGGCTTTAAGCTCATTCTCAAATTGAAATTTTAGATACAACAATTTGACGTTAGATGCAGGTCAAGAAGGACCTGTACCCGTGGAAGTTTCTTCCTTAAAGTTCACCTTGTTGAATTCCTCAGTCATTATGGTGTATGATCTTTCCGATGAGGTATCCAAGAAACTTTTCTCTAAAATGGCTTCTAGTAGCGGATGTAGTGAATTTTGATTCACACTACCTTCAATTTAGTGGTTTTTGCTGTGGACTCTTTTGAAAAAGTTGTTCCCTTAGTTCTCAGGAGCGTACTGGTCAATTATCCTGTGCAAATGTCAACCTAATACATGGATCACGATCCATGTTTGGCAGCATTTGGTCATGAAATTTGTCTTGTTGGTTCCTTGCCTTTGGTTGAACCCAATTCTCACCCCTTTTTGAATTTTGACAACTTCAAATTTAGCTTCCCCAAATTTCCTTAATTTTCATCAAGGTTTTGTACAGATTATCCCAATTTCTTGATTTAGAAGTTCTCTCTTAGCAACCTATTTTTGGCCAAACTTAAGATTTTTGGTATCTGAGAGTCACTTCTAACAAATGAGGACAGTTTTTAGTCAATTGGCCAAAAAGGTACATGGGTCACGATCCATGTTGGACAGGCAATCTGGGAAAAACTTGTTCAGTTTGTCTCTTGCAAGTCAATGCTATGTTGCACCGATCGTGTCGGCGATAATTCTAGTGGCAAATCATTAGGAAAAACATCTTGAAATTCCTTTAATAATTTTTGTAACTCACTAGCAATGTTTGCTTGTTTAGAATTAGCCATTGGTGGAAGAGATGAGAGAGAAGCATGCAACGTTGAGGAATGTTCAACAGATTCAATGTTAGAAAGAAAATGAGACAGTGAGTAACACAAGAAAACTTGATCTATTTCATTATCAGAAACGAGATGCATAAGCTCAACGGTACAAATCAATGGTGATGAAGGTATATCCTTCTCTTCTAACAACACATGTGTGCCATGGGATTCAAACATCAAGATGTTGTGCTCATAGCTACACTTCACTGATAGTCCTAGGCTATGCAACCACTCCCTACCAAGAACCACATCTGCCCTTTCCATGTTCATAACCTGAAAATCCAAGCATGTGGAGTAACCTTGTAATTCCTACAGAATGACTCGGCATTGAGTATCCCAGATTTCGGTATCATGTCCATTCTCATTGCTACCTTGTAGCGGTGGGTACTCGGAGTTTGAGGCAATTTGAGTTTTTTCACCAATCCATAATTGATGAAATTGTGAGTAGCACCGTCATCTACCAAGATGTGCACCTTGTGGCCTTGCAGAGATCCGTGCATACGTACTAACTCATGTGGTCCAAAGGTTTGTTGCCACATGGAAGCTGTGAGATAGCATTCATGTACCACCTTTGTGATTGTTACTTCCACTGTAGAGAAGCATGAGGAAGACTCAAGAGGTAGCAGTTGCACCGTGTGCACTGCTTTCTCCTTGCCATGAGCAACAGATTTTCCGTTGGGACAATCCTTTTTGCCATGACCGCTTTTGAAACATTGAAAACATAATTTTTCTTTCTTAGCTTTATCAAAGTCCTCAAGAGAGAGAGGACCCCTAGACCCCTTGGGTTTTTTAGATGCATCTAAGTTGGCAACTATAAATTTTCTTTTATTGTGTCCATACTGAGTGCGTGTGTTACCATGTGTATTAGCAGGCACATGACTATTATGTGCTTTCTTTTCATCTGGATCATCATGAATATGTGCTTTCACTATGGATTCCTCAAGTGTTTTAGGGTCTTGGGTCTTGACGTACTTCTTAAGTTGTGGTGTCAGACCTTGTACAAACCCCCGTACTTGTTGAAAGTTATCTAAGCCTTCCAATTTGAGGATAACATTCCGATAATGAGAGATATATTCAAGCAATGATGGGTATTGGCGCATGGCACATGTGTCCCAAGCCATTCGATTCGGATCTGCCTCATTTGTAGGCAAAAATTCTTTGCTAAACATAGCTTCAAAAGCTGCCCAACTCTGTGGTATGATGTTCTTCTCCTTGAGAGACATCCACCATTTGTAGGCCTTGCCTTCCAGAGTTAAGCTCGTTTGTAGAGATCTGAATGTGTCCAGAGTATGCAGTAAGGCGTGAATTCTATCCCACTTGTTGAGAAAGATATTCACTGCATCCTTATTGCGGTCTCGATCTTCTCCCTTAAAAATCGATGGTTTGGTGTTTTTCAACAATTCATCCACCTCTTTTGCAGTGAGAGTATGCAACGTATCAGCATTTGGGCCTTGCCCTAGATTAGAAGGGCCTTGCCCTTGTGTAGCAACGTGCTCATGCATGTGTGTGTCAGCAGGACCCTTGTACTGCTATTGCATTAACTGAATTACTAATGTGGACAGTTTAGTAACATTTTCATTTAAAGCTTTAAAATTTTCATCCATGACTGTCATGCATGTCTGAAGTGCACGAAATTCTTGAATATCGAGAAATTCTTAAGTGTCATCACGTGCCGTAGCGTCACGGGTACTCTCCTTGAGAGGATCCGACCGCGGGCCATCATTGGCAGGATCAGGCATACTTTGCTCAAAATCAAATGTCATAATGATATTCGAATCGATGGCGACAGAGTGCGGTGCAAGGAGTAGTCAGAAAAAATACTTGAGATTGAGAGCACTCGCAAAGTGTAATTAGCCTTGCTAATTTTGTCAAAATCAATAGTATCCCGGTGGAAATCGATTTGAATTGTCTGCCGTATAGGGAATTCCGCAATTCCTTGGTAGCCGAATCAATTATACTTGCAATTGTTAATTGATTTTGAAAGGTAATTGTACTTTGAACTCCCGTCGGAATGGTTTTCTTAAATCTCTGAGTTTCTGCCGGTAATACGCAGAGAATTTGGCACTCGAAGTTTGTGTCGCCCGTGTCGAGATGCCACACCTCTTCGGACCTTGCCGAATCCGCACACGAGGGAGGGGGTGGGGTACCCCCCTACCCCACTGTGGGTACCGGCCCATGTTGTTGAAAATAGGGTGTGGCCACTAACCCCCGAGGGGGTTGGGCACCCGTGTAGTGTGAAAAAACAAGCACACAACGGCTATGGCCGCTTACAACAGCCCGCGAGCAAGAAAAGGGGCCACGACGGCCACTGAGGTGAGCAAGGGGCTTCGGGCCCAAGGTTGTGAAACGTTCCCCCACCCGGCGCGATGCCGTAGAGCCCGTGAGGGTTGAATTTCATGCAGGTCCGTCTCAGCGGATCCTCCTTGCAAGGGGGGTTGCCAACGGACTGCCTACCTGTCGTCCTCCTCATAGGAGAGGTGTTCCACTGTTTGGTGACTCCGACATGCAACTTTCTCATGCAAGGTTGTGTGGCTCCCATCCTCCATGGCTGTGCCTTTCCCAAAAAAGAACCAAGCTCTTGATACCAATGTTAGACAAGGGGAACTAGAACCTAGGAGTCCACTACCCAACCACCCACTATATAGCATAGTCCCTGGCTCTTTGCCCTAGTTAAACTCCCTTTCCACACTGCCTAGCCTGGCCTTGCCCTTGTCTAGTCCGGCCTTGCCGGTGTCCTGACAAATAGACTAAAACTAAGTCCCCTTTTTTGAAGGATTTTGTAATAATTAGATGGGAATCAAAAAACCATTTTTGTTTCTACTTTTGTGCATAGATGTGAGCTACAGCAGTTAGCCTTTGCTCATCTAGCTTTTCTAAACCTTCTAGTCTTTCTGAAAATTCATATTCAGTCCACTCAAGATCCTTAGCTACCCTTAGTGTCGGCAATAGAAATTCTATTGGCAGTATGACATCAAGACCATAAACAAGATTAAAGGGTGTAGCATTCAAAGCTATTTTGAATGAAACTCGATAAGCCCATAGAGCATCATGGAGATTCATCTCCCAGTTTGTCCTTCTTGAACTAACCACTTTAGTGAATACCGAGCTAAGAATTTTATTTGTATGCTCAACTTGTCCGTTTTCTTGTGGGTGATAGGGAGCTTATTTGTTATGGATGACCATAAATTTATTAAGCAAATACTCGATTATCTCATTGAGGAAATGAGTTCCCCTATCAGTGACAATTTCTATTGTCAGTCCATATCTTGTGAATACATACTCGTATAAGAATGCGGAAGTGGTTCTGGCATCATTCTTTTGAGTTGCTTAGCCTCGGCCCACTTGGTCAAATAGTCCGTAGCTACAATGATACATTGAGCTTGGGTTCTATAAGCAGGTGATTGTATTGGCCCAACAAAATCTATACCCCATTTTGCAAAATCTCTAGCCCCCATCATTGGCCTTAAGGGCATTCTATCTACACATGTTGGCATTTTTGCTCATTGACAAGCATCACACCTTCAAACATATTCTTTGGCATATGCAAAAAGTATTGGCCACCATATGCTTGCCATTAAGATTGCTCTTGCGGTGGTCTCACTAGAAAAGTGACCTCCAGCTAATCCAGCATGTGCTTGTTCTATAATTGGAATATATTTGTCTTCATTTGCACAAAGACGGAAGTGTTGATCCTTAACTCTTTGATACAATTGGTTTCCAATAAGAGCATAGTCTCTTGCTTCAGTTTCAATTGCTCTTTGACGGCGTTTACTCATATCCTCAAGAAATGTCCGGCTCGATAAGTAAGTAACTAGATAGTTACTCAAATTAGGAACATGCGACATTTGGAACAATGTTACTTGAGGTATGGGTGTTTCTTTTTGACATTGAGGACAATCCTTTACAAAAGAGCGAACATCACTCCTCATAGTTGGCCAAAATACTCCAAGTCTCAAGATTCATCGTATAGTTTGATCTTCCGCAAAGTGAAGTCCTAATATGGTAATATGTGCTTGACTTAGGTAGTGGTTTTTCTCTTCAGGATTAATGAATAAGAGAAATATTTCATCTTGATTTCTTTTGAATAGCCTACCAGCTAGTAATTGATATATAGCCGATTGCTCGATTAATCCAATTGTAATAGGAGGTGGTATTTGTGAATCCACTTGAGATATTGTCATCAGGGATACCATTTTTTTCAACCACCGAGGTATCATTTCCACAGAGAACAAAGAGGCATCTAGTAGATCATCGTCTACCCCTTTAGATGATTCTCTTGAAACAATCCTTGACAAATGATCTGCTCTTTGATGTGTAGTGCCCTTTTTTACAACCACAGTGAAATTAAATTCCAGAAGAATGATGAACCCTCTCATTATTCTTCCTGTGCTGCATGGCTTGTTGACCAAGTACAACAAAGCTTGGTGGTCCACAAGGAACACAAATTTGTTGGCTAATAGGTAATGTCTATACTTTTTAACGGAATAGATCATTCCTAATCCTTCCCTTTCTGTGGTGGTATACTTTTTAATGGCATAGATCATTCCTAATCCTTCCCTATCCCTATTAGCCAACACAAATTTGTTGGCTAATAGGTAATGTCTATACTTTTTAACGGCATAGATCATTCCTAATCCTTCCCTTTCTGCCATGTTCAACTGTCGGGTTAGCATAAGAAATAGGAAAGTCAAATTTCCCGTCTCTTGGTTGAGCTAGTATACAATCGATGGCAAAATTGGAAGCATCTACATGTATGTGGAATATCTTATTCCAATATGGTGCTTTCAATATTGGAGCTGAGGTGAGAGCTTGCTTAAGCTTCATGAAGGATTCTTCACATGCCTTGGTCCACTCAAAGTGTGTAATCAAGCTATACATGGGTTTTGCAATTATAGCGTACATGTAAATGAACCATCTGTAATATCCACAATGCCCCATGAAGGTTTGAACCCCCTAGACTATTTTTGGTCTAGGCAAATCAGCAATGACGTGAATTTTATCCATATCAATAGCTATGCCATTTTTAGACAATATATGTCCAAGAATTTTTCCTTGTCTACCCATGAATGTGCACTTTTCAGGATTTAAGCAAATCCTATAAAGTCTACATTTTTCAAATACCTTTTTGAGGTGTTCAAAATTATCAATCGGAATTAATGAATGTACACATAGATCATCCATATATACTTCCAAGAATTTCCTTAGATATTCTTTAAAAGCATGGCTCATCAATCTTTGAAAGGTGGCAAGAGAAATAGTTAACCCAAAAGGCATATCCCGATAGGCAAAAATACCCCATTCCATTGCAAAAGCAGATTTGTGATGATCTTTTGTGTCAACCAAAAGTTGATTGTATGCCGAAATTCCATCTAAGAAGTTGTAAGCTTTTTTTTCTGCAAGTTGTTGGAAGAGGAAAGTTGTCTCTAATGGTAGCTGCATTCACGTTTTTGAGATTGACACACACTCGTAATTTTCCATTCTTCTTAGGCACTACCTTAATTGGAGACACCCAATCGGTGTGTTCATTTTCATAAATGAATTCGACTTCCTTTAGTTTTTCAATCTCTTCTTTGATCTTCTTGGAAAATGTCTCAATATATGTATGGCCTTTGTCTACTTTGTTTCGCATCATCTCTCATGGGTATGGTATGTTGATAGATTTCTAGATCAACAACCTTGAGATCCTTGTAAGACCAAGCAAAGATATCTCGGTATTCTTTCAGTAAGCTTAAAAAAAGCTCTTCTTCTTCTTTTGTTAGGTCATTTGCAATGTAGGCAAGCCTAGGCTATTATCCTGCTTTAGCCAAATCTACCTTTTTTTGCATTTTCAGGCCCTTTGTAGGACTCACCTTGTTTTCGTAATTCCCTAATAGGTTGTTCGACTATGATTTTGCGATCTTGGAGAGTATATTTCATGTAATGGTATGGAACACTCATTACATCTTTAACATCCTCTTCTGTGGTTTCCATTTCGGTCGTATATATCTCCTTGAGAGCTTTTTTTAACTCTTGATACTTCTTTTTCCGCTCAACTCGTGTCATGGTTGACTCCTTTTCCTGTTTTTTTGGTTTTGCTTGCGTATCCTTCCTCGTTTTTCTCGATGTTTTTGACATTTTTGTATTTCGTTTGAAGGATATCTGCGAGTGATTTTGTCCTTGACACAATCATGTGCATCTATCTGCATCAGGAATTGTGTTCTACTGGAGATTGATGGCATAGTTCTAGCTTTCATTGTCTCTTTTTCGTCTATACCATTTCTGTCTTCTTGGTTTCTAGTTAGAAAAGTCAAAAAACTTTTCCTCCCATCCTTTCATGAGTAGCTTAGCTCTCACATGTTCTTTTTCCAACCCTGAATCATCAGAGGTAGCTGAATGTTCTTCTAACTCATCTGTTGCATAGTAGTAGAGGTCTGAAAAGACTTGTTGAAATTTCATCAAGTCTTTGGTTTCATGAGTTTCATCTTCAATGTGGAGAATTGAGATCGTTTGTATGGGAATTATATCATATCCGTCCTTGTTGCAAAATTGAGTAGGCATGACGTATTCACGCATATACCCATTGTTGCTAAAATTTGAGTCCCTTCAAATGGCTCAAACAAATGCTTTTGAAAGGGTTCATGTACATAGACTTCGTCTGTGCAATCCCTTTCTAAGATACATTCTTCTCGTTTTAAGCTCCCGTTTTCTGAAGCTCCACACATCCAAATAGGAGTGTCTTTCTTCAACCAAGATGGAAGCTTAGTTTCAGCCGAAGAGACTGAATCAAACTCTTGTATGGGCGTTTTCATGACATCCCTATAAGTGTGATCTTTTAGATTAACCCTTGTTATTGATCCCACTTGCTTCAAGTGTAAATAGTTGTTTCCCCAATCTTGGATGAGCTGTACCTGTCGCATGAAAGGTCTTCCCAATATGATTTCGTAATTGAGTTTCTTTCCAAAGTCTACTATGGAAAAAGTGTGTTGATATTCAATCCCACAGAAATTAACTATCACCTTTTCAAGCAGTTCTAAGGGTCTTTCAATGTGTCCATCAGCCAATTGTAATTTCATTAGTGTTTGTCTAATGGCTGGTTGTCCCCAGGATTCCCATACTGCTTTCGTGGCTATGGCTATGCCTGCCCCACTCTCCAGTATTGCCATAATTTCTATGTCATTATATTTCACTAGAAGGGTGGTGTTTCCTTCTTTCCCTTTGTAGTATTCTCCGACTTTGTTCATTGGAACATATCGAATCTCTTTGTTGTCCATTTCGTGTTTCAATTTTCCCAATTTTTTTTACGATTAACCCCGTTATCCCTACCTTCTCTAGGGTTTTCTGTAGATCATACCATAAATATGGTATGAGCTTTAACAGTTCTCCCAAAGTAAGAGTGCATTAGATGGGTGTAGACATGATTGAATGAATGTTGTCTACTTCTAAGGTCTGTTCTGCTCTTTTTACTAGAGTGCTTTTACACACTACGGATTCATCTTCGTTATCTCCCAAGTAAGAGGGTAATGTTTTGAAGGTCAATGGTTTCGACATTCCTGAATCTTCAGATCTGCAATCCCCATACAAGGATTGTACATCCACGTCCATATCAGGAGGTAGATTTTCTAACCATACTTCCTCTTAGGAGCTGACTTAAGAGTTAGGCTCCCATCTTGATCTCTCTAACTTTTTCCCATAAGTGTCCTGCCTAGTCTTCTTCTACGAATGGAATTCCTTCTAAGGCATCTTCAGTGTCTGACACTATAAGTTCTGGTTCTTTTGTTTTAAGGTGGGGTTTTACCACCACTTTGGATTTTTCTTTAGTGTCTCTTACCACAAGCTCTTCAGGTTTTTCCATAATTTCGAGCTTGGGTTTTTGTTTTTCCAGCATCTCTTGTGTGATTCTTACCAAATTTTGGTAAGCTTCAAGCTTAGCTGCTTCCATGTCTGGAGAAGGATAGTTTTTCCATTTGTTTTCTACATTTTGGCGTGCTTTAAGTCCTGCTTGGTAGGCTTCCAAGGCCGCATTAATAGGCTCAATAATTTTGTCAACCAAAATTGATCCTCCAGATTTCACGGTTGTTTCTTTGATTTCACTTCCAGTTTCTTTCACCTTTTTCTGGAATAGCTTTTTTTGCTTTCTCCTCAATTTTAGCCCGTTGTTTCTGTTTTCTCATCTCATACCTTTTGCTTCTGCTTTGTTTGGTCTTTTGAGAGGAAATTTTTGTATTCTCCGAATCATCAGAGGAGTTATGTTTCTTTTTCTTAGCCTGAGCTCTAGTGAGTACCTTGATTGGAACAATCGGTTCATTCTCAAATGAGCTACTACGTTTACTACTGTTTTACACTTGTTTAAAGGGTTTTTAGGACAATCTTCCGGAAAGTGTCCTCCCTTTTTGCAGCATTGTATACGATAAGCTTTAACTGGCTTGAGGTTTTTGTCAAGCTGTGGGCATTTATTTTCCCAATGATCATCTGCACCACAATTATGACAGTTTTCCGTTCTTGGCTTAATCATGGGTCTTACCATAGGAGGTCTAACACCTTGATTAGCTACATAATACATTGGTGCAAGCTCTGGTGGAGCATAAGTCACAGGTTCTTCCATTGGTGGTGAGTGTGAATTATACCAATATCCTTCTATCATTACTGTGGATGGACTAGGCTTAGCATAGGGTGTAAGAGGCTCTAGTGCTTGTTCATCTATGACTCCCTCTGGATGCATGTACTTTATAGGCACCGCATTATGTCTTGGATATGGAGGTTGTTGACCCAACACAGATTGAGGTTTTTCCATACCCATCGGTGGTCTTTGAGCTTGGGCCATATTAGGCTGATGCATGTACATGGGTTGTCCTTGTGGCCTCATAGGTGGCACGTACATTCCCATCACACTTTGGTCAAAAATAGCATTCGTTGGTCTCATGGTTGGTCCATTTACCCTTGATTTCACACCATTTTTTTGGCCTAATTGGTTGTCCTTGTTGAGGTATCCCTTGTCGTGGTCCCCTCATAGGTGCTTTTTGCATGTTATTCATTATGTCATTCATCCTTTTGAGCATGTCTTCTATGGATGAAAGCGGTGCTGCAGCAGTAGTTCCTACTTGTGGTGGTTTGGTGGATGCTATTTTCTCGCTTTGGTTATCCCTAGGGACATCTTATGCATTGAAAATATCACAATTGTCTCCCAATTCAATAGCATCTAGCACACACTCTTCTAGGGTTGTATGCTTCTTGCTATATAGTATAGCATGAAGTTCTTTGTTTAGCAGTCCCTCTAGAAACAATGATACTAGTCGTTCTTCTGCAGATATCTCTAGCTCTGGGCATCTTGCAATGTATTGATTCATTCGAGTTGCACAATCCCTAACAGACTCACCTTGTTTCTATTTAACCCTGTAGATTTGAGCTACCGTATTGTGTTTGATCCCCATTTTGGAACAAGCAACTACAAATCCTTGAGCTAATGTGTTCAAGTCCATGATTGACCTTGTTGAAATGTTTTGGAACCATGTCAATGATTTTCCTTATAATGTCATTCCAAACCCCTCGAATTGAGTATGAAAAATCAAATATACGTTCTGCTCTTATCACTTATTTAATGCTTGCTAAGTCGTCATATGGATCCCCTAATCCACTGTATTTTTTGATTCATTTCTAAAAATCAGCTAGTTTGACACGTCTATTTGGTTCAACTCCCAGTCTTCTGGCAATTGGTCTTGTTTCGAGTCCTTCTTGGAAATAGTGACTCATGTAGCCCTAGACTGGCTTTAGTGTCACCCAATTTTCTTCATGATGAGGTGGTTTTTGGTTTCTTAGCATTACTCTCAGAAGATCTTTCACGGTGTTCATATCTTGGAATGGTTTCTGGTCCTTGGTCCAATATCCAATCCCTTATGGAATACCCTTGGTATTTGGTTTGTTCTACCTCCTTATGAGTCATCATAGCAAAGTGGTTGTTATAACAATCCCTACAGGTAGGCTAGTAGATCTGCTATCCCTTATCCTTGATCTTGAAGATATAGATAATCTTCATGGGTGTTTGTTGTCTCGATTTGGCATGCGAAGTCCACAGAAGATCTTTTACATTTATATCCTCCCAACAATAGACTCCGATCCTAGGATTATCCGTACTAAGCCGTTTCAAAGGCTTTAAATCTACTTGATCGCATCCCTCGAATTCTAAAGTTGGTGGTCCTTCTTTTGCTGACATATCTGGGATTATGGTGTTTACTTCTAACCCCCATTTGTCTATCACGTCAGGGTTTTCAATTTGCAAATACTAAGTTTCGTTTCTATCTATGTACATTTTTCCTTGTTTGTTTGCCCTGATCTCTTCTTCAAACTCAATACCATGGTCATCAATGCGAATAGCATACTCTTCGTTAGGATCCAGGTAAACCTGAGCTCCATGGCGATTAGTCTTATAAAATGAGAGTATATGCTTATAGCGCATCGTCGTTCCGATTTCTGAGTGAGTTGAGTAAGAAGACATTTCAGATGTTGAATCTGAGAAAGTGTCTGAGACTTCTTCAAGGATAGTGTGCAAGGACTTGCCTTGATTTTCACGCTTTCTTCGATGGATACTTTCCTAGAGGTTTCTCCGAATATGCCTTGATTTCCTAGTATCCAACCAAATCTAAGGTTCATAAAGACTTGTGAAGCCCTGGATAAAGTAATTACCTTTGGACTGACTTGTTGTCAGTTTCCTCTTGACTTGATTGCAACTTCTGTCAAATTACCGATTCCTTGTCTACAACCTGGTTCCTGTATCAATTTGATAAAGTTAGCTATTCTTTCACAAAGAAGGTATAATTTTTGCTAACTATTGTGGTTGGTCTATGTGTATCAATTTTACTCGAGCTATGGGAGTCAACAATTGACTTCCAGATTTGACTTTTGCAAAAAATCAAAGGATTAATCTACAACCTGGAAACTAAGTGAACATGTACCAAATTGGATCCGATTGAACCCAAATTTGCCCAGTGGCTTTGTATTATGTTGGTCTAATATTGTACAAGTTCAAAAGTCAAAATTGGTGTCCCTGTGTATCAGTAGTAAATAATCACGATTATTTACTTTTACCAGTTTTTTACACTTTTGGGTTTGGTTTGCCAAGTATACAACATGTTAAGGTCCTTAGACAAGTTTGGACATTTTTTGGTTAAATGGTAATTAGTTTTCTGTCCAATGATCCAAATCTTCCCAAATTTAATTTGTGGGCTTATTACAACATGGTAAAGCTAGTGGTATGCCGACTTGGTCAAAAAAGTCAAAAAATGGGACAGATGTAAATAATCATGATCATTTACAACTGGCAACTCTTTGCATCCTTTTGGTCAAATGAGCATATACACTTGTGTATCACATCGATATAAGCCTATGAATCAAGTTTCATCAAGTTTGGATAAATGTTTCCCCAATTTACTCTCAAGTTCCAAAAAGTCAGTACAAACTTTAGTTTTTACCCAATGTTTTACCAGTTTGGTGATCCAAACCCTATGTGCCTTTACAAAAGTTGTTTGTACACATGAAATGAGTCACTAGTATGAACCTTATTCACTTTTGAGCTAAAAGTAAATAATCACGATTATTTACTTTTTTTGGCAATTTGTTAATGGATAGTTTTTTCAGGAGCTATTTTAAGCCTATGAATCAAGTCAAAACTTAATTTGGCCTAAAATGTCAAGAAAAAGTAAATAATCCGAGTTTTTGAAAACTCTTCAAATTTTTACCTCAATGTGTTCTTGAACTTACCCACTGGTCCATACAACTTTTGAGCATACTCTCCAGTCGGATTGAGTGGTTTGGAGTCTTTTCGTGCTATTTCTGGGCCGTAGACCTAAAATTTTGCAACTTTTAATAACAACTCACGATGATTCTTTCAGAGAGAGCAATGTTCTGAAATCCACCTCGGATCCTACTTACCCTACTCCTAGGTTTTCATGCAATGGGGTTGTGAAAAGTGTCCACAACACTCGTTTGCTTCTTTTTTATGGTCTTTTGAGCATTGATCTTAAGACTTGTTTCGTCTATCAATCATCGTCAAAATCCTAATTTATTTCTACAATTCTACAATCCTAAAGGCACTCAGCAAGTACGATTACCTCCAAGCTACCTCTACACAACAAAAGACGAAAATCTTAAGCTATGCGATTTCTAAAAAAACGTTTCTCCTCTAGGAGATCCTAGAGGAAGTTAAAGGATAACTTCACAAGATGCTCGTGTTTTAATTTAGTTCTCTTTGATCCCCGGCAACGACGCCAAATGTGAGACGGGTGTCTAATCTCACTCCTATCTTATTGCAGATTTAACGAGAACCATGATTGAATTGTCAATCCATGGGATGAAGCTGACTCGACTAGTGCATAGAGGCTATAAGAGGTTGTCAATCTCTTGGAACTCAAGCTACACTTAAGTGACTGAAAGCACCAAAGCCAATCGCTCATTGACAAACAAATCACATCCGTTATAGCATCAAATGACATCTAAACGTAACGAAACTTCTATGATATGTTTATAAGAACTAAGTACATATGCTTATGGTATCAAATTCCACTTTAGGTCAATTGCCAAAATCGTGATTATTAACAGCAGTGGATTTTTGACCTAGCCGTTTTCGACCAAGAATGCACCTAAATACTTACAATGATGCCCTTATACCCTGCCTATGCTTAGTTTTGATTTTGAAGTGTAAATTCCTACTTATGATGAAATTAGGCTGCGGGTCGACGACGCCAAAAAGTTACAAAATACCATGAAGCGTTTACGTCAATGCGTAGAGCTCTTACCTACGATTGCAATGCAACAAACACGACTGCAATGTAACAACCGAGGAGGGAGTAGGAAGCGCGAAAAGGAGAGAAGTAAGCGTCGTTAGTTCACACTGTGTATTTTATTATTCAAGACTTACAAATAGCTTACAGAAATTGTCTTTTATACCTTAGCCAAGGTTTTTGGTGGTCAAAACTAATAACCTGGGAGCTCTACCAAAGATGGGTAATGACAATCTGGAAGCTTATAGCCCCGGCCCATCAATTACAAGGTTTATCCAAAAAATCGGAGTTACAATATTCTCGATTTATCAAAATAATAAGTATTTTTACGATAAAAGCTCCAAAAAATGGTATCCGAGTTAGCTTGCTGCTTGCTGCTAACACCTTTATTCTGTCACTAAAAGAATTAAGCTCTCTATTGTCTTTTAAATCATTGTAGTGGCCATGAGGATGACTTATCTCAAGGGACTTTCCTTTGAATTGCTTTCTAATTCACTATTTCTCTTCTCATAAGTGTAGCAAAGCTTTTGCCAAAAGAAATCTATGATCCTCTCTTTGATGACTATGAAGTAGACTAAGTATGCAAACTACAACCCAACCATACATTTTCCCAATGAATCTAGCTCTAGCCAATCCTTGTCAGACATGGTAAACCATCCTAGATGTTAAATCTTTGAGAAATTTCAATTGCTTCTAATTTTGGATAGGACACCATGCATTTTCTTTTTCCAATACAAGAAGATGCTACTATCAACTTTGATACCATGAAGCTTCTTCTTTAATATATATGGTGCCATATTTCACCACAATTTCTCGATCCTTGAAAAATAAAAAAAAGAAACACATATAAATCAACAAGATAGTCTATGGAGAAAAAATAACAAGATTTTGATAGAATCTCAAAATTATCTTGATGTATAATTAGTGGAAGTATGAAAATGTACTAAAAAAAGTTGGGCTATTTTGAATCTCACTAACTCAAAGCATTGTGCATCTGACACCGCTAACGAGAAAAGCACAAACACCCAATCTATTTGTAATTTATGGCAAGACTACAAAGTTTGAAAGCTAATCCATGTTGGACTTGGTAACCCAATCCTAGTTCTTGAGTTGAAAAAACCTCACCATGATCCTAAGAAACTATTGAAAATTATATATGCAAAATTACGTGTCTACTTTAAATCAAATGCCTATAAACTCTAAATAGCAAATTCACATACATAAAAGCTAGTATCCACAAATGTTGTATGGATACAAGAGATATAAAGAGACCAAAAGAGTACTAAAAAATAGAAGATAATTTCACCAAACAAGCACTAAAATCAAGCAAGAAGATTATTGTCAAGGATCTCTCAATGGAGTGAACTCCCACATCAATAGAGCCTGGTTTCTATGAATGCATAAAAGGAATCAATTGCCATAAATGGGCATCACAAGACTGTAGATGTCAATATGTCTCAAGGAGACAAAGATGTTATAAATTGGCTCAAACCATCATCAATCTCACAACAAAAATGCACCAATAGAACAAACCCAACCTTGATATCATCATAATAATTGTACATAGCTAAAAAATAACAAAACGCAATAGTCAAACTCATATTTGGCTCAACTTTCCATAAAATACATTGGATGACCATAAAACTATAAATTTTTTGCAACTAATGCTCACATAACCATGATGTAGCATGTGTTTTCTCATTGGATAAGGTCATAGCTATAAAAATAGCATATCATTATATGCACACGCCTAGACTGAGAATGTCTACATGGAAACGGACTCACAGAGACCATGTCATCTCTGCCACCAAGAACATAGAGAAGAGTCAAATGAGCACTATGATGGCCCATGCTATCACAAGCAAACCTCTCCTCATCAAGTAGGACTCCTTAGTCAACTGAAAACATGACACCCATGATCTCTAAGTTGCGAGATGGAGATCAAACTCCTATGAGAATCACGCACATATTGAACATCATGGAGCACAAGCATACTCCCACTGAAAAAGTGCAAATGAATATCACCCACACTATCTAGCTTCCAATCATTAGACAACCTCCATACATGTCTAGGTGAACCTATGGAAGTAGAAGTATCTACCACACTCGTACTCTCAGCAACAACCAATGGAATCCTCTGTTGGCTCCAACGCCTAAAACAATGTCTTCACATGTGCCCTGGTTTGCCACAATGCTAGCAAACCACATGTTTGCGTCTCTGAGATTTGCATGATGCACCAAGCTATGTATCCAATGACAAGCCGCGAGTCGACCCCTTCTTCCATGCGCCTAAAATTTCCATATCCTCTCATTTATTTTTTGAAAAGCCTTGAAATATTTGTAGCCTCTGATTATAAATGGGCAAGCTCTAAGGCGTTAAGTTCTAAAATTTGTAAAAGGCCCGAGTCTTGTCAAGTCAACCATTGGGAAAGAGAGCCCTAGGTATAAAGCCTATGTTGTAAATGGGGAAAAGGACACCTTATCATTATCAAGTTTTAAAGTACTGAGTGTACGACTGAAAGTGACAACTCTTGGCAACTTGTAATATTCATATCTTGATTTCTGGTAATGACATTTCAGTTTTGAAACTTGCATTGTGTTCCTTGTTTAATGCTCTTTTCATTCAAGTACATTCATTGTCGATTTTGCACTGATTTTTGACTACGTATTAGTAGGATAAATTTGTTGATTTGAGAGTGTTAATGACCATTTTTTGATATTCCGACCATAAGAGAGTGTTCCTACACCCTAGGATCTTTTTGATATGTTCTGTTGCAATTTCCAAGATGTTGATCATGATGGATTGTGATTTTGGTACCTCCTCAGAATGCAACTAAACTCGGTAGGTTAGTGTCCCTAAGTGTCATGGAAATCATCCTAAAGTTTTGTAGTAGTTGGGTTCCATTTGAGTGTTGAAACGATGACTGAGTGTGGTGACATGAGACATAGGTAGATTACCAGACCTGAGAACAATAGATTTGCATGTACTCTATAGAGATAGTGTTATTCCATTGGTTCACTTCTTGAGGTTGACACCCTCAACAGGTCTTCGTGTCCCGTCCAAGTCACTTCCCTAAGTGTCGACATTATGCTAGTGCTAGATAGCTATGCTACAGATGTCCGTCGCGGCGACCCGCTAACATTGGCACCACTGATGCGGAAAGTGATCCTTAGATGGTAAGTGACCTAGTCATAGTTTTTTACTTCAAGACCTTGTTTTTCCTTTCCATTCCATTACACTTTAGCAGTCAAGCAGCTAGACATGGGGTTCAGTACTTTACCAAGTCTAGAAGTCGAGGACTTGCTAGATCTATTCTCGTGGGGTAAAGAGGGTTGTGAGTGAGATAGCCAAAAGTATTTAATTCTCCAATTTTCTCATTACTTTCAGAGTGCTGTACCATTTTTTGTTTTGACTCAGATTTTTACCGTTTTGTCTATTTTTGTTTCATGTTTCAATTCAATACTTAGGAGTAAGGTAAGTAGAAATTGTCTCTATCAAATTTGGGTAAAAAGATCAGAGGAAAAAAGGGTGAAAACCATATTTTGGGCAAGGTGACCATAAACTCTGAAAAGTAAAAATTTTATGGACATTACTTCAAATCTGATCTAAATTCAAAAATAAGTGCGAAAAGGGCATAATCAAACCATAAAGAGTGAAAATGAAAATTTTCATGTGCAGGAACATGGATCAAGATCCATGACCCTCCTGTAATGTTTTTAACAAAAACTGATACTAGTGGGTCCAGAGTGATTCCATACCAAGGGATAGACACTTTTGGTGGAGAAATTGACACAAAAACTCAACCAAATCAAGAAAATTGGGCAAAGACTTCAAAAACTTGGATATAGACAAAAATTGAGTCTTTTTGACTTTTTGGTGTCCAAATTCAAAAATAAGTGAAAATCTGACCTCTATAGGGTCTGGACATACAGCTAATCAAACCCCATGACCAATGATGTTGTGGAACATGGATCGCGATCCATGACCCCCTGAAGCAATCAGAGCATGATATTTGACCAGTGAAAAGATGATATCATTTGGAATAACTTTTGTGAAGGACATTATAGAAAAAAACAACAAAGGGTTGTCCTAAACATCAAAATTCGGGCTGCAAGACAAAAAATCGCAAGTAGTCACAATTTTTTTATTTTGACAAGGTGAAAGAGCTTGAAACCCAAAAATAAGTGGATAGGAAGATAGTAACAAACGAACCAAGTTTGGGATCTAGAGATGGTGAAACATGGATTGTGATCCCTGTCGCCCTGCTAGTTTTTGGGATGTGACCTCACAAACTTGTAGCAGATACCAACACAAACATTTTGTCCAAAAAAAAGGGTAGCAAAAACATTTCAAAGAGACTCAAACGAGGAGAAGTCTATCAAGAGAAAATTATTGCCAAACAGGTTGATAAAAGGACTTTTGGGATATGTGAAGGGGATCAAAACATCTTAAATTCACTTAGCAGTTATCAAGAGGTTGTGAGAAACCTGTGTACCGAGTTTCAAGCAATTTTGACACTGGGATACATGGATCACGATCCATGGTGTCTAGACACAGAAATTTCTCAGATTGATACTAGAGCTAGTTTTAATCCTTGTGAACATAGTGATGTTTTCAAAATTCAATTTGTAGTTGTTTTATGCAAATTGCAATCTAAATAGGAGTCGAGTTAATTAATAGTTCAACAAAAGTTTGATTTTAGCAGATTTTAACTAGCTCAGCGGCTGTAAAGCCATAGCCACCAAGAAAATTTTTATAGGTTTTGTGGATTAGAGTGGAAATAACTTGCTTTTGATTGAGGGACCTAATGCACCATAAAAGGTATCTGGTCAGGGTTTTGCAAGTTTTATTTTCTTATGTATTTGCCATTAGACAAACTCTATCAGAATAGAAACCCTATCATCAAAGACCAATCAAGGCACATTTCAACCAAGGGTAGTGTCAACCAAGGGACCATATCTACCTTAGAGCCAATCTTGGAGAAGATTCTTTTTGATACCTCTTTGGAGAGATCATACACCTATATGGCTAAGGGAACCAAAACTGTGAGTTTTAAAAAAAGAAACTAAAATGAGAGCGGGACCATTGCAACCTACACCAAACCAGAAACTTTGCACTTGGCGCAATATCAGTTGGAGAATGAGCAAGGAGCTCAAATCTATAAAGAGGGTATGGATCGTTATCCGTAAAAATTGAAGAGAGGCCAAGTGAGCTTAAGCTCGTTGTGCCCGTAGATTATAGTGGCGATCGATACTTTATGTGGTAAGAAGAATCCCAAGAGACATCAAAAGAAACTACCAGCGTTGGTGATAGAAGGTAATTGTTTCCTCTCCTTATTCATTGTATACATACACTCAGACATACATACACAAGCTCAACCATGAGAAGATGAGAGAGGGAGGAAGGGAGGGACGGAGAAGGTGAGAGGGACGGAGGGCGGCCTTACAAAGACAAAAGTGGCTGGAAGCGAGACAAGATGGATATTACTCGTAATTAGAAAGCGTTGAGCAGGATGGAGATGACGGCAACGACGGAGTTGATGATGCCACCGACTGCATTTTCGATGACGTAGGCAGCGCCAGGGATGATGGTGAGAGCCGACGAGACCGTATCGGTGACGTCGTTGATGGGGTGATGACCTCACCAGCCTCCTCCAGAAGTGCCACGTTCACGATCTGGCCTACGGCCACGCCAAGCCTCCGGCTGTCTGGCAATTGAATCGTCATGTACACACTCGCGTGGTTGTGGAAGGTGGCGGCTCCGTCTTGGGGGGTGCTGCTCATAGACTGCAGTACTATTGCTGCTACTAGAAGGGCCAACAAGAGAAGAGACCCCAGCTTGCAGGCGGCCATGCTTGCTGGCTTGCTTAAATCTGCTAAATTAGACTCGGTGACGTAGTACTGAGAGAGTGAGGGGAGATTGCAGACAACGTAAAGCCGGTTGTAGCTGCCTGTCTACAGGTAATTAGCGCCTACTGGCCGCCCTTTTATCGTTGAGTGACTACACTATCTCCCACTCAGTGTCCTCAACACATGCTAGCATAGGCTAACTCAACAGTCATCCACAGCACAGGCTCATAGCTGCCTTACCGTAAACCATCCAATCTCACGCTCTAAATCTAACCTTTTCCTTTTTTGGTGGGGTGAGAGAGAGGGCCCCTTGCCATGGCCCAAAAGGTTTAGCTAAGAGCCTCATCCCACCAAGCGTATGGAGGGGATTGAAGGTCCGTAAAAAGATACACTCTTGGTCTCGCCAAGCGCATGGAGTGCATAGAGCGGTTGCTCACTTGCGCTATAGCCACTATAACATTTTGCAGCGCATAGGCTAGCAATTTTTTAAAACAAGGATCAACTTTGAAGAAGGTGCCACATTCTCCACTTATCACGGTGCTTTTGTTTTTCTTTGAAAACGTACTAAATTAGAAAGAAAGAAAGGGAGAGAATCACAAATATCCCCAGGAAAGGATAGGGGCTATCATGTCCAGGAAGAAAAATAAGGACTAACATCAAGGAAAGATTCCTAAAGCTGGCGATGGGACCGAGACAAGTAGTCATCAATCAGGGAAAGTCTAACAGGATCATAAAGGGACAAGATGACACTTCTCCATTGTTTCCACCGTATGGGTTTCTTAATAACCGTGACATTCCATAGGGTAGAATCTCTCACATGAGATTTGAGTTCCTTCATGGCATTTAAAAAACTGAGCGTGATCTCGGTGGCAGCTATAGTGTAGACCCTACCAAAGCAAGCCGTATTCCTTTCAAGCCCTACATTCTATAAATAAGGATGCCTGAGACAAGTCCATAGGGGAATGTCCATATGTCTACTTTCACCTAGCAGATTAGACCTCCGAGAAATCAAGCCCAGTGTGATCAACACTACTAGCTATTTGAAGCTCCTTTTTGAATTGCACATTGTGAGGGAAATTAGCAAACAAATGATGAATAGAGTCCTCCTACACTTTACATCTGCAACAAATACCAATTGAGATACCAAAAAACCTTGCTGTTTCCCGTGTCCATGTACCCTGGTGTAGGATACAGAAGCTCTATTTGGATTAGAATACTTTTCCTTCTTTCTCTTGGATTTGACTCGATCCCTACTTTTGAGGTAAAGATTCCTCCAGCTCAGTGATGTCCACCACTGAATTGATAGGAGAGTGGGTCATTAAACTGACAGCCTTCTTATCATGCTCCTCTAGCTCTTTGATGAAGTTCTGCTCACTCCTCAATTGTCTGTCATGGCCAACTTTAGGTTCTTTGGCTTGTGTGGTACGTAGCTTGGGTTTTAGACACAAAGTTCCCCTGCTCCTCGGAATCCTCAAATATAGATGACATCCCTCTAGTCTTATCTGAGAGGTTTTCATTCAAATGGAATAAGGGTAAATTCATGGTAGTGTTTTGGGATTTTGGGTGGTTAGCCTCTTTGTCCCCCTTATCTTTTTCCAATGGGTGAGAAGTGTAATCTTTGTCATCCTCTACATCAGCTCCCTTAAGAATTGAAGGGTCAAAGACATCATCAAGCAATGGACCAAATTTGTTGACATCTCTACTATTATTGTTCCTACATGAGGGTGTGTATCTATTTCCTCCTCTTATATTGTCCTACTCAAGGCCCTGATTGCTTTCTTTTACTTCCTTGTTCTTTTTTGACTCATTTTGTTGTTTCTTAAGAAGCTCAGGGCAATATTTAATTAGGTTTCTATGTTTTAAACAATGAAAACAAGCATTGGGCTAATTTCAATAAACAATATTTTGGCTGTGTACTACCTATCCCATACGTCGATCCTTTAGAGGAATGGAATCCTTAAGCTCAAGATTAGTATCGATGTCAGAGAATCTAGTAATTTCTTTGAATCACAATAGAAATAGATTATGAAAGGTGAGTTTTCCCTTAAGAGGATTCTTTAGAGGAGAACTAGAAATTGTGTCAGGCTGGTTTCATCGCACCATTTATATACATTAGAACATCAAATCATGCACACAACTTGAAGAGGATTAAAAAATTAAGATTGACAACTCTTTGAGGACTGGATTTTCTTGGACCCGATTGCAACCGTCCCCTCTCCAAAAGGATTTTGTATTATAATTCTCTCAAAGAAATCTTTGATTACAATACAAGCTTGTGCTCTTATTGAGATTTCCTTGAACCAATAAGACGATGAGCTTCATGCTTCCATGGTGTAACCCAGCTTCCCAAGTCCTAAACACCCCAATGGGGAGAAGGAATTGCAGAGAAAGAGGTAGATGAGGGTGATGAGAAGTATTTCTTAAGCAAAGAAGCAATAATTTCAAGTATACTTACTCCATTTTCAAGATTTAAGCATAGCTAGAGTAATAGAAACTAAGAAGAGGAAGAAAAATAAGATCTTTCATGCATTCACTTGCTTGGATTTGCATCCATAGCCAAGTACTTGAGCTTGAACACATGTACCCGCCTTCCCTTTCTTTTATTGGACAACTGGCACCCTCTTCCTTTTGACTTGAATTCGATAAGAATACACTCTCACACACTAGTCCAACCTCTCACAAAGCAAGTGCAAGCTACCTTGGACATGTGGCCTAGCCAAACTTGGAAGAGTAGGACTAGAGTCAACTTTCTAATTAAGGTGGGGCTGAACTCACTTATTCTTTTAATTTCCGCAAGCATTAATTAAAAATCAAAAACACCTTTAGTTTTACTAGTTTGGGTGCAACACCTTTGCACTATCCTTAGACTATCCATTGGAGGCTTTATGATGCTAAACTAGGCTAAAACCTACCTCCTAATTTAGAACTTGTTAAATAAGGACAGAATTTGGTAAATTTGATGAAGAGGGAAACATGTATATTGTTGTGCTTAATCCTTTTATTGTGGACAAATGGGGATTAACAGGCATCAAAGATAAACTTGACGAAGAGCCTGAGGAGAAGCCGTCGAAGCTTGACATTCCAAATTCCAAGCTTAGACAAGTGAATGTGTCTACACATGTCAACACCGACAACATACATTTGGGCTTATATAAGTATGACAATGGGGAGAAAATTCTCTACTATAGGTATGAGGAGCCCAATGTGAGAAAATTGATTGAACAGAAATACTTGTCTGTATGTACATTTGAGGTTGAGAAAGATACACAAATAATCATGTTAGACAAGTATGGTCAAAAATATTCAGCAATGAGCCGCAATGAGCTCAAGGGATATACATACTTTGGTGACCCACTAAATGAGTTCTCTCTTGGTTTATCTGAGTCTATGTGCTTTGATTTCTCAGAACCATTGTAATATGTCCCTGGTACTCTAAGTTCTTGCAGTGATTGTTGAACTACTATCTTTTTGTAATGAAAATGGCCTATGAACTTTGAGGATAGCGAAATTAAGAGAATTAGAGTAAGCATTTTTGTGAGATTACTTTGAGAACATAGGGGGTGAACTGATGGTAACAACATAAACATAGTACTTAATTAGCTTGGCATGAACAATACTTTTGCAAGAGAGAGAGTATTAGAGAACATGACAATAGTGGATGACCGGATTTACTTGGATTCGGTCCCCCCTCCAAAAGGCGTTTGTATTATAGATCCCCCCATCAACAGAGAGTTGTTACAATACAATGTTTGTGTTCCTTGTGACCTTGGTGATGCTATGAAGATGGAAAGATTCATGCATCATGAGAATAACATAAACTTTGCAAAAAGCATTAACTATCTCAAGCCTCAGTCCCAGGGCCTCAAACACCTTCGAAGGTGGAGAGAGCTAGTGGGGAATGAGAGTAGGGAAGAGGAAGAAGAATCATCCATAGGAGAAAGAAATAGTTACTTACTTATCATCATTCTTCTTTATTAGCATAGCATAATAGCGTAGTAATGAAGATAAAGAAGATGTCAAGCTTAAGCATTGAAGCATGGCTCTTGGTTGGATTTGCATTCCATAGCCGAGAGTGTTGGTGTAGGCTCTCCACTTCTCAACAAGCTTTGAGAAGGAGATGAATCTCTTACACTTTGCACTCCACACAATCAAAAAATGTTTGTGTGTGTGTGGGAGAGTATACCCCCCTCTCATGCTTGATCCACACCTTTGTCTCTCTCTCTCTAGTAATATTTAATTATATCATTTGGGACATGCGTCCTCTTTTTCCTCTTTAAGAGAAAGAACTTAATTATTTATTTTTATGCATCTAAATTCTCATTGACCCCTTTAAAGCCTATCCAATAGGATGCAAGCACATGATGAGGGCCACATGTGGAGAATTTTTCCATGTGTCTTTTATGCTTCTTAAGTCATTTGGTTTGAATTGAATACTTCAAGCACTTAGTCAATCAAGCATGGAAACCTTTTATGCCTCTTGAGAGTTTATCTTTGAATTGAAAACTTCAAGAACCTTATTCATTTTAAGCATAAAAATCACCTCATGTTTTGGTCAAGGTTCTCACAAACACTTTAAGCACTTTAGTTAGCAAGTAGACAAGCACCTCATGCTTGGGTAGGGTTCCCACCTCAAGGTCAAAGGACTTTTTAACACTAACTTTTGGAGGTCTTTAATGAAGCTAACCCTAATTTCTTTAATCTTCATTAGGTAACATTGCTCTTTAACATACCATCTCTCATTTGGACCACTTTAACCTTGGCCCCGTGTTGAAACAGATCCATAAGCACATGTCTATATTCTAACCCTTGTTCCCGTTTATTCTCCCACATTAAATGATCAGTTTAATATGAGAAAATCATCTGGACTGGTTAGATATTAGATTTTATGGCATTACCTCTCCTTGAAATCATAGTCGTCCTTGACTATGAGGTAGAACAAATAAATTTTTAGTCATTAGTCTATGTTTCTTAGCGGATAGAGGATCCCTTTTCACATTGTGACATCATTCCAGAATGGATGACTAGTCCATTTGGTGCTTGGGAGACATAGCTGCCGCAAGCATGTCTGCTCTTTCGTCCATATCATACTCCAAAAGTAGAATGATAAATTCTACTTTGTGTTTGAGTGACGTCGTCATCACAAACATGATTCTAAGCATGCATACTATTTAAATTTGAGCACAAAAGAGGATTAGTCTTATAAGACAAAAACATTGTTCATTTAGAAAGCATTTACATTCACTTACCCTAGTGCAATATTGTAAGCATTGACAAAGTTCATACTATCCTTAAGCTGTATTCCTTGCATCCATCTAGCATCTTCAAAAGACCAGTAAGCACAGAGATAGTCATGATGGCCGCCGTATAATTTTCAAACTTAATAAGATACCATTAGATAATCTCACCATGCCGTACTACCTTGTCTTCATGCCGAAGGATAGCTTCGGATTGTAGCACCTCTTCTTGGTCTTTGATTTTTGGAGGGTCTTCAATAATTGGTTCTCTTCAGGTGGCTCTCCTTTGTAGGGCTTAAGTAGGCTCACAAGAAAATCACTATGTATGAGCCAATGGTTGAGCAACTTGAGTTGATAAGCCATGCCATTGATTGGCTTCAAGATTTGAAAAGAATCATAGTATATTTTTGCTAATTTAGCATAATACTTTTGATGGCCCATAGGACTTTTGCCCGTTGTTTGCCTCAATCGAGCCTTGGGAAACTTAAGTAAGACCTAATCATTTTCTTTGAATGTTAATGACCTTCTGTGCTTGTAGCAGCAGCTTTTTGCCTGTGTTGAGAGATGGATATAGTCTCCTTAACCTTTTGAAAATATTATTGTAGGTCACGGCTATACTGATCAGCAACGAAGATCTTTCCATATACTTTAAGTAGCAAGGGACTTTTAGGTCTTCTCTCTATGATCTCAAAAGGTGATTCTCCCGTAGTAGTATGGACAATATTATTGTATGCATACTCTACAAGGGGTAAGTACTTCTCCCATTGTGAGCGTTGATCTAATTCTATAACATAAGTCTTCAGTAGATCGAGTATTGTAAGATTGGCTATCTTGATCACTTTGGCCATCCGTCTGTGGATGATAGGCCGAAGAGAAATTCAATCTTGTACCTAGATTTTTAAAGATACCTTTGCAAAAATTAATGGTCATTTAGGATCTCTATTTGACACAATGGATATTGGTAATCCATGGTGTTTGAAAATATGAGATATGAAGATGGTTTCCATTTGGTGTGCCTTAATAGTATTTTTGACAGGAATAAAGTGTGCTTGCTTGCTAAACCTGTCGACTATTGTCCATATTCCCATATTCCCATGGATAGACTTAGGTAATCCAAAGATAAAATCCATGGATATACTCTCCCATGGTGAATTAGGGATTGGCAATGGCTGGAGTAATCCAAGTTTCTTTCCTCTATCATACTTAAGTCTTTTGGCATACCACACATTTTGGAACATACTCTTGTATGTCCACTTTCATGATAGGCCAATAGAAGTATGTCTCTACTCCTTGAAGAGTAAGCTGAATGCCTCTATTTCCCACATAGGGAGGAGCATGGGATTCATACATGACTTTCTCATGAAGGGAGTGGGTAGGACATAGCCTATTGCCATGGAGAAGATAACCATCCTGCAAGGTGAATGGCTCCTCTTACTTTCCCAAAGCAAGGGCTGACATTACATCTTCAAAGTCAGGGTCAGTAGCATATACTCATCTATCATAGAAGATAGATCATTGTGAGTTGCTATAGACACCGCATTGACTTTTGGTCGTCGTGAAAGTGCATCGACCACTTGATTGTGCTTACCAACAAAGTGAGCAATATGAAAATAAAATTACGAAAGAAATTTGCCCACCTCATTTGTTTGTCCGCAAGCTTGGTTTGCGCTATGAAGTACTTGAGACTTTGGTGGTCTGTTCGTAAAATGAATGGAGTCCCCAATAAATAGTGCTTCCATGTGTCTAGGACATGTAGGACAGCTAAAATCTCTTTCTCATAAATGCCCAAGACATGTTCATCCGTATTGACCCTTCGACTCTCATATGCTATGGCATGCCCTTCTTGAAGCAAGACTGCTCCAAGCCAATCACCACAAGCATCACATTGGACCTCAAATGGCGTTGAGAGATCCGAAAGCATGAGGACTGGTGGAGAGGTAAGCTTGTCTATGAGTCAAAAGCTTTTTTCTCCTTAGTAGTCCATGAATACTTAACGTTCTTCTTTGTTAATTCATGTAATGCATGGTCCCGCTATTTGAGAAAATTTTTCTATGAAGCATCTATAGTATGCACACATACTAATAACGCTTCTTAGCTCATGTAGATTCCTTGGATTAGGCCATGCTTTTATTACCTCTAACTTCTATGGATCCATAGGGATACCAACTTGAGAGATAATATGACCTAAGTATTGAATCTCTTGAAGGAAAAATTTGCTTTTCTTTTGGTTGTGAGAAAAATATTGTTCTCCCTTAATGCTTGAAAATCACTTGGAGATGCTGCTTGTGTTCCTCCAAGGACTTGGAGTAGATGATGATATTGCTACAACGGAAGCGTAGAGATGCCTTGCAAAATACTCGAAATAGTGCATGGCAAGGCATGAAAGAATAAATCTACGTACCTGTCTACTTGTACAAACCCATAGTCGAGCACCATACGACAGAGAAAGACAGAGAGGGGAACGAAAGAGATAGAACACGTGCAGACGCACCTCTTATAACGGAGTGCTACGCGAGTACGGTGAGAGAGGAGGGAGGAGAGAAGAGAAGAAGGTACAAGCACTGGGTGCAATCTCCCCCCGTGCAAGAGTGAGCATGTCCCTCTTGCACGTATTTAATTTATAGAGAAGTTCATGCTCAAAATTGAGTTACATCCAATTCACACTTGGGCATAAAATAGTCCTGGCTCATAAAGAGCTCAATGTAACAATTAATAGCTGTCTACATCTCAACTTATAACTAAACCATAAATACTAAGGCTTGCCACAAAAAATCCAATGGTGGCAGTTTTATTCCGAATAACTGTTTATCGCCTTATTGTCCAGCACGTGCCAATCACTGATCTGCTCACACAACACCCAACAAGTGATCATATTCCACAATTCAAATCAACATTGAAATGCTTCATCAAAATATCATATATTTCACAAATATATTATCAAAATATCAATTCCATTACATACCCCGGGGTTGAAAGACAATTGTCCTCAATTGTTACCAAAACCAAACTAGCGACAGTGGTGGCCAGCCACTGGTAGAGTGGTCTAGTAATTTGGTGTTTCCTAGATTGGCGGATCTACACCAATGGTCATGCTGCCTAAATCGACGGATCTGCACTAATGCTGCCTAAATCGGCGGATCTGCATTTTGAATTCGTGTTTCCTAAATCGGCGAATCTACACTAGTAGAGAGGCACTGCCTAAATCGACAAATCTGTGTCTCTAGGTGTGTGGTATGCAAGTATCAAGTGATGGTAGTGCGGACTTAGCGATTGTGCATAAATCCATTGACACTCTTCCAAAGAATGGTTTTTGTATTTTACCAAATATCTTCTGTACTGGTTTCCTCTGCGGGTAGTGGTCATGTCATGATCTAAAATTATTTCGGGAGTCAGAATTTCTTCGTCGTCCTCAATGAAGGGGGGGTCAACTGTGGTAGGGGTATCGGGAATAGGTCCCTTGTGTGGTCTCAACAAACTGACATAGAAGGAATTGTGTATTTTCGAATGTGAGGGAATGCCCAAGTGGAACGCATTGTCATTTATTTTATGAAGAATTTTGAATGGGCCATAAAATCTAGGGGCCAATTTCACTTTAGGATGTTTTTCTATACTTTTTAAGCGTCGTTTTTCTATTCTAAGCTAAACAAGGTCGTTTTCTTTAAAAGGTGCAGGTCTTCGTTTCTTATTGGCTTGTGCAGTGTATCGTTCTTGTGCTTGTTTAATGCAAGCTGTGGATTCTTGTAAAGTGTGTGTGTGTGATCTCTTGCTAAAGTGTCAGCCGCAGGGAAATCATTGCTAATAGTGGATACAGGGACATGGAGTTTCTTGCCATAGACAATTTCAAAGGGTGCATGGTTTGTGGAGGAGTGAGGGGTGTTATTTTAAGCAAATTGAAGCATAGGGAGGTGTTGGTCCCAGTTTGCAGTATTTTCTGTGGTATAAGATCGAAGAAGGTCCATAATAGTACTATTTGTGGCTTCTGTTTGACCATTATTTTCAGGGTGAAATGCCGATGTGAAATCCATTTTAGAGCCTAAGTTTTTGGCTAGGGCGACCCAAAAATGATTGCAAAAGCGTCCATCACGATCGGAGAGAATGACCTTGGGGAAGCCATGGTATGGAAAGATGGTTTTGAGAAAAAGGTTTGCAGCCTGTGGTGCAGATAATGTCTTTTTGCAGGGTACAAAGTATGCTTGTTTGCTAAAACGGTCAACTATGGTCCATATCATATCATTGTGTGAGGATGTGGTGGGAAGTCCTGTGATGAAATCCATGGAGATTTGGTCCCAAGGGCCAGCAGGGATGGGGAGAGGCATTAAAAGACCATAAGACTTACCATGATGACATTTAACTCTTTGACATATCAAACATTCTGAAACAAATTTTGTGATATCATGCTTCATTCCAAGCCAAAAAAAATGATCTTGACATGCAGCGAGTGTGGATTGAATTCCTCGGTGACCCATATATGGTGGTGCATGCATTTCAGTCATTGCTAGGTCCTTGAAGGGTGTTGTGATGCATAGATTTTGCTGAAAGTAAAGATAACCATTTGCTAATGTGTAGTGTTCATAGGGAAGACCATTATTGTGAGTTATTTCAAACCAAGTACGTGAAAAATGTGGATCGTGAGCATATGTGTTAGGCATAGAATGAAAAGATTGCATATCACGCACAAAAATGTGATTCAAATAAACATTCTTGATTTTATCGAAGACACATGAACGAGTAACAGATAGTACATTTACTTCAGGTTTTCTACTTAATGCGTCTGCTACTACATTCGCGTTTCCTGGTTGGTATTGTATCATAGGATGGAAATTTTGAATGAAACCGGCCCATTGGATATGACGGTCAGAAATGGTGGATTGAGTCAGAAGATGTTTAATGGCTTGTTGGTCAGTCTTGATTAGAACTTCGGAGCCCATAAGATAGTGTTTCCACATGTCTAGAGTGTGGACCACTGCTAGCAATTCTTTATCGTATGTGCTCTATTTGGTTTCTGATGGTTTGAGTTTTCGACTTTCGTAGGCAAGTGGGTGATCATTTTGCATTAAGACTATGCCTATGGCTGAGCCACTGGCATCTGTAACAACTACAAAGAAGGGTTGTGTGAAGTCGGGTAACTGCAGGATGGGGGCATGTGTAAGGAGATATTTGAGAGTGTCAAATGATTTTTGTTGTGTGGGACCCCAAATGAATGGTACTTTTTGACGAAGTAAAGTGGTTAGCGGTGACGCAATGTGTGAGAAGTTTTTGACAAATTTTCGATAAAAGCCTGGTAAACCTAAGAAGGATTTTATATCATGCATGGATTTGGGTATAGGCCATGTTTGAATAGTGTCAATCTTTTGAGGGTCAACAAATATTCCTTTTTCTGAGACTATGTGGCCTAAATAGTCAATGCGTGTTTGAAAAAATGTACTTTTGTCGGGATTTGCAAACAACTGGTGGTCACGCAATAACTCAAAGACAATATGCAGGTGATTTTTGTGTTCATGCTCATCACGACTAAAAATCAAAATGTCATCAAAGAACACAATAACAAAGTCTTGATAATCAAGAAATATTTTGTTCATCATCCTAGCAAATGTGGCAGGTGCATTTGTGAGACCAAACGGTAAGACAATAAACTCATAATGACCAGATTGGGTGCGAAATGCAGTTTTAAAAATATCATTAGGGTGCATACGAATCTGATGGTATCCTGATTTCAATTCAATTTTGCTAAGCAGTTTTGCTCCTCGTAAGCGATCCACGAGATCGTCTATACGTGGGATGGGATAGCGGTTTTTGACAGTAACCTTGTTTAATGCACGGTAGTCTATACACATGCGAAAAGTTTTGTTTTTCTTTTGGACTAGGAGAACTGGGGCACCAAAAGGGGATGCACTAGGACGGATGAGGCCCTTATCTAGTAGTTCGGTGATTTGTGTTTGGATTTCTTGTTGGTGCAAGGGACTATGTCTATATGGTGCTCTTTGTGGAGGTTGAGAGCCTGGGAAAATTTCAATTTTATGATCTAATTCACCACGAGAGGGTGGGAGGTGAGGGGGGTAATCATCCACAAAGAAATCATTATACTGTGAGAGGAAATCATTATGTGTGTGAGAGAGAGACGATTGTGTGTGCTCCACTTCAGTAACAAATATCATGTATGCTTTGTCATCCTTTCGTAGTGCACGTTTTGCTTATGTGTGTGACATCAAGGGAAACATAGCAAGTGATGCATCAGCAGAAAGTGAAATAGATTTTCCATTGAAAATGAAATTCATTGTGTGTGTGCGATAGTCAATTTGTGGATTATGTTGGTGTCGAAAAGGCATGCCCAAAATGATATCGGTGGCTTGCAATGGTGCAATTAAAAAATCGCGTTGTTCTCTGTAATCACCAATGGTAACTGTGAGATATTTAATTTCACGTGTGCCATTGTACCTAGTTCCTTGTCTAGGGGTTCTGATTCATCTTCGCTGTTGTGTATGCGAGCTGTGGGTTGGCGAGGTCCAGGTGGACGAGTGTTGGTGCAGTTGGCTTCAACGTGGCCATATTGGCGGCATTTGAAGCACCGAACACCATTACGACGTGCAGGGGGATTGGGATATGTGTTTGAAATTTGAGGTGCAGTGTGTGTGGGTGGAGTGGTGGAGTTGTGTTGTGGCCGATGAGTATTTTGGTGACTACGAGGAAAGGGGGGTGGACGGTTTTGTGTGTAATTATTTGTGCGAGGGTTTGAAGTATACCTGTTGAAATTATTACCGTTGCGATTGTTGTTACCCCACTGATTGCGAGGTTGAAAATTAGGACGATTGGGGTTACGCGTGTTGCGCACTTCATGGACGATAGAGTTGATTTCTTTCTCAGCATCGTAGGCCAAGATATAGCTTCATAAAGAGACGCTGGTTTGAGGGAATTGAGTTTTGACTGTATACCATTGGGAAGACCGTCTTCATATTTGCGTTGGAGAGACTCTGCAGGCACTTCTTCTACCATACGGAGGAGTAGAAGACATTCCCAGAAGCGGTCAGTGTAATGAGAAATGGTGTCTTCTTGCATCCAAGAGAATTTGGCCCAAGCACGACGAGCGTCAAGACCAAACTGAGGGGGTAGGAATGAATCTTTGACCCGCTGTTGAAAACCGTCCCAAGTTGATGGTCGTTCTGCCGTTTTGCGAAGCATGCTCCACCATAGTGAAGCTTGACCAGAAAGGTGATTAGTAGCACATTTAATTTTATCTTTTTCAGTGAAAGATTCTCCAGCAAAATAATCGTCGAATTGAGTTAACCAAGACAGCACCATTTTACCAATTTTGCGACCATCAAACTTGAAAAACGTGAAAGATTTTTGACTGATCTTTGCCTCTTTGCTGGATTGTTGAGCTTCGAATGCAGCCTTCAAAATTTTGATCATACGTTCATCTTCGTTGTCGTCTTGGCGTGCTCGTTTCTGATCGTTTGCGGAGAGGCGTTGATTCGCAATGTCTAATTCCTGTTGCAGTAAGAATACTTGTTGCTCCAAGGTCGGTGCCGGGAGAGGTGAATCACTGGTCCAGTCGGAGGGGGCGCTGGCACCGTTTATCTCCAGGATGATGGGGAAATTTGGTAATTACGTTGATTTGCTGCAAATCCCTAGCCGGGGTAGAAGGTTTGCGGCGAATAAATTCGACTAACCTGATTCCATGTTTTTGAATAGAATAAAAGAGTTCATAAGCCCAACGCCAGGTAGTGCGAAGCTCCCGATGGTGCAGAGCAGTTGCGAGGTTTTTGACGTAGAAGCGATGCAGACGAGTAGGTTGTTGATGATGTAGCAGTGCGCAATCTACGTGTCGTTGGTTGTGAATGCGACATAGCAAGGGAGGCATATATTTGAAGAAGAGTGACGAGAATTACCACCTTGTTTGATAGGTTCGACAAGCTCGGTCTACGCGAAGAATGGTGATGGTTATCTTGAGGCTGATTTTGCAAGAGAGATCGACATGTCCTGAGTGTGTTTGCTTGGGTAGCGAGACGTGGTCCGTACCATCGACATGTCAAAGAGGAAGGCAATGTATATGGGTGTGTCTTCTTGCTTAGATATGGTAGAAAAAAAATAACTCTCTGCGAGATAGCTTTCAAAAACTTCCTCTGTGGTAATCTCTGCTGTTGTTTTGAAGGTAGTAAAAGTAATGTATGCCGTTGCTGGAAGTGTCACTTTGTTTTTGTTTTTTTTCCAGAATCTTTGCATGGTAATTCAAAAGGAGAGGTTACCAGGCGCCGAGACTTGTGGCGGGGTTGGGGAATATGAGAGGGCAAGAGAGAGATAGTAAAGGTGGGGTTGCATGCAGGGAAGAAAGAGAGAGATGATTCAGTGGTGACTGTTGGTGGAGTAGTCACGGCCACCACAGAGTAAGGTGAAGATGAGGGCGAACTGGAGTGGGGGTGGGGAAAAAGTGGTTAAACCATAGGAAATTAAAAAAAAAAACGGTGCATAAAGCAAGGAGGAGGCCAGCGTTGCAGGACGACACAGGAAAAGCCGACAAAGTCGGATGGACTACTGCTGTGTAGGTTCTGCGCATGTGTGCTGCGGGCCTGGATGGGAGGAATTGGTGCGCTGAGGTCTAGTCCGACCCAGCTATTCGTAGGTGGCTGGGAATGCGTGCCCGAGTCAGAGCCGCGCAGGTGAAAAGGGTTGAGGTGGGCTCCTAGATGGGCATGGTGGGGCTGGCGCCACACAGAGATAGAGAGGGAGAGGGGGCGACCACGATAGTGACCCGGCATATCCTGCATGCCTGCTGTATTGTGTGAAAAAGTAAAAAAATTAAACAATTTCATTATAAATATTGTCCTTAGGGGATGTGTCCCATAATACGAATAAGAAAAAAAAATCGTTCAGATGTCGCGCCTTCTCCAACTTCTAAAATTTGTTGATTCTTACACATATATACTCCTATCTAAGTACCATATCTTCTACTATAACAATAGCTTATGTCGACTAACGAAATAGTACACATAGGCTCTATTCATCCTCTATACAAAAACTACTCGATACTTGCGTGAAGGCTTTCAATAACAGAAAAAAAATAGACCTCTTCCTGTCCCAGAGCAAAGAAGAGCCGTGACATATAATCAGAGATAATCGTAAAAGAGAAAACTCATCTTCATGTTAATTGTGCATAAAGATCCTTGTTGCCATGATTCGTGTACGCCATGAGCGATGATCTACGCTCTGATACCATTGCTACAACGAAAGCGTAGAGATGCCCTGCAAAATACTCAAAATAGTGCATGGCAAGGCATGAACGAATAAATCTACGTACCTGTCTACTTGTACAAACCCATAGTCGAGCACCATACGACAGAGAAAGACAGAGAGGGGAACGAAAGAGAGAGAACATGTGCAGACGCACCTCCTAGAACGGAGTGCTACGCGAGCACAGTGAGAGAGGAGGGAGGAGAGAAGAGAAGAAGTTACAAGCACTGGGTGAAATCTCCCCCCCTGCAAGAGTGAGCATGTCCCTCTTGCACGTATTTAATTTATAGAGAAGTTCATGCTCAAAATTGAGTTACATCCAATTCACACTTGGGCATAAAATAGTCCTGGCTCATAAAGAGCTCAATGTAACAATTAATAGCTGTCTACATCTCAACTTATAACTAAACCATAAATACTAAGGCTTGCCACAGAAAATCCAATGGTGGCAGTTTTATTCCGAATAACTGCTATCGCCTTATTGTCCAGCATGTGCCAATCACTGATCTGCTCACACAACACCCAACAAGTGATCATATTCCACAATTCAAACCAACATTGCAATGCTTCATCAAAATATCATATATTTCACAAATATATTATCAAAATATCAATTCCATTACAGATATCATCAAAGAACACTCCAATGAACTTGCGGTAGGGTCTAAATATTTTCTCCATCAAACAATTGAATGTGGCTAGTGCATTGGTCAAGCCAAAAGGCATGACTAGATATTCATAAAGACCAAACGTTGTATGAAACACAGTCTTTAGGATATCTTCATCCACTATCCTTATTTGGTGATAGCCACTTTTAAGGTCAATCCTACTGAAGTAGGTAGAGCCTTGTAGCTTATCAAACAGATCTTCTACCCGAGGCACGGGAAATCTATTTTTGATAGTGATATGGTTTACTGCTCGATAGTCCACACACATATGGTATGTACCATCTTTCTTATACACTAAAAGGACTGGAGAACAAAAGGGAGAGGAGCTAGGCCTCACCATCCCTTTGTCTACCAACTCTTGTACTTGCCTCATGATCTCCTCTTGTTGAGCTTGGGAAAATTGATAAGAAGGCTTGTTAGGGGGTGAGCTTCCTGGTAGGAGCTCAATTTGATGGTCATCATCCCTTCGTTTTGGAGGTAAGCCTATAGGGATATCATCAATGAAAACATCTTGGAATCTATTTAGAAAAGTAGACAAGTCTAACTCTTCTTGATTCCTACCATTTTCATTTGATAAATCATTAGCATCATTAGTGGATTCTTTGACAAAAATCATGTACACAGAAATTGAGCTTTTCATTGACTTATCAGAAGCTGGTGAGGCTACAAGTGGTATAGTACGACCTGTTGGGGTATAAAGCCCAATGTGGTTGCCCAGGTAAGTGGGCGGGCCACCAGGTATGTACACATATTCTTTTGTAAAAACCTAATAAGAACTCACTATGCTCTACACATTACAGTAGAGCGAGTTCACCATATCTTCGTGCTCTTCTTCTCGGACTCTCTCTCACGTCGCACTTCCGCTCGTACTCCTTCAACTGGTATCAGAGCTGAGATCGAGGCTCGGGGCAGCACTGCAGGAGGCTAGAGTCACCAACTCAGAGTGGAGTGAAATTCGACAGGCGAAGACACGGCCCCAATTCTCGTGGGAAAGCTCGAAGGGCTTGGTGTTGTTAGAATTTCATTCTGAGGTCATCTAGGCCACCGTTCGGCTTCGACAAAGGTCTGCGCAAGCTATTTTCGACTACGTGGTCTCGACGGGTGCAGATCCGACTCTGCAAATTTGGGGTTTTCAGTCTACGACTACAGGTGTTGAGGATATCGACACTCCCAGAGTGTTGATTTGTGGCTGTCTACACATCGAAGGACGGCTCACAGTTCTTGGAGATGTGTCACATACGACACGGGCGCATCTACACACAGACTGTAGGCGACGTCCACTAGTTCATCATGTAGCTTGTGTTTGCTGCTTGATATTCGAGATTTCATCTTGACATTGCAGGTACGTACTTCCACATGGGATGTATTGTCAGAGATGATGTATGTCTGTTGAGGGTTTGCTGGCTGTGAGTCACGCAGCAAACAACCACCGCAGCGGTTACAGCATACAGTGGGAAATTTGTGGATGTATGACTTTGTGGGAAGTCTATGTACTGTCAGATTTACTGCAGCCTTTGTTGAGGGTCGAGTGAGGTTTTATTGAGCTGGGGGATTCTCGAATGTTGAGATCCTTTCGGTGATACAGGTCTTGGAGCGATCCCTTGAGCACCCTTAGATAGGCAGCTAGGATGTATTGACTGTGAGTTAGACAGTTGGGATTGCATCTTTGCTTTACTGTCGTTGAGGCATTGTCACAGTCTATGCTTACAGGACAGTGACAAGAATGTGAGAGATAGTACAGGTGCAGGACAGGTTTACCCACAGCTTACAGTGTTAGAGAGACAGTGTTTTTTGAGCTGTTTTTTGGTCTGTTTTTAGTACACCAGAGCCATTTTACAAAGGAGACTTTGCCAAAATTTTTGTAGAATCTGAAGCTTTCTTGGTTCATTTGACAGGTTGATATTGGTTCAGAGGTCAGTTTACAAGGGAAACTCTGCCGAATTTTTCCCAGGAAAGTAAACTACTGTGAAGCGTAGCTATGGCTGGATCACAGGACACTGCTCTTTACAATATCAAGAAGCTGGATGGAACCAATTTCCCATTGTGGAAGAAGCAGATTTGGCACGTGTTGGTACAAAAGAAGCAGATAAAACCTATAAAGCTCAAGGGGATAAAACCAGAAGATATGGACGAAGATGAATGGAGCGAAATGGATGAATTGGCACTTTCTACCATTATGTTGACTTTGGCAGAAAGCGTTTACTTCAATGTAGCAGACGAGATGTCGGCTTATCAAGCATGGTTAAAGCTGAGTGATCTTTATGAGAAGCAGAGTAAGTCTGCTTACTGAAGAAACCAATAGAAAGACAATGGACAAAGGAAAAGGAACAGCCTTAGTTGTCAGGGGAAGGACCAAAGAAAAGTACAAAGGTGGAAAGAGGAATCAGTCTCATAGCAAGTCCCGCAGTGCTAAAGGCAAGAGTGACATAGAATACTACCATTGTGGCAAGAAGGGTCACATGAAAAGAGACTGTAGAGAATGGAAAGCAGAAAAAGGAAAAGAGAAAGCTGAAGACCATGGTGAGAAGAACAAGTCCTCAGTGAAGATTCAAGAAATAAATGTGACAAACACTGTTGCAGAGGATGACAGTCTAGTGTCAGAAGACATCTACTTCTTGAAGAATACAATGGACTCAGCTCTTCTTACAGCATCTGATGGAAATGCACTGAGTGATTGGATTATAGACTCAGGGCATCACTTCATGTGTCTCCAAACAAGGAGTGGTTTACTTCTTATGTGACCACTAAAGATCATGTTCGGCTAGGCAATGGGCAAACATGTGAGATCTTAGGTGTTGGAGATGTTCAATTGAAGTTTCAAAATGGCTCTTCTTTCACGCTAAAGAATGTGAGACATGTTCGAGCAATTACAAAGAGCTTGATCAGCACGGGTTTACTTGATGATGCTGGCTACGTCACCACTTTTGGACAGAACATGTGGAAGATATCCAAGGGTTCTATGACAGTAGCACATGGAGTAAAGTCTGGAGGAATTTACATGATTTATGTATCAAATGTCTCTAAAAATGTAATCAATGTAACCGAGCAGCCGAACGTTTCTTTGTGGCATAGCCGGTTACGACATATGTCCAAGAAGGGAATGGAAATCTTGTCTCGTTCTGGTTATTTGCCTGGCTTTTCATTTAATGATTTTGAATTCTGTGAACATTGTCTGTATGGTAAGCAAACACAGCAGCCACATAAGCATAGAAGCAGTAGAAGAGATACACAGTTGGCACTTGTTCATAGTGATTTGTGTGGACCTATGCCTAACCTATCTCTAGGGGGAGCTTCTTACTTTATGACATTTATAGATGATTACTCGAGGAAAGTATGGGTTTACTTTCTCAAGCACAAGGATGAAGCGTTTAGTGTTTTCAAAACGTTTGTGACACTTGTGGAGAATCAGAGTGGCAAGAAGCTTAAATGCTTACGCACTGACAATGGTGGAGAGTATGTTTCAAAGGCCTTTCAGGACTTTTGTGAGTCAAAAGGTATAAAACGTGAACTTAGTGCTCCTTACAATCCTCCTCGAAATGGTGTTGCTGAGAGGATGAATAGGACCATACAAGAGAAGGTCAGAAGTATGTTGTCTAATGCACAACTGCCAAATGGGTTTTGGGCTGAAGCTGTATCAACAGCTGTTCATCTTGTAAATAGATCTCCTAGCAAGGTTTTGCAGAATGATTCAGTGCCAGAGATGGTATGGTCAGGCAAAATGCCCTCATACAAGCATCTCAGAGTCTTTGGTTGTGAGGCATATACTCACGTTCCAAAGGAATTTAGGAAACTTGAGCCAAAGAGTAGAAAGTGCATCTTTCTAGGCTATGGTAATTCTGGTGAGATGGGGTACAGACTTTGGGATCCCAAATCCAGAAAGGTTGTCCGCAGCAATGATGTTCACTTTAATGAATCCAAATATCATTCTAAACCAGAGAGGGTTGAGGAGATTAGAAGAGTTGTCTTCCAAGAAGATGGACCTGCACGTGCAAGACAAAATGTCAGGGCTCAAGAGGAGCAAGGACAGGATAGAGTGGAACCACAGGTTGTGGCTGAGCCTGAGCCTGAGCCACCTATTGTGCGTAGATCTGGACGTGTCACGCGAACTCCTGATAGGTTTGTTCCATCTATGAACTATGTCATTTTGACTGATTGCAATGAGCCTTCATGTTACAAGGAAGCAGTGCAAATGAAGGACTCCAGGAATTGGCAATTGTCCATGCAGTCAGAGATGACAGCTCTGCATAAAAACAAGACATGGAAGCTAGTTAAATTACCACAGGGCAAAAAGGCTCTACCCTGTAAATGGGTTTACAGGTATAAGATCACCGCTCATGATAGTCAGCCAAAGTACAAAGCAAGGCTTGTTGCCAAGGGCTTTAAGCAAGAACAAGGCATTGACTTTGATGAAGTCTTCTCTTCGGTGGTCAAGATGACTACATTGAGATGCTTTCTTGCATTGGTTGCCATATTAGATTTGGTGTTGCACCAAATGGATGTCAAGACAACGTTCTTGCATGGTGATTTAGATGTGGAAATTTACATGCAGCAGCCAGAACGGTTTGTTGAGAAAGGCAAGGAAGATTGGGTATGCCAGTTGTTAAAGAGTATTTATGGCTTAAAACAATCACCGAGGGCATGGTACCATAAATTCCACAAGTTTATGCTTTCTCAAGGCTACAAACGTAGTGAGTTCGATCACTGTCTATATACAAAGAAGGCTAAGGATGGTAGTTGGCTGATCCTTATTTTGTATGTGGATGACATGTTGATTACTGGCAAGCACTTGGAAGAAATTTCAGCTTTGAAGTCAAAGATGGCAAAATCGTTTGACATGAAAGACATGGGTGAGGCAAGTCATATACTTGGTATGCGCATTGAGAGAGACAGATCAAAGAAGTTGATTTGGTTATCTCAAACAGAGTATATTGACAAGGTTTTGCAACGTTTCAATATGGATAAGGGAAAGAAACTGAGTGTTCCATTGCCACCATATGTGAAACTTAGCAAACAAGATTGTCCTGTGTCTGAGGAAGAACAGGCTGAAATGGATAAGATTCCATATGCGTCTGCAATGGGTAGTTTGATGTATGCAATGATTGCTACTCGCCCAGACATTGCATTTGCAGTGGGAGTAGTAAGTCAATACATGTCAAACCCAGGCAAGAAACATTGGGAGGCAGTGAAAGGAATATTGAGATACCTGAAAGCTACAAAGAGTATGCGTATATGCTATGGGAGTCAGGAGCTAAGTGTAAAGAGTTTTACAGACTTAGATTATGCAGGTGACTTAGACAACCGAAGGTCTACGTCAGGGTATGTCTTTACATTGGCTGGTGGAGCAGTATCATGGCGTTCTAGATTACAAGATTGTGTTACTCAGTCTACTACAGAGGCTGAATAGGTTGCAGCATCAGAGGCATGCAAAGAATCAATTTGGTTTAATCGACTAGTATCAGATTTGGGAATCAAAGAAGAGATGCCTGTGTTATATTGTGATAGTCAAAGTGCTATACAATTGGCTCGCAATCCAGTTTATCACTCAAAGACAAAGCATGTGGATGTGAAGTATCATTTCATCAGGGAAATGCTCGAGGATAAGAAACTTCATCTTGTCAAAGTTCACACCACAGAAAATCCTGCTGATCTACTTACAAAAGGACTTCCCTCAGAGAGCTTTGCGCATTTTCGCAAGTAGTTAGGTGTAGGGTAGTACATCACTTCTCTACATCTCTTGTATATTAGCTTGTATAGTAGCTTCTCTCACACTTAAAGTACCACATTGGACTTTAAGTGGGAGGTTGTTGGGGTATAAAGCCCAATGTGGTCGCCCAGGTAAGTGGGCGGGCCGCCAGGTATGTACACATATTCTTTTGTAAAAACCTAATAAGAACTCACTATGCTCTACACATTACAGTAGAGCGAGTTCACCATATCGTCGTGCTCTTCTTCTCGCACTCTCTCTCGCGTTGCACTTTCGCTCGTACTCCTTCACGACCAGACTCATTAGCATCTATATAAATGCTCTTTCCCTTAGGTGAAGTAGATTCTCCTTTCAGGGAACTTCATGTTCGCAGCCATGCGGTTGAACCATGGTGCCCCTAGGATAGCATCCTCATGTTAGAGAGGAGAGGTGAAAAAGTCTTCTTTGTCGACATAGCTTTGGACATGAAGTCTCAACTTCCCAATCAAAAGAGTAATGGAGGCTTGCTATCCCTTGAAAGTTGTGTCAACAGTTACACTAGCTTCCATCTCAAAATCTTGAATGCCCAACTTGGTGGCCAACTCCATTTATATGAAGTTGTGAGTAGAGCCAGGGTCAAACAAGATGAAGGCATTATGTTCCCTTACCTTTCCCCCAGCATAGGAGAGAGGTCTTTTGGAGCTTCGATGGTGGAAGAGCTAGGAGTATCACTATGGGCATTTCTCTTGAGGCAAGAACAATAGCCATGTCCTTGCTCCCCACATTTAAAACACTAAAGGTCCTTCCGAAAAGCTTCAAGCTCTTCATGAGAGAGTTTGTTTTTAGCTTTGTAAACTCCCTTCTCCTTGGATTGATTGTTGCTATTATTGTTATTGGAATTTCCTTGGGAAGAATTTTGGGCATTGGTTTTCCCCTTTGAATCACTTTTGTCTTTGTTTTCCATGGGCTTGATATTCCGGATAGCCCCTTGTTGGAAATTGATGCGAGAAGCAACCATGGTGTGGTGGATTACGTTGGTGATAGAGCCAGGTCGTTGGGAGTTGATATAGTCAGCCATTTCTTCAGGTAATCTCGAACTTTGATTTTTTGAAAAGGTCTTTCAAATGCAAGAGGTTAGGATGGGCTAGTGCGAGAGCTGGATTTCTAATGGTTGAGCATTGGTGCGTTGGAGGTGACTTCAACACTATGAGCTGTAAACTATGAGCTATACACTATGATTGATGAACTATGCATTATGCACTATGCAGTCCATAGCTAAGTGATGATAGGACATACTTAATAGTTTATAGTTCATAAATCATAGTTTTTAATTTATATTTCATAGTTCATATTTCATAATTTATAGTTTATAATTCACAGTTTATTGTGCATTGTTCATAATGCATAGTCCATAGTGCATAGTTCGTTTTTTATATTTTATAGTTTATAATACTTTATTGTGCATAGTTCATAATGCATAATCCATAGTATATAGTTCATATTTTATAATTTATAGTTTATAATACATAGTTTATTATGCATGGTTTATAGTTTAAAATTCAAAGTTCATTGTTCATATTGTATAGTTTTTAGCTCATTGATGATAGTGCAAAATATCCATGTGATTTTTAAACTATAGACTATCAATATTAAACCATAAATTTATATTTAAAAAATTATACACTATGATTTGTGTAGTATGCATTATGCACTGAGCTATGAACTATACACAATGAGCTATGCACTATGCTCTATTGTCAATGAGCTATGGACTGCATAGTGTATATTGCATAGTTCATAAATCATAATGTATAGCTCATAGTGTATAGTTCAAAGCACATAGTTTATAGCTCAAAGCTCATAGTTTATAGTCCATAGCTCATAGCCCATGGTTCATAAGCATTGTTCATAGTTTATTATTCATGTTTATAGTGCATAGGTTATTAGTGATAGTGTATAATTCAAAAATTAAAGTTCATTGTTCATTTTGTATAGTCCATAGCTCATTGATGATAGTTCACACTTTAAAATCACATAGAAAGCTCACAGTTTACTATTGATAGTGTATAGTTCAAAATTCTAGGTTCATTGTTCATATTGTATAGTCCATAGGTCATAGTGCATTGTGCAAAGTTTAGATTTCATAATTTGTATTCCATAGTTTGTAGTTTATGCAAAATGAAACAAGCAAAAAAAAAATTGTGTACAGAACACTAAGCATGAAAAATCCATTGATCTATTGAATGCGCATTTCACAAACATTTGTAAACAAAGAAGAGTATAGACATGACATGAGTATAATCATGTATAATACACTAAGAAAAAAATACCAAGAAGAGAGTACTTACGTGCATTCTACTAAACTACAAAGTATGAATTATGAGCTATGAACTAAGAAATGTGTATTGCGAACTCAACTATGATTTATGAACCATGTACTATAAACTCAACTATGAACTATGTACTAACAAAGAGGTTAGCATAAACTATGAAATCAAGTGGATGGGATACACTAATATAAGTTTTGAACTATGAACTATGATTTATACAAAATGAACAATGAATTATGCACTATTCTTTATGAAATATACACTATGAACTATAACCTAAACCCTAAACCCTAAACCCTAAACTCTAGGCCGCTAAACCTAAACCCTAAACCCTAAATTCTTAACCTAAACCTAAACCATAAACCCTAAACTTTGAACTATGAACTAAGACCTATGAATTATTATGAACTATGATGTATAAATTATCATGAACTATGCCTTATGAACTTTACAATATAAACAATGGTCTAGTGTGAGAGCCGCATGTTGAAATTAGCCTATGGATGCATTGCCATTGGTTGAGCATTGGTGCGTTGGGGGCATACTTAATAGTATATAATTTATAAATTGCAGATGCCTCCATGTGAATTTAATTGATGTTGTTTTCTCTCTCTCTCTCTCTCTCTCTCTCTCTCTCTCTCTCACACACACACACACACACACACACACACACACACACACACACACACACACACACACACACACACACACACACACACACATTATTATCGAATTGTTTGCACAAAGATCAAAGTTCATTGTTCATATTGTATAGGTTTTAGCTCATTGATAATAGTGCATAATGCATAGTTCATAGTTTAGAGTTCATAGCCCATAATGCATAGCTCATAGTGCATAGCTTATAGTCCATAGTTCATTGCTCATAATTTGTAAGTTATTATCAATGTATAGTGAATAGTTTATAGTTTATAGTACAGAGTGTACAGTTTATTGTTGATATTATATAGTTTATCATATACATGTGAAACATGCATGTATTAATGAACTATATACTATATTATATAAATGATATCTTACAAACTATACAATATAAAGAATGAACTTTGATTTTTCAAGTATTTACTATCAATATTGAACTATGATTTATATATGATAAGCTATACACTATGAACTATACACTATATCTCCTCAAAGCTCTACAATTTCATAAACACCTATTACGATCTCCAAGTTCTTCTTGTGGTTTGGAAAGTGGACACTTAAAGCTCCCGCATCTCCAAAGACCCATTGTTGCAGAGGACTATTTTTTTGTTTAAGGTAAGCGCCTTGAAAGTTCAGACTTTCAAAAGATGACAATCATACAAAATGTAGTCTAACAAAAAAGCTAGTACAAAGAATACCTTCGTAGACAAAAAGCCTTCAAGATCAATTTTGCCATGGAAAACAATGTGATTACCCTCTTGTTATGACCAATTCATCTTCATCCTAGAGCAAGCCTAATCAAAGTCACTTGTGTCAAAATTTACTGCTATTTATAGGACTATGGCTTTTGTTACTTTGGGGCATCACCAATTGATAGCGTTCAGTACTCTATTCCATGGTCCATAGCTCAGTGACAATAGTGCATAGGGCATACTTAACAATTTATAGTTCATAAATCATAGTTCTAATTTATAGTTCTTATACACACACACTATGAACTATGCAATATGACTTTTGAACTATGAACTATGATTTATACGCAATGAACACTGGATTATGCACTATTCTTTATGAAATATACACTATGACTATGAAGTATGAACTAAACCCTAAACCCTAACCCCCAACCCCCTAAACCCCACACACCAAACCCTTAACTCCTAAACCCTAAACACTAAACCCTAAACCCTAAACCCCAAACCCTAAGCCCTAGACCCCAAACCCTAAGCCATAAGCCCTAAGCCCTAAATCTTAAGCCCTAAACCCTAATCCATAAGCCATAAACCCTAAATCCTAAACCCTAAACCCTAAACCCTAAACCCTAAGCCCTAAACCCTAAAACCCTAAATCCTAAACCTTAAACCCTAAACCCTAAACTCTCTCTCTCTCTCTCTCTCTCTCTCTCTCTCTCTCTCTCTCTCTCTCTCTCTCTCTCTCTCTCTCTCTCTGTCTCTGAGAGAGAGAGAGAGAGAGGCAATCTCGCACAAAATTGTTGCTTTTGCTTGGCGAAGTCCATCTTTTGGAAGACAGTAGCCTTGAGATGTAAATTCCAAAACTTGTCCACATCTTTGTGAATAGACTCATGTGAGAGAAGCTTCAAATTGCACCATTTGGTAAGTACTTTGTCCTTTGCATTTCTTGTAAGGAATTGCTTCGTGATGGAAACTCGTAGAGTTTTCCATGTCTCTAGGGCTTCATCATTGCCACAAAGGCTAGCCCACCATTGACGAGAAAATTTTTCCAAGTGCATGGCTACATGGCATAGCTTGGAGGACTCCATGAAGACCTCGTCTCCAAGGCCGCATCAAATTGCTGGATGAAGGCCAATACTTTGTCGGTGGCACCAAAGGTGCCATCATATGTGAAAAAAGAGATACTCTTTCCTCCCTCTTTGAACTTCTTGAGCTTTTGTGATCTTCGCCATGCAGGGTATGATTTATGATGTCCTCCTCTCTTGTATTCTCTAGGAGAATAGCCATAGCTTTTTTCGGGAGAGGAGGAAGGTGAAGAAGAAGGAGAAGAGGGTGTCTCTTTCTTGACATTTTCTTCCTTTGTTTCCTCTCTTCCCTTTTGGAGTGATGAGGAGAAGGACTGTTGATTGACTGTTTCCTCATGGGAGGAGTTGGCGATCGTCTAGACTGCCATTTTTCGTGGAGCCACATCTTCAGAGGAACTTAGGGATTCATTACTTTCTTGCTCTTTGGATTCCTCCTCTCGTATGGGAGAGAGGGGGTCTCATCAAGAGGCCTCCTAAGCTCTCTCTCCTCTTGGAGAGGAGGGGAAATCCCATAAGCACGAAGTGGTTGAGTAACTTCGGCTTGCAAAAGTAGGGTTGCCCATAGCTTGATGCAACATAGTAACAAGATAATTGATAAACATGGGGGCATCATCATTAGCACCTTCTTGTGCAAAATCAAAGTAACTATCAATGTTAATTGTACTCTCTTGGTTATTTTCAGCCATGCTAATTATACTTATGTGTTTACTTAGTGTATTTTTTGGAAATTCAAAACCTTAGTTGCTACTCCTTTTAGCATTTGAAAATAAGCACTTAAGTATCTACCCTCCAATCCACCCATGTGTGGCCGCCCTTGAGAAGACAAGTCCGCTTTTGAATTTGGCCACCGGCCATTGACTTCCGACCACCGGCCACCAGCCATTGACTTCCGACCACCGGCCATCGGCCATTGACTTCCGATCACCGACCATCGGCCATTGACTACCGGCCACCGGCCAACCGACCGATTGTTTTCTGACCACTTTTCAGCCGCCGTCCGGCCATAATATTCCGGCGAAAAAAAAAGTCTCGGGGGCCTCCGCCCTCGAGGCCTCTAAAGTTGCCCCTGATTCTTATCCGTGAAAATTTTGGTTTCCGGTGAGTGATTTTCCTTCACACACGATGGATTCTCCTCATAATGGGGGCCTTACAAATGTGCGCTTTTACCATAGAAAATTACAAGGGTAAATCAGGCTCCATACTTAACACATAAACATAGTACTTAATTAATTTGGCATGAAAAATACCCTTGAAGGAGAGAGAGAGTATTAGATAACATGACAATAGTTGAGGACCGGATTTACTTGGAGCTGATCTCCCCTCCAAAAGGTGTTTGTATTATAGATTCTCCCATCAAGAGAGAGTTGTTACCATACAAATCGTTGTGCTCCTTGTGACCTTGGTGATGCTATGAAGATAGAAAGCTTCATGCATCATGAGAATAACATAAACTTTGCAAAAAGAATTAACTATCCCAAGCCTCAGTCCCAAGGCCTCAAACACCTTGGAAGGTGGAGAGAGCTAGCGGGGAATGAGAGTAGGAAGAGGAAAAAGAATCATCCATAGGAGAAAGAAATAGTCTCTCCCTTATCATCACTCTTCTTGCTTAGCATACCATAATAGCATAGTAATGAAGATGGAGAATATGGCAAGCTTAAGCATTGAAGCATGGCTCTTGGTTGGATTTGCATTCCATAGCCAAGAGTGTTGGTGTAGGCTCTCCACTTCTCAACAAACTTGGAGAAGGAGATGGAGCTCTTACACTTTGCCTCCACACAATCAGAGAATGTGTGCATGTGTGTGGGAGAGTATACCCCCCTCTCATGCTTGGTCCACACCTCTCTCTTGGTCCACACCTCTCTCTCTCTCTCTCTCTCTCTCTCTCTCTAGTAATTTTTAATTATATGGATAAGGCTTGAAAATGTGAGGTCACAGACCATGACAGAATTTGAAATACTTACACATGAATGAAAGAACAAGAGTAGAGGAACACAATGCAAGATTTGAAATTTGAATTAGATTATCCAATCATAAGTTGTGTGGCATCTTCTTTTAAAAAGAACACTTTTAAGGAACAGATTGAGCAATTTTGATGTGGTCTACCCAAAGAGATACGAGATCATTGATTTACTGCAGAAGTCCGAGTCCATACAACAACTAATGGGACATGCTAAGCAAGGGTTTGCTATTCATTCAACCAAACACTCCTCAGACCACAACCTGAGTCGGTTGGAGGTTCAAGCATACAACCAAACGCTTCCCAGACATCACGTCTGCGTCGTTTGAAGGTTTTCTAGCATAAAATACAACACTCCCAAGGAATCCCGTCTACTTCATTCTGAGGTTTTTGAGCATACAATGGAACACTCCCTAGACATCCAATCTGTGTTGTTCCGAGGTTCAAACAATACCAAAACAGTGTTTCTCCCTACTCCACTCGGAAGTAAATTACCAAGCATTGAAACCAATATTAAAACCAAAGTCAAATAATTCAAATTGGTACCAAGACGGGTTTAAAATAGATACCATCTATTTCAAAACAAATTCCAAACAGGATCATGTTAGAAGCTGGACACACCCTACGGAAAATGACTGCTTGGCGGATTATTATTTTTTGTAATTATTCATTCATTGAGAAAACCTGACATTTCACCTTTGTAAATATTGGGGTTTACAGAAGTTTCCAGATTGTATCCCAGTTTTGACACTTAGATTGAGTAGACGGTTAAATTGGAGCATTAGGGTTTGAGAATTATAAGGTATTTATACCACTTTTTGACCTTAATGAAAAACCTTTTGTCATTTTAAAAAAGTTGGAAGTCTGTGAGTGAGCGTAATGTGTACGAGAGAGAGTGAGAGCTTCATCTTGACGCTACGCGTGCACCGGTGGTCGGAATCGAGTGTGGAGAAGTGCAACGTGTTGCACCCAACGAGAGCTACACGCCAATGCCTACATTGCGCACGTATGGTCCGGTTTGGCAAGCTCCATCTACGAGCTTCATTTGGTGATTTGGTGAGCATACGTTGTCTGTTTTCGCATTTCAGCATATCCACGCATTCGCATTGAGTAGAGCTACACATTAGGCACTTTAGTTGTTGGAAACGACGACCTGTAAATTTCGGCCAGACATCCTACGTGATTTTGCACTAGATGTTTTGGGTCAGGATTTTGGTTCATAGACCTTAGGGAGAGAGACCTATTGGTGTTAGTAAGGTCTCCTTCAAGTTCTGTGGCATTTCGAGATTGTTTGATGGGTATTCGGCTCTAGAAAGCGTTGTAGGAAGTTTCCTCTTATGCACTCTTGAAGGCTGTAGCTTAGACATTGGGTAGAGACCTCTGTACCAATTAGTTAGGAGTCGGTCGAGTGTAGGTTGACACCCTATGCTTGCTTCCACGCACCTACGGGTCGAGATTCGTCCTTAGCTAACAAATCTTGTTAGGTGAATTTCTCGCTGTGCTGACGTCCGTCGCGGCGTATCCATCCAACATTGGTGCCGCTGTGTGTGGGATGAAAACCTTAGGTAGGTGACCGAGACTAGTCCTTGAGGATAGGGATTTTTTGGCTCTCCAAGAGTCTCGTTTTACATTTAGATAGGATTAGAGGGTGGAGGACTCTCTAGGTCTTACAGGGAGTCTAGGGAGCGTGTGTCTGGCCTAGATCCTTCGACTTAGGTAGACATAGGTAGTTTTAGTTAAGTTGTGGTGTAGAGAGTAGGAGTTGGAGTGGTAGAAGCGGTGAGAGGAGAGCTTGAGAGTCCAGAGAGGCTGGGAAGCAACCAGAACACCATTATCACCATTTCACATGAGGAGTAGGAGTATAGTGAGTAGGACATCATGATTCAGGATCTAGAGCACTTCATGCATGTATACTTGCTTGTTAGATTCATCACAAGGTTGTAAAAGATGCAAAAGTGTGTTTGAAAGCTGAAGTGAGGTCCAAAAGTTACTTTGAGTGTTTCTGATAGAGCTGCAGAGCATCAGGAGCATTTCTATCAGGAAAAAAAATAATTTTAATCCAGTAGACATCCCACGCGTAGGATGTCTACAGGCTTATCTGGTGGGAATTTTGGAATTTTGAGTTGACCAGTGTATTCAAAAGGTAGGTTTTACCCTATTTTCACTTGGAAAGTGGAAATTTGACCATATCTTGACAGGATAAGGCCAGATAGACAGAAATTGCCAGACATCCTACCCAAATTGTGCCAAGGCATTATTTTAAGACCAAAACCATACGGTGGCTGCATGACCATGATTTGCATGATATATTCAGTGTGACTGAGAGAGGTTTCATCTCATTTGGGTGAGAAAATTGGGTTCTAAGCAGACTTTAGCACTTTTGACTGAAAAAGGCTAGAGCATCTAAAATTGGGGACTTTTGAAATCCAAACCTAAATTTAAGCATACCACTGGGTTGCTAACATCGAGGGGAAGCCGTGGGTCAAGTCTGGGGTCAAACAGACCAAAAAGACATCCTATGCGTAGGATGTCATCTGTGTGAATTTGCACTCCAAACCTAATTTTGAGCATACCAAAGTGATCAGCACATCAAGAGGAGTCTGTGCTTTGCCATTGAAGCCATTTTGAGCAAAAAGACATGCTACGCGTAAAATGTCTAATGCATGAAGTTGAAGCCAGAAGTTGACTGTAGGCCTAGGAGGGTGTTGTATAGCCTGAGGCAAGCCTCCTAGTCAATTTTGGTCCAAATTGGAGTTGATTAGACTGATCAAGACCAGCATCAGGCTGTCGGAATAGATTTCTGATCCATTGACCAGCTTACAGGTGTCCAAATCAAAAAGGAAAAACAACTGTGGACTCAGAACATCAAGGGAAATCCATAGTGCATAAATCCAGGCAAAACAGAGCAGGAGACATCCTACGCATAGGATGTCTACTGGAGCTTAGTGAAGAGAAAATTTGACTGAGCTTATACAGTAAGGTTCCATTTGACTTAAGGGTTCCAGAACTTCTTTTAAAAGTGAATTTGGACCTTGTTTGACCTTTTGATGGAGCAAAGACGGAATTAAGACTTTTCAGGTAAATTAACCGACATCTGAGGGAATTACAGTTCTAGATTAGTAGACCTAATCCAGAACATCAGTAGTGTATAAAATACAGTAGTGGTTGAGGTTAACTCTCTAGTTATACCAATCATTACTAAGATCACCTCTAGCAGTTAAATGCTTTGATTCGATTGCCGAAATTAAACACTTGTCTACAGGTATATTCAGCAGCAAAGCAAGAAGTTGTGCGGAGATAGATCCTTTGCCAGGTGAGTGGTTGGATTTGTAATAAATTGCATTGCTAAGTTTGATGAATTTAAGATCAAGAAGACGCATTTGTAGAGACCAAAAGGTGGCAGGTGACCAAGGTAGCTTAGTGTCCACTGAAGAAAGTGTAACTCAGGCAAGGCTAGATCCACTAGCACCGATTATTGAGGAGGGTAGTGATACTGACACTTCATCAGAAAAATCCTTCTTCATGATGGGTAGTCAATAGCTAGGAGGTTTCACCTATGATGGACCAATGCCCGGAGGAAGCACCTCCCTAAATCCTTTGAATGATTCCAAGTTCACTGTAATATTCTTAGAAGCAACAAACTCGAGGGGAGCCCTAGTCTATTCTGACTATCGAGGGCGCAAGTGTATTTGTATTGAAGAAAGGCCGGCTCAGAGACTGGAGATAATTCAAGTCTATGATGATGGAGATAGATTCTGAGACAAAAAGGGGAACCACTATCTGATAGTTAGTAACCCTGAGGATTAAAATAGATATGGAGATAACGTGGCGAAGGGGAAAATGGTTTCAGAAACTCAAGAACCGCCTCCAAACATTGATCAACCTGGAGCGATTTTTATGTATGATAAGAAAACAACCAGGGTTTCAACTTATAATGAGAATGTGGGAATTTACAAGCATGAGAGCGAGGGGATAGTTTCTTACTTTTGCTGCAAAGAACCATACCCAAACGAGTTAAGCAAAGACAAGGTTCTTTACTTATTCTCTTATGAAATTGCTATGGGGAAGGATATCCTTTTTGTTGATAGGTACGGGCAAGAATACCAACGTATTCTCCCAGAGGAGGTAGAAAAGACAATAGTTCCAGGAGCATCAACATATGCCACCGATGAAGTGCCAAGAGCCACCTACACCCCTAGCAAGTCGACAAATCCCTTTTCAAAGGAGTATGACGCGACCTCACATTCTACTCGACCGCAGACATTCAATAACCAAAACCAACCAGCAACCCAACCATCATTGTAGGCATGGCTTCGACAAACTGCAACATTAGAACAAGACCGAAATCGAGATGGTTATCCAGCCGCACGAGGGCTAAGGGATTTACAAGAACCACCACTCTATTCAGGGTATCAAGGAGAGAGTAAGCCAAAAACTCAAGGGTCAACAGAGCTTGGAAGACCACCCATAGAACGAGTTCGGAGAGATGAACCATCTCTTGCAAGAACTGTTAGAAATTATGGCTTAGGAGCACCATTGGGAGAGGAACCAGCCTACTACAAAAGACCAGAGGAGGTATATCGATTAGGACGTGGATATCTAGTGATGAGATTTGTAGACCATCGTAGAATTAAACCTTCTCAAGTGCAAAAATGGGTCAACAAGAAATACACGGGAAACAGGGATCCGAGAGATCATGTAGTAGCCTTTGTGCGTGTAGTTAGAGCGGAAGAGGTGTTAGACTTCCCTACCCAATTTGCAGGGTTTGGACTAACCCTAGAGGATGACGCTGCTACTTGGTTTGACTCTGTGGAGCGTAGAGACTTTGAGTCTATGGAGGAGGTGTTTGACGAGTTTATCGAGGAATTCTCACAAAGGGGGGTAGCTCATAATACAGTCTCACAAATCTATAAATTCAAATAGAAAGGTGTGGAATCTGTGCGAAAGGCAGCCCTATGAATAAAAAGATATGTTAAGTTTTGCCGTGTGAAAGAACTGCCAACTCAGTCCAGACTTATGCTTATATTTATCCAAGGACTAAGGAAAGCAGATCTTTAGAAGGACTTACATATGAAGAGGAGCACGACGTTAAATGAGTTAACTAAGGAGGCTCTTTACCTTGTGGACAATTGTGTGGTCTACAAAGAGGGTGAATTCGAGGATCTCGACGATGATTCATCCTCACAACAAAGTGGAAGCAAGTCTTCTAAGACAGCACCGAAAGGAGAAGTAGCTGTAAACCAAGAGCAGCTTGTAGAGGAAGTGCTAAAAAAGATTAACTTGTACGTCAAGCCCCAAGCTAAACAGCCCAAGTGGTGTGCTATTGAACAAAAATGGACAAACCATGGGATGGAAGAATGTTCTTATAACAAGGGATATGTGAGAGAGAGACCTTACGCTCCCCAAGCTCAGGTAGCATCTCCTCAAATTCCACCAATGCCTAGGTATCAAGCAGGCATCTACAAGGACCTGTAGGTGTAGAAAGACCACAACCAGTGTTGGGGAAACAACCACCCCTACCAGGATTACGACCAGTTGGCATAAGATACACACCAATAGTAACTGAATCAGAAGAGAAGGCTTTGGTGCCTATGCATGTATATTACGAAGATCCCAATGGATATGCTACAAATCCTTTCTATTATCCACCGGAAGAACCCTCAACACCAGAACCATGGAGCATGATAGGAGGTGCAGGACCACCAACCGCTGCACAAGTAGCGAGAGAAGGAAGATATAGCTTGGATGAACGAACATTGTTGTTCATAGCCAACGGAGGCGTGGGAGGGCAGAGACATGCATACCAACAAAGAGGAGCTCAAGGATCACCTCAACAACCTAAAGGACCCTGGAACAAGTGTGGTGGAGACCATTGGCTAAGAGACTGTCCTCATGATGAAATCACTAGAGTCAACGCATATTGCACCGAGTGTGGAGTTACTCATTTGATTCCTGATTGCCCTAAGAACCCGAGCAAAGAAGCAAAAACTACCTTGAACATGCTGGAAGCAGTGACTTCCAGTGGAGGGTCAAAAAACAAGACAATAATACCTATTCAGGCAGTGACTCGAGCCCAAGCTCAAAGAATGACGAACGAACCCATAATTGAAGAGCCAAAAACCGATGTCCCAAGTTCAGAAATGAAAAATCAGAGAAGCACTTAGAAAGCTAGAAAAACGTGTATGAAAGCCAGGAGAGAACGTGAGCAAACGGCTCTATCTGAGGAGTTAAAACACACAAAGGATAGATTAGAGCGGTTAGAGGATCTAGCTAGCCTAAGCTTGCACACTACGGCAACCATAGCACCCAAGGAAATAGCAGAACCCAAAAGTGCAGGATCAGGAGGATCAGTACTGGCAGACAAGGTAAATGAGCAGTTAGATGCAATTTTAAAATCTTACGAAGCCAGACTCAAAAAGAACCAAACCCAAGAGCAAACATGGATGAATTATCTATATGCTGAAATAGAAAAATAGAGGTTGGAAATGTGTAGAAAGATGATTGAAACAGCTCAATCTTTGATAGAAAACTCGCTTGATAAACCTGCAAATTGGCATGAAGTACCAGCTCAAACCAGCTTTAGAAGAACAAGTAGAAATGAAGGAAAGACTCACGAATGCTTATGAGTCCAGGGGAGAGCCTATCATAGTGCCAAATACAACAGACGAGGCAAGTGACATGTTCCAGCCTAAAACATTGGTAGAAATGGGTAATGATTGTAACAATCTAAATGATCTGTGGAAGCAAATCCGTGAGGCCAACGGAGCTAATAGGGTGAGTTACCACATGAACAGTACGAGAAAAGAAAAAAATGAGATCTTACCTCCTATTGAAGAATTTGAGGCAAGATCGCAAATGAACTTTGATATGCATTCACAAGGGGGAGACCAGGGATCAATTAGTTCGGGGCTTAGCCAACCAGACTTGCTGAAAACTCTACCCTCTTACCTAGGAGAGTATGAAGCCAAGTCTGAGGTGAGAGCAATCCCATCTCAAATACTTTCTTCTAACAAAGTGATGGATTCACAAGGGCTGATTGAGTTATTGTCCACCCCGGTGGCATGCACAATCACATTAGCCGAACTCCTAAGGTTACAACCAAACATGTGGACCACAATAGGCAAATGCCTAGAAAACATTGGAGTGAAAGACCCCACCTCAAAGCTTCAGGAAGGGATCAGAGAATTGGACAGGCCTCAACTAAACACTAGGCCAATACCTTTAAACAAGGTTGGAGAGTATTGCGAGGGAGAAGATGGAAACACCACGCTACCAGTAGAATTCCAAGGAGTAGTTTCCAAAGCTATTCTTGACAGTGGAGCAAAAGTCGCTATCGCCACCAAAGAAATCTTAAAAAAATGGGAAAAACCAGCTTTGAGAGCTACCAGAATGAAATTGCAATTGGCAGATGGGTTCGTGGAGAAGCCTCTAGGACTCTTAGAAAAAGTGATTGTCATCTCATGCGGAATCGAGTATGAGCATACATTTGCAATAGTCGATTTCGACAAAAAGAACAATTACGAGATCATCTTGGGAAGACCATTCATGAGACAATTAAAGATGGTCCAGGATTGGGGTTACGACCACATATACCTCAGACATGGCGAGACAACAACCAAAATACACCTGAAAGACCATAGTTACAAGGATGTGAACCAGACAACAGTGGAAGAGTTTGATTCTGCTACATTGGCAGGATCGGAACTCCTAGCATGGTTAGGGCAACAAAAAGAGCTATGGATGTGCGGAGCTTCACATTGTGGGAGCTTAAAAAGAGAGGAATGCGTCTTAGAAAGAGCGATTGAGGACAAGGATTATATTCCGGAACCTTTTCCTGAAGATGCCTTGGAGCCTCTGGAATAGGAACACATACTAGCAACATTGGATGTCTGTACCATTACTGATAGTCCAACAACAAAATTTTGCGATAAGGATGGCTATGATGTGCACCCTATTACATGGTAAGCCTTATACCACGAGGAGATGAGATGGTAGAACCACTAGAACAAGAAGAAAGTTTATAACTCCTCTGAGCATCTGGAGGTATATAACGATCCAGATAATGAGTGTTCAGACAACTCAAGTGAGCCTGGGGAGAAAAAAAAGAATATCAAGTTTTATGATTTTGCCAATCAGCACCCTAGACGCCAGGAACGCTATAGGAGAAACTGAGTAGAAAACAAAGCGAGAGAGAATCTGATGCCCAGGATAAAAGATAAAACTCACTATCTAATGCTTGTTAAAGCAGAGGATTGTGTAAAAGATCAAATATCAGGAAGATTCTCAAAAATTCGAAGGGAAAGAATGCGAGAGGAAATAAGACAAATAAGGAAAGCTAAAATAGAACCAAAATCTCAAAAATCCAAACAAGAAATAACAAAAGACCCAAAGTGGACCAAATTGGAGTGTAAAAGGAAATACCAAGAACTAAAACGGTCTTTACGAGAGGTATGGACTACTGAGGGAGAAAGTGATGGTAAGGAGGAGTCAGAAAAAGGAAACATGAATGTACCATCACACTATCGAAAATTCACCATCGAGGATAGAAAAATCATCATGACACCACCAGTCAGGGAAAGAACAAACCAGGAATCTTACGATGGGCCGGAAAATTCAAAAAGGATAGACCTCGCTGAACCAAGTGAAAAGCCTCAGCCGGTCTATATAGCAACTGATTTACAGCCTGAGGAAAAAGAACGGCTAACACAACTTCTCAAGAAGTATAAAGATGTGTTTGCATGGTCCTACAAAGACCTCAAAGGAGTTGATCCATCGATATGCCAACATACAAGTCCTTTGAAATCAGATGCCAAACCTAGCAAACAACATCCTTATACACATAATGACACATTTGCTAAACGAATCAAAGAGGAGATCGACAAGTTGATGGATGCTGAATTCATCTATGAAATCGAACATACAGATTGGGTGTCACCCATTCTGGTTGTCCCCAAAAAGAACGAAAAACTGCAAGTGTGTGTAAACCTCAAAAAGGCAAATGCAGCCACCATAAGGGATAATTATCCGTTGCCGATCACAGAACATGTACTTGAGAGGGTGGCCGGGAAACGGGCTTATTCCTTTCTAGATGTATTTTCAGGGTATAACCAACTGGCAATTGCAATAGAGGATCAACACAAAACAATGTTTGCCACAGAATGGGGAATATATGTGTATCGAGTTATGCCTTTTGGCTTAACTAATTTCCTAGCTACCTTTCAAAGGTTAATGACGCATGCGTTCAAAGAATACCTGAGAATATTCTTAGAAATATCATGGATGATCTTTGTGTACACTCTCTTCTACGAAAGGAACATATTGACCATTTGCAAAAGGTATTTGAAAAATGCAAAACATATCGAATCTGTCTTAACCAGGAAAAGTGTATTTTTATGGTTAGGCAAGGCCGCATCTTAGGACACATTGTCTCAAGAAATGGCGTAACCACTGACCTAGACAAAATCAAAGTCATAGTAGACCTCCCCACGCCTACTAATGCAAAACAAGTGAAATCCTTCATGGGACACTGCGGATATTATCGAAGATTCATATATATGTATGCAGTCATCGCACAACCTTTGTATCGTTCGCTAGTGTATATGCTAGCATTCTTTCCTTTGGAGGTAGGTTTGATAACACGGAAGACAGATCCAAACAACAAACAATTAGACAAAAAAAAACTTCCAGTTGATTGCAGGACGGCTGTATCATTTAGGCTTCTACCAAATTCTACGACTATGTATAAATCCGGAGAAATTCGAGTGTTATCTTGAAGAAGCACATGTCCAAGATTGTGCATTTCATTGTTCAACAATGAAAACACACCAGAGATTGAAACAGTTAGGGGTTTATTGGCCAACTATGTACGCGGACACACATGCTTATGTTAACAATTTTACTATATGTAGTGCTAAACGACCAGTGGATCACGCGACATTGTTTCAGGTAAACATTGCACCTGCATGGAGTCAATATATAATTGATTTCTTAACCACAAGGATGTTTCCTGAAAACATAACAAGAGCACAGAAAAGGGATATAGAGCTGGAGGCTCGCGACTTTAGTTTAATTGGGAACCAACTCTATAAGCGAGGAAAGGACAATCAACTTAGAATCTGTGCAAGTGAAAGTGAATACCTGCTGATTCTAGAACACGCACATGGAGGCATAAGTGGAGGCCATTTTTCAGGCGATAAGACGACAAAAATGGTCTTAACCACAAAAATTGATGACGAGTTTGTAAAGCGTTGTGACGCTTGTCAACGCACCAAGGTGCCAATAAAGAGATTAAAATGCCACTATGGCCAATGATGGGAGAAAGGGAATTTGCAAAATGGGGCATTGATTTTGTGGGACCTATTTCACCCCCTGCATATCGCACCCATACCCAATATATCATTGTGGATACGGACTATCTCACGAAATGGGCGAAAGCCAAGGCAACACAAAAAGCAGATGCACGAACCACTGCACAATTTTTGTATGAGAATGTTTTTGTACGATACGGTTTACCAATAGAAATTTTCAGTGATCGAGGAACACATTTTCTTAATGAAGTCACTGAATATCTGCTAGAGGAATTCATGGTCATACATAGAAAATCTGCTCCATATCATCCGCAGGCGAATGGACAAGCTGAGGCCACAAATAAAACACTATGCACGGTTCTCATTACTAAAATTGTATCAGAGTCAAGAACAGATTGGGATCAACAGCTACACTCAACACTATGGGCATACATGGTAGCTTACAAAACATCGATAGGAACGACACCGTACAACATGGTGTTTGGTCTAAATGCTATATTACCCATAGAGTTTTTAATCCCAACTCTAAGAGTAGCAAAATGTTTAGAATGGACAGGGCATGAGCTCTCTTCAAGAATAGATGATCTTGAAAAGCTGGATGAACTTCGCTTGAGAGCTGTAACTTCGATCTATGCTAAAAAGAGAAGACAAAAGGAGTTTTTTGACAAGCATGTGCGCACGAAAGAGTTCAAAACAAGTGATTATGTACTTGTTTATACCTTGAAGCAACATACCAAGAAAATTAAAAAGCGAGGGATGAGACCCTTTGTGATTAGTGACCTATCACAAAGTGGAGTTGTCAAGCTTGCTATATTAGCAGGTGAAGAAATGCCAAATTGGATTAGTGGGTGTCGATTGAAGAAATATGATTTACCACTAACACAGGATATGATTCAACAAATCCATCAAGAAAAACAACGGATGAAGGAGAAACATAGGGTACAGGAGGAAGCTCAAGAAGAAGCAAACGAACGCATTGTAAAAAGAACGCTTCTACGACAACAACAACAATCTGGAAAACCGTTGCGAATCAATGCCATTCGACTAACGAATTTTGATGAAGATACAGTGGAGCCAATAATTGCAGTCAAAGTGGGTAGCAATCAAGTCGAATCGACGGTATTGCTTGATTTTGAAGCTCAAGAAAATTTGATCTCTTACAGATTATACAAACAGCTCAAGCCCATAGGTCAACTTCATCCTACTCTACAAGTGCTGGAAAGTAGTACATCACATTCACTGAAAACATTGGGCTCGACTATATTGCATGTACAAGTACATCAATATATTTACCCACACAAATTTTATGTGGTCGAAGATGAAAGCACACAACACCCCATGCTGTTGGGACAACCTTGGCAAAAAGAGTATAATGTGAAAATAGATTGGAATGCGAACAACAGGTGGTAGCCTTTGCTAAGAAACTCAGAATAATCAGCTGCCAGCGATGCAATCACTGGATAAAGAGCCAAAAGGAAGGGTGCCACTCAAGAACAACACGATACCCATGGTAAACAAACAGGTAACTGCCAACATTGTTCACTACAAGTGTAAAAAGTCACTGACCGCAGTGGAGAGATTAGAGTTAGAAACACGAGAAAAACAAGTATGGGTGCGGGAGGATAGAAATGACATTGCAAACAAACCACAATACAGCAAAAGAATTCAACAGAAACAGATAGTTCAACCAAAAAAACCAAGGGAATAAAACAGATATGGATCCCAAAGAAAATGCTCAGCAACAACTCAGATGCGACTTGCATTTGGATCCTGAAACCAAAGCAAAAGGAACTCCCTGCAATACAAGCAACATCGGAAGGCAGACAACTGCATATGAAACCAACAAACCGATTTATGTGGGTGCCAATCAGCAACAAAACAATGGCAATCGAGGCAGTAGCAATAAACCTACAAAAATCATCAAGGCAAAGCTGCAAATAGAAAGCAAAAGAGACAAGGTCTACGGCCAATTTCTCCACGAAAATTCTCTCCAAGGAGACAACTAAGGTCATATCGACAGTAACGGCAAACCCCACGACTTTTGCAAGACAAACGATCAAACAAAGAGCGGTAGAGTTACAAATTTTACTTGCAAAGAAACTCCATCCACCAAATCAACAACAAACAGGAAAACTCGACGGCGAATGCCAATAAGCATCTTGCTTATACCCTTCTCTTACACAACATTAATTTTTCCATGCATTGACCGAGTATGCATAAAATAGGGCCACATTACACGGCCAAGCATTAGAACAATTTTTTCAACCCATGCATGGCACATACACCGAGGGGATACCTTGTCGTCCAGGAGGACTCCGGCTAGGAGGGGGGGAGGCATTCTCAAATGCGGACCCAATGGCAGAAAGAGCAAAAAAGGGCATGTTTTTCGACTATTTCTAAGGGTTGTTGTTTGATTGTGAAATTTTATGGACTAACCTAAGTACATATGCCCTTATACAGCATGAATCTACAGGTATATGGGGCCAACCGCCAAATCAAGCCTCTAGGTGTGTGTATATAAGTAAAAATAGTCATTTTTTGAAAAAAATATTGGTAAAAAGGAGAAATCCGGCCATAAAAATTGCATGTGAGTATATATAATGTTTTGTGGTGATGTTTTTGATTTATGATGATTTTTGGGGATTTTTTGGGTTTGGTTTGCTATTTTTCTTTTAATTTTACTAATTTTTGGCAGAAAAACTTCAAAAATACAAAAAGCAGGTGAAAAACGATCGTAATGAAAAACAAAAAATATGGGGATGATCAATGACTATAGGACAACATATGGTACAATGGGGGTACAGTTATGAGACTTGAGCAGAAAGCATATTTTGGCCAGATTTTGACCGAAACGTCAAATTTCTTGTAAACAGGGCAAATGGAGTCAAGAAATTTTTGAGTCTAAACCGCATCTTGCAAGAAGTTGGGAGCACATGTCAAATTTCATGAAAAGTGGTTCGGGGACCCCCATCATAAGAAATTTTCACTTCATTTTAAGCTCATTTCCACTATTGACCTTTGAAAGAGAGCTCCTGCCACCTAGAGTGAACGGAACTTCCAGCAGCTTCTACGATGCACACGACTACCCGACGTGCTTCAGACATGAGAGATAGTCTCACCACCTTGAGCTTTTCGCGCATGTTTGTCGTTTTGTCGCAAAAACTAGCGTAGGGTTCACATAGAAAGTGGGCAGTAGAGACCTACAAGTAGAAGTGGCCACCTAACGGCTAACCCAAAAGCAATGAGACTTCATCGAAATCTTACCCTAGCATAGGAGACCAGTCTTGGATGCCCAAAGGTAGTAGAAAACCATCGAGAAAAACCCTAATTCCTAGAGCCCCGCAAGAGGCCACCATATGGAAAATTGGCGGAGAGGCGCCCAAATGCTACCAAAATTCATGGGTAGGATCATCTCGACATGCTCGACAAGTCTATGTAGCCCACATTACCAAAAGGTGACCCGAAGCGACATTAAACTTCAGAAACGGCATCAGACACACAAAGCGTCAATAAGCTCTCGCGGCCAAACCGCATGTCCGTTTTCCACCAAACTTCACGAGCGGCTTTCCTAGACCATCAACAACCAAGTCCTATGGTGGTAGACCACCACAAGTCATCGAAGACATGTAAACACAACCACGGGTGCTTCTAGAGCGACAAATTGCCAAATGGAGCTCTAGTGAAGCCAAAGTCGACAAAAACCATACGGCAAGGATCCCCAAGGGATCGGGAAGCTATGGAGACTAACATCAAGAAATTTCATCACCGAAAAGCACTCCAAAAGTCAGAAAACGGCTCAAAGACTCTGAAATCCACACAAAGAGTTACTTTCTATCTACTTGACTTTTTTGTTGAAATAAGGCTTAAAAGGGACTCAGGGGGACTAAGGGCAGGCACCAGTAGCACCTTCAGTAAAAATTTCATCAAGAGACATCCTACGCGTAGGATATCTCAAGGCCATTTCTGGGCACAAAACCCAACATCTCTCATCACACATATTTTTTGAATAGCCTTTACATGCTAGCCACCAAGTTTCATCACATTTGGACCAAAATTGACCTCATATGTATGAAAAAATGCAAAGTCAAGGCATAGAGGCAATAATGGACCATAGAACTACCAAAACTTGTCCAAATCACATGAAACTTGCACAATACATTCATGAGCACATTGCCAAGCAATCTGTGTGCTCCCATGCAAAAAATGTTGAAATAGACATCCTACGCGTAGGATGTCTAAATGACATTTTTGGCCTACAGAGTGTGTTTCAGATCTATTCATATCACCTTCAAGAGCACATATATCAAGTTTCAAGCCATTCTAATCATTTTTTATCCCAAACACCTCCAAGATACACTTTTTGAGCCCAAAAACAATACACATGGTCTCACCAACACCAATTCTTGTGCAAATCAAAATCCAAGAGCAAGGCCATGTTCCACAGGCCAAGAGCTACCCACAGAACAAATCTCAAGCTATTTTGATGAAAAAGACATCCTACGCGTAGGATGTCTCTAACATAATATTGACCTTCTGTGCAAAAAATGACAATGGGAACCATTACCATGGTGCAAGGAGCCCTTATATCAATTTTCAACCCATTTGGATATCATTTGCCACCTGCTGTGGACATCTTACCCAATTTGTGAGCCTAAAGCCTGAATCTGCCCAAAAATGCACTTTTTGATGCCCAAATCCAATTCCAATCATAGACCACCAACATGCCAAGTTTCACCAAAAACTGATGAAAAAGACATCCTACACGTAGGATGTTTAAATGATAAATTTTGGCCAGACTCATACTGTGAGCACATGCAAGGTTGCCCAAGTTCCTTTTAAGTTTTATTTTCAATTTTCAAGTCATTTGGATAGTTAAAACTCAGTTTTTGAGCTCATATGGAAAAAACGCTAGCTTCGTACTACTGAGTGCAACAGGATCTATGGCAGCCGCAAAATCAGCTGCAAAGAAGAAGAGGATGACCATAAAAGACTATTTCGAAGAAGTAGAGCCGTTTGTCATCCCAGAAGGAACTCTAAAGCCAACCAACACATGGATTCATGAGGACTTGCTAGAGTCAAATGATTTGAAGATCTACCAAGGCGTGTTCAAAGACACTGAAGGAAATGTAATAGAGCTACCCATGCTACCGCAGGAGCTCAATGAGTTTGTGAGAAGCAAGATGGAAAAGTACTTGGAAAAGATAGATCTCCATAATCATTTTGAAGCTGTGCCAGCTAGAATTGACATAAAAAGAGTATGGGAATTTGTGACTACAATAAAAGAAGATGGAGTGGCCAGCGTTACAGATCTGCAGGGCAAGCCAGACACGGTGATTGTAATCATAGAGAAAGTAGATGCAGATGCACTAGACCTCTCCAACAAAGGGGATAGTGTAACCAAAAGAAGAGATGAAGTCAAGGTGTACGCAGAAAAGAAGAGCAACTACACCTTTGAAGACATTGCAAACCCTAAAGTTGCAATCATGAGCCAGCTGTATAACGAGTATTTCCACATGTGTACAAAGCGGTCACAGAAGTACAGAATGCCGCCTGGAGCAATTTCCACAACCTTCACCTGGACAATGCAGAAGAGCAAGCCTAAGGTGATCAACTATGCTGCCTATATCCATGATAATCTAGTGAAGATGGGCAACAAGAACCCCACCTACATTGTGCCGGGTGAGCTGATCACGAAAGTGGTTTATGGGGCATTACAAGCCAAGGGAAGATGGCCTGACCCTCCATCACAGAATGACTGTCTAAGGCTGAAAGAAGATAAAGAGGATGAATAGCCAAAAGCACCCAGGGTAGCCACAAGGTTGAAATGCCGGTTAGAGACCGTGCAAGAGGAGCAGCCAGAGTTGAAGAAAGGAAAGAAAGAGTGTACAAGTGCCAGTCAAAGAGACAAAATCACAGAAAGCAGCACGGCTAGAGTGGCTAATGGAAAGCTTCAGAGCCGAAAGAGCCCTCAAGGGGGATTTGAGCGAGCTATGGAAGCCGTCACTAGAAACCATGTCGAGATCATCCCGAAGGGTGCACAGAGACAAGTTTGAAGATTATATCAAAAACTTTGAGATCCTGGATGCTACGGAAAATATCCCAAATGTACCATTTACAGAAGCAGAAGTAGATGAAGTACGACGGCAACTGCTAGAAGAGCAGGAAGGCCAAGAGAGAGAGAGAGAGAGAGAGAGAGAGAGAGAGAGAGAGAGAGAGAGAGAGAGAGAGAGAGAGAGAGAGAGAGAGAGAGAGAGAGAGAGAGAGAGAAAGACAAAGGCGGACAGGGACTTCAAGAAAAAGCCGGCAACTCCACCGTCTAGCCTGGAGTCCCCAGAGTCTAGCCCACCGCCATCACCACCTCCTCGTAGCCCTCCACAAACTCAACAAAAGGAGGAGCTGGAAAAATCTGAAGATCAAGTAGATTCAAGGCAAGAAAAGAGCCAAGAGCAAGACAAAAAATAAGAAGCTAAGCCCAAAAATGAGAAGCCAAAGCCAAATGAAGCAAGGTTTAACACTTTTCTTGATCTACTAGCTGTTGGATATTCAAAAGAAGAGGCATCCACAATCATATTTGACTTGGCAAGCACAGGGCCCAAAGAACAGATGCAGAGCCTGCGGTTAGTGGAGCTAAAAGAGATGGCCACTGATAGAGTGGACCTGCAGCCACCCACCAATGATTGGGATGTGGTGATGACCAAGCTAACCGGGCTCAGGGTGCAATCAATGGCCATGGAAAGTGAGGTTGACAATCTCAAAGCCAATGAAATTCAGATCAAGGCTGAAGTTGACTCTCTCCAAAAACAAAGCCAAGGGCATAAAGAAAGAAGTAGAGCTACAAGCCAGTCTAGCCATGACATTGCAAAGATGCCAGGAGATGGAAAGAGAAAATCAGGCAGTAGCTCAAAGACTGCAAGGAGCTAAAGACGAATACAGAAAACTCAGCAAGTCATTGACAGATGCAGAGAGGGAAAGGGACAACCTAACCCTACAACTTGCTGAAGAGTCCAACTGAAGACTGCAAGGAGTTGAAGACGAATATATAAAACTCAGCAAGTCATTGACAGATGCAGAGTGGGAAAGGGACAACCTAACCCTACAACTTGCTGAAGAGTCCAAGGAAGTGGAAGCCATGCGTAATGCCAAAGAGAAGGCAGAGATAGAGCAGGAGGCTAGCCAGGATGAGGTCATCGAGCTCAAGGACCAGATTAAAGTTAAAGATCAAACCATCCAACGGCTACGGGCATCTCCTGCTAGAGTCAGAGCGACTAGCTCGACTCACACCACTTCAGAGAGTCAGCTTTATGAAGAACAAATGAAAGAGCTCCAAAAGGAGTTGACCGTAGAGAAAAAGCAGAGGTTGATGATGGCCGAGGGGTCAGTGGTCATGCAAACCCGCATGTAAGAAGAGCACAAGGCAATGCAGAAGGAGCTGGAAACCATCAAGAGAAAGCTCAAGGAGGCGGAGAAGATAAATGCCGATTTGAACGACCTCCTTGTGAATATGGGAGAGCAAGCTGAAGCAGAAAAGCAGACATCACAAAATAAAATAGAAGAGCTGAGAGGCCAACAGATAGAAGAGCAGTTCAGCACCGGGCCAGCAGCCATGGAAGGAATAGATTTAGAGAATGTGGCAGACCCTGTGGACACACCCATGCAAGAGGAAATCCTTGGAGGATCCTCTCAAGAGCCACAAGATCTGACACAAGAAGAAGAAGAGAAGTTGTGAAAGGCCATAGAAGCGGAAATCAGAGACACGGCCAAAGAAGCCTTGGAATGGGAGCAGAGGTCTTTAAATCAATGACTATTTAGAAGATAGATGTCAGCAACCTTCGGTGTGAATGGCTACAACCCTCTCTCCCATATCCTCTGCTAAAGTACGAAGCTGCCACAATCAACAAAAGAATCAGAGAGGAGCCAACAGTGCCACTGTACAAAGCAGACATCTCCAAGCTTGAAGGGGTAAAGTTGATAGTCGACTCTCAGCCCAAGTGGAGAAAGGCATGGCTAACAAAGTATCCACAGTATCTAATCCATCTGGTAGAGGCACCAAAAGTCATCAGAGATAACCTAAGTTTTTGCCCTCTACCAAGGATGGGGACGTGGAAGGCCCATGAGCTATTGCAGAGAAGCCAACCTACTTGGCTAAATTACCCGAAGCTACCAGGCACGAAGGCAGGTGAGAGAATAAGTGTTCAATACATGGTGAAAACCCTAATGGGCGCCATCAAATTTTTCACTGGCTCACATGAACTATCTTGCATTATGATGAGAAAAATTTGCAAAACACTTTTGGCAGTCTTCGAGACGTTCAAACCAGGCCAGGCGACAGACAATATCTTCTTCTTTCAAGATACATACGGATGTGCATACGATCTGTCTGGTCAGCCTTCCAAGGAGGTGATACATGCAATGTATCAAAGGATCATGTTTTTGCCATCCTATCACCTCCAGGCCTTTGAAGAAGCTTTCTACACCGGCTTCTTCACAATCAGCACTGACATATTTGGCCCGACACTACTGGCTCAACATGCAAGATATGAGTCACTGCTCAAGATGAGAGAAAGCCTAAGATGAAGAAGCAGCTCAATAGCCATGTCGGGGACGACATGAGCAAGGAGGGGGGGAGTGTTAGAAGCTGGACACACCCTAAGGAAAATGACTGTTTGACGGATTATTATTTTTTGTAATTATTCATTCATTGAGAAAACCCGACATTTCACCTTTGTAAATATTGGGGCTTACAGAAGTTTCCAGATTGTATCCCAGTTTTGACACTTAGATTGAGTAGATGGTTAAATTGGAACATTAGGGTTTGAGAATTGTAAGGTATTTATACCACTTTTTGACCTTAATGAAAAACCTTTTGTCATTTTAAAAAAGTTGGAAGTCTGTGAGTGAGCGTACTGTGTACGAGAGAGAGTGAGAGCTTCATCTTGACGCTACGCACGCACCAGTGGTCGGAATCAAGTGGGGAGAAGTGCAGCGTGTTTCCCCCAATGAGAGCTACGCACCAATACCTACATTGCGCGCGTACGGTCCGGTTTGGCAAGCTCCATCTACGAGCTTCATCTAGTGATTCGGTGAGCATACATTGTCTGTTTTCGTATTTCAGCATATCCACACGTTCGCATTGAGTAGAGATACACATTAGACACTTTAGTTTTCGAAAACGACGACCTGCAAATTTCGGCCACACATCCTACGTGATTTTGTACCAGATGTTTTGGGTTGGGATTTTGGTTCATAGACCTTAGGGAGAGCGACCTATTGGTGTTAGTAAGGTCTCCTTCAAGTTCTGTGGTGTTTCAAGATTGTTTGATGGGTATTCGGCTCTAGAAAGCGTTGTAGGAAGTTTTCTCTTATGCAGTCTTGAAGGCTGTAGCTTAGACATTGGGTAGAGACCTCTGTAGGAATTAGTTAGGAGTCGGTCGAGCGTAGGTTGACACCCTATGCTTGCTTCCATGCGCCTGCGGGTCGAGCTTCGTCCTTAGCTGACAAATCTTGTTAGGTGAGTTCTCACTGCGCTGACGTCCGTCGCGGCGTATTCGTCCAAGATCACCAAAAAAATTTCACAAAACTACTTAATCAAAATAAAAAAGCATTCCCAACATCAGTCGAGCTCAAAAGTGGATAGGGCTTCCATCCTGAAACTTGCACCAAAATTAAGGTTAGATTTCTTCCATAAGGTTATATACATATACATAGTTTGTTGAGTCACAATAGCTAGAGGTGCTTCTACCTAAGCCATTATCTCTTTACCCCCTCGTTATCAGTCCCTACACTTGTTTCCTTGAGCACCCATTTGTTGCTACCAAGTGCTCCCCACCAATGGAGGATACATGTCCCCTATTTTCCTCTGTAGGGAATATGTGCAATTCCTCTTTGCATCTCTCACCATCCAATGGTCACCATTACATTAACTTTGATTGTTGACATTTCAAGTCATTTCAAACAAAACTCACACCATATAATTTTAATAGTTGATTGTTCACATCATGGTTTACTTAATAAACTATGAAGAATATTTATTTGAATTACTTTTTGAATTACTGGTATGTAGTATATATATATATATATGAATATAAGAAGCTTTACAAATGTGTTGGCAATCATGACCCTTTAAGTTTTCTTTGTAATGAAGCCTTACTGTACTCATTTTAATATTTTCATTATGAAAGTGTGTGTGCATGTGTGCACATGCATCTCTCTCTCTCTCTCTCTCTCCATTAAGGTATCAAATGTGTTCTAATAATTTCTCAATTTATTATAGGAAAAAATGTTTCCTTCTTGAGGCCATCATCAAAAGTCTTCACCTTGTTTTAAAATCTTGTTTTTACCAGCACTCACTCATAAGAGTGAAGAGTGGGTTATAATGAATTAAAAAAATAAAAAATACAATATCCCATGCTCCAAAAGCACCATGGATGCAAAAAGAATAACAACTTAACATCATAACCTTAAATTATAAATTGAATGTGAGAATACCTCCAAATCAAAGAACCTAACTTAAAGTTTAGTCAATCTACAAAGTGCACACGATTTTAGTGTAAAAACCTTCAAATATAGTAAATTTGCCTCTAAATTTTTTGAGAAAAAGAAAAGTATAGATGAATGCTCAAAAAATCCTCAGTTTAGTGCAATCCCACCTATAGAATTTGAAATTTATCTCAAAATTCGAGATTTGAAGGTGAGGAAACCTACAAAGTATAGAGAAACTGATTGTAAAAGCCATCAAATATAATAAAGTTTCCCCTAAAATTTCTCGTACGTAAGTTTTCCAAGTTTTTGAGAGAAAGCATTGTGCCTCAGCTTGATTTAGTGTAACGCTCCTTACAAGAGTTTGAAATTTTCGTCGAAAATTCTAATTTTCCTTTAAGCGCTCAAAAAAGCCTAGGTTTAGAGAAATCCCACCTACAAATTTTGAGATTCGCCTTTGAATTTCAAGTCAATTGGAAGGTTGGAGCATCTGAAAATCTCAAAGAAATCTAGCATAAAAACCCGCAAAGCTCAAAGAAATCCACCTACGCACACACACACACTCTCTCTCTCTCACTCGCATAGGTTTTAGCGAATGTTGCTCTCTTACTCACTCACAAATGTGTTCTCTCTCTCTCTCTCTCTCTCTCTCTCTCTCTCTCTCTCTCTCTCTCTTTTTATCACTCTGTGTGTGTCACACACACATGCACACACAATGAGTGCAAAATACCACAACAAATCGATAGACTTCCATCACTAAATCATCGAGCTTGTCATCATACTTCATTAATGTAATGCGAATGTAGAAGGCCTTCGTGTTACGATCCAACATTTCAATAAATGACACGTCAACTCTATCTCTCAGACACACGAAGATAGCAGGTCTCTCTCTCTCTCTCTCTCTCATACACACATACATACACACAAAGCACGAACACACGTGTGTAACTACTAAGCTTCATGCATTGCAATCAAAGATCACATACAACATGGAAGATTTGTGCAAGGCTCCAAAGGGAGGTTCAATGGGTGACATAGAGGGAAGTTCTCTATGGTCTTCAAAATGCAAAGTAAAACGATCCTTGAAATCGATTTCAAAAGTAAAAGTAGGACCAGTGGTCTCTCTAAAATAGAGGACAGAAAGGGAAGTTCTTTATGGCCGTCAAAATGCAAAATAAAACCACCCTTCGAATGGTTTTCAAAAGTAAAAGTAGTAAGTGGTGGTCAATTTGAAATTTGAGGGCTTGAGTGAAACTTCAAGGCCTTCACAAAGACTATAAATATTATAAATATTGATAGAGTACAAAGATTTAAATTTTTGGACTTTACATTGGTAGAGAACATAGAAACCTTTTCATTTTCTACCATCTAAGTACTTATCCTTCACTTTTGCATTTCAAGTTAAATGTTTTTCTAAGGTTCTCTTTGAAATGTTTTACTTGAAAAACAAAGGAATGTGCACATGCAAGTCTTAGTCTTCAACACTTTTGGAATAAGGGCATGGACACGCAAGGGTTAGCTATCCATAAGCCTTGGCCATTTCTGACCATGGCACGTACAGACGATCAGGGTATGATGAGTAGCAATGGATAGAGAGAGAGAGGTAGACGATTGCACCAAGAGAAAGAATGTTTGAACTAATCGGCAGCTAACCCACATAGCTTTCAAACTATACATTTTTTGGCATAGTCATACAACTGAGCTGGTGAAAAGTTATGAAAAGCTGCTTGTGTTAGAGTTAGTCGATCGGTGTTATAGAAAACTAAGCCTCGTTTGACCATAGTCTAGCTTAGACTTCCATGATGTGAGGCTTAATCATAACTTTACCTTTTGTTTTCCATCCATATGATGTTTGTGTGCTTTGCCTAGCATTTCACATGATGTCTTTGTCCTTTTGTTGAAAATTTACCCTTGTAAATTCAACTCTCCAAATTTGACAATGTTGCCCTAAAATTTCTCATACCTAAGTTTTCCAAGTTTTTAAGAGAAAGCATTGTGTCTCATTTCAATTTAGTGTCACACTCTTACAAAAGTTTGAAATTTTCCTCGAAAGTTTTAATTTTTCTTTAAGCGCTCAAAAAACCCTAGGTTTAGAGAAATCCCACCTACGAATTTTGAGATTCGCCTTTGAATTTCAAGTCAATTGGAAGGTGGGAGCACCTAAAAATCTCAAAGAAATCTAGTATAAAAACCTACAAAGCGCAAAGAAATCCACTTTTGCCGTCTGTTCACACACACACACACACACACACACGTACACACATGTACTCACTTGCATAGGCTGTAGTGAATGTTGCTCACTCACAAATGTGCTCTTTGTCTCTCTGTCTTTGTCACTCTATGTGTGTCACATACACACTGCGTACATGATACCACAACAAATCGATAGACTTTCGTTGCTAAATCATCGAGCTCGTTGTTATACTTCAGTAACATAATGCAAATGTGGAAGGCCTTCGTGTTACACTCCAACATCTCAGCGAATGACAAGTCAACTCTATCTCTCATACGCACACAAAGGTAGCGGGTCTCTCTCTCTCTCTCTCTCTCTCTCTCTCTCTCTTACACACACATACACACACACAAAGCACGAACACACATGTGCAACTGCTAAGCTTCAGGCACTGCAATTGAAGATCACTTATGACATGGAAGATTTCTGCAAGGCTTCAAAGGGAGGCTCATTGGGTGACATAGAGGGTAGTTCTTTATGGCCTTCAAATTGCAAAGTAAAACCACCCTTCAAATGGAATTCAAAAGTAAAAGTAGTCATCGGTCACTCTAAAATAGAGGGATATAGAGGGAAGTTCTTTATGGCCTTCAAAATGCAAAGTAAAATCACCCTTCAAATGGCTTTCAAAAGTAAAAACTAATCACTCACTGCAATAGATGCAAATAGAAGATCACTTATGACATGGAAGATTTATGCAAGGCTTCAAAGGGAGGCTCATTGGGTGACATAGAGGGAAGTTCTTTATGGCCTTCAAAATGCAAAGTAAAACCACCCTTCAAATGGAATTCAAAAGTAAAAGTAGTCAGTGGTCACTTTTTTTTTTTTTTAATAACAAAATTCACAAACCGTGAGTGAATGAATTAAAGACAAAAAGAATTACATAGATAACCATGCTCAATTCAAGCCATGGTTGCATTAGTACAATACACCACTTTAAGACCTTATACATCGGTTGACCAAGGGAGCCACCCTGCCACCATCATAATTTCCCATATAAAACATATATCCAAAACATTGGAATGACTGCAAAACATCGGGCACAAAACACCAGTCAAAGCCTCGAGCACAAAACACCAGTCGAAGCTAGAGAAGAAGAGAGCATACCGTCGCAGTAAGGACGGAACCAAAAACTCCATCACTCTTAAATAGAGGGATATAGAGGGAAGTTCTTTATGGCCTTCAAAATGCAAAGTAAAATCACCCTTCAAATGGCTTTCAAAAGTAAAAGTAGTAAGTGGTGGTGAGTTTGAAATTTGAGGGTTTGAGTAAAACTCCATTGCCTTTTCCAAAGAGTATAAATATTATAAATATAGATAGAGTACAAAGCTTTAAGTTTTTGGCTTTCTAAAAGAAACCCTTAATGTTGTAGAGGGCTAGGGAGAGTTTTATAGTTTTCAGCGAATGATGGAGACTTCCCTTTCATTTTCACATCGTGATGTGTCTTTACTTTTCTTGCATTTTATTGTTTTAGATTGCTAAAGTGAAGCTTCACCTTGTATAACATAATTTTAGTAAAGTTTACACACACACATATATGTTTTTTTTTTTTATTCTATTGTTAGTAAAGCTTCACCTTGCATAATTTTAATAAATTCTATACACACACATATATTAATTAGTTCTTTTTATTTCACCTTTCATTCAACAACTTCACATGGTTTTACATTGCTTGCATTCTATAGCTTGATTCTAGTCAATGTTAACTTGTCAGAAAGTCTCTTTTATTAAGCGGTTGCTGGTCGAGTTTCCTTCTCACAAAGAAAAAAACCAAAAATATTAGCAAAATTTTTGAGATTTCCAAAATTTTTAGACGGCTTTCTCACATATTTCATCGATTGTTCTTCTGTTTACCATGGTTTGCAGTTATCTAGTCTCGATTTTCAATTGGTTCAACACTAAGTTGAGGTAATCCTTTCCCAAACATTGATATCAGTTTAATTCAACCTAACAATTTTATTACTTTCTTATTGTTTTTGAAAGCCGTCGTGACCCTTTCACTTGTTTGACTCTATATTGTTAGGAACTGAGAAACTTTTCATTTTCTACCATCTTAGTACTTAATCTTCACTTTTGCATTTCAAATTAAATGTTTTTTAAGGTTCTCTTTGAAATTAAGAAGAGTGTGATACTTGGAGGGTCTCTCCTTCCTTGAAAATTTCAAGCACCATTATATATAGTATAGATATAGATATTTTTTTGAAATTATTCACACCTACTATTTCTAATATGACTCTATTTAAAAGTTTACACCAATTGACACATTATATACCATGACAAGGCCAATCGAGAGACACACCTTCTCATTAAAGAGAGTACCTTTTGACTTGAAAAACAAAGAATGTGCACATGTAAGGCTTAGTTTTCAACACTTTGGAATAAGGGCATGGTCACATAAGGCTTAGCTATTCGTAAGCCTTGAACAAATTTGACCATGGTAGGTATGAAAGCTCAGGGTATGACAGGTAGCAGCAGAGAGAGAGAGAGAGAGAGGTAGACGGCCGCATCAAGAGAGAGAACGTTTGAACCGATCGGCAGCTAACTTGCATAGTTTTCAAATTATGCCTTTTTTGGCATAGTTACAGAAGTGAGATAGTGAAAAGCTACGAAAAGCTGCCTGGGTCAAAGCTGGTCGAGCGGTGTTATAGAAAAGTAAGCCTCATCTGACCATAATCTAACTAAGACTTACATGATGCCATGCTTAATCATAATTTTACCTTTTGTTTTCCATCTATGTGATGCTTGTGTGCTTTGCCTAACATTTCACATGATGTCTTTGTCCTTTTGTTGAAACGTTGCCCTTGCAAACTCAACTCTCCAATTTTGACAAATTTGGAGAAACTATTGACCCCCCAACCCCCTCGCGACCTACATAGGTAGAAGATGCCAATGATTTTCCAAGGCAAAATGAAAGCACGCACAAATTGATCCCATCAACAAAAACATTGCCTTCTTTGCATGTGAAAGTGCTTTAAGAGGTGTAAATTGTGCCCATACCGATGCCATTATATAATGGGTCCAAAAAATGTAAATCAATTCTTGCATCTTTTTTCAATGGAATAAGTTCATTGTACTTAAATAGCCTTATTGAATCCATTGACCTCGTCAACATCCCATCCTTCTAGTTGGTATAGCTAATGGCATTTGGGATGCATACCTTGATCTTCTCCACTTGAGTGAGTATGTCAAGATCCTTGTCCATTTCCTTGGCCTTCAATAGGCTAGTTGTGAGTGTCTACAAAGCGTGTGTGCATGTGGTGACTGGAGGAAGGAGAAGAAATGGACCGTACAATGAGAAGAGGCCTCATCCACTCCTTATTGTTCTATTAAACTGTACAAACTTGTATAATTGTAAAGTATGCCAATGGCTTCACTCCACAACCATCATCTCAATGTAATGGGAAAACCGCTCAAAGTCTAAGGTCTTTGTAAAAGCATTTGTGAGGTTGTCATCCGTATGGACTTTGACAAGCTTGATGCATTTGCTTACCGATATATCTCATTACTTGACCTCTATGTGTTTTAACTTCGAGAGAAACATGGGGTTCTTAGATAATTCTATAGCACTCTAACTATCACAATGTAGCATTGGAGTTTGATGAATGCCAAGATCTCCCACTAAACAAGCTACCATATAGCTTTTGGACACCCTCCTAGTCGAACACACATTTTAAAGCCACATTTTTTAAATAAATTGTACTTTGTTTTTCTGAGAACTATGTAAATGAGCCTGTGTAATTTGATTTATGAGCTACAAACTTATGAGATGTAATGTTTGTTTATGTACTCAAGGCATGGAGTAGCTAGCCAATGGCTATTTTTGAAAGCCCTAGGTATAAAAGTTAATAGCTTTAGTTTGAAAAGGAGATTCTTTTGGATAACGAAAGGAGCATTAGGAAGAGAATGGGGTCTAGAAGGCCCCTTTATTTGGAAGTTTAAGGAATTCAAAGCTTTAGTAAGTAGAAAGTAATCAAAGGACATATTTTGAATTCAAATTTTCCCCCAAAATGGAATTTAAGATCTAGCGGTTAAAACCATATCATGTAGCACATGTGTGGAAAGAGCTTGACACATAGATTGTAAATCTATGATCTCCGCTCAAATCGGAGATCATATGCCGGAGTTATGAAAGACAATAAATCATAAAATTATCCACCTCCTTTTTTTTTGGGGGGGGGGGGGGGGGGGGGGGGGGGAGGGGGGGGAAGTGCATCCTTTGACCAAAATTACACATCTCTTACACACCACCATTCTTGCACACATGGCATACACCTATTTGTCAAAACGTTAATCTCCTCCATAAGCTCATGACAAACAAAGAGGCCCTCCTAGACCCCATCCTCTTCCTAATGGCTCTATTGTGTGTATAGTCAAGTTGCTACTCAGCTCAAATTTGTAATCAACCTAGCTCATGCTTGGGTCAATGTAATATGAATTTCAAAACTTGCATTTTCGTTTGTGACCTCGCGTGTGTGAGCCTTGTCTTTAGTTTTGAGTGCTTAAATCATTGTTTTATGAAATTTTGACCATAAGAGAGTGTTGTTAGACCTTAGGACAACTTCTTTGAGAAGTTCTCTTACAATTTTTATGACCTGGTAAATGATGGATCATGATTTTTGTAACTTTTTGGGGAATGCTACTAGACTTGATAGAGTTGTCCTCTTAGACCTAATATAGAATCCCTTAAAGTTTCATGGCTATCCAAGTCCGTTTAGTCATCAAAATGGTGTGATAATCGAGAGTAATGAGAAAGGACATAGGAAAGTTTTTGATCCTTGAGTGGATGATTTGCTTATAGAGACTGACATGATTGCTTGTTAGGTTCACTTCTTGTGGAGTGACACCCTCAACTTGTCTTCATGCTCCATCCAAGTCACTTCCCTAAGTACTAACATGAGTATTCTAGTCCTAAAACGTTATGCTATAGATGTTCGTCACACGGTGACCCGCTAACATTGGCACCATTGGGGGGGAATGATTCTTAGGTAATGAGTGACCTAGTGAGTATTTAGAGCATGTTATCTCAAAGATTCATCATCCATTCAATACACATTAGTAGCTAGACGTAGGTTTAGTGCTTGATAGAGTTTGGACTCGAGGGACTGGCTAGATCTATCCTTGAAAGATAAAAAGAGTTGTGAGTGAGATAGCCAAGGACATTTGATTCTTCAAATCATTTCGTTTCTTCGAGAGTGTTGTTCCATTTTTTATTATGACTTTTATTTACATTGTTTTGCTCATTTTTGTTTCCAATTTCTTTTCAACACATAGGATTAGGGTAAGTAGAAACCATCACCATCAAATTGCACTAAAAAGATCAGGAAAAAAAGAGCTCAAAACCATATTTTTGGCAAAAAGACCATAACTGTAAAATTTTGAAATTTTGATGGTAGAGACTCAAGAGCTAATGTAAAACCAAACAGAGGGTGCCAAAGGACCTCAAAAAACTCACTAGAAGAAAAACTAAAAGTTTTAGTAGATTTTGTGGTGAAACATGGATCGCAATCCATGTCCCCAAGAGAATGATTAGAGTAGAACTGAGACCAACTCAGAAACAATGACTTCAATCAATTGAAACCAAAGTTTGGGGTTAAATGGAGATATGAAACACACTCGAAGTAAGAAAATTGTGGAAAAACACTCAAAGTTAGTCCACCTAACCAAAACTTGGGGGGTTTTAATTTTTTTCTCATCCAAATCCAAAAATATTTTGAAAGTAGGCTCCAAGTAGTAGAGTCTACTAGCTGACCAAATTTCATGTTTAGAAAAAATGGAACATGGATCGTGATCTATGTAACCCATCTGAGAATTGCAAAGCGACCTAGGCAGGTTGTAGTAGAGACCTATAGAAATATACGTCCCAAAACAAAATTGCAAAAAGAATCCAAAAGTAGATTAAAAAGGTCAAACATAATTCATAATGAAAAATTGCAAGTCCAACCTAGGGTTTGACTTAGGCAGACTGTAGTAGAGACCTATAGAAATTGCAAAAAGAATCCAAAAGTAGATAAAAAAGGTCAGAAATAGTTCATAGTGAAAAATCACAAGTTAAACCTAGGGTTTGACTTTTAACTAACTTGGACCAATCAAAATCACATAGAAAGCACACATCTAGTATTAGGGTAGCAAGGGCAAGCTATGGACAAATTTTCATTACATTTGGTCACTGAGGTACATGGATCCCAATCCATGTTCCCTTGTCACAGATTGAACCCAGAGTGAAACCATAGTTTAATATAGTCATAAGGAGCTGCAGAAGCCTTTTCATAGCTGAATTTAGATGTTATAAGAGGATTCTAAAAGATAAGATAGATTTTATGCTAAAAGTGTGATTGATTGCTCAATTTTTGGAATTTTGACTAATAGAGCAGCAACAAGCTCACAAATTGTGAAGCTGGAGCATTGTAGATTGAGTTTATTCCAAGTTGGAGATCTTGAAGAGACAAAGAGATAATCGGTTAGATTTTTGCAAGAGTGATTGTTTCTTAATATAATTGAGATCAAGTAATTCTTACCCAATTAGAAACCCTGTTGTAGAGGACCAAGTGAGCAATATTTCAACTGAAGAGAGTATGAATCAGGGACCATTGGCTCCCTTAGAGCCGATTATAGAGGAAAGTATGTCTGATACATCATTGGAGAGATCTTACACCATGAGGAGTGAGGGATTCAATAAGGTTAAGGATGGACGAACATGGGAGCTGGACCATCCCAACCAACACCAAAGTGATATTATTGCACTTGAAGTTATATCAATTTGAAAATGATCAAAATGAAAAGATTTACAAGGATTGTCAGGAAAAGGATCCTAAGGAACAAGGCTTGACCTAGGGGGTCACAGACCTGAAGACCTGAACCAGAGGCTTGGATTGGACCAGTGTGGACTAGGGATCTGAACTATGGCTAGGACTAGGAGCTGGCCTATATATAGGGAGCTAGGGTGGTGGATCCGACATCTCAATCTCCTAGGTTAAATTACATTGGTATCAAAGATATGGTGGAGAGGGAAAAGGCCTTGTATGTTTTTTTGCATGGGGGGCTACTCTCTCTCTCTGTCCATGGACAAGCCGTCATGAAAGGCATGACTGTGGGCAACTGTCCCTGTAGAGCCAGGAGGAAGAAAGGCCATAGAACACTGCGGGTAACAACCCTTGGAGGGGGGAAGGAGCCAAGGTTGATCTGCATAGAATCGGTTGAGGCTAGGCTTGACGAGTGCACAACAGAAAGACTAGTGAAATTCATTTCTTTGATGACCCCATCCAAGCATTGTTGCGGACTCTATTGCTCCCTTGCTCCTTGATGCATGCAACACACAATGCCATGGAGTTTTTGGGAGGTGGTTTTACACATGGTGGGTGCCCCAAGGGTGCCCTAAGGTCATCCTAAGGGCCTATCCCACAACAAGTCATCGGGTATGGTCCACTTAGGAGCCAAATTTGACGAGGTGCTATGACCTTGTAATGCCTAATGTCCCGCAGTGGAGCATAAGCACTACGGGAATGGATAGCCTCACGCTGCCTTACATTATATAAACAACAAGGTATGTGAAGACAGAATAGAAGACAATACACAGGAATAGAACACCGTTTTCTTCGTTGATATGTAACATAACACAGAATTACATGAGAATTATATATTGGTTGCATGAAAGATATCCACAAAGACTGGTATGCCCCCCCAAATACACCTGCTGCTCCAGCACAGATCGGGAACAGTGCAAAATCCTGTTCTATCCCATGATATCCCATGAAGAACTATCCCAAAGCCGCATGAACTCCTAGTCCGCAATGTCCGAACATTCGCAGGACCGCAATGTACGGCTTATGCCGTAACACCTGGCACGCACAGTCGATTGCGCGAACCCGCAGCTTTAGCCTCTCCGTGTCGAAGGCTCTGATTGTTGCTCCTCTTCCCGCTCTAGTGACAAGGAAATATCGATGTAGCCAAATTCTTGAAAATCTTGCCGATGGGCAAACCTCTGCCAGCAACTGTAGATCTATCTCAGGCTGCTCTGGTCAAGGATCCCTTGGAATGAATTGCATTGGCAAGGAAACAGACTGAAGGGCCTATGGTAAAGGAGCAAGAGGGGTATGAATACGATAATATCAATCAACCAAATATCTGTTTAAAGCAAGCCAAAAAGGTGGACATGGTGGGAGATTGAGTGAAAAAGAATGAGCCAGTGTCTCCACCCAAAAACAGACTCTGCACCGCTCCCTATGAAGACGAGGAATCACTGGCTATAAACAAGAGACATGAGACTAGGCCTCAGCACATTCTTCTGTAGCTTTCACCCAATCAAAAATAACAAAACCTTCTTGGACAATGTTCTTACCTCTATCATTAGTCGGCGGCTCAGGATGGCTCACCACAAGTTGTTGAGCGGGTTGCCTTGTTAGCGCCTCATTAGGTAGCCTTAAACTCCAGCTCTGCATTTGACCTTCCAAAAAAATGTGTAGGTCCTGCTGTATTTCCACTGCTAAGGCATCAAGATCATTCATATTGATCATCACATCATCAGGATGTGATGCTAAATAGTTGGCCAAGCTATTTTGCGTGCGCAATCAAAGAGATTCATTTTGAATAGAAGCGACAAATATAGAGTTAGTCCCCCCTCAGAGCCTGTATTTCATCAGCCTGCTGTCGGGTTCTACTATCCAATACTGAGTTTTGTCTTGTCAGCTCTGCATTGCGATCTTGCAAGGCAGCCACCTGCGTTTTGAGCTTGGTAACTCGTGCCTCAGTTGCTAGAGCTACTGATAGCCGTTTTTCGGCTTTCCATAATTGTCATAGTAAGCTACCTCACCCTATCAAATCACTCAAACACTATGGCTATCCCTACCATTTCACTGTATATAGGCATGTGTGAGTACGGGACTTTCCCCATATTTTCTTAAAAAACCCTCAATTAGCTAGTCACTGGGCTAGTTGAGCCAAAATAAATAAATAAATAAATAAAAATTATAAGTATATTATGGCCCATTTGTGTGTAAATATTTCATTGTATATAGGGCCTAAATAGAAGGATTTTTCATAATTATTTTGGTATTTATTTAAATATTTCTACCTATGGTGTGTTATTTATGCTATGTACATTGACTCACCATTACCATATTTTTTCTTACCATTTTGCATACTCTTTATTCCATATAAAAATAATTTCATGCAAGCTTCTCTTATTTTTGGTATAACTCCATCCCAACAAAAATCCAAAAAAACTAGTTTTATTTATGTGTATATTTTCTCACTATTGTGATTTTTCCTTCCTACATCTATTCTCTATTAGTCTCATAAATTAGACCACCAAAAATATTCATCTTTTTATGGTAGACTTAAAATGAGAGAGATTTATTTTGACCCCTTTATATTTTTTCCAGCTATATTATTTATATTTGACATGTACATATTTTTCTTAGACCCCTTAATATTTGATTTTTTTAGTTGTACTATTCACTTATATCATGATCTCAACAATATCTTCAATTATAGACCTACCAAATAAGATCAAGGGTATGTGGCATGCATGCATGCACCATGGGGAGCTCCCTCTTGGAGGTATTCAAAAGAATCATCCAAAGAAGAACCTCACAAGGACCTTGTGCAGTGGAAAAAACAGTCGGTTTTACTGAATTTTTAAAGATCACATGCTCCCCGAATTTGAAAAGGTAATACAAACAAAATTTGTAGCTCGTGAGCTAAAGTTTTACCTCAAATTTTTTCATATTTTTTTGAGCTACGAGCTGTGATCTATGATTTTATTGGTGGACCCCAGTTTGCACATGCTATGCAGCCACACTCCCTCTTCCACTTTATCATTTTTCTCTTTCATGCACACTCCTCCCTCTCCTTCCGACTCCCAAAACTGCCAGTCCCATGTCCTAATTCACCCTCTTCACCATTGCCACATCTCTCACACCTCCATAGCCTTCATCCTCCATTTCTACACCCTATGTGTCCCCCTTTCTCTCTACATATATGTCCATATTACCATACTCTCTTCAGCTTTGTAAAGAACTTCAAAAAATCAGCAAAAATCCAAGGATAACCTCTGCAAATAAAGGCTTTTATCATGAATTTTCTGAGGTTTGAAGATAACATAGCTTCATCGACACGCGCTACTTCTTCATGCTGACTGCTTCTTCTTCCGGTGCTATAAAGATGTGAATGTCAACTTCTCCAAAGCTTCAACCTCTCTTTACAAGCTCATCCCTTCTCTAACTTTTCTCATCATATATCTCACCATTTGGTGAATGATTTTGTAAGTATTTTTTAGTGATAATTACTAACTACTAACCACTAACCTTATTGTAAAATGCACCCTCTACTAGAGTAGGCACTCCCAAATTATTCACTCAATCCTCTCTCCTTTCATCCTCAATAATTCTCTTCCCTTGAGCCCACATCCATGTGTCTCAAAGGACAAGAGAGACCCGCCCTCATTAAAAAAAAAGCATAGTCTTTTATTCCTTCAAATAAACTTGATTAGGCCTAATCAAAATCGGGGCTTCTAAAACCTATAAATAGAGCCCTTCTCTCCCTTGTAAATCATCACATGATCACACTACACCACACCATTCTCAACACATAACACACCACTCTTCAAGCCTAGTTGTGTAGAGTGTGTACATCGTGAGTGCTCTATTCCATCATTACACATAGGTGCATGGAGAAGCTTGAAGTTAGTTATGCCATCTAGAGGAGTGGAGTGTATGCCATACTCTTCACCACACTTGTAGCCTACTCTTGTGCATAAATAAGATTTATAGTTTTGGGTGCAATTGTATGCTGCAACTACGAGTCTTCTCTCCAAATTGACTTGATAAGTTGGCTCATCAGGTGGTTGAAGGTATATTGTCCTTGAAGTTTGTTGTGCCATATCATGCTTGGTGGTTTGAGGGCTTGTTGAATTTTTTGCCTAAAAGGTCAATTGTAAGAGGGTGCTCGGTGAGAGGGCTCCCGTGACCCTAAGACAATTTGTGTATTAGCAACAAGGTCAAGTTTTGTGTTGTCTCTCTATTTCTCATCAAGCTTTGTGTGCATCTAGTCTTTAAGGCTAAGACTGAGTTGCTCAAGTTGATTTGTGCTCTTTACCTCTCTCTCGCGTGGTGAATGTTTGTGTTTGGTGTGTGTGGCTATCTTGCATTCCCCTCTCTTTGTGAGTTTGAGTACAAGGAGATATCACGTGCGTCCTAGTTCGCATCTACAGTTAGGTGGTGCCCCTTTTCTTGTTTGGTTTCTGGCTATGGGTTGTTGTTGTCTCTGATTGTGCTTGCCCTAGCCCCAATTGAGCAGCACGGGAGCCTTGAAGGGTGTTTAGAGGCCGCTCTTCTTGTTGCCCGCCCCGGACCGCCTCACTACCGACCGCAGGGAATCCGCAATGTGCTGCAAAAATGCTTTGCATGCCTGAAGCTGATCCGAGGGATTTGCGGTATGACTCTCCCAAGGTAGAGCTGCTGGATTAGTTCCCACCGTTGTGGCAGCTACTATATTAACATCAGGGTTTTCTGGTTGCGAGGAACTGTCCGCACCTATAGAGCCGCTTCCAATCAGAGTGGAAGTTGCAGCCCGCTTTTGCATTCTTCTACGCCAATGCGCAACTATAGAATCCTCTCACTGCAGTAGAAGTACCAGCCACATCAAATACTCCGAGAAATCGATCATCTTCGAAGTGGCACAAAGGGCGAAGGGCAAGGGGAAAAACTTCCTGCAAGGGAAACACCAATGTAAGAAGTTGCCCGACCTTTGTATTTGTTGGGATATTGCACCCCATCTACCCTACCACTCGTTGATATTTTGCTAGCAATCGTTTTCAGACAATTACTACCCAAGCCACTGGTCCAAAGTTGGCCGAATAAAATACATTACGCGCTTTAGCAGAAATTGTGTAGGTTTTGGCTTGCAACCAGATTGCCTCCAAGAACCAATGATAGGCATCTCTTATCGCTGCATCAATGAGCCCTGATAACTTATATTTGTCCTTCACTTTTAAGCCAAACTCCAGCTATGCCTCTAGAGCATGAATAACATGTGAAGCGCGCACAACACCATCGCTTGGTAGGAAACAACATCTTGAAATTCTTTCAGCTGTCAATTGAATCTGCTGATTATTGACCTGCACCATATCACTAAGAGCTAACTGCTCAATCAAAGCCATGGCCTGCAGGTGAACAGGAATACCTTTCCAATCGAGGTTGGCAAAGATGCATAGCCACAAATCTTGCAACCATGTGTCCACCCGTCTGAGAGCCAGCTACTACACAGGAGTAAACGGAATGCATTGTAGCAAGGAGGCCATCATGGTGGAAAAGACACACATAAGGGAAGAAGAATGCAGAAGTGCAACCTTGCAAAAGCCCTATAAATAGTGCGAATAAGGTATAAGGTATCTACTACATACACGAAACCACCCACAAAGAGTTCTCAAAATAGGGCATGCCATGGTGTTGCAACCATCATAGCCCTTTTCCCGCTTTTCAAGATTGCATGTTAAAGAATCTCAATCATGATTAAGGCGGATTTCGTCTCTTGTACCACAGCAAAGGGGCACTGAATTGAGGTAGGTAAAAAGTAATGGCGCAATCGGAACCCATTCACCGGCACAAAAATCACCTCCCCCCGCAAGTCAGCCAAATAAAAAGAGGTAGACCCACATGACTTAAAAATCCAGAACGGACAAGACCACTGTAATTTCAGCTTCCCGGGCATCTTCCCAAGGCGGGAATTAAATACAAGAACCAACTTCCCCCATAAAAATTGCCGTGCTTTAGGGAGATCTAGCCATTTCTTCCACCGGGATTGCAGATCTTGCAACATCGCAAAACTGCACAATCGCTCTTTATCTAATTCCTAGAAAACATCCAAACAATAACCAATAGAATCTTTTGGAAGAAGCCTATCCGCCACAATGAGCATCCGCAAACTCGGAACCACATGCTCCACTAGGGTAATTGCCTCCATTCCAAATGTCAGTTTGAAAGGAGTTAGTCCTGTTTCCACTTTATATGATGTACGAAGGCCCATAATGCGGAAGGAAGTTTGAAAAATCAATCCGTTCTATGCAAATTAACTAGCTTTGTTAAGATGCAAACCAATTTCTTATTAGTTGATTCAGCCTACCCATTCGCCTGAGGGTAATATGGAGAAGATTTTCTGTACGTGTAACACAAAATAAAATTGTAACATTATCTCCATCGTCTTATTCAAGAAATGGCTACCCCAATCACTAACCAACTGATCAATAGGACAGCCATATCTGGAAAAAATATCCTTATATAAACACCCAGCAATAGAAACGGCTGTATTATCTTTCAAAGGCCATGCTTCCACTCATTGAGTCGCATAATCTGTGGCCTTCAAAATATACCTATTACCAGTGGTAGCTGCTACTGGTTTAAAAGGCCCAATAAAATCCAATTCCCATTTCTAAAAAGGCTCCAATGGTAATACTGGCTATAAAGGCATTCGGGACATTTTAGTAGGTTGCCCCAAGCACTGACATACATCACAATCTTGTATGAAACCCCTTGCATCTTGAAACAATGATGGCCACCATAATCCAGATTGTAGCACTTTCTTAGTCGGGATCAAAGCTGCAAAGTGGCCCCCTGCAATGCGTGTATGAACCTCCTCCGGAACAAATCCTTGTTCCTGTGATGGTAGGACACATCTTAGCAAGAAAGCCGCTACTATGCGATAATACAACTTCCCCATGACAATCTCAAAAATCAGGCTTCGAGTAGCCATCCTGCGCCGTTGATGTCTGGACAAGAATGAAGGCATTTCTCCACTATCAAGAAAATGGAACATCTCCTCATACCATGTCCAGGGAATGCTAGGGATCATACTAGTTAATTGAGTACCTAGAAGTTCATCTGCAACTGCTCATGTTAAAAAGAGAGACACATCTGAAAATTCATCAGCAACCCCCATCGGCGGCTCACCAGAATCCAGCCGGGACAGGTAATCAGCAACCGCATGCTGGGCTCCAAGACGATGTATTACCTCAAAATCAAATTCTTGTAACAAGAGCATCTATCGATCCAATCTTCCTGTCAAATTCTATTGGTGCATCAGGTATAAAAGAGCCAAATGATCCACATGAAAGAAAAACCGCCGGCCCAACAGATAATGACGCAACTTCTTCACTAAGTAAATCATCCCTAAACATTATCTTTTTGTTACTGAATATTTTTTTTTTTGCGGATGATAATCTTCTGCTGGCATAATAGATAGGTCGAAACCAACCCTGAGTTTGTTCTTGCATCAGCACACTACCAATAGCCTCGTTTGAAGCATCCACAAAAACATGGAAATCCTAACCCCATTTCGGAGGGATCATGATCGAGCTTTGGACAACTGAATTTTTAATCTCCTAAAGGCCATATCACACTCTTGTGTCCACTCAAAAACTTTGACATGTGCTGCCTGATTAATAGGGATTGCCAAATGTGCTACAAACCTCGAATGCCTCCCATGCCAATGAGCTTGGCCCAGAAATACTACACACTGCTTTGGATTCGCCAGTGGAGGTGCTTCCATAATTGCTGCTATTTTATCTGGATCCACTGAAATGCCATCATCAGAAATTACATGACCCAATAATCTCCCACTTCATACTATGAATGCGCATTTTAGAGGATTCAAACTAAATTTCACCTCTCTACATTTCATAAAACATAACCGCAATTGCTTCAAATGCTCTAATTGCGCTCCAAAGACACTGAGATCATCCAAAAAGGTTCGCATAAACTTTTGTCAAATAGGGACCAAAAATTTGAAATACATCCCTTTGAAAAGTTGAGGGTGCATTCCGTAATCCAAACCACATTATTGTGCATGCGAAAACGCCCCATGTTGTAATAAAAGTTGTTTTAGCCCGATCGCCTTCAACCGTTCGAATTCGATTATATCCACTGAACCCATCCAAAAAAGAATACATCTCATGCCCTGCCACATCATCCAAAATAGAATCCACAAATGGAAGAGGGAAAGAGTCCGGAACAGTAGCTACATTCAGCTTCCTATAATCCACACAAACGAAAATTTGCTTGTTTTTCTTTGGTACCACCACAATAGGAGAAATCCATTCGAGATTTTCAAGAGGGGCAATAAAACCCACCTGCAAGGAGATCAATTTCTACCTTGACTTGCTTCACCACATTTCGATTCATCCTATATGAATGCTGCTTCACCGGCACTGCATCTGGTTTTAAATGAATCGTATGCTAATAAAACTTTGGATCCAATCCTTTCATATCTGCATACTCCCATGTGAAAACATCCTTGAATTCTGTCAACAAATTAATCAAGTCTCCTCGAAAACTTTCCTCAAGTTGTTTATTAATATGAATGGACTGAGACTACGCTTGAGCTCCTAGAAAGACCGTCTCCAGTTCATCTTCTTTTACCCTTGTTACTTTACTCGTCTGTGCTTCAGCTCACGTTCTTGCCTAATAATTTCCTCCAATGTGTTGGGAATAGACAAGACTTTTTCTTGCCCCCTGGCTCTGCTATTCCTAGGTCTCCTAAAGATTTTCCCTTCGAAATCATAGAAATATCTACAAGATAGAGAGAAACTAAATCCGCGTTAGCCTTCAAGAATTTCTCCTCTTCATTATCTTCTAATCCTTCCACCATATTCACTATCTCCGATATCATAGGCCATGCTACCTGAACTGATTGTCTGCATGTTCCCAACATCACTTGAACTTTCTTGTGACCCTTTTTAATTGTCAGCATATTTGCCTCCCAATTATGCTTTACCCTTGACATAACCATGGTCTCCCCAAAATAATATGATAATCCTGATTGTGATCCTCAATATTTAAGACTACTAACGAGATAGCAAAAGACAAGCCAGCTACATCCAGCACAATGCCTCAGAGTAATCCTATTGGCTGTACTCTTCTCTGATATGCCATGCGAACTACAAGGGGTGTCGGTTTCCAATCACTAAGACCAAAGCGCTCACAAGCCTCTTGAGTAATAAAATTCACTCATGCACCTCCATCTAATAGCACTTTGTCGATGTATTTGCCATGATATCTTACTGAAAGCTCCGAAATGCGTGTATCCTTTATCCTAGTTGCCGACAACGAGACTGAATCATCCCGCTCACCCTCAGCTACCGTAATATCAACTTTCATCACATTCATTGCTTTGAACTTCTGACTCAGCAAAGAGTTATGAAAATTCGGAACCAATTTCAATAATGATCCCAAGCGTAATTGTAATGGTGATTCTAGAACCTCTTTCCAAACAGAATCCCAAGCGTAATTGTAATGGTGATTCTAGAACCTCTTTCCAAACAGAATCCCAATTATCCTCTTCCATGATATTTGCCTTGTTTTGGACTTTCCCCTCTTTCTTTTCCGGAGAGGGGGGTGATGGTCCTGATGATTGCACTAGTGGTACTGAATGTGGCATCCAAGTTACAGTCTTTTTCGTACATCTTCTTGAGTTGCCTAATCCGGGAGCTTAACATCGGCTATTGGTACCACATTTTTGCTTGAACGGGTAGTCAGCAAAACCACCAGGTCTGATTCGTCCAGCTCCTCAATCTGAACCATAGCCACACTCAGCTACTTTCTAGCAGCAGGTTCCTCTTTCTTTTGATCATACTCCATATCCCCTGAACACTCGGACCACCAATGCCCATCTCCCAAACAGAAAAGGTGGGTCCTGGTCGATTAGGATCTCGGCCACCTCTTCCGCGACCGCGACCCCCTCCTTGACCCCGTCCACCGGCTTGTCCTTGAAAAGGCGCCTCTGATGCATGAGCGTGAGTCAACGCCACCGCAGGCTCTTGTCCATGCCCTAACTATTGTGACTGCCATGTAGAAGAATCCCGACTCCTACAACCACGACCATTGTGATAACATTCCGCTGTATTATGGGTGTTGGCTGTGCAAATCGCACACCATTTCTGATTCAATGCACACTCTTGAGCAGCATATCATGTATTCTGGCACTGAGTACACCACAGCTCCTTCATACTTTTAACCATCACAGAAGATTCCACAGAGCTGGATGGAATACCTTCCCTTGACGCTGGGATTCTTTCACTGAACCACTGCTCCCTGAATCTGAGGATTCTGAGTCTCTAGTTTTGACTCCAAACTATCACTACCACTTCCATGAGATTTACGATGAGATTTCTTGTGATCCTTTTTCTTCGATTTCTTTGGTGATTCTGTATCCTCTAAAGCCTCTCTTGCTACAACAGCCCTTGCAATAACATTGTCCAGTGGAGTGGTTACCTTATCCACTATTTCTATATCCGTTCTGAGATCCTTATTGAGTCCTTGCAAAAAATAATCATTTAACACCTCGACTGCTGGCCGTTGTGCCTAAGGTACCCGCTGCAAAAGCATCGGAAACTTTGCAGCATAATCCTCCACTAGCAACGACTTTTGACGTAACATCCGAAGCTTTTCCAAATGTTGAGGGACCGTATTTCCTGTTCTAAATTGTCCCAAGAACTCTATGGACCCCTTGACATACGTCTAAAAGTGATCGTCACGATACTCTGAAAACCATTTTGCAGCTTTTCCTGAAAGTGTGGATTCAAACACCGATTGTTGAGGAACCACAACGCCAAGATGATTCAATTCATACACTTTATTAAGTTATCACAAATGTGCATCAGGGTCTTCCTTTGAAAGACCTCAAAAGCGACTATATTTAATCTGACCACCGACCACTGGCTACACCATAGTCCCTTGCCCAAATACTGTACCCCCTCCTGGAAAACGCTTTCGGACAATAGGAGGCGGGGACGATGGCGGTGAAATTGCTTATCGGAGTCGGTGGTGGAGATATATGAGTGGGTGAGGGAGAGTGCACAAGAGGAGGACATGACTGACTACACGGAGTATGCCGTGCACGCCGAATACACCGGCCACGCACCGGGCTTGGTGACGGACACACACATTCCTCAGCCTACGGTGTAGAAAAAACAAATTCATCCGAACCGCCTTGCCTCCGTCATCTCCCCACAATTGGAACAACAGGGTCACGAGGACCCTACGACCTAGTGTGCATGCATGTTCATAGTAGGTCGCCCATCGCGCATCGTGGTCGCCATATGTAATGCCTAATGCCCCGCAAGCAATGGAGCAATAAGCACTACAACAATGGATACCCTCACGCTGCCTTACATTATATAAACAACAAGGTATATGAAGACAGAATAGAAGACAATACCCAAGAATAGAACACCGTCTTCTTCATTGATATGTAACAAAACACAGAATTACATGAGAATGATGTATTGGTTGCATGAAAGATATCCACAAAGACTGGTATGCCCCCCCAAATACACCCACTGCTCCAGTGCAGATTGGGAATGGTGCAAAACTCCGTCTTGTACCATGATATCCCATGAATAACTATCCCAAAGCTGCATGAAATCCTAGTCCGCAATGTCGAACATCCGCAAGACCGTAATGTGCGGATTATGCCATAACAGACCTGGGTAAATTTGGCAAGGTGCCATACGTAGCCAAAATCGGCATAGTAGTAGATTCGGCAAGGGACGGATTGTCAGGGACTAGGTAAGCCTGGGATCTCAATTAACTGATGGAAAGAAGCCATACAAGAATCAAAAGACTCGACAAAAGGCATGCTAGGACTGCTCAAAGGGACGGACTATCTGGGACTAGGTAAGACTAGGATCTCAATTAAGTGATGGAAAGAAGCCATACAAGAATCAAAAGACTGGACAAAAGGAATGCTAGGAGTGCTCAAAGGGAGCCAAACCAATACTGAAAGAATGGAGAAATTGTCATTATGGGTAAGAATTTATCGAATGATATTGTTTCCACCTACATGCACGAATATCCAAGGGATAGAACATCTACCCTCAACTATGCTGTCTTCATGGATTTTTTGACAATACATAAGGTACTCATGTTTAAGTTTCCACTTCAATTTCATAATGGTTATGCAATCATTTGAATTTTGTTGAGGTTTGTCAATTCCAAATTAGGCATTGATTGTCGCCCAAGGGATTGGTTGGAATTAGCATGGCTTGATTGCCATTACAACAAGGTTGTTACTAGCTTGGTCAATTCCATTTCTCTTCATGGATTGGCATGCATGATTGATTGTTCATTTCTACAATTTCATGAACATATGGCTTATGCATATATGATATGTTGGCAGATCATTTCAAACAAGCACGGATTGTGTTAAGCTATAGAAAGTCTTGTCAACATTACCAAAAGCATGATATTTTTGTTTTTGAACACACGGTGTGCAGCAACCACTCACAGTTAAGCAAGTCTTGAGTGAGAAATGATCTCATATACAATTAAGGATTCTTCCCCTGCATGGAAAATTTCAGGGCATGGTGGTGCTTGAGAACCTCAAGAAGATCGGCACGGCCTGTTGCTAGTCTTGATGAAGGAGGCACGGGTACTCGGCAAGGCTGACCCTTTACAATTCCAAGATGCTATCAAGCAAGTTGCTAGAGCTTGACTTCTAGGAAATCTTTTTTTTAATGATGCGCTCAAACAAGGATATGATCCACCGATTGTCGGTGAGTGTGATACGACGAGTTTCCTAAGACATCACGGGACAAGGATATGATCCATTAATTGTCGGCATGTGTGATACTACAAGTTTTTTAAGACATCACGAGAGCAAGGCTCCGTCTAATCGTCACGATAGTAATCAAACCAAGAAGTTATGTGGTACATCTTTTGCAAGTATTTTTCTATTTTTCAATATATTGCACAATTCGACAAGGTTGATTATTTGTGAATGATTATGCCATTGTAAACTGGCAAGAGTATGTGCTAGCTATGAGCACTAGAATTGCATGAGTACTTATGTGAAGCAACGATTCCCTTTTGACATTTGGCATAGCCATTTCAAAGTTTGGAAAAAAATGCTAATAGCATACGAACTTGGGGAAACTTGCAAGATGTCTGTTGGTTTTTAAATCACACGAGGGCGTATATGATACATACGCTAACTCACTCAAGCAAAAAATATGGCTATGAGCAAGATTTAAGCAGTGAGTTTTTACTTCAAAAACTCAAGACAATTGGCCACAATAGGGCAACCAGTGTAGACAATTTCAAGTTTTCTTGTTTTTCTACATTTTAACTTTTAAGTTTGCAAAGATTTCATGTTGTAAAAGCAAAGTGCTTTGACAACATTTATGAGAAGCAAGGATTCTAACCGTGCCAAGATCCTAACATTTTCAAATCAACGACATTGGCACACAGTTCTGAGCATTCAACAAAAACCCGGGATTGTGGATTTTTGGGTCTAGAGAAGATCCAATTGTGAATACGAATCTTCTATTTTATCTATAGCACTAAGAGTGTCTATAAGAGTAGAGTTTTGGGGTAAGGCCGAGCCTCGTGATTACTAAATCACTTATTAAGTGTTGATGGTCAATTCTTGCAACCATCACTTTGAGCTTTCAAGGAAAGACGTCCATTGTTAGCAGCTAGACACACCCTACGAAGAAAGATTGCTCGGCAGAGTATTATTTTTTGTAATTATTCTTTAATTGAGAAAGACCAACATTTCACCTTGTAAATAGTGGGGCTTGCAGAAGCTTCCAGATTGTATCCCATTTTTGACATTTAGATTGAGTACATGGTTAAATTGGAACATTAGGGTTTGAGATTGTAAGGTATTTATACCACTTTTGACCTTAATGAAAAAAAACTTTGTCATTTTTAAAAAAGTTCTATCTGTGAGTGAGCGTACTGTGTACGAGAGAGAGTGAGAGTTTCATCTTGATGCTACGCGCGTACCGGTGGTCGGAATCGAGTGCGAAGAAGTGCAGCGTGTTGCCCCCGATGAGAGCTATGTGCCGATACCTACATTGTGGCTGTACGGTCTGGTTTTGCGAGCTCGACCTACGAGCTTCATCTGGTGATTCGATGAGCATACGTTATCGATTTTGGCATTTTAGCATATCCACGCGTTCACATTGAGTAGAGCTACACATTAGGCACTTTAGTTTTTGGAAACGACGGCCTGTAAATTACGACCAGACATCCTACGTGATTTTGCACCAGGTGTTTAGGGCTGGGATTTTGGTTCACGGACCTTAGAGAGAGCAACCTATTGGTGTTAGTAGGGTCTCCTTCAAGTTCTGTGGCATTTCGAGAACGTTTGATGGGTATTTGACTCTTGAAAGCATTGTAGGAAATCTCTTCTTATGCACTCTTGAAGGCTGAAGCTTAGACATCGGGTAGAGACCTCTGTAGGAATTAGTCGAGAGTCGGTTGAGTGTAGGTTGACACCTTATGCTTGCTTCCACGCGCCTGCGGGTCGAGCTTCGTCCTTAGCTGACAAATCTTGTGAGGTGAGTTCTCGCTATGTTGAAGTCCATCGTGACGTATCCGCCAACATTGGCAACATTGCTGGGGACGAAAACCCTAGGTAGGTGACCGAGACTAGTCCTTGAGGATAGGGATTCTCTGGCTTGACAGAGTCTTGTTTTACATTTAGATAGGATCCGAGGGTGGAGGACTCTTTAGGTCTTAGAGGGGGTCTAGGGAGCGTGTATCTGACCTAGATCCTTCGACTTAGGTAGACTTATGTAGTTTTAGGTCTTAGTTGAGTTGTGGTGTAGAGAGTAGGAGTTGGAGTGGTAGAAGCGGTGAAAGGAGAGCTTGAGAGTCCGGAGAGGCCAGGAAGCAACCAAGACACCATTATCACCATTTCATATGATGAATAGGAGTAGGGTAAGTAGGACATCATGATTTATGATCTGGAGCACTTAATGCATGTTATATTTTCTGTTAGGTTCATCACAAGGTTGTAAAAGACACAAAAGAGTGTTTGAAAGTTGAAGTGAAGTTCAAAAGTTGCTGTGAGTGTTTCTAAGAGAGCTCGAGAGCATCAAGAGCATTTCTATCATGAAAAAATTAAATTTTAATCCAGGAGACATTCTACGCGTAGGATGACTACAGGGTGATCTGGTGGAAATTTTGAAATTTTGAGTTGACCAGAGTGTTCAGAAGGTAGGTTTTACCCTATTTTCACCTGGAAAGTGGAAGTTTGACCATATCTTGAAAGGATAAGGCCAGATAGACAGAAAATGCCATACATCCTACCCAAATTGTGCCAAGGCATTATTTTAAGACCAAAACCATAGGATGGCTGCATGAGCATGATCTGCATGATTTATTGAGTTCTTGAGAAAGGTTTCATCTCAATTGGGTGAGAAAATTGGGTTTTAAGCAGACTTTAGCATCTTTGACTGAAAAGGGCTAGAATAGCTAAAATTGGGGTCTTTTGAAATCCAAACAAAAATCTAAGCATAGCACTGGGTTGCTGACATCAAGGGGAATCTGTGGCTCAAGTTTGGGGTCAAATAGGCCAAATAGACATCCTATGCGTAGGATGTGTTCTGTGTGATTTAGCACTCTAAACTCAACTTTGAGCATACCAAAGCGATCAGCACCTTGAGGGGAGTCTGTGCTTTGCATTTGAAGCTATTTTGAGATGTTAGACATGCTACGTGTAGAATGTATAATGCATGAAATTGAAGCCAGAAACTGAGTGTAGGCATAGCAGGGTGTTGTATAGCCTGAGGCAAGCCTCCTAGTCAATTTTGGTCCAAATTGGAGTTGATTTGACTGGCCAGACCAACATCAAGCTGTTGGAACAGATTTTTTATCCATTGACCATCTTATAGGTGTCCAAATCAAAAAGTAAAAATAGCTGTGGACTCATCACATCTAGGGGAATCCATAGTGCAAAAACCAGGCAAAATAGAGCAGGAGACATCCTACGTGTAGGATGTCTACTGGGGCTTAGTGAAGAGAAAAGCTGACTGAGGAAATAAGGTGATGTTCAAGTTGACTGAAAGGTTCCAGAACTTCTTTCAGAAGTGAATTTGGACCTTGTTTGACCTTTTGACAGAGCAAAGAGGGAATTAAGACTTTCCATGTAAATTGACCAACATCTGAGGAAAGTACATTTCCAGATTAGTAGACCTAATCCAGAACATCAGAAGTGTATAAAATACAGTAGTGGATGAGGTTAACCCTCCAGTTATACCAATCATTACTAAGACCACCTCTAGCGGTTAAATTCTTTGACTCGATTGCCAAAATTAAACGCTTGTGTACAGGTATATTTAGCGGCAAAGCAAGAAAGTGTTCGGAAACTGATCCTTTTCTAGGTGAGTGGTTGGATTTGTGTTAAGTTGCATTGCTAAGTTTGATGAATTTAAGATCAAGAAGACACATTCTTAGAGATCAAAAGGTGGCAGGTGATCAGGGTAGCTTAGTGTCCACTGAAGAGAGTGTAACTCAGGCAAGGCTAGATCCATTAGCACCGATCATTGAGGAGGGTAGTGATACTGACACTTCATCCAATAAATCCTTCTTCATGATGGGTAGTCAACAGCCAGGAGGTTTCTCCAATGAAGGACCAATGCCAGGAGGAAGCACCTCCCTAAATCCTTTGAACGATTCCAAGTTCACTATAATCTTCTTAGAAGGAACAAACTCTAGGGAAGACCTAGTTTATTCTCACTATCGAGGACGCAAGTGTATTTGTATTGAAGAAAGACCTGCGGAGAGATTGTAAATAATTTGAGTCTATGATGATGGAGATAGATTTCAAGACAAAAAGGGGAACCACTATCTAATAGTTAATAACCCTGAGGATTACAATAGATATGGAGATAACGTGGCAAAAAGAAAAATGGTTTCAGAAACTCAAGAACCGCCTCCAAACATCGATCGACCCGGAGCTCTTTTTATGTATGATAAGAAAACAACCAGGGTCTCAACCTATAATGAGAATGTGGGGATTTACAAGCATGAGAGCGAGGGAATAGTCTCTTACTTTCGTTGCAAAGAACCCTACCCAAACGAATTAAGCAGAGACAAGGTTCTTTACTTATTCTCTTATGAAACTGCTATGGGGAAAGATATTGTTTTTGTTGATAGGTACGGGCGAGAATACAAACGTATTCTCCCAGAGGAGGTAGAAAAGGCAACAATTCCAGAAGCATCAACATATGCCTCTGAAGAAGGGGGATTTCTAATCACCGAGCAAAAAAAATCGAGCGAAGACAAATCCGAGCAAATTGATACAAGAGCAACAATGCTACCATGATCCATTTCCCCTTGCTAGCTCAAAACTGAAATGGTGGAGGAAATGAGAGCAACAAGTTGTGGATGCACCCACTGCAACTACATTAATGGCTTATGTAGTGGAGATGATGAAGTGATGTGCCCAATGCATGATGAGCTCAAGCATATCCAATTGCCTCCTCATAACCATCTCAATGAGATTCTGGATGTATAATTGATCTAATGCTTTTTACTAGACTTGACTTGCAATTAATCCATGCTAGGATCTACTACGAATACAAGACAATTAGAGCCCATTCTATGAGGCTCATGTGAAATAGGTAGATGTTCATCTATTGCTTTGCTCAATTGTGACCTAAAGTCTCCTTTATTCAAACAGATGTATTAGACAACGAGGTTCTTTAATGGAAGCTTGAAAGTGAAAATTTCTTGCCTAAAGAGTCTATCGTGAGTAGTAAATAGAAGTGATACAATCTAGATCCAAATGCAAGTGCTTTTGCATAGGAAAGATGCAAGTCTCGGGTGTATTTGCCTACTAGATGCAGAGATAAAGTCATGAAGTAACAATTCTGTAAAAGCTCATATACTATGAGTGCTCTCATCGCTGAAAACACCCAAGGTCATGGCACACATAGAGATCATGTAATTCCAAGATATACACGCCAAGATTGAAAGAATTTTTAGTCCTAGCTCACATAATGGCGATTTACAACTTCCAAAGCTTGCGAGATCTTTATGGTTGCTCACTAGACACCCACAAAAAAAAAAAAGAGGAGAGATGCACATTTAGCTGAGCTTGCAATCTCTCTCTCTCTCTCTCTCTCTCTCTCTCTCTCTCTCTCTCTCTCTCTCTCTCTCTCTCTCAACATCTAATGGCGTTTGATCATTGGATAAAAAATCCATGTGTTTGCCAAATTTTACCAGTCTGATTATTACCATTGTGAAAGCACCAAAACTTTCACATTTGTCACATTTCCTGCCGAGTATATTAGATACACCAAACAACTCTGACAAAGGCACAAATTTTGACATCCGAGTATTTTCTAGAAAAAAGTCTTGCCCATCAAAAAAGTGATGTATCGAGTACCTACCCACTTGGCTACATCCTCAACACCTAGCCACGTAACTCCTCCAAAAATTGCAAATTGTACTCGGTGATCTGATGTCGCATAGGGTCATTGGTAAGTAAAAATATCTAAGACTTTGCACTCATCCCTAAATTGACCTGTGGCTTCTCAACACAGTCCCCTTTGTACAGGGCACCTTGAATAGGTGGTTCCACTTTCAGAAGCACAAGTTAATAAGGCAAGAGAAAGCCATAGATCATAAACCACCTCAAAGACTCAGAAAACCCATGACGTGAAATGCAGCACTCGGGTGATGGATCTCTTCTCTCTCTCTCTCTCTCTCTCTCTCTCTCTCTCTCTCTCTCTCTCTCTCTCTCTCTCTCTCTCTCTCTCTCTCTCTCTCTCTCTCTCTCTCTCTCTCACACACACACACACACACACACACACACACACACACACACACACACACACACACACAAATGGTGATTTGCATCAACCAAGGCATGAACGAGTTGAGGCCAGGGTTGAGCTCGTAGCAGAGAATATTTTCTTCGCCCTTGTCTTTGGGACTGTCACCATGCTCAGCAGATATATTGGGCAATTCGGACCTTGAGCATTCTTGTCCCCTCTCCCGAGAGGGTATCTAGGACAGATGTTGAATAAAGATCTTGGGAAAAAATATATTTTCAAGGAGCAGCTGCATGAAGAAGGGCATGTGCGCTATTGTCTCGCTTGAGTGCCTACACTTCCGTCTTGAGGAAGCCAAATGTAGTGGGCAGCCTCTTCCAGCATGGACGCCATGTTCAGCAATTCCAATCCCAACAGTGCTTGCACTTTCTTGTGATTGCGGCCTCACCGATGCCATGCTACCACCCTCGATAGTACATTATTCTGCACTTTGGGTGCACCAGCGGGCCACGTTATATTTGGCCGCAGGTTGGCGCCGTTGATCCAGAGGGTATCTAGCACAGGTGCTGAATAAAGATCTTGGGCGAAATTATATTTTCAAGGAGACAGCTCCTACGCGCTGTTGCCTCACTTGAGCACCTCCACTTCCATCTTGAGGAAGCCAATGTAGTGGGCAACCGCTTCCAACACGGACGCCATGTCCAGCAGATCCTGCACTTTCTCACGAATGTGGCCTCACCGGCGCCGTGCTGCCACCCTCGATAGATCATTATTCTGCACTTTGGGCGCCCCTGGCCAGGTTATATTTGTCTGTAGGTTGGTGCCAATTTCTTGAAAATGGGCACTGAGTGCATCGTAGCCGTGAGGTACGCCATCTCACGCAGCGTGTAAAGCTTTCCATAATCTTGTGGGCCACTCTTGATGTTGCTAACTTCTGGTGTAGCTGTGCTCGCCCAATATAACGCTTCGATGTCTCTGCAGCTCCCTGGTTTACTGCTGCAACCAGCCCGCGCCGGTGCGGACTAGTTGTAGCAGTAGACCAAGGAGTTTCTATAGCATGCCGCACCATAGGGAGAGTTCATGGATTGGGTCATTTTTTTGCAAAAATCATCAAAATGATATATTACCTTTGCCTTCAACCTCAAGAAATTATGAAAATAAAAATCTAAATCCCACCACGAACTTGCAAGGCTTACACCACACGCAATCTCTGCTTTGCTAGGAGACGCTCAATATAGCTAGCAATGTTTGGAAAAAAATATGTCTCACCTTATTATTGTGTCGTTTTCTATTTCAAAATTTCCAGTTTAGAGAAAGGATAAAGGAGAAATTTGACCCCAAAGTAGAGAAAAATAGTGTAAAAACGTGCAAAAATAAACCTAATTTTGTAACTTTTCTCTTGGAAAATTCAAGGAATTTTGTATGTGTGGAAAAATGATTTTTTCAAAACACTGATAGCTAGTTTTGCAGCATCTTCTACAAAAAGCACTATCGACCTTGACAATACCACTGTGAAAGCACCAAAACTTTCACACTTGCCACATTAGTACTATGTCCTGTCAAGGGGATAATACAAGTTGAGTGTGCTAGAACAGTAGGCATAGGTGCCTTGTGATTGTCGCAAGCGCTGACGATTGTGTTGTAATAGTCCCACTCCGATGCGAAATGGTTCCAACAATCATTTGACACTTGCAACAAGCCAGGGCCTCTTTTGATGTTTTATGTTTCATGATATATTTCCTTCAATTTCCTTTCACAAAGGACTTTGATGGCAATGATCCTTATGGTGATGAGAGTGAATGAATTAGATGCTCACACAGCTAGGGCAAGAGGAAACCTTGAAGTTGGCTCCAACTATGGTTCCATGGAATTAGTCATCATGGGATTTGAGTTTGGTTGTGGGATTAGTTTTCAACACTCAAAAATCCTCTTGCACTTCGACAATTTTCTCTAATAAAAACAATGTCTAAAGGGACTTGTTTGATTATTTTGTTGCTCAGAAATACTTGCTCGCTAATTCGTATAACCCTGAAGAAGTGCCAAGGGTTTCCTACACCCCTAGCAAATCGACAAATCTCTTTTCAGAAGAGTACGACACGACCTCACATTGTACCCAACAATAGACATTCAACTACCAAAACCAACCAGCAACCCAGCCATCATTGCAGGCATGGCTTTGACAAAGTGCAACAATAGAACAAGACTGAAACCGAGATGGTTATCCAGCCGCACGAGGGCTAAGGGATTTACACGAACCACCACTCTATTCACGGTATCAAGGCGAGAGTAAGCTAAAAACTCAAGGGTCAATAGAGCCTGGAAGACAACCGATAGAACGAGTTCGAAGAGATGAACCATCTCTTGCAAAAACCGTCAGAAATTACGGCTTAGGAGCACCACTGGGAGAGGAACCTGCTCACTACCGAAGGCCGAGGAGATCCAATGATGATATTTGTAGACCATCGTAGAATTAGACCTTCTCAAGTGCAAAAATGAGTAAACAAGAAATACACGGGAAACAGAAATCCTAGGGATCATGTAGCAGCCTTTGTGCGTGTAATTAGACCCGAAGAGGTGTTAGACTTCCCTATCAAATTTGCAGGGTTTAGACTGACCCTAGAGGAGGATGCTGCTAATCGGTTTGACTCTGTGGAGCGTAGAGACTTTGAGTCTATGGAGGAGGTGTTTGACGAGTTTATTGACGAATTTTCACAAAGGCGGATAGCTCATAATACAGTCTCACAAATCCATAAATTCAAACAGAAAGAAGGGGAATCTGTGCGAAAGGCAGCCCTACGACTAAAAAGATATGCTAAGTTATGACCTGTGGAAGAACTGCCAACTCAGTCCAGACTTATGCTTATATTTATTCAAGGACTAAGAAACGTAGATCTCCAGAGGGACTTACATATGAAGAGGAGCACGACGCTAAACGAGTTAACTAAGGAGGCGCTTTACCTTGTAAACAATTGTGCGGTCTACAAGGAGGGTGAATTCAAGGATCTTGATGACGATTCACCCTCACAACAAAGTGGAAGCAATTCCGCTAAGACAACACCTAAAGGAGAAGTAGCTGTAAGCCAGGAGCAGCTTGTAGAAGAAGTGCTAAAAAAGATTAACCTGTACGCCAAACCTCAGGCTAAACAACCAAAATGGTGTGCTATTGAACAAAAATGGACAAACCATGTGACGGAGGAATGTTATTATAATAAGGGATATGTGAGAGAGAGACCTTATGCTCCCCAAGCTCAGGTAGCATCTCCTCAACTTCCACCGATGCCTAGGTATCAAGTAGGCAACCTACTGAGGCAAGCTTTTCCATGCATGGGAACCCCCCCATATATTTTTACCCTTTTACCAAAATATTTCCCATTATATAAGTTACTTTTGATTTTTTCTTCCTTTTTCACAAACGTTTTAGCCTTTATTAAATAAATAAGACTTATGCTAATCAATCACGATGTAGCATAAATAAGTAAGCTTTCTTTGTTGATCTCTCTTTTGACCTTAAATATTAAATATATATAAATTACATTATATATTTTAGTATTTTCTAATATATTTTTCATGTATGTATATTATTCCACCCTACCAAATATTTTATTCACTAGTTTTCATTTTCAAACCTCAACCCCACTTTCAAATTTCAATAATATCTCTATCTAGATGATTGCCAATCTTTTCAAAACTCTAGGTCATGTTTTCATACACATGAAGGAGCTTACACTTGAAGGCAAGAGAGAAGTCCACTCAAAGGGGACCACCAAAAGACTTTTGCAGCCACAAATAATAGATTATTTGGCTGAATTTTTAAGTAAAGAAGAACCCCGAATCTGAAGGAGCGTTCAACATGAAAGATGTAGCTCGTGATCTCAACTTTTAACTCAAATTTTTTCAGAATTTTTGGAGTTATGAACGCGGAGCTATGATTATTGTAGTGGCCCCAGTTTTCTCATGTAATGGTGACACATGCCATCCCTAGTTTTTTTCCCTCTAGAATGGCTATGGTTCTACAAGTCTTCAAGCATGATTACAAGAGACAAGGCTCTTTTAATGAGGTCTTGGCAAGTCTAGAGTGATTCTATCACCATTTTTGGAGGATCCATCCTCATTAACAAATATCCACCTTCGACAACCTCTCTTATAATTTTCTTACCTCTCTCTTCTCTCCCTAATAAGCTTATGTCTAGACAAAGCTAGACTATTGTAAATATTTCCTATCCTCTACATCCTACCCACATTCTCTCTTCTTCTCTCTCTATTGACTCTGGTATTTTACATAATGAGGAGACAAGATGGGAGCCACAGTCACATGCACCCCATTTTCCTAGTCACGAGAGTGGGACACTCACTTCAATTAGAAATATTGTTAAATCCTCTCCTCCTTCCCTATATAAGGAAGCCATGAGAGCTCACAAGGGAAAAAAAAAACACACACACAACATCACCAAAGAATACACTATGCATTGTGTGTGCCTAGTGCACAGACACACACCCACACCATCACCATCACCGCAATCACCATGCTCGTCTTGAGCATGACCTCTACACCCTTGGGCTATGGAAGATGAAGGGCAGTTAAATGAAGGATGATGTCCATAACCCTCGTGCGAGTCTTCGCCATCAACTCCCACCTATCCTCCATGTGCTCTACCACTCTCTCCCTTCTCATTCCCCTACCCTATGCTCCCCATTTCATCGCCTTATTCTCTAAATAAAGCTTGAGGTTTTGTGAGTATGTTTTCCTGCAATGTTTTGCCCATGTGAGGTGTGCGGAATTGCCACCTAGTCTTGTGTTTGGAGTGAGCTTGTGTATGTGTGAAGGGTGTGCGGATTCGCCATCCTTCTGTGGTTCCTAAGTACTAAGCCGCAATACCCCCTCCCTCACTCTCTCTCTCTCTCTCACTTGATCTCATTTCCCTTCGTCTTCATCATTACTCCCAAACATCCATCTCTCTTGGATGAAAACTTTGTTATGGTGGTGTGTTGTTTGCGTCCTAGCCGCTGAAGCTAGGTGGTGCCCCTTGTTTGCTTTACCATGACAGGCTCGAGGCGCGCCATTCGATCCCCGGTGTTTTAGAGGCCGTCGGGGTTCGGGGTTCGCTTTGCTCCCCTCACTACCAGGACCTGTAGGTGTAGAAAGACCACAACCAGTGTTGGGGCAGCAACCACCCCTACCAGGATTACGACCAGTCGGCATAAGATACACACCAACAGTAACCGAACCAGAAGAGAAGGCTTTGGTGCCTATGCATGCATATTACGAAGATCCCAATGGATATGCTGCAAATCTTGTCTATTATCCAACAGAAGAACCCCCAACGCCAGATCCATGGAGCATGATGAGAAGTGCAGGACCACCAACACCTGCACAGGCAGCAGGAGAAGGAAGATATAGCTTGAATGAACGAACATTGTTGTTCATAGCCAACGGAGGCATGGGCGGACAAAGACATGCATACCAACAAAGAGGAGCTCAAGGAGCACCTCAACAGCCTAAGGGACCCTGCTACAAGTGTGGTGGAGACCATTAGCTAAGAGACTATCCTCATGATGAAATCATTAGAGTCAACTCATATTGCGCCAAGTGTGGAATTACTCATTTAATTCTTGATTGCCCTAAGAACCCGAGCAAAGGAGCAAAAACTACCTTGAACATGTTGGAAGCAGTGCCTTCCAGTGGAGGGTTAGAAAACGAGATAGTAATACCTATTCAGGCAGTGACACGAGCCCAAGCTCAAAGAATGACAAATGAACCCATAATTGAAGAGCCAAAAACCGATGCCCCAAGTTCAGAAAGGAAAAATCAGAGAACCACTTGGAAAGCTAGAAAGGCGCATATGAAAGCTAGGAGAGAACAAGAGCAAATGGCTCTATCCGAGGAGTTAAAACACACAAAGGATAGATTAGAGAGGCTAGAGGATCTAGCTAGTCTAATCTCACACATTGCGGCAAACCTAGCACCCAAAAAAATAGCAGAACCCAAAAGTGCAGGATCAGGAGGATCAATGTTGGCAGAAAAGGTAAATGAGCAGTTAGACGCACTTTTAAAAGCTTACAAAACCAGACTCAAAAACAACCAAACCCAAGAGCAAAGATGGATGACTTATCCATATTCCCAAATAGAAAAACAGAGGTTGGAAATGTGTCGAAAGATGATTGAAACAACTCAATCCTTGATAGAAAACCCGCTTGGTAAACCTGCAAGTTGGCTTGAAGTACCAGCTCCAACCCCTATCAAACCAACTCTAGAGAAACAAGTAGACACGAAGGAGAGACTCACGACTGCCTCTGAGTCTAGGAGATAGCCTATCATAGTGTCAAAGACAACAGATGGGACAATTGATGATTATCAGCCTAAAACATTGGTAGAAATGGGTAAGGATTGCAACGGTATAGATGACCTGTGGAAGCAAATCTAGGATTCCAACGAAGCTAACAGGGTAAGTTACCACATGAATAGCACGAGAAAAGAGAAAAATGAGATCTTACCTCCTATTGAAGAATTTGAGGCAAGATCACAAATGAACTTTGATATACATTCACAAGGGGGAGACCAGGGATCAATTAGTTCAGGGCACAACCAACCATACTCGCTGAAAACTTTACCCTCTTACCTAGGGGAGTATGAAGCCAAGTCTAAGGTGAGAGAAATCCCATCTCAAAGACTTTCTTCTAACAGAGTGATGGATTCACAAGGTTTGATTGAGTTACTGTCCACCCTTGTAGCATGCACAATCACATTAGCCAAACTCCTGAGGTTACGACCAAGAATGTGGACCTCCGTAGGCAAATGCTTAGAAAAATTTGGAGTGAAAGACCCCACCTCGAAGCTTCAAGAAGGGATCAGAGAATTGGACAAGCCTCAACTAAACACTAGGAGAGTACCTTTAAACAAGGTTGGAGAATATTGCGAGAGAGAAGATGGAAACACCACGCTACAAGTAGAATTCCAAGGAGTAGTTTCCAAAGCTATTCTTGACAGTGGAGCAAGAGTTGCTATCGCCACCAAGGAAATCTGGAAAAAATGGGGAAAACCGGTTTTGAGAGCTACCAGAATGAAATTGCAACTGGCAAACGGGGTCATGGAAAAGCCTTTAGGACTCTTAGAAAAAGTAATTGTCACCTTGTACGGAATCGAGTATGAGCATACATTTGCAATAGTCGATTTCGACAAAAAGAACAATTACGAGATCATCTTGGGAAGACCGTTCATGACACAATTAAAGATGGTCCAGGATTGGGGTTACGACCACATATACCTCAAACATGGCAAGACTACAACCAAAATACACCTAAAATACCATAGTTACAAAGATGTGAACCAGACACCAGTGGAAGAGTTTGATTCAGCTACATTGGCAGGGTCCGAACTCCCAGAATGGTTAGGGAAAAAAAAAGAGCTATGGATGTGCGGAGCTTCACATTGTGGGAGCTTAAAAAGAGAGGAATTCGTCTTAGAAAGAGCTATTGAGGACAAGGATTATATTCTGAAACCTTTTCCTGAAGATACCTTAGAACCTCTGGAATGGGAACATATACTAGCAACATTGGATGTCTGTACCATTACAGATAGCCCAATGACAAAATTTTGTGATAAGGACTGCTATGATGTACTACCCTATTACATGGTAAGCCTTATACTAGTAGGAGATGAAAATGTAGAACCACCAGAACAAGAAGAGTTTTATAACTCCTCTGAGCATATGGAGGTAAATGACGATGTAGATAACGAGTGTTTAGACAGCAAGCGTGGGGAGAAAACAACGAATATAAAGTTTTATGATTTTGCGAATCAACACCCCATACGCCAGGAACGCTATAGGAAAAAACGAGCAAAAAACAAAATGAGAGAACCCTATGATCAGGATAAAAGATAAAACTCACTATCTAATGCTTGCCAAAGCAGAGGATTGTGTAAAAGACCAAATATCAGGCAGATTCTCAAAAGTTCAAAGGGAAGGAACACGAGAGGAAATAAAATAGGTACAGAAGGCTAAAACAGAAACAAAATAAACAAATATCTCAAAAATCAAAACAAGAAAAAACAAAAGACCCAGAGTGGACCAAATTGGAGCGTAAAAAGAAATACCAAGAATTAAAACGATCATTACGAGAGGTATGGACGACTGAGGGAGAAAGTGATGGTAAGGAGGAGTCAAAAAAAGGAAACATGAATGTACCATCCCACTATCAAAAATTCACCATCCAGAATAGAAAAATCATAATGACACCACCAGTCAGGGAAAGAATAAACCAGGAATCTTACGATGGGCCGGAAAATGCAAAACGGATAGACCTCGCTACGCCAGGCGAAAAGCCTTAGCCGGTCTATATCGCAACTGATTTAGAGCCTGAAGAAGAAGAGCAGTTGACACAACTTCTCAAGAAGTATAAAGATGTGTTTGCATGGTCTTAAAAAGACCTCAAAGGAGTTGATCCATCGATATGCCAACATACAATTCCTTTGAAATCAGATGCCAAACCTAGCAAACAGCGTCCTTACACATATAATGACACATTTGCTAAACGAATCAAAGAGGAGATTGACAAGTTGATGGATGTTGAATTCATCTATGAAATTGAACATACAGATTGGGTGTCACCCATTATGGTTGTACCCAAAAAGAACGGAAAGCTGCGAGTGTGTGTGAACCTCAAAAAAGTAAATGCAGCCGCCATAAGGGATAATTATCCCTTGTCGATCACAGAACATGTACTTGAGAGGGTGGCTGGGAAACGGGCTTATTCCTTTCTAGATCGGTTTTCAGGGTATAGTCAGCTGGCAATTGCAATAGAGGATCAATACAAAATAGTGTTTGCCATTGAATGGGGAATGTATGTGTATAGAGTTATGCCTTTTGGCTTAACCAATGCCCCAGCTACCTTTTAAAGGTTAATGACTCATGCATTCAAAGAATACCTGAGAATATTCTTAGAAATATATATGGATGATCTCTGTGTCCACTCTCTTCTACGAGAAGAACATATTGACCATTTACAAAAGGTATTTGAGAAGTGCAGAACATATCGAATTTGTCTTAACCCGGAAAAGTGCATTTTTATGGTTAGGCAAGGCCACATCTTAGGAAATATTGTCTCAAGAAATGGCATAACCACTGACATAGAAAAAATCAAAGTCATAGTAGACTTGCCCAGGCCTACTAATGCGAAACAAGTGCAATCCTTCATGGGACACTGCGGATATTATTGAAGATTCATATATATGTATGGAGTCATTGCACAACCTCTGTATCGTTTTTTAGTCAGTTTCAACTGGACTGAGGAGTGTGAAACTTCATTCCAAAAGCTTAAGGAAAACCTTGTATCAGCACCTATACTTAAAGCACCAGATTGGGAAAAGATATTCCATGTTCACATTGATGCATCTGCATATGCAATTGGGAGTATTCTGGCTCAACCTGGAGATGGAACAATGGATTTTCCAGTTTGTTATGCAAGTTGACAATTAAATAGTGCAGAAAAGAACTACACAACCACTGAAAGAGAGGGGTTAGGAATGATTTATGTTGTAAAGAAATTTCATCATTATTTGCTCGCAAACAAATTTGTGTTCTTCACAGATCATCAAGTTCTTTTGTATCTGGTAAATAAACCATGCAATACTGGGAGAATTGTACGCTGGTTTATTATATTACTAGAGTTTGATTTCACAGTGGTAGTCAAAAAGGGTAAAACTCATCTACGGGCGGATCATCTTTCAAGGCTGCAAAACGGGGAAGCTCCTGAAGGAGTAGATGATGACATAACTCATGCTTATCTTTTCAATATTGAAATGATACCCAAATGGTCTCAGGAAATTGTTAGCATTCTTTCCTTTGGAAGTAGATTTGATAACAGGGAAGACAGACCCAAACAACAAACAATTCGACAAACAAAAAACTTCAAGTTGATTGCAGGACGACTGTATCATCTAGGATCGGACCAAATTCTACGATTATGTATAAATCCGGAGGAATTCGAGTGTTATCTTGAAGAAGCACATGTCCAGGATTGTGTATTTCATTGTTCAACAATGAAAACACACCAGAGACTGAAACAATTAGGGGTTTATTGGCCAACTATGTATGCTGACACACACGCTTATGTTAACAATTGTACTATATGTAGTGCCAAACGACCAGAGGATCACGTGACATGCTTTCAAGTAAACATTGCACCTTCCTGGAGTCAATATATCATTGATTTCTTAACCACAAGGACATTTCTTGAAAACATAACAAAAGCGCGGAAAAGGGCTATAGAGCTGGAGGCTCGCGACTTTAATTTAATTGGGAATCAACTCTATAAGCGAGGAAAGGAAAATAAACTTAGAATCTGTGCAAGTGAAAGTGAATACCTGTTGATTCTAGAACACGCACATGGAGGAATAAGTGGAGGTCGTTTTTCAGGCGATAAGACGGCAAAAATTATCTTAACCGTAGGAATATGGTGGCCTACATTGCATATGGATGCTGAGGAGTTTGTAAAGTGTTGTGACGCATGTCAGCGCACCAAAGTGCCGATAAAGAGAGATGAGATGCCATTACGGCCAATGATGGGAGCAAGGGCATTTGCAAAATGGGGCATTGATTTTGTGGGGCCTATTTCACCCCTTGCATATCGCGCCCATGCCCAATATATCATTGTGGCTATGGACTATCCCACAAAAATGGGCGGAAGCCAAGGAAACACAAAAATCAAACGCAAGAACCACTGCACAATTTTTGTATGATAATGTCTTTGTACGATACGGGTTACCAATAGAAATTGTTAGTGATCGAGGAACACATTTTCTTAATGAACTCATTGAATATCTGCTAGAGGAATTCATGGTCATACATAGAAAATCTACTCCATATCATCCATAGGCAAATGGACAAGTTGAGGCCACACTGTGCACTGTTCTAACTAAAATTGTATCAGAGTCAAGGACGGACTGGGATCAACAGTTACACTCAACACTATGGGCATACAAGGTAGCTTACAAAACATCAATTGGAACAACATCATACAACATGGTGTTTGGCCTAAACGCTATATTACCCATAGAGTTTTTAATTCCAACTCTACGAGTAGCGAAACGCTTACAATGGACAGGGCATGAGCTCTCTTTAAGAATATATGATCTTGAAAATCTAGATGAACTACGATTGAGAGTTGTAGCTTCGATCTATGCTAAAAAGAGAAGACAAAAAGAGTTTTTTGACAAGCATGTGCGCACGAAAGAGTTCAAAACAGGTGATTATGTGCTTGTTTATACCTTGAAGCAACATGCCAAGAAACTTAAAAGGCAAGGGATGGGATCCTTTGTGATTAGTGACTTATCACAAAGTGGAGCTGTCAAGCTTGCTACATTAGTAGGTGAAGGAATGCCAAATTGGATTAGTGGGTGTCGATTCAAAAAATATCATTTACCACTAACACAGGATATGCTTCAACAAATCCATCAAGAAAAACAACAGATGAAGGAGAAACAGAGGGTACCAGAAGAAGCCCAAGCAGAAGCAAAAGAATGTATTGCAAAAAGATGGCTTCTACGAAAACAACAACAATGTGGATCACCGTTGCAAATAAATGCTATTCGACTAACGAATTTTGATGAAAACACAGTGGAGCCAATAATTGCAGTCAAAGTGGGTAGCAATCAAGTCGAATCGACGGGATTGCTTGATTCTGGAGCTCAAGAAAATTTGATCTCTTACAGGTTATACAAACAGCTCAAGCCCAAAGGTCAACTACATCCTACTCCACAAGTGTTGGAAAGTAGTACATCACATTCGTTGAAAACATTGGGCTGGACTATATTGCATGTACAAATATATCAATATATTTACAAACACAAGTTTTATGTGGTAGAGGATGAAAGCACACAACACCCCATGTTGTTGGGACAACCTTGGCAAAAAGAGTATAATGTGCAAATAGATTGGAATGCGGATGCAGTCAAAATTCAGCATGCACAAGAACAACGGGTGATAGCTTTTGCTCAGCAACCGCGGAAGAACTAGATGGCAGAAACAAGATCACTAGATAAAGAGCCAAAAGGATGGATGCCACTAAAGAACAACATGGCGAACAAACAAGGAACTGCCAACCATGTTTACTACAAACATAAACCAGCACAGACCACAGTGCAAAGATCAAGGGTAGCAATCCATGAAAAACAAGTATGGGTGCGGAAGGATAGAGATGACATGGCAGACAAACCACAATACAACAGCAAGAGTCAAAAGGAGAAAAGAGTTCAACCAAAATCCAAGGGAATAAAACACATATGGATCCCAAAGAGAATGCTCAGTAACAATTTAAATGCGACTCACATTTGGATCCCGAAACCAAAGCATCAGGAACTCCCTTCAGTACAACCAACATCGGCATGCAGACACACACAACATATGAAACAGGCCAACCGATCTATGTGGGTGCCAATTAGCATCACAACAATGACAACCGCGGAAGTAGCAATAAACCTACAAATACCTCCAAAACAAACCTACCAATGGAAAGCAAAAAAGATGAAGACTATGGCCAATTCCTCCACGACAATTCTTTCCAAGGAGACAACCATGGCCATATTGACTGTAGCGGCAAACCAAGCGACTTTTGCACGAAAGACGATCAAACAGAGAGTGGTGGAGTTACAACATTTACTCGCAAAGAAAATCTGTCGACCAAATCAACAAACAACACGAAACTTCGCCGGCGAATGCCAATAAGCATCTTGCTTATACCCTCCTCTTGCACAACATTGGTTTTTCCATGCATTGACCGAGTATGCATCATATAGGGCCACATTACACGGCCGAGCATTAGCACAATTTTTAACCCATGCACGGCACATACACCATGGAGATACCTTGTCGTCCAGGAAGACTCCAGCTAGGAGGGGGGGAGGCATTCTCAAATGCGGACCCAATGGAAAAAAGAGCAAAAAAGGGCATGTTTTTCTACTATTTTAAAGGGTTGTCGTTTGATTGAAAAATTTTCTGGACTAACCCAAGTACATATGCCCTTATACAGCATGAATCTACACGTATATGGGGCCAAATGCCAAATCAAGCCCCTAGGTGTGTGTATATAGGTAAAAATAGCCATTTTTTGGGCAAAATATTGGTAAAACAGAGAAATCCGTCCATAAAAATTGCATGTGAGTGTATATAGTGTTTTGCGGTGATGTTTTTGAGTTATTATGATTTTTGGGGATTTTTTGGGTTTAATTTGCTATTTTCTTTTTAATTTTACTAATTATCGGCAGAAAAACTTTAAAAATACAAAAAACAAGAGAAAAACGGTCGTAATGAAAAACAAAAAAATATGGGGATAATCAGTGACTATAGGACAACCTATGGTACAATGGGAGTGCAATTATGTGAATGGAGCGGAAAGCGTGTTTTGGCCAGATTTTGACCGAAACGTCAAATTTCTCGGAAACTGGGCAAATGGAGTCCAAATCAAAAAAAATTTGAGCCTAAACCGCATCTCGCAAAAAGTTGGGAGCATATGTCAAATTTCATGGAAAGTGGTTCAGGGACCCCTATTATAAGATTTTTTCACTTCATTTTAAGCTCATTTCTACTATTGCCTTTTGAGATGAAGCTCTTGCCACCTAGAGCGAACGGGACTTCCAGCGGCTTCTATGACGCGCACGACCACCCGACAGGCTCCAGACATGAGAGGTAGGCTCACCACCTTGAGCTTTTCACGCATGTTTGTTGTTTTGTCCCGAAAACTAGCGTAGGGTTCACACGGGAAGAGGGCATTAGAGACCTACAGGTAGAAGTGGCCACCTAACGGCCAACCCAAAATCAATGAGGCTTCATCGGCAACTTACCCTAGCATAGGAGACCACTCTTGGATTCCCAAAGGCGGTAGAAAACCACGGAAAAAACCCTAACTTCTAGAGCCTTGTAAGAGACCACCAAATGGTAAATCGGCGAAAAGGCGCCCAAATGCTACCAAAACTCATGGGTAGGAGCATCTCAACATGCTCGACAAGTCTATATAGCCCACATGGCCATAAGGCAACCCGAAGCGGCACTAAACTTCAGAAACGGCATAAGACACACAAAGCGTCAAATAGCTCTCACGGCCAAACTGCATGTCCGTTTGCCGCCAAACTTCACGAGCGGCTTTCCCAGACCATCAACAACCAAGTCATATGGTGGTAGACCACCACAAGTCATCGACGACATGTAAACACAACCACGGGCTCTTCCAGAGTGACAAATTGCCAAACGGAGCTCCGATGAAGCCAAAGTTGACAAAAACCATATGGCAAGGATCCCCAAGGGACCGTGAAGCTATGGAGACCAACATCAAGAAATTTCATCGCAAAAAAGCACTCGAAGAGTCAGAAAACGGCTCAGAGGCTCTGAAATCCAAACAGGGAGTTTCTTTCTATCTATTTGACTTTTTTGTTGAAATAGGGCTTAAAAGGGACTCAAGGGGGCTCAGGGCAGGTACCAGTAGCACCTCCAATGTAAATTTCATCAGGAGACATCCTACACGTAGGATGTCTCAAGGCCAAATCTGGACACCAAACTCAACATCTCTTATCACACACAGCTTCTGAATAGCCTGTACATGCTAGCCACCAAGTTTCATCACATTTGGACAAAAATTGACCTCATATGCATCAAAAAATGCAAAGTCAAAGCATAGAGGCAATAATGGACCATAGACCTACCAAAACTAGTCCAAATCACATGAAACTTGCACAATATACTCTTGAGCACATTGCCAAGCTATCTGTGGGGACCTATGTGAAAAAGGATGAAATAGACATCCTACGCGTAGGATGTCTAAGTGACCAATTTGACCCCCAACTGGCATTTTTCAGTTCCAGATCTCCTTATAACACCTTCATAGGCTCATATATCAAGTTTCAAGCCATTCTCATCACATTTGGCCCCCAACACCTCCAAGATGCACTTTTTAAGCCCAAAAACACTACACATGCTCTTACCAACACCAATTCTTGTCCAAATCAATATCCAAGAGCAGGGCCATGTTCCACATGCCAAGGGCTAACCCCAGAACCAACTTCAAGTCATTTTGATAAAAAAGACATCCTACGCGTAGGATGTCTCAATTGTGATTTTGACCTACTGTGCAGAATTTGACTTCATGGGAGCCATTAACATGGTGAAAGAAGAATGTATATCAAATTTCAACCCATTTGTATATCATTTTTCCCCTGTTGAGGACATCTGACCCAATTTGTGAGCCTAAAGCCTAAATCTACCCAGAATTGCACTTTTTGATGCCCAAACCCAATTCCAATCACATAGCCATGTTGCACGGGTCAAGGGCCACCAACCTACCAAGTTTCACCAAAAATAGGCAAAGTAGACATCCTACGCGTAGGATGACTAAATGATAAATTTTAGCCAGAAAGCTATTGTGAGCACATGAAGAGTTTCCCTAGTTCCTTTTAAGTTTTATTTTCAATTTTCAAGTCATTTGGATAGTTAGAACTCAGTTTCTCAGCTAATATGAAAAAAAACGCTAACTTCGGACTACTGAGTGCAATAGGATCTATGGCAGCCGCAAAATCACCTGCAAAGAAGAAGAGGAAGACAATAAAAGACTACTTAGAAGAAGTGGAGCCGTTTGTGATCCCAGAAAGAAATCTGAAGTCCACAAGCACATGGATACAGGATGATTTGCTAGAGTCCAATGATTTGAAAATCTACCAAGGCGTATTCAAAGATCCTAAAGAAAATGCAATGGAGCTACCCATGATACCACGGGAGCTCAATGAATTTGTCAGAAGAAAGATGGGGGATTACCTAGAGAAGCTTGATCTACATAACTAATTCAAAGCTTTGCCAACAGGAATTGACATCAAAAGAGTGTGGGAATTTGTAACCACTATCAAAGAAGATGGAGTGGCCCTAGTCACCGATCTGCAGGGCAAGCCAGATACCATGATTGTCATCACAGAGAGGGTGGTGGCAGCTGCACTTGAAATCTCCAACAAGGGAGATAGTGTGACAAAGAGGCGAGATGAAGTCAAGGTGTACTCAGAAAAGAAGAACAACTACACTTTTGAAGATATTGCAAACCCAAAAGTGGCTATCATGAGCCAACTCTACAACCAATACTTCCACATGTGTACAAAGTGGCCACAAAAGTACAGGATGCCACCTAGAGCCATTGCTACCACCTTCACCTGGGCAATGCAAAAGAGCAAGACAAAAGTGATCAATTATGCTTCTTATATCCATGACAACCTGGTGAAGATGGGGAACAGAAATCCCACCTACATTGTACCTGGTGAGCTGATAACAAAAGTGGTTTATAGAGCACTGCATGCCAAGGGAAACTGGCCTGAACCTCCACCACAGAATGATTGGCTAAAGCTGAAAGAAGATAAAGAAGAAGAACCTCCCAGGGCACCCAGAGTAGCCACACGGTTGAAGCGCCGGTTAGAGACCGTGCTAGAAGAGCCTCCAGAGTCGAAGAAAGGAAAGAAAGAAAGTCTACCAGTGCCAATCAAAGAGACCAAGTCACAGAAAGTGGCACATCTTGAAAGACTGATGGAAAGCTTCAGAGAAAAAAGAGCACTCAAGGGAGATCTAAGCGAGCTGTGGAAGCCATCCCTAGAAGCCATGTCAGGATCATCTCGAAGGGTGCACCGAGATCAGTTTGAAGACTACATCAAAAACTTTGAGATTTTAGATGCTACATTGGAAAATATCCCGAATGTCCCTTTCTTTTGGAGGAGAGAGTGCGAGAGAGAGAGAGAGAAAACCTTCACTTCCTTTAATAGCAGAGGACAAGAGAAGAAGGAGAGCTTTGCCTCCCTTCCGAGCGCCCCCTGCTCCGTTTTTCTCCTTCGAGCTTCCCTCACCTCTTCTTGCCTTCGAGTTTCTCTCGCATGCAATAGCCGGGCCAATAGCGCCGCCGCTACTGACGTGTCACAGGAACGGTCGCTATGACGTGGCAGGTTCGGAACTAACGAGCATGAACTTTAGCAAGAAAGGGGCCGAATGGAGGCGCCCTGAAATTCTGAGCACAACTCGTTACTATGGCGAGCTCGTCCGAAGCCTGCAACACGTTCTATGAACCCATCTTCTCCTGCCTACGCCGTCTCCTACTGCTCACACCATGGCTCCCCTTTGTTTTTTATTCGGCTTCATACTATTCACCCTATTGGGTGTTCGTGGCCATGCCCTTTAATTGGGCAGCCACCTTAATTGGGCGGCCAATGGCCTTTGGACCTCATCATGGGTGGCCTTAAAATTTGGTTTCCCTTGGGCATTGGGCGGCCTCACCTTACGATGTTAAGGGAGGGCGGCCACAACTTCATAGTAAAGGGCACCACATTTGATACGCATATCCTGCTTTCGTAAAGGCGTCACTAGCCACCGACTAGCATTATCATTGTGAGTTTTTTGTTGCCCGTTTCAGTGTTGCGGACATTGCCACGGCCATTTAGATGCAAGTATAAGTGATTGCTTTCGCATCTGCTCAAAATAACCAATTTCTTGGCCCTGCCTCTGTTGGGTTTATCCCGTAATCATTGCATTCCAAGAGATGACATTCCAAACATAATGCTCCTTGAGCACTTATTGATCTTTTAATTGCACTGTATTCTATAGCAGTCTATTGAACCCCAAAAACTCCCAGATGGCACTCTGTTTGAGCGGACTGGACCAGTACAAAACCGGTCCCTAGTGAATCTTTTTCAGTCAATATCTTGGCGTCCGGGACTCTGATCACTGATCTGAAAAGACCGACGCGCTCCAAAAATTGAGCTCTTCAGCCCGACGCATTCACTTCAATTCTGTCACCTCAGCTGGAGTTGCCCAATCCAGTACGGATCTGCAATCGACTCAAACTTCAAACTTCCATAACTTCTTCATCGTAGCTCCAATCGACGAGCCGTAAAGACAAGCCGGTAGAGCACTTCAAGCACTGCAGTTTTAGATCATAATCTTCTATATGTGCTCACATCAAGCATATTAATTTTTGGCATCATTAAGGCGTCTATTGGCCCTTTTAAGCTACATTTGGCATACATTAATAATTAAAATTGGCCTGTTAACAAGCCCTCATCACTGACCATTAATCAAGTAGGATTCAAAGAAGCTTAGCTTGCATTTCTCTGCTCTTTTCCTTATCATGGAAGCGGAGCTGCACGACATCCACCCCCTCTGAACCTGGACAGCCTCGGGTATGTGCCAACAACACTTCAATCTGCATCTGCTACTATAGGTACCTTAAGCTCCTCACCATCATCAGACTCACTTAACTGTTAAACATATGAAAAATGAAATAAGGCTTATACCCTATCATCAATGTTTTAGCTTAATCATTAGGTAGTTGTCCATCAAAAATCTCTGAACTGTATCTGCCGTATCTTCAAAGCATTTAGTCATGGATAACTTGGTTAGTGAACCCCGCCAGGCTCAAGTGCTCCAGTTAATGATGCACGCGGCTTGACCATTAAGCTCTCTCTTAAGGAACCCTGTCAAGCTCAAGTATGCTTTACTCTGTCTGCACACGGAATGGCCGTCAAGTCCTTTACCTCAAGTTTTGAACGCATAACCAAACACTCTTCTAACTTAGCATAATCTAGAAAACAAAACCTTGCATCATGCAGCCTGCTACATCAGGCATCTGGTATCCTCTGCATCTGCAACTTGCACTTTAGTAACCCCCAGGATCAAATGGGATAATAAGAAATTGTCCACACATTGGAGCATCATAATATCTACATGAGAATACATTTCCTGTATCAATCATCATCAAGCATTTCTGGTGCAAATATGCTACCCCTGGTTCAAATAGTACGCAATTGTTATGCATACTTAACAGTACCCATCCATATTGAATCTGCTTACGAACATCCTTAGAATCTCCTGGATCAAATACCATCGAGATCACATAGCATTGATGGGCTCCGCAATATGCTAGAGCTTCACCTGAAGCATAGTGCAGCACCCACATCCCATAAACTGTTGGCAACTTAATCTCGTTACCAGAAAGCATTAAAGAAATTTGACTCCCTTTTACTGGCAGCCAAGACATCATTGACATAAGCATCAATAGGAATAGCATCCAAATCCAGCTACATTTGGCACATTTCCCAAGGAAATAAAAAACCCTGTGCACCTTTTGCAGTATCAAGGATGATTTAGCATCATCACCCCCTCTAGCTTCATAGCCATCACGAAAAACCTTGGGAGTCTCTCGGCCTGTATCATCAAACGAATTTTCACCTGTTGGGATTTCAGCTTGATCATGAAAAGCAACTTCATCTTGTAGATCTTTATGCATAATATCCTCGAGAAAATCACCCTTGGAAGTCTCAACATTAATCAAAACTGTAGGAGTTATCTCCTCATGTAGTTCATCTACAAGCATAGATGTAAAATCCCTGTCTATAACTTGTTCACAATCAATATGATCCAAGCAATCTTCATACTCCTTGATATCATCCTCTGCTTACTCATCTGCATCCATGTTACTTAGCAATACATTATAGAGCTGTAAAGGCTCATCTGGCACCCCCTCTAAAGAGGTATATACATCAAAAATCTCTTCTATACTGTCATAAACATCTCCTTCAGATCTAGACAAAAATTCACTGATTATAGCATCCTCTTCTGTGATAGCATCATCTGCAAGAATATTGTTAGTAGCAATCATAGGTTCATTGACATCCTCAGGCTCATCCTGTGTTGGTTCCACAATCTTGGTCACTTCATCAGCTACTACTGTGTATATAATAGCTTTGTTTATGCAATCATCTGCAACAAACATGTTGTCCTGCTTTCCTATAGTGCTGATGGTTTTAGAAACATCCTATAGAGGCTCATCTTCTTGATGAACTCCTTCAGAATAACCCATGTCAAGGTCAACAGCTTGTGAACCACTTGCTGTACAGTCTATGTCTTCATTGAAACCATTATTGGAGGTAGCATCCATGCGAGCAATCTTTGAAAAAAATTCATACAAATCTGTTTCAGAATTAAATTCATCTTTTAACTTTTCTTCGTTACTCAAATTAAGCTCCTCTGAAACTGAATCTGCTACTTCCAGCTTAGCATTCTCTTTGGCTTTACTTCTTGCAGAAATATGCTCCCAGAATTCATCATAGTTGAGGATATGCATCTGATCCCCTTCACCTTTACTAAAGACAACCTTATTTCGTTCAGTCATCTCCTTTATTTCCCGATCTAGAATCCTTGAGCTTTCGTAAATAAATTCCTCTGCAAAATACTCCCACCGTGTGGGATATTCTTCTGCCAGTTCTTGAACCTGCTTTTTAAAATCCGAGTTTACAGCCTCTTCAAAAGCTGCAATCATCCGATCTTCTGGAACATTTCGGCTCTTCATCTCAGCTTCATAACATGCAATCAAACCTTCTGGATCATATCCCTGAAAATTATAATACTGCTCCCGAATAGCATCAAGTGCTATCTCTATAGCATCATCAATCTGCTTTTTTATTTGCATGTCTTTTGCTTCCTGTAGATACCCCTGAACCAATTCCATCATTTTTGGCAAATCTGCAACTGCTAGATTTTTATCAAATCCATTCGCACTCAAATATTCAGTAAAATGCTTTAACTATTTTGGCATCTCCATCTTTACCTCCCACCCCTGCTCGTTTCGCGTCAGGTTCACCAAACATGTCGGGGGATACGTGTTCGCAACGTGAGCCGGGCAGGCACCGGGCCTCTGGCTGTGGGAGGTGTAAAAGAGAGAGAACAAGAACAAAAGGTGAAAAAGGCTGTGTCAATAACCGTTACCTTCAATTAATCAATTTAAGTTCTGAGTACATTCTGCTGGCAATAGCCAAGTCGGGCTGTTAACAGCACCGACACTTAGGTTCACTGAAATCAAGGAGTTTAGGCTCCCGTTACAATTACCCTGGCCATTAACGGCTCCGTGATTCATCAAAAAGAAATAACTAATCTAAGTTTCCGGTGACAAAAAAAATCCTATTGTGCCGGCTCCATCTGTTTGATTTGTCTTCAATCACTATCTTTGAATTCTTTCTTGCCTTTTCTTTAGCTCAAGACCGAGGGATTCTCTTGTCCAAGCTCGGAAGAGAGAGACAGAGAGATTTCCCCTCCTTGACCTCGACTTGATCTTCTTGCTGCTTGCTTGCCTCGACCTCGACAAGCCTTTCTTGCTTTGTCTTGTTCAAGCCTCACTGGGAATCCCCTTTAAAGCACCTTCCTTGCATTCAATTTCCTTGACCAAGCTCAGAGCCTTGGCTTGACCAAGCTCAGAGCCTTGGCTTGACCAAGCTCGACCAATCTCACCTCGAGAGCCTTTGTTGCTTCCACCAAGCTCGAGAGGGAGAGAGATTCCTGCTTGCTTTGGTTGTCCAATCTTTCGCTTTCTTAGTGCTTCACCGGCTTCAAGCCTCGAGCCTGCTCTCCACAATGGAGAGAGAGAGAGATTAACCCTCCTAGCTCCCCTATGTCGCCATGGTCGAGAGAGAGAGATAGAGAACCCTCTCTTGCTTTGATTGGAGAGAGAGAGAGAGAGAGAGAGAGTCTCTCCTTTTCTTGGTTTGGAGATTGAGAGATAGAGAGATCTCCCTTGCTTATCCTCCTGGTTTCTCCTCGCCTTGACTAGATTAGGAATTTAGAGAGAGGGCTCGCCTTCTTGGCCCTTACCTCCTTGCCTGAGCCAGAGATCGAGAGAGATCTCCTTCCTTCCTCTTTGCTACCTTGCCCGTTTTCTTCCCTTTGGATACTGGCCTTCTTCTTCTCCCCTTGCTTGCTTTCCGAGAACCTCGATGCCTTGCTTCCTCCCTTCCTTCTGTTGAACTAAGTCTGGAGTTTGAGGAGATAGTGCGAGAGAGAGAAAACCTTCACTTCCTTTGATAGCCGAGGACAAGCCGAGGACAAGAGAAGAAGGAGAGCTTTGCCTCCCTTCCGAGCTCCCCCCCTCCTTTTTTCTCCTTCGAGCTTCCCTCACCTCTTCTTGCCTTTGAGTTTCTTTCGCATGCAATAGCCGGCCCTATTATTAGCGTGCCCCAATAACGCTACAGCTACTGACGTGTCACAGGAACGGCCGCTATTACGTGGCACGTTCGGAATTGACCAGCATGAACTTTAGCAAGAAAGGGGCCGAATGGAGGCGCCCTGAAATTCTGAGCACAACTCGTTACTATGGCGAGCTCGTCCGAAGCCTACAACGCGTGCTATGAACCCATCTTCTCCTGCCTGCGCCGTCTCCTCCTGCTCACGGCATGGCTCCCCTTTGTTTTTTATTCGGCTTCACACTATTAACCCTATTGGGTGTCCATTGCCATCCCCTTTAATTGGGCGGCCAATGGCCTTTGGACCTCATCATGGGCGTCCTTAAAATTTGGTTGCCCTTGGGCATTGGGCGGCCTCACCTTACGATGTTAAGGGAGGGCGGCCCCTTTGCCTTGGGCAGCCACAACTTCATAGTAAAGGGCACCACATTTGATACGCATATCCTCCTTTCGTAAAGGCACCACTAGCCACCGACTAACATTATCATTGTGAGTTTTTGTTGCCCGTTTCAGTGTTGCGGACATTGCCACGGCCATTTAGATGCAAGTATAAGTGATTGCTTTCGCATCTGCTCAAAATAACCAATTTCTTGGCCCTGCCTCTGTTGGGTTTATCCCGTAATCATTGCATTCCAAGAGATGACATTCCAAACATAATGCTCCTTGAGCACTTATTGATCTTTTAATTGCACTGTATTCTATAGCAGTCTACTGAACCCCAAAAACTCCCAGATGGCACTCTGATTGAGCGGACTGGACTGGTACGAAACCGGCCCCTAGCGAATCGTTTCCAGTCAATATCTTGGCGGCCGGGACTCCGATCACTGATCTGAAAAGACCGACGCGCTCCAAAAATTGAGCACTTTAGCTTAATGCATTCACTTCAATTCTGTCACCTCAGCTGCAGTTGCCCAATCCGGTACGGATTTGCAATCGACTCAAACTTCAAATTTCCATAACTTCTTCACTGTAGCTCCAATCGACGAGCCGTAAAGATAGGCCGGTAGAGCACTTCAAGCACTGTAGTTTTAGATCATAATCTTCTATCTGTGCTCACATCAAGCATAATCATTTTTGGCATCATTAAGGCATCTGTTGGCCCTTTTAAGCTACATCTGGCATACATTAATAATTAAACTTGGCCTGTTAACAAGCCCTCATCACTGACCATTAATCAACTAGGCTTCAAAGAAGCTTAGCTTGCATTTCTCTACTCTTTTTCTTATCATGGAAGCGGAGCTGCACGACAACGCGCCTGCAAGTTGAGCTTCGTCCTTAGCGGAAAAATCTTGTTAGGTGAGTTCTCGCTGTGCTGACGTCTGTCGCGGCGTATCCGCCAACATCCACCAATCGCCAAGGGGTAGTGGACAATTTTAAGCTTCCAAAGTCATAAGGGCAAACCCAAGGGGGGTCACGAGCAGTTTCCTGCAAAGTTTAACCAAGGTGTTTGGATTGCAAAGGAAACACCCAAGGTTACATGTGCAATACTACTTACATTTCACTAACTTTCAACTGGTGTTCCTAGGCCTTTGCAAGCTGGAAATTTGGGTAGGTGCCTTTCACTATGGATAAGTGAACATTATGTTCAACCTCCAAGTACGCATGTGGTTTGGTTCTATTTCTTTTTTATAAAATATTTTTTTGTTTACCTCTGCAAGTAGGATTCATAAACTTCTATGCTTTCATCCATTTTTTCTCTTAAGATAAATGACAAGGTCATGTAAGAGCCAAGAAATTTGGGCTGTAGTGTCCAGAATAAGTTTCTACATTACGCAGTTATATACCCACTTGTAGGGTTTGATTTGGTACATGTTGTCGCATGGAATACAACATGGTCTAGGAACTCAAGGGATTCGATGTAGCCAATGTGGAGTAATGATAATGAGGGTCCCTCTCACTCACATCCTGGAGTGTTTGCAATTACCTCCACACACAAGTATATATCATACTTAAAGGATGTTTTTTTTCCAGACATCCTTACATGAGACATATTCCTCATGTGGAGAATATGAGTCTCTGGGATTGAATTGGTGCATGTCATATCAATTATGTGTCACAATGAAGTTCCTAGGTGCTGGTCAAATCCGTTTTCTAGACCATTTTTAGCACGACCTATCTAGAACAATTTCAGTGGCAAAAAATTATCGGGTACTCAAAACGACTTGTTAAGGTACAAGTGTTGCTAAACAACATTGACAAAGGGTTGTTTAGGCATATAGCAAGGCTATGTGAAAAAGTTTCATTGTTTGTACCTAGAAGTGTTTTATTTTTCACTTTCTATCATGGTTCGAACGTTTCACCAAGTTTTGGAAATGATTGCAGTCGCACATATTTAGATTCTTTTTAGAACTATTTACACTTCTCTTTCATGTGTGCTAGGAGCATCACATTTTCCATAAGTATTGGTACTTATGATCATGAATATGCAGCTTCAAATTGATAATTGCTAAATTCATGCACACTAGGTGTTATGGGTCCTAATGTTTAGCAAACATACGGCATGTATATTCATCACATTAATTGCTTATGAAGCATTTTGCACTTTATGTGCATTAACTCTATGAGATTACTTTTGGATCTACCAATCACCAATAGAGATCATGGCTCGGTTTAGATGCTTGTGGATCTTTCAAGTTAACCAAGATGGTTATTTATAACATTGTTGATTTCTCAGCAATGTTGTAAGGAACAATGGTCCCTATTGGAATGAAAGCATGTTAACTTGTCGCGCTTTTTGTGCTAGTTAGCATTTTCAAGTTAGCACATCTTTAAAAAGTTGGGCATCCGGTAAAATTTTTACAAATAAATCAAAACTTTCGAGTTGTACATTTGGATTTCTTGTTTCAAGAAACTTTCTAACGATATATCATACGTCATAGATCTTGGGAGAATGTAGTTAGCATATGTCAAAAATGTGCTAGTTAGCATTGTCCTGTACTTAAAAAGTGTGACATGTTAACATGCTTTCACCCATTTATAGTCATTTTTGAAGACTTTCTGTAAACCATGGGTAAAGACACCTTCACTACTGTCAATAATCCAAGGGAATAAGCAGATTACAAAGTGTAATCTTGTGCTAAAGGATAATGCAAAGTGCGTACATTAGCACCAAGCAATCCAATTAGTAAGCATTTTTTCTCTAGTTGGAGCTTCATATATAATTCATATTTCAACCTTGACACTGGCTATGGTGGGGTGTTTATTGATACAAGAAATAACAACTCAAGGACATAAACTTGCTGATGAGTTATGTCAGCATGTTCCTTTGATGGAAAGTGAAAAGAGGTACTCTTTTAGTACATCTTTGTCGTGATAACTTGTTTAGGATACTCAAGTGAGTTCTAAATGGAGTCTACACACTATGTTGTATATGGATGTCACTGTGGAACACATTAGTGTATCACCACTATTGTTTTTTAGGACAAAATCACTTCTCCAAGGGGGGAGTAATGTCAAGACAAGGACCCTAAGGAGCAAGGCTCGACCCAGGGGGTCAGGGACCTTAGCCAGGCGCTCAAAGTGGACTAGTGTAGACTGGGGATCCAAACTATGGCTAGGTCTAGGAGATGGCCCATATATAGGGAGGTAGGGCGGTGGATTCGGCATCCCACTCTCCTAGGTCTTATAAGGATGGTATAGATCACTACTATGTGAATTTTAAGGGGAGGCCTAGTAAGTTCAAAGACCTAGTGAGTTCGAAAACCTAGTGCCAATACACTATAGTGGTAATTGATACTTTGACGATGAGGGAACATTGTATCTAGTTGTGAAAAATCCCTATACTATGGGAAAAACGGGGAATAATAGGCACAAAAGATAAAGTTGACATGAGCCAAAAGATAAGCTGCCTAAGTTGGACAAGCCAAATGCCAAACTAATGTGAGGTCCCCACCCCACCGTATCAACGACGGATCTGATGGTGAACCTAGTGGCCACTAGATCTATTGCGGAAGCAAAAAAAATGGTTCGGGGTTCGACTAGCGGACAATCTCTCATCACAAAGTGAGTCGATTTCGAGCCTACTAGCAGGGAGATCTAGCTCCACCTTGCAGGGGAAGCGTACTTGAGCTATCTAGCGATCCTAAGACCCACCTTCCAAGAGGAGAGAAGCCTCGAGTGCCTTTTTCCCCATGTTTCAGAGGCACGTACTCTCGAGAATTCCCCGCTATAGGGGCAATGAGCATTAATAATATCGAGTAAGCACTATGGGGACAGAGAGTTCCCGACCAATCGGGACCACCCATCTCGTAGGCATTGGCAACTTGAGCCAAGCCCCCACTTTCCACCCCCACACTCACACTTCCTTGTGTGACCTAATTACTACCACAAAGGTTGTTCAACATAAACATTCCTTGTTTTAATTCCGAAGCACATTGTTCGTTAAGACAACCCTTCAACCAGTATTGCAAACAACACCAAGACAGTATTCTAGTAAAAATTCTACTCAAACTTATTCATTAAAATTCCAATGTTCTGGAGGTACAACATCCCCCCTCCAGCGAGAGTTCACTCCTCCCGTTGTCGCCTAGCTGCCCATACAACTAGGTATGTCCACCGCATAGAAAGCACGTCATGGACACTCGCACCGCATAGAAAGCAAGACGTGGGTTCCCACCGCATAGAAAGCAAGTCGTGGGTATCCACCGCATAAAAAGCAAGTCGTGGATTCAAGAGCCCTTTAACGAGGAACTCTGTCCCCTGTTATCAGTAGGGGGGTCTGGACTAATTCAACATTGGAAATAAAATGAACATGTCGAGTTAAATTTTCCCTAGCAGACATTCTTTCCTATTGCAACCAGCATACCCATCAATCATTTCCTTCCTACTTTAGAACTTAATGTACAATGAATTCAATGCCGAGGTTTCCGTCGGATTTCTCCAACATGTTTGGGGATATTTTCATTCCCAACTAGACATGTGCAATGTTAAATTAAACAGCTTGAATGAAATTATGACCTACCTCTTCCATTTCTTCGTCGATGGGCCGTGAGATGGCCGGTATTCGTTCCTCCATGGGAGCTTTTCCCTTTCCGTTCACCTTGCTCGTTCCTGCCTCGTGGTCGTGAGCTCCACCAAGGCGAGTCCTCTTAACCGGGGCCATTTTAAACTCACTACTTTAAATAATTAACTTGGAGAAAAGAGCTAATATCCGCAAGTGTCATAATAACCCAATAGATAGATTAGTAACATCAATTAATTCCTCCTATATGAGAGGTCTAGATTTTTCCATATAGCAATCATTATGGATGACACATAATCCTATGGGAACCGGATCTAAAGATAATTACTCGGCTTACATGATTAAGAATAATAGGATTTCACTAATGGAATTACCAGAGAGATGAGCTGATAATTCAGCTTTGGAATGATGATTACTTAATAGAATATGGTTAAAGAGAATTTAGGGAGTAATTATAGAGAATTACGACTAGGAATAAGCATAATAGACGAGAAATTTAGGTGGTAATGAAAAGAATTTGCAGAAAGCATTAATTTAACCGTGGTTATCGTGATTAACGGCCGATAATCCTCTCGATTCTCTGATCTAATCGAGCTTCTTGAGGCGAGAATTCGACAGCACCTCCCTCCTTGCTTCTCCTTCAAAAGGTGTGTGTTCGGGCAACACCTTCCCAGTGTGTATAGGTGTGTGTGTGTGTGTGTGTGTGTGCACTATGTGTGTGTGAGCATATGTGTGTGTGTGTGTGTGTGTGTGTGTGTGTGTGTGTGTGTGTGTGTGTGTGTGTGTGTGTGTGTGTGTGTGAGTAGGCCTTTAAATAGGCTCCTACAAGCTGAAAATCGATTTGTGCAGCTATAAGCATCTAAGTGAGCACTCAGTCCTTGCATGGCAAGCCTAGTTGCCTACCCACCAAGTGTCCAATTGGTTTAGTTAACTGGTTCTCACACTTAGTTGCAAGCTTGGAAACTTCCCAAAGACTCCCACATGGCAAGAGGGCGCCTCCCTAGCTGCTAAAGCTGGTCTGGAGTGGCCCGGAACCTGTTCCCACACAGTCCCGGGCTCCGGTGCCTCCCCGCTCAATTTTTGGAAAAATTGAATTTAGGCTAAAACGGGCCATACGAGTGGGATTTTGATGCCGTAAATTGCTATACGGAGCTCTAACTAAGACATACTGGGCAGAGTACCTGCCATATTTAGCAGCCCCCGGGGTCTGAAAATGCATTTTTTTCAAATTTGGGGTACGGGTGCAGTTTTTCGAGACGGTCAAAACTAGACGGGTCGGGCGACCAAAAACTTTCTATTTTTGGAATTTTTTTACAAAAATTATTTTAATTCACATTTCAAAGCTTTAAAACATTCTAAACATCATGGCACTGACAGAATTTGGAAAACGGCTAAAAATAGTAACTTTTTCCATTATGTTTATTTCATGGTACAATGGTGCTCTTTTGATCGGGGTCAGAGACCTTACAACCTCCCCAACGTGAAAAATTTGAGATGTCCTCATCTCAAGAATGTGTTTGGGTAATCTTTTATGAGGGTTGGTTTGTCCTCCCAAGTTGCATCTTCTTTAGGGTAATCCTTCCACTTTACCAGATGCTCCGTGATAGTTCTGTTGCGTAACTTCCTTTCCCTTGTTTCCAGCACTTAGTCAGGTTGGAGCTCGAGAACTCCTTGTGCTGGCATGACTATCTGATCTGAGTCCAAGAATTGACCAGGGTTAGGAATGTAGGGTTTGAGTAAGCTGACGTGGAACACATCATGAACCTTCAAGTTTGCAGGTAACTTTAGCTTGTAGGCTTGGTCACTTACAACCTTAACGATCTCGAATGGTCCACAATACCTTGGGCTTAGCTTCTTATATCTGCCTAGTGATAAGTTTCTTTTCTTTGGTCGGACTCGCAGAAAAACCTTATCCCCTTCTTTGAAAGTTCTTTTTGAACAGTTCTTATCTGCATAGTGCTTCTGTCTATCCTGAGCGGCCTGAATGTCCTGACGAATAGCTCTAGTTTGTGCTTCCATATCTTCTAACATCTTTCTAGAGGCTTCTACCCTGATGGTTGGATCTGAGAAGTTCAGTGGTGCTAAGCAGTCCTGTCCATAAAGAGCTTTGAAAGGTGAAATTCCAATGCTTCTGTGTTCAGAAGAATTATAAGCATACTCCACCAAAGGTAGATATTGTAACCACTTCTTTGGCTCTTGTGAACAATAGGCTCTGAGAATGTCCTCGATGACTTGATTAACTCTTTCAGTTTGCCCATCTGTCTGCGGATGATACGCTGTACTAAAGGCTAATTGTGACCCAATAGATTGGAAAAGAGAAGTCCAAAATTTTGATGTAAACTTGGCATCTCTATCACTGACGATACGCTTGGGTAGACCATGTAACCTAAAAATCTCCTTAATGAATACCCGACTAACATCTGAAGCAGTAAAGGTTGTCTTTACGGGTATTAGATGAGCCACTTTTGTGAGCATATCGACAACCACGAAAACAGAATCATAACCTCCTGTAGAAGGTAATCCTGTAACAAAATCCATACTGATGCATTCCCATTTCATCTGGGGTATGTCAAGAGGTTGAAGTTGCCCTGCCTTTTGGCTTTTATCCGCTGACAAGAAAGACATTTCCTCACATAGCGAAGTATGTCTCCTTTCATTCCGGACCAAAAGTAACTCCTCCTGACAGCATGAAGAGTCTTAGCATAGCCTGGATGTCCGGATGAAGGGCTATCGTGTGCTTCATACAAAATGGCCTTCTTTAAGGCTGGATCTCTGGGTACACAGAGTCTATGTCTGTAGTAAAGACATCCTCCCATAAGAGAGTAATCTTTAGCTTCAGGCATCATATTTTGTTGAACCAGTGATACTACACGTTGGTACTCTAGATCTACCAAGGATGCTTCTTTGATTCTATCCCAGATAGGGTTATTAGGAATAGAGATATCTCCGAGAAAGGATTTTCGGCTAAGACCATCTGCAACTGCATTTTCCTTCCCTGGTCTATACTTTATGTCAAGGTCATATTCCTTTAATAGCTCTATCCATCGTCGTTGTCGCATATTGAGAATTGTTACCATATACATGTGGTAGTGATGTGTGTGAACACACTAGGACCGCCGGGGCATTTTTTCCCTCTTTAGGAGGTTTTTTCCCCCGTGCATTGTATATACGCCCATCACTCTAGGGCTATCTATCTTTCAAGAAGAATCTCTTGTCTGTATCCGCACTTGCTAGACTTGGACTTGTAGTCAAATTTGTGGATGACAGATGTACAGTTCATGATCTCAGTTTTGGTGATGAAATTGTTGCATCTGGGCTTTTGTGCCGTGGGCTGTATAAGCTCACTTTGTATGACAAGTGTGGACAAAATTTTGCAAATGCTGTTGCAGATTCAAGGGCTACTTCAGATGCAAAACTTTGGCATGCACGTTTTGGTCATCTGAATTTTGCCAGTTTGCTGCGTTTGCAGAAATCTGATATGGTTGCTTCTTTGCCGCCTCTTGAAGCACCTATCAAACATGTTTGTGAAGGCTGTATTCTGGGTAAAATGCAGCGTTCTAAGTTTCCAAAGGATGGTTCAGTTAGGGCCACATGCAGGTTGCAGCTTGTACATAGTGATGTTTGTGGGCCCATGCAAACTCCGTCCTTGGGCAATTACCTGTACTTCGTGACTTTCATTGATGATTACTCCAGGCATGCATGGGTATTTCCGCTTAAAGCAAAGTCCGAAGTTTTTATGTGCTTCAAACAATTTTTGGCTATGGCTGAAAATGTCTCAAAATGTACTATGGGCACCCTCCGTTCCGATCGAGGGGGGGAGTATATGTCTCATGAATTTAATGCATTTCTGGCTAGTCGTGGGATAAAACACCAATGTACAGTGCCTTATACACCTCAGCAAAATGGTGTTGCTGAGAGGAAAAACAGGTCACTAACGGAAATGGCACGATGTATGGTCAAAAGTCAAGCTTTGCCGCATTCTTTTTGGCTTGAGGCCATCATGTGTGCCACTTATGTACTTAACAGGTGTCCTACGAAAGCTTTGCAGTCTATTACTCCATATGAAGCATGGCATGATAGAAAACCTTCTATTGAGCACATGCGTGTTTTTGGCTGTTTGGCATATGCTTTGGTGCCACAAGTGCAGCGCAGAAAATTGGATGATAAGGCTGTCAAATGTATTTTTGTTGGTTATAGTGCTGAAAGCAAAGGTTACAGGTTGTATCATCCGCAAACAACACGTATTTTGGTTTCACGGGATGTAGTGTTTGTGGAAGATTCTGTTCAACCCTTGCTGTCATGTACTAGAGACAGTAATGTAAGCTCACAGGACATTTATGACACTTTGTTGCCTCTTTTCAGTGGTGGAAATACGAATGTAAGTTCCAATGAGGCAAATGTACAGCCTATGGGGTTTCTGAAAATGTTTTAGAACAGCCTATTACTGATGCAGATGTACATGATGTACTTGATGAGGAAAGGGCTGAAAATGAGCAGGCTAGAGGTATGCCAAAATGGCTGGTGCACACTTTGCATGACAGTAAATTGGATGCACCTTTATCTAGTCGTACTCGTTCAGGCTCTCGCCATGCATCTTATGCATCAGATTGTTATGCTTTGGCTGTGTCTAGTTTACATGATGTTGAGGAGCCTCTGTCTTTTGATGAAGCACAGAATTCAGAAAATTGGATTGCTGCCATGAAATCAGAATATGATGCACTTATAGAGAATGACACATGGACTTTATGTGATTTGCCTCCTGGCAAAAAGGCCATTGGTACGAAGTGGGTTTACAAGTTGAAACTCAAGCCGGATGGTGAGATCGATCGCCATAAGGCTCGACTTGTTGCAAAGGGTTATGCACAACAAAAAGGCATAGATTATGAAGAGACTTTTGCTCCCACTTGTCGTATGACTACTGTGCGTTTTCTATGTGCATTGGCAGCTCATTTTGGTTGGGATGTACATCAATCAGACATTGTTACTGCTTTCTTGAATGGTGACATATTTGAGGAAGTTTATGTAACGCAGCCTCGCGGTTTTGTCATAAAAGGACAAGAGGACAAAGTGTGCAAATGTAAGAAGGCTTTGTATGGGTTGAAGCAATCTCCTCGTGCTTGGTATGAGAAAGCTGACACTCATTTGGTTAAACGAGGCTTTCGTAACAGTCCAACAGAAAGCACATTGTATGTAAAGCGTGAGGATGATGTATTTCTCATTGTGGTTCTTTATGTTGATGATTTGCTGATCACTGGACCAAATGAGAGACATATTGCTGAATTTAAGGCTGATTTGAATGCTACTTTCAAGATGAAAGATTTGGGGCTGTTGCATCATTACTTGGGTATACAGTTTAAGCAGTGTGATGGTGGTATTGCCTTGTGTCAGAAAAGTTACATAGAGACATTGCTATGTAAGTTTGGACTTGAGGATTGCAAACCTATTGCCACTCCCATGGAAACAGGTTTGAAGTTGAGTCTACATGATGCTGGCGATCCTGCTGATGTCACTCTTTACCAAACTGCTGTTGGCTGCCTCATTTATGTATGCAACACGAGGCCAGATATTCAGTTTGCAGTCTCGCAGGTCAGCAGATTTATGCATAGCCCAGGGTCTAAGCATTGGCAGGCTGTCAAGAGGATTTTCTGCTACCTTAGTGGCACTTTACATCTTGGCTTGTTTTATCCCAAGGGGGGATCATTGCCGCCAGACTTACATGCTTTTTCGGACTCAGATTGGGCTGGTTGTTTTGACACGCGAGTGTCCACAAGTGGTTTTTGTTTCATGCTTGGCAGTTCATGTATATCATGGTTGAGCAAGAAGCAACCTACTGTGGCCACTTCGAGTTGTGAGGCTGAGTACAGGGCAGTCTTCACAGCTACGGTTGAGTGTGTATGGCTCAGACGCCTTATGGCTGACTTGGGTGTTGGACAGGACACTGCCAACACTATCTACACTGACAGTCAGAGCGCATTGGCAGTTGCGAGGAACCCAGTTTTTCATGCTCGCACAAAGCACATTGAGGTGCATTACCACTATGTCAGGGAGAGGCTCTCAGCAGGAGAGATCAGCTTGGCTTATGTGCCAACACAGGACAACCTTGCAGATCTTTTCACAAAGGCATTGTCTCGTGAGAAGCTTGAAGCTTTCCGCAAAGCTTTGGGCTTACTCCCCTTTGTGGACTGATCCTGTCCTCAGGGCATGGCACTTCCCTTTACTCATGTGCCAGCTCTCGTTCACCGCATCACTCCAGGGGGGATTTGTTACCATATACATGTGGTAGTGATGTGTGTGAACACACTAGGACCGCCGGGGCATTTTTTCCCTCTTTAGGAGGTTTTTTCCCCCGTGCATTGTATATACGCCCATCACTCTAGGGCTATCTATCTTTCCATTGCACACTAAGTAATATACTCTCTATTGTGTGCCTTGAGCTTCCTTCGTCTTCTCCAAGCAGTGTGTGTTTCTCTGCAACCCTAATTCCAACAAGAATAGGTTGAGTAAAAATCCATTTTAAGCTCTTTTGGTCTGTAACCAGCTGAAACTTGCGTCCGAGAAGATAATGTCTCCATAACTTCAGCGCATGAATAACTGCTAGAAGTTCCAAATCATGAGTAGGATAATTCTTCTCGTGATCCCTCAGTTTTCGTGAAGTATAAGCCACTGGTCTTCCTTCTTGAGTAAGAACTCCACCTAGAGCAAATTTGCTAGCATCGGTTGCTACTTCAAATTCCTTACTGAAATCTGGAAGCTTTAAAATAGGAGCTAAGACCAAGAACTCATTTTAGTTTAGCAAAGCTAGACTCGTACGTGGTCTTCCATTCGATCCTCATCCCTTTCTTTAGGAGTTCCGTCAAAGGTGCAGCAATACGTGCATAGTCTTTGACAAAAATCCTGTACCATCCCGTTATTCCAATAAATCCTCTTACTTCACTGATGGTGGATGGTTGAGGCCAATCAACGATGTCCTTGACCTTGTCTGGGTCCACTAAAATCCCTTCAACCGATATGACAAATCCAAGATAGTTGACTTTTGGTGAGCAAAAAGTGCACTTGCTCTCTTTAGCGTAAAGCTGATGTTCTCGAAGGAGATCAAGTACCTTGCGAACATGATCTTTGTGATCTGCTTCATTCTTAGAGTAGACCAAAATGTCATCAAAGAAAACCAAGACAAAATCATCCAGGTAAGGTCTGAAAATATCTTGCATAAGTTGATTGAAGCTTGCAGGGGCGTTTGTTAGACCAAAAGACATTACTGTGAACTTGTAGTGCCCATACCTAGTATTGAAAGCCGTCTTTGGAATATCCGATTCCTTGATCCTGATTTGGTAATATCCTGACCTGAGATCTATCTTTGTAAATATTTTGGCGCCGTGGAGTCTGTCCAAGAGTTCGTCAATCCTTGGAATTGGATACTTGTTCTTGACAGTTACATGGTTTAGTCCCCGGTAATCTATGCATAATCTTAACACTAGGTTGGTAATGGGACACTTTTATGTCCTGGGACACTTTTATGTCCTGTTAAGTGACCATTTTCCTTGAATTATGTCAAGAGTTTCAAAATGGATTTTGAGGTTTTATCTATCTAGAAAGTTGTCTCATGAGCTGAAAAAAACTCGACATTTTTTTGGAATATCAATTCCATCTTTAACATTGTCCTTGCACAACATTTCACAACCTAAACTGTGTGAAAAAACGGGTCCAGTTTTTGGCTTTTTTAAACTTTTTGCAACTATACCACTCTAGAATTCATGTTTGTGAGGTCTATAATGCTAGAGAACTATCTTTAGTAGTCCTCGACATGTCCTGATGCTTCTAGGGAGAAATAAATATTAAAGTTGTAAGTTATGACCAAATTACAAAAATTGTCAAATCCTGTTTTTTAGCCAATTTTAGCTCTTCTATGATTTTTTTGGTGGATTTCATGATATCCAAATGCATTTTTGATTTTGTATGTCTCATATTGTAACATAAAGATAACATTCCTTGAGTTTTGGGGCACCTAATACCCTATTTTGCATAGTACACAACGATGGTTGATTTTTTCAATTATAGAAGAAAACGGAACATTCTAGTATATCAAGTATAGATTTTTCAATATTGTTAGTTTCTTGTGACAACTACATGCATTTTGTAGGTAGTAACCATATCTAGTCATAAGGATCAAATTTGGCTAGATATTGAATAGTTTCTATGGGATTCTACAACTCATAATGTTGAACCCAGTTTTTTCATGTTTGCTGTATTTAACAGTTCATCTTTGTCCCCAAGATTCCCCTTGGTAAGAGATGTATTATTATTTTGACATGCTCCATGGCTCCTTATGAACATAAAGGACAATAGGGAACTAAGAAAACATGCATATATTATTTGTATTGAGTGTGGCTATAGAAACTTTGATGATATGTTTGCAGAATGGTAAAAATTCAACTTTTTTGTACCTATTTATTTTGGCAAAACAAAAAATAGTGAGTGAGAAGCAATCATATGTTCTGATCACCAACCCATTGAAGTTAACTAGGGAATTTATCTCAAGTCTTACAAAAATCCCTAATCTTATTTTTATGCAACAAAACGTAAGAAATGACTGTTTTGATGAAAATGCACTGGTCCATCAACTTTGGAGGCTTGGTGTGACCAAAAGATGAGAAATTTTACAAGTTTCTTATTTTTTCCATGTGTAGTAGGCCTTGAACTATAACCTCATGAAAGGATTTTACAGAATGAGTGGATCTACTATGGTTTTGGAGGTTTTCTTCAAAACCCTGAAAGGACACTTTTATGTCCTGTTAGGTTACCAACCTAGTGTTAAGGTCCCATCCTTCTTCTTTTGAAAAAGAACTGGAGCACCCCAAGGGGAAGTACTGGGTCGAATAAATCCTTGCTCAATGAGTTGCCTAAGTTGTTCCTTGAGTTCGATGGCTTCCGGAAGTGACATTTTATAAGGTCTTTTTGAGATAGGTTCACACCCAGGGATAGTCTCAATCTCATGATCTACCTCTTTGTGAGGTGGAAGATTCGTAAGGTCTTCAGGGAATACATCATCATACTCCCTCAACCAGTTTGGCCGAAGTGAGTTATCTTATTGGTCCACCTTGTTGAGTTTAACCGCATAAATTTGCTGACCCTTCCTTAGTCCCTTCAAAAGTCTGCTGGCCTTAACTAGAGTAGCCTTAGGTCTCCCATTTTCCCCCTGGATTAAGGCTTCATTACCCAAGTTATCTCTAAAGGTAAAATTCCCTTGTGCACAATGTATGTGGGCCATATTTTGCTTTAGCCAGTCCATCCCTAGTATCCCATCAAACAATCCTAAGGGTAGGGTTCAAAATTGGGCAGAAGTTGGGTGTCCCCCTGTCAGAGTGTTGACATACTACCTCCTTGCCGTTTGCTAACTCTACAACTAGCTTGCTTGTTGGATACTTATCTAACTTTAGCTTCCTCATGCATCTGGGTGAAAGAAACGAAAGAGTACTACCACAATCTATAAGGAAGTTAACTTGTTCACCTCTGAGAGATCCTGGCGTATGAATGACTATGTATTGCTCGCAACCATTGGAATTGTCAATTGCAGCATGTAGGGTTGCTCTCTCCACTGCTTCATCACCCACAGTTGGTTGTACCACTGCGGCATTCACTATGGCGGTAGCTCCACGCCCTCGCCCTCTGTTCATCCTTCCTCGTCCTCCTCTTCCATTAGCTTGGCCACGCCCACGGGTATTCAAGGGTATGGCATTGGCGTTGGTTGCCTGAATGTTCCTGGGGCAATTGGATCTGTAATGTCCATGCTCGCCGCAACCATAGCATCGAACATCAGGGAACTCCATGGTTGTGGTGGTAGCCACAATAGGGCACTGGTTATACGCTTGGTTGGCTGCTCTGTTATCCCAAGCAGTCGTCTTTGCCCTCTTTGCCCAATGATTCCTCCTGTTCTGATAAACCCTTTGTACTTCGCGAGCTAGAGGTTTGGCCCTCAACAAGGCATCCTATAGCATCGTTGGCCTGAGAGCTTCCAATCGAGTATTCAAGGGGTCGATTAGTCCTTGGCAGAACCTTCCCACCTGTTGTTCCAAGGTCATCTTAGGAGCGTATCTCCGAAGAGTGACAAACATTGCATAGTATTCTTGGACAGATGAATTCAGCTGCCGAAGTGAAAAGAATTCATTCATCCTAAACGTTCTATAGGAAGGCGGTAAATACCGCCCCATTATTGCAGCTTTAATGTCTTCCCAGGACTGGGAAGATCCCTTAATATCCATGTCCCTGCAATGTTTCTTCCACCACATCTTGGCATCTCCAGCTTTACCTCCCATCCCTGCTCGTTTCGCATCAGATTCACCAAAGATTTCGGGGGATATGTGTTCGCAATGTGAGCCGGGCAGGCACCGGGCCTCTGACTGTGGGAGGTGTAAAAGAGAGAGAACAAGAACAACAGGTGAAAAAGGTTGTGTCAATCACCGTTACCTTCAATTAATCAATTTAAGTTCTGAGTACATTCTGTTGGCAATAGCCAAGTCGGGCTGTTAAGAGCACCGACACTTAGGTTCACTGAAATCAAGGAGTTTAGGCTCCCGTTACAATTACCCGGGCCATTAACCGCTCCGCGATTCATCAAAAAGAAATAACTAATCTAAGCTGCCGGTGACAAGCAAAATCCTATTGTGCTGGCTCCATCTGTTTGATTTGTCTTCAATCACTATCTTTAAATTCTTTCTTGCCTTTTCTTTAGCTCAAGACCGAGGGATTCTCTTGTCCAAGCTCGGAAGAGAGAGACAAAGAGATTTCCCCTCCTTGACCTCGACTCGAGATTCTTGCTGCTTGCTTGCCTCGACCTCGACAAGCCTTTCTTGCTTTGTCTTGTTCGAGCCTCACTTGGAATCCCCTTTAAAGCACCTTCCTTGCATGCAATTGCCTTGACGAAGCTCCGAGCCATGGCTTGACCAATCTCACCTCGAGAGCCTTCGTTGCTTCCACCAAGCTCGAGAGGGAGAGAGATTCCTTCTTGCTTTGGTTGTCAAGGCTTTCCCTTTCTTAGTGCTTCACCGGCTTCAAGCCTCAAGCCTGCTCTCCACAATGGAGAGAGAGAGATTAACCCTCCTAGCTCCCCTATGTCGCCATGGTCGAGAGAGAGAGATAGAGAACCCTCTCTTGCTTTGATTGGAGATGGAGAGAGAGAGAGAGAGAGAGAGAGAGAGAGAGAGAGAGAGAGAGAGAGAGAGAGAGAGAGAGGGGGGGAGGGAGTCTCTCCTTTGCTTGGTTTGGAGATTGAGAGAGAGAGAGAGAGATCTCCCTTGCTTATTCTCCTCGTTTCTCCTCACCTTGCTTAGATTAGGAATTAAGAGAGAGGGCTCGCCCTTCTTGGCCCTTACCTCCTTGCCTGAGCCAGAGATCGAGAGAGATCTCCTTCCTTCCTCTTTGCTTCCTTGCCCGTTTTCTTCCCTTTGGATACCGGCCTTCTTCTTCTCCCCTTGCTTGATTTTCGAGAACCTCGATTCCTTGCTTCCTCCCTTCCTTGTGTTGAACTAAGTCTGGAGTTCGAGTAGATAGTGCGAGAGAGAGAAAACCTTCACTTCCTTTGATAGCCGAGGACAAGCCGAGGACAAGAGAAGGAGAGCTTTGCCTCCCTTCCGAGCTCCCCTCCTCCTTTCTTCTCCTTCGAGCTTCCCTCACCTCTTCTTGCCTTTGAGTTTCTCTCGCATGCAATAGCCGGCCCTATTATTAGCGTGCCCCAATAGCGCTACCGCTACTCACATGTCAGAGGAACGGCCGCTATGACGTGGCAGGTTCAAAACTGACCAGCGTGAACTTTAGCGAGAATGGGGCCGAATGGAGGCGCCCTGAGATGCTGAGCACAACTCGTTACTATGGCGAGATCGTATGAAGCCTACAACGCGTGCTATGAACCCATCTTCTCCTGCCTGCGCCGTCTCCTGCTGCTCACGCCATGGCTCCCATTTGTTTTTTATTTGGCTTCACACTATTAACCCTATTGGGTGTCCATGGCCATGCCCTTTAATTGAGTGGCCAATGGCCTTTGGACGTCATCATGGGCGGCCTTAAAATTTGGTTGCCCTTGGGTATTGGGTGGCCTCACCTTACGATGTTAAGGAAGGGCGGCCCCTTTGCCTTGGGCGGCCACAACTTCATAGTAAAGGGCACCACATTTGATACGCATATCCTGCTTTTGTAAAGGCACCACTAGCCACCGACTAACATTATCATTGTGAGTTTTTGTTGCCCATTTCAGTGTTGCGGACATTGCCACGTCCATTTAGATGCAAGTATAAGTGATTGCTTTCGCATCTGCTCAAAATAACCAATTTCTTGGCCCTGTCTCTGTTGCGTTTATCCCGTAATCATTGCATTCCAAGAGATGACATTCCAAACATAATGCTCCTCGAGCACTTATTGATCTTTTAATTGCACTGTATTCTATAGCAGCCTATTGAACCCCAAAAACTCCCAGATGGCACTCCGATTGAGCGGACTGGACCGGTACGAAACCGGCCCCTTGTGAATCTTTTTCGGTCAATATCTTGGCGGCCGGGACTCCGATCACTGATCTGAAAAGACCGACGCGCTCCAAAAATTAAGCACTTCAGCCTGATGCATTCACTTCAATTCTGTCACCTCAGCTGCAGTTGCCCAATCCGGTACGGATTTGCAATCGACTCAAACTTCAAATTTCCATAACTTCTTCACTGTAGCTCCAATCGACGAGCCGTAAAGATAGGCCGGTAGAGCACTTCAAGCACTGTAGTTTTAGATCATAATCTTCTATCTGTGCTCACATCAAGCATAATCATTTTTGGCATCATTAAGGCATCTGTTGGCCCTTTTAAGCTACATCTGGCATACATTAATAATTAAACTTGGCCTGTTAACAAGCCCTCATCACTGACCATTAATCAACTAGGCTTCAAAGAAGCTTAGCTTGCATTTCTCTGCTCTTTTTCTTATCATGGAAGCGGAGCTGCACGACAACGCGCCTACAAGTTGAGCTTCGTCCTTAGCAGAAATTAAGGCATCTGTTGGCCCTTTTAAGCTACATCTGGCATACATTAATAAGCTACATCTGTTGGCCCTTTTAAGCTACATCTGGCATACATTAATAATTAAACTTGTCCTGTTAACAAGCCCTCATCACTGACCATTAATCAAGTAGGCTTCAAAGAAGCTTAGCTTGCATTTCTCTACTCTTTTTATTATCATGGAAGCGGAGCTGCACGACAACGCGCCTGTAGGTTGAGCTTCGTCCTTAGCGGAAAAATCTTGTTAGGTGAGTTCTCGTTGTGCCGACGTCTGTCGCGGCGTATCCACCAACATCCACCAATCGCCAAGGGGTAGTGGAAAATTTTCAGCTTCCAAAGTCATAAGGGCAAACCCAAGGGGGGTCACGGACACAGGCCAAGGGTCGGCTGCTAGCTGAGCAGTTTCTTACAAAGTTTAACCAAGGGGTTTGGATTGCAAAGGCAACACCCAAGGTTACATGTGCAATACTACTTACATTTCACTAATTTCGAAATGGTGTTCCTAGGCCTTTGCAGGCTGGAAATTTGGGTAGGTGCCTTTCACTACGGATAAGTGAACACTATGTTCAACCTCCAAGTACGCATCTGGTTTGGTTCTATTTCCTTTTTATAAAATATTTTTTTGTTTACTTCTCCAAGTAGGATGCATAAACTTCTATACTTTCATCCATTTTTTCTCTTAAGATAAATGACAAGGTCATGTAAGAGCCAAGAAATTTGGGTTGTAGTGTCCAGAATAAGTTTCTACATTACGTAGTTATATACCCACTTGTAGGGTTTGATTTGGTACATGTTGTCGCATGGAATACAACATGGTCTAGGAACTCAAGGGATCCGATGTAACCAATGTGGAGTAATGATAATGAGGGTCCCTCTCACTCACATCGTGGAGTGTTTGCAATTACCTGGGACATATTCCTTACAGACATCCTTACATGAGACATATTCCACATGTGGAGAATATGATTCTCTTAGACTGAATTGGCGCATGTCATATCAATTATGTATCGCAATGAAGTTCCTCGGTGCTGGTCAAATCCGTTTTCTAGACCAGTTTTAGCACGACGTATCTAGAACAATTTTAGTGGCAAAAAATTATCGGGTACTCAAAACGACTTGTTAAGGTACAAGTGTTGCTAAACAACATTGACAAATGGTTGTTTAGGCATATAGCAAGGCTATGTGAAAAAGTTTCATTGTTTGTACCTAGAAGTGTTTTATTTTTCACTTTCTATTATGGTTCAAACGTTTCAACAAGTTTTGGAAATGATTGCAGTCGCACATATTTAGATTCTTTTTAGAACTATTTACACTTCTCTTTCATGTGTGCTAGGAGCATCATATTTTCCATAAGTATTGGTACTTATGATCATGAATATGCAGCTTCAAATTGATAATTGCTAAATTCATGCACACTAGGTGTTATGGGTCCTAATGTTTAGCAAACATACGGCATGTATATTCATCACATTAATTGCTTATGAAGCATTTTTCACTTTATGTGCATTAACTTTATGAGATTACTTTTGGATCTACCAATCACCAATACAGATCATGGCTCGCTTTAGATGCTTGTGGATCTTTCAAGTTAACCAAGATGGTTATTTATAACATTGTTGATTTCTCAGCAATGTTGTAAGGAACAATGGTCCCTATTTGAGTGAAAGCATGTTAACTTGTCGCGCTTTTTGTGCTAGTTAGCATTTTCAAGTTAGCACATCTTTAAAAAGTTGGGCATCCGGTAAAATTTTTACAAATAATATCAAAACTTGTCGGAGGTTGTACATTTGGATTTCTTGTTTCAAGAGCTTTCTATCGATATATCATACGTCATAGATCTTGGAGATGTAGTTAGCATATGTCAAAAATGTGCTAGTTAGCATTGTCCAGTACATGAAAAAGTGTGACATGTTAACATGCTTTCACCCATTTACCAGTCATTTTGGAAGATTGTCTGTAAACCATGGGTACATGAAAAAGTGTGACATGTTAACATGCTTTCACCCATTTACCAGTCATTTTGGAAGATTGTCTGTAAACCATGGGTAAAGACACCTCACTACTGTCAATATCCAAGGGAATAAGCAGATTACAAAGTGTAATCTTGTGCTAAAGGATATGCAAAGTGCGTACATTAGCACCAAGCAATCCAATTAGTAAGCATTTATTTCTCTAGTTGGAGCTTCATATATAATTCATATTTTCAACCTTGAACACTGGCTATGGTGGGGTTGTTTATTGATACAAGAAGATAACAACTCAAGGACTTAAACTTGGCTGATGAGTTATGTCAGCATGTTCCTTTGATGGAAAGTGAAAAGAGGTACTCTTTTTAGTACATCTTTGTCGTGATAACTTGTTTAGGATACTCAAGTGAGTTCTAAATGGAGTCTACACGCTATGTTGTATATGGATGTCACTGTGGAACACATTAGTGTAATACCACTTTTGTTTTTTAGGACAAAATCACTTCTCCAAGGGGGGAGTAATGTCAAGACAAGGACCCTAAGGAGCAAGGCTCGACCCAGGGGGTCAGGGACCTTAGCCAGGTGCTCGAAGTGGACTAGTGTAGACTGGGGATCCGAACTATGGCTAGGTCTAGGAGATGGCCGATATATAGGGAGGTAGGGCGGTGGATTCGGCATCCCAGTCTCCTAGGTCTTATAAGGATGGTATAGATCACTACTATGTGAATTTTAAGGGGAGGCCTAGTAAGTTCAAAGACCTAGTGAGTTCGAAAACCTAGTGCCAATACACTATAGTGGCAATTGATACTTTGACGATGAGGGAACAGTGTATCTAGTTGTGAAAAATCCCTATACTATGGGAAAAACGGGGAATAAAAGTCACAAAAGATAAAGTTGACATAGAGCCAAAAGATAAGCTGCCTAAGTTGGACAAGCCAAATGCCAAACTAATGTGAGGTCCCCAACCCACCGTATCAACGACGGATCTGATGGTGAACCTAGTGGCCACTAGATCTATTGCGGAAGCAAACAAAATGGTTCGGGGTTCGACTAGCGGACGATCTCTCATCACAAAGTGAGTCGAGTTCGAGCCTACTAGCAGGGAGATCTAGCTCCACCTCGCAGGGGAAGCGTACTTGAGCTATCTAGCAATCCTAAGACCCACCTTCCAAGAGGAGAGAAGCCTCGAGTGCCTTTTTCCCCATGTTTCAGAGGCACGTACTCTCGAGAATTCCCCGCTCTAGGGGCAATGAGCATTAATAATATCGAGTAAGCACTATGGGGACAGAGAGTTCCCGACCAATCAGGACCACCCATCTCGTAGGCATTGGCAACCTGAGCCAAGCCCCCACTTTCCACCCCCACACTCACACTTCCTTGTGTGACCTAATTACTACCACAAAGGTTGTTCAACATAAACATTCCTTGTTTTAATTCCGAAGCACATTGTTCGTTAAGACAACCCTTCAACCAGTATTGCAAACAACACCAAGACAGTATTCTAGTAAAAATTCTACTCAAACTTATTCATTAAAATTCCAATCTTCTGGAGGTACAACATCCCCCCTCCAGCGAGAGTTCACTCCTCCCGTTGTCGCCTAGCTGCCCATACAACTAGGTATGTCCACCGCATAGAAAGCACGTCATGGACACTCGCACCGCATAGAAAGCAAGACGTGGGTTCCCACCGCATAGAAAGCAAGTCGTGGGTATCCACCGCATAAAAAGCAAGTCGTGGATTCAAGAGCCCTTTAACGAGGAACTCTGTCCCCTGTGATCAGTAGGGGGGTCTGGACTGATTCAACATTGGAAATAAAATGAACATGTCGAGTTAAATTTTCCCTAGCAGACATTCTTTCCTATTGCAACCAGCATACCCATCAATCATTTCCTTCCTACTTTAGAACTTAATGTACAATGAATTCAATGCCGAGGTTTCCGTCGGATTTCTCCAACATGTTTGGGGATATTTTCATTCCCAACTAGACATGTGCAATGTTAAATTAAACAGCTTGAATGAAATTATGACCTACCTCTTCCATTTCTTCGTCGATGGGCCGTGAGATGGCCAGTATTTGTTCCTCCATGGGAGCTTTTCCCTTTCCGTTCACCTTGCTCGTTCCTGCCTCGTGGTCGTGGGCTCCACCAAGGCGAGTCCTCTTAACCGGGGCCATTTTAAACTCACTACTTTAAATAATTAACTTGGAGAAAAGAGCTAATATCCGCAAGTGTCATAATAGCCCAATAGATAGATTAGTAACATCAATTAATTCCTCCTATATGAGAGGTCTAGATTTTTCCATATAGCAATCATTATGGATGACACATAATCCTATGGGAACCGGATCTAAAGATAATTACTCGGCTTACATGATTAAGAATAATAGGATTTCACTAATGGAATTACCAGAGAGATGAATTAAGTATGATTAATCTCTTTCCTAGCAACTAGATGATGCAGATTTATCTTATGCGTATGTGTGAGGAAAGTCGACTCGTAGAGATTTAATGACAGATTAATTATTCCTTAATTACATCTTAATGCATAAGAGAATGGATCTAATTTAGCTACATTGTTAATAAAAAAGTGATTTTCATCAATCTACATAGTTACCGGCTTATCGATTAATCACTATGCTACCTAGAGAGAGAAAATTCTGTTAATCATGCACTAATCATTAATCGAGGATGATGAATGGCTGATAATTCAGCTTTGGAATGATGATTACTTAATAGAATATGGTTAAAGAGAATTTAGGGAGTAATTATAGAGAATTACAACTAGGACTAAGCATAATAAACGAGAAATTTAGGTGGTAATGAAAAGGATTTGCAGAAAGCATTAATTAAACCGTGGTTACCGTGATTAACGGCCGATAATCCTCTCGATTCTCTGATCTAATCGAGCTTCCTGAGGCGAGAATTCGACAGCACCTCCCTCCTTGCTTCTCCTTCAAAAGGTGTGTGTTCCGGCAGCACCTTCCCAGTGTGTATAGGTGTGTGTGTGTGTGTGCACTATGTGTGTGTGAGCATGTGTGTGTGTGTGTGTGTGTGTGTGTGTGTGTGTGTGTGTGTGTGTGTGTATGTGTGTGTGTGTGTGTGCATATGTGTGTGTGTGTGTGTGTGTGTGTGTGTGTGTGTGTGTGTGTGTGTGTGTGTGTGTGTGTGTGTGTGAGTGAGTAGGCCTTTAAATAGGCTCCTACAGGCTGAAAATCGATTTGTGTTGCTATAAGCATCTGAGTGAGCACTCAGTCCTTGCATGGCAAGCCTAGTTGCCTACCCACCAAGTGTCCAATTGGATTAGTTAACTGGTTCTCACACTTAGTTGCAAGCTTGGAAACTTCCCAAAGACTCCCACAAGGCAAGAGGGCACCCCCCTAGCTGCTAAAGCTGGTCTGGAGTGGCCTGGAACCTATTCCCACACAATCCCGAGCTCCGGTGCCTCCTCGCTCAATTTTTGGAAAAAATGATTTTAAGCTAAAACGGGCCATACGAGTCGGATTTTGATGCCGTAAATTGCTATACGTAGCTCTAACTAAGATGTACTCGCCCGAGTACCTGCCATATTTAGCAGCCCCCGGGGTCTGAAAATGCATTTTTTTCAAATTTGGGGTACGGGTGCAGTTTTTCGAGACGGTGAAAACTAGACGGGTCGGGCGACCAAAAACTTTCTATTTTTGGAATTTTTTTACAAAAATTATTTTAATTCACATTTCAAAGCTTTAAAACATTCTAAACATCATGGCACTGACAGAATTTGGAAAACGGCTAAAAATAGTAACTTTTTCCATTATGTTCATTTCATGGTACAATGGTGCTCTTTTGATCGGGGTCAGAGACCTTACAACTAAGGTGTGTGAATGAGGCAAAACAAGTCAACCTGGACAACACCCATGTTGGGGTTTATAAATACGATAATGGTGAACAAATGCACTACTATAAGTGCAAAGATACCTACATAGGAGAGGTGCCAACGCACAAAAGATTGTATGTTTTTACATACATTGAAGGAAGAGATACCCTCATAGTCATGCTTGATAAGTATGGACAAAGGTACTTGATAGTAGATCAGAGAGATATTTAGACATATACTTTGGGGACCCACTCCATCAATATTATATCACTCTAGTACCATCACACCTTCTATATCGAAGACTAGACTAGAGATGAGAAGTTTGAGTTTGGAGAGATTGAGAATTGTCAATTCAATCAACCAGCAACACTTTTTAGTACTTAGACCAATGTGATCCTTAAGCTCCAAGATTTTGATGACTACATGTAGTGGCAGTGAAGCTCCTAGCATGATGCATACTATGAGAGATACGATTATCTTGACAAGAGAGAGAAAGATGTGTGTCTTGAGGAAAGAACCATGGAGAGTTGTCAAAGCACAAAAGATTATATGTTTTTGCATCCATTGCAGGGAGAGATACCCACATAATCATGCATGATGAGTATGGACAAAGGTGCTCAATAGTAGATCGGAGAGATCTTGAGACATGTACTTTGGGGGCCCACTCCATAAATATTATATCACTCCTAGTACCATTGTACCTATTGTATTGAAGAATAAACGAGAGACAAGAAGTTTGAGTTGGCATAGATTGAGAATTGTTGATTCAATCAACCAAAAATAATTTTTAGTGCCTAGACCAATGGGATCCTTAAGTTCTAGGGTTGTGATGACTACATCTAGGGACAATGAAGCTTTGAGCATGATGCATATTGTGAGAGAGAGATATGTGTCCTAAGGATCGGAACCATGTTCATAGCAAACCAAAATTATAAACCTAGAGGTTATCCTTGTAGACTAGGACATCCAATGGGTGCTCCACAAGCATCCCAACAAGCCGATCAATGCTATGAATGTGGAGGTGATCATTGGGCAAGGATTTGTCCGTGGAAATCTTGATAAAAAAGGAAAAGCAACAATGGATATTATTGAGATTTTTCCATGTTCAAGTAGATAAAAATAGAGCCTACAATTCCAATAAATATACTAACAAGAGCTCAAGCTCAAGAAGCTACAAAATTTTTGAGGAGGAAAGAAAATTGTCTGACATTAGGAAAAATATGGACTCTCCTTGGGGCTTTTTGATTAGTGAAGGCTTAAGGGAGAACCAATGACAGGGCTCTTGGGATATCGCCTAGAGGGGGAGGAATGGTAGGGGTGCAGCCTAATTGTCTCTCTCTGCAATGCTTGGTTCTTAGAGAGTGGGGGGAGGGAGGCGCGCGGGGGGGGGGGGGGGGGGTAGTAAAAGGGGGAAAGAGGTGTCATAAAAGAGGGAGGGACCTCCCCAAAATAAAAAATGCGTAGGCTTAAAAACCCTAAAAATTGATTTTTTTTTTAAAGTGTCAAAATTGACTCGTTTGCCTCCAAAACTGTCGCAAAAACATATACTAACATCAAAAAGTCAAATTCCCCTCCCAAAATCCACTTTTCTCTCCCTCTATCGCTACTTTTGTCTCCCACACTCTCCCTCTTCTCCCTCCTTCCATTCTCTCTCTGCAGTCAAGGCAGCCATAGCCAAAAGCTTTCCACCACTCTCTTCCTCTCTCCATAGCTCCCCCTTCTCTCACACCTCCATCAACTCTCTACAGTCCCACATCCCATAGCCCACAGCTCACCACTATCCTCTCTACCTCTCACTCCTACCCTCTTTCTCTATCTCTACTGTCAAAGCCACCATAGCCAACTCACCTCACCCTCCCCTCATCTCCTCATTCTCTCTCCACAGTACCCACACACAATAGCCCACATCCTTGCCCACTTCTCTCCCTCACCTTCCTCCCACCCATTCCCAATCCCTTCCTAAGCCCAACTTCCCAAGCATGTCCACCGCTAACACGCATAGACGGCCCAAACCAAAGATACAGGAGATTGTGTTGCACAACACAAAAAATTCAGAGGGAGGATGGATCCCACAGGTATTCAATAAGGGTTCATGGGTCTACATGCAACCTTCCAGTGCTGGACCTCATCGCGTACGATGTCGGGGCGTATTGGAATGCCATTGGAAGGGAAGACTATTGGCATTCAAAGAAACCAAGTCCGGAATGGTGGCCATCGTGCAACATGTGTACAATGCAGCTAAGATCCACCTACAGAGAGCTTCAAATCAATTTGCACCTCATTGTAAGTCCTCATGGTTTAGCTATCCCATGCATATTTCATGTTTAACGTGCATGCAATAATTTTGTTTGACTAAGGGCATTTGTAAAGATGTTTTTCCATCCAGATTAGTTGAGGAGTAGCCGCTTGAGTGCCTCTCAGGCACATTCATGCTTGTGCATGCTCACATTGGGGAGCTTATGTCTCCTAATGTCTCGTCGAAAAAACTTACCGAGCAACGAATATTCATGTACTCCCACAAGTACATGGTACCGAAGTCAAGCCAAGGCTATGGTAGGTTAGAAGCCGTGGAGACACCCTCATTGCAGAGTGCAGAATGGCCAACTCCATACCATTGGGCCTTGCTTTCTTTCAAGCGTAAGGTGCTCCAAAATTTCCAAGGGTCCCTAAAGTTTGGTAAGGAAACCAGATCGGTGGGTCTCAGGTTGCATTGTCCCATCCATTTGTTTGTGCATGCATTCTACTCTCTGCCGATTGTGGAAACACCGACAATGTTTGTTTGCAAAGAAGTTGACGTAGATGCAATGGACACCATTCTAGGTGTCAATTGGAGCTATGTTGACAGTTTGCATGATGGTGACCGTTACAAGTGCAATGTGTCCCCCACATAGCTTTGCCTTCAATATTTGAAGGCAAGGTGCACCTTGTATGTACGGTTTAGCTACAAAAAGTGGATGCACAAACATGGCATATGGATACCCTTGCAGCTGACGACCGAAGAGGTTCAATCCTTTGAAATTCGTGTCCGCATGCCCAATAATGAGGTGGAGGTGGTTGCAGTGAACCCACATTGGATCTTCGGGAACATTTTGTCATAATGAGATTCGAGGGTGTCGGCAATGCAAGTTTCAAACTGAAACAACGCAAGGTGGGCTTTGTGCTTGATTAGCTACCTTTTCTTAATTTTTCTGGGTATTTGTATCTTGATTGCCCATTTTTTGGTTGTGTAGATTGGAAGGCGGATGCGGCCACTATGCTTGTTTACAAAGATTGGGCTACAGACGAAGTCATCTTGTCTAAGTGAATTGGCTTGTAGCTTTACTCTTTTATATATTGGATATTTTATTAAAGATTTTGAAAATTTTAGGGTGTTGTACTTGATTTTGTACTTGAGTTTTAAGATGTTGTGTAATTTTATTTTTAAAACGCATATTTGTTATTTTTTTCGAGATGGAATATGTCGATAAAAGAGGGACCACCTCCTCATTTTACCATTTTCATCCCAGCATTGCAGAGAGACCTAGCATACCCAGTTATGCAAAGAGAAATCATGGCTACAAGTAGTGCTTTAGATGCATTCCTTAGTGAGGCTAGGCATGTAAATCGCCCTAAGCTTCATGCATTTTTCACAACCCAACCCGATTTGGAAACCACCTTGACCCTCCACTCTCAATCACTTGAGCACATCACTTCATACATTTCCACGTGCATGGGGAGATTCATTGTTGAGTTACCAAACTGGCAAGGGCAATGGGTCCGTGAGGGCATTCTGCACCACATCTACAAAGGGTACACTCCATTTCATCAGTGGATTGCATGCTTTGCCACCATAGCACAATCCGCCAGACAATATGTGCGTCTTGGAGATGATGATGTGCGAGCTATGCATAAGGAGAAGATTGGAAACACATTTTTCTCTGTCCAGGCCATAATGATCTTCCTCCTTCATGAGTGCCCAGCAGGCCCTGACGTAGTGCTACCACACTTGCTATCCTTAATTGATGATAGCCACTTTTTAGGTCAACCCTACTGAAGTAGGTCGATCCTTGTAGCTTATCAAATAGGTCTTCTACCCGTGGAACGGGAAACCTATTCTTGATAGTGATCCTATTTAGTGCTCTATAGTCGACACACATACGATATGTGCCGTCTTTCTTTTGCACTAATAGCACATGTGAGAAAAATGGAGATGAGCTTGGCCTAACCATACCCTTCTCAACTAACTCATGCACTTGCCGCATAATCTCCTCTTGTTGAGCTTGAGAAACTCTATAAGGAGGTTTATTAGGCGGTGAACTTCCTGGAAGAAGTTCAATTGCATGGTCATCATTACCTCGTTTAGGAGGTAGCTCACAAGGGATGTCGTCAATAAAAACATCTTGAAACCCCTTGAGAAAATTGGATAACTCTAATTCCTTTTGGTTTCTTTTATTTTCTTTTGCTAAAGCATTAGGTTCATTTTGAGAGTCTTTAACAAAAATCATGTACACGGAAATAGAGCTCTTTATTGACTTGTTGAAAGCTGGTGTATGTACAATGGGGATGGTGTTACCCATTTCCTTAGCATCTATATACATGTCTTTTTCCCTGAACTTAAAGGAGATTCTCCTTTCAGGAAATTTAACATCGGCAACCAGGCGGTCAAACCATGGTGCCCCTAGGATTACATCCTCATGCTTGAGAGGAGAGATAAAGAAGTCCTCTTTGTCCACATAGCCTTGGACATGAAGCCTCAATTTCCCGATTAAGGGAGTGACTGAAGCTTCTTGCCCCTTGAAGGCACTGTCTGCGGGTAGGACATCTCCCATCTCGTAGGATTGTATTCCTAGCTTGGTGGCCAACTCTATAGATATAAAATTGTGAGTAGAACCAGGGTCAAAGAGAATAAAAGCATCATGTTCTCTTACCTTTCCCCAAGCATGGCATAGAGGAGATCCTTTGTGGTGAGTTTGGTGAGTCTCCTCCTCTTGGATTTCAACCAAGGAAGCTCTAGGAGGATCTTGGCGGTTGTTCTTTTGGGGACAAGCGCGGTACGCATGCCCTTGTTCGCCGCACTTGAAACACCGGTTATCCTTACGATAACGCTCAAGGTCTTCAGGAGAGAGTTTATTCTTACCTTTGTAAAGTCCCTTCTCTTTAGCTTTGTTGGAGTTGCCCTTAGGAGACTTTTGGACATTGTCCTTCCCCTTAGGCTCATTGGAACCCTTATTTTCCGGGGGCTTATTATTTCTTTTTGCCCCCATTTGGAAATTGATTCGAGAGGCGACCATAGTGTGGTGTATTACCGCCGATATGGTACATGGTCTTTGGGAGTTGACATACTCCACCATTTCTTCGTTTAAGCGCGCACAAAATTGTTGCTTTTGCTCTCCAAAATCCAACTTTTTGAAGACAGTGGCTTTGAGTTGTAGGTCCCAAAACTTGTCTACATATTTGTGGATAGATTCATTGGGAGAGAGCTTTAAGCTTCGCCATTCGGTGAGTACTTTGTCTTTGGCATTGGTGGCCAAAAACTGCTTCATAATGGAAGCTCTGAAAGCTTTCCATGTTCGTGGAGCTTCACCGTTGGCTCGTAGGCTAGACCACCATTGTCTAGCGGACTTTTGAAAGTGCATAGCTACATGGCGTAGCTTAGAGGACTCCGTGAAGCCCTCATCTCCAAATGCCGCATCGAATTGTTGGATAAAGGCCAAGACTTTGTCCGTAGCACCAAAGGTACCATCATAGGTAAGAAAAGAGATGCTCTTCCCTCCCTCTTTGAATTTCTTCAACTTGGACGACCTCTTCCATGCGGCATAGGATTTCCTATGACCTCTTCTTTTTGATGGTTCAAAGGTTGCACCATCACTTTCTTCAGAAGGTGAAGAATTTGAAGAAGGTGGAGAAGAGGGTGACCTCTTTCTCGCCATTTTCTTGTCTTGGTCTTTGTCGTCTTCACCATAGCTTTCATAAGAGGAAGAGGATGAAGAAGATGGAGAAGAGGGTGTCCTCTTTCTCGCCTTTTTCTTCTCTTGCTTTTTATCATCTCTCTTTGAATTATGGCGTGGAGAAGAGTGTGATGGTCTTCTCCGCTTTGGTGGTGATGGAGAGCGTTTAGCCCACCGTCTTCGTGGAGCCATCTCCGCCGAGGTGGCGGGAGACTCGCTTCTTTCTCGTTCCTTCAGTGGAGGCTCTTGAGTTCTTCTTTGGGAAGGAGATGCATCATCAAGAAGTAAATTCTTGAACCCTTCATATGGATTCTCTTCTTCTTCCCGAATCGGAGAGAGACCTCTTTTGGTAGTCTCACAAGGAGGCTTCCTAGGTATTCTCTCGTCATGGTGATGAGCTTGGAGTATCCCGTGAGCACGGAGCTGCCGTTGCACTTCACTTTGGAGAGATGGATTGCCCCATGGCTTGTTGAAGCCTAGAAACAAGATCGTTCACAAGCATTGAAGCATCATTAGTAGCTTGCTCATTAGCAAAATCAAAGTTATCAACATTAATTTCACTCTCTTTACTATTGTCAGCCATTCTAACAACTTTTAGGTGTAAACTTTTTAGGTGTACTTTGGCACTTCAAGCCCTAGTTGCTACTCCTCTTTACCCCTTTAGAAAAAGCACTCAAGCTACTGTACCCGCGGCTCGAATACCATTAATTGCAAGGAATAGAAGAGAGGGTCCTTCAACACCAAAACAGCACCGGCTCCTGTCAAGCTTCTAATAGCTCAATAATGGTTAAGCCGTAGGCAAGCCCCGTAGGACTCCACTATTAAGACCATAGCTCTCAACGGTGATGCCCCATTAACTGCACAAAGGCAGGCACACTGCAAGGCTGAAAAATCCCTATTCTACTTACTCACAGGCAATTAATAATACCAACCATTTGTAGCTAGCTTGAGAACCTCTCTTCTTGAGCAAGAAAAGAGAAACCTTGAGCTCTGATACCAATGTAACATTTAATGGCCTAATAACTTATGTGTAGCGGAAATTATCATGAACATAGTGGGCATTTCATTAGAATAGATTCCTAATGAGAATTACAAGAGTGCTTGGGTGGAGAGAGCAACAAAAAGCATAACACCTAGTTAGATAGCATCGACAATACTTTCAAAAGAGAGAGCAATTAAGCTATTGACAACAGTTGAGGACCGGATTTTCATGGAGCCGGTCCCCCCTCCAAAAGGCTTTGTATTATGGTTTCTCCCATCAAGAGAGACATTGTACAATAAAATTCTTTGTGTTCCTTCAAGACTAGCTAGTGAAATGAAGATGGAAACTTCATGCACTAAGCAAAACACTTAACAAACACAACTTGAATTATCCTCGTTCTCAGACCCAAGACGTCACACACCTTCGAAGATGGTGAGAGCTAGCAGGGTATGAGAGTAGATTAAGAGGAAGAAGGAGTATCTTACGAGAAAGATGTACATCTCCTCACATAATCACTCATATTAGCATAGCTTAGCTTAGTAATTAGCTTGGTAGAGGAGATGAGCATGCATTGAAGCTTGGCTCTTGGTTGGATTTGCATCCACATGCCAAGAGAGTGTTGATGTAGGCTTCTATCTCACAAGCTTGGAGTAGGTGATTAGTTCTCCATTAAAGCTTGGGAAGAGATAGTCTTCTCTTTCTTCACACATGAGCTTGTGTGAGTGTGTGTGGGATAATGCCTTGCAAAAATCAGCCCCCTCTCTCTCTCTTGGGTGAGCCCCCTTGCTATTTGCTCTTCATGCAGCCTCATTGGCCCTCCCCAAGTCAAGCCAATTACAATTAAGCAGCATAAGTGATAGCCTTCTGACATGTGTCCCCCTTTCCCCTTTTGTGAGAGCTTTAGGTAATTAAATAATTAAACTAAACTCTCATTGGACCCCTTTGCCTCCTGGCCAATAGGAATCAGGCAAGCCATGGGGCTCCTGAATGCTCATTGGACCCCTTGGGAGACTGCCCAATAGTCTTCTAGGAGACTTAATTCTTATTGGTTTCTTTTATTAAATGTTTTTAAATTAATTAAACTAGATTTACTCTAGCTTAATTCTCATTGGTCCACTTCAAGGGTCATCCAATAGAAATTGGGCACACCTTGTGGGCATCTGGCCTAGGGAACTGACATGTGTCCCTAATTCCCTTTGTGTAAAGGGAGCCTGTGTGTGTGTGTGTGTGGCTTTCTCTCTCATCCCCTACCTTTAGGGCTCGCCCCCTCCCATGTAGGGATGTGCAAAGACTTTTAGGGCACACAGAAAGCATCCAAATTTCCCTAGGGTTGACCTTTGGACACAACCTTTGAATTTTGGAACCTTAGCATTTTGGAAGTCTTAATGGGCTGAACCTTAGGGTCTTTTTAGCCCATTGTTGCACATGGCTCTTTTGCAGATGGCCCCCCCTTTGGATCCCTATTTTCCCTCCTTTGGATCCCTACTGTGGTTGGTCTGCTAGCTTAACCAATATTCTAGCTTTTTCTCCCCTAGCACTTCTCCACATTAAATGATCAGTTTAATATGAGAAAATCATTTAGGAGAATTAGATATTGATTATTATGATAGTAACACAATCTTGTAATCTAGAACGCCATGATACTACTCCACCAGCCAATGTAAAGACATACCCTGACGTAGACCTTCGGTTGTCTAAGTCACCTGCATAATCTGAGTCTGTAAAACCCTTTACACTTAGCTCCTGACTCCCATAGCATATACGCATACTCTTTGTAGCTTTAAGGTATCTCAATATTCCTTTCACTGCCTCTCAATGCATTAGGAGAAATATGGACTTTGCATGGGCCTTGTAAGGAATCCTAATTTTTAGGGATTAAGGCTAATGTTGTGTAGGGTTAAGGGGACAAGGGCATTCAAGAAGCTAGTTTTGAGTAGACTTTTCTAGCCTTTTTTTAGACACATGTAGGATGTGGACCTAAGAGTTCACTTTCTCTCTCTAGCTTTTGGAAAGTGAAGGGAGTAAAGGGGTGTGGCCATATCAGCAAAAACGTGGGTCACTAAGAGCCAAAATTCAACTTTTTTATAAAAAAAGTTATTTTTACTAATTTTTGACTTAAAACTCCCTCCCAACATATATACACATCAAAAAATCATTTTTTGACATTTTTTTAAACCTACAAACACTAAAAGTCCACTTTTTCAAAAAAAATCCTCCCAAAAAAAAAAACCTTTGTTCTCTCCTCCTCCTTCCTCCTCTCTCCCTCTCCTCTCCCTCCCTACCCCCTTCTCTCCTCCTCCTCCCCTCTCTCTCCCTCTCCCCCCCTGCCCCCTTCTCTCCTCCTATGTTCCTCCCTCTCCCTCCCCCCTCTTTCTTTTCATTCTTTGCTTCCTCACGCAACAGCTACCATGGTGCTCACGGACATCACAAATCCTATACCTCCACCACCATGTACTCCGCACAACAAAAGTGTACATATTGCTTGTCCGCGGTGTTTGCACCGAAGGCCGCACGTGAGGGTGAGCAGAGGTCATCCCAAGATCTTCATACTGTCGGTGAGACGAATGTGTATGGTTCTTCAATATCTTGGGAGGGGAGACGTAGGCTTGTTAGGCTATTGCAATTGGTTGTGTATGGGTGCAGGTGCTTCTTTGCATTCGTGGATGCACGAATGTCAAGCTCTTCAGCTCAAAACAGTGGCATTACAAGAAACAATGGGTGGAGGTTAGAGAGGTCAAGTGTCACCACTTTTCCTCTAAAACAGCCTTCTTTGTTACATCTTGCAGGTAGGTGCTTCAAATCCATCCTTTTTAGAGGTGGGTAATCTCATCCTAATGTATATTTTAGGATTTTTTATTCCTAGTTGGATGGAAATACTTGCAAATTTGTACAACATATACTTAACAAGTGTCTTTATTATACAACTTAAAAATGTTGAATTCATACATATTTTTGTTTGAAGACATGTTTCTAATGCGTCATGATACAAGGTGACCTCTTACTATGCTAGTTAAGTGGCGTTGTTTGCGAGAATGGCTCAAGGAACTGGCATAACATGAAGATTTTACGGTGGCACAAAGCTCTCCTCAAGCAATGTGGCTCCCACTACACCAAAAATCACTATGCTAACATGGAGAGATCCCTAGTAGGACAATACAACAGCTTTTCATCAGCAGCACACCCTTTCCTAACATGAGGGCATCCCCACCAGAGATATTTTTATATGATAGGTCACCCCATAAGCATACCATGTCATGGAATGGATGTAAGAACTATGACTGCACTACCCCTTGGAAGTTGTTCACGAATGTATGTTTATCAAAGTTAATGAGAAGAATTTTGGACTTTTTTGTTTGTTGATGTGTAAGCGCACTCTTGGTCTACCATATTTTAGATTGTTTGATAAGTTAAATAAGATTTGTAGTCATTTAAAGTGTCATTTTTTTTTTTGGTAAGATTGTACATGAGAAGACATGATAAAGTACAAGAGATCTTGACGGAATAAACCCCAATGAGATTCCCACCATGCACTTGTGACACCATACCTCTCCTTGAACCCTTTGACTTCTATCGTTGTAGGGAGTCCAAGGGGGGGCTATTTTCAAATTTTTAGCATAACTTTTTTTTGAAGGAAATTTTGGTTATTCTAAAGTTTATACACAGTCTAGGAGTTCATTCTGATTGTTTTTCTTCAGTTTCAAATTTTGACCGAGTGCACTCCTTGGAAGCCACTTTTGAAGGTGTTAGGGCGAGATTTTGGGAAAGTTTTGTATGTAGGAAATACAATCCTTAACACAATAAAAAACAATGGTTCTTTGAGGTTTTTCAGATTCCATGGTTTTAATGCTCGTTGGAGCCCGTAGATTAAGAAAAAAGTAAAAAATGTATGTTTTACATCATTTTTAAATAAATTGTCAACTTGCACGTTGATTTTTGGAGAATGCGAGCAAGATATGATTTTTTCTCATCACATGATGGTCGAAGAACGCGATGAGATGAACAAATTCATGTGAGACAAGCCCAGACAGATTCGGAGCCGATTGAAATCTAGAAGCTGTTGAAAACAACCGAAAAGTTCAACACTCAAAAAAAAAAAAAAAACTTCACACTTGAATCATGGCCATGCATCAAAAATATGCTCACACGGTGAAGGAGGTGCTTCAAAGCTATGGAAATCAGTATAAAATGCAAGCAATAGCATTGGAGGCTATTCAAGAAGTTGTAGAGGCTCACATCATTTCAGATGACTTTGCAATGACAAAATGATTAAGAGTTGTGTCTACTGTCTCCATAGTGATTTGGCTTTTCGGTTTATCCATGTGTTTTAAGTTAAGTGGTTCTGGCCATGAAGAGTTAAATTTAAATCAAATATTAACATTTTTGCCATCCTAAAGGGCAAAAAAAGCTAGAAATTGCAAAAAAAAGGGTGGCCACAAGGGCGCGCAGATGGCCCATCCAGCAATTTTGGATGGCTCATCTACGCGCCCTTGTGGCCACCCTTTTTTTTGCATTTTCTAGCTTTGTTTTCCCCTAAGGATAGCAAAAATGTTAATAGCTGATGATTCCATATGTTTATGTAGCATGAGACTAGATTTTTATATTGTTCAATGTGATTTGGCCTTTTGGTGCAGGGAACTAGTAAGTTGAGTTGAAGGAAGGCATAATGTGCTTGAAAAATTAAATTTTACATTCATCTCACCTTTTCCAAGGTCCTGGAGTGCAACAATAGCCTAATTATGCAAAAACAAAGGGTGGCCACAAGGACGCGCAGATGGCCCATCCAACAGTTTTGGATGGCTCACCTGCGCGCCCTTGTGGCCACCCTTTTTTTTGCATTATATGGCCTAATTGTCTTCCCCTTATAATAGCAAGAATGTTAATATTTGATGAAACCAGATGTTTATGAAGCATGAGACTAGATTTTTATACTGTCCAATGTGATTTGCCCTTTTGGTGCAGGGAACTAGTAAGTTGAGTTGAAGGAAGGCATAATGTTCTTGAAAAGTTCAATTTTAGGTTCATCTCATCTTTTCCAGGGTCCTGGAGTGCATCAATAGCTTAATTATGCAAAAAAAGGGTGGCCACAAGGGCCCACATATGGCCCATCCAGCAGTTTTGGATGGCTCACTACGCGCCCTTGTGCCCACCCCTTCTTTTTCATTATATGGCCTTGTCTGCACCTCAGGATACCAATTTTTTTTAAGTATAAGTGAAAGTAAATCTTTATGCAACATGACAGTACAAATTCCACTTCTTTTCACTCAGATGTAATTAGAGCCCCCCCCCCCCCCCCCCCCCCCCCCCCCCCCCCCCCCCCTCCCCCCCCTTTCTTTGTGTTCAAAGGTCCGGAGCATTCACTATGTAAAATTTTCCTATATCACATGCATTCACTAGAATGGATTAAAAGTACCCCTTATAGGCCTTATCTACACATGTTTCTGCAACTTTACAAGAATATAAAATCCCTTCTGTTGAACACATGTGCTATGTTACATATACTTTAGTGAACTTCCCATGTCAACAGCCTCACAAATCCTGTGCACTAAACATTAAACACTAGAAATCGACCAAACAAGGAGCCAATTTTTACTTCCTTGTGTCCACCTAGTGTTCTTGGGAATGTTTTCGTTAAGCCATTTCTTTGGTATTTGAAACCACATGTGACCCCTATTGTTATAGTATCCAACCAAAGGTTTCTTGATTGGAATTTTACATAGGCTTGAGTGGTACATATCTTCTATGTTAACAATGCATGTATCTATAATTTATGTTTAGAATTTCTCTATCCAAATGAGATACATGGTAAAAATAAAATCTGGAATTTAACAGTTATGTTCACAAGGTGATAGCTATTGGTATCATCTTTAGCAATACCAAAGAAATAGCTACCAATAGCTAATGAATAGGGATATTTAAGAAGATTTCATACCAAAAACTTGTCAACACTACTCAAAAAGTTGGAAACTCAAAGGCTTTACAATATATGTATGATGAAACAAGAATCAATAATAAGTCACCCCTATACATAGACACCTCTATCTCAAGTGACCATTTCTCTAATCAAGCTTGGCATATGCATAGTATGGAAGCAATAACATGTTGGAAAGCAAGAGTTTAGCTTTCTTAACTTGTGAAACATTGCTAATGATATATATTCAACATCCCCAAATGAGTACATCTTGACAAAGTTTATGATCCACTTTAATAAGAATAACCATTAATGATTAAACTGAAATCAAAATATTGCTTGAATTTCTTCAAGGTGGAGTGATTAAGACTTGCGACTTGAATCATCGTACAGGCAAATCAAAATATCCATAAAAGTACACAATATTTCTTAGATCTGTATGAAACTTCAGTAATCTAAATTAAATACTCTCACTCAATGCGACACCATTTAACAAAAAAACATATTTGTATTGCATTTATAGAGGAATCCAGCCTCATGAAAAATAATTACAAATGGAGACAATGTTGTTGCTGTTAGGCTTCTCTTACAAGTATTTGTCTTCCTCATCTAGAGATTCATATACACTTGAGTATTTGTGTGTCTATGACACTAGGGAAGATAGTAGTACTATATGGATGGCTTCTATGAGAGCTCCTAGAGAGTCCCTATTGGTTCAAGATTCTAAAAAACACCTACTATTCTTATCAAAATCTTCTAACATGGTAGTGAAAGGTTCCTCAAGGAACAAAAATAGAGTGATTTCCATCTCTGTACATGGTTGCTTGCTCATGTCCTCTTAAAACAAGTTGAACCTGTAAGTAAACAAAAGATTATGTGAGCACAAAGTTATAAAGTACAAAATGATATCATTCCAATTATCTAATGACAATTATACGAAGAATAAATTACAAGAAAAATCTTTGACGACTCTCCATAGATAACACAACTTACTTACATTGTGAGATTCAAATCACATGCTACACAACTATAGATGGTGCACCAAAGCCATCAACAAAATAGCACCACCCAGTGTTATGAGGTGTGAAGCCTAAACACTAAAAGCCATAAAGAGGTTAATTCTCTCCAGCATGATAAACTTAAAGATGGAGATGATGTTAAGCTCTGAATGTAAGCTACAAGGGTAGTTTTCTTACCATTCTATCTTTATGTTGGATATGAACCCTTGCAATGCCCACGCGATATTCACACCTCCTATTGTTGTGGTATGCAACTCATGTGAGCTCATACTTTTTCCACCTTCGGAGTAGAGGTTTCCATGTGGTGTGAGTGAATGAAAGTAGAAGGAGTAGAATCTTGTTTCATGTTGTAATGGAGGTGAGAGAAGGGAGAGGAGCTAGCTTGGTGTGAAACTATGTGGTGGGCAAGGGGAAGAGATGGAGGAGGAGCTTGCTTGGTGCTACAATGGAGGTGGCAGAAAGCTAGCAGAGAGATAATGATGGACTATAGGGAGTGCATTTGGTTGTTGCAGCAATGGAGAGCTTGGAAAAGGGTTTGTAGAGAGAGAAAAACACTTTTTAGCTATAGAATAGATTTGGAAAGACTTTGGAGGGTGAAAATGATGTTTTGATTTGTTTTTAAAAAAACCAATTTTTTGGATGCACGTTTTTAACTTTTGAAGGTCAAAAATACTTTTTTGACCATGAAATAGGTTTGAGGACCTTTTAAGGAGGAAAAACTTGAAATTTGAAATTTTGAGTGTATTTTTAAATCCGGGCCAAAAAGTGGGGGAAAAGAGGTCAAAGTGGTCCCCCCCCCCCCCCTCTTTCCCCTAGCCACCTCCCTTACCTTCTCACTAGGTAAGAGGCAATTAAGAGGTGTAAGGCTACCTTGTCCCCCTACTTTGTTGAGGGTATAGAGTGTGTCCACCACCCTCTTCCTATTGGCTGACCTCTAATTAACCTTAATCCCAAAGGGCCCCTAGAGGGTTCATATTTTTCCTAATGGTTTATTGCCTGGGTTTGACATGTATCGACTTACTACTCCCACTGCAAATGCAATGTCTAGGCGAGTAGCAGTCATTGCATACATCAAACTACCCACTGCAGACTCATATGGAATCTTATCCATTTCAGCCTGTTCTTCCTCAGACACAGGACAATCCTGTTTGCTAAGTTTCACATATGGTGGCAATGGAACACTCAATGCCTTTCCCTTCTCCATATTGAAACGTTGCAAAACCTTGTTAATATACTCTGTTTGAGATAACCAAATCAACTTTTTTGATCTGTCTCTCTCAATGCGTATACCAAGTATATGACTTGCCTCACCCATGTCTTTCATGTCAAACAATTTTGCCATCTTTGACTTCAAAGCTGAAATTTCTTCCAAGTGCTTGCCAGCAATCAACATGTCATCCACATACAAAATAAGGATCAGCCAAATGCCATCCTTAGCCTTCTTTGTATATAGACAGTGATCGAACTCACTACATTTTTAGCCTTGAGAAAACATAAACTTGTGGAACTTATGGTACCATGCCCTCGGTGATTGTTTTAAGCCATAAAGACTCTTTAACAACTGGCATACCAAATCTTCCTTGCCTTTCTCAACAAACCCTTCTGGCTGCTGCATATAAATTTCCACATCTAAATCACCATGCAAGAACGCTGTCTTGACATCCATTTGGTGCAACACCAAATCTAATATGGCAACCAATGCAAGAAAGCATCTCAATGTAGTCATCTTGACCACCGGAGAGAAGACTTCATCAAAGTCCATGTCTGGTTTTTATGCAGAGCTGTCATCTCTGACTGCATGGCCAATTGCCAATTTCCGGAGTCCTTCATTTGCACTGCTTCCTTGTAACATGAAGGCTCATTGCAATTAGTCAACATGACATAGTTCATAGATGGAACAAACCTATCAGGAGGTCGCGTGATACGTCCAGATCTACGCAAAATAGGTGGCTCAGGTTCTCAGCCACAACCTGTTGTTCCACTCTATCATGTCCTTGCTCCTCTTGAGCCCTGACATTTTGTCTTGTACGTGCAGGTCCATCTTCTTGGAAGACAAATCTTCTAATATCCTCAACCCTCTCTCGTTTAGAATGATATTTGGCTTCATTAAAGTGAACATCATTGCTGCGGATAAACTTTCTGGATTCGGGATCCCAAAGTCTGTACCCCATCTCACCAGAATTACCATAGCCTAGAAAGATGCACTTTCTACTCTTTGGCTCAAGTTTGTTCCTAAATTCCTTTGGAACCTGAGTATATGCCTCACAGCCAAAGACTCTAAGATGCTTGTATGAGGGAATTTTTCCTGACCATACCATCTCTGCCACTAAATCCTTCTGCAAAACCTTGCTAGGAGATCTATTTATAAGATAAACAGCTGTTGATACAGCTTCATCCCAAAACCCATTTGGCAGTTGTGCATTAGACAACATACTTCTAACCTTCTCTTGTATGGTCCTATTCATCCTCTCAGCAACACCATTTTGAGGAGGATTGTAAGGAGCAGTAAGTTCATGTTTTATACCTTTTGACTCACAAAAGTCCTGAAAGGCCTTTGAAACATACTCTCCACCATTGTCAGTGCGTAAGCATTTAAGCTTCTTGCCAGTCTGATTCTCCACAAGTGTCACAAACGTTTTGAAAACACTAAACGCTTCATCCTTGTGCTTGAGAAAGTAAACCCATACTTTCCTCGAGTAATCATCTATAAATGTCATAAAGTAAGAAGCTCCCCCTAGAGATAGGTTAGGCATAGTTCCACACAAATCACTATGAACAAGTGCCAACTGTGTATCTCTTCTACTGCTTCTATGCTTATGTGGCTGTTGTGTTTGCTTACCATACAAACAATGTTCACAGAATTCAAAATCATTAAATGACAAGCCAAGCAAATAACCAGAACGAGACAAGATTTCCATTCCCTTCTTGGACATATGTCCTAACCAGCTATGCCACAAAGAAATGTTCGGTTGCTCGGTTACATTGATTACATTTCTAGAGACATTTGATACATAAATCATATAAAGTCCTCCAGACTTTACTCCATGTGCTACTGTCATAGAACCCTTGGATATCTTCCACATGTTCTGTCCAAAAGTGGTGACGTAGCCAGCATCATCAAGTAAACCTGTGCTGATCAAGCTCTTTGTAATTGCGGGAACATGTCTCACCTCCAACACCTAAGATCTCACATGTCTGCCCATTGCCTAGCCGAACATGATCTTTAGTGGTCACATAAGAGGTAAACCACTCCTTGTTTGGAGACACATGAAGTGATGCCCCTTAGTCTATAATCCAGTCACTCAGTGCATTTCCATCAGATGCGGTAAGAAGAGCTGAGTCCATTGTATTCTTCAAGAAGTAGATGTCTCTTGACACTAGACTGTCATCCTCTGCAACAGTGTTTGTCACATTTATTTCTTGAATCTTCACTGAGGACTTGTTCTTCTCACCATGGTCTTCAGCTTTCTCTTTGCCTTTTTTTGCTTTCCATTCTCTGCAGTCTCTTTTCATGTGACCCTTCTTGCCACAATGGTAGCATTCTATGTCACTCTTGCCTTTAGCACTGCGGGACTTGCTACGAGACTGATCCCTCTTTTTACCTTTGTACTTTTCTTTGGTCCTTCCTCTGACAACTAAGGCTATTCCTTTACCTTTGTCCATTGTTTTTCTGTTGGTTTCTTCAGTAAGTAGACTGCCTTCTACACCAGCTATGGTCAAACCATCTGGAGGTGTAGAATTACTCTAAGCTGTGCGAAAAGTGTCCCAACTTTTCGGCAATGTGATCAGCAGGAACATAGCTCTAACAGGTTCATCAAACTTGACACCTTGAGCTGACAACTGACTGTAGATGGTGTTGAATTCATTCAGATGATTGGACATAGGGGTCCCTTCTTTCATCTTCAAGTCAACAAACTTCTTAAGCCAGTATACCTGTGAAGCTGCACTCTGCTTCTCATAAAGATCACTCAGCTTTGTCCCTGCTTCATAAGCCGACGTCTCGTCTGCTACATTGAAGTAAACGCTTTCTGCCAAAGTCAGCATAATGGTACAAAGTGCCAATTCATCCATTTCGCTCCATTCATCTTCGTCCATATCTTCTGGTTTTATCCCCTTGAGCTTTATAGGTTTTATCTGCTTCTTTTGTACCAACACGTGCCAAATCTGCTTCTTCCACAATGGGAAATTGATTCCATCCAACTTCTTGATATTGTAAAGAGTAGTGTCCTTTGATCCAACCATAACTACGCTTCATAGTAGTTTACTTTCCTGGGAAAAATTCGACAGAGTTTCCCTTGTAAATTGTCCTCTGAACCAATATCAACCTGTCAAATGAACCAAGAAAGCTTCAGATTTTGCAAAAATTTTGGTAGAGTCTCCTTTGTAAAATGGCTCTGGTGTACTCAAAAACAGCTCAAAAAACCAGTGTCTCTCTAACACTGTAAGCTGTGGGTAAACCTGTCTTGCACCTGTATTGTCTCTCATTGTCCTGTCACTGTCCTGTAAGCATAGACTGCGACAATGCCTCAACGGTAGTAAAGCAAAGATGCAATCCCAACTGTCTAACTCACAGTCAATACATCCTAGCTGCCTATCTAAGGGTGCTCGAGGGATTGCTCCAAGACCTGTATCACCGAAAGGATCTCAACATTCGAGAATCCCCCAGCTCAATAAAACCTCACTCGACCCTCAACAAAGGCTGCAGTAAATCTGACAGTACATAGACTTCCCACAAAGTCATACATCCACAAATTTCCCACTGTATGTTGTAACCGTTGCGGCGGTTGTTTGCTGCGTGACTCACAGCCAGCAAACCCTCAACAGGCATACATCATCTCTGACAATACATCCCATGTGGAAGTACCTACAATGTCAAGATGAAATCTGGAATATCAAGCAGCAAACACAAGCTACTTGATGAACTAGTGGATGTCGCCTATAGTCTGTGTGTAGGTGCGCCCGTGTCGTATGTGACACGCCTCCAAGAACTGTAAGCCGTCCTTCGTTGTGTAGATAGCCACAAATCAGAACTCTAGAAGTGCAGATATCCTCAGCACTTGCAGTCATAGGACGAAACCCCAAATTTGCAGAGTCGAATCTGCACCCGCCAAGACCACGTAGTCAAAAATGGCCTGCGCAGATCTTTGTCGAAGCCAAACGGTGGCCGAGATGACCTCAGAATGAAATTCTAAGAACACCTAGTCCTTTGGGTGTGCCCACAAGAATTGGGGTCGTGTCTTCGCCTGTCGTATCTCACTCCAATGTGAGCAGGTGACTCTAGCTACCTGCAAATCCTGCCCCGAGCCTCGATCTGAGCTCTGATACGAGTTGAAGGAGTACGAGCGGAAGTGCGACGCGAGAGAGAGTGCGAGAAGAAGAGCACGACGATATGGTGAACTCGCTCTACTGTAATGTGTAGAGCATAGTGAGTTCTTATTAGGTTTTAACAAAAGAATATGTGTACATACTTGGCGGCCCGCCCACTTACTTGGGCGACCACATTGGGCTTTATACCCCAACATCTCAGACTCTTGGTTAAGACCAAAGACTTTTACGAGGCAGTACTTATAAAGGTCTTTCAAGCCATGCTCTGAAAACTTTCGCTAAGATTTGACAATGTGGTCAAATCTTAAGCTTGTTTTGAGAGTGGGAATTGGGAAACTCTCAAATTTTACTAATATGGTATTCTTGTCACCTCTCCCCATTCTAGCACCTCCAAAACTCTATTACACTTTCCGTTGTGCCCCCTAGTCTTAAGCTAGCACGGGGGGTGAGCATCTTATCATGTACCTCTAATTTTTTCCAATGGACACCCTTAGAAGTGAGTTTTGCCTTGTCAATCAAGTCCTTTGTCTTAATGGGCCATGCATGGTCCTGCAACATGATTGATGTGTAATGGAAATGGCCTATGAACTTAGAGAATAGTGGAATTAAGAGAATTAGAGTGAGCAACTTTGAGAACATAGATGGTGAACTTAATTGGTAGTAGCAACTTAATCATAACACTTAACTAACTAGGCATGAGCAATACCTTTGCGAGAGAGAGAGAGAGAGAGAGAGAGAGAGAGATTTTAGAGAATATGACAATAGTTGAGGATCGGATTTATGTGGAGCCAATCCCCCCTCCAAAAGTCATTTGTATTATATATTCTCTCATTAAGAGAGACTTGGTACAATACAATCTTTGTGTTCCTTGAGACCTCTTTGGCAGTATGAAGGTGGAAGCTTCATATACCAAGCTTTTGCATAATATCAATAATCAATCTTAGCTTGAAAACAATCAAGAACTTGTGAACATCATTAGTCTTTGTGTTCCCTAAATCATTTGAGTGCATGAAGATGTATATTTTTATGCATCAAGTTGTGCCAAAAGCAACAATTAATCTACTTGCATTAAGTAACTAATCTACTTGCAATAAACCATTAGCCTTCTTGCAATAAGCATAACATGCACTTTGTAGAAAGCACTAACTATCCCAAGCCTCAGTCCCAAGACCTCAAACGCCTTCGAAGGTGGAGAGAGCTAGCAGGGAATGAGGGTAGGGAAGAGGAAGAAGAAGTATTCCATAGGAGAAAGAAATAATTCCTCACTTATCATCACTCTTCTTGCTTAGCATACATAATAGCATGGTAATAAAGATGGAGAAGATGAAAATATTAAACATTGAAGCATAGCTCTTGGTTGGATTTGCATTCCATAGACAAGAGTGTTGGTGTAGGCTCTCAACTTCTCAAGGAGCTTGGAGAAGGAGATGGAGCTCTTGCACCTTGCATAGCACACAATGAGAGTGTTTGTGAGTGTGTGTGGGTGAGTATACCTTGCAAGAAACCCCCCTCCTTGCTAGGTCGACCCCCTCTTCTAGCTCATCATTGAAGCTCATTGGCTCATGCCAAGCCTAGCCAATCACAAGCTTGGGCCATTTCTAGCAATAGGTGTAGTCTTGGGACAAGTGTCCCCCTTTCCCCTTAGAGAGAGAGGACTTGATAAATGCAAAAACAATTAGATAATTGTTGTAAATTATCATTGGACCCCTTTTAATCCTAGCCAATAGGGTTCAAGCACCTCATGGAGGTAACATGGGTAGGGGCTTGCCATGTGTCCCTGCTGCCTCTTTAAGCTTGGGATTTCCTTGAGTGTGTGTGTGTGTGTGTGTGTGTTCTCTCTCTAACCCCTAAGAAAAGGGCTCGCCCCCCTCTTTGTAGGGATCTTTTTTGACCTTTGGTGCTCAAGCACCTTAGTCATCAAGCATGACTAAGCATTTGGACTAGGGGTATTCCCACAAGCATGTAAAGCACCTGAAGCACCTTAATCATGCAGCAGGTCAAGCACCTCAAACACCTTAATCATGCAATAGGTCAAGTACCTCAAGCACCTCAAGCACGACAAGCACTTCAAGCAGGACAAGCACCTCGAGCTTGGGCCGGGTTCCCACCTCAAGCTCAGACCTAGCTTGACTATGGTCCTAGATCTAAGGACTTTTACACACATTATTGGAGGTCTTCAATGAAGCTAACCCTAAGGTCTTATGCTCCATTGTTTAACCTTGCTCTTTGATAGACCATCTCTCAGTTGGGCTCCTTTACCATTGGCGCCGTGTTGAGATAGATCTATAAGCACATGTCTATATCTTAACCCTTGTTTCCGTTTATTCTCCCACATTAAGTGATCAGTTTAATATGAGAAAATCATTTGGGTTGGTTAGATATTAGCTTTTATGACATTACCTCTCTCTTGAAATCATAGTCGTCCTCGACTATGAGGTAGATATGGTAGAGTCTCACCCATTAGTCCATTGGTCTTAGCGGGTAGAGGATCCATTTTTACCCTACGACATCATTCCAGAGTGGATGACTAATCCACTTGGTGGTTGAGAGACATTGTCTGTCGCAAGCATGTCTACTCTTTTTAGTCCATATCATACTTCCAAAGTAGAGTGACAAGTTCTACTTGGTGTTTGGGAGACTTAGTCACCACAAACATGATCCTAAGTATGCATACTTCTTAAAATTTGTGCACAAAACATAAAAAGAGAGTCTTATAAGACAAAAACATGGATCATTTAAAATGCATTTCTTTTACGTTTGCTTACTCTTTTGTGTCATTGTAAGCATCATTAACAAGGTTCATATTATCCTTAAGCTATGTTCTTTGCATGCATTTAGCATCTTTGAAAGGATAATTCTTAACTTAAATAAGATACTGTCAGTAGTCTTACCATTTCTTAATACCTTGTGCTCGTGTCGAAGGATGAACTTGGGTTGGAGCTCGTTTACTTCATCCTCGATCTCCTTAATAAGGCTCGAATAGGCTCTCATGAAAAATGATATATATGAGCCAATAGTTGGGCAAGTTTAATTGTTTAGTAAGACACAAAGAAAGATTTCTTTTTCTTTAAAGGATAAGGCTCTTTTATGCCTAATGGCAGGAGCCTCTTTTGCCTAGCTAATAATAGCCTGTTTAATCTTCTAAAAAGATTCTTTTTTATCTTGGCTATACTCCTTTTCAATGAAGATCTTCCCAGGTACCTTAAGCTACAAGGGACGTTTGGATCTTCCGTCTTTAGCCTCGAAAGGTACTTTCCCCTTAGAAGTATGGTCATGTTATTAGAGACATACTGTTGTTAGGGTAAGTTCTTCTCCCATTTTGACCATTGATCTACCTCGAATCACAAGCTTTTAGTAGATCAAGGATCATTAGTTTTGTGATTTTCCTTTTGGCCATCCGTTGGAATAGTAGGCCAACATAAGAGGGTTACTCTAGTTCTGATAGAGACTCCATCAGAAATTAGTGGTCATGGTAGGATTTCTATCTGACACAATTAGATGTTGGAAAGCCATGGTCCTTCTATCATACTTCATCTTTTGGTATACCATACTTTTTGAAACATACTCTTGTATGTTCTTGTTTCTTGGTAAGCCAATACAAGTATGCTTTTATTCCTAAAAGAATAAATTTGAATTCCTCTTTGCCCCGCATATGGGAGGAGCATGGGAAGTGAGGAAGATATAGCCTATTGTGGTATGGAAGATAACCATCCTCTAACGTGAGTGGTTCTTTTTCTTCCATTTGTAAAGGCTATTATTATATCCCTAAAGCCTAGGTTAGAAGCATATTTAACTATCACAAAACATAGTTCATTGTAAGTTGCTATTGATACCCTATGTACCCTTGGCCATCGGGAAAATGCATCGGCTACATGTTTGTGCTTGCCAGCAATGTGAGCAATGTAAAATTTAAATTGCAAAAATAAATTTTCCCACCTCATTTGATTGTCGAAGAGCTTGGTTTGTATCATGGATGGAGTCGGCAATAAGTACTTCCATGTGTCAACGGCATGTAAAACAGCTCGTAGTTCCTTTTGTATATGTCCAGCATTCGCTCATTGGATTTGAGTCTTCAAATCTTATATTCTATGGTATTCCCTTCTTCAAGAAAAATTTTGCTCGAAGGCATGCATTGAGGCATTACATTGGACCTCAAATAGCTTTGAGAGATCCCATAGTGTAAGCATAAGTTGAGAGATAAGTTTCTCTTTCAACTTTTCAAAAGTATTTTTCTCTCTTTGTAGTCCATGTACACTTAACGTTTTTTTTTTTTGTTAAGCCATGTATTGGACCTGCTATAAGCATGAATTTTTCCTATGAAGCATCTCTAGTATGCACTCATACCTTTAGAGCTTCGCAACTCATGTAGACTCCTTGGATTAGGCCATCTTTTGATTACCTCTACCTTTTGTGGATCCATACAGATACCACCTTTAGAGATAATGTGACCTAATTATTGAATCTCTTTAAAAAAATCCACTTTTCTTTTGATTAGAGGAAAGCTTAATCTCTCTCAAAACTTACCAGTTCATGCTATTGCCTTTTGAACTCCTCTTGTGGAGCTTATAAAGCTCAATAAGGAGGCTTATTAGGCAGTGAGCTTCGTGGTAAAAGCTCCATTGCATGGTCATTGTCCCCTAATTGTGGAGATAGCTCACAGGGGTATCATCAATAAAAAAAAATTGGAATCCATTTAGGAATGTAGAAAATTCTAATTCCTCTTGATTCCCGTCTTTTTTTTTATTGTTATTGGTTGAAACATTGAATTCATTTACAGACTTTTCAACAAAAATCATGTATATGAATATATAGATTTTCATTAACTTACAAAAAGCATGCATATTTACATGGTATAGGATGCTACCTGCTATCTCCTAGCTTAGGAAAAACAAAAGACTTTTGCTATGAGCATCCTCTTTTGGAGTTTCCAGCATAGAAACTCGAGGCGGCTTGTTGCATGCATTTCTTTGGGGACAAGCACGATAGACATGCCCTTGTTGTCCACACTTGTAGCATTTGTTATCCTTACGATAACACTCTAGCTCTGTTGGAGAGAGTCTATTCTTACCTTTGTAGACGCCTTTCTCCTTAGCTTTGTTATCGGTGTTGCTAGAGTTGCCTTTGGAGAAACTTTGAGCATTATTCCTTCCTCTAGGCTCATTTTGATCCTTCACTTCCACGGGCTTAGAGTTTCTCTTAACCCCTTGTTGAAAATTGATTTGAGAGTCAACCATAGTATGGTGTATGACCGCCGATATGGTATTAGTGCTTTGTGAGTTAATATACTCGGCCATCTTGTCAAAAAGACCCACACAAAATTGTTGCTTTTGCTCCTCAAATCCTATCTTTTTGTAGACACTGGCTTTGAGAAGTAAATCCCAAAACTTATCTACATACTTTTGGATTGACTCGTAGGGAGAGAGTTTCAAGCTTTGCCATTCTGTAAGGACATTGTCTTTAGTGTTGCTTGCCAGAAATTGTTCCATGATGGAGGCTCTTAAAGCCTTCCATGTCCTTGGAGCTTTCCTTTGGGCTCGTAGGCTAGCCCACCTTTCACGAGCGGAGCTCTGAAAATGCATAGATACCTGATGCAGCTTAGAGGACTCCATGAAGTCCTTATCACCAAAGGCCACATCAAACTGTTGGATGAAGACCAAGATCTTGTTCGTAGCACCAAAGGTGCCATCATAGGTAAGAAAAGTGGTGTCCTTTCCTCCCTCCTTGAACTTCTTCAGCTTCTTGGACCTTCTCCATACCGGTTAGGACTTGCGATGGCCTTTCCTTTTGGGCTCTTTGAGAGAAGAGCCGCTACCTTCATTGGAATATGAGGAAGGTGATGAAGATGGAGAAGAGTGTGACCTCTTTCTCTCCTTTTCCTTCTTTTGGTACTTCTTTTCCTTTTGGTGATAACGAGGAGGAGGACTTTGCGGAAATCTTTCTCTCTTGGGGGGAGTTGGAGATCGTTGAGGCTGCCTCTTTTTAGAGCCACATCTTCAGAAGTATTGGGAGACTCCCTTCTTTCTCCTTCTCTTGGGGAAGTCTCTATAGTAGAGACTTCACCTTTCTTCTTGGATGGAGGTAAGCCCGCTAGTAATCATTTAAGCGCTTCGTATGGGTTCTCCTCTACTCTCACCATAGAGAGCCCTCTCTTGGAAATCTCTCGAAGAGACTTCTCAAGTGCTCTCTCTTTTGGGGGAGTTTGGAGAATCCCATAACTATGAAGTTGTTGGAAAACTTCACCTTGTAGGGATGGGTTTCCCATAGCTTGTTGCAACTTAGAAACAAAACAATTGATAACCATGGGAGCATCATCATTAGCACCTTCATGTGCAAAATCAAAGTTATCAATGTTCATTCTACTCTCTTGATTATTGTGAGCCATGTTAACAAAATTTATGTATGTACTTAGTGTATGCTTTGGCAATTCAAAACCTTAGTTGCCACTCCTCTTAGCCTTTGAAAATCGGCTCTTAAGTATCTACACCCACGGCTCAAAGTGGTTAATTATAGAGAGTAGAGGAGTAGGTCTAACATAGCAGAGTTGCAGAGGGCTAGCTCCTTTCGGACTTCTTATGGCTCAATAATGGTAAAGCCGTAGGCAAGTCTAAAAAGACTCCATTATTAAGTCCAAAGCTCCCGAGGTGTGCACCATATCCCACATAGTGGGCTAAACAAAACCGATCATAAATCCCAGTTCCACTTACCCTAATATAATTAACAACATCAACCATTTATAGGCTACTTAAGGACCTCTCTTCTTAAGCAAGAAAAGAGAAACCAAATGCTCTGATACCAATGTAATGGAAATGGCCTATAAACTTAGAGAATAGCGGAATTAAGAGAATTAGAGTGAGCAACTTTGAGAGAATAGATGGTGAACTTAATTGGTAGTAGCAACTTAATCATAACACTTGACTAACTAGGCATGAGCAATACCTTTGCGAGCGAGAGAGAGAGAGAGAGAGAGAGAGAGAGAGAGAGAGAGAGAGAGAGAGATTTTAGAGAATATGACAACAGTTGAGGACCGGATTTATGTGGAGCTGGTCCCCCCTCCAAAAGGAATTTGTATTATAGATTCTCTCATTAAGAGAGACTTGGTACAATACAATCTTTGTGTTCCTTGAGACCTCTTTGGCAGTATGAAGGTGGAAGCTTCATATACCAAGCTTTTGCATAATATCAATAATCAATCTTAGCTTGAAAACAATCAAGAACTTGTGAACATCATTAGTCTTCGTGTTCCCTAAATCATTTGAGTGTATGAAGATGTATATTTTTATGCATCAAGTTGTGCCAAAAGCAACAATTAATCTACCTTGCAATGCAATTAATCTACTTGCATTAAGTAACTAATCTACTTGCAATAAACCATTAGCTTTCTTGCAATAATCATAACATGCACTTTGTAGAAAGCATTAACTATCCCAAGCCTCAGTCCCAAGACCTCAAACACCTTCGAAGGTGGAGAGAGCTAGCAAGGAATGAGGGTAGGGAAGAGGAAGAAGAAGTATTCCATAGGAGAAAGAAATAATTCCTCACTTATCATCACTCTTATTGCTTAGCATACATAATAGCATAGTAATGAAGATGGAGAAGATGGAAAGCTTAAGCATTGAAGCATAGCTCTTGGTTGGATTTGCATTCCTTAGCCAAGAGTGTTGGTGTAGGCTCTCAACTTCTCAAGGAGCTTGGAGAAGGAGATGGAGCTCTTGCACCTTGCATAGCACCCAATGAGAGTGTTTGTGAGTGTGTGTGGGTGATTATACCTTGCAAGAAACCCCCCTCCTTGCTAGGTCGACCCCCTCTTCTAGCTCATCATTGAAGCTCATTGGCTCATGCCAAGCCTAGCCAATCACAAGCTTGGGCCATTTCTAGCAATAGGTGTAGTCTTGGGACAAGTGTCCCCCTTTCCCCTTAGAGAGAGAGGACTTGATAAATGCAAAAACAATTAGATAATTGTTGTAAATTATCATTGGATCCCTTTTAATCCTAGCCAATAGGGTTCAATCACCTCATGGAGGTAACATGGGTAGGGGCTTGCCATGTGTCCCTGCTGCCTCTTTAAGCTTGGGATTTCCTTGAGAGTGTGTGTGTGTGTGTTCTCTCTCTTAACCCTTAAGAAAAGGGCTCGCCCCCCTCTTTGTAGGGATCTTTTTTGACCTTTGGTGCTCAAGCACCTTAGTCATCAAGCATGACTAAGCACTTGGACTAGGGGTGTTCCCACAAGCATCTCAGACAAGCATGTCAAAGCACCTGAAGCACATTAATCATGCAGCAAGTCAAGCACCTCAAACACCTTAATCATGCAATAGGTCAAGTACCTCAAGCACCTTAATCAAGCACCTCAAGCACGACAAGCACTTCAAGCCGGACAAGCACCTCGAGCTTGGGCCGGGTTCCCACCTCAAGCTCAAACTTAGCTTGACTATGGTACTTTTACACACATTATTGGAGGTCTTCAATGAAGCTAACCCTAAGGTCTTATGCTCCATTGTTTAACCTTGCTCTTTGATAGACCATCTCTCATTTGGGCTCCTTTACCATTGGCCCCGTGTTGAGATAGATCTATAAGCACATGTCTATATCTTAACCCTTGTTTCCGTTTATTCTCCCACATTAAGTGATCAGTTTAATATGAGAAAATCATTTGGGTTGGTTAGATATTAGTTTTTATGACATGATGTCAAGAACTTGGCACAATGGGCCTCTTCATGAATAACAGGGTTGAGAATCGTGATGCCTCCTCGCTCCATTGGCCTTGCGACAGTCTCTCAACTTTCCCACTGTCAAGGCATCGCATATTTGGTGTCATTTTTCTAGAGGAATCTTTTTACCAATTTCAAGAACTCCTTCCAATTGCACTTGGCTAATTTAAGAAGTGGGCTGGTGAAATCTATGTAAATGATGAGAAAAGAGTTGGTCACTTTAACCCTGCTCGGGAAGGAAAGAAACACATATTCCCACCTTCTCATATTGCTTTTGATCTTGTCCATAACCCATTGGGATCTTTGCTTATGTTCCACATAGACCCTCAACGGAGCACCAAGGTGCAGGCAAAAGAGTTTCCCTCTAGAAACTATCTCTTCGGTCCACAAAGAAGGATCAAAAGAGTCGTTTTTTGACAGTGATATCAATTAAGATTTTTCAATATTGCATTTTGATCGAGAAGCTAAGGCGAACATTTGTACAATCTCCAAAGCCCTTCAAGGAGTTTGCGGGATGGCTTTGAGGAAGATCAGGGAATCATCTGCGAATATCTTTGCTAGGAGCTAGGAGCTAGTCTCTATTCGGCATGGACAACCCTTGGATCTCCCCTCTCAAAACACTATCTTCAAACATGGTAACCAGAAGATCCGAGCCAATGGCAAACAACAATAGGGCAAGTGGACATCCCTGCTTGACTAAACTTTTGACTTCAAAAGCGCCCACAATTTTATCATTAAAGAGCAGCTGAGAGTACCTACCAACATTAAAGAGTAGCACAGAGTGGCTACCAACATTGAGAGTGGGAGAAGTTTAATCAATCACCAAGTTCCTCTGTGCAATTACCAAGCTTAAGGAATGTCTAGAGCGGTGCCAAAATCTTGTCTTGCATTGTGACTTCCTTCCATGTGTCCCCTTTCAAGGCAAGATTTGCTTTGTTTATCATGTCCCAGGCCATGATAGCCCATTCTTGTTTTTGGTACATCAACGAGACAACTAGTTTGGCACACAAGGCTTCTGCATGCACCATGGGTCAATGATCCCAATGTTCCCTTGATTCTTTGGCCTCGCTACCCATTCCCATCTCCCCCATTGGCAAGGGGTTGTGACTTTAGTGTTGCTTTTCCACAAGAACCATTTGATAGACTTCAAGAATTCTTTTCAATTAGATTTTCTCAGTTTTAGGTACAGAAATACTAATGAAATGTAAGGGATCATGAAGGCATTAATCATTGTGACTCTACTATGGAAAGGGAGAAGCACAAAATCCCATCTTTTCATTTTACTATTGATCTTGCTCAAGAACCAGTTGAATCTCTGCTTATCTATAATGCTCACCCCGAGTGTAGCGCCTAGGTGCCTAAACACAGTGCCCTTACCAATAACTTCCTCTGACCACTCCGAGGGGACGAATGAGTCACTTTCTGAGAGAGAAATCAACCTAGATTTCTCAATATTGCACATTAAGCAAGAAACAGTAGCAAATAGTTGGACAATCTTGACGGCTCTTCTTAGCATTTCTAGATCAGCTCTAAGGAAGAGCAAAGAATTGTATCGGGGTGTTCACTGTGTAAAATTTTCCTATATCACGTACGTTCACCAAAATGGATTAAAAGTACCCATTTTAGGCCTTATGTACACATGTTTATGTAACTCTACAAAAATATAAAATCCTTTCTATTGAACGCACGTGCTATGTTACTATACTTCGGTGAACTCCCCTGGAGAATCATCTACCAACATCTTTGTAAGTGATTGTTTACCTCCAAGAAGTGACAAACCTTGAATTTCCCCTTTTGTCGCATTGTCCTCTAGCGAGGTTACGAGAGGGTGAGAGCCAATTGCAAAGAGCAGCGAAACAAGGGGATAGCCTTGCTTTATCGATCGCTTGACCTCAAACATTCCCACTAGTATCTTGTTGTTGAAGAGAAGCTAAGAGTAACTTCCTTCCCCAAGCGTGTGAACTATCACACACAATTTGGGTCCAAAACCCAAAACCTTCACAGCCACAATCTAAGACCACGAGATCCCATCGTAATCCTTATCTAGGTCAAGTTGAAGGAGAATACATTCTTGCTTGATGAAAGTAGCATACTCAATATCATATATAGATGAATGTTGGTCTGCTAGTTTCTTACTTTACCTAAGGTGTACTGCTTTATCAATTTTGACCGGTCCATATTCTAACGGGCCTCGTGATTTCACCCCTTGTTTTTTTTGGTATTGATTTTACTTTAGCTTAAGTTTCATATAAAGCAACATAAAAGAGAAGTCTCTCTTGAGTCTTGATTCACCTCCAACAGCATGCATTATAATACGCACACATTTTATATGGAGCGAGGAAGTGTGTTGATGTCGTAGATGTGGGTGAGTGTGTGTACATGAGAGTGACACAAACAACATCGATCATACAAAGGTGACCACAAGTAGGGCTAACTTGTGAGTGAAACATGGCCTAATAAGCTTGCTCTTGACAACTCATTATTAAAGTGAAATGTGACCTAATAAGCTTGCCCCAGGGACATCAAATTATTATTGAGAAAGTGCACAAGCAAGGATCTACAATAAATACAAATTTTCACATGGCGTAATTCTTCTTGTAGTTAGTCCAAAGCTGGTCGACGGATTGGCCGGTGAGTTCTTGGAAGTAGGAGGCATCCCACCGCCCGGAGGCCATCTTGGCGTTGAGGGAGGCGACGAAGCCCGGTTGTTGGCTCTCACAGTACTGGAGAAAATACGCAGTGACATCATCGCCTTGGTCCCAGCGGTCACCCTGGCCGGGCTTCACCCAACGGGAGGAGGCGAGGCCGGCCAACAATCGGACGTAGTCCGCTATGCCATCGCGGACAGACTTGCCTTGTGCAGAACCTTGCCCACTCCACTGCCAGACACGTGCCATCTCCCGATAAAGCACTCCCTTCACTTCTGTCTCCACGTCCTCGTCGGCGTACGTTCCAACGTAGCTCTGTGAGAGATGAACTATGGCCGACTCATTGCTGCCGTCCTCCTCCGTCTCAGCCTCAGCCCCTGCCTCCTCCACCTCGTCGTCCACGTACAACGTTACTGTTTCTACTTGCTTCTTTGCATATGTGGTATTTTCTGTGTACCCAAAAATTTGTTGTATGAACTGTGAAGCTGATGCCATTGTATTCTCTGCTTCGCTTTCGCCCACTGCCTCTTCGAACCTCTGGCCGCCTGCTTTGTCTGCTGCCCTATTTCTCGCCATGTATTGTGTGCGTGCTAGCACCCCTTCCCACGTTCCACTAAGAAGCACTACGATAAGCACCACTAATTGTTGAGTTGCCATCGTGTATGGTGGAGAGAGAGAGAGAGAGAGAGAGAGAGAGAGAGAGTTTCAACGTGGTATAAAAGAGAGAACATCCCCCCTCACATTATAAAGGCCATACCTACTATGCCCACATTTGACGTTTTGGGCCTTCTATGTTTCGTCTTGTACCCAAGCGTGTTAAATATAATTAGAGGCCTAATTAATCTTATTAGGTATGCTAAATACCCAATGTTAAGTGTTAAGTCTTATTAGAGGTTTAGATTCTTGTTGGGTCTTACACTTTAGCAATATTGTAATGTTATGATTCTTGTGTTAGAAGAGGATAAATCTTATTAGAGACCTTAATTCTTGTTAGCTCCTAGACTATGCCACAGTCATAATTTCATGATTGTTCTATTAAAAGAGATTAAAACTTATACACACTATTCTATGGAAAGTCATAAAATGTCTTTTATTGTGCAAGTTAGGTCATCTAAGGCATGCAAGCATTTGAGGCCTACTTAGTGTAAGCTCCTTTAGCGCAAGTCATAAAATGTCTTCTTTTCTTTGTTGGTTACATTAGACTCTCTCTGATGACCCGATCAATGTCCTGGGGTGGCCCCCTATCAACCGATGTATCTGTGGTAGCTAGGAGAAGTCATGGCTCGCCATGAGCATGATATAATTCACTCACCATTGTGAATTTTGCACCCAAAAAAAAGGGTATTGCATGTAAGGCATCTAAGGCATGCAAAGGTGACCTCACTAGCATTAGCTCTTTCATGGCAACGTTAATGGCTTGTTATATTGTTGTCGTTATGTGGCTCGATGTTTTATTTGTTTTTTTTCATATCCCCAAAAACTCATCTTTGATATTTTTTTGAACTCCTAGAACACACAACAATGAGTGATGTTATGTTGAACATATCAAAAAATTACATGACTACCCTGTTCACAACCTGAGCCAGGCCACCCACGGGAGCATAGAGATACACGATAGGGTTCAAAGTACAATAAAAAAGACCAGCTCTAATGGTATTGTTGTGGCCCAATACCATTCGTGTAGGTCCTTTCTTTTAACAATTGAAATAATCAATTCTCTGCTTTCTTTTCAATTCCACGATCTTTGCGAAGCTGGCACAAGAGAGACAATTCTCAAAGACCTAACAGTTCCTGGCCTTCCATACTTGCTTAAAGTAGCAAAATCTAACAATTTGCATGCTAGTCAGTAACACTTCGTTTTACATCCCCATCTCTCCAAGGATCAAGTGGTTCTTGAAGAACCCTATCTTTCAGGTCTTTTGTATCCATTTGCATGTCTTTCCTACTCGAGGGGTGTACCTTTAAAAAACTATTCATATAACATGCATTCAAAGGGTAATAAAAAAATCCTTTACTTACATTCTCAAGGTAATAAAATGACCTCTTTTTCTTCAAAAACTTACAAGTTTTTCTCTAAAATCAATTTAAAAAACCCCTTTTGTTAATATATTCCTCTTAAAATTTTAAACTTTTAGCAATTGAAAACCCATTCATTTGAACTCACGTAGTAACTTACATGTCTAAGAGGTGAACCCCTCAAGCTTTCTTGCCATCCCACTTATAGCCATGCACTCCTTGAAGGGGTGCGGTCCTCACTAGCCACTTTGTATCCCAAATGTAATCCCTCTTGCGAAGATCTTTACTCCTATCGACAAGGCCCCCCATCACACTTTCTAGAGAAAGATCTTCATTATTAGAGTCCATTGTGTCTTCCAGATGTTCTTTGATATCACCATCTACCTAGCCTTCGTACATTGCTTTCTTTGAAGCATGTTAAGGGGACGAAATCAATCCCCGACAAGACTAAGAGACTGTGGTAGATGTTATTGTTCTTGGGTCTACAAAAATGTATATTCTTGGGCCACCACTAAGCCTTCCATTTGAGCGTAGACTCACACCACAGGCATATAGTAATTGTCCAGCCCAACCACAACTCTATTGACTAGGAGTCTTTCGGTCTAGATATTGAGACAGAATTGGGCTGCCAGGTGGTCAGCACCTTTCTAGCTTCTGTTATTACTGATGTCCCAAAACTGGCCAAGATGACTAAGACCTTTATTGTTGATCTTTCTATCAATCTCTCTCTAGAATGGGTTAAGCTGGAGAATTCCCCTTTTAGAAGCCAAGGGGACCAATTAGTGATGGAGTTGTGGAAGCACCTTTTCACCTTTCCCCATTCTAGCATCTTTGAAGCTCTATTACACTTTCATTCAATCTCACTCGTTGTCCCCCCAGTCTTAAGCTAGACCACCCAGACGAAAGCAACTTGTCACGTACCTCTAAATTTTCCAATGGCCACCTTTAGCTAGAAGTGATTTTTCCCTTGTCAATGAAGTCCTTTGCCATAATGGCCCATGCATGGTCCCGCAATGTGATTGATTTCAACAACTTGGCCTCTGCATGAATATTAGGGTTGAGAATCTCGATGCCTCCTCACTCCACCGGCCTTGGGACAGTATCCAACTTTCCCATTGTCAAGGTGTCACGTCTTTGGTGTTATTTTTCCATAGGAACTTTTCACCAATTTCAAGAACTCCTTTCAATTCACTTGGCTAATTTAAAAAGTGGATTGGTGAAGGCTATGTACATGACCAAAAAAGAATTGATCACTTTAACCCTACTCGGGAAGGGAAGCAACACATATTCCCACCTTCTCATCTTGCTTTTGATCTTGTCTATAACCCATTGGAATATTTGCTTATGTGTCACATTGACCCCCAGCGGAGCACCAAGGTGTAGGCAAAAGACTTTTCCTCTAGAAGCTATCTCTTCGGGCCACAAAGAAGGATCAAAATAGTCATCTTTTGACAGTGATATCAATTAAGATTTTTCAATATTGCATTTTGATCAAGAAGCTACGGCGAACATTTGTACAATCTCCACCTCCCTTCGAGTAGTCTGCGAGCTAGCTTTGAGGAAGAGCAAGGCTTCATCCAAAAGTATCTTTGCTAGGAGTTGTTCCTTGGTCGGCATGGACAACCCTTGGATCTCCCCTCTCACAATACTATCTTCCATCATGGTAACCAGTAGATGCGAGCCGATGGCAAACAACAATAGGGCAAGTGGACATCCCTGCTTGATTGAAATTTTGACTTCAAAAGCGCCCACATTTATATCATTAAGGAGCGGCTCAAAATGGCTACCAACATTAAAGAGTAGCTCAGAGTGTCTACCATCACTAAGAGTGAGAGCAACTTAGCTCTATCATTAAAGAGCAGCTTTGAGTGGCTACAAGCATTCAGAGTGAGAACTAGCCTACATAGTTGAGGCCCAAATCCTAGAGATTCCATGACCTCCTCCATGAAAGACCAAGTAATCCTATCATAAGCTTTATCAAGATCAAGTTGCAACATGATACACTCTTGTTTGGTGAATGTTGTGTACTCTATGCCCACTCTTCTCTTCTTCTTTCTTTGACATCTTGACTATTCTTTCTTTGACATCTTGACTACGGGATCTTCAAAAACAAAAAAACTCAATATGTGAGCTTAATATGGGGTTAGACTTTAGATAGATGCATGGTCCATTTACCATTGCCCAATCTATGCAAACTTGGAAACATTATATCTCCCCCCCCCCCCCAAACCAAAAAAAAAAACCGAAAAGAAACACACATCCACTCATCAAAACTAAACACACACACTCTCCTTTGCAACAAAAAGAAAAAGAAAAAAGTTTCATAAATGCAAGTAAGTTACATTATCCATAGAGTTGTTAAAGCTTCTCCTTCTAGTTTCTTCTTTATATTATTGTCACTAGATTATTGTCACTAGTTTATCTACAAAGTGAACTTGTTTTGAGAGGACATGAGCAAGCAACCATGTGCAGAGATGGGAACACTCTATTCTTGGTTCGTGAGGAACCTTTCATTACCCTCATTGCAATACCAAGAAGTCTCATCCCCTTATCCCCCATCTCCATTGTAGTACCAAACAAGTCCCTCTTTCTCCTTTTACTTTCCTTCTCCTACATAGCAATCTCTACTCTCCAAAGTCAACCAAAGAATGAGATTGTAGGATTTTAATGCCACGACAGTAAAAAGGTGTAGATGGTGAGTAGCTACCACGAGAGTTCTTTAACGCTAATTTGGTACCAAAATAGGACACTTTAAGTGTCCTTTTTTAACAAACTTAAATTAAATGCTACTTACATTAAATGGTTTATTTAAGAAAACCCTCTTGATATGCTTAAATATGTTAGTTAGAGGGTCTTTTAAAAATATAACCTTGCATTTTAGAATCTATCATGATCAAGAACTATACTCATCAAGTTGACCCTCATAAGACTGCGATTGACGCTATGAAGAAATCGCCTTTATAAGCTCAAAAAAAAATGAAGCGACCTTGTAGAAAATTTTAGGTGACTCTTCCACAATTTTGCTATAGATAATTGAAAGTTTCATGTGCAAAAAAAAAAAATGAAGTATATAAAATAATGGAAAGTTCCATGTATTTGATATGGTCGTTTCAATGTTATTATGGAGAACTCAAGATCTTCAAGAGTTTTTGCACGATAAAAATTTCAAGATGGAGTTCAAGCAACGAGATTTAATTGAGTTAGGGAGCCCAGAAAATATGTAGTTTCTTGGTTTAAACATATAAAGTCATTTGTAGTTGTCAAATTGCATTAGAATAGTACCAATTCCATGAGAGGACCTTTGGAAGACCAAAATCATGCTCTTATTCAGCACGTGCTCAAGTATGTAATTATGTCTATAACTTACATGTGACTTGAAAACTTATCTTTGAAGTGCATTCCATTGTTTTGTAACACTAAGTGCAGATATAATAATTTTATGATTTTGTTGGCAAAACAGCTGGAAATTCTACTAAAATTTATGTCTTAGAACTTATAGAATTCCCTATAAAAAGATATAATAATTTTATGATTTTGTTGGCAAAACAGCTTGAAATTCTACTAAAATTTATGTCTTAGAACTTATAGAATTCTCTCCATACGGATTGTATTTTGACATGGAGAAAAATCCAGTGTTTTCTTTCTCTCATAACCAATCTATGGTAGAAGCAAGGTGTAAAAAACTTCTTTCTAGCTTGACGAATAAATTGCCAAAACTTGGTAGAAATACGGGACACTTTAGTGTCTCAAGACACTTAAGTGTCTAATTGTCCAATTACAGAATTAGTGTTAAAGGTACTTCATTTTTCAAGATAGAGGATGAGAAAAACTTGCCAAGCATATCAAGTCCTTGAATAACTATCATAACCTTTCTATCAAACAAGTACCACATGCCTCTCAAGAATGCCTTGTTATCTCTAATGAGCCCCAACCTCTTCAATGGAAGATTTTACATCATGTTGATGATGATGCTCTGTAAAAATGTGTAACACTATAATGGATTTCTTATTCTAATCCATCTTGTCTTTATTGTGATGGTCAATTTTATGTTTGACACTTTGTTTGGTTTTAAACAAGGTATGCATACTACTGGTGTAGTTCTTTTCAAATACAAAATTCTTTCTTGCTTCAACTTTCAACAGTAGACTTGTGGTAGTCAATTTAGAGACATTATAATCATCAGCACTATCTTGGATATTTTACTAAATACTATAGAATCTTCACTAAGTTCATTAGTGCTCAATTGATACCGTTATGGTAGGAGATGGAGAATGGTCACTTTCTTATCGCATGTTAGGCCCCCCTTGGCGAGGGAGTTCGGGGGCAGAGTCCCCTCAAGGCTGGAAATAGATACATTTTGGGATATGATTTGTATGTATTTTTAATCAAAATTGGATTATATTCACCATGTGATTAGGAGGGTCTCAATACTCACTTTTGTATGAGAGAGTGACACACATTGCATATATGGGGTAAAAAGAAGCACTCAACTTTAGCTAGATTTCTCCAATGACATAGCTTTCTTTCTTAGCACAAAGAAATCTTCTTTAACCACCATGGATCAATTCAAGAACCATTCACCAACTTGTAAGAGATTAAAATATATCAACAAAAAGAAAATATTATTTTACACAATAAACTCATGATATATATGCGATCCAAGTCCATGGCTTTAAACAAAAGGGTCCTAAGACTATGCTAGGACCCCAAGACCCTCAACAAGTGTGGTCACAAGGGCACACAAAATTGCCAAATAGGAACCCCTGCATGGCCAAATGGAGCCCCCTTGTGGCCCCTCTTGTCAAGGACCCCTTGGACCCTCCTAGGGCCCTAGGGCCCTTTTTTTCTTCTTTAGCAGAAAGAACTCTTCTTTTACCACCATGAATCAAGAACCATTCACCAACTTGTAAAAGGTTACAATATAGTAACAATAAGAAAATCTTCTTTTACACAATAAATTCATGATGATAGGTATGGGAGCCAAGTACATCTCTTTTAAAAAAAGGGTCCTAAGACCATGCTATGGCCCTAGGAACCCTCAACAAGAGTGGCCACAAGGTTGCGCAAAACTGCCAAATAGGAACCCTTGTTTGGCCAAATGGCACTCCCTTGTGGTCCCTCTTGTTGTGGGGCCCTAGGGCTCTTTTTCTTCAAAGTTCATGGAAAGAACCAATGAGCACTTGAAGCTAGATTCGTGCTTAAGAATACCATTTGAAAATCATACCTTGAGAAGTGTATGCTAGAAGAGCTTCAAAATGCAACATACACAAGATTGGGATATTTCAAGTTGCCCCTAAGGTCTTTGGAGACACTCAAGGTTGATAAATTTAGGGCTTACTTATCAAAATATAAATCTTATCTTATCATAGCACAAGTTATTTCTTTCTTGTTTTCAAAGAGTACATAATCGGGTGGAGCTTTTCCTCAAGGTTACTTTTGAGAAGATTAGTTCATTAAAGCATTTATTTCATTTTATTTCCCTATGTACTAAATCTCAATTCCATTAGATTCCACCAATCTCTAAGATACTACATTATATAGAGTAGCTTGTATGTCTCTCTCAATATCTCTCTCTTTTTCTCTCTAAGAAGGAATTCACTATTGACACAAAGAAATTCTCCTTGATATGTTATCAAGCAACACAACTATATTAACATGATGTTAAGTTTTGATGGCACAAGTCCATGGTGGAAATTCTACCAAGGTTTATTCCTTAGATATCATTTAGAGATTGCCCTCTACTCTATTATACCTTTTATGTAAAAAATAGCCAAACTAAGAAGCAATTTACTCTTAAAATGTACAAATTTAATCTAAGTTACTGACAAACTCAAATTATGGTAGAGATAGGGTGCTCTTGCAAAAATAGATAGAGTCCAAATTGCTTCTTATTAATCTTGATCAAGATATGTTCATGAAGAGTATACAAGGGGCAATGTAGTCATAGTTATTGTATCCATTCCATGACATAGTGTACTCATGGTAACTTATTACATAAAACTATCTTTGGTGAGAGTGTTCCATGTTAGGAAAGAGTGTCTTACTCAGGAAACTATTTTTTATTTCCCTACAAGGATCCCTCCATGTTAGCATAATAATTGTTGTGGTGAGAGCTGTATTAAATTATACAATGAAATTTCTTGAGGCGAGCTTTGTGTCACCAAAAAAGATTCATGTTATGCCAACAACTTGAGCCATTTTCACAAAGACCACCATTCAACTAACATAGTAAGAGGTCACCTTACACCATGATGCTTTAGATACCTACTTAAACAAAAGAAAACACACAAATTCAATAGTTGCAAGTTGTATAATAAACACACTTGCTATGTATATGTTGTACAAGTTTGCAATTGTTTTCATCTAACTTGGACTAAACAACACTGAAATATACATTATGATGAGATTACCCACCTCCAATGTTGAGAGGGTCAGTATGTGTAATTTGTGTATATCACATGCGTTCAAGGATTATATTCAAAACTCCTTATCTGATAATTTTTGGCAAATAAAATACATCCTTCTTCTATTCAATCTATAATTTTTTTTCCCATCCCATTTTATGGTACCTTCTATATGTGAAAGTATGAAAAACATAAAATTTAATAACCACTTGTGTTGCACTCACATGATAGTCACATATTTATTAAGTGCCCCCCCCCCCCCCCCCTCCCCTCCCCAGCCTCCACTAAGCATGTATTTGAAGAACCTACCTGCAAGATATAACAAAGAAAGTTGTTTTAGAGGAAAAGTTGTGTTTAAACTCTATTATTTCAAAGATTAGAAGGTTATGCAAGTTCTACAATGAATGACAAGGATATGAACAAGTGCACACGGATGTGTGAGTGTGTGTGTGTGTGTGTGTGTGTGTGTGTGTGTGTGTGTGTGTGTGTGTGTGTGTGTGTGTATGCATGCGCGCTTGCATGCACTATGTATACACATGCACACATAGAGGATATTTTGGTGAAAAATAGTTCAAAATTAAATTAAATATTTTAAAAGAAATCAAGATAATAAAAAATAAATTAGTGTGTATAGACTATGGCTTACATTATCCCAATAGACATGTCTTCCCTCTCTCAACATATTGGAGACAAGATGGGAGTGGTTGTTGCATGGGTACAAATGTCATCCACTCAACGGTTGACATTGCGTCAAAACCTGTAGCACGTCCTTGTTGTGATGATTTTTGGTCACCTACCTTTGTCACTTTTGATGCAAACTCTGTGGGCAAGCAAATATACACACTAAAGGATGCAAAGGAGGAAGGCAATGGAAGGGAGAAGAGAGAGGTAGGGAAGAGGGAGAGGAAGAGGAGAGCGAGAGAGAGAGAGAGAGAGGAGAGATTTATTTTTTGGAGGGAAAGTAGAAATTCAAAAATTGGCTTTCTAGTGAGTGTAGGTCAAAAAAAAGGTCAAAATTTGTTATATATATACATGTGTGTGTATATATATATATATGTATGTATGTATGTATGTATGTATGTATGTATGTATGTATGTGTGTGTGTGTGTGTGTGTGTGTGTGTGTGTATATATATATATATGTGTGTGTGTGTGTGTGTGTGTGTGTGTGTGTAGGTTGGGAGGTACTTTAAAGTAGAAAATATGTGAAAATGGGATTTTTTTAAAAAGGGGTCATTTTTTAGCTTGGGTCTATGCACATTTTTTATGATGTGGCATGGGAGAGGGATGGAAGTGCCACACCACCTTTTTTCCTTCACTTTCAAAGAGCTAGAAAGAGAAAGGGACCTCTAGGATGACCACAACCAACATGGCCCTTTAAAAAAAAAGGCTGGAGAATCCTACTGAAAGGTAGCCTATTGAATGCACTTGTCCCACAAAGTCTATACAAAATTATCATTGATCCCTTAAAATTAGGGATTTTTACAATGCCCATGCAAAGTTAAAAATCTTTCTAATGGAAAATTGTCTTCCTCTTACAAAATTCAAACCATAACTTGACTTTTACAGGTCTCAATTTTTTATTTTTATTTTTAGAATATTGACGATGACTTGAAGGGTAGTTGTTCCTAATTAATGGCTTTGATTATTTGACCATAAATCTGGTGTTTCCTTGGAAACTTTAATGTATTACCAAAATCTCTTGCATTTGGATGTATTCTTTTTGTATCCATAACCCTTGCACCTCAAGTTTAAGAGGACATTTTAGGTTTTGTGCTACTCTAGTTTGATTATTGAACCCTTGTTTTGAATTTACTGGCTTTGGTATCTTTCCTCCATCTTCAAGTTATAAGACTATGTTGGACCTTGATGATCTTTGCATACCCTTAAGAGTTGGTCATCGGATCCAGTCTGCTTATGTAAATTTTGATACGATCTTAATCTATGCGTAGGTTGATGCTTGCACTTATCAAAAACATTGATGAAGGGACTTGGAACCCTAACATTAGTTAACCTTTTTTTAGAAAATGAGACTTTTTTTTCTCCTACACAAAAAATAATAAATTGTATTTTGTCTTTCCTTATTTGAATTATAGCGCTTGAATAAAGCTATGAGCTATGCTTTACTCTACGATACCGGTTACCTCCTATATTATTGTCATTTACGACCTCTCTAAATAATTTTTTACTTTGGGCCTATCATCTATTGTTTTTTTACCTCATATCTTATTCGTGATTCATTATGCATTCTCAAAGCATCTTTATGCCTTTTCTAGCTTTGCATATGGATTCCTTTTTTGTTCTTTTTTAATGGTGTTTTTGACCTTATATCTGAATCTTGATTCATGGGGCATTCTCAAAGCAAATTTATGCCTTTTCTAAATTTGCATATGAGTTACTTTTTTGTCCTATTTTTTAAATTTTCCTATAAATTATTGAGAGCTAGCAAGGAATGAGGGTAGGGAAGAGGAAGAAGAAACATTCTTACGAGAAAGAAATAGTTCCTTACTTATCATCACTCTTCTTGCTTAGCATAGTAATGAAGATGGAGAAGATAGAAAGCTTTAGCATTGAAGCACGGCTCTTGGTTGTTGGATTTGCATTCCATAGCCAAGAGTGTTGGTGTAGTCTCAAAACTTCTCAACAAGCTTGGGGAAGGAGATGAAGTTCTTGCACTTAGCACTTCACACAATGAGAGTGTGTGTGAGTGTGTGAGAGATAGTATACCCCTCAAGCTAGCCCCCAAGTTGCTTGGGTCGACCCCCTCTTTTTGCCCTTGATTGGAGCTCATTGTCTCTCCAAAGCCTAATCAATCACAAGCCTTGGTCAGAAATAGAAATAGAGGTAGTCCTTAGACAAGTGTCCTCCTTTCCTTTTGAGAGAGAGGACTTGATAAATGCATAAACAATTAATTTAATTAGCTAAATCATCATTGGACCCCTCTAGGGATCAACCAATAGGCTTTAGGTACGCTATGAGGCAAACCTAGCTAGGGGCTTGATATGTGTCCCATTTGCCTCTTTGAGCAAGGGCTGTTCTTTGGGGGAAGAAGGAGCCATTCAAACCACCCCCTTTTCTTGGGGCTCTCCCCGTCCTTTGCAGGCATATTCTTCACTTTTTGGAAGACATTAATCCCACCTAGCACCTTAGTCATGAAATACCTTAAGCACCTTAGTTATGAAACACCTCATGCACCTTAGTCATCAAGCACGACAAGCACCTCAATCACCTTAGTCAGCAAGCATGACAAGCACCTCAAGCTTGGGTCGGGTTCACACCTCAAGCACAACCCAACTTTTGGGGGTCTTTAAAGAAGCTAACCCTAAGGTCTTTCAAGCTCTATTAGCTATCATTTCTCTTTGATAGATCGTCTCTCATTTGAATCCATTGACTTTGGTCCCGTGATGAGGTAGATCCATGGAGTGTGTTTTATTTGCGAGCTTTCGATTTCGAGCTTTTGCAATCAAAACCAATTCTGCGAGCTTTTTATTTTAGATTTAGAGCCTTTTCTAACGACACAAAAAAAATAATGCAAAACAAAAACATCAGTATATGATACACACCAAAAAAAAAAATATTACCTTGCAACAACTTGGCTTAAGATCTAGAGTCTCTTTTAACAATATACACCAAAAACATGTAAAAGTTTCCAAAAGCCCTAGTTGTGAGCTTGTACAAATGTCTAGATAGATATCACAAAGCATGCTTCTATAACTAAAAGGGATTCAAAAAAAGTTTCATGTGTCTGGAAAAGATACTCCACATCTCATACATAAGAGAAATCTCCTTCAATGCATACCTCTAGACTACATTCTCTAATGTTTAGGTTCACTAAACCACAGGCTTTATCTTGCGGGTTTGCCCTAATACAAATGCAAGGTCTATGGGAGTTAGTGCAGGCTGATGAACAACCATGTGCTCTTTTGGTTGAAGCCCAAGAATATGCACATACATATAGTACATGTACTTACATGCCAAAAAAGCTTTATGTGTAGATTCTCTCTTCTGAAAATTGGGACATGTGCAACTAGGTTCTACCTTAATGTGTACATCATAACATCTCTCTGTCAAAACTCAAAAAACTATGTGTTGTTCACTTTCTAATTTCTCGTCCAAGAACTTTGCAACCATACTTGAAGCTGTCTCTTTTGTGCTTCTTTGAAAATACTATGTCTCCACTTACGCTTCGTGCTATTGGATCCTCCTTGTGTAAGAGTAGCATTTGTATTGTTCATGAGTCGTAGTGGTGCTGTAAAATCTGCAAATTGAAATCCACTTTGCACCAAACTATCACTCTCTTCCTTTGATAAGTTGGTTCCAATATCCACTTGCTAGAAAGTAGGAACGATAGGTGAGAATTTTACTTGCCTCTGTACTTTTTGTGTGTGGCTTAATTCATAATTGCATAACCATATGCATTGTGCAATTCTCTTGTCTTTAAAGTTCTTTCAGACCAAAAACATGGAGAAACCATTCCCACTTGATGGCTCTGTAATTTGTTACCACATCTTTTCTTCCCTTCCATTCCAGAACATTTCCTCATGCAATTGGCTGGCATCCTTCGTAAAGCCCACTTTTCGCGAGCAACTTTGACCTCTTGAATACACCTTGCTAAAATCTCCCCTGGCTGCACTGGAATGCTCTCTCCTGCTTCATTGTCAGTGACAACATATACCTCTTCATGATCCTCTCTATCAAAATGAATACTCCAATCAACATTTCGTCAAATTCATCTCTTAACTTATTGAGATTTCAAAATCTCCCCAAATACACGCATTGAAAAAATGGACTTAGAATATATACAATATATGATATATAACACAAATATATATGTTTGTGTGTGTGTGTGTGTGTGTGTGTGTGTGTGTGTGTGTGTGTGTGTGTGTGTGTATATAGTATAGAGTATAGTTTTATATTATATTATATACTATACATACTATACTCATACTTAGAGCTATATATTATATAGTTATATTATAATATATATTATATACTTATATTATTGTATATAGTGTATAGAGTTATGTTACATGAAATATATATATATATATATATATATATATATATATATATATATATATATATATATATATATATATATATATATATATATATATATATATATATATATATATATATATACTTAAATATAATAAATATATATCATATTATATATTTATATTATATAGCTATACTATATGTATATACACTATATAGTTATAGTATACTAATATTATATAGTTATATTATATTATAGATTATATAGTTATATTATATACTATACAGGTAACTTTGGAAATGCAAAAGAAGTTATTTGGAATTCTATTTCTCATAGTACATACGTAAAATTTTGTTCGATCACTTAAATGCATGCTCGTACAAAATGCTTTTTGAGAGCCCTACTTAAGTGTACATAAAAATCCATGTATTTGAATCCTAATGAGTGATGTGATGTGCAATGAGAGAAAACACATAAGAAATGTTTTCAAAATACAAAAAGAATACCACGAATGCATTCGAAACGTCCAAAAACTGTAGGGTAGCACTTTAAAACACTGAAATCTGATGTCTCTAGCTCAAGATATAGCATTTTTAAGCCTAGGGCCTCATGAGGTTAGAACCAAGCGAATAGAGGCCCTTGAGGGGTCTCTGGGACCTCTATTCGCTTGGTACTTACCTCATGAGGCCCTAGGCTTAGAAATGCTATATGTTGAGCTACAGACGTCAGATTTCAACGTTTTAAAGTGATATCCTAATGTTTTTGGACGTTCCAGATGCCTGTGTGGGCCTTAATATGCTATATCTTGAGCTAGAGTTTTCAACATTTTAAAGTGCTATTCTAAGGTTTTTGGACGTTCCCAATGCGTGCTGCTATATCTTAAGCTTAGGGCCTCATGAGATCAGAACCAAGCGAATAGAGGTCCCAGAGACCCCTCAAGGACCTTTATTCGCTTGGTTCTAACCTCATGGGGCCCTAGGCTTAAAAATGCTATATCTTGAGCTAGAGATGTCAGATTTCAATGTTTTAAAGTGCTATCATAAGGTTTTTGGACGTTTTGAATACCTACATGTGCTTAAAAATACTATATATCTTAAGCCTAGGGCCTCATGAGGTCAAAAACAAGCGAATAGAGGTCCTAGAGACCCCTCAAGGGCCTCTATTTGCTTATTTCTACTCCTTCATTGTCTTAAATAGTACTATAGAAATGGCAAAAAAAGCAAGGGAAAGATCCACCCTATCATCCGCGCGCGCGGATGATGGGGGGGCTCTACCTCTCCCTTTTTTTCACAATTTTTTGAATGCATTTGATGGATTAATCTCCTTTGCATGTTCTTTACACTGTTAACGGTAGCCCAATTAATGTAATTCTCAAGGAAATTCGTTGTTTAAACTCCAAAATGGCAAAAGAAGGGGGGGAAAGAGCCCCCCTATCATCCGCGCGCGCGCGGATGACAAGGCGGCTCTTTCTCTCCTTTTTTTGCCATTTTTGGATTTTAAGTAATGAATTTCCTTGAGAAAATTGAAGTTAAAATACATAATTATTGTTGACGACACCTTTAAAACGCTAAAGAAAAGGGGGAGGCAGAGCTCCCTCATCATCCGCGCACGTGCGGATGATAGGGCAGCTCTTTCCCTCCTTTTTTTCCATCTCTGGAGTTTAAGCAATGAATTTCCTTGAGAAAATCGAAGTTGAAATACATAATTGCCATTGGCGATACCTTCAAAACGTTAAAAAAAAAGGGAGAAGCAGAGCTCCCCCATCATCCGTGCGCGCGGGACGGCTTTTTTTCCTATTTTTTTGCCATTTCTAGAGTTTAAGCAATGAATTTCCTTGAGAAAATTGAAGTTGAAATATATAATTTCCATTGACGACACCTTCAAAACGTAGAAGAAAAGGGGGAGGCAGAGCTCCCCCATCATCCGCGTGCGTGCGGATGATGGGGCGGCTCTTTACCCCCTTTTTTTCCATTTCTAGAGTTTAAGCAAAGAATTTCCTTGAGAAGATGGAAGTTGAAATACATAATTGCCGTTGACGGCACCTTTAAAACGCAAAAAAAGGGGGAGCTCTACCTCTCCCTTTTTCTTTCCATTTTGAAGGTGTCGTCAATGGAAATTCTCTAAAATTTTGATTAATTCCGTCAATACTCTATAATTTTGATTAATTTCGCTAAATATGACCTTTTAAAACGCAAAAAAAAAAGAGTGAGGCAGAGCTCCTTCATCATCTGCGCAAGCATGGATGATAGGGGAGCTCTACCTCCCCCTTTCTTTTTGCATTTTGAAGGTATCGTCAACGACAATTATGAGGTTGTGCTTTGCATTTTGAAGCTTATTGTTGTGCATGATTTGCATTTGGTGTATAGTTAATAGTATATTGTATACATAGTATATAGTATAAATAATATATAGAGTATAAAGTAAATATAGTATACTCAAGATAACTGACCGAGGGCTTGTTGAACCCAACAATCCCCCCCTCAAGCCCGAACTAGACAAGCAACTCATGATACCTCGAGTTTTTGGTGCACTCGTCAACCGTGAGTTTTATGTTTTCTCACAACCAAGGATTTCTGGTGTATCCATAACCTGGTGCTAGATCAGTAAACCCCCCCTTGAACAAATAGGGTGTAGGCCAATTATGTAGCTACCAAAAATGGAGTTTTGGTTCACTGCCAAACCTTGGGTTTATGGTGTACCCAGTAACCTCATGAGAGTGCAACAAAAAAGGGCTGAGAACTGATAAAAATTGGGAGGTCTTACCACTTATTTTTGTGGCAGTGTCTATAACCCGTACAATTTATTTTGACTAAACAACATGAAAAGTGTTGATCTAATAAATTTCCTCATCAACAGAATATATTGGAGATTCAGTGTCTCCCTCAACCACATGAATTTGATTTTTACTCTTTTGAAAGCAGTTATTTGACGGATGATTTGTTTTACCACAGTGAACACAAGGATTCTTCTTGAAACAGTCTTTCGTCTGATGATTGTTGCGCCCACAAATGGCACAAGTTCTGGTTCCATTGAATGGTCGAGATGAAGCTGCTGTAGTAGCACATTTAGTGGCTGCATATGCACTGGAAGTATCAGAAGAATTTTTGGGGAATACGGCATTCGAGACTGTATATGCACTGCGAATGATAGTAGAATTGGTACTAGGTACCCTGCGTTCTTCTTCCTGCAATGAATTGATGATACCATCCAAGGAGGGCAGCGGATCTTTCTCTTTTAGAACAGTAACAATCTGATGAAATTTGTCAGTCAAACTTTTTAACAAAATGGCTATGAGATCTTCTTCTGGTACTGAAGCTTCGACATAAACAAGTTGAGTTCTAATACTCTCAGTCTATTGGCTAAAGATGCAATGTTTTCATCTTCACGCATGCGGATGGAATATAATTCCATGTTTAAACTCATTTTTGAATACTTAGCTTTTGAATACTTAGCTTTGGCACCAAAAAGCTTCTCTAACTGCATCCAGGCAGCACTTGAAGAATCAACATCATCCAAATAATGAATAAAATCATCTTCTAAGGAGGTTAGGATAATACCAAAATCTTGTTCGTCTTTCCTTTGTAGCTCAGCAGATAATGCCCTTGTAACTGCAGCGGATGTGCCAGATTCGTCGGCTGCGAGAGGCTTGACCACGTTCCATAAGTTTTTCCGCATCAAATAGCCTTTAACTTTGATCTGCCAAGTGTGGAAACCGGTCCCGTTGTATTTGTCGACTTTAGACGCCATGTTGAAGTCTTTAAATAAAAGGTGAAGAGTTCGGTCAAATTTGACTTGTAGCGGAAAGATTTTGCGAAGGTGTAAATGCCCGTTTGCTGCTAATTTTCTTTCAGCAATAGCTTTGTGCCTCTTGCCTCCAAGATTTGGTGGTCCAATGCCTTAATGCTCCACCAATCCGGCTTCGAAGGTGGGGAGTACTTCTTCCATAGATGGTGGCCAATAATGGGCGGACATGCCTTGTGTGTGAAGAGATTAACAAAAGAAAAAAAAATAAACTTTGTCGATTACTGCAGCAAAAGAACAGCGCTCTAGCGGATCTGATTGTGGAGAGTTGTAGAAGCCGAACAGGAGCCGATGCAGTGTCAAAACTTGACCAGCGGGCCAGGGTACTACTATAGATGCTGGTTTGGGCGAAAATTATGCAGGTGACTGTGCCTCTTCTCTGCTTGTTAAGCGGTTGTACCCGCGAGGGCTTTGTTGAGGTTTGCTTGTCGAGCGACGAGTCCCATTAGGGCTCTGATACCAGTTGTTGTGGTTGGAGCTATGGAGGCATGGTGGTGCAGGTGGAGATGCAGCAGAAGGCAAGAGAGAGAAAGAGTCGACACAGTAAAAGCAACCACACGCTATATTCTTTTCTTGTGTATTACTTGTAAAAACTGACCTTACATATAAAGGGTAGCCTTGCCATGCATAACTTGGAGTCCAAGTGAAGTCACCTGCATGCTCCATAAAGGGAATTTCCCATAGGCTAGACACTCAAGATAACTGATCGAGGGCTTGAACCCAACACTATATACAACACACAACATATAGTCTATATATTGTATATTACATATAGTATATAAACTACATACTTCATATATTATATATAATGTATACTACATATAGTATATAAACTACATGCTACAGGTAGTACATATATTGCATACTACATATAGTAATATATACTACTTACTATATATTAGAGTATACCATATATAGTAATATATAGTACTTACTACATATTAAAGTATACCACATATAGTGTTATATACTAAAGTCTATATTTTATTGTATGTTATGTAAGTAGTATATAATTTACTTTATGTAATATGTACTAAACTCTATATTATTGGTTTTATAAAAACTAAGAACTACATAATATGTGTTTTGTAGATAATGGAACCTAAGAGGGATAGCAAGAAAAGAAAACTTCCAGTCTCTCCTTCAAGTGAGCATGAAGCTTAGGTCCGGCTGTCTTCCAAAGGGAACTATCGTTTAGGAGGCCTCACCACGAGTCCCACATTTAGACACTCCACCCAATAAAAGAACTGGATTCTCAAAAGGTGTGTTTTTATTGATGATGAGGCTCAAGTTGATGAAGGCTCCAACAATGTCAAAAATGATGTAGAGATCATAGGTAAATTATTAGTGTATGTTATAAATTTATATTCGTGTGTAGTTTGTATTATAAATTTTGCAATGGTTGATGGCTAAATGTAATGGACATTTTTTTTGGTTGAGAAAGTTGGGTGATAAATAACCATACTGAAACTCCTTATATTAAATTTGGGAGATTAAGAAAGGGTGGATTGGTTCTTTTTAGATTCATACTATTGATAAAAGTTATTGAACATATTGAGTATTGTTTATTTTTATGTTGGAGACAAAGTCCTTAAATCTCATATGAGAGCCCTATATAGGGTGTATGGTTTTTTTAAAAAAAAAGTGGTCTCCGTACAAAGGAGACTCTGGCAAAAAATTTGTAAATCATACACTTGTGACTATCTAATCCTAATTGCATATGTTTTTGGATTGTACATGCTTGTCATTTGTTTTCTCTTTGAAGACACCAATGTGCACATTAAAGATCTTTATGAAAATGAAGAAGATAGTGATCAAAAAGTGGATGATGAGAATAAGCATTCCAAACACCTAGGCAAGCAAATTTCACTTGGCTTGATGAAAGATGTTCTACGTCAGTTTTGTTGGGGTATAAAGCCCAATGTGGTCGCCCAGGTAAGTGGGCGGGCTGCCAGGTATGTACACATATTCTTTTGTAAAAACCTAATAAGAACTCACTATGCTCTACACATTACAGTAGAGCGAGTTCACCATATCATCGTGCTCTTCTTCTCGCACTCTCTCTCGCGTTGCACTTCTGCTCGTACTCCTTCAACTGGTATCAGAGCTCAGATCGAGGCTCGGGACAGCACTGCAGGAGGCTAGAGTCACCAGCTCAGATTGGAGTGAAATTCGACAGGCAAAGACACGGCCCCAAATCTCGTGGGCGAGCCCTAAGGGCTCGGTGTGCTCAGAATTTCATTCTGAGGTCATCTCGGTCACCGTTCGGCTTCGACAAAGGTCTGCGCAGGCCATTTTCGACTACGCGGTCTCGGCAGGTGAAGATCCGACTCTGCAAATTTGGGGTTTTTGGCCTACGACTGTAGGTGTTGAGGATATCGACACTCCCAGAGTGTTGATTTGTGGCTGTCTACACATCGAAGGACGGCTCACAGTTCTTGGAGGCGTGTCACATTCGACACGGGCGCATCTACACACAGACTGTAGGCGACATGCACTAGTTCATCAGGTAGCTTGTGTTTGGTGCTTGATATTCCAGATTTCATCCTGACATTGCAAGTACTTCCACATGGGATGTATTGTCAGAAATGATGTATGTCTGTTGAGGGTTTGCTAGCTGTGAGTCACGCAGCAAACAACCGTCGCAGCGGTTACAGCATACAGTGGGAAATTTGTGGATGTATGACTTTGTGGGAAGTCTATGTACTGTCAGATTTAGTGCAGCCTTTGTTGAGGGTCGAGTGAGGTTTTATTGAGCTGGAGGATTCTCGAATGTTGAGATCCTTTCGGTGATACAGGTCTTGGAGCGATCCCTCGAGCACCCTTAGATAAGCAGCTAGGATGTATTGACTGTGAGTTAGACAGTTGGGATTTCATCTTTGCTTTACTGTCGTTGAGGCATTGTCGCAGTCTATGCTTACAGGACAGTGACAGGACAATCAGAGACATTACAGGTGTAGGACAGGTTTACCCGCAGCTTACAGTGTCAGAGAGACAGTGTTTTTGAGCTGTTTTTTGGTCTGTTTTTTTAGTACACCAAAGCCATTTTACAAAGGAGACTGCCAAAATTTATGCAGAATCTGAAGCTTTTTTGGTTCATTTGACAGGTTGATATTGGTTCAGAGGTCAGTTTACAGGGGAAACTCTGCCGAATTTTCCCAGGAAAGTAAACCACTATGAAGCGTAGCTATGGCTGGATCACAGGACACTGCTCTTTACAATATCAAGAAGCTGGATGGAACCAATTTCCCATTGTGGAAGAAGCAGATTTGGCACGTGTTGGTACAAAAGAAGCAGATAAAACCTATAAAGCTCAAAGGGATAAAACCAGAAGATATGGACGAAGATGAATGGAGCGAAATGGATGAATTGGCACTTTCTACCATTATGCTGACTTTGGCAGAAAGCGTTTACTTCAATGTAGCAGACGAGATGTCGGCTTATCAAGCATGGTTAAAGCTGAGTGATGTTTATGAGAAGCAGAGTGCAGCTTCACAAGTATACTAGCTTAAGAAGCTTGTTGACCTGAAGATGAAAGAAGGGACACCTATGTCCAATCATCTGAATGAATTCAACACAATCTATAGTCAGTTGTCAGCTCAAGGTTTCAAGTTTGATGAACCTGCTAGAGCTATGTTCCTGTTGATCACATTGCCGGAAAGTTGGGACACTTTTCGCACAGCTTTGAGTAATTCTGCACCTCCAGATGGTTTGAACATAGCAGGTGTAGAAGGAATTCTGCTTACTGAAGAAACCAATAGAAATACAATGGACAAAGGCAAAGGAACAGCCTTAGTTGTCAGGGGAAGGACCAAAGAAAAGTACAAAGGTGGAAAGAGTAATCAGTCTCGTAGCAAGTCCTGCAGTGCTAAAGGCAAGAGTGACATAGAATGCTACCATTGTGGCAAGAAGGGTCACATGAAAAGAGAATGAAGAGAATGGAAAGCAGAAAAAGGCAAAGAGAAAGCTGAAGACCATGGTGAGAAGAACAAGTCCTCAGTGAAGATTCAAGAAATAAATGTGACAAACACTGTTGCAGAGGATGACAGTCTAGTGTCAGGAGACATCTACTTCTTGAAGAATACAATGGACTCAGCTCTTCTTACAGCATCTGATGGAAATGCACTGAGTGACTGGATTATAGACTCAGGGGCATCACTTCATGTGTCTCCAAACAAGGAGTGGTTTACCTCTTATGTGACCACTAAAGATCATGTTCGGCTAGGCAATGGGCAGACATGTGAGATCTTAGGTGTTGGAGATGTTCAATTGAAGTTTCAGAATGGTTCTTCTTTCACACTGAAGAATGTGAGACATGTTCCCGCAATTACAAAGAGCTTGATCAGCACAGGTTTACTTGATGATGGTGGCTACGTCACCACTTTTGGACAGAACATGTGGAAGATATCCAAGGGTTCTATGACTGTAGCACATGGAGTAAAGTCTGGAGGACTTTACATGATTTTATGTATCAAATGTCTCTAAAAATGTAATCAATGTAACCGAGCAGCCGAACGTTTCTTTGTGGCATAGCCGGTTAGGACATATGTCCAAGAAGGGAATGGAAATCTTGTCTCGTTCTGGTTATTTGCCTGGCTTGTCATTTAATGATTTTGAATTCTGTGAACATTGTCTGTATGGTAAGCAAACACAGCAGCCACATAAGCATAGAAGCAGTAGAAGAGATACACAGTTGGCACTTGTTCATAGTGATTTGTGCGGACCTATGCCTAACCTATCTCTAGGGGGAGCTAGATTTTCAAAGAGACCCTTCTAGAAGTTACTGGTCATTCTAGGGTCTCTATCCAACACGACGGACATCGCCAATCCAAGGTGTTTGAAAATTTGTGATATGAAGAGGGTTGCCATTTCATGTGCCTTAATAGTCTTTTTGAAAAGAATAAAGTGTGCTTGCTTGCTAACCTGTCAACTATTGTCCATATTTTTGTATCCCCATGGATAGACTTGGGTAATTCATGGATATAGTCTCCCATGGTGAATTAGGGATTGTCAATGGCTGGAGTAATCCAAGTGGTTTTCCTCTATCATATTTTGTCTTTTGGAATGTCATACATTTGGATACATACTCTTGTATGTCCACTTTTATGGTAGGCCAATAGAATTACATTTCTACTCCTCGAAGAGTAGGTTGAATTCCCCGATGCCCCGCATAGGGAGGAGCATGGGATTCATACATGTCTTTCTCACGAAGGGAGTGAGTAAAACATAGCCTATTGCCATTGAGAAGATAACCATCTGGCAAAGTGAATGGTGATTCTTTCTTCCCTAAGGCAAGGGATGACATTATGTCTTGAAAATCAGGGTCGGTAGCTTACTCATTTGTCATAGAAGATAGATCATTGTGAGTTGCTATAGACACCGCATTAACCCTTGGTCGTCGTGATAGTGCATTGGCCACTTGATTATGCTTACCAGCAATGTGAGCAATATGAAAGTTAAATTGCAAAAGAAAATTTTTCTACCTCATTTGCTTGTCGGAAAGCTTGGTTTGCATCATAAAGTACTTGAGACTTTGGTGGTCCGTTTGCAAAATAAATGGAGTCCCCAATAGATAGTGCTTCCATGTATCTAGGGCATGTAGAACAGCTAAAAGCTCTTTTTCATATATGCCCAAGATCCATTCATTCGCATTGAGCCTTCACCTCTTATATTCTATGGCATGCCCTTCTTGAATCAAGACTACCCCAAGGAAATCACCACAAGCATCACATTGGACCTCAAACGGCTTTGAGAGATCCAGTCCAAGCATAAGCATTAGTTGGGAGGTAATCTTTTCTTTGAGCTTGTCATAAGAATTTTTCTCTTTAGCAATCTATGAGTACTTAACGTTCTTCTTTGTTAATTCATGTAATAGTCCTGCTATTTGCGAGAATTTTGCAATGAAGCCTCTATAGTATGCACACATACCAATAAAGCTTTGTAGCTCATGTAGATTTTCTTGGATTAGTCCATACTTTTATTACCTCCAACTTTGATGGATCCATACGAATACCATCTTGAGAGATAATATGACCTAAATATTGAATCTCTTGAAGAAAAAAATCACTCTTCTTTTGATTGATAAAAAGCTTGTTCTTCCTCAAGCTTGAAAAATTACATGGAGATGTTGCTTGTGCTCCTCCAAAGACTTGGAGTAGATGATCATATCATCAAACAATACTCCAGTAAAATTGCAGTGGGGTCTAAAACTTTTCTCCATTAAATGATTGAATGTGGCTAGAGCATTAGTCAAACCAATAGGCATGACAAGATATTCATAAAGACCAAACTTTGTACAGAACATGGTCTTTATGATATCTTCATTCACTATCCTTATTTGATGATAGCCACTTTTAAGGTCAATCCTATTGAAGTAGGTCAAACCTTGTAGCTTATCAAACAGATTTTCTACCCGCAATATGGGAAATTTTTTTTTGATAGTAATACAAGTTAGTGCTGGATAGTCCACACACATGCGATATGTACCATCTTTCTTTTTTACTAAAAGTATTGGAGAACAAAAGGGAGAGGAGCTAGGCCTCACCATGCCCTTGTCTACTAGCTCATGCACTTGCCTTATAATCTCGTCTTGTTGAGCTTGAGAAACTCTATAAGGATGTTTATTAGGCGGTGAGCTCCCGGGTAGAAGCTCTATCATATGGTCATCATCCCCTTGTTTTGGAGGTAACTCCATAGGGATGTCATCGATAAATATGTCTTGAAATCTATTTAGAAAACTATACAAGTCTAAATCTTCTTGATTCCTATCACTTTGTTTTGTTAAAACATTATCATCATCATTGACTTATCAAAAGCAGGTGAATTTACAAGTGGTATAGTCTCAGGGGGTTCACTAGGTGTAAAACTAGCATATCACGTGAGTTCAAGACATGTTTGTAAAACCCCTTATCTGTGAATTTGTTAGGAATATAATGTACCCTTTCTTTTAAAATCTATAAGTTTTTTTCAAATTTGAAAAAATAATACCCTTCTATATATATATTTATGTACGTTTCAAGAACTTTAAATACCCTTTTGTTGAACTCACGTGATAGATTACATTTTTATTAGGTGACCTCCCCAGGGGTATAGTATAACCGAACTCATTAGCATCTATATACATGCTCTTTTCCCTGTAGGTGAAGCAGATTCTCCTTTCAGGGAACTTCATGTTGGCAACCATGCGGTTGAACCATGGTGCCCCTAGGATAACATCCTCATGTTGGAGAGGAGAGATTAAAAAGTCTTCTTTGTCAATCTAGCTTTGGACATGAAGCCTCAACTTCCCAATCAAGGGAGTAGTGGAGGCTTTCTATCCCTTGAAATCTCCATCGGTAGTTACAGTATCTCCGATCTCAAAATCTTGAATGCCCAACTTAGGGCCAACTTCATGGATATGAAGTTTTGAGTAGAGTCATGATCAAATAGGATGAATGCATCATGCTCCCTCATCTTCCCCCAAGCATATGAAAGGGATGATCCTTTGCAAATGAGAATCCTCTTATGGAGCTTTGACCGTGAAATCTCTAGGAGTCTCATTGAAAGCATTTCTATTGGGGCAAGAACAATCCCCATGTCCTTGATCCCCACACTTAAAGCATTTGTGATCCTTGAAAAAAGCCTCTACTCTTTAGGAGAGAGTTTGTTTTTACCTTTGTAAAGTCCTTTCTCCTTGGTCTTGTTGTTGTTGTTGTTGTTGTTGTTGTTGCTGTTGTTAGAATTTGCTTAAGAAGAACTTTGAGCATTGTTCTTCCCCTTTGCATCATTTCTATCTTTGTTTTCCATAGGCTTGGCATTCCTTTTAGCCCCTTGTTAGAAATTGATACAAGATGCAACCATAGTGTGGTGGATGACTTCCATGATAGAACCAGACCGGTTGGAGTTGACATACTCCGCCATCTTTTCAGGTAATCCCGCACAAAATTGTTGCTTTTGCTCAGCAAAGTCTATCTTTTGAAAGACTATAGCTTTGAGATGTAAATCCCAAAACTTGTCTACGTATTTTCATATAGACTCGTTGGAGAGAAATGTTGAACTCCACCATTTGGTGAGCACTTTATCCTTGGCATCGCTCGCCAGGAATTGCTTCATGATGGAAACTCGTAGAGTATTCCATGTCTTTGAGGCCTTGCCATTGCCACGAACGTTAGCCCACCATTGACGAGAAAATTTTTGGAAGTGCCTAGCTACATGGTGTAGCTTGAAGGATTCCGTGAAGCCCTCGTCACCAAAGTCCACATCAAATTACTGGATAAAGGCCAAGACTTTTTCGATAGCACCAAAGGTGCCATCATAGGTGAGAAAAGAGATACTCTTACCTCCCTCTTTGAACTTCTTTAGCTTTTGGCGGATCCTCTTTTTGATCTTCTTCATGTTCAGTGTAAGCCGGTTTGGTGTCTTTTGGTGTAAATATTGTTTGATCTTCTTGGTTCTCTTCTTACTGCATATGCATTTGCTACTCCTTTGATTGTGCTTTTTCTTTCTCCATTCTTTCTTTTCTTGTTCTAGCAATGCTTCAACAATGCTTGGATCTATTAGCACTAGTTCTCCTTTTGCATATTCTTTATGGTTGTGGGATTGTGGCTTCTTGTGCCATCTCTTATGTTTCCTCATGGACGGGAGAGAGTGGTGTGTGTGTGGTTTGTTGAGATTTTGGTTCCTTAGATGTGCCTATTGCTTAGTCTTTGTGGGCACATTTTGTTGTCTCCTCTTTTTTGGTGCGACCTCTTCCTCTTCTTCTTCTTGCTCCTCATTCTATGTTGGGGTAGGTGCTAAGTTATCCATCATCCCCAATAGATGGTATGCTATTTTGGTCAAGAGTTTTAGGAATCCCGAAGAGCTTATTTTGCTTGATTTCTTTGTGCTTTTGAGGGTGTTCAACACATATGATGCATTATCTATTGGCATTGATAGATTCATCTTTAGTGTTGTCCTAAAAGCAGAGGCCACCACGCATAGTTAGGGCATGTGTAGTGGGACGACGGTCTTTTGGAGGTGAAGTGGAAGTGCTAGTGAAAGAGACGGGTGGGTTCCTTTGCTTCTTGTGGATCATGTCTTGAAATGTAGCCATAGCTTGTGTGCTTATTTTCCTTTGATCGCATCAATTCACCTTCATTTGGAAGATTTATAGCTTTGACCACAATTTCTTTGGTGATATTCACTTCAGTGGCTTGGCCCATTGAATTTGAGATTCTTGGTGTCCCATCTTCTTGGATGGATCTCAATAGTTCATAAGCTCTTTGCACGTCCACATCGTAAATTTCTTTTGGCATCATCTGTAGATCCATTTCCTAATTGTCTACACTTCTAAATTGGACATGGAAGATGGCTACAGGGTGTTTCTCTAGCAGTGTGTCCCCCACAAAGGTCTTCTTTGCTGCATGGATGGTTTCTTCTTGCAGTTGGTACTTAGGAATTTCCAAAAGCTTTTGCTTTTGAGTCTTTTACTTTTGGGTAGCTAGTAGGTTTTGCATTGAACCTGGAGCCATTACATCATAGTCTATCATGAGGTTTGTTTTAGAGTGGAAAATCTCTTGTGAATGCCCGAATGAGAAATGGATGATCAAATTCAAAATTAAACCTAAAATATTACTACTTTAACCCATTAAAACAAAAAGCAATCGCTTGAAAATAATTCTGGCCAAAAATTTACATCAGGGATAATAAGTGCGTGTATTATCGAGGTATGATTTTGGCTCTAGATTTGAATTTTGGTTGTGCACATGAATTGTAAACATTGAAAATATATAGGATTTGGCTTTTGGGAAAGTCTGGATGCATAAATGCCAGGTTAGAACCACTTTTTTTCTGAAAGGATTCTAAAAATGACTAAGTGTTGGTGCAAATCCTTAGAGTGTTCAAATTGTTCCAAAATTGGTGTGTGGGCTTGTAATGAGATGTTGGAACTGATGGTGGCAAGATTTTGCAAAAATGGCCCCATTTTGACTTTGAAGGTAATAAGCGTACATATTATTTATATTATTATTTTTGCAACTTTTTTGCATTTTCTTTACATGGGGTGGTTGTTCATGATGTCTCTTTGCCCTAAATGTGCTTTTGCAAATTTATGGAATTGAGATTGTTCCCTTGGGTTAAATTTTGGAAATTGGAAGCTCGAGCGCATTTTTGAAGGTGAGAGCAATGTGGAGGTAATATTTGGGGTGTAAGGGGCTTTAGGGATATAATGCAACATGTAAACATGGTCTGTCATGAAAAAATGCAAAATATGATGTGATTTGGGCCCGCAAATCTTGGACCAGATTGACAATTAGTGACACACACACACACACACACAATTATCTAGCTGACAATTCTTTGGCTAACCCTTGGCTGACAGATTCCCTCTTTTGTGCTTTAGGCCGATGTCAGTCTTGGACATGGGTTCATGACTACATTTTTTAGAATGGCCTCTGTCGTACACATAACTTTCAAGGGTTAGAGAATGGGTCTAGTTCTGGACAAAGAGCCCCACCTTTTGGACTTATACCTGCACACACATTTACTCAGAAGCTAATCTTAGACGTCATTTACGAGAGCTAATATACAGCCACTCATAATTTCTCAACTACACACCTGCTTCAACACACCCAGTTGTGTTTGATAAAAGGCAACTCAGTTAAATATGATCCGACAATCACCGTGATTGGGGATATGGTATATCACGAGAAGCTGTTACTTCTTTGCAAATCAGCACCGATCTGCTTACTTGAAAGAATTGTGGCTATGCAACTGTCCTACCTTTGTGGAAATCTCACAAACTTTCAATGCTACACGAATCTTAGAAATTTTCTCACCCATTGTATTGATTTCCCGTGTCCAAAATTGGTGGAAAATGTCTCAGACGTATCTAGTGATTACATCCTATATCTAGCGGTATAGTTCGTATGTTCTATTTTTAACTAAAAACCCATCTGGGATTACAGTGATCATCCACCAAGTGGATAGTATTGAATTATAACCACTTTAACTGCATTACAATTCTAACCACTTTACGTGGTAGGTCAACACACACACACACACACTAAATTACATGAGTCGTTACTCAAGATTCACCACTTTATTTAGTTGATAAAAACTTGGTTTTTTACACACAAAAAAACCCTCCTTGCTCTTCACCTTTACATGTCTAGTAGACCATCCATTACATGATCACACAAACAGCTGCCACAGTAAAAACAGGTGTTTGGACGTTCTGACAAAGGTAGGATTCGAGTAGATAAGATTACTCCATACGCCACGGTTCGTGGAGTGATGTTGAAATACCCTCTGAGTGGCTGACCATAACTGCGATACAAAAAAACTTTTGCGATGGAATAAACTGCTCTAGCAGATATAATCGTTCTGAAAAACCTCGCTTCATTGAATATTCTACATAATAGTATCTTGGCCCTATGCCCATTGCTTCAGTTACCATCGCAAGACGAATGTTATTCATAAAATGCTCTCGGCCCCAAAGAGTCACCCGTGTCACTCGGGTCTGATATGTCCACCACTTCATCTTAGACACAGATGTGCCTAAGTGCGGAAATAAAAGCCGTTCATAACGGAGGAGTGTGGCTCGCTTAGTAGATTCACTTGACTGCTGAAGATGTGCGATAGATATTGCTAAAACCTAATCCCCATTATGTGCCATAGCAGATAAATGTGTAGAATACACCTGATGACAATTTTAGATGTATGACTTTAACTCTCAAATAAGCTACTCTCGACAATTGCTATGCACTGGTTTGATTAAAATATGCTCGTCTTTTATAGACATATTGGTGACAAAACCCAATGGTTGTGTTTTTTAAAAAAAAGGAAAAGAACTTTACTTCGATGCCTCATCTAGTAGGCTTTGGCATCTGTCTCTAAATTTGTCCTAGGGGAAGGATCTCTTACCTTAGAATTTGATGATATGTAGGTTTATGGTTTACTGTCGGCTGGTACCCACCCTAGGTCGAGAGCACTGGCTCGTATAAAGACCGTGTATCGGTATTACAACTACTGGCGAAAAAAACTCTTTCTATCTACGGCCACTTTCAATTAAACACATAATGTGTTTTGGTATTTTGTAGTGTTTTTTATTTTTTGAAGGTGGGGACTACTTTGTACATAAAAGGAAAAAGGAGAATTTTTTAACCTATTATAACTTCCACCTGTATTAGATGTCGTATGCACTGCAGTACTCTGTTGTGTCCATAGCACGTTGGCGTTCTGCTGCTTGTAAGGATTGCTGTAGCTTTCTTGTGCTGATACATCTTTGAGCTCTATTCTGGCTTCACGCTCCCGGATCTCGCGCTGAGTATAATCCCGGAATGGATTGGCTTGAAGGCCGGCCTCGATGGGAGGATGCGTGCAGATCTCATTACCGTGCTGAAGCATGACAGTATCTCTCCTATTAAAAACCCATAAGGTGAGTGCCTATGCTCACGTAGCACATTGATTTGTGACCTCTGTTTTGCATTCAAGTCTGCGTTACTGTGTGACTTCATCATGCCGAAAAAAAATGAGAAAGCTATCATGGAGGCTTCTGCATCGAATTTACAAGTGTTATTTCTACTGTTTTCTAAATTTTTAAAAAAAAGAGGGGAGTGAATCTGATTCTGCTTTGTTTGTGCTTAACTGGAAATGATGCTTCGTTTAAATGATTGTCGATAACAGATTAACATTGGTAAAACTAAATGCTTTTTCAATTGGAACTATCGCTCGAGGAAGTGATTCGACTGGTTACTGGATGACGTTTTGGGTAACTTGACTGGGGAAAATTGCTACCAGTTTTAGAGAATAAAAGATTTTGACTCAAGCTGGAGACTTTAGGGCAGCCAAGTTTGATTTAATATGCTGAGGTTATTGGAGTTTTTGCTTATCAATAAATGGTTCTTTTGATTTAAAACTTATAAAACTGGAAAGTGTCTGCTGACATAGTTTTTTGCCAATGTTGTTGCTTACTGGTTGTAATTTAAGGCTAAATGCAATTTGTTTAGGATTAGTAGTGGTTCACCATCGGTAAAGAAACCCTAAAAAAGGTTATTTCAAGGTTGACATTTTCCTTCTCGCCTTGATCTGTACTTGGGTTTATGGGCACCTACCAGAAAGAATATGAAAATTTTACTCTCTCCAGCTTACTATGCAAACTGAAGGTAAGTTGACTTGGTTTAAATTAAAGAAAACCTGTTCTGGAACTGTTGTATCTGATTTGTGATATTTGATTACCTTTGGACTGCTGGAAGATTTGAGTCTCTTTGACTAAAGTTGAAGGTTTACGTATAAACGGAGTGTGGGAACAACTTTCTGGTTCTATATTCTGAGTAATTTTGGGATGAGATTAAGCTGACCCTGTTGGATTTGAAATACAAGTTCTCTTGTATAGTTGTATTGTGTTGTGGAAGGCATTATGTCTAAAAAGGAAATGGTGGTTCTGACTGGCTGAGGATGCTTATTTTGTGGAAGAAGGTAAGTATGTATCTGATTCTGCAGGGATTTGAATCTGGCTGATGATTCAAAAATAATAATTTATATTGCCCAAAAACTGTAAGCAGAGATTGTCAGATTCCTTGGTTAGTAGTAAAACCATTGGTTCGGTTTACGCAGGGTACTTTTTCTGACCTCATGCTAACTCGGTCTTTAGTACATATACCTAATATTGTCAATAGTCTAAAGAGACTCCGACTGAAATGAAAACGTTGGTCTGTGATGTTGCCAAATTGGATGATGCTCGGAATGCATTAAATAACTTCACATACCCTAATTCTGTGGAATTTGGTCTCTCTCGCTTGTTTGTACTATTGTGCAACACAAGATGGGTAATTTAATGAAGGGTCTATTTGAGAACCACCGATTCAGCTTATTTCTTCTGACTGTGACTGTGTTGACCGTGAGTTATACAAATAAGATAAACTTTATGCATCCGACTCGCTTCGGATATTCTCTCTTATACATATTCATACTTTTCTTGGCCTAAGAGTTTGCAATCTATACTACGGAAAGTATATAAATTTGCTTGGGCTTGATTTGTCTACTTCCATACTATCTCGGAAGAGGTATTGACTTGCTCTAGTGAAGGAGCTTTCTAAAATACTATGGTATGATATCTATTTTTATTACCAGCTTGGAAAAAATTTTGTCAGTCGTTGCATAATGACAGAGGCATTTTTTGATAATAATTAGAAATGGCTGTGATGTGAAAATTAGATAATGGGTTTTCTCAAAGATTTTTAAAAAAAAGAATATATATATATATGGAAGGTTTTTTTAAGAACCAGTCCGAAAGTCAGATTCTTTCTATACTTTTGATTTCGAAGGGAGTGTTGTCCGTATCAGAATGTTGGCCCGTGATGGCATATAGTATGTAGTTCTCTCGTATCTGATTTTTGAAAATAGTTCATGTTAGGCTTTGATAATCTACCTATAAAACCTACTAAGGTTATGCAAAGAAAAAATTAAAAAGTTTTTGTCCGAAAATTAAACAGCTACATTATGGGGATTTCACTTTCCTTATTGGATTGGCAGCGATCTAGGAATCTTTTTTCATTAAAAAACAAGATACTAGTTAAGAACTGTGTGTTTTTATAAAAGTGACATGGATAACAACTGGGATGCCCAACATCACTTGCCTACAGTCACGTGCTAACGAATTTTTTTCTTGTGGCTATGGGTGCAGGTGAGGGCTACCTTCTTTTTGTTTAAAGCATTCAGTTCTACGATATTGATGACTGTGGATGTTCGCTTACCTGGAAGCAACATTACTCCAAAATTGGGGACGACTGCATCCCATGATTTACTTTGATATCTTTACTGCCTTGTACAAAATTTATTTTCAACTGCAAATAAGTTATTGTGCAAATTCCATCGTACTATCCGAGAATTAGTGGTCTGTGAACTGTTGTGTTCATTTGCGTATATATAGGTATATATATATATATATATATATATATAACTGCTACACACACACATGCAATCCATCGTGCATACTGCATCTCCCTCGCAGGTTGGGTCTTGCAGATAGTGACCTATCTCTCTTGCGCTCATACACACATACACGAGCGCACATGCTCTATCCCTCTCTTTCTCTATCGTGTACGCACACACTCACATACACACACACACACACACACACAAGGATCGGCTCTATCAGGGTCCACACACAGGGATTGGAGTAGTCCCCCATACCTATGCCTCCTCCAATACACACACACATATACACGTATACACTATAGCGTGTGTATGTCTTTTCCTATTCGCCATACCCTGGTGCCGTGCTTGCATATGATGGACAGTCCTCGCAGGATCATGGACATCACAGTAACACAATCAATTAGCAATTTGGCGGACATACTGTGGCAAACATGATGGCTCTTTGGCTTGATTTGCTCTTGCAGATTGTGCACTTTATCAACCCTTCTCACGTAGAACTTTTCGTATTATTGCAGTCTCGTCTCTTGCATATGAGCATCTTTAGGCATGATTCCATCTCCAAACACACACACACACACACACACACACACAACCAAGAGGATGGGATTGGACGTTATGCCAAGGTTTATCTTCTGTGTGGTGGGTTGAGATGAACTTCCGATATGTACATGCAGTCCCAGTCGATATTCTATGATAGAAGCATATCTGGTCAACAACATGAGGTTGCAACCCTTGCAATGAATAGAACCCAACTGCTACAGATCCAGCTACACCAGGAATTCGTTATGCCTGCTGATGCTTGTCGGGTAGACTCCCCATACTTGATTGATAGCACTCATTGATGACAATTGTGTATCGAAGATGCAGAATGCATTCTCATACACTTTCAGCTTCAACTCATGTGCATTGAATCATTCAAAACGGGAAATTTTTCACAGGAAAGGTAGGTGCTTCTACACCTACTCAGTACTGGCCTTTACAATTTGTTGCTTTGGTGAAAAAGCTAGCTAGTTTCAAATGCTGGGTTAACAGTATGGTTTCTCTGTTGCTTAGAAGAAGTGTTGGTTACATGATCGTACAAAGGCACTGTTTGGTAAAATCGGATATTTGACATCTCTGAAGATGACTTAAACTTCAAAAGGTTTTTTTCAATCTCACAAACTAGTGATTAATGACTTTCCAATCCACGTTCAATTTTACGACCTAAAAACTGCTTTTATTGGTATTGCAGTTGATTATATGGTACACATGATTGCTTAGTTTTTGACTTACTATAATTGCTACAGAGGTTGCTTAGTTCTTAATTTAGTATGGTTTTTTTTAGCATAATGTACCCGTGTACATAGACATACACGCTGACCTCTAGATAATAGCATTTGAATACCAGCTTTTGGTTACCTTTATGCTCCTCACATACATGCATACATAAGGCTTCACAAGCCGTGTTCATGTACACCCTCCTTCTTGAGCTACAAGTGAAAGTTATGAGGAGTATATGTGCGTAACATTAATTTTTAGTGGAGGATAAGCATACATTATCATGGGAACGTTAATTGTCGACAAAAAACCAGTTCTGGAAGCTAGGGAAGTGGGGGTTGATTCTCTACCATCCATAATATACTTTGGACTTTCCCATTTTGATGGGATTTCCTGATACTCTGATTTGATTGCTGCTGTGTATTCCTAACTTTGATATTGTACTCCCTCTAAGATGGTAATGGCACCTCGATATTATAGTTGAAATTTTTTAGTTTTTAAAGCTAAACAGTCATCTCAAGTTCTTTGGCATAAAAGTTTACATTCTTGCAGATCAAGATTTTTATGGTTTTGGAGTTAAAAATAGCACTTTCTTTTGGGAATTGAAATTTAAACAGCTTTTTGAGGAGGAAATTTCTTTATAATGATATGTCTATATATGCAGGAACTCAATCTTGATGAAGGTAAGTATATAGTGGAAAATTCATATCTGTAAAGTACTTTTTGAATGCTATGCTTCTTTGACGGATAAAGAAAACTTTTTGGAATTTATTTGCAAATTGTCCAATGATGGTAAAAAGAGCCTTAATCCTCATGTGGGGGTCTTGGATGAGATGGCATTAGATTGGAAATTTTTGAGAATTGATCCAATTTACAAAGGAGGTGCTGTCCAATTTTTTTTGGAAATTAAATGATGTAAATATTATCATGTCTCAGTCTATAAACATAATATTTGATATGTGTTATGTTGTTAGTGTTTGTTGTAATTTTTGACACCATTAACAAGTGGAGGGAGTCGTTGACACCTGTCTTCCCAAGTAATGTCAGTTCTAACGGGCTTGTGTTTCTTGGATGGTGGCAGGTAAGAGATTCTGTCCTTGGGATTACAACGAAAACTGCAGCAGTAAAATAGAAGATCGTCCAATGTACGAACTGGATCTTTCTCCATGTAGATGTAGTGAAAGCTCATCCAAAAGGATGGGTACATAGAGATACAACACTAAGATATTATATTGTAGTGATCAAAGATCAAATTTTTGATCTAAATGATTGTATTATCCATTAGATACAGAATGCTGTATTGGTGTATATGAAATGATAATTGAGGGTTATGACATCTAGTTTTAAGATATTGTTAGTTAATATATTATTCAATACAATTGTCGAAGTATGGTTCAATTATGAGGGGATTTTCATACTTAAACACACACTCCTTTTCCCTACGAGTCTTTGGTCGGACTAGTGCCATACTTAGAAATTGGAATTATATAATATATTAGATAATAATATAGCTACTCCAATTTATCCTAACTTCAATCAAATGGTTTTTGTCTCGATATGGGTATTTATACCCTAAGAATTGGATTGCCTACTCTCTAATACAAGCTACATTATTATTAGCCTGATCCACCTAATCCAAAGGGATGGGTCGGGGCTCTCAACTCCTAAATTGGTCAAGCATCTACATGTTTACATATAATCCATTTAGTGTAATCATTGATCATCCTCGCACAGATGTAGAATTTCAAGTTATCTTATCTTGCAAGATCGAAGTATTGTATAGTAACCAACATGACGACATAATCCACAAATTTGGAGTGACATCAACCAAAATCATGAGATATCAGGTATGTAGTTTTCATAGTACCTTACTCTCCTCCCTGGAGGACCCCTTTATCATACAACAATTGGGTGTTCTTACATCTAAGTTCTGTTCAACACATCACAGAGGAGTAATTTCGCACTAAACCTTTTTAACACCATACAAGTGATTGAGCTATAAACATGGAAATTTTTAGGAAGCATTTACTGGTGGGGGATTGGTCCACTTGGTGGACCATCCTCCACCAAGTGGATCTCTCCTCTGGGATGGGGGAGGGCCACACACACACACACACACACACACACACACACTTATCTAGCTAAAAATTCTTTGGCTAACCCTTGGCTGACTACTTCCCTCTTTGGTGCTTTAGGCCGATGTCAGTCTTGGACATGGGTTCATGCCTACATTTTTTAGAATGGCCTCTGTTGTACACATAACTTTCAAGGGTTAGATAATGGGTCTAGTTCTGGACAAAGAGCCTCACCTTTCGGACTTATACTTGCACACACATTTACTCAGAAGCTAATCTTAGATGTCATTTATGAGAGCTAATATACAGCTATTCATAATTACTCAACTACACACCTACTTCAACACACCCAATTGTGTTTGATAAAAGGCAACTCAGTTAAATATGATCAAACAATCACCGTGATTGGGGATACGGTATATCACGAGAAGCTGTTACTTCTTTGCAAATCTGCACCTATCTGCTTACTTGAAAGAACTGTGGCTATTCAACTGTCCTACCATTGTGGAAATCTCACAAACTTTCAATGCTACACCAATCTTAGAATTTTTCTCACCCACTGTATTGACCTCCCGTGTCCAAAATTTGTGGAAAATCTCTCAGACGTATCTAGTGATTACATCCTATAGCTAGCGGTATAGTTTGCATGTTCTATTTTTAACTAAAAACCCATCTGGCATTATAGTGATTATCCACCAAGTGGATAGTATAGAATTCTAACCACTTTAATTGCATTACAATTCTAACCACTTTACCTGGTAGGTCAACACACACACACACACATGCCATCGAGCGTGCATATATGCAGCTCCCTCGCAGGTTGGGTCTCGCAGATAGCAACCTATCTCTCTCGCGCTCATACACACACACACACACACACACACACACACACACACGAGCGCGCAGGCTCTATCCCTCTCTTTCTCTATCGTGTACGCAAACACACACACACACACACACACACACACACACACACACACACACACACACACACACACACACACACACACACAGGATCGGCTCTATCAGGCTCCACATACAGGTATTGGAGCAATCCCCCATCCATATGCCTCCTCCAATACACATGCACACACACACACACACACACACACACATACACGATAGTGTGTGTATGTCTTTTCCTATTCTCCATACCCTGGTGCCCTGCTTCCATATGATGGAGAATCATGGTCCATACCCTGGTCCATGATTCAAAACGGGAACTTTTTCACAGGACAGGTAGGTGCTTCTACACATACTCAATACTGGCCTTTGTAATTTGTTGCTTTGGTGAAAAAGCTGGTTAGTTTCAAATGCTGGGTTAACAATATGGTTTGTCTGTAGCTTAGAACAAGAGTTGGTTACATGATCGTACAAAGGTATTGTTTGGTAAAATCATATATTTGACATCTCTGAAGATGACTTAAACTTCAAAAGGTTTTTTGCAATCTCACAAACTAGTGATTAATGACTTTCCAATCCAAGTTGAATTTTACGACCTAAAAACTGCTTTTATTGGTATTGCACTTGATTATATGGTACACATGGTTGCTTAGTTTTTGACTTACTATAATTGCTAGAGAGGTTGCTTAGTTTTTAATTTACTATGGTTTTTTTTAGCATAATGTACCCGTGAACATAGATATACACGTTGGCATCTGGATACCAGCATTTGAATACCAGCATCTACTTACCTTTATGCTCCTCATGTACATGCATACATAAGGCTTCACAAGCCCTATTCATACACCCTCCTTGTTGAGCTACAAGTGAAAGTTATGAGGAGTATGTGTGTGTAACATTAATTTTTAGTGGAGGATAAGCATACATTATCATGGGAACGTTAATTGTCGACAAAAAACCAGTTCTGGAAGCTAGGGAAGTGGGGGTTGATTCTCTACCATCCATAATATACTTTGGACTTTCCCATTTTGATGGGATTTCCTGATACTCTGATTTGATTGCTGATGTGTATTCCTAACTTTGATATTGTACTCCCTCTAAGATGGTAATGGCACCTTGGTATTATAGTTGAAATTTTTTAGTTTTTAAAGCTGAACAGTCATCTCTTTCTTTGGCATAAAATTTTACATTCTTGCAGATCAAGATTTTTATGGGTTTGGAGCTAAAGTAGCACTTTCTTTTGGGGATTGAAATTTAAACAGCTTTTTGAGGAGGAAATTTCTTTATAATGATATATCTATATATGCAGGAACTCAGTCTTGATGAAGGTAAGTATATAGGAGAAAATTCACATTTGTAAAGTACTTTTTGAATGCTATCCTTTTTTGACGGATAAAGGAAACTTTTTGGAATTTATTTGCAAATTGTCCAATGATGGTAAAAAGAGCCTTAATCCTCGTGTGGGGGTCTCGGCGGAGATGGCATTAGATTGGAGAATTGATTCAATTTACAAAGGAGGTGCTGTCCAATTTTTTTTGGAAATTAAATGATGTAAATATTATCATGGCTCAGTCTATAAACATAATATTTGATCTGTGTTATGTTGTTAGTGTTTGTTGTAATTTTTGACACCAATAACAAGGGGAGGAGTCGTTGACACCTGTCTTCCCAAGTAATGCCAGTTCTGACAGGCTTGTGTTTCTTGGATGGTGGCAGGTAAGAGATTCTTTCCTTGGGATTACAATGAAAATGGCAGCAATAACAGAAGATCGTCCAATATACCAGGTGGATCCTTCTCCATGTAGATGTAGGGAAATCTCATTCCAAAGGATGGGTACATAGAGATGCAACACTAAGATATTATATTGTAGTGATCAAAGATCAAATTTTTTATCTAAATGATTGTATTATCCATTAGATACAGAATGCTGTATTGGTGTATATGAAATGATAATTGAGGGTTATGACATCTGGTTTTAAAATATTGTTAATTAATATATTATTTAATATGTCTAAGTATGGTTCAATTATGAGGGGATTTTGATACTTAAACACACACACTTTTAGCCCCTTTTCCTATACGTCTAGTAAGTAACTTTTAGCCTCTTTTTGAATTGATTTTGGTCTCTTTGGATTGTTCTCTCCATCTAACTTTGGTGGCTTTTCCCCCAACACTTGATCACTTTCTTTCATCCAAGCTTGAGGACATGTCTCATAAGTCATAGGGAGTTGCCATGTCGAGTTCGGTCCCATTCTGAGTAGAATTGTGGCTGCGTCTCAAACATGACGCTTTGTAGTATTTTGAGTCAATTTCTTGTGTTCAAGGTTCCAAATGAGATTTTCTTTTCATCTCAACTTACGTACACTGCTTATGACACCTATGGGGAAGCTTCAAACTGTGAAGTCTAAACTTGATTATGGCGCTAGACCAAAGTTGGGCTTACTATTTATAGACCCCTATAAACCCCATTCAAATGGTCATTTGAGCCTTTGGAAATGTTCTATAGGTCCTCACTATATCCCCTTTCAAGTTTGGGCAGATTTGTTGCTTTGAGATGGCTGCTACAATCATTTTTCCTTTTGTTCTCTCCAGGGAAGGTTCTGCTACCGTAGGGTTTTTTTGGATTACCCTGACCCCAAAAGTACGAACAGACATGCTCATTAGTGGGTTAAAAACTTACATCTCATGTCTCTTGTGAGACCGTGTACTGTGGTGGTTGCTAGAGATGGCAGAAAGCACACACAAAGAAGACTTCGAGAGCTCTCTCCAAATGAAGCAAAGTACAAATGAGGCTATTTTTGGCCTACCTGGACTATAGATACCTAGGCTTCCCAACCCATTTTCTCTCAAAACCGTCGATTAATCCTACTAGATTATGAAGTATACTTTTCATTCAAAAATTTCCCCATTTAGACACCGAGTACCCTTTTTTTGAAAATTCCACCAAATCAGGCTTCGTGGGCGTCGTCAGAATTGAATAAGATTTGACATGCACTTTCATCTCCTCTTTTTGATCACCAAGGTATCTTCCATTTCTCCAGCTGAGCCTGTTTATGTATTTTTTTATCTTTGACCCTTTTTATTAGAAAATTTAAAAGGAAAATACAAGGCTGATCCAAAAAATAAAAAACCAATTCAAAAATTACCTAAACACACACAAACACTATATTTATCTATATTTCTATGGATTTCTCCATTTTGTTCACTTTTTTGGCCATAAAACACGCAAAAAAGAGTAAAAACTGCTAGATTTTTTACTTTTTTGATGATATTGACACTATCTACATACACTTAGGGGTTATCATATTACATTATCTCCATTCTCTTTACTTATAAGGGCATATTTCATTGAAAAGCAAAAATCAAATGTTGGAGAGGGGAAATCGGGAACACACTTAGCACACACAAAAATGCCTCTTTATAGCCCAGGGTATTCACAACATCCCTGTTCTCTCAGAACAACCTATAAAAGACACGACACACATTAGCAGACCATTGCTTGCACACCTTCCAATGAAAACATGCTTAGCAAGACCACCATTCAACACAAACATACTGTAACTACTCATTTTATCACCTTAGAGACACACCACAACTCAATTTCACTCATTTTGCACCACAAAACGGTCCACGGGCACACACAGCCGCTCATACCAACACATACACAAAGAGCGAGAGAAAAGAGGGGGGAAGGGGAAAACACCCTAAAAAATGGGGGGAATGGCTTGATACTACTTATTAGCAAAGTGCTATAGCTCCAACAAAAAACAGCTCTTAAGGCTTCTCACTTGGCTTTTTTATCTCTAATAATGCAAAAACAAATTAAAAAATTGGTTTATAGGGAGCTTCTACCCATTTTTAAAATCTTTGAGTTCATTGGATCCCTTGAACTCCAAATTTGGCAACATGTACAAGGTTTTAGGTCTTTGGATTGACTTCCCAACTCTCTCTCTCACTACCACCCTCTCATGAGCTTGGGGGGGGGGGGGGGGGGGGGGGGGGGGGGGGGGAGCACTAGTGCTAGCACTAATGCACTCAAGCTTGCCTTCAATAAAATATCGCGGTCCAATGTGCTATGTGATTCCAACCCCGAACGGGGCTACCCCATCATCACCTTGCAAAAACACCTGATAGCGGCCAGGACACCGCCTCTGTCACTATCTTCTCCAAAATAGCCCAAGTGCGCTTGGTGGGCCACCGTGTGACATCCGCAGTGTTGGCTCAGTGTTGGTGGGGCCATAGCCACACTCAAGGGAGAGCTTCTTTCTCTTCCTTCTGATGTAACCTAAAGGGCTCATGGCTTGGCCTATATACACCTACTTCTAGGCCCTTGTCTCCGCATGTGGGACCACTTGATGGACACGTAAAAACATAAAAAACTCCTTTTTTCCCCCAGCTTCAACCTCTTGCCTATTCTTTCCCTTGAGTCCAATGCTTGGGCCGCAACATCCCATCGGCAGTTACCGTCCTAGACTTTGAACCGTGCAAACTCCCCTGCATTTTGACCAAACCAAGGCGACAAAAAAGGAAAAAAGCATCTAGCATCTTCTCACTGCCAACTGCTCCAAACTTTCACGTGACATATCTTTTCCACCAGGACTCCCATTAAGAAGTCGTTAGATCCTACTGATTTCATACAATGCACACCTCATTCTAGAAGCTGGTTGAAGCCAAAACACTCCCCGATGGCACGTCTATCGATGCAATCAATCCACCCTATAATTGTCCCCTTCAAATCTTGAATTGGCCATATCCTTCCTGTTTGAGCTCTGATTGATGGTCCAAAAAGACCGGCATGCATCATAAATTGTGCACTTCACGTCTATCTACTCACACTAACTTTGCCACTTGCTCCCACTCGCCTTGTCTGTCAAGGAGCTGCAAAGCCTTCCAACTTTGGACAACTGCAACTTTCACACTGGGGCTTAGTTTGAGGAGCCATTGGAACTGGATTCTAGAGAATCTTGAACACCACATTCCAAGGCATCATTGCCACACTTTAAAACCTAGGTACTTTGTTGCAAGAGCCATCGGAACAGGCTTCTAGAGAATCTTGAACAACACATTCCAAGGCATCATTGCCACACTTTAGAAACATAGACCTACCATCCAAATTAGCCCATTTTGGAGCCCCTTTTCACCTAAAGAACCACATCAGGCATACACTTCAACTATCAATTGCCCACCTAGGGTCTTCACACTTGCTTAAACACGTTTTCATGCACTTGTATGCACCCATAGCACTACATAGCACACTTCACAAAACCGGTCAACTTTGGTTGGAAGTGGACACTTTGATTCCAAACATGACCGCCGTGAAAGAAGGATCCCCGATGTTGGAGTTAGAAGGATATGACTTGATAGCCACCAAACCTCTAAACTGTATACCCACCAACAACCCAAGGCTTGGATTCTATTTTGGGAGGACAACAACGTTACAGATTTGATCTAGATTTCTCATACCAAACTAGAGGAATTGACACCCTTGAAAATCATGTATATTTTCAAGATAAGGGAGAAGGGCTTAGGAAACTTCTCGTCCACCTCTTTAGGGATTGTTATATCAATAATTTTGTTATGATAAATCCAAAGGAGATAGAACATACAAAATACCACGGATACTCAATCCGAGAAGTCATTATGGGAACAGTACTTGAAACAAAACAAAACTTGTGGTCAAATGAGAGAGCCTATGGTAGCATGACCAATCAGCAGGGAAGTACGGCCTGAACCAGTCACCTTGATGACATAAATAAGGAAGAAAAAACCACCTTTAACAAGGAAGAATGAGTGACACAAAGACAAGAAGAGATCCACACGAGTCACACCTACCAAGCTATTGGTTTTAAGGCTTAATGGGAGAAACACCAGCTAAGAGAGAGGGTGCTAAAAATCATCATAGAGCCAACTCAATTGATTTCCAAAAAATGGGTCAAAAAATACAACGGGTCAAGAGATACATATAACCAGTTAGCAAGCTTTAGACACATTTTGAGAGTTGAACATATAACATACTTCCACACACAATTTGAGTGATTTGGAATGACTTTAGAAGGGAAAGCTTTGGCTTGGTTCCAGACCATATCTCCTGGATCAATAATAGATCTACCAACTTTGGCTATGATATTTTTTGCCACTTGCTTGAAAATGAAAATTAAGCACAGCACTCAGACACAAATCTCTAGCTTTAAACAAAAACAAGGAGAAACTGTAAGAGGTTGTGCGAGTCGGATGAGGCAATACATTGATAGATGTCTGGAGTTGGAAATTTAGACTAAGGAGAGTCTTGTCTCATTGTTTGTGGAAGGATTACTTAACAAGGATCTGCATGCCATTTCATATGGTAAAAGACATACAACTTTGGAAGCATGCAACCTAGATGCAGTCTCCATGGGTGACAACTGCAAGATTTTCAATGAGGAAAGCACTGTTAAGGATGCACATATCGAGAGGACCACATCTACCATGCATGCACAAGTAGGAACAACTATGACACCTCTTGTCAATGATTTGGTGGACATTCTTAAGCGCATAAATGCAATGATAACCGACATGCAAAGGATGCCTATGAGAGGACCAAGATAGGGTCCACCACAAGGACAACCTATGGGACATCCCAGACCATTGAAATGGTGTGATATCAAAGGAAAATGGACAAACCACAAAACAAATGAGTACTATCATAAGCCTAAAGATGATGAACTACCTATGGCCTATGTAGAGATCACAACCTGTATTAGGCCAACAACCACCACTACCAGGAAATAATGTTGTACCAATGAAGTACATGCTACTTGAAGGGAAAATGGATGAGCAATCTCTAGTAACAATCATGCCATATCATGAGGCGAGCTCTACAATGGTGGGAGTAGAGGATAAGTGGTACACTCAGTCAACTCCCATCCCAGTTGAACAAGTGTATCAAGTACCTCTAGATGTAGCACCAATTTACTTTATTTCCAACCAGGGAGCTAGACCACCCATGATGAAACCATTGCCTAAGCTAAGAACCAGGAATTTTATAATTGCGGGGTAGAAGACCATTGGAAAAATGAATGTCGTGAGCTAGATAAGAATGTAAAACCAAAAAAGGTATATTGTGTGGAGTGTGGTTGCAAGGGCAGAATTTTCCCAAAATATTGTCCTAGGAATCCAACAAACAAGGGGAAGGCATCCATAAATGTAGTCCAATTCATGCCAAGTAGCTTATCAGAAGAGGAACCCATAGTTCTGATTTGTGTAGTTACTAGAGCTCAGGCTAAGGGGAATAGTAAAAAACTACATGTGGTTCACGCATACCTAGCCAACCATTAAAAGACTCCAAAAAAGAACAACGCAAATGATGCAATCATAGAAGACAAAAACAACGAAGGGAAATTGAAGAGAAAGTGCAAAAGAAGATGAAAGAAATGACGCAAACATTGTCATTGGAATTTAAAGAAACGAAACCAAGATTGACAAGATCTGTATTGGTAGACAAATTATACTAACTAACCAATGCAACCTTGGAAGCTTTCCAAGCAAGTCAGACATTAGAAACAAAAATTGAAGAACTATCCAACACCTAACATGGAAGCCGCAAAAGTTGAACCATACAGGCAACTAGTGCAAACCACACAATCTATGCTAGAGAAACAGAAGCTTCAACTGGAAATCATGGGAAAACCATCAAAAATTGAAAACAAAGACAAAATGCAAAATGATGAGGAGTTGAGGAAAACTCTAGCAGACATTGATGTGCTTGAAGTAATAATTCTAGACAGTGAGGAGGGGCTAGATGGAGTTCCTTTAGCTAATAAAGATGGGCCAAACCACCTATGGGAATGAGATAGGGAAGTGAAAGATGGGATCCTACCTTTGAAATCCGCTCTTATCAAAGAAAAGTGGCTAGATCGACCACCCATGGAACTAGATGGACAATTCTTGTATGGAGATTGAGGAATAGAGTAGTCAAGCTTATCAAAAGCTCGAACAGAGTAGACACTACCTTCATACCTAGGTGAAAAGGAAGAAAAATAATTGGTGTGTAAATTGACAAAATTGAATAGATCAAAGCAAACATTGGACATGGTAAACTTGCAATCAATTATGGTGACTTCTATTCAATGCACAATCACATTGGGTGACTTTCTTAAGATACGACCATCTATGGAAGGATCTAAAATTTACTATGGAAAAGATGGGCTTGAAGGGGGTAACCCAAGAAAACTTAGAGGAATTGCAAAAAAAGGAGGTGCTAGCTAAAATTGTCAAGTTCGTGTCCATGAACAAAGTTGGGGATTACTATGAGGTAAACGAAGGAAATATGACCCTTTTGGTACAATACAATGACATAACAACCATGGCTGTATTGGACAATGGAGCAAGCATATCCATAGCAACAAAAGCTGTTTGGGAAGCCTGGGAAAAATTAGCAATTGGAAAGCCACAAGTGAGATTGCAAGTGGCAGATGGGCATACTGAGAAACCAATGAGCTTACTGAAAAATGTAATAGTCAGATCCTTTGGAATTGACTATCAGCACACTTTTTCCAGTGTAGATTTTGGAAAAAAACTCAATTATGAAAGCATCCTGGGAAGACTTTTCATGAGACGGATACAATTGATCCAAGATTGGGGGAACAATTATCTTTACCTAAAACAAGTTGGATCAATTACTCGAGTAAATTTTAAGGATCACTCTTACAGGGATGTTTTGAGAACACGAATCTAGGAGTTGGATTTGGAAACCTTAGCAGAAACTAAACTGCCCTCATGGATATGTAAAGAAACTCGAATTTGGATGTCTGGAGATTCTGAGTGTGGTAATTTACAAAGAGAAGATTGCATATTAGACCGAGAGCTATGATGCTGAAAACGTACCTGAACCATTTCCAGAGCATGTGTTTGAACCATTTGAGTGGACTCATATTTTAGCTACTATGCATGTATGTGTTAACATATCCACACCCACCCACTTTTTCCATGAGGAGGGTCATGACAAAGTTCTTATTCAAATAGTAACTATTGAACTGATCAAGGAACATCATATTTTTTTTATCATTACTATGATGCCACAATTGAATTACAGGAGGAGACACTCACAATAGAGGAAACAAATTCTGAAAAAGAACATGTAAGGGAAAATTTTCTACTTAAAAGAGGTGAATTAAATTGTTTTTGAGTTTTTCAATTCAGCATCGTGAATGTCAACAAAGATATAGTAGAAAATGAGAAAAAAAACATGAAAAGAAAGCAATCAAAACATGAAAAGAAACCAACAGTGGAGAACCAAACTTAATTCTTCGTGATGATAGATGCATCAGATTGCATGAAGAACAAAATAAGGACGAGATATCCAGCCATGAAAAACATGGATCGACGCACAAGAACAAAGCAAAAATCGAGAAAGCCTAATGAGACTAAGGGAAAATAACCTCCAATGACTAAAATTGAGTGCAAAACGCAGTACAACGAGTTGAAATGAACCTTGAAAGAAGCCTAGAAATTTGAATTGGAGTTCAAAAGCAACAAAGAGTAGAAGGATTGGGGTAGTCATGTATTGCACCAATAGTCCTAATCCATAGTCAACCTAAGAGCATCCCATATGCTCCTCGAACATCTAGTACCAAGAAACTAGTTTTGAACTTTTTCTTACCCACCTTGATCTGCATGTTTTCAAGTAGCACATTGGCTTGAACCACCTTGTGGTCAACCATCTTGACCCTGAATGGTGCTGGTTTTAAGTTTGTGATTCCCAATTTTTACCTTATATGCTCTCCCACAATATTAACACCAGCTCCCTATCCAGTATAATCCTTGACAATGGCTCCCATTGCTTTCTCAACTTATAGTACACCTGAATTATCAACGAAACCTCAACGGATGGCTGCCATGTCTAATGTTGTGGCATCAGCCTTAGCTTTTTCCTTCTCTTTGATGAACTTCACAGCCTCAAGTAGCATGCGTTTGATGTCATCCAACTGTACCATCGATTTTTGGATGCGTTCATAGGCCTTCACATGGATATCATTGTGCTCATTCCTAGAACTGTAGTTTGAACTGAAAGATTTCCCTTCATGACTATCTTCACAGTTTTATTCAACTGGTTTCTTTTGTGTAGTTGTTGGTTGGATCTGATGGATCCCTTCATCAGACCAGTGACTCTAGCCTCAACCAAGTTTGATCTGACTTGCCATACCTTGTTTACCATACCTTCTATTGTAGCGATCATGGAATCAATTGGTCTAGATGCTATCTTCTCACTCTAGTGTTGCTATCCTTCTGAAGAGTGGGGCGGTAGCTTTTGAATCGTGTGAGATTCAGAACACGCTCTAGCGGCTCTGGTGATTTCTTAGCTAGATTCTCAGTGATCTTTGCTGCAAGCTCACGCTATTCCTGCCATTCATTCAATATATTTTCCTTGCCCTTCCCCTTCCATACTTCTCTCTATTGCTCCCATCTCTTGGTTTCAACAATATTCTTTCCCTCATTCTCATGTAGTATCTCCCCAATGACTACCCCCTTCCTTTGAGTCACTACCCTGACTAACACTCGTTTTTGGTGCCTTCTGGTCATCTTCTTCTGGTTTTGGAGCTTCTGGGAATTGGGATGCAAAGTGTCCATACTTTTTGCACATATAGTAGCTTAGGATATGATTTGTAAACTTTCCTCTATTTTTGTCCCTATTATTGCCCCCCTAGTACTTGCCCTTGCCAATACCAGTACCTCCAATACTTGTGCTGGTATCAGTATCCTTGGACACATTGGCCCCATCTACCTTGATCATTTCAAGATATTCCAATGCAATCATTGAAAGATCCTTTCCTTTCTTTAAATGGTGGACTTTGACGCTGCATTCATTCCATACACTATCATAGACTTTACAGTAAGTACACTGTGAACATAGATCTCTTCAACTGCACTTTGAGCACCAAATCTCCATGTTCTTTATTGATGGTTTCATCTTGGCAATTTCAACAAACTATTTTGACATCTCCTCCAATTTCCTAGTCCATGATCCTTTTTTCTTTCCTTTGCCCTTGTCATCTGATTCACTTTCAAATGTAGTGGTATTAGTACTAGAGTCTGATTCTTCATACGATTCATTGTTACTAGAATGTTTCTTCTTATGCCCTTTCTCCTTCTTGTGATGTTGCTCAAGTTTCAATTCCCTCTGCACTAGATCATTCAACATTTTGGTTGGTGTTGGAACCTCTTCCTCCTTGATCTTTTTACTTCTCAACCCATTCAGAAACCAGGCCCTCATTCTGCCTGTCTGCGCTTGGAATGAGATGAGTGCTGAGAATCCCTAATTCATAAGCTCTTCTTGGTACTGGGGAACATTTATCTCATTTCTAGGTTCTCTCTCTAAATCAAAGCCTTGCTCCGACTCTTCTAAAATTGGGCCAATGTGATCCAAATTCTCCTTAAACCTTGTAGCTGGCCTTCTGCCTTATGCGGTTCCTCTAGGTGGAATAATTAATATGTGATGATTCTAATACCAAATGGGAGATAGTTTGATTATCAAAATAAACTTAGCTCAAGACACCATGATCGCCAAAATGGAATGAGATGGACACCTTCAGTCGACTATTCCAAGTTGGTGGTTAGAGTTAGTTGAGATCATCAAAGAAGACCCGCTGAAAAGATAAGAGTGAAATTTGAAATGATATTAAAGACTAGTATTGGAAATGGAAATGTACACTAAGACTGGGAATATGTTTTCAGATAAGAACAAGTACAATGTTGAGACGTAAGCTCAATGTGTATTTGAATTACAAGAGCGCGCAGATCCAAGAAGTAAAACACAGGGAATGAACTCAGCACTAAGAAGTCATCATAGTAGTTTCCCAAAATGATGTAATGGACTCCTATTTATAGGCTTCAAATTGGGTTCTAACTGAATGCACAATATATCAATTACTGTGATAACTATTTGTAGTTACTATCTTTGGAAGCTTCCAATCTAGCCACCTATCCAACCGCCTACTAAGGGTCATTCCCACCATCTACATCGTCTTTCTAGATGTCAACGGAAAAGCTTGGTTTATTCTCTTTGCTCTCCCTTAGAACTTCTTTTCCCATGTGCTCAATGTTCAATATTTTTTGAATTTGCTGGAACTCCTCCTTTATGGTAAGCCCTTGTTCTTCATAGCTTTGAGCAACATTTAGTACATGCTCTCTAGCATGGTACTAATTTTTAGATTCTATATCAAGCAATGAAAATGGACATTGTGTTTTGTAGTCCACGAAGAATTTATCATGCTCTACCCACTCTGCCAAAATAGCAAGGCATCAGTCCTTTCGTAGATCAAAAGGATTTTGTATATCATGTCATAAAATCTAATATCTAACCTCGGGGGGTTCACTATGTGTAAAACTACCATATCACGTGCGTTCAAGACATGTTTGCAAAACCCCTTATCTGTGAATTTTGTTAAGAATATAATGTACCCTTTTCTTTTAAAATATGTAAGTGTTTTTCAAATTAATACCCTTTTGTATATATATTTATGTAAGTTTCAAGAACTTTAAATACCCTTCTGTTGAACTCACGTGATAGGTTACGTTTTTATTAGGTGACCTCCCCGGGTATCTAACTAACGCAAATGATTTTGTCATATTAAACTGATCACTCAATGTGGGAGAATAAATGGGAACAAGGTTAAAATATAGACATGTGCTTATGGATCTATCTCAGCATGAGACCAAACTCAATGGGTTCAAATTAGAGACGGTCTCTCAAAGAGTAGAGTCAATGGGTTCAAATGAGAGACGTTCTATCAAACAACGAGCAATGATAGCTAATGGAGCTCAAAAGACCTTAGGGTTAGTTTCATCAAAGACCTTCAAAGTTTAGTGTAAAAGTCCTTAGACTTTAGGCAAGCTACGACTGTGCTTGAGGTGGGAACCTAGCCAAAGCTTGAGGTGCTTGTTGGCTAAGGTGCTTGAGGTGCTTGTCGTGCTTGTTGTTGACTAAGGTTCTTGAGGTGCTTCATGACTAAAGTTCTTAAGGTATTTCATAACTAACATGCTAGGTGGGATTAATGTGTTCCAAAAAATCAAGCATATGCCTACAAAGGAGGCGGCGAGCCCCAAGAGTAGGGGGGTGGGTTGAATGGCTCCTTCTTCACCAAAAGGACACCTCTTTCTCAAAGAGACAAATGGGACACATGTCAAGCCCCTAGCTAGGTTTCCCTCATAGTGTTCCTAAAGCCTATTGGTTTATCCCTAGAGTGGTCCAATGATAATTTAGCTAATTAAATTAATTTTCTATGCATTTATCAAGTCCTCTATCTCAAAAGGAAAAGGAGGACACTTGTCCAAGGACTACCTCTATTGCTAGTTCTGACCAAGTCTTGTAATTGCCTAGGCTTTGGAGATCCAATCAAGGGCAAGAAGAGGGGGTCGACCCAAGAAACTTAGGAGCTAGCTTGAGTGGTATACTCCTTCCCACACACTCACACACACTCTCATTGTGTGAAGTGCTAAGGACTTCATCTCCTTCTCCAAGCTTGTTAAGAAGTTAAGAGCCTACACCAACACTCTTGGCTATGGAATGCAAATCCAACCAAAAGCCATGCTTCAATGCTAAAGCTTTCCATTTTCTCCATCTTCATTACTATGCTATTATGCCATGCTAAGCAAGAAGAGTGATGATAAGTAAGGAACTATTATTTTCTCGTAAGAATGTTTCTTCTTCCTCTTCCCCTACCCTCATTCCTTGCTAGCTCTCTCCAACTTCAAAGGTGTTTGAGGTCTTGGGACTGAGACTGGGGACAAGTTAATGCTTTCATTTAGATAAGTTATGGGCATAATTGTGGTGCATGAATCTCTCTATCTTCATTGCACCATAAAGGTTTCAAGGAACAAAAAGCTTATATTGTACCAAATCTCTCTTTATGGGAAAAATTATAATACAAAATCCTTTTGGAGGGGTGACCGGGTCCACATAAATCCGGTCCTAAACTGTTACAAGTTTTGTAATTCTCTCTCTTGCAAAGTATTGGTTATGACAAGTTAATTAATTATAATGGTTATGTTGCTACCTCTAATCAAGTTCACCCTCTATTTTCTCAAAGTAGTCTCATAAAAATGATAACTACATTTTTCTTAATTTCGTTATTCTTAATGTTCATATGCCATTTCCATTACATTGGTATCAGAGCCATTAGTTTCTCTTTTCTTGCTTAAGAAGAGAGGTCCTTAAGTTGTCCATGAAAGGTTGGACCTGTTCATTGCAATAGGGTAAGTGGAACATCGATCTATTATCTTGGTTGAAAAGGACTTAGTTTGAGGTACACCGTTCGTAACTATAGTCTTAATAATGGAGTCTCTCAGGGATTTCCTTTGGCTTAATCATTATTGAGCTACTAGCAAGCTCAACAGGAACCATAATCATCCGAGCAATGTTAGACCCTCTTCACTATTCTTTGCAATCAACAGTCTCTAAACCACGGGTGTGGGTGCTTGAGAACTAATTTTCAAATGTAAAGGAGAGTAGTAACTAAGGTTTTTGGGGTATCAAAGCACAAAGCATATTATACATAATTTTAATTGGCATGGCTAACAATAGTCAAGAGAGTAGAATGAATATTGACAACTTTGATTTTGCACATGAAGGTGCTACTAATGATGCCCCAATGTTTGTTAGCTATCTTGTTACTAGATTGCAACAAGCTATGGGAAACCCTGCTTTGCAAGCCAAAGTTACCCAACAACTTCGTGCTTATGGGATTTCCCTTCCTCTCCAAGAAGAGAGAGAGAGAGAGAGAGAGAGAGAGAGAGAGAGAGAGAGAGAGAGAGAGCTTAGGAAGCCTCTTTTTGAGACTCCCAAAAGAAGACTCTCTTGGATAAGATAAGAGGAGGAATCCAATGAACAAGAAAAGAGTGAATCTCCAAATTCTTTTGAAAATGTGGCTCCACAAAGATGGAGATCTCGACGATCCCCAACTCCTCCCAAGGAGGAAAAGATCATCCTATAGTCCTTCTCCTTGTCACTCCAAAAGGGAAGAGAGGAAACAAAGTAAGAAAAGGCAAGAAAGAGGTCACCCTCCTCCCCTTCTTCTTCACCTTCGTCCTCTTCTAAAGAAAGCAAGAGAAGAGGACATGACCAAACCTACCCTGCTTGGACAAGGTCCCAAAAAGAGGACTCCAGCACCTCTCAAACAATCGACATAAAAGGGATTGAGGAATATGCACAATTTTCCCACCATATAGTGGAAAAGATAAAGATTTTTGTGTATAAAAAAGAGAATACGATCAAGGAAGTAGAGGAATCTAACCTACACCTCATTGCGAGAATAGATGTTGCAGATGCCTTTGTGGAGGAGTATAGCACTCTTTACAAGAATTCACAAGTAGAAATCTCTAGTCTATAAGAATTTAATACAAAATAGCTAGCTGAACTTAAGCAGTTGACTACACTAGTCAAAGAGCTAATCACTCGAAGTGAGATCCATGAAAAGAGGCTCCAATGGTACATGACACTTATGCACATGGTTAGAGGCTACATACGTAGCTAGAAGTGGCTAATCTCCAAGCAACATAGGTGGAGGCATGACTCAAATATCACAGTGAATTTCTTGAGAAGTTAAAGGCCAATTGACACTACAATCCTCACTCTCCAAGGGTCTAATCTTGCCTACCAAGCTATGGAAAAGTGGAACAAAGACTTAGAGACCGAGCTAAAGCTAGAGCAAATGCAAAGATGAGAGTTATCACTCTCTTTCATGACAAAAGAAGATGGATATGAGAAGTAAATTTTAGATTCTCAAGTGACTTTGGTGGCCTCCCAAGAGAAATTAAAGGGCAAATAGAAGATATAAGATGAGGATCTTCTTGAGTTATTGCCACTATAGATAGAAGCTCTCTAGTTCCTACAAATGAAGAGGAAATGGATATGATCACCACACCTCCAAATATTACGGTTGAACTCGAGGTGGATCAAGGGCCAATAGATAGATTCATTGGTGAAGCACACAAGGATTTGAAGGTGAGCATAGAGAAAGAGACAGGGGATATTTAGAAAGATGCCATGGCTTGGGAGTAGTGTATACTTCATTCTGCCAATGCTGCACAAGTGAGTTCCCAAAAAATCATAGACACATGGCATCAAAAATATTTTTTATATCCTCTTGTCAAGTACAAGATTCTCAACGTATAGGAAAGACTAGTCAAAGATCATGTTGTAGACAATGTAGATCCACACGCGACCTAGAGAAAATTCTGGCTAAAGAGCCATATCAAGTATCTCATACTATACACCCAAGCTCCCCCAAAGAAATTCAAGGATTCTAATTTTTGCCTAGTGCCCAGAGTAAGAAGTTAGCAAAGACATCATGTTAGGGTTCAAGCCATCTGGCTTGAAACCCATCGGACTATGATCATACTAAGCTCACCTATTCTTTTGATTATATACAACAATAAGGAGTAGAGAGGCAATTCCAACAACCTTTCCTATTGTTCATTATAATGAGGTAATTTACCATGATTGTTGCATTATGCAGGGGCCGTCCATCCACATTCAATTGTTCATGGGTCAATGCCCTCTTTATGAGTGCTTCAGCACCATCGTGTCCACATTTTCCATGACCTGACCCAAAATAGTTGTACATCATCTCAAGCCCAGTAAGCTGAAAAAACCTTGCAACAAAGTAGAAAGCCCATCATGCTTTGAATTGTGATGTTGCACCATTTGACCATACCTAGTGTGGCTTTAAACAAAAACCCTGGTCCTTCAACCACCGGTCATGCAAAAGAAAGCAGTGTTGCACAAACAATGTGCCATGCACATTGTCATCAGATATATAAAAATGGGGAATTTTTTGGATGGCATCCATTCTTGAACACACATAGCAGATGTCAACCAAATGCTCGCCTTACTAAAATGCCAATGCATGGATGGGATCTCATTTTGAATTTCATAGCAGATATCGACCAAGTGGTCAGTTGACTAGAATGTCAATGCATGGATGGGATCTCCATCACAGATATCGACCAGATGGTCACTTGACTAGAATGCCAATGCATGGATGGGATCTCATTTTGAATTTCATAGAAGATATCGACCAAATGGTCACTTGACTAGAACGCCAAAGCATGGATGGGATCACTTGGAAAATTATGTAGACACTCTTTGAATTGGTCAGCTTGCCATCTGTAGATGTAGTTATATTTGATGAGCTTGGTTGGCTTGTCTTTCATGAATGAAATGAAAGAGGGAGCACCCAATCTGTTGATAAATAACAAGATCTTTCCTTTTTTGGCACTAACCATCTTCGTCCAGTTTGTGCATCTCCACACCAACAAAAACCTTTGCAACCACCATGAAGTTGTTGTTGTCGTTATGTACCTCAAGAGGACAATATCTAAGTAATTTAGCACCGCATTGATTGCATTCTCTCATGAAGAAATTCTGTAAATGAAACATGGAATTTTTTTGTTTGGGACACAATAACGACTCCCATAGTTCTCTAAGGCTCTCAATTGTGGAATTTGCAGCTACACTTATACTGCCACTTGCTACACAGGGTCACAAACCTCACATCTACATCAACAAAAACCTCCATGTAATTCATACCTTTCTTGGTGCATTTGATTGAAATCCTCTTTGATGTGCAAAGCCTGCATGTGATACTCATAGTAGCATGGTTTATGGTCCTTCAGTTTTCAAACAAAGAAAGGCGTCATACTCTTAGAGCATCCAAGGGAGATGTGCACGGTAGGATGTATGTCTTCTGTACAATTCTACTTGCACAAGAACAAAGGCAATGATTATATAATGGGAGCTACCATTATTGTATTTCGAAGATAGGAATAGTAATGTACAAAAACTTAAAATGGTTTGAAATGTTGAACAAGTGGGTGAACCTGCCACCAAAAGCTGTTAACCTAATTGAAACCACCACCTAGGAGTTGTTACAACCACTTTCAAGTTTTTAGAAGCACTAAAGAGGAACTTATTAGCACCTAGAAAAATTTAAGCCACCTCAAAGTGGTGGAATAAATTCACTTGAAGTAAATTTTTGAGGTTGCTAGTACCACTTGGAAGTGGTTTTGCATGATTGAAAGTGGTTTAAACCATTTCTAAGCGGTCAAAACCACCTCAGAGTGGTTGGAACTACTTTTTGTCTTTTGAGACCACTTGAAAGTGCTAAGAAGAACCTTAAAGCACTTGGCAAATTCTAACCACCTGAAAGTAGTTCAACTTGAGTTCATCAATTTTCTTGAAAGTGGTAATAATCTTTTTAAGCACGTGGCAAATTTCTAACCATCTGAAAAGGGTTGAAAGTGGTCATCAAACTTCTTGAAAGTGGTGAGAACCTATATAAGCACTTTGAAAATTTTCAACCACTTAAAAGTGGTTGAAAGCGGTCATCAAAGTACTTGAAAGTGGTGAGAACCTATATAAGCACTTGACAAATTTCCAAGTTCCACCTAAGGGTGGTTGAAAGCGGTCATCAAATTACTTGAAAGTTGTACTTAAGAAGAACTTATAAGAAATTGAAACATTTTCAACCACCTGAAAGAGCGCCCTCATTTTACTTGTCAAAGTCTAAGCCCCCATAGAGTGGTTAATAGTGGTAAAAAAAAATTACTTGAAAGTGGTTTTTAAGTGTATTTTATAGGCTTCAAATTGCATGTTACCGGTTGCTAAGTTCTAACAAGAGAAATAGCCACATAAAGTGGTTTTACAGGATTCTACACGCTTTTTAACCTTTGTTAAGTGCTTATACAAACAACAGCCTCCTAAAGTGGTTGAAAGCACTTTCTTCAAAGTGACTTCGAGTAGTAATTGAAATTATTTTACCTAGTGCCTATTCTTACTATGCAGGGGAAAAAAATTCATTGCACGGTTCATAATACCTAAGGTTGGTCTATCAAATGCAATGGATGCTTAACAATAGCCTTTTTGCAGACAGGCTTTTGGTGTATGTCTTTCTTATTTGGAGAGACTCGGGTCTCTTCTATCCAAAAACCAAACACAAGATCCTTAATGTTCTTTGTGATGCATGTATAATGATGAACTTGCAGTTGACATGCTATAACCAAAAAACGAATGTTCTCATCCTCAAAGTGTAGTCATGCATATGCAAAATTGATGTTTCTTATATGTATACCTAGTGACTTTGCAAGTGCTCTATTGGTAAAAGACCTTGCATCCACTTTATCCTTGGAATTAATGCAGGCTTTCACTATTGCCCTCTTAAAAAGTACTTTTTTGATTGAGTGCGGGACCTTGACTTTTCACAAGGTGCTACGAATGTTTGAAAGCATTGCTCTCTCTATACAATGTGTTGAGTTTTGTAGGTTACGAAACATTGGTTGTTGGATTATCTTATCAAATATCTGTCCTTATAGTTTTTTTGTAGATCCTTTTGTCTACTCTTGCCAACACTTTAACACAGCACAAATAAGCTTCCTTAATTGCCTCACATCAAGATGAACATCCTTCCACTTTTCAGCAATGATATTGTGCCTTTGCCTCTCTCCTTGTTCCCTCTTTTGTGCGACCTAGTACTCCCATAAGCATCCTACAAACTTCTTAGGAAACTTTGCTCAAGTGTGCACTGGTGAGCATGGAGCCGAATCAGGAAAACCTACATAGAAAGATCTCAAGGCATGAACATACATCCATAACAATCAGAAAGAAGATCTCAAGGCGTCAACATGACAAAACATTGCACACACACACACACACACACACACACCTAGCTTGAGAGAAGGCTCCATCCTATGTGCATAGGAGAAGGGGGGGGGGGAGGGGAGAGAGAGAGAGAGAGAGAGAGAGAGAGAGATGGAGAAGAGTTATGGACACACAGTAGAGAACCACATGTAGGGAAGGAGAGAAAGGGGATGCTCTATAAAAAACATGTGTGCAGAGAAGGAAGAGAGAAGGAGAGCCTAGCTATCTGCAAACAACATCCAAGAAGGAGTGGACATATAAAAATGCACAACCCTCATTTTTTTAATTCCCTTTTCATTATTGAGTCAATGAGTTCCCTCCCCCCAAAATCATTATTGACTCAATGAGTTACCTTTCCCCAAAATCACTTGAAAAAGGAATGTCCAAGACAGCTCTTTTGGACCACCAGTGCATGCTTTGGCCCTCACAGATGATGTTTGGTATTGTGAAATAGGAATATGTATGTATATTGTTCTCTAAGGCTCTCAAATGTGGAATTTTTAGCTACACATATACTGCCACTTGCTACAGGGTCACAAACCTCACATCTACATCAACAAAAACCTCCATGTAATCCATACCTTCCTTGGTGCATTTGATTAAAATCCTCTTTGATGTGCATAGCCTGCATGTGATACTCATTGTAGCATGGTTTATGGTCCTTCAGTTTTCAAACAAAAAAAGGCGTCATACTCTCAGAGCATCCAAGGGAGATGTGCACGGTAGGATGCATGTATTCTGTATAATTCTACTTGCACAAGAACAAAGGCAATGATTATATAATGTGAGCTACCATTATTGTATTTCAAAGATAGGGATAGTAATGTACAAAAACTTAAAATGGTTTGAAATGTTGAGCGAGTGGGTGAACCTGCCACCAAAAGTTGTTAACCTGATTGAAACCACCACCTACGAGTTGTTACAACCACTTTCAAGTTTTTAGAAGCACTAAAGAGGAACTTATTAGCACTTAGAAAAATTCAAGACACCTCAAAGTGGTGGAATAAATTCACTTGAAGGCAATTTTTTAGGTCGCTAGTACCACTTGGAAGTGGTTTTGCATGATTGAAAGTGGTTTAAACCATTTCTAAGTGATCAAAGCCACCTCAGAGTGGTTGGAACCACTTTTCGGCTTTTGAAACCACTTGAAAGTGCTACAGACGAACCTTAAAGCACTTGGAAAATTCTAACCACTTGAAAGTGCTATAGACGAACCTTAAAGCACTTGGAAAATTCTAACCACTTGAAAGTGGTTAAACTTGAGGTCATCAAATTGCTGGAAAGTGGTAATAATCTTTTAAGCACGTGGCAAATTTCTAACCACCTAAAAAGGGTTAAAAGCGGTCATCAAACTTCTTGAAAGTGGTGAGAACCTATATAACCACTTTGCAAATTTCCAACCACTTAAAAGTGGTTGAAAGTGGTGATCAAACTACTTGAAAGTGGTGAAAACCTATATAAGCACTTGACAAATTTCCCAGTTCCACCTAAGGGTGGTTGAAAGCGGTCATCAAACTACTTGACAGTTGTACTTAAGAAGAACTTATAAGAAATTGAAACATTCTCAACCACCTAAAAGAGCGACCTCATTTTACTTGTCAAAATTCAAGCCCCCATAGAGTGGTTAATAGTGGTTTAAAAAAACTACTTGAAAGTGGTTTTTAAGTGTATTTTATAGGCTTCTAATTACATGTTACCCGTTGCTAAGTTCCTTTAAGATAAATAGCCACATAAAGTGGTTTACAGGATTCTACACATTTTTAACCATTGTTAAGTGCTTATACAAACAACTGCCTCCTAAAGTGGTTGAAAGCACTTGCTTCAAAGTGGATTCAAAGTAGTAATTGAAATTACTTTACGTAGTGCCTATTCTTATTATGCAGGGCAACAAAATTTTATTGCATGGTTCATAATACCTAAGGTTGGTCTATCAAATGCAATGAATGCTTAACAACATCCTTTTTGCAGACAGGCTTTTGGTGTATGTCTTTCTTATTTGGAGAGACTCGGGTCTCTTCTATCCAAAACCCAAACACAAGATCCTTAAGTGCATTGCATTTATTCGATCAAATAATGTAATATATATCGAATAACTCGTCATTATTCGTGTATAGTCATAAAATACGAGGTATTTTTGAATAATTTATAATCTACCGATCAATATTGTGTCGATTGATAAACTATCTATCGATACAATATCGATCGATATGCTAGATTTATATTTAAAAAAATGCACGTCGTTGTTCGATATGTTTTCGATCAATACCGATTTTGGAGCTTTCTAGTTGTCTACAACTCACACTCTCTACCTCATACTCTCAAGCAGGTCAGCTTCGTGTACTGGTAAGCATCTTTTCTCTTCAAATTCGTTTTTTTATACGCGAATAATTTAAATTTTACTTTCATGTGATTATATTACTGTATGTGTCTGTGATACGCCTTCGGGCCCTCTTAGTCACATAACAGTATAAAATTAAATTTAGGATATAGAAATTACTATGGCTTGTTTGATTTTATATCTTACTTCCATAGTAATTAAAAAAATATAGAAAACATTGACTCTTGTTCTGATATGCTTTGCAGCACTCTTACTTGACTCAATGTTTTAGGAATTTAGATAACACCGTACATTGTTCTGATATGCTTGTCGGCACTCATACTTTGTACGGTGTTTTAGGAGACCATTAGATAGCATGTGCATTTGTTTGATATGTCTCACGACACTTTTACTTTGTACGATGATTTAGGTAAAATAAGTTTCAATGAAATGTGAGATTACAAAAAACATACTTCTTCCTGCGTCTGAGCTTTGGTTCTTACAATGGAAAAAGATACGCCTAGACACGATCCGTGAGATTTTTTTTTTTTTATAGTGAGTTTTTAAGCTATACACTTTTCAATATACGTAGTCATGGACCACATGATTCGTAGATCTACATTGTAGATCTGTATAATGAGAAAACTGTAATCTTTAAACTACTCCCCGCGTCACGATCTTCGATTCTTACAACGGGAGGAGTTTCTCTCAAACACAATTTGTGAAAAAAAAACCATTATTTGATGAGCTACTGATTCTTATAGTGTAATCATTCTAGCATCTGGATCGAATGTTTATCCTTTGCTCTTACAACAGGAATAAAACCCCTGCGTCTGGTGCTTAGGACTTTCTTAGAACCTTACAATGAGAAGGATACACACATGACACCATGTTTTACATTAATCTTTGTAATTTGTAAATAATGCATATTTCTATGACTTCGTCACATTCCTATTAATAATGTCTCATACATGCGAGGTTTTTGATTCAAAAAATCATAACATATTTCTTTATGATATGAAAAATCATAATTAACATCATGCATAATCGTGTGCATGTTCTTGTGTATATTAATCATAAATTACATTCATGCAAACCTGTGGTTTAGGGTTTAGGGTGATTGCCTAATGGTTGTGTTGTAAAGAATGACTAGAATGTGTTGTACTACATGTCTCTTATATTGTTGAGAATTAAGTTTTGATTTTTTGTTTTTTTGTTTTAGCTTCTACGCACGTCATGGATACTACAGGCAAGATAACAAAATTTTGAGCGCAAATATGTCGAACAATTTGTATGCACTCATCTTTATAGATTACGAAGTGATCGCCTCCATGAAGTCTTGCAAGATTCACTACAAGAGGTTGTGTGCTCTTGTGACGCTGTTAGCGACGGAAATACACTGGGTTTTTATAACCCCCGGCATCGCTAAAACCGTCGCTACGAGCGTCGCTACGAGAGCGTCGCTATAAGCATCGCTATGAGCGTCTCTATATAGCGACCCTCATAGCGACCCTCATAGCGACGGTTATAGTGACGTTTACACAGAAGACTATAGCGACGCTCATAGCGACGCTATAGAGCCATAAATAGCGACGGTTATAGCGACGCCGGAGAGAATTTTTTTCTGGTGACAGGGCATTGAATGCCTTGCCACCCATCAACCATATTGTACTTGATTCACTTTTTAAAAAAAGTGCAAGGGTAGATAATAGACCCAAAATAGTCACCCACAAGACGCATTGTTTGCAAAATTGACAATTGTACACATCATAGGCAAAATGAATTGATTGGCAAATGTAATAATGACAATTGTACAACATCATAGGCATAAAGAATAGATTGGCAAAAGGAACGGCGGTGACAAATGTAATAATATACATGGTTCAAAAAGACGTATAAAATCCGTCTCATGATACATAAGCTATGAGAAACCCTAAATTAATGCTATCTAGCTACGGCTAAACTGACGTCGTCTAGTCAGTTTAGCCGTATAAAATCCGTCTCATGATACATAAGCTATGAGAAACCCTAAACTAATGCTATCTAGCTACGGCTAAACTGACGTCGTCTAGTCAGACGTCTCATCGCGTCCAAGCGGTGTATCTGTCGGATTCTGCAAAAAAAGACAATAAGACAGCTTTCAGTAAGTATAAACATATAACGACATTTATAAAACAATATAAAAAATAGAAAAGAGTAAACCCTAATACTAACCATGCCGCCGCGAGAATTGAGAATGTCCATCAGGGCGTTTAAGCCCTTCCTGCCTGCGTACTCGCGCTCGTACGGTGTGGGATCACGTCCTGTCATCGACCACTGTCAAAACATACAAAGATTTCATTATGTTAGAATTAAAAAACTCATAAACCCTAAACTATCGAACATAAAGAGCAATGCGAAAACACTTACAAAATCGGCCTCAAATGATGCCCATCCACCGCTCCCCAAGTGGTGCGAGCTCCCTGCCTCTACTCCCGCTCTGGCTGCATCCTTTTGTTGCTTCCACTTGTCGGGATTCTCGCGCGCTGCTTTCTTCGCATTCTTCCAATCTTCTTTGGCCAGCCAATCTGGCCTGTTCCACCCATTCTTGATTGCTTTTTGCACTTCGGAACGTTTGTGTTTGCAGTATTCGCGCATTCGAATCTTCATCAGGTCTTCATTGAAGCGTTGATCCCGTGTTGGAACGGGAAACTCATCATGAAGTATGCTGATGACTCTGTTTTTTAAATCACTTGGTACTTCACTCCATTTGTTTAGTATGTAGTGTCTAAACAGCTGAGAGCAAAGACCCTGCATGCGCGAGATCACCTTCTTGCCGTCATCATCCATGATGATGCCGCCGCTGAAGTCGACGGAGTAAGGCAAGCCCTCTGGCCGGTGACGCGTGAACCTGGGTGTCCCGGCAGGGGTCTCTAGCGGCGTGTCGATGGGGGTACGGACGTCAGGTGTCTCCACCGGCGTCTGGGCCCCGAAGCGAGGAGTGTCGAGTGGGGTGGCTCCTGGCGGAGTAGGTAGAGGTGTGTAGCTGCTAGGAACAGTCAGCCGTGCAAAACCTGGCGTAGATGGCGATGCTGTGGCTGGTGTGGGGGCGGGCAAAGAAGGGGAGGGTAAAGAGCCTCGTCGAACACGAGGCGGTGTGGAGGCATCGGTGGCGGAATCCCCACAACAACCGCCACCGCCACCACTAGAGCGCCGGTGTCTAGACGAGTGTGAAGCTCGTCTCGTCGACGCCGAAGCTTCGGAGCGCGCCGAATGCTCCGAAAGAGAGGGAGATGCGGATGGAGTAGGAACGCGCGATGATGCGCCAGAGCGATGACGCTCCACGTACCACTGTCTCTGCTGCGGTGACAAAGAAGAAAGAAACTCCTCATCATCCATACCTGCATTAAACACACGAATATTTAAACTTAATATTGAATGAATAGAGTAGACAATGACGCAAAGACCATTAAATACAATGACGTAATGACGCATATAAATACAATGACGCAATGAATTGAGTGATAGAAGAGGCAAGTCGAAAACTCAGAATTTTCAATCAAAAGATGTGAGCGCGAGTAGAAAAGAGCGTTATACACCATGGAAGGTACTTAGAGAGCCAGAGCTTTTACAACACGGAGCAAAATTGTTCAAATACAATATTTGTGGCTTTAAGAGATCTCTCTCTCATCCTCGCATAACTCAGCATAACTTCCTATATCTATATAGAGCTCTCCGTTTAAACACATATCCTCTGTTTCATTTTGTAGCTCCTCTGCATGCACCCCATATAGAGTAGTAGCATCTTGATGCTCGTCTGGCACCACCGCAGCGGCTTCTGATTGAGCATCTTCTCTGATCTCCTCCATTGATGCCGTTGTGATTGGCACATGGTAGCCTTCATACGTCCTTGCACTACGAGGGGCTACCTCTATGACGTACCACCAGTTTGATGTAGACTTTGTAGGATGAAATATTACCTGCCAGAGCCACATAACTTACATGAGAGCTTTCAAGCACATAACTTGTAAAAGGGGGATGTTAACTATTTACATACTTACTTGTTCACAATGCTCGGGTAGTACGAAAGTGTCTCTTAGGTCAGTCCATTTCTTAGTAGAATCCACCTCAAGAAAACCAGACTCTCCTCTACACACAGTAGCGTTGCGACCCTCCATGATTATCTTGAACCATTGCACGTCGAACAAGTCGACAAAAAATCCTCTGTAATCGATCCTCAAAATCTCTTGCAGCGTGCCGAAGTAAGTGAGTTCCGCCACCACAGGATCTGCATCAGAGGAACGTCGTCGACTAGACTGTTCAAATTTTGCCATGATTCCACAATCTTGAGTAAAACGCTTTTTGTCGATTCGTTCCACCCTAAAATGTCGACCTTTACACCATGCTGCTGTGTATGACTTATACTACAACGAACAAAGATTATGAGTGGCCGTTCAAACGTTTATAAATAAAGTCACTTGCTAGTCGTACATTGCAAACTTACCTTGGTCGCGCAACCCCGAGAGTACTCCCACTCTTCCTCAGTCACTTCGTCACCGCATTGTTGTGCGCTTTTCAATTGGTTGTGCAACCATCTTAAGCTCATGAAGGTTGGTAGGCTCTCCAGAACCGTCGGATAGTGCATCGGTGGTCGTCTTCCCCGTCTCCACTCGATTCGTGCCCTTTGTCGCTCTTGCTTTGCATCCTCATATTGTGAAATCCACTTTTGCATCACTGGATTGTGAAGCATGCAAAATCGGTTGATTTTAGCCTCTAGATCTTCCGTCATCTTCTTCTCAACACCGAGATTGCACATGACAATCCCAGATATGCGCTCATCATCTATGGTTCGCCATAGCGTGTCCCGGGCTTTATCAAATCCGTCTAGCCACTCTCCAATGTACACTAGGGACTCTGATACCAACCAACCTTTGCCATGCTACCCTCCGGACGTGCCTTTTGACGCACATATCCCTTAAGCGTTTTCATGAAACGTTCTAAGAAGAACATCCATCTGGAATGAACTGTGCCAGCTATTTCCACCTCATCAACTATGTGAACAAGAAGATGCACCTGAATGGTTAGCATGGTAGTAGGAAAATGTTTCTCAAACATGCACACAAGCTCCGCAGCATTTAGTTTGGCGAATGGTATGGAGTCTACGTTGATCTCCTTTTGTGAGATCCATTGCACCAGTTTTGCAAGTTTGTAGATTGTGTTACGGATGTCGAGAGACAAACATCCCTCAATGGCAACCGGTAAAATAAACTGTAAAGTATGTGCAGCAATGATATTAAAGTCCACATTTTATGCAATGATATTAAAGTCCACTATGAACGTACCTGACACATTTTATGCCAATCGTGTGACTTCAAACCGGTAAGCTTTCCTTCTTTAGTAAAACACGTTCGGAGCGAGTGCATTACGCCAGTGGGGGTCCGCAAAGATCGAATGGTCTCTTTTACTTTGCGTTCTTGGGCTCCTGTGAAAATCCATGGTGCTTTAGGGAGTTTTATCGATCCATCAGACGCTGTTTGCGGCCAATATTGCTCCATACGATCCACATTTCTAAGGTCAACTCTGGCTCCCAAAGTATCTTTCTTGCCGGTCAGATGGTCCCATAGTAGATTACCCACATTCTTGAATATGTGCATTGGATCGAGCAAGTGATTGATCATGAGTCGGGGCCAGTATGGTAACTCGTACCATAGAGATAGTCTCTTCATCCCTGGAGGCAATCCGTCATCGCACATCTCCTTCTGCTCTAACCATGCTTGTGCAGACATCCTTGGTGGCTCTCTTCCCAAAAAGTCGTCGCGTAACACATGATTCTCTGGAAGATACGCTTGATGACCTTCGTAGATTTGCTTCTTCAGTGAGGGTGCCCTACGTGCATTCAGTCTAGGTCCACATGTGACACATGCTCTGTATCCGCTTGTTTGAAGCCCTGCATGTATACACATGATAATAGATCAACTATGGGAAAAAACAAGATTTACAGTGTTTGAGTGAGGAGTGTCAATAGATCACCTGAGCATTCTGTTAGCCCGGGATAGTCATGCATGGTCCACATTAGAATGCCTCTGATCAAAGCATTCCGTCGTCCTGTGTGTCGGCTCATATCCACCACCTCTATATTGTAGCTCTTCCAATAGTGGACGAAGATACACATCCATATTCCCCACTTTATATCGCCCTGGCACAATCAAGCTTAGCCATAGGTGCCCCTTCTTTGTAGTCAACCACGGGGGAATGTTGTAGTTGACGATGACAACGGACCATACACTGTAAGATGTTGATCTTTGACCAAATGGATTTACGCCATCCATAGCCAGGCCTAAGTGCAAATTTCGAGCTTCCCTGGCAAAATCCGACCATGTTCCATCTATATGTTTCCAGGCTGCGCAATCTGCAGGAATTCGTAGCACACCATCCGAAGATTTATTCTCCTCATGCCATGATGCTAGGGCGGCCATGGACTTACATTTGAAGAAATGCTTGATGCGAGGAAGCAAAGGAAAATGTCGCAAAACCTTTTGTGGAATTTTTGTCCCGTGGAGATCTACTTGATATCTTTCGGAATCACATTTCGGACACTTCTCCATGTCTATGTATTCCCCTCTGAAAAGAATGCAGTCATTAGGACAAGCGTGGATAGAATTGTAATCCATCCCCAAGTTTCGCAAAATCTTTCTTGCTTCATCTCGGGAATCTGGCATCACATTGTCAGCTGGTAGTATGTGCTCTTTAAGCAATCTACACAACATAAAAATACGATACAGTCGTAAAAATCTATCAGATCATTATACATTTAGAGTTTTATTAAAGTAAACTAATTGTAATAGATCACCTGAAAAGCGTTGTGACGCTAGTGTCACTCCATCCAAACTTTGCCTGCATGTTGAGAAGAACCAGGAGTGCTTTCAATCTAGACATACGTGCTCCATTATACAATGGCGTATCGGCTTCACTTTTCATATCATCATAGATAAGCCTTTCTGAATCCATGATCGTCTCGATCATTTCATCAATCTCGGGCTCAAACATTGCCTTGTTGGGAATGTGCTCTGCATGATCATCCCCCGAGCTGTCAGAGGCTACATCTTGTGGCCTTACATATGCTGCTTGACCAAAGCGCCTGCGAACACGTCTATTAGGTTGCAAGATTGCTGCTTGTTGGCCAGCGTCAGAGTCCGACGAGTTATAATTGGCAACAACTCGATCTATAATAGATGGATCGAACTCGCCAAATTCGCGAACGTGCTGCAAAGAAACACGTCTTGTCCGTCGCACAGCATGCTTGCATTGATCACATGGACATAAGACCCTCGTTGAGAGATAGGTGTTTCGGTTGGACGGTCCCACATCCTCGTCACTACTCATAATGAGGATAAAAATCTTATAACCTGGACAACAAATTTAATATTCTATTGGCATTCTTCGTCTTATCTCTCTCTCTCTCTCTCTCTCTCTCTCTCTCTCTCTCTCTCTCTCTCTCTCTCTCTCTTTACCTCACATTCTCTAGTCATGTCCAATCCCCGCACACCTCGGTCTAGAGGTGCACGAAGATCAGAACCACCGGGTTATAATCTCGTCTTTATTGGTCAATACCTATATTTGTGGGTACAAGAAATCTACAGACCCACGTCTACATGATACTACATGTAGTGGACAAAACCCCTTTGCCTCTTCTCTAGCTGTAGCACTTCACAGCATCTTAACATATTTTCACAGTAGATCTTTTCATTGTTCGTCTAACTCTAAACCCTAAACCGTAAGTAATTCTTGCGTGGACTCGATCTAACGTAAATAAGCGTAAATCTAAATAAACGTAAATCTAACTAAAAATAAACCTAAATCTAATTTAACGTAAGTCTACATCTAACCTAATCTTTAACGTCTTTTGGGATAGTTTCCTACGACGTTAAAACTCTCTTCTTCTTGTGTGTGTGTGTGTGTGTGGGTGGGTAAACCTAAATAAACCTAAGTCTAATCTAATATAACATAAATCTAAATCTAACGTAAATTATGTTATATTAAAAACAAAGAACTAAACTAACAGGGATTATAAGAACCTTAAAACTGATTTAACACATAATTTTTCACATAACTCGGCAAGAGTTGGCATTCTCATCACTAAAGATGTGAGAGTTAACTTCCGGCGGTGACGCTGCCTCATCTCCATCCACATCTGATGACAGCAATTGGCCCTTTAGACCGTTCTTGCTCTTGTGACTAACTTTGAAGTTGCTGTTGAATGACTAGAGGTTGTCTAGATGGTCATTGTGTCGGGGATGTAGTGACTCTTGCCGCCCTGAAGATCCACCTTCTTCCCTATCTTCTGAAGACATTTCACCAGTACTTTTGGATCGACGGAGCCCACCATGAGTGAAGGCAGCAATACCCTATATTCCATTGAGGGCTTTCTTCACCCGCTTCATGCAGGCATCGCAGTCTATGGAGACCTAAATCTAATCTAATATAACGTAAATCTAAATCTAGCGTAAATAAACGTAAATCTAATTAAAAATAAACCTAAATCTAATCTAATTTAACTTAAATAAACCTAAATCTAATTTAACGTAAGTCTACATCTAACCTAATCTTTAACGTCTTTTAGGATAGTTTCCTACGACGTTATAACTCTCTTCTTCTTGTGTGTGTGCGCGTGTGTGGATGTGTGTGCCAATAAAAAGAGATAAATGGTATAACCTTTCTATCACCCATGCCAAGTATGATAGATTGATTATGCCATTTCCCTCTTGAATAATACGTCTTGAGTTCAACTCCTCGTCGGCTAGATCTTTAGGTCTTTTAATTTTAATTAGTTTCCTACGATGTTAAATTAGTTTCTCTCTCTTTCTCTCTCAATGTGTGTGCGTTTTTTTGGATCGTATACATGTTTTCTCTCTCTTTTCCTCTCTCAATGTGTGCGTTTTTTGTTTATGCATGTTCTCTCTCTCTTTTCCTCTCTCAATGCGTGCGTTTTTTGTTTATGCATGCTCTCTCTCTCTTTTCCTCTCTCAATGTGTGTGTGCATTCTTTGTTTATGTATGTGTGTGTGCGTTTTTGTTTATGTTTGTACTCTCTCTCTCTCTCTCTCTCTCTCTCTCTCTCTCTCAAAAACACTATGTGTGTGTGTGTATGTGTGTGTGTGAGAGAGAGAGAGAGGGAGAGAGAAAGAGGGGAAGGGAACATGAGAATGAGGAGAGGGAAGGAGCATACCTGTCTCTCCTTCCTCTCCTCGTGTGTGTGTGTGTGTGTGTGTGTGTGTGTGTGTGTGTGTGTGTGTGTGTGTGTGGAGAAGAAAAAGAGAGAGAGAGAGAGAGAGAGGGAGAGCGTTACCTGCTCCTTGCTTGAGGGCGCCGAAAAACTCAGATCTGAGATCTGAGTTTTTGGGCGCGCTCTATTATTTTTTTAGCCCAGTCGGCGTCGCTATGAGCGTCGCAAATTTACAAAGAAATTTGCGACGCTTATAGCGACGCTCATAGCGACGCCGGGAAAAAAAAATTTGAGCGTCGCTGTGTGAGCGTCGCTAATATGAATAGCCTCTTGTAGTGAGTCCTCATACGAATCATTTTTGGATGAGTTATGTAGTGCTACATATGCATCAGTAGTTGCAAAATTTGTGGTGCTTCAGGTGGGATTGAAGTCCTTACAGGTGGTCAGTTGGGCCATGACGTGAGTCGAATCATAGGGCAAGTTTGCAGAGTTGCAGAAACCCTTGACAAGCAAATTAAAGGGAAGTCTGGCTTCATGGACCGCACGAAGGAAGTAGAGGTCCTCTACAAAAGCATGAAGCAACAGGGAAAGAGACCAAGGATCGAATAAGAGCCCAAGGATGTACCCAAAATGCATGCCGCCTTGGAAGTACCAATCTCTAGCAATGATCCAATGCCGCCCAACATGGGAAGTTTAGACCCATGCAACCTCTTCATCATGCGCATGGCTTGCATTGAATTTCCACAAATGGTAAGCATTGGAGAAGGTAGATGCGGCATGGTCCACAAATGACAAGCTAATCAAGGGTGATGGCCAGAAGAGTGCCAACGACATAGAGTTGCATGAAGCCACAATTATGAATATCACTCATAGTGGAATCATTTCTGCTCTGGGATTGGCGAGACACACCACATGAGCGCCCACCCTCATCTTCAAGATGTGGAATGGTGGAAACCTCGACCACTGGCTGGAGAGACTCCAAAAGGAGGGAAAGAATGTGGCCATGAGCAAGGGTTTCAGAGACATCGAGGGGACCGTTGAAGGCGTCAAGAAGAATATATGGCCTATCATTAATGGATTTCTCTGAACCTTCATCTTTTTGCACGCGATTAACATCACTCACAATGATGTTCATGGGACTAATATCTTGCTGCATTTTGGATGGGCTGGAGTATATGTAGGCGTATTGGATTGGGGTAGTGCAACTTGTTCCCCACCCAGAGAACACATTTCCAAAGTTGCCAAATCTTCTCCCATCGACAAGGGAAGCCTGGAGCAAGCGTTATTGGTGGGTGGCTCCCAAATGTATATCGACAAATCCTCCAGTCATCACGCGTAGCCAAGGTATCTACTCCCTTTGTAAATACATTCAAGAACTCCTTAAATATTTACCTAAGGATGATGACACTAATTATATCGCTTTCCTCATACGCTTTCAGGAATTCCTATGCACTTGTGTATCTACCAATCCCACCCAGCGCAAGTCCTCACATGATCTCCTCAACATGTTACAAGGCATTAAGCGTGTTGGTCACACACTCCCATATAGTGCAGGCTTGAGCCCATCCAATGATTGAAATTTGAAATCATACCTTGTAATTTGAAAACGTGTCTATACTTTGCAATGATACAGTTTTGTCTTGTCTCATGTCCATTGGTCTGAAATTTCATGCTATTTTATTATATTGTTGTTGTCAAATTGACGAGAGAGATGTGAATTTTAAAAGTGTGAATGTTAACATTGATTGTACCATTGATTGTAGTTTTTTAATCAATGTGTATCTATTTTTTTTATCTAATTATTTATTGTCGTGTGATTCGACAGGAAATGGCAGCCTTATATGCTCCTCCCAATGTCGACGGTGAGCTTGATCACGAAGAGTCTCAACGCATCCTCAGAGAGGAGAGCATGCGTTACGGGGCTCGAGGCCTCTCCGCATTCTTTGTTGAGGCCATGGAGCCCGAAGGTTTGGAGGGCGAACCAATGAAATTGGAAGATGTACGCAAGTGTTTTCCCTCTTTTTTGTGAAAGATGTACTGTTCAGGAGGTCACGTCGTGCTAAGGCAACGGCACCATTGAAAATCTCAGATTTGAAACACAAAGGGCTCGCGCGTGTGTTGCTCCTACGCTTCATTCAAAAGGAGCACAGTCTACCTAACAATAACCAAGTTGCCATGTACTTCATCCAGCAAGTCCTCGTGCAAGATATAATAAAGAAGCGCGTCCTTTGGACAAACCGTCCTTTCAACGCTGGTGTCAGACTTGGACGAGCTAAATAAAGGACACAAGCACATCGTGGGGAGGCAGATCCACCTTTCGAAAGAGGCCAATTGTGCTCCTACCAGATGAGCATGAACAAATTGTTAATATTGTGTCTCAAGGGGCTACACTAGCCAGCCAAGGAGAGAGCATTTTCTCTCTACAAGAGAAGCTGGCAGCCAAAGAAGAAGTAGTTGTTTTAAAGAGAAAACTTGCCAGATATGAAGCGCGGTACGGTCCTCTCTCTCCCTTGCCTGAGAAGGCAAGACCAAGTCACGAGGCAGATATTCAAGAAACAGTGGATATACTTGAGGCAACATTGAACGCAAATCTTGGAGAAGCGGTGGATGTCACAATTTCTTAAAGACATTGTAGACTGTAGTTGAAAATTTTAATGGCAATTTATCCCGTCCTTTTTTGAGACACATTGTATTCTCTCTATGTTTATAGCAATGAATTTGTTTTGGAGTTGCTAATTGATGACTTTTTTGAGAGTCAAGCAATGTCTTTTTATTTGATTGCCAAGCAATGTCCTCAATACTTATGCTTATGCAAATTCTCTTCAATACTTGACTTTGTTGCTACTAAATCAAAAAAGTGAGATATATAGCTCAATAGGGAGCTACAGTGAGAAAAAGTGAGATACATTATCATGAAAATATGTTTACATTTTGTCATCTATCACATTGAAGGTCCACAGTCTTCTTGATCTACACTCACTTCTTCTATGTTGACAGATGACGCACCTGTCATACCCTTCTGTCTGTTAGGAAGAAGTCCTATCTGTTTGCATTTCTTTACATACCCTACAAAATGGACCCATATGTCATTAGGTGGTGCTCCACATTCTTTCACATTGGGATTAGTGCTGAATAAATGTTCTTTGATGCGAGTTGCATTTCATGGCACGTTATGCCCACAATGTTTGCATTCCAAAAACGAAATTGTCTTGCCTCTCTCTTTTTCCTCCACATACGGCCACTCTTTTTCTCGCACCATGCTTTCTGACTTCAACAAAATATATCCTAAAATCAATAGATACACTATGATTATAATTTTTTACCATAATAGCGCAATGAAAAAGATAAAAGGTTATAGATATGATTTGCTAAATTAAAATGATGAATGAATAGTGTTAAGATAATATTTTAGGGAAGATCACCAATGGATATATCATTCTTAGCTACTAGGTGGTAAAGATCGTTTGCTCAAGACAACCTAGATGAGCAATGGAGTCATCTCACATTCCACTATCTATGTCTCTTGGAGGTAGGAGCTCGATAACATCCATGTGACTCCCAAGTACTATGCATGACTAATGTTCATTAGGAGGTAAGAGCTTTCACTCGATCACAACCTAGTGAATTCTATAGGTAATCCACCATATTCACTTAGAGGTAAGAGCATAAGCTCAATAACAACCAAGTGAATCCTACTTCATACCTTACACCTCACTTGGATGTAAGAGAATCATCTCATAACAACCAAGAGGCACTAAGTGGACCTATTCTATGCAACCAAGTGAATCCTACTTCATACCTTAAACCTCACTTGGAAGTAAGAGAATCATCTCATAACAACCAAGAGGCACTAAGTGGACCTATTCTATGTTTATATGGAGGTAAGAACATTTTTTCATGACAACCAAAAGATCCTACATGTACATGTATACGTTCCAAAATGTATGAACTAACACTTTTAGTATCTATTCTAAAACAAATAGAGCTAAGAGTATAGCTTCTAATGTTTAGAATTATACATTGGCAATATAGCTAGAAAAGTAGCATCTAATGCGTACAATTATTTATTTATCTATTCTTAAACAAGTAGAGCTAAAAGTATAGTCTCTATTGCTTAGAGTAATTTACTTAAACTTAACAATAGAGTTAAAGAATAACTTCTATTGTTAAGAATTATAGGTGATTCATATCTATGTAATTATTTTATTTTTAATGTATAAACATTAAAAAAATCTTTAAAAAACTCGAAGATTTCCTAAGTTGACAACTCAACCTTTCTATGTCGGAGGTAACATGACACTTTGGTGAAGGGAATTGTAGCTAAAACACGCAAATTTGGGCTTTATATACTACTACTATATCGATTGAAAACATATAGATCGATTTCACCTATCAATCAAAAGCCTATTGATCGATACTTAATCAATCGATAAACTATCGATCGATATCTAAGATATGTAAGCAATAAACATTTTTTTGAAAAAAGCTGACGTGGTAGCGAATAATACGCACAAATAACTCTTTAGAACGTATTAATCGACCATTATTCACGAATAAAACGAATGTCAAATAACGAATCATGAAATCCAAATCCTTAATGTTCTTTGTGATGCATGTATAACGATGAACTTGTCATTGACATGCTATAACCAAAAAACAAATTTTCTCATCGTCAAAGTGTAGTCATGCATTTGCAAAATTGATGTTTTTAATATGTATACTATTGACTTTGCAAGTACTCTATTGGTAAAGGACCTTGCATCCTCTTCATCCCTGGAATTAATGTAGGCTATCATTATTGCCCTCTTAAAAAGTATTTTTGTGGTTGATTGCGGGACCTTGACTTTTGACAAGGTGCTACGAATGTTTGAAAGCATTGTTCTCTCTATACAATGTGGTGAGTTTTGTAGGTTAAAAAAACTGGTTGTTGGAGTAGCTTATCAAATATCTCTCCTTATAGGTTTTTTGTAAATCCTTTTGTCTACTCTTGCCAGCACTTTAATATAGCATAAATAATCTTGTTTTTTTGCTTCTCATCAAGATGAACATCCTGCCACTTTCCAACAATGGGATTGTGCCTTTGCCTCTCTCTTTGTTCCCTTTTTTTGCAACAACCTAGTAGTCCCATAAGCATCCTACAAACTTCTTAGGAAACTTTGCTCAAGTGTGCATTGGTGGGCATGGAGCCGAGTCAGAAAAACCTACATAGAAAGATCTCAAGGCATGAACATACATCAATAACGACCACAAAGAAGATCTCAAGGCATCAACGTGACAAAACATCGCGCGCACACACACACACACACACACACACCTAGCTTGAGAGAAGGCTCCATCCTATGTGCATAGGGGAGAGAGAGAGAGCGAGAGAGAGAGTTATGGAAAAGAGTTATGGACACATATTAGAGAAACACATGTAGGGAAGGAGAAAAAGGGGATGCTCTATGCAAAACATGCGTGCAGAGAAGGAAGAGAGAGGGAGAGCCTAGCTATCTGCAAACCACGTCCAAGAAGGAGTGGGCATTCAAAATTGCACAACCCTCATTTTTTTAATTCCCTTTTCATTATTGACTCAATGAGTTCCCTTCCCCAAAATCACTTGAATAAGGAATGTCCAAGACAACCCTTTTGGACCACCAGTGCATGCTTTGGCCCTCACAGATGATGTTTGGTATTGTGAAATAGGCATATGTATGCATATTGTGGTACAGGTGGTACCTAGATATTTTTAGTAGGCTAGTCAAAGAGCTACCATGTATAAGAGGATTGTGGGTAGCTTCATCTACTTGACTATCTCACGTCCCTACTTGAGCTATGACACTTGGATTGGTGAGTCCGTTTATGCAGTCTCCCAGGAAACCACACTTGGACAAAATGAGGTGCACATTGCACCAAGTGCTACCTTGGAGTATGCACTCTATTATAGGGCTGATGTGGAGTTGTAGCTCTATGGTTGCAGAGATGCAAATTGGGCTGGTAGCACATACAATTGTAGCTCTACTAGTGGATTTATGTTTTCACTTCAGAGTGCTGCTATCACATGGATTATCAAGAAGAAGCCTACAATTTCTCACAAAGACAAAGTATAGGGGTGTTGCAGTGGGGCATGTGACGTAGCATGGTAGGGGTTGCTACTTTAGGAGTTTAGAGTGTAGGTACAGAGTATGGTTGTCATCTATTGTAACCCTCAGCAGCATACAATTGACATGAAACCCAGTGTTGCATGCCAGAGAAAAGCACATTGAGGTGCATTACCACTTCATCAAAGAGAGGGTCTTAAAAAGAGATATCAACGTTGAGTACGTGGCGAGGGATAAGAAAGTTGCAGATATCTTCATGAAGGCCCTCAGAGTGGAAAAGCTACAACAATTTTGGGCAATCTTTGGCATAGGAGAGATGGTGTTGATCTTGAGTGGGAGTGTTGAGATGTCAAGCTCAACATGTACGACTCCTAGATGACTATCACCGACACTCATCATCAATGATGCACCTCGGTGGATATGCATATCTTTGCCAATGATACTACAGCTATACTACATCGTGGTCTACATACCAAAGTGATGGCATACTTATCCATTCACCTTGCTCACTAGAAGTTCATACTAGACATTGTATCAATGTCCTTTTATGTTGTTCTTCTTCCTTATGTAGAACTCTTATCTTGAATTAGTAAAGAAGAAGAAGAGCATGATTTTGCCTCCATCTTTGTGTGTGTGTGTGTGTGTGTGTGTGTGTGTGTGTGTGTGTGTGTGTGTTTGCAAGAGCTCAAGATCTCTCCTTCTCTCTATCTCTTAACAATATTGAAGGCAATACATTTGCTACTTATGCACATATTGAAACACCTTTGCAGGAGTTGTGCAAAAAGAGAGCTATATCCATGTGGATGCAAAAGGAAGAGCAAGCCTTCCATTGATTGAAAGAAGAGGCAAGTAGGATTATTTTTCTTCATCCTCCTAATTTGAACAAAAAAAAGTAGTACATTGTGATGCTTTAGATGTAGACCTTGGTGTTGTCTTGATGCAAGATAGAAGACTGATTGTTTATGAGACTCGGAAGTTGCAAGATGGAGAGAAAAACCACTCTACCATTCAAAAGGAACTTCTTGTTTTGATTCATGAATTGACCATATAGAAGCGCTATTTTTAGGAAATTACTTTGTTCGATCACCAAAGCGTGATCTATATATTACATACGAAACTTTTACTCAGGAATGGTATTGTTTGCAGCAAGGAGACATTAGAATTCCTTCTTAAATATGAGAAGATTTCTTGATAATAAAGGATCGACTTTTCATTGTAAAGTAGTTATGGAAGCAAGTTATGGAGGAATGTCATGCACCTTCATTGCGGGACACAGGGAAATTCTTTCAACCACACAAATGGTTGAGAGACATTTATATTGGCCAACCTTACGGAGAGACATTGGCACATTTATTTAACAATGCATCACATGTAAGAAGGTAAAGTTTGATGCAATAAAATCATAAGGCTTGTTTCAATTTTTGCCCATTCCACACATGTCATGGGAGAACATTGCAATTGCCAAAGACCCAAATGGAAAATGATGCTATTTGGACCATTGTGAAAAGGTTTAATAAGGTAACACACTTCATCCCAATGAAGAAGAGAGTGCGACCACAGAAAAGGTCAACCATTAATCTCTGACAAATTCAATCACTATGGACTCCCAAAGTCTACACTGGGAGACAGGGATCCTAAGATGATGATCCTAATTTATAGAGGCCTTTTTTAGAATATTGGCACTAACCCCAATTTCTCTTCTTCTTGTCATCCTCAAACTAATGGAGATAGACATCCAACATTTATAGGCTTTGCCTTCTAGTGTCAATCTAGTTTGCAATTCCTTGACTGCATTCAAAGTCCAACAAAGCTGATGAATATTGTCCCATTTACTAAAGGAGATACTTACCATATCGTTGTTGAGTTCTTTATTCTCCCCCCAAAAGACTGGTGGTTTTATGTTTTTCAACAACTCATCCACCTCTTTTTGAGTAAGAGTTTGCAATGCGTCCGGATTGGAGCTTTGATCCAATGCACCACGAATAGACTTCTCAGGCACTGATCCAAAATCCTAAGTGCCTCATTTGCAATGCCCTTGGCGTGTTTTTTCATGAATTCCACTACTAGATTAGATAATTTAGTGACATTATCATTTACATGTGCAAAATTATCTTCTAACATAGACATGTATGATTGTAGTGGCCTAAATTCTTGAGGGTTAAGAAACGCAATCTAGTCATTCATACCATTTATTGTGTTGGTATTCTCCATGAGAGTATCCTACCACAAAGCAATAGTAGGCCTAATGAGAGGTGGATGTTCAAAATCAAAGGTATGATGCATGTTTATGTATGAATCCATGGTGCAGTGTTACAGTTAATAAAAAAAATTAGCACCTCACAAAAAAGAATGCCTTGTGAAATTGTGTGGTCCTTCGAGAAGGTCTACGAATGCGAGAAAATCAAGATATGGAATTTGATTGGCCTTGTTGAATCAAGTTCCTATGATGAACTACCTTCTCAAGGTCCATTCCGATGCGAAAGTATCTTGCCAGAGGCAAAGGTGAAGCCAGAAGAGCATTTATGCCATGAATGTGCCTTAGGAGATTGTTATAATAAAATATTGAAAACCTTGAGACCTTGTCAAAAGCACCATTACTTTCTAAGACCTCGAGGTTTGACGCCACTTGTTGTAATCAACAACTTTGAGATTTAGCTTTAAGTGCCAAATCCCAATTTACTTGCCAAACGTTGGTGTGTTGATCGATGCAAAAAAAACAAGCTTTTTGCTTCAATTTTATATACCTCCACCACATCTTGCCTTACCTTGTTGTAGATTGTTTGGTTTGGATAGCTTCCCCCATGCCCCTACTTGCCCCAGCATGCTACACTTCCCAAGGATGCCATTAATGAGCTAGTATGGAAAAGTTTTTTCTCATTCACAAGAATGAATTTGTTGAGTTTTGGATCAGCGGATATGATCATGAAATGCTTGAACAAGCAGGTTTCCGTAGCTATGATTTTATGCGGACAATACGAGCAATACACGACTTTGATTAGGAATGGTAGTGTTTCTTGTTTAATGCTTTTAGAATCTTGACTTGCAAAAGCTCTGTGGTTTGGGAAGGCAAATGTGGACGTCAGAGAATGAAGAAGCTCTTTAGAGCAACAAGGAAGAAAGGGAGATGGATGTCAAAGTCCCCAAGTCTCAAAGCTGCTCGGCTACACCTTGAATACCCCCCCCCCCCCCCCCCCCCCCCGCCCCCTCAAAAGTAGTGCCCCTCTCTTAGCAATCACTATAGCACCCACCCCTGTTCTCTTGCCCTGCCCTAAATCAGTTGCAATCACCACCCGCAACAGTGTCACAGTGACTCATGCATGAGAGCAAGAGACAGAGGAGATAAAGAAGTAAGCTTTACAGCTGGCCCCTTCTTTCATTGCCTACAGTATCCTACAATAGTTTGTTCCCTTGCAACTTGAACCCATCACCTAGCACAGTGGAGGCTAGTGACTCTCTCATTAAGCTATCGTGTGTCACTTGAAATGGAGGTGAAATGGAGGTGAGAACGTGAAATAATATAGCAAAAATGACAGGTGGGGATCACATGGTGTTCACTTGGAGATCACTTTGGGATGGTTGGGGTCAAACAGTGATCACTTTGGAATAGGTGGGTGCACAAGGTGATCACATCTCGATTAGGATTCACACGGGGATCAATTGGAGTCACATGATGTTCACATTGAGTTTGCATGGGGATCACTTTAATTGTGATCACATGGTGATCATTTAAGGATTAATCTACCATCAAACTGCAGAAAACCAATCCTTATGTCCCTAATTAATAGGGATCATCGATCCCACCTAACAAGGGGGTGTTAAATAATCACGAGGAGCCGTGACGCTCTGCACTTATATAGTGACTATCTCATCATTGTTTTGATACACCATCTTCCTACAGTTTAGTGTAGTTTTAACCTGCTTAAATTACAAAATCCTAGCTAGATTTTGAGCTTACCTTGAAGAAAACCAACAAATTTTACAAGTTTTAGTATAAATACCGACAAACGCTTCAAATTTAGACCCATACGCTAGAAGCTTTAGTACAAGTTTTAGTATAAATACTGACAAACGCTTCAAATTTAGACCCATACACTAGAATTTTTAGTATAAATAATGACAAACGCTTCAAATTTAGACCCATACACTAGAAGAGTTTGAAGTGTGCCCTTATTTTCTTCTATTATTTTCTTCTATTAGGAATTTAATATTTTTGGAAAGACTTGGTGTGGAACGATTTCAATGTGAGACATTCTTTAATCTATGAACGTATAAGCAAGGGAAAAACATGGGGAAAAAACGAATTAAAGTAGCCTAGGTAGTTGGTCACCACAATTTCAAAACATAAAAGAGCAGTTGCATGATCTACGAATTCCTTTAAATTAAAACAAATTTTGATCTCTAAGAAAATAGTATAAATGGGATACGTACAATGGCGCCAAAAAAATACAATCTTTTGCATTAATCAAGCTGTGTAAACTATGATTGGGCTTCAAGGAGTCTCCATCTCATCTTGATGCAACTCTTCATTATTGTCATAATTACAAAGAGCTCTTCACCCACGTACACACATACCCACTCGGGAGTTGTTTGCCCTCATGTCCCTCCTATATATACACAAGAAGATTTAGAAATATTCTCATGTAGGAAAACGGAGTCTTTTTCATACCATGCATAACATCATGAGCTTTGCTCGAGAGGCACCCCATACCTAGCTAGGTACAATTGGGGGCAGGGGACCACCGGCCCCCCCATCGGGTCGGCGGTTCCCTGCCCCCAATCGTACCTAGCTACATATGCGGTGCCTCCCTCATTGAAACGCATGATGTTGAGGTAAGGCACAACGTGGGAATTATTGTGAGAATTTATTTAAAACTTCTTGTGTATATATGGGGGAACTAATGTGAGCTACAGTCTTGAAATCAGTTTGGCAAAATTTTTTGCAAGCATGGCAGGCTATCCTTCATTGTGGCATCGTCGAGTAGCTCTTTCAAAGGTGCATGGATCTGCTCAAAAGCCTAGCTCATGTTTTCTACTAGCTACTACTCACTATCTAGGCGGGCAATGGTTTGTGGTTGGTGGAGTTCCTCTCGTTCGGTGATGGAGCTCCTAAGCTCCCACCATACTGCGACAATATGGAGGGAGTTCCTCTCGTTCGGTGATGGAGCTCCTAAGCTCCCCCCATACTGCGAGAGTATGATCTCAATCTTGTTATGCTAGTTCTTTTTGGTAGGGTGGCTCCGTTACTCCTCCCTTATCAACTTGGTTTCTAGGCTTATATCGTTTTGGGCTCTTATGGTTTTTGGTGAATTTTTGGAGTGTTGACCATTGAGCCTTGTTGATTGCCGAAAACAATATGAGCACTAGAGGGGGCTCTAAAACAATCTGAGCCTTCGTCTACTGCCCAAAACAATATGAGCCATAGCAAGCACATCTAACATGTGTTCAGGAAATTCTAACTCTCACTAAATATAAGTGTTTGTTCATTGTGGTCATTATTTTTAAAAAAATCCAAAACTCCAAAAAATATATAGAAAACCATTTTTAAAACCTAAAAAGAGTTCTAATTTCCAACCCTTTGAGGTGGGAAATTGGGAAAGGAAAGTCAAGCAAATTCTCATACCAATAATTTTAGAGCGGTTGTCTATATGATAGATCATAAGTAAAGGCGATAAAGCTAGGGCGAGGAGATCATGCATTCCCTCCACCCTTGCTAGTGGTAGAAGACAGAAAAGATCACCTAATTAAGCATGATAAAGGTATCATCTTCCTCAATACTTGCTTCTTTGAATCCATGGACCCTTGGAGAAATTTTCCCTATAAGGATGTCCCAATGCAAGTCACCACCTACAAGCAACAACCCTTTTTCCATACTTGAGGAGTACAATAGAACTAGACCAACACCTTCGGCCCCTACATAGGTGCCATATTTATTCGACACCCTATTGGGAAAAATTTGGCTGATGGAGAGCCAAGGCAAGGGCCACAGGTTACATCAATGCCACCTCCATCAACATCAACAGGATAGGAGAAGTCACAGTGCAAAAGATGTGTGTAGATAATCCGTATGCCATTTAGAATATACAAAATGCCAAGAAAGATATACAAAAGATAGATATCCTTATAATTTTAGAGACCATACTTGAGGGGGATATTGGTTTTTTTTTAGGGATCTAAGAAGTGAAAGAATCAATGGATACACATTTACCAAGCTAGATCCCATAGCCCAACCCCTTGATCCTCAATATAGATCCCAGACCCCTCTATATCCTCTAGGCCCATGGAATCTCAGAGGAGGACTTGGATAGCATCCAAAAGACAAGAACGGAAATCAGACCCTTACTTCTTTTGCTCCCATTCCACATGTCCTTCTATCAAATCCTAAGGATCCCCATACCACGATGAGGGAAGCCAAGGAAGAAATCACAAGCCTAATTTTCCCAAGGATTATCTTGAGGTTTCTTTTTCTCAAATGCAGGTTTGTAGAGGTAGCTCTAAGGAAGTAAAACCCTCCCAACTTGCAAAATCTAAGGAAGAGTTATAATAGAACCACTAATCCTCATGGTCATGTGGCACAATTTTTCCAAGTGATCTATGCGAAAAAAAGGCACAGATATCGTGCCGTGGTTTACGTACAAATATAATTCAAGGTTCTAGTAGAATGCTCTAGTGTAACGTATGTAGAAATATGGAAAATCACAACACTCAAAAGTTGTTTTTTTTAGCGTGTGCATTGAATGATCCCAGGAGAAGACCTAACCCTCCACCCACCCAACTGTGAGGGACCAATTAGTGGGGGGAGTCCAACACAACTAACCCCAGTTTTAGGGACACAACTGCCACTTCATGGAGCTACGATTCTAAGATATTAAGGGTAGTCATGAGAGCCCAAACCCAAGCTCAACAAGTACAAGACTCACCAATGAATAGAGAAAGTAGGCTTATAAAATTATAACGATGCCCTAATTACAACGATGCCCTAATTTTGTTTATTTATTGTATGTCCATATTATGGCTCATAATTTGTTCAATAATTTCTTGATTTAGAAAGTCTTCTTGCTACTTTGAACTAGATATTGAATTTGTAAATTGTCAAAATTTGGATTACTTGTGAATTGATATGGTTTTTTAATTTCCTTGGAGTGACTATAATTTTGGTCTTCAAAACTACTTTGATCTACCTTTCTTGGAGGTTTGATTTCAAAAGAAAGTATGAGCTACTGACCAACCTACACCACCATGGTGACCAACTTTGAAGGGAGACATCGAAATTGTAGTAGGCTTGTTAGAGAAGCGCTCTTTTGGAGCCAAGATATGCTTGTCAAAAGAATTCCTTTTAGGTCTACCGGAAGTTCAAGTTAAACATAAGGGACTTTAAAACAATGGATACTACGGTTGTAAGTTTTCTTTTACTCAAGCATTTCTAGCTTCAACTTGTAGTAGAAATGCTATATAGCATATGACATACCCAATCAATTGGTCACATGTACATAGATTTTCCAGTTTAGGTGGTGTTCATTTATAATTTTAGTGTTTAGTCCTCACTTTATGCAAACATCAACCTTATAGTGTAGATTCATTGGTTTAGACCGCATGACCTTAGTGCAGATTCATCGATTTAGGCGGCACAGTCAATTGGTGTTTTTTCACTAGTCTAAGCAACACCAGTTACAAAATCATATAGCATTGGCAGGCCACCATTGGTATTAGTGTGATTTTGTTGACATGGTTATATATGGAATAGATACTTAACATCAATCTTATCGTGTAGATTCATTGGTTTAGACAGCATGACCTCAGTGCAAATTCACCAATTTAGGCAGCACACTTAATTGGTGTTTATTCTCTAGTCTAAGCAACACCAATCACAAATCATACAGCATTGGCAAGCCACCACTGCTATTAATGTATTTTGCTAGCAAGATTATATATGAAAGTGATTTAGATTATATTGATATAGATTTGGTTTTGGTTTATGTGATGATGAGGATATGATGATGACATGGTTTTTGGATTTGGACTTGGTATTGATGGATTTTGGTCCTTAAATGATAGTTGTGATCAACAATATCATGATACATCAAATTTGACACATACTACTTGTTCTAATGGAATGGGACACTAGAATATGTAGTATGTGTATGATTGAAGGCATAAGCAAATTATGAGGATATGATGATGACACGGTTTTTGGATTTGGACTTGGTATTGATGGATTTTGGTCCTTAAATGATAATTGTGATTAACAATACCATGATACATCAAATTTGACACACACTACTTGTTTTAATGGAATGGGACACTAGAATATGTAGTATGTGTATGATTGAACGCATAAGCAAATTAGATTTTTTAAGTTTGTAAGGTTTCATTTTTCTATATTACATTTCTAATACGTACTTTTAACTAGTGTCTTGGACAAGTTAAAACTTGCAAGATAATAACACAACAACTAAGAATGGTTGCTTTCTTAACGGAAGGTTATATAATGGGTTTTTTTAAAGGCGCATTGACATGTATATAATGTATGGCTAACCAGTGGAAAGCAACTTTTGATGTCAGATGCTTGCGGATAAACCCTCTCTCTGTTGTTGTAAGTACAGTTTTGGAAACTTATAAATAGGATCGCATGGGTTCACTCAGGGATCCATGTGGGGATTAGTAGTCTTTGACCCCATTTTCACGTCGCTCTCTTATCTACTCTCTACCCCTCTGGCATGCATACATAGCACTCAAGTCTCAGAGGTGCGCATGGTGTGATCTCTCTTCATCTCCCTCTCTCTCACTCTCATTATTCATGTGGTCATCGTGTATGTGCAAGGGATGATGGATTCCTATTTGTCTTTTGGATATGGTATTTTGCATATGCTTTGAGGGTCATTGTGCTCTTCATTATTGGAGTTTTCAATCTTGATCATCCTCTCTCTCTCTCTCTCTCTCTCTCTCTCTCTCTCTCTCTCTCTCTCAAAAGAACAATTGTGATTCTAACTAGACCCACATTGACTCGTAAAAACTCCTTGACTGTCCAAAATCAGCCAAAGGTCTTCTCTATTAATGTCATCTTGTTGGCTTGCCCCTTAAGTCCAACAACATTCACATTTGTTCAAGCACCTATTGGCCATGCAATTTTCTCTTAGATTCCAAAAACTATAAATTTTTGTTTTATGTAAATTTTGTATGCTCTTGGTGTCATCGTGATGGCCTGTCTATCCCTCAAATCCAACAGCATTGCATGTGTTGGCCGTGCACTTAAATTCCAAAACAATCATTTTTTTAGTTATTCAAATGGTGATAGTTTTGTGTGCTCTCATTAAGGTGATAATTTTCTCTTCTTTCTCTCTGAATCTCCTAATTCTCTCACAATTTTGATGTGTGGTTAGTAGGAAAAATCTACAAGAAACAATTAACCCTTATGTTGAACTCACAGGCTATCTTACTTCTTTTTTGACACACCCGCACCTCCCCAAAAAAAAACTTGGAGGCAAAATAGTAGGCATGGGGGTAAGAGATGATGATTTTGTCGTGATTGATGTTTTCAATAAAAACTAATATTTTTGGCTTGCCTATGTGTGTCAAAAGTGTTTGAATGCAATTTTCGATGGTTTTTTGAGGTTTATGGAAGTTTTTTTGGAAATTGTTTGGATTTTTTGCATTTTTTAGAACTTTCGAGTGATTTTTAGAGTTTTTGGCTAATTTTCAAACCAATTTTTGCATTTTTGAACATTTAAAAAATAAAAATTTAAAATATGGTAACAAGTCAAGCCGGCGATTATTCACGGGCCTTGACATACGCTTTGGCAAATGTTTTACGATCATTTGTGGGCTCGATGGTAAGTATCCAACACCGACAAGAACATCAAATTTTGACGGCTTATTTTCGGTGAGAACTGCCTCTTGTGGTGATTAAGGTTTGTAAAGGCACAAGAATTTTTACTTAGTGAGCATAATGTGCTTTTGCAACTTCTAGATTGTAGAAGCAACCACTTGGCATGATGGACGCTATTGCTATCGAGCCAAATTGCACGGCCAAGATCATCCTTGAGCTTGCTTTTAAACAACTTAACCTCATGCTACACGTATCAAAGAAAAGCAGCTCGTGCATGCTTTTTGACACCCTGCAAAGAGACATCATAGCTTTAGAGTACAAGCTAGAAGCCGACATCAACTGCTTTGAAAAAGTGTTAATCACTTGACGTCCACCGATCATCCTCACCTTGCTCAAGTGAGGTAGCCTCACACTCTTGTGCAAGCCCGTGATGTGGTTGTATAGTTTTGTAGCTGGGTGCAATTAGACAGAGTGTTCAGGAGTCCCTTTGGCTTTCGGTCAGTCCTTTGGCCTCTGCGAGCTTGTGACACACATCTGCAAGCATGATGCCACACTGAGGGTGCAGGGCCTCTTGTTTCTGGCTACTAAAGATTGTAGCCTCTTAGCTGGGTTTCATTGACTGGATTGATTGTAGGTTATGCTAAGAATGTCTAAGCATTAAAGAATTTCAAGATAATGTGTTCGAAAGCAGTATCATTTTGTTGCATCTGTTTGAAGCTTAAGAGCTTGCTCAGATTGGGTTGGGTCGAAAAGGGGCTTGAATTACATACCAAGACTGAAAGGTGTGTAATGCTACTTGAATGTGACTTGTGGAGTGCTCTGCTAATGGGGTATGCAGAACATGTTATGACGAGGAACTAATAGAGCAATTGGAGTAAATGCAACATGAGGGGGCACTTGTAATGTTGTCACTTTTTTTTGAAGCTTGAAGTCTTCTGGAAATTTAGGAGCGTTTGAAAAGGGCCAAGGTATAGATGTTGAACTTGAAAGGCTGGGATGGCTGATAAGAAACCCTCTTTACTTGGTAAGCCTAATGAGCTTTTTTGGATTCTTGAGCTTAGAAGTGACTGCTTGGCATGATCTAAGCCATTGGCCTCAAGCAAAATCGAACGGCCAACAACCACTTGCTCACTTGAGCATGCTTTTATTTTACTTAGTTGCTCACATGGCACACAACGCCGTTTAAGCTAGTGTTGGGGTTTTGCACGCTCATGTTAAAGGTAACATCTACGTTGAGGTAGGGAGTGGCATCGGCCAAGGTGTTCGAAGCAGAGAGAGGCTACAAGCAGAGATCGAAGCAGGTTATGGTGGCGTCTGACATGGAGAAATTGGGCGTTTTGGGATGTAGCACCAAGTAGAAGATGAGGGTAGTGATTTCCAATACGATCACTATGGAGGAAGAGCAACCACCACGGATGCATGCAATACGTTCGCTACAAGACGACAATGGATATTTGGTAGAGATGATCGATCTTACAAAGAAAAATCTTGAAGAAAAGGATGAAGAAACTGAGGTAACCATATCTTCACCTCGTTAATTGTCTATTGTTTCTTACAACAAGTGTTAAAAGTCATTTCAAATGCTTTGCAGACGGCATACCATGTTGATAAGTTCGCAATACGTACTGGAGGTTCATGCAACAAGCCCATGGGTAGGGATAGCTCGCTTTGGCACTACCTGAGCCACATGGGGCCATTGACTCTTCGAGTTGCTCACACAGAGTTCTCCAAGAATGGTTCTACGGAGCTGCTCAAGTGCAAAGCATTAAGTGCCATACTCACTAAAGATTCCCTCACCCTAAATGCTTACAAATGTATAGTCGTGGACTGAGAGGCGGCATTGTATGCCTTTACAGGCAAGCACCCAGACTCGGTCCTCTCCCAATGTGCCTTGAGCCTACATCAAGGGTTGACAAACCCAGAGGAAATTGTAAAATACCTTGGCAGCAAGTCAGCCATTCGCCCCATACCCATAGATGTAATTCATAGTAAAAATAATCGACCATGATGTAATATCCAAATCAATACAGAATAATTGTTTTTGTTAATGATCTCTGCCAACATTTTGTACTTGTTTTTTTCTTATTTATATTGTCCAATAAATTTCATTTTCGCAACACATGCACATAACCTCGAACATACAGTGACCCATCGGCCAGGGGACACATCTCGATGATTTTTTTAGGAAATCGAGCGACGAGGTGGGGGGAGGGAGGAGCACGGGCTCAATGGGGCCAAGTGTGTGGCTATGGTGGTGTGTGTGTGTGTGAGTGTGTGTGCATATTCATATTCCTCTTTCGTTGTGCTCCCAACTCCTCTTCTTCATCTGGTATTAGAGTTGTTTCATTCCCAAAATTGCCTCTGCGCGCTTGCACTTTTAAGAGTGCAAACAAGGTTCCGACTTCGACATCGGCAAATTCAGCATTCTGAGAGCATTTTCAATAGGTGTCCTGGAGTTTAACCCCCCTTTCAGAGCCATTCGTGCCATCATAAAACTCATTTGAGCTACAATTTAGGACCCTGTATTTTTCAGCTCTCTTTTGGTAGTTTGTGCTGCAGAGCTTCCATAGCCATTACAGGTACCATTGTTGCAATCTCTTCCATTTATGAGAGACACGGCTCATTCGAGAGTGTGTAGCCTCTTTTGGAGTGGTCTCATACACACACAAAGAGTGGGAGTTTGAGGGCATTGTCTTCTTTGACTACAGGTACAGGTACATAGAGCGGCTTGGTTAGCTTCCTTTGTGCTTCTCGGCCTTGATTTTGTCTTTGGCTACGGCATCGACATCAACTCACAGGCTACAAGTTTCAGTGCTTGCAATATTTTGGTTCCAGTGGGAGCAGTTTTTATGCATACATGCATATGTTAGCACTTTTGACAGTGTTTGAGCTCTTTTGAGAGCAGTTTGACTACCCATAGGGATATTTCTTTCCATGCACATGCTTTTGGCACCTGTTTGAGTGTCGTGATAGACTTGTATGTCTTTGTGGAGACTACCATTGTACGCTTTTGTTGAGTCATCTTTTGGCTAGTACGGCACTCCCAGCCATTTTTGAGACTTGGTCCGGATGATACTCATTTCTGAGACTCAGCTATACGTTTTGTTGCATAACCTATGTTGTTGAGGGTCGATAGCATGAGGTTTTATGAGCTGGGTTATTCTCAAATGTGGAGATACCTTCGGTGATATAGATAGTTGGAGCATCCCTTACAAGGCCTCGCCATAGGACATGTATAGCATGGTATAGGTGCTTTTGACGCCGAAATGGCAGTCTATGGTCAGTTTGACAATTTATGCACCTCAATTGGTCTCTATACAGTGTGCTTTTGAAAGGCATTGCCCTCTTTTATGCTTTCTGAGTGACATACTTGGTCATTTTGAGAGGCATTGCCCTCTTTTATGCTTTGTGAGTGACATACTCGGTCATTTTGTCTCGTATTTTGGTTGACATAGTCCCAAATACAAAGGACACTCTACCAAAATTTTCCCAGAATCTTTTGGTAGTTTTTTCACCATGTCTACTAGCAAAGACCGTGACACTTATGACATAAAGAAGTTTGATGGTACTAATTTTCAGCTTTGGAATGCATGATGTGGTTGTCCAAAAGAAGCAAAAGTTGCCTATTCCCTATGCGGCTAGAAGTGAAGATATGCACATGACTCAGTTTTAGTGGGAGGATCTTGATGAGCTATGTAGGCCTACAATTAGACTGCACCTTGGTGAGTCAGTGTACTTTTCAGTGTTAGAATGCGAGACGACTGCTTATGCTTTATGGCAGAAATTATGCGACACTTACAAAAAGGATACGGATAGCAATAAAGTTTTCATGATGCAAAAACTTTTCAACCTTCATATGAAGGAGTCATCTAGCGTTGCCAACCATATCAATGATTTTGATTCTCTTTTTGCCCAGATTTCTGCACAACGCATGACCATTATTGATGAGATGAAAACAATCTTTTTTCTTGGTTCGTTGCCAACCTCTTGGGATATCTTTTGCATAGTTGTTAGTAACTCTGCTCATAATGGTACGCTAAAATACGATGATGTTACTAGTGCACTTTTGTCAGAGGAGATGCATCAGAAGACCATGACTACCTCGCCTTATGTCAAAGCTTATTATGTGCAAAGGGATGATAAGCAACATAAGGGCCGTTCTTCACAACGTGAGTCCAAGAAAGAGGGCAATAGAGATGCATCAAAGGGTAGATTAAAGTCTCATGGTCGCCGCAATGTTCAATGCCATTATTGTGATAAGTTTGGTCACATAAAGAAGGATTGTTATGCTTGGAAGCGCGACAAAGAGAAGGGCAAAGGTAAAGGCAAAGATCATGATGATAAAGAGGAGAAACCAAAGAGTTTGGTTAAGATTGAAGAACCGAACATAGTTCAAGATGACACTGATGCACAAGACATTAATATGTTGACTAAAAATAATCATGTCTTTTATGATGCACAGGAAACTCTATCTTTGTAGAGTACTATGCCATGTCAACTCCTTGTTAGTGTTGAAATATCCTATACATGGATTCTTGATTCGGGTGCTTCATTGTATGTCACACCTCATAGGCATTGGTTTACTACATACGAGGAAACCATTGGCTCTGTTATACTTGGTGACAATTACTCTTGCGACATTGTTGGCGTAGGTGATATTGCCATGGTTATGGAAAATGGGGTGAAGTTTATCATCCATAATGTGCATCATGTTCCAACCTTGACATGCAATCTGATTTGGTTGGATGTCTTGATGACTTGGGTTACAAAGTCACCTTTCATCAGCAGTCTTGGCGTGTTGTGAAGGGTCATCTTATTATAGCCCATGGTTCACTTTATCCTCTTTATGTATCTGATAAAAATAGTGTGTTGCAAATGAAGATGTGGGCAGGCTTGCAAATTATACAAATAATATGCTACAAACAACAAAATACATGAATCTGCATACCTGGCAATCGACACACACTGCACAAGATAGAGAGAGAGAGAGAGAGAGAGAGAGAGAGAAAGAGAGCCAAAGAGCATGTGCATGTGCACCTCCTAGAGCGGAGTGCTACGCTAGCATAGTGAGAGAGAGGAGAGAGAGAGAAGAGGAGAGCAAAGAATAGGTACACAGGCACTGGGTGCAATCTCCCCCATGCAAGAGTGAGCATTTTCCTCTTGCACGTAATTCATTTATAGATTCTTCAATGCTCAAAAATGAATACACATTGGCCAACCGGAATAAAATGACCATAGCTCCTAATGACTACTTGAGTAATAAATGTACATATCCCATATCCATAACATACTCCAGGGTTGAAAAAGCAATTGCCATCAGTTGCGAGGTACATAAGTGGCGGAGTCAAGTGCAAGGTACAAGACAGTAGGTACATTCCTGCAAAGCACAATGAGTGACTAAAAACCAAAAGAGCAACAATGATTAGTAGGAAGCAATTTAAAAGTAAAAAAATGTGTAACATGTGTAGGGTGTGATGGGACTTCATAAAATGAAGTAAATGTGCATAGGTGGGAGATGCAACCTTGGTCAAAAATGTGGTTCCAAATAGACCACCATCTGTCACCCTTCCAACTTTCCATACCGGTTCATCATATCCTTTCATATCAATTCATACCAAATGCGGTGGGCCAGTTACACATATAATGGGACCATGGAGAGTCCTATCGTACCAGGCATAGCCACTCTAGTACACATGTATCAACATCCATAATTTTCCATAACAGTATTGCAAAGCGGAGAGTCCCACCTCACTAGGCATAAGCACTCTAGTACACGTGTCAATAACCATAAGTTTCCATAACTAGGTGTGGAGTGGAGAGTCCTGCCTCCTTCATGCAAAGGAGCTCTAACATGTGTAGAAATTTTGCCATTCCAATTTAGTTCAGCCAATAAGATATTTGCCATAACAATGTACAATGTTGCAACTAATGTGCTCGAAGAAATTTCAAAACACTAGAAGGAAAATAGTATTGCTCATGTATGAAGTTTGTTAATACAAAGTGCAGATGATAATGAAATTTGTTAAGGTAGTCAGCACACAAGTTAGTCATTGAATATTATAGAGAAAGAGTGTATTAACCAGGGGTAATTGAAATGATTTTGCTATAATCATAATATATGATGAAATTGCATACCATAAGATTCTCTCATACGATAGCATTGTACTTAGATCCTCAAAGACAAAGCACTAAAACAATTTCTGGTTAAATTAAAGAAGACGTTAATAAGTGCACATCAAAAGCATTAACATTTGAAACACCATGAAGGACAAAATTGATATAGTAACATCGGTGTGAACTAAATAAGTTCATGTACATGGGTGTGCTAAAAGCTGAAGGTGCCGCGAGAAGTGTGTGCAAGTGTAAGTGCGAGAGAGAGAGAGAGAGAGAGAGAGAGAGAGAGAGAGAGAGAGAGAGAGAGAGAGAGAGAGAGAGACCTACTGTTGGGTGGAGCGCACAGCAACGTTATCGCAGCTCCTTATCCTCTTTTGTATTAAAGAATAGGTGTATATATGATTAAGTTAGTAGATGGGTTAGTAGTAAGTGGGATGTCTGGCCAGTTGGCTTGAATCCAAACAAACTCCCACTTGAAGGCCAGCACAGCCCAAGTGACCTAGTATGTACAACTGTGAAGCAATCTAGTGGCTTCAACCTATACCCATCAACTCGTTGCAATGTGTAAACCGCAGTGAGTTGATAGGTTGTTTATTGCCTTGATAGGTTGTTTATGCATCTTTGACTCATTGAAGATCGCATCTGAACTATGGATGAATCGACAAGATTTTGGGTGCCAGAGACAATATCCCATCTCTCCATTTTCACTATATCCAATGAAAATGCATTTAAGTGACTGCTCTAACTTCTTTCAAAGTCACTATGCACGTGAGCATAAACTTCACAACCAAAAACACGTAGATGGTCATATTGGGTCTTATGTTTGACCATAACTCTTTTGGAATCTCATAATTCAATGGCGTACTAGGCAAACAATTTATGATGTACACTGTTGTCAAGATGGATTCTGCCCAAAAGCCTTGTGTGAGATCTGCCATAGAAAGCATGGTTGTGACTCTTTCCTGAATCATACGATTCATGCGCTTGGCAACTCTATTCTGAGCTAGTGTGTATGGTGTACTAAAGTGCCTTTTAATCCCCCTTTTAGAACAAAAATTGTCAAACTCCTTAGATGCATACCATCCACCGTTGTCAGTCCGCAACCTCTTGAGTTTCTTGCCAGAGTGATTCTCAACGAGTGCCAAGAATTTATGGAACACATAAAGAACTTGATCCTTATGTTTCAAAGGATATGCCCACACCTTTTGAGTAGAGTCATCTATGAATGTCACAAAATAGTTGGCCCCCCCTAGAGATTTGGTTGACATAAATAAAACCACAAACATCACTATGTACTAAATCTAAAGGTTCAGCTCTCTTTTGACCCAATGGTAAGTGGATGGACCTAGTATGTTTGCCATAGATACAGTGTTCACAAACAAGAAAGTCAACATAAGACAAGACAAGTAAGTAGCCAAAGCGAGTCAGAGTTCTCATTCCTTTTTGGCTAATATGACCTAGCCGGCAATGCCACAACTCAGTAGATAGCAGCTTGGCTATAGATATATAATCATGACCAACATTTGACACATGCATGGAATACAAGGTACCATGCTTCTGACCTTTGAGTACAACAAGATTACCTTTGCATACGAACCATTGCCAAATGTGGTGTTGTAGCCAAAATCATCAAGCTCACCAGCAGAAAACAAGCTTTTAGTCAATGGGCATGTCTGACATTACATAAAGTAAAGTGCGTGCCATTCCTTAGATGCAATTTGACATTTCCGACACCCTCAATGTCTAGTTCATAAGCATCACCAAGTCTCACTTTGCCACAAGAGTGAGAATAAGTAGAAAATCACTCTCTATGTGGTGTCACGTGGAAGCTTGCACCAGAATCTACTATCCAATTCTGTGCATACTGCGCATCTTCTATAACAAGAGCCTTGACAGGTAGATCTGCTGTGAAGACCAACACGTCAGAGGTAAGTGGCATAACAATCGCTGGACGAGTCTCTACAATAGGATCATTTGAAGACTCTAGCACATTGATCTCCTCTAACTTTGCTTTGCCCTTGTTTGAATCATCAGACTTAGAAGTGTCACTGGATTGTTTATGAAATACGAGAGCTACTTGGACTTCATCTTCCAGAAGAAGTTCAAAAAGAAATGGACGGGTCTGTACAAAGTGCAAAAGGCGTTTCCGAATGGGACTATCAGTTGGTGAGAGTTAATGGGGTAAGTTTCCCAGGCACAGGGTAAATGGTGTACGACTCAAGTTGTACTTTGACAGAGGTCTGGTGCCTGATGTGAACCAAATTGTAGCCGGCGGGGTTGGGCAACCCACCTAAGAATATTTGAAAGTAAAGATATACAATGTTGTACATGTTGCACATACTGTACATATGGTTGTGCCTTTTTCCATATGCTTGAGTGCCAGTGAAGTGTTGCAAGTTTCAAGTTCTGTACATATGCTTTTGGTTGAACATGAATGTTCAACTAGGGGGTGGGCAATGATGGTGCAGCCAAAGTTGTTCCATGCCAGGAAGGGTGGCAAGCAGTGCTATGGATGCTAGCAGGTGCATGGCGGCGAGCTAAATCAGGTGGAAAAGTCCTCGGCAGACCAGTGGCAGCGGCAATGTATGTCTAAAGTGGTTTTTTAGGCCAAGGGGCCTTCAAATTGGGATAATCGGGATGGTAGACCAAAGTGTCCAAAATGTAGGGAATGTGCCTTGGAATGTAGGATTCAAGATGCTCTTGAGGCCTGTCCAGACGACTCGTCAAACGGAGCCCTGATGTGAAAGATATCAAAGTTGTAATTTAGAAGCCTTTGCAGATCCCCGACGAGCAGGGCAGATGGGGACAGATGTTCAGAATTGACGTCAGCATATAGGCATGTGAAGCTTTAATTGTGGGGCATGCCGGTCTTTTCGGATTGCCCTTTGGAGCCCAGACGGGCAAGTTATGGCTTGCGAAATATTTACCAGGGGTCCGGTATGTGCTCGTCGTGCCGTGTTGGTAGGCATGTTGAAAAGGATTTTTTGAGCTCGCCAAGGTTCTAGAAGGTTTCATGCGACATGGGGACTCATCCAAAATTTGTGGCTTGCCAATCGGAGTCAAGGGCATTGAGATGCACCCCCTTCAAGTCGACAAACAATCGTGGCAGGGAAGCGAACTAGATTTTTTTTCCACTTTTGTGATTTTTCGTTAAAAGGTGTGAAGTGGTCGGAATGCGCCAAAGTTCTCCGGGTTTGAAGCTGACAAGGCGTAGCTTGGCAAGAGAGGGGTTCGGCGAACTCAGGCATATGGAGCACCGACGGTGTGCGAACCAAGTACTCTAAGTCCTCTTGGGGAAAAAGGGTGGTTGGACTAAGAAAACCAATTGTGAACTTAAGGGTTAAGTTTGGGAAAAGAAGAGGTCTAAGTGAGACTCAAGGGGAATGTCGCCCGGCCTTGTTGCCAAACAAAAAAAATGTTTTTTCCATTTGAACAAGTGAAAATTTCACTAGGCCTGCCAATTAAAGGTGATGTAAGGATAGTTGTTTAGCATGCCGATAGCAAATGAGGTTAAGTTAAGAAGCCCTTAAGCATGATAAGAAGTGGTACATTGTAATCGAGATCAGGGATTTCATTAACGTGATCACGTTAATAACTTTGAGTAATCACATTTCAAAATATGTGATCACGTTAAATATTCACGTGACTTTCCTTTAACCTATAGAAATTGTGCAATTCAGTATGCCCACTGGGGCTTTTTCATTACTTGGTGGGCTTGGTTTATCATTCTTATAGTTTCTCGATGGTCTCGTTGAGAAAAACACATATCCCGATGGGGTTTTGGTGGGTTGCCACATCACTACTTATCGAAATTTTTGTGATCACATTAATTGTGATTATGTGAATGTGCTAATAATTTTTGTGATCACGTTAAATGTGATTATGTGAATGTGATCACAAAAAAGTTCACGCGATCACGTAAATATTAAATCCCTGATCGAGATAAACTTTTGAGGTTGTTGAGAACAATGAATACGGTTCTACCAACCATGCAAAGAATGCAATTTCACATATATCATAGGCATAGCCCAAACAATTACATAACCTATCAAATAGCCTTAAAAAAATTATGTAACAACACAAAGCTAGCCTAGAAATTATGCAGGCTTTCAAGAGACCTTGAAACATCTTCAAAGATGTGGTATAGTGAAAGTGGAAAACTGCTTGGCGAACTCAATCAAGCATTCAAAATGTTGACACTTCTTTGATAAACACAATAGTATCACACTACTAGTGTGGAACCTCCTAAAGGTTGAAATAATATTTAAAGTTGAGTGCATGTCAATGAGTGTACTAGCAAAGGGTGCTAAGTGGGTGGCAATGGTAGGCCCGTGTGCAAATCTTGTGGTGGAGAGTGAACGCCCATCTCTGCTTTTAACCCCTTGCAATCTTGTCAAACAACATCTCTTAGAAAGTGTCAATATGGTGTATCTACATCAACCAGAGCTCCAAGTTGTTCAATGATCCCCAAGTGAACTTTAGAGGAGGCAATCTTTCGAGTAAGCGAGACATGTCAGCAAGAGAAGCTTATTATTGATCTCACGCAAAGTAGTTTTGGATTGGCAAGAAGCTCAACCTTGATGGTACCTCTTGTGTCACTCCATTGGCACAAAGTGATCATATCTGGGAGGTACAATCCATTGATACAAAATCATAGCCAGTGATGATGCCAAAATTTATACGACAATTCAAACGGACACATCACAAAATAGGTATGGGTGAAGAAATCCCTCATGGCCAAAAAGCCTAAGTAAATATGGATACCACAACCAACCAATGTGCAAATTGTTACCAAATCAAAGCAGCAGCAACATCCACCAATGAAATCTTGACAACCTCGATGCAGTGATACTCAGAAATGGCAACCCAAACAATAGCGACACCTAAAGCAACCCAATGGATTCCAAAACACAAACAATACAACCAACCCCGTCCAACCATAACAACCTGGCAATGGAGACCAAAGCCACCAACTCGGCTACAATCTCAATAGTCTCCACAAACAAAATGCAAATGGGTACTCAAGATGCCACCAACCATGGAAATCAAGTCAACGATACTCTACAAACCAACGCTCAAAGAAAGAGCACGCCATCTTCAAATCCTTTTGTTTGGACCACGTAGTATAGATGGAGCCTTGACAATAAAAACCACTGAACAATCCATTCAGTATCCAAATCTTGCACAACATATTTCTACCCCATGCATATCTTCCATAGGAAGTATAAGGCCACATTACACGGCCTTGCATAAACACGGTGTTCTCGCCCATGCACATTGCATAAAACTTTGTCCGAGATGACTCCAAATGGGAAGAGGGAGTAGCAGCCTATGCAAGATCATGCACTACAAGATGATGAGAGTTCATGTGTATAGTATATAAAGTGTGTGTTTTTCGCTTAAATTTTGCTTTTTTAATTGCTTTTATCTAGTTTTATCTTTTATTAGGCATAATAATGAGCCGTATTGATAGATTTTTTATAATCATGATGCCTAGAGTGAGAGTATGTATATATGAGTGTACGGAATAATTTTGGATAATTTTTAGCTAGATAATAATTATTTTCTTCAATTTTTTTAGCTAATAAGGGTTAAAAATTTATGAAATTAACAAGGAGAGCCAAAATTGAGTTTTAAAAGAAAACACCAAGTCAACAAAGCAAGAGCTTCAAGCATGTCAAGTTTGGAAAGATTTGGTACAAGTCATATTTGTGGCCAACTGTCAAATTAGCAAAATCGAGGACAATCAGTGATTGAATGTCCAAATGACGAGCTATTTGAGCCGTAGGTGGTATATCATGAGCAACCAAAGCAAGGAAGGTAAGTGTGCACTTGAGATTCCGAGTAAGTCGGGCACTTGTAGGCAAAATAGGGCAAATCAGACCTCATTTGCAATTGCTAGAGAGAGAGAGAGAGAGAGAGAGAGAGAGAGATTTTTTGTTGCGATCTAGAGCGTACAAGACATTTTTGCTTACTACATGCACTTAGAGCACCATTTGACAGGTATGATCTACGAGCCTCCCTCGACAAGTGCATGTAAGCTACACCACACAAAAAACACTAGAAGGTCTCAAGACAGATCAAACACATATATTGATTCTCATAGGAGGCCTCTTACCTGTGAGGAAGGGGAGCAAGTCTTTTTGAAAGTGAGTGAAAAGTCTGAAACCATGAAGACGGGACCATGTCCAAAATTATCACCAAGGTATTGGAATTTGTGGGAAATACTACAAAGAGTTGAAGATATGACTTACAAACTCCAATTACCAGAGACAAGTGGCATATACCAAGTATATCATGTCAAGAGACTCAAAAAGAAGTTGGGTCAATGTAATAATCTTGTTCAAGATGATTAGATAGTGGAACTCATAGATACTCAAATCTCTTCCACATGAACCAGAGAAAATACTAGACAGTAGAGAAAAAAGAACTAGAAATACAATTTCTAAAGAGTGTTCAATTAACTAGAGAGATTGTGCCAAAGAGAGTTCAACATAAGAGAGATTAAGAATTATTCAAAAAATGGACGAACGGCCACACGTTGGAGCAAGGGGTTGTGGCTAGTGTAACCCTCCTCCAAAGAAGATAAGCATTGAATTTCCAAGTGTCTATTGTAAGTGGATTTGGCCATGCACAATGGTGGCAAGTGGGGGAACCAACGAGCCAAGAAGGGGGTGAGGCGGTTTTTCTATGTGTGTGTGTGTGTGTGTGTGTGTGTGTGTGTGTGTGTGTGTGTGTGTGTGTGTGTGTGTGTGTGTGTGTGTGTGTTCCCTGCTTTGCTACACTTCCACAATAGCTGGGTGTGCAACATTGGTATCAAAGTAGCTAGGCATGCAATAGGCACATCAGAGAGTGTGTGAGAATGAGTGAGAGAGGGCAAAAATCCCCATGAGGCCCCTCTTTTGTCCTTTCCCCCAATTATCAAAATCTCCACAAGGAATGCTTATTACATGGATCAATCACAAGTGAATACTCAAAGTGCAACTTGATGCATATGCTCTTTGACTTGTATTTGGCAAGTGTACACACACACACACACACACACACTTGTCCAACTTCCCACAAAGCAAGTGTGAGCTGGACATGTGGCCTAGCCAAACTTAGAAGAGAAGGACTAGAGTCAACTTTCTAAATTGGGAAGGGTTGATCTCACCTTAGTCTTTTGCTTTCCCTTCCACTAATTAAAAACAATAGGCTTCTCTTCAATTTAAGTAGCGCTTTGTGCAAGACCTTTGCACTAACCTTTAGAGACTTTATGAAGCTCACTCAGCTTAGAGTCTACCTGCTAATTTAGGACTTGCTAAATTAGGACGAACTCTGGTAAAAATTAAACTTATCAGAGAGAGGTAGGTTCAATTTTTAGGCAGTGAGGGTAAATTAAACAAATTTCCTTGGGGAAGTCTCTATTGTTGACACTAAGTAGGTCATCCATGTATTTATAAGTATGATTGAACTGTGGAATCTTATTCTTGTAAGTTTCCATGGCCTTGAGACACTTGTATTCAAAGAAAGCAAGGTAAATATTACACATAAGTGGAGAGCATGAAAATCCCATGGGGATGCCTAGGCATTGGTTAAAGCAAAGACCACCTGAAACTATAGTGCATTATTCAGCAGCTAGGAGATGTAGGAGCAAACCTTAGTTTCATTAAAGTGCAAGGACTGTACGGAGTGAGATAAGTGAATCCACCTAGGTTTTTTGGAAAGAGAGATTTAGAAAAACTTCTTCTTTCTAGCATTGGAGAACGCCAATTTAATCACCTTCGCAAGAACAGCCTTAAGGCCAAGATCCCCATCAAGGGGAATATTTTCGTAACATTGTGTGATGTCAGCAGCAGTAAAGATGTGGAAGATCTGCTGAGGAAGGTTAAGCGAGACCTCTGTAGAGTTTTTTGTGAGCCAGAAGGGATTATATTGAACATGTAAGAAGTCCTAGCAGATTTTCTGTTTAGTGGCACAAATAAGCTCAAATTCAAATAGAATAAGGTCAAGTCAAAAAGTAATATCCTTGGTGATATCAGTAAAAATACAATTGGAGGCATCAGATATCCACCTGAACTTATGCTTATGGATTTTATAAGTGGGAAAAAGTATCGGTAGCTTAGTGTCCAGCACAGAGTAGCCTAGAAGCCCTGAGTGTTCAGCAATTTTACTGGAAATAGTTTGGGGTGTAGCATTAATATGACAGAATTCCTTACTAGATACTCGATTACGAGCGGCCTTCCAAGCTAGGTATTTGCAAACGATAGTGGACAGTTAGAGCTTTTGTCAAGCCCGACAACAAACCATTTATCAGAGATCGTTTGGAAATCAAGAGTTAGCTGAGAAGTAAGCCAAGAATCATCAGATGATAACCAATTACTAGGAAGTTGTGAAATTTTATGAAGGAGCATTCCTTCACAACTTTCGTTAAGTCCGGTAGGACTGTAATCTCCAGTCGGAGAGCACTGACAAGGTCAGTGAGACAGCTTAGCATAGCTGATAAGGCAAGGTATGGGTTTTTGGGATAGTTAAGTATATGATTGAGCCCTTTGGCCAAAATTCTACGTATTTTAGTATTTTCAATAATGCTAAGATCACAAGTGCAAACATGGTTACCAAAAGCTTCAAAATTTATGTAAAAAGTGGTAAACTGTAAACATGTACAATGAGGGACAAAATCCTGCCAAAGAAAGTCATTATTATAGATCAGTCTTTTAACTGGATGATGATATTTCCATCCCATGAGTATATTGTCGAGCAATTTGTGATTACCAAAAAATAGATCAAAGCACTCACAAAAAAGATTTTTCGCTGAATCGAATCGAGGAGTACATTGTGAAAGAGATAGTGTATGTAGATGAAACCATTATCCGCATCCATTTTGTTGAGAGTTCTTCTTCCGCAAGGGTTTGTAGCAACCTGCAATATAACCAAGGTTTAAAATTTAGGGAAGTTCCTGATGGGGGGAGATCTGCCTCTACCTCTTGTAAAGCTACGAACTCTTCCCTCGGTTAGAGGATGAACTATGTGTTAGGAAAGAAGTGAAGGAGTTGGGGGTGATCAAAGAGTTAGCCCTTTTGAGAGCAGGGGAGTCATCCTCATCAATACAAGGTTTAAGAAGACTAGTGATGAGCTTAACACCTCTATAGTTAGCATAAGTAGTTAAGTAAATGCCAGGTTCAAACTCCTTCAAGATATCAAGCATAAGTCCACGGAAGATGTTGATGGCAATCTGTGCACTTACAATCTATTTAGCTTGGCCACCTAACCAAGAGCAAATGAGGGAGAGATGAAAATCCACAGGTTTCTCCGGGAAAAGTAAGTCCAAATGGTTGAGAATAAACCAGATGGTATGATCAAACCACATGATGCTGGATTCACAAGAGGCTTTAGGGTCAAGAAATCTGTAGGCACATTTCACACAGGGACGAAAGACATTCCATATGGACTCAGTGTAAAATCAGGGTTACTCTTGGTGAATTCCATGTTTCCTTTGGTACGGATGTATAGGCTTGTATTTAAGGAGCACTTGGAGTGGTCGATGAGATTGAGATTGAAGGGTGCTTTGATGTGCTCACCTTTGTCCAAGAATTGCCCTCCTTTAAGAATCTTGAGTCTGCAATCTTCCACAGTAGAGGCAGGGAGGTTAGCAAGGTAAACCCAGGTCTGACTCAAAATAGGAGCTAAGAAAGTTTTGTTGGGCAGGACCCAAAGCTGATGGTCAACCCCGAGGGATTCAATTTCAATTTGTCTCATGGGCAAGACAGGAAAAACTTCAGAGATTTTAGGTACCATCTCTAGGAGGTTTGAGTCATTGAGGGAGCAAAGATTACTCTGGAATTCCTTAGCTGCTTCAAGGGCTGCACTATCCCGACAAAAGATTCCACCAATTTGTAAAATAGAAGGAGTGGCGAGTGCACGGACAAAAGAGGGATTAAGCCCACATAACTTCCTAAGAAAGTTAGACAGATCCGCACCATAGGAGGAGAACAGAGCAAGCTTTTGTTGATATTGTGAGCATAATAGAGGAAGCTTGGAAATGTATCGGGAAATTAAATTTACTCCGTCCATGGAGTCTTTATCCAAAGTTGCTAAAATCTTGACCCAATCATTAAAAGACGGCATATGTAAGACAGATAATTTTTGTCAGAGGTAAGAGCCGAATCATTAATTAGTTGCGAAGCATCCAAGCTGTTAATACATCTGAGAACAAGAGAAGTGGCCACTGAGAGGGGCTCCGAGGTCAGTTCCAATCCTTGTGAGAGAGCAAGAGTCTGCAAAAGCAGTGAGGTGAGGTTCACTTATACTCGCCATAGTAGGTAATACAATCTTTGGCCTTCCTAGAGAGGAAGGGTCTAGTTCTAACTGCCAAGGCATTCTTTGGTTTATGATCCTTAAGGTAAATCTTAATCTGTTCGAGAATCTTTGCATGATTCTCAGGGTTGTGATTAGTGCTCATGCGAGCTGTCTTTCTATAGGGTAAGCAGTCCTAAAAAGGGAACATTGTAAACATAAATAGAGGTAGAAACAGTAATTGTAAGAATTTTGGGCCTGCAAACCTTCAACAGGCAAAGTCAAAGACTATAGTAGCCGTAAGCAGGGAACCAGAAAAAGAGTCTAAAAAGGACCACCTGACACTAGTCACCCGGTCAAGGGATTATAGACTGTGGGTCTAACTTAGAACTCAATTTCGAAGAGAATTTCCAAAGCCAGCATCCCGGTTTCTCTTGGAAAGAAAAACCTTATGTATAGGATGTGTGTGTAGCTGTTAAATCTTAGATAATAAGATATCATTGAATTTTTACATTCAAAAGACAACTAGCAATGGAACAAGGAATAGATATGTACAAAAACAACTCAGTATTAGAATCATTTAAGTACAATGTTTGTAGGAAAGAGATCCCCTTTCAGTATGCAGAATGTGACATTTAATGGCCTAGTAGCTTGTATGTAGCGGAAAATAGCATGAACATAGTGAGCATTTCATTAGAATAGATTCCTAATGAGATTAACAAGAGTGCTTGGGTGGAGAGAGCAACAAAAATCATAACACCTAGTTAGATAGCATGAACAATACTTCAAAAGAGAGAAATTAAGCAATTGACAATAGTTGAGGACCGAATTTGCATGGAGCCAGTCCCCCCTCCAAAAGGCTTTGTATTATGGTTTCTCTCATCAAGAGAGACATTTTACAATACAATTTCTTGTGTTCCTTTAATACTAGCTAGTGCAATGAAGATGGAAACTTTATGCACTACGCAAAACACTTATCAAACACAACATCAATTCCCTCACGGTCTCAGACCCAAGACCTCACACACCTTTGAAGATGGTGAGAGCTAGCGGGGTATGAGAGTAGATTGAGAGGAAGAAGGAGTATTCTTACGAGAAAGATGTACATCTCCTCACATAATCTTTCATATTAGCATAGCTTAGCTTAGTAATTAGCATGGTAGAGGAGATGAGCATGCATTGAAGCTTGGCTCTTGGTTGGATTTGCATCACAAAGCTAAGAGTTGTTGGTGTAGGCCTTCCTTCTCACAAGCTTGGAGTAGGTGATAAGCTTTCCGTTAAAGCTTGAGAAGGAGAGAGAGTCTTCTTTACTTCACACATGAGATTGTGCGAGTGTGTGTGTGATAATGCCTTGCAAAAATCAGCCCCCTCTCTCTCTTGGTCAACCCCTCTTGCTATTTGCTCTTGCTAGCAGCCTATTGGACCTCCCTAGGCTTAGCCAATGGTAATTAAGTAGCATAAGTGATAGCCTTCTGACATGTGTCCCCCTTTCCCCTTTTGTGAGAGCTTTAGGTAATTATGTAATTCAACTAAACTCTCATTGGACCCCTTTGCCTCCTGGCCAATAGGAATAAGGCAAGCCATTGGGCTATTGAATGCTCATTGGTCCCCTTGGGAGACTGTCCAATAGTCTTCTAGAGAGCTTAATTCTTATTGGTTCTTTTATTAAGTGTTTTTAAATTAGTTAAACTAGATTTACTCTAGCCTAATTCTCATTGGTCCACCTCCAAGGCCATCCAATAGGAATTGGGTACACCTTGTGGGCATCTGGGCTAGGGAGCTGACATGTGTCCCTCATTCCCTTTGTGTAAAGGGAGCTTGTGTGTGTGTGTGTGTGTGTGTGTGTGAGTGAGTGAGTTTCTCTCTCATCCCCTACTTGCAAGACTCGTCCCCTCCTATTTAGGGATTGACAAAGACTTTTTGTGACACACACTAAGCATCCAATTTCCCTAGTGTTTGGCCTTTGGACACAACCTTTGAATTTTGAAACCTTAGCATTTTGGAAGTCTTAAAGGGCTGAACCTCAGGGTCTTTTAAGCCCATTGTTGCACATGGATCTTTTATAGATGGCCCCCCTTTGGATCCCTATTTTCCCTCCTTTGGATCCCTATTGTGGCCAGTCTGCTAGCTTAACCAATATTCTAGCTTTTTCTCCCCTGGCACTTACCCATATTAAATGATCAGTTTAACATGAGAAAATCATTTAGGAGAATTTGATATTGATTATTATGACACAAAACTTCCCAAGTCATCAGTGAGTGCTCCATCCAGATTAGGGTAGCTTGCCAAAGTTAAAAAAAACCTTCCAAGATAAGATAGAGTCCTTACCTGCATCCATCCAAACAAGACAACAATTCAGTTAGCCTTGGATGTGTTTTACAGGTATCAATGGACCATACCAGTTGTTATCCATGTCCATCTTACAAAACTTTTTTTACCTTTAACAAGCTAGGTCCACAGTAAAACCTTTTTGTTTATAAGTTTAATTATCACTTTTAATATAAGTGACAGATTTCTCCTTCTAATCCGAGTGGTATATTCCCCAAAGAGAATAAACTTCATGAGTTATTTATCTGCCAATTAGTGAGGCTCTATCAGTAAACAAGCATAGATATTTTCTTCTAAGTATAGAACTGATGTTGTTTTTATCTTACAAATGGAATCCAATGCAATCTATTCTTACAAGTTACAACCTTACAGCTAGCCAAGTGGTAGAAGCCTAGCTCGTCCAAAAAAAAACGACAAACTGTGAATGCAAATGATGTAAAGCATAGTCATAAACAATCCAAAATATAATGATCAGGTCCTTCATAGAATGCAACGGATCATATTCCTTCCCATAAAAGCAACATAAACTAGTACATGGGTCCGAAAACTGTGGTACAACAGTTTAACATTCCCTCCATACGGAAGGTTCTACCAAGTCACAAAAAGCGGTAGACAACATGCCATTCATTAATACCAGCAATTGCATCAGTAGTAGGAATCCATCCTTATCCAAGGTACAACCATTTCAGAGCTCTTGTTTAAGCCAAAACTGCCATATACTTACCTTCCAAAAAATTGAATCGAGAATCATTTCATAAACCATAAGCAAACCCAAATCAGTGGATTATACCCAGCTTTATTGTCAAGTATAAATGATGACCCTTTTCTCAGAATGTGAGTATGCACAGTAATGCAAAGTACCCAACGCCTCAGTTGCTATAAAGTCCAAGAATATCCCCATTAAAAATTAAAAAAAAACCAGTTATGTCGAGACTAGGAAATGTGAGTATGCACAGTAATGCAAAGTACCCAGCGCCTCAGTTGCTATAAAGGCCAAGAATAAACCTATTTTTTTAAAAAAAACCAGTTATGCTGAGACTAGGTAATGTCTGCAGACGGTAATACCCTGCAGTCTCTTTGAAAAATCCCAAGCTACATGATCATATAGCAGTTTATAGCCATGATGCGCACAATTCCTTTCCAAAAAACAGTAGGAAAAACCCTTTTTATACCTCGAATGAAATCAAGCAATAGATGCCAACCATTTTTAGCAACATACTCCATGTTGAGTACCATAATAACCTATTGTTCATGAGTAATACATACATGCACAATGTAAAAGAACCACAGTCATCTACAGTTTGAAAAAACCAATCATGACCGCAAGCAGAAAAAAAACCACCACAATGCTATTAAAAAGCATTATTTCTACTGTGTTAACAAAAAAGCAGAATAATGTTTATTGTAAAGAGTTCCAACATAACCGGCAGCGCGGCAATTTTAGGGTAGAAAAAAAACTGAGATACTTGCATGGTGAGCTCCATAGCTCTATTTGTGAAGCAGGCAGTAAATCCTCTCAGAAAAAACACAGCAAAACAATCACTGGCTAAGTGAGGGGCAGAGGTGCACCCTCACCTGTTTAAATAGATGGTGGACTGCCAGTCCTCTGAGCGGGAGTAATGAGTGAGCTGAGCCGCCCTCCTTTGTGAGTGTGTGGTAGCATCAAATGGCACGTAGATACCCATGAAAGGGGAGATCCATAGCCAGGGAGAAGAGGCCACCTTCTCGGCGTCATGAGGACAAAGATTAATCATGCTCGACATGCCAGGGGAACATTTTTAGCTTTATTACTCAAGGGCCGTGTCCCATGGTCTTTATAAGGTAATTGGATATTTTGAGCAATATCACTAAAGTGTCCCGGCAATTTCCGGGCTAGATCAAAGTGGGGAGGAAAAGGGGGGGGGGGGGGGGGGGGGGGGGGGGGGGGGGAGGGGGGAGGTGGTAGAAGGGGTTTTTTTTGGGGGGGATGGTTTGTATTAGATTATAACCAGAATACCAATAATACCATAGTGTGTGTGTGTGTGTGTGTGTGTGTGTGTGCACATCAGAGAGTATGTGAGAATGAGTGAGAGAGGGAAAAAATCCCCATGAGGCCCCTCTTTTTTCCTTTCCCCCAAATACCAAAATCTCCACAAGGAATGCTTATTACATGGATCAATCACAAGTGAATACTCAAAGTGCAACTTGATGCATATGCTCTTTGACTTGTATTTGGCAAGTGTACACACACACACACACTTGTCCAACTTCCCACAAAGCAAGTGTGAGTTGGACATGTGGCCTAGCCAAACTTAGAAGAGAAGGACTAGAGTCAACTTTCTAAATTGGGAAGGGTTGATCCCACCTTAGTCTTTTGCTTTCCCTTCCACTAACTAAAAACAATAGGCTTATCTTCAATTTAACTAGCGCTTTGTGCAAGACCTTTGCACTAACCTTTAGAGACTCTATGAAGCTGACTCAGCTTAGAGTCTACCTGCTAATTTAGGACTTGCTAAATTAGGATGAACTCTGGTAAAAATTAAACTTACCATTGGTCTTTGGAGCTTCACCTCCCTATGCAAAACCTTAGCATTCCTTTGGTCCCAAGCCTTTGACTGAACTAAGTCTATAGGTACTTTAATCAATTTCACTTGTTCTCTTTTATTTTTCTAAGCTTGACTAGCCAATTTAAGATGAAAAATACTAAGTCTATAGGTACTTTAATCAATTTCACCTGTTCTCTTTTATTTTTCTAAGCTTGACTAGCCAATTTAAGATGCAAAATACTTTTAAAAGATTAGATATAATTTTCATGACAATCGCAAGGGTGGAAAATATCATAACATCTCTCCCACTAGGGATATCAACTTTCCTTATTTTCTCAATAGAGACATCAACTAGTCCACAAGTGATGAAAGGCAAAGAAAAGATCCAAAAAGTTATGAAAAAAACTATTCATGTATGTTCTCTTGGGTGATCTTACATGTCAAAAGATATATGTGATAGACCTTGCGAGTGCATGTAGTGATAATCTCATGGCCAACAAGCCGTGCAAGTATAACTCTATCTTCTTAATCTACAAGTGTGAATGGATCTTCATAGATTGGATGGGAGGGTAGGGCTCCTTGAAAAGGTTTCAAAAGGGTGATGTGCAAGAAATTATGATTGTGCATGTTAGGACAAGAGTTCTAAGAGGCATGGTCCCTAGGCCAAGGTGCATAAGGTCGGATTAGAATAATGCTTAGTAAAGGAGCCTCCTAAAGTTATCATCAAGGAGCACCATAAGAGGTGGGTGAGTGGAGAAGAGCACATCCATAGCTCTAGTTGTTTGACAGTGACAACTATGTTTCTTCACTAGAACCAATTTTATTCACAAGTTTTCACCTTCTTGTGTTTTACAAGCATGTATTTAGATAAAAAACTCTCAAAAAAATTATCGCTTCAATTTCGCGCCAGTTGTTTGACAGTGACAACTATGTTTGTTCACTATAACCAATTTTATTCACAAGTTTTCACCTTCTTGTGGTTTACAAGCATGCATTTAGATCAAAAACTCTCAAAAAAATTATCGCTTCAATTTTGAGCAACCTCTAAAGCCTTTGAGGTTGGATGCCGCTACACTAAATGTGCAAGCAGATGTTGTGGTTGATCTAAATAATGATCATGGTGACATCCAAGATTTCAATGCACTTCATTGTCACACTCAACAGATGGAAAGCAATTTTGCCTTGATCAATACATGCAAAGATACATGTATTTAGATTCATGAGTGTCATATGGGGTGAAAATGGATTAATTGATGCTTGCTTTTGTTGTGTCAGTACTCCCAAATTTGCAAAGCTTAATTATCTATCTCTACCAAATTGATGGAATGGGATTCCAAAGTGAAAGGAGGAGAGTAATGTAGTGTGCTAGTCTCCACCCAACCATGATATATGATAGCCTCCCCCCAGCGTACACACTATTCGTGCCAGTAGCCTTGCCCATAGGACCCGTGTCCATACATTACCTCCTCCCCCCCCTTGGCGAATCATTTTCGTTCTCGAAAACAAACGTTTCTTAAGTGCGGAGACATTCTCCCATGTAAAAACTTCTTCAGGTCTATCTAACCATTTTACCAACATCTGTCGTCTGACATGATGTCAATGCGAAGCTCATGAGAATCCAAAATCTTTTTGGGTTCATGAGGAATGATTGGCGGTTCTATAATGTCAACTAATACCTGTGTCAATGACATTATCACCCTATCCTAGTTGTTTTTGTAAATGGCTAACATGAAAAACAGGATGAACTCGTGAGTGCTCGAGAAGAGCTAACTTATATGCCACTTCACCCTATACGTTTGAGAATGGTAAATGATCCACAATATTGTGGTGAAAGTTTAGCGACTTTTCCCGTCTTAAGACTTTCTGAACGCTCCGAAAACTTGAGGAAAACCTTGTCTCCTTCTTGGAAAGTAGCAAGATGATGATGCTCATCTGCGTACTTCTTATATCGATCTTGAGCTTGCTTAACATTCTGTTGAACAACTCAAAGAAGTTCAAAATGGTCTTGGAGAAAATCCTTCAATTTTTGTATCTTCTTCGTAGCCAACCCCACCATAATAGGTGATCTAGGTTGAAAACCATATAAAAGCATAAATGGACTAAACCCTGTAGTCACATGCTTTGAACTATTATAAGAAAATTTCAATATAGGCAAGTAGTCTTCCCAATGTTTCCTTCTTGCTAATGTACGCTCATAGCATATCCTCTAGCACTTGATTAACCCTTTCGGTTTGACCATCGGTTTGTGAATGATCAGTCGTACTAAGATTAAGTGTAGTTTCCAACTTTTGGAACACAGCTCTCCAAAAGTGATTATCGAATTTTTGATCTCTGTCACTAATGATACTAGATGGAAGACCATAGAGTTTATATATATGATCTATAAATAGTCGTGATAATTTTTGTATCTTAACCATAGTCTTAGTGGGAATGAGTCAACACATCTTTGTTAGACAGTCTATGATTACCCATATGGCATCATGGCCATGATTTGTATTAGGTAGTCCTACTACAAGTTCAAAAAGAGACACTCCCCCACTTACCTTGTGGAATCTCTAAAGGATGTAAAGGGCCATCTACCTTGAGGCGCTTTGTCTTATTAACTTGGCACTGTTGGCAGTTTAATACGTACTCTAGAACATCATGATGTAAGCTGGGCCAATAAAATTACCGTCGAACTAAGGCATACGTCTTACGAATACTTTGATGACCAGCACTTGGGCTATCATGACACTCAAATAATATTTGGCACCTAGTGTCTAAGTCCTTTGGCACACATACTCTACCCTTGTGGAGTAAGTAGCCATCGTCAATGGAAAAATTCTTACATCGCTTAAGATTGTCCTGAGTAGGGGTGGAGCTATGTGTGTTGGAGCTTTTATTTGCGCGTGTAGAAACATGTTGATATGGCCGTGCAAAGACATGTGAGTGTGAGGGATTCCTTCTTAAAACTGCACTCCACACTTTAACATATGATTGATCTTCAGCACATTTGCCACGTAATGACACTAAAAATTCACTCTTTATTTCCATGAAAGCAAGTGACTTAATCTGATGCATCCGTCTTCGTGCATCCGCTGCTACATTATATTGCCCCTTACGATATCGTAGCTTACAATCATAATCTTGAAGGATCTCCACCCATCTAGCTTTATGAACCTTCAAGTCCATTTGAGTAGTAAAGCATTTTATACTCTCATGGTCAAAAACCACTTCAAACTCGACACCATAAAAATAGTGTCGCCACTTTCAAAAAGCGTAAACTATGGCATAGAGCTCCCTCTCATAGATAGAATAGTTTTGTTGAGCTCTATCCAGCTTTTTACTTTTAAAGGCTATAGGTCTTCCCTCCTGGAGAAGTACCGCACCAATTGCTTTATCACTAGCATCAGTCTCTACCACAAACAGCTCAACGATTGCTAGGATGGGAGCATTGGTTATCTACTACCTTGAGCTGTTCAAAACTGTGTTGTTGGGCTTCTTTCTAAGAAAAGATCTTACCTTTTTTTAAAAGTTGAGCCGTCATAGAAACATAGATTTTGGCATAATCACGGATATATTGTCGATAAAATGTAGCCATGCCTAAGAAGATTTGAAGCTCCTCAACCGTGCTGGGATTTGGCCATCAAAGAATGGCAGCGACCTTGTCAGTGTCCATCTTGATGCCAGAATAAGAGATCACATGACAGAGGTAATGTATCTCTGTTTTAAAGTTATTGCACTTGCTTGGCTTAGCATACAGGGTGTGAGTTTGTAGTTGTTCGAACACTAATTGTAAGTATTCTATGTGTTCATCTTCAGTCTTATTGTAAATGAGAATGTCATCAAGGAAAACCACATCAAATTTTCCAAGATATGGACATAAGACACTATCCATGAGTGTCATAAATGTAGCTGGAGCATTGGTTAAACCAAAAGGCATAACCAAAAACTCATAATGTCCGAACCGTGTTCTAAAGGGAGTCTTAGAGATATCTTTCAAAAGGATATGCACTTGGTGATATCCTGAACAAAGATCTATCTTTGTATAGTATCTTGCCCCATGGAGTTAATTAAACAAATCATCCACTCGAGGGCAAGGATACTTGTTCTTGAGGGTTATGGCGTTTAATCCACGATAATCTACGCACATGCGCATAGTACCATCTTTTTTTTTTTACCAATAGAATTGGCGATGCCCAAGGCGAAGTGCTAGGTCTAATGAAACCACGGGCGAGGTAGTCAGCCAACTCATGCTCAACATCCTTGGTCTCACTAGCATTCATACGATAAGGTGGTTTACCCACCGGTTTAGTGCCCCGCATGACATCTATGCCATGATGCTGAGGCGGTCCGGGGCGGGCAACAAGAAGAGCAACCTCTAGAAACCCTTCAAGGCTCCCGTGCTGCTCAATGGGGCTGGGGCACAACATAAACCAAAATAACAAACCCCCAGCCAAATCCCAACTACACAAGGGGCACCATCTAGTTTATGAGCGAACTAGGACGCAAAAGAGGAGAATCGTTAGAGCAACCCACAAACAAGCAAGGAATTTACACTAACCCTAACACCAATGGAACACTCTCACACACTAAAACACGAGAGAGAGAGAGAGAGAGAGAGAGAGAGAGAGAGAGAGAGAGAGAGTGCTCGGGCTGCTTTGAAACGTATCGGCAATGATCAAGCAAACACAACTATATATTTAAGAAAGAGAGAGAAAGGGGGAGGGGGTGCTTGTTGCATTAATACCTTCTTACAAATCTGTCATGACAAATCAAAGCAAAATTAGTATTTGTTCAACATAGCTTGCGTAAATTTCACCACAACACATCACAAGAAAAGCCACCCCAATCACTGTCTTAAAGCCAGGGGAGTCCTCTCCACCTGTCGCCCTCTTATAGTATGTGGGATTTATGGCTAGATTGATGACAACACCAGAGACAAGCTATCAAGAACTTAACAAAAAACACCAAGACACTTACACATCATTGTTGTCCATTACTTCACGTTGGAAGGGAGACAAAATATCCAAGCTTAGTCCAAATCCACCCTCCTTGATTCAGCAAATGTTGGGCTTACACTAGTAGGAGAAATGATAGATTTCCTACTCTCAGTTGAATGATCACTCTCTCTCTTACAATGGCATAGAGTTCCCTTGCTAATCTCCTATTACAACACATGCACATGCATAAGACAATGAGCTTCCACTCAAGAGCTCCTTCTAGAGAGGTTGAGCTTGGCTTCTCAAGCTATAGCATAGTGCTCTTGCTTATGGCTCTCCCTTTGTGCTAGCTACACCCTCCTTTTATAGCAATTTTGAAGGCTAGGGTTACTCCTCTAACCATGGTTGGGTTAGATTTTCAGCAATTTATCTAATTTCTTTTGCTTGGAATTATCAAGAAGTTGGTGAGGAAAGAGAGAGGAGAGAAATGGAGGTGATAGGACTTTTCATAGTGGGTTAGTGTTAGTAGAGTTAGTATTAATTTACAAATGGAATTGGATATTTACAATGGGAGTATCCATGTAGGATACAGATAAGGAAGAAAAAAACTCTTAAGAGGTAAGAAAAGGTGGCTTTCTTACAAAGTTGATGCTCCAAGTGTCTTGAGTAGGGCCGATTTTGACGCTTGTTGACGGTCCACTAGCTTTGACGGTACATTTTTTCTCCACTCTTGACCTTCCTTGAGAGACAAGGTAATTGAAGCTGAGTAATCAACCACCATGATGCTGTCTTTTAAGAGAAGAGGCTGAATTTTGTGGTTTTTTTGATAGATATGGGTAAATTGGAGGAGGAAAAATGAGACTAGGTGGTCAATTTTTGAATGGAATTGTGTGTGGGAGGTATGAGTTCACCATGGTTTCTCTTATTCTTCAAGGTTGAGGAGAAGGTGAGTAGGGTGCAGAGAGGAGTGGTGAGAGAGATGGGGATGATGAGTGGAGAAGTGTGTGTGAAAGAGGAAAATGATAAAGTGGAAGAGAGTGTGGCTGCATAGCATGGGAAAACTGGGGTCCACTAAAAAAATCATAGCTCACAGCTCGTAGCTCAAAAAAATATGAAAAAATTTGAGGCAAAAGTTCAGCCCACGAGCTACAACTTTTGTTTGTATCACCTTTTCAAATTCGGAGAGCAAGTGAACTTTAAAAATTCAGCAAAACCAACCGTTTTTTTCCACTGCAAAGGTCCTTGTGGGGTCCTTCTTTGGATGATTCTTTTGAATACCTCCAAGAGTGAGCCCTCCATAGTGCATGTATGCATGCCACCTACCCTTGACCTTATTTGGTAGGTCTATAATTGAAGAGATTGTTGAGATTATGATATAAGTGAATAGTACAACTAAGAAAATCAAATATTGAGGGGTCTAAAAAATATGTACATGTCAAATATAAATAATATAAGTGGAAAAAATATAAAGGGTCAAAAGAAATCTCTCTCATTATGAGGCTACCATAAAAAGATAAATATTTTTGGTGTTCTAATTTTTTAGAAAAAAAAACAAAATAGATGTAGGAAGGGAAAAATCACAATAGTGAAAAAATATACACATAAATAAAACTAGTTTTTTTGGATTTTTGTTGGGGTGGAGTTACACCAAATATAAGAGAAGCTTACATGAAAATATTTCTATATGGAATAAAGAGTATGAAAAATGGTAAGAAAAATTGTGGTAATGGTGAGGCAATGTACAGAGCATAAATAACACACACCTAAGTAGAAATATTTAAATAATTATGAAAAAATCTTTTATTTAGGCCCTATATACAAAGAAATATTTACATACGCATGGGCCATAATATACTTTTTTTTTTTTTTTCGCTCAACTAGCCCAATGACTAGCTAATTGAGGGTTTTTTAAGAAGATATGGGAAAAGTCCCGTGACTCACGCACGCCTATGTACAGTGAAATGGTAGGGATAGCCACAGTGTTTGGGTGATTTTGGTAGGGTGAGGTAACTCACTGTGGTAATTACAAAGAGCCGAAAAACGACTATCAATGCATATCACGTGTAGGGGGTAAACCCGATGGTAAATCACTTGAGAATATATCACTATACTCCGTGACTAAGTGAGTTAGCTTTTGCCGTGCAAAAGGAGAAAGTAAACTAGAATTATATTGGGATGAAGAATCTTATAATTCCTTTAATGTTTGTTTTACAGGAGTTGCACATTGCTCAATATATTAGAATTGAGAGCACTTTGCTCTTTAGAATTGTTAGCACTTTTCTTTTCATGAAAATTCATTGCACTTTGCAACACAAAAAGACTTCATCTATTAAATTTGCTTTCTATAAATTAGAAAGCTCAGCTGTACATATAAGAGGTACAAACGGTATATTTTTCTCACCAAGCAAGAGCACATGTTTACCATTGTCCATAAAGGATAAGGAGTTGTGTTCGTAACTAATGTGCAATGTGTTTCCTAAACCATGCAGCCACTCCCGTCCTAAAACTACATCAGCACGGTCCATGTTCATAACTTGAAAGTCAGGGGTCATCGTATGATCTTAAACAATAAGTTCAACCCCTTGAACTACCATGTCCCATACTTCTTTATCATTTCCAGACATCTATTCTACCACATCCTTGTGGGAGCATGGAGTCTGTGTAAGCTTCAATTTATTGACTAGCTTATACTTTAGGAAGTTATAAGTTGCACCATCATCCACCAAAATGCGAAAATGTTGTCCCTTAATAGTGCCATGCATGCAAATCAACTCATGGGGGCCAAAGGTGGGCTGCCACATTGAAGCAAGCACACAACGCTTGTGCTTTTCTTCCATATGAAGAACCTCTACATCACAATATTTAGGAGATGAATCTAACGTGAGGCGTTGTGTGCATGGCCTTTCCTTTGCCTTGCAAAAGAGGACAATCCTTCTTGTTATGTTGGTTCGAAAGACACCTGAAGCACAAATTGTGTTTCTTTGCACGCTCAAAATCGGTAATGCTGAGAGACCCACGTGGAGTATCTCATGATTGCTTAGGCTTCTTAGCCTCTTGAGGGCGTGGAGAGGCAGATTGTCTCTTATTCCTCTTGGAACGTGTGGGAGATCTACCTCGCCATTGGCTCTTAGCCGAATTTCTCTTAGCAAAAGTATTCTTAGAGTAGGGAACATTTCTTCTCCTTTCTTGGTCATCATCGTACGTTTTGGGCATGCGCGATGGCTTCTTACAATGTTTTTGGATGTTGGGTCTTGACATGAAGACAATAGTTTTTGTCAAGATCCCTGTTGAAACCCCGTATCTTTTGGATTTCATCTAGACCTTCTAGTTTTAATATGATTTTTTGTTACTTAGAAAGATACTGAGTGAGAGAGAGGCCAGACATGTGGCATGCATCTCATGCTAACCAATTCTTATCTTCTTCATTGGAGTTGAAAAACTCTTTGGAGAAAGAAGCTTGAAACGTAGCCCAAGACTGAGGACGAGCATCTATAGGAAATGTCATCCACCACTTATAGGCCTTGCCTTTAAGAGATAGACTTGTTTCCACAGTTATCTTAATATCTGGGGTGTATCTCATCCTATGAATATCACTCCATTTGTTTGAGAACGTATTGATCGCATCCTTGTTGCCAATCACGCTCTTCACCGTGAAACTCAGGAATGGTGATAACTTTAAGTAATGCATTGCTACCTTCTGCATCTTCTAAAGTACTTGCCTCATGGACTCCTTGAGTCGTGCGAACGTGGGTCCTTGAACCGTGCGAGCTTGGGCTCCTTGATCCGTCTGTGAATTCATAAATGTCATAAGTAGCTCAATAAGATTTGTAACATTTGCATTTAATGCAGAGAGGTTGTGTTCAAGTACGCTTTGTCGATTTTTTAAAGTCTTGAAAGCAGTCATATCTACAAGCCCATGATCTCCTAGACCATCATCGTCATGCATATTAGTGTCGACAATGCTTGTGGTTGCCGGATTTTGATGTGTGTGCTCAAAATCAAAATTGTGTGTTTGTGGGATATCCTCATCGGCCATGGTAAACACACGCTAATGTAGAGAGAGAGAGAGAGAGAGAGAGAGAGAGAGAGAGAGAGAGAGAGAGAGAGAGAGAGAGAGAGAATGTCAACTTGTACCTTGTAAAGCTTGAAGTCATTGTGTTTTTTATGCTCGGTGACATTTGTGTTGCATGCGATCCTCGCCTTGTGGAATTTGTAGCACTTCACGTCTTGTTTTTTGTAAGAACACCTTCGTTGATTCTTCACAAAAAACTTGTCGTTTTTGTGAAGGCTTTTGTTTACTTGTGAAGCTTCCTTCTTGAAGAAATCTTGAAGAAAAAGGAATTTTGGAAGAAAGCTTGACTTTCTCTAAGGAGTGAAAAGGAAGAGTGAAACTACTTCCTTGAAGTTTGTAGCTTTCCTTTCGTTCTATCTTTCTTTCCTAACTCAAGGATGCCATCTTTCCTTGATATCTATAACAACTCTCGATAGGTTGGATGGTAGTGTGTTGGCCTCTTACCCTCATGGAGTGGGTTCAACCCTCCTTCATGCAAGGGTTCAGAGGGCCTTCGTACGCGCACATCCAAAGAAGTCTCGATGCCGTAGAGGTGCCAATCGAGTTTGCCTTGGTCGCTCGCATTAGACGGCAACCTTGGTTGGCGATCATGGGTGGTTACTTTTACTCGCTGTCTATTCCCTCGTGTTACGCACAAGACGACATGCATGTCTTCTCTTTTGTTGCGTTGTGGGCCATCTTCTTTCCCGCTTGTTGTCTACGGATCATGGGAGAGGAGACGTGTGTCACATGCACATACAACTCGCTTTTTTGAAATAGCTTGGATACCAATGAAAGGAGGAGAGTAATGCAGTGTGCTAGTGTCCACTCAACCATGCTATCTTATAGCCTCCCCCTAGCATACACACTATCCAGCAGTGCCGGTAGCCTTGCCCGTAGGACCCGTGTCCTTACACAAAATGTTCAAGTTCACAATTTGATGGATGTTACATTGCATGCACTTGCGCAAGCACAATATCTGAACCTACTTCAAAAATCTTTGCTCATATGGTTGCACTATCATTCCATTGTGCGTAACCACAAAGTGATCCTACATATGATCATGGCTAACTCAAACTGGACACTTGTAGCGCCTTGTAGTGAAATGGATCTTGGTTTGCAATTTGTCCAAGGCATTATACTCAAGATACACCATACCATCTCGTAGATATACGGGTGAAAATTGTAATTGAACTTTTGGTGAGAATTAAATCAAAACTAGAAGCACACATCTTGCTTACTTGTAGTCATACATATATCATAAAAATAAATCCCAAAATTCTATTGTGCAATGATTTGTAGTGTCCTTACTTGTAAAAGCAACTAGGAGATCTTGAATAGGCTATTTAAATAATGAATTTAGCAAGCAAAAGAAAACTCTCTTGAACTTGTGTTCCTATACAACAAGCAGAATAATGCTCTGTGAATTTATGGCATATGTGCAAGATGCATGATACTAGTGATTAAGCCCTTGGCTCTAGCTTAGGGAGACCTCAATGTAAAAAGCTTTGTGGCTAGTGTGGCTATGGTGTTGAAGGTCTTCGAGTAGCACACGAGGAGAAGAAGCGGATGTGCGACTCTGTAGGAGCCTTGAGGGCCCGAGGTGCTAAAGCAAAATTCAAAGTCCTTATTAGTACATTTCTCTTTGGTACTACTCTTATCACAAACTGTGAAGGTTGCCATGGCTTCCTCCTTCCTGCAAAAGGCCATTCACACCCCATCGTTTTGCCCAAAGCTATGGCATTAGTGCTAACTCTAGCACCAACTGCCCTTCCCAAATAAGGTTTCACTAAGCTCTAATAACACTGAAATATAGGGAACTACTAACATGTTCATCTCCATCCAACTACCTCTTCTTATAGGATCTCAAACCCTAAATTTAGGAGACCCCTAAACATAGCATAATAGTCATCTTAGGACCTTGTTCCACCCTAGGGCATACTACCATTGTCTCGACAATTGGGCTTTGCAATGGTTAATTACTATGTTGTTGTTTGTGCATATGTGTGTGTGTGGCAATTAGATGTCACAATCTTGAATGTTTATGTGTTTTAGAGAGAGATAGGGAAAAGTGAGAGGAACATGTGTGTTATTGAGGCTTAGAGAGATTTTTGGTTTCCACTTTCGTGTGTGTGTGTATATATATATATATATATCTATGTATGTATGTATGTATGTATGTATATATATATAGATAGATAGATAGATAGATAGATAGAGAGAGAGAGAGAGAGAGAGAGAGAGAGAGAGAGAGAGAGAGAGAGAGGTCGGTTGATTTTCTGGGAAAACTGTTTGCTTCAAAAAATAGAAAGTTTTCAATTTTACAAACTGGAAGAAAACACTCCACTGAGCATTCTCTTTAATTCTCCATAAGAAACTAATTCACGATTTGGCAGTTGATTGCTTTATTTATACACAGATTGAAGAAATAAATGTTAAAATTACCAAAATATCCCTCTAATTTGTGGAAATCCCAAAAATACCCCTCATATTTGAAAAATTCCCAAAAGACCCTTGGTTGTGAGATTATATTTCTCCAAAGATATGTTTATCGTAGCTGTTCATAAGAAAACAGATTGTCTATCAATACAAGACGCTAAAACGAGAATTTGAGTTGATTACGCTTTGGAGATGAATTGCTTCATTATTTTTAGACCTTGTTGCCATTTTTTATGAGGTAATTTGTGACAAATTACATGCTAAGCACTCAAAAATGGATCCCAATTGTCGAAAAGGAATAAAGATAGAAAATCTTGAACATGGGAAATTTTTAAAATATGAGCAAATTGTGAGTAGCACAGAATCGTCATGGTCGTGAAGAAAGAAGCAGCGAAGAAGGCTTGGAAGCTGCAACTTACAAACGCTAGCAGAGAAACAGGCATTGCCGTTCCTAAAATCGGAGGCAAGTAGGGGCAAGAAAGTGCACGCTAGCAGGGACGGAACAAGGAGGAACTAGGTTTACAGAGAATCTGCCGGCGAGGGTTTACTTTGAGCCTATGGGGCCTGCAGCGGAGCCTTCTTCTTCAGAGAAGAAACCCTCTCCGTCAAACGCACCATCTGAATATCAGAAGTTTGAAGAAAAGGTGAAGCGGTGCCTGATGTTAGAGGATGTGACCCCTCAGGCTACAATTCCGATGGTCCAAACTGCGCTTGGGCAATTTGGTACTGTTGTTTCCATAGATATTATCAATGACCCCCTCGACCCCAAGCATGCTGCCAAGCGGGTTATTGTGGAAATGAAGACCCCCCGTGAAGCTAGCCATGCTGTGAAAGAGATTCGAGAGCACCCATTCATGATCAAGGGAGTTCCCAGGCCAGTACGAGCCCTACATGCAGTGGCTACTATGTTTCCTGACAGGCCTCAGAAGCCTAGCAGTGGCACTAAACGCACTTGTGAATGGGTAAAGCCTGGTGATCCTGAGTGGGAGAAGTACAACGAATTCAAGCAGCTAGCTAAAAAGCATGCACAAGAACTCACTTATCTTATGGAGGTTTGTCTTCTTTCCAGTAGCTCATTTTGTGGAAGTCTTTTTACCAGCATTGGCGGGATACCTGTCATTGTTTCTTGCATACGATCATTATTTTAATGATTTCTATTGTTGTCATCTTGAAACTAACACTATAGTAATGTTTGCTGTGAAAGTTATTTGGTTAATTATTTGGGTTTTCTTTGCTTTGTCTCTTGAAGTAAGGCTAATTCAAATTGTAAAAGTTGCGGCATTTACCAATTAAAGCTGAAATAGGACAGTTGAGGCTCTTGCCAAAACAAAAGGGATCTGGTAGAAGGTGTAGACATCTCTTTTAAGATTTCTTTACTGTTCACAAATGTGTTCTGAAAGTGAGGAAGTTCCATGTAAAGTGCTGCTTTGCAAGCATTTTCACCTGTTAAAGGAGCTTCAAAGTTTTTGTAGCTTTTGCTTTCCTTGGAGCTTATTATACGGAGAAACATAACATAATATTTTTGCGGTTCAGTTGAATTTAACATTTTCAGTTTACTAAATATGCAAGATCGACTTTTAGCCCTCAAGCACAATTTATGTCTGTGCTGCAACTTGCTAAGCATTAAACCACTTTTGGTTCTAGAGAAGAGTTGATTTGGTTTAGAGTTAAAAAATTATTTGGTCTACTTGTAGGGGTTTTTTGTTAAAAGTGTGCATCTTATGTGAGCTCCCATGTATTATATGTGTGGGATTTTAACTCATTGATATCTCTTTTTTTGTTTTGCTCAAGCACTTTTGATTGGGAAGTAATAAGCCACGATTTATGTCTTGCTTGTTAGAGTTTCATCTTGTGTTTGGTGGTGGCTCCAGTATCTCTCTAGAGCAGTTTAGGGAGTGAGGGCTGCTTTGTAGTTGCGCTTGGTCGTATTTGAGGTAGACGTACCTTTTCGGGCGGTACGAGCCATGTATTTACCCACTCGGTAGGTGTCCTCTCTACGGTATAGTACTCTCCTCAGGGCAACGTTACACAGGCTTTGTGGTCATGCAATGGCAGAGTTTCTCATCCCAAATCCAGATCTAGATCTAGCCAGGAGGAGATACACTAGATCTCAGAGGTGGTACCCATGTGGATGGCTTGCCAATAGTCTTCTGTGCAGGAGGTGATGGTAGTAGCAGTCGTAGTTATGTGTACCTCGGGTTTATCCATTGGGGCATGTCAGATCTATAGCGGACCACCCTTGGTCAATTGTATGAGTAATTTGTTATCAACATGGAGAGCATTTTCCGGATCTCTCTCTCTCTGTTGAAGCAAATAGAAATCAAATTCACGAAGGCAAAAGAAGAAGTAGAGACTACCGTCACAAAGGAGGTCAAAACTCAAGTACAAGAGGTAATCTCTCGCAGGGTCGAAGACCGTGTGGCATCCACGTTACGTGAACGGCAACGGCAAGAGGATATCGCCCTCGATGTTCGCATTGGTGGGCTCCCAAGCGATTGGAAAGGGGAGGGAGACCTCAATCACGAGTCATCTGCCCACATCCAATCCGCAATCCCCATGGTACAGTGTGACCAGCAACAATCACTTCTTTTACACACGAACCTCGCACCAATCATGCAATCTATACCTTCAAAACCAAGGTGGACTGAATCAAATTTCTTGAGCAATCAAGGCTTCTCAAGGACACCAAAATATGGTTTGCAGAAGATCTTACACCCGCTCAACTCAAGCAAAAGAAGACAGAACTACAAAAGATGCGAGAAGCGCGCACAACAGGGAAATGGGCAGTCTAGGAGGTAAAGCCATTATTCAAGAGTTTCGAACTCCCAAACCGGATCCCTTCTCACCCCCTTCTGCATAGACTTTATTCATCTTATTTTATCTCACCTTCTTTTTGGACCCTCAGTCCTTAACTGAGATGTATCCCAAAATCCCCCCTCGTTTGTAATGTTTTGTCTTTGGTCCCATAGGTCATATCTGACCTCTGTGGACGATGACACAATCTATCTATCTATCTATCTCTCACACATAGGTCCTATCTCTTTCTACCTGAGTGATCTCTCTTCTCCACCACAGGTGCCTTGTTCATTCATGTGGCATTGAAGGTGTTCTCTAGTGTCAGAGGATCTTATTGGACTCGAGCCAGATTGGAGTCGAGGTGTCCACCGGATTGTAGGCAAGTTCTTCTCTTCATTGCATCTTCCACTGTCTATTCTGACATGGTATCAAAGCCCTAGGTGTTACAACCACGTTGGTTGCTCAATATTTGCTAATCCGGTGCTGTTTTAGACTTGATTGAGAGAGAAGAAGCTTGCTGGTTTTTCTTGGTTTTTCTCCAGTTTGGGCTAGATTTGGATATCTACTTTCTCTTCGTTGCATACATCGGCTCATCGGAATCCGAACTCTCAGAGGACGAGGAATCCTCATCCGAACTGTCAAAGTGCTTCTAAGATTTTCTACGGGATCTTCTCTTCTTTGCCTTCTTCTGGCCTTTGTTATTTTTTTGAGTCTTCCTCTGCTTCCTGTTCTTTGTGTTCTTATCACTCACTCGAGTTAGAAAAAGAACAACTTTTTGAATTGTCAGAAGAGGACGATGATGAATTGGGATCATCCTCAAATCGAACACATTTCTTTGGTTTACTGGTGGCCTCAATGGTAAATTTGTGACCCGAGTAGCCGTGATAGTCTGCTTCTCGACTCTTCTTCCATGACTACCTCTTGGTCTTTATGAGTCTACTCAGTACTGACTTGTCGCTCTACAGCTTCGTTAAAACTAATCCTTTGAGTACACCCTTTCTCTTGGTACCGCCGGTGTAGATTTCTTCTCTAAAGCCAACTTGAGAGGCAAACGGATGGCGGCACGCCATCGAGAGTGCACCTCGTCAAGTGGATGCTTTGTCAAGAACTTCGGGTACTGGGGATCCTTGGTGTGAGGATTAGTGGTGCTAATCCTATGTTTAAGACTAAAACTTCATACTTAAGATCAAACTGAGACTCAAGAGACGAGAACACTGATGTTTGATTGATTGAATGAATGCTTCAAAACTAAGTACAATAGACTGCTTATATAAAAGACGAAGAGAGACAAATGAAAAGACATGTCTAATGGTGAAGAGACAACTTTAGACGTAAAGACACATCCTTTCGGCGAAGAGCTGCAACCATTGGACGAAGAGTCGCAACCGTAGCATGAGGGGGTGTGACCCGTCGTTGAAGGAGTGAGGCTTTTCGCGAAGAGGTCGGTAAGATCGCACTTTCAAAAGTTCATTGGAAATTTTATGTTGGTGCTCCGACCCTGGACTTATTAGCTACTCCCACCCTTACTTCATCGCGCATCGGGCGCGCTCCTGTCGTCACTGCTCATGTCTTTCAGGGCATAAGCCATAAAGATCACTTGCAAGGGAAGGATCTTGTTTCGAGCTGCTGTTTTTCTCAGAGGAAGTGCCATGCAGATGTTGATCTCTATAGCTACCAAGCCGCACACTCCAAGGACTTGGCAAGCTTTCAAGAAAAATTTTGCTCGAAGTTATATGGTTTTTGACATCTTCCTTTGGAGTGCAACTTCTGGCAGAGTGGGGTATCCTGAAATGCTTGCCATGGAAGCCCTAGCAGATTATAACTTGAAATTTCTCGTTATCTCTCAATAGATGTCTCTTCACGAGCATATGACCTTTGAGGTCCAGTGCGATTGCTATCTTGGGATTACCATCGCCGCCAAAGAAACACTGTCTGTCCAAGAGCTGATGGACCATGTTGTGCTCGGCTACGACCTTATGGAAAGAACCTAACCCTAATTTTTGGTGCAGGTTTCAGGATGGAAAGACAATCGACTTTTTGAGCTCGATTGATGTCGAGATTGCTTTTTAAGTTTGAGTTTTGTTTAAACTTGTTTGGTGATCTTGTTTGAAATTTGTTTGAAATGGATGGTATCTGTTTTGAACCTGTGTTGGTGCCGATTTGAATTTTCTGACTCTGGTTTTAATATTGGTTTCAATGATTGGTGATTTTACTCTTGGGTGGAGTAGTGAGAAATGATGTTTGAGAATGCTTGTTTATACTCATGGCTCGGACCCTTGTGGTTATTTGCGGGGGGAGTATTGAATGATTGAAAAGTTGTAACAGACTTGGATCCAAGTTTAGAATCTACTGCAACACCACAATAAACCACTTCAAAACAGTTCACAGTTCACAATTGATTCGACACTGGCCTGGTGGAGTTCCGTGCCTAGAGATGTTGGCCCCAAAGACTAGCGCCCCTTTCGGTATTTCTTTTTATATTAATTTGCAACTCAAAGTACACAGGAGTGGTCGGGACTCACTTTTAGACTCTGCGTGCAGATGCTCTGAGAATTGAGAGCCCAGGCTACTTTTAAATAGATTTACAAGGGATGCCCAAAAGCATAGCCCCAAAAGATGGTAAAAAGCTATCTTTCTCTCACAGGCTCTCTCTTGAGAGAAATAAAGCAAAAGAGCTCTCTCTCTCTCTCTCTCTCTCTCTCTCTCTCTCTCTCTCTCTCTCAAATTGTGTAGCCAAAAAGCAATTAAGGCTGATAAATTCTCCACGCAAAAGGCTGCCACGTGTTGTACGGAATTCCGTGTTATGCGCCGCAAAAAGCGGGCCAGTCCGTACGGTGCATCCATGTCATCATTTAGCTGAGGGGGGGAGGGGGTTTTCGTGCAAGAGAGTGTGTGTACTGGGCAGTCCCCCATGTTCAGGGCCAAGCCACAACACCTTGTCCGGCTGCCACGTCACCAGTTTGTGACATACCCCCCTCTTGAAAGCATTGTAATCGCAGAGTCTAAGAGTGAGACCATCCCACTCCCTTGTACTTTTGTTGCAGATTAATACAAAAAGAAATACCGAAAGGGGCGCGAGTTTTTGGGGCTAATATCTCTAGGCACGGAACTCCGCCGGCCGGGCCGTGTCGAATCAATTGGGAATTGTGAACTGTTTTGAAGTGAATTCCTGTCGTGTCGCGGTAGAATCTCGACTTGGAGTGTCCAAGTTTGTTACAAAAGTGTTGTTTCTACTCATGGCCCGGACCCTTGTGGTTATTTACGGGGGGAGTATCGTGTTGTTACTCATGGCCTAGACCCCTGTGGTTATTTACGGGGGGAGTATTGTTATTGTTACTCATGGCCCGGACCCTTGTGGTTATTTGCGAGGGGAGTATTAAGAAGTTTGAGCAGTGGTTGCTTCAGCACCTCCAAACGACGTAGGCTGCGGTCTGGTTGTAAATGGCCTCTATATCTCATGGCCCATACCTTTTTAGGTTATTGCGGGAGGAGTGATAGGGAGTCGTTGAACAGCTCATGGCCCGCTTTGACATGTCAGTAGTTTGTGACATCCCCCCTTCTTGAAAGAAAGTAATTGTCCGCGATCACAGCATATCTGCAAAACAACTCAAGTTAGCTCAAACATTTCCGAGGGACATTCCGAGGGACAATCAATTTGCTCTTTTTTTTTTTGGTTAAGGAGTTGGCTTCTCCTTTCGGCTCTTTTGATCAAGGAGGTGGCTTCTCCTTTCGTCTAGTTCGAAACTCTTGATATGCTGGCGTAGTAAGATTAGCCATCACACCCAGACCGCACTGATCTTCCACGGGTGTTTTGATGCACTAAAATTACATACCCAGGCAACCTCATCCAATCAGGAACATTCAGCAGATGGCACATCACAATGCAACACAAATGCTCACATATGTATGTTACAAGACATAGAAACATAAAGCCGGATCCCGGCCGAGGGGCCTAAACCCTAAGAAGAACAAGTAACAGAAGAAGACGTCCTACCAACTTATGGGAACTTTGTCCGATGGGACCCAAGTGACATAAAAGGAATTAAAATAAAGCAAGACGCACACACACACCAAGACTTGCAAAAAAAACTGATGATGTGGCAACTATACGAACGCTCTTGATTTTCTGTTGGCTAATGACATGGCAGCTGTACGTACGCTCGTGATTTTTCGTTGGCTGATGATGTGGCAGACTGTACGGATTTCCGCGTTTTGTGCTGACAGTGCTTACATGGCAGTTGTACGGGGTTTCTTGATTTACGCTGGCAGCTTTTTGGGCATTGCTTTTGGACCAGATGCTTTTGAGTTAGAAGGCTTTTCATGTAAACTGCTTTTGGGCCTAGGGCCTTTAAATATGTGAGGCCATGGGCTCATTCTCGGGCATGCTTCTTGGAGAAGGTGCAGAGTCTGGAGTACCGGCTTGTTCTGTGTTGATGTAATATAAAGAAATACCGAAAGGGGCGCCAAGGTTTGGGGCCAATACTCTCTGGGGTGGAATTCCGCCACTCCGTGTCGCGTGTCGTCTTTCTCTCTCTCAGCTCAATTGTTATTGAAGTGCTAAAAGTCTGTTCAGTTTGTTCTTTTCTATTGGCACGTGGTGCCCGTTTTGTGACGGGAATCGATTGAATCCTCCGTTCATCATGCTCCCCATGGAGATCAAAATATGTGGTCCATTGGTGAAGCTAACTATTTATGGCCAATTCCGTACACTCCTCTTCCTTTGAGAAATTGGTAGTTTTGTACGGAATTGTGGCAGTAGGACCACCCTGTGAGCGCCCAAAAGCAACAATCTGCGTCCGCAATTGTTGGAGATGGGTATCGCTCTCGGAAATACACACAATCATTGATTGAGCCATTTTTTCCAAAGCAGTAAGCCGGGCGTTAAACCCTTGCACGGCCCCTTCAAGATAGAATGTTCGCGTTTTCCAGAGCAGATATATGTTGGTCGAGGCTCTGGAAAGTGCGCTTGTGATCCATGTGTATAGAGCATGCGAGAACGGAATTTGAATGTTACTTGGTGCGTCGTCACGTTGCACATCTGAGCTGGAGGAATCCATGGCGAAATTCGATGAAAAATCGGGAATTTCACGCGAAAATGGGCCTTTTCTGCAGTTTTTGGTCGCAAAAAGTTCAACTTTGAGGAACTCTACACGTCGGCGTGAGCATCCCGAGGCGAGCAGATGGGAGAGAGGCAAGGGGTTGAAAAATGGGTTTCTCTGCACGTGGTCCTTCCTGCAGCCAAGTCGGCTCTGATACCATGGAACGAACACGCGGAGAGGATCTCCCGGCTACACGGACCGCCTACAGACACGCACCGGCCAAACCACTTGACCATAGCCACCATCAAGTAGCACCCGCGTGCTGGGGCTAGCGTCTGAGGACGTAGGTGTGCACGTGTAAGATCGAACGTCCCATACCACCCGACCTCACCTCCTCGAGGTGACCTCGCGCACGCCTAGCCTCACGGGCTAACCACTAGCACTTTGCCAGTGGGGCCAATAACTACAAATGAGGCCTTGACCTCCCTTTTATAATAATGACCGGCCGTATTGGCGGTGTTCACACTACGTCCGCTCGGACACTGGACGCCCATCCCGACGGCGTCTAGGCTAGATCCCCTCTCTTGTAAGCGGGACATAACAAATACTATGGCCCTTTCCAAATTCATGACAAGATAAATGATGTATCTTGCAGACCGAAGTTACCAAATACTTGGAAGATTCACAATGCATTTCTTGCGAGTTTGGTGAGACCTTTCAAAGGTGAGGTGCCAATGGTCAGGGAGCCAGAGGAGCAATCTGAGGTGGAAGAGACAGAGGGGATTCTCATACCAGAACATATATTGGCTCACAAGGAAAGGAAAGTGAAAGATAAGTTGATACGCCGGTATTTAGTCAAGTTTAAGAACTATTCGGCATCGGATGCGAAATGGATGGAGGAGGACCTATCATATACTCCTTGGATTTTAGAGCTTTACCTTGAGGCTTTTGGTCTGGCTTCGACTATTCCATGTCACGTGCACATCTAACCCTATGTGTACGTGGACAAGCTGCTTCATGATTAGGGTTCAGTTTAGTTAGCTTAGGAAGTGTTCTGGCACTTTTGTGAGTCTGTTCGTAGACCGTGTATGCCCAGACACTTAGAGTAGATGCATGTCCTCTGGTTGCACACAACATGATTATCAGATTACCATCATATTCCATCAGGAGCATTTTACGGTGCACAGAACCTATTTTCCCTATTTTAGCCATTTCTAATAAGTGACTTTGTTGGGAAACTGGGTAGGGCAATTTGGCTAAGTCAATATATAAGGAAACCTAGCGCTAGCACTTTCTGGCAGAAGAGGCAGCAGGGATCAAGTGTCCAACAAAGCACCTTCTCAGCAAGACCCCCCGGCAGGCAACCTAGCGTTTTCAGCCATCAGAATCAGCCAGCGTTTTCATCAAATGCAGATCAGCCCCAACGTTTTTCAGCATTGCAGATCAGCTTGGCGTTTGCAGATTCCCTAGCGTTTTTGCAGCAAGACAACAGATCAGCCCTAGCATTTTTGGAGCTGCAAATTATCTAGCGTTTTGCAGTTCCTTTGCGACAGTTCAGCCACAGCATCAGCATTTTCAGTTTTCAGCATTACGACTCAGTACCGTCGCCCTCGAACCTCGCAGATCTCACCTTCCCGCAGCAGATCCTCTCCGCACGGTTAGATCTGTCAGCGTTTGCAGATTCAGCCCGCTATTCGCAGATTTCAGCATCTACGTTTTCAGCGCGTCGTCGTCGCATTGTCTCGTCTCCGACATAGAGTCATAATTCAGCAGATAGAAGATTTGCAGATGTCAGCCCGTCGTCCTCATTGTCGTCGACATCGTGGGCAAGACCATTGCATTTAGACCATTGTACGAGATTTGTGCAATCAATAGCATAGACCTCTCTTGCCATAGAGAGTGGGGCCCTTGGAGGAGGATTTGACAACATTCTGGTCTCGTATTCTTCTCTCTCTATCTCTTAGTCTGCGCACCTTCATTCACAGTGTTTTCCACTTTGTTTGTGACCACTTGCACTCTCTCACTAAAGGAACGGAAGGCTCTTTCTTCCGTAAGAAAAAGGAACCCTTGAGCACAGTTCGGAGCACTCATCTTGAGCAAAGCTCAACATTCACTTCCGCTGCACCTTATATTGCTATCAGAGCTATGGCAGTGTTTCTGTATCACTCAAGGAAAGAACCACAGAATGTTTTTTTTTTTGGCTTATTGTGGTCGCACGTAACCCAAGTCCTCTTAGTCGTGTCGATTCCTATTCGTGTTTTTGAAGAGTGATAGGAATCCCAAGAAAGAAGGGCTTGTCTAGCCTCCCCTTGTTTCTCTTTTCACTCATTGAGAGCGGACTGTGCACTTAGCGGCCGGCCAATCGACGTGAGGTGGCAAAAAGCAACCTTGGTGTGAGCGCAAGGCCGCCAAGGGGTGCGCCCGCGGAAAAGAGTAGAGCTCGAGTAAGAGAAGATTCTTCTCTAACACAGATTGCAAGCTAAAGAAGAACCTCAAGAACCTCAAGAACTCAATAACCTCAAGAACTCAAGACCGTCAAGAACCCAAGAACCACAAGAACCCAAGTTCCTCGTGAACTTAAGAACCCAAGACTTCAGTGTATGGTCATCACCCGAAGCGGAATGGATACTTCGCATGGAGGTGGTGAGCATGGAAGTGGAGAAGAAGAATTTTCTCCACCAGGAGGTTTTTCCGACCCTCCCCCTTCCCCATCTACGCCAAGGATTGCACCAAATCCTATGGAGGCTTTGGTCAAGATGATGATGGATATGAAGTTACGACACGAAGCGCAATGCGCTGCCTTGGAGCGCGAGCGCGAAGAAAGAAAAGCAGAGTCAAGACGATGATGGATATGAAGTTACGACACGAAGCGCAACGAGCTGCCTTGGAGCGCGAGCGCGAAGAAAGAAAAGCAGAAAGAAAGACAGAATTTGATCGTGAACAAGAAGCAAGAAAAGCAGAATTAGATCGTGAACACAACGAGAGAATGGCAGCAATAAAGCGTGAGCACAACGAAAGAAAAGTAGAAATGGATCGCGAGCACAAAGAAAGAAAAGCCGAATTGGATCGCGAGCCTGAAGATCGTGAAGCGCAGAGAGACCGGAGCATGCAACAATTGGTCCTACTATTTTCTAATGTGCAGGTGTAGATTGAAAAGAATCGGGAGAAGGAGACTCTGTCAGTTTTGTCTTCTCCAAAGCACGACGCACATGATTTGCATGAGAATGATAAGCATGATGATTTGCACGATCGAGATGTGATTATTCACGAGCATGATGATTTGCATGATCAAGATGTGATTATTTACAAGCATGATGATTTGCATGACAAAGATGTGATTGTGCACAAGGATGATGCTTTAGTTGATACTTTGTCTAGTGAAGCTAACCTCATTGCAGATTCAGTCAATCACGAAGCACCAATCTTGGCTCTCGAGTCGAGGTCCAAAGAATCCCCACAGGAAGTATTATGTGTGCGCATTGCTTTCCTGTATTTTTGTCACCGTCCTTATGTGATCCCTTTTCATAGGCATGCCATATGGTACGATCAACACGATTCACTCATGAATGAGCACGGATGTATGCGGATTACTCATGAAAAGATGCAATGTTTACACCCAAGGAATTCACATTCCATGTCTCTTTCTTGGCATGACACAGTATCCGAAAGAGCACAAGAAGGATTGAGCGTCAAGCATCGGCATTTCCATTGTGATTTGCCACAGTTAATAGATTTAGATCAGAAAGACAAGTTTCGATTCCATTGTTTGTGTGTGTTTGATGAATGGTTTGACACTCCGTCTATATGTTCATCTACATTGCATGCACAGTCTCTAAAGGAGATTCTCGATGAAGGTGGATCTACGTCCATAGACTGTAAGGTGCAGCGGAATGAATGTTGTTCTTTCTCAAGATGAGTGCCCGTACTGTGCTCAAGGTTCCTTTTGTTCTTATGGAAGGGAGAGCCTTCCGTTCTTAATGAGAGAGTGCAATGATCACAAACAAGTGAATGGACACTGTGCGTGAAAGCGTATGAGACTGAGAGATAGAGAGAGAAGAGAATACGACACCAGAGACGACGTAAAACCCTCCTCTGAAGGCCCCTCTCTCGTTGGCGAGAGTGGTCAACGATTGATTGCACAAACTGGTACAAAGTGGGTGCATGTGACTGATGCAAATCTAGGCTAGATCGATGTTGACGACGGGGATGACGAGACCGATTTAAGGGCTGAAAATAGGTTCTCTTGTCCTACCGTCCAAAAACGCCAGGGGCTGAAATCTGCTACTGCTGAAAACGCAAGGGAAAATGCTGGTTTGCTGATCTTTATTTGCTGAACTTTTGCTGCTGTTATGAGGCTGAAAATGCTATGGAAAGGGGGGGCGACAATGGCCTGTTGAAAACGCCAATGGCTGAGATCTGTGGCGATGGGTGCTTGGATGAAAAACGCTAGGGCTGAGAGGCCTTGGCGATGAAGCTATGGCTGAAAATGCCAAGTGCTGGAATCTGATGGCGAGGGTGACTTGCTGATGAAAAACGCTAGGTGAAGGGGTGTCTTGCTTGGAGGGAAAACGCCACCAAGGGGAGGATCTTGCTGAGAAGTTGCCTATTGAGCAAGGTGCTCCTGCTGTCTCTTCTGCCAATTAGTGCTAGCCTTGGTTTGCTTATATATTTTTTTACCCAATTTGCCCTACTCAGTTCCCAACAAAAGTCACTTAAAATAATAAGTGAAAAATGTCAAAAATAGGAAAAATAGGTCAAATACACTTGAAAATTCCCCCGAAGGTTCTGATGGATTTTGATGGGAATGTTTATGATCATGCTGTGTGAAACCAGAGGATATGCATCTACACTAAGTGCCTGGGCATGCACGGTCTGCGAACAGACTCACAAAAAGTGCCAGAACACTTGTTAATCTAGTATGACTGGACTGACAGAACCCTTGTCGTGCTGTAGCTTGTCCACGGACACATAGGTTTGGATGTGTCATGTGACATCCCCTCCTTTTCAAAGTGAGGTACTGGTATCGAATTGTATGGCGTCGAGAGATCGCCAATAGCATCCGGAATCCGGGAAGGGACTCTTCGCCGGCCCACTCGGATCTGTGGGTCGTGCGGTACTTAACTTCATAAAGGTTTGCAACGCTTGCTTCTTTGGGCCGCGCCGAAAGCGACAGTCTTCTGTGACTCCTTCAATGCTTCAACTTCGTGGAGAGTCATGCTTCTTTCTTCTCAAGAATCTCCATGGTTGAAAATTCCTGAAACCATTTCCAACACAAAACCATGAACATATCTATTCCATGTAAAGTGAGTGGAAAAAATCTTGTCGTCCTAATAGACGGTGCATGCAATGTAGATGAACAAAGAGACGGAGTGCCAAACCGTTCACACACATGCAAACAATTAGATCGAATCTTTCTCTTTTGATCTGAAGCAATCAACTGTGGCAATTCACAACGGAAATGCCCATGCTTGGTGCTCATACTGTCATGTGCTTGTTTTACGAATGTGTCATGCGAAGGAAGAGCATTAGGGAAAATTTGAACTCACAAAGGGACCTTATAAGGAGTTCGACTTCCTCTCTCATGTCCAAAACGGGCGTGCGGTAAAATTTTTGCAAATCCGCTCTAAACCTGGCGACGGTTTGGCAGTTAGAATCTACTCTTCAAGCTCTTTCTATTGATATATAACACGCTGTGCAATTCCTCATATTTTGAAAGATTCTATTTTTTATTCTCTAGGTTATAGACGGAGTTGTCACATCACAAGAGAATCAAAATTCGAATCCTTCAAAATATGAGGAATCTCATGGCGTGCTATATATCAATAGAAAGAGCTTGAAGAGTAGATTCTAACTGTTAAATTCTAACTGTCAAATCTCCACCAAGATTAGAGTTGATTTGCAAAAATTTTACCGCACGTCCGTTTTGGACATGAGAGAGGAAGCCAAACTCCTTATAAGGCCCCTTTGTGGGTTCAAATTTTCCCTAATGGACATGGAATGTGACTTCCTTGAATGCATACTTTTCAGCTTTTCATGAACAATCCGTAGACATTCGTGCTCAACGTACAATATGTCATGCATAGGAAAAGGGACACATAAAGACGCTGACGACAATACAGGAAACGATCACAAATAAAACACTCGTACAATGCGTGCGTACTAATCATGCGAACACATAATACTTCCTGTGAGGGTTCTTTGGACCGAGGCTCGAGAGCCAAGATCGGTTCTTCTTGAAGGAGTGCTTTGAACCTAGGCTCGAGAGCCAAGATCGATCCTTCGTGATTGATTGAATCTACAACAAGGTTAGCTTCGCTAGAAAAAGCATCAACTAACTCATCATCCTTGTGAACAATCACGTCATCTTCATGGAAATCATCATGCTTGTGAGAAATCACATCTTGATCATGCAAATCATCATGCTTGTCAGTGTCATCCAAATCATCATGCTCATCATTATCATTCAAATCATCATGCAAATTCTGTGTCATACTTTGGAGAAGAAGAGACTGAGAGAGTCTCCTTTTCCTGAATCCGTTCAATCTTTGCCTGCACATTCGCAATGAGAGAGGGAGAATGAACAACTTGCTCTCCACGAATGACAATGGGAGAGTCACTTTTGGCATTGAAAGTGGACGTATTTTCCGCCCAATCAATGAGAGGGTTATGCTCACGAAACCATCGAATGCCCAAAATCATATCACATCCGAAGAGAGGAGAGACAAAAAATTTACTATGGAAAGCAGCTTGTTGAACTGTAAACAATACATCAAGGTACTCTTTCGTGATGAGAGAGTCCATATTGGGAGCGAAGCCAAAGACCTCGAGAGGAGATTTCTGACTAACCTCTAGGCGGGCTCTCTCAACAAGAGAGGGACTGATTTGATCATGCATACTGCCTGGGTCAAACAATATGACAAAACACTGCCCTGTCATATGACCATAATGAGAGACTCATCAATGGGAGGGTCAGGAGAAACTTGGGGCACACTCGTGTTGTCATTGATTGCATTGACAGAGAAACTGGGTTCTGTGGATTCTTTAGATTCGTTAGAGTCAAGCTTAGGACATGTTCTTTTTATGTGACCCTTAATGTGACAATGAAAACAACGACCTTCCTTAGAATAACTGCTTTGCTCTTCCGACATGATGTATCGTCCTAAAATTCCTTGTGCTATCTTTTCATCTGGAGTGAGCTTAGGTTTAGCAATTGTGTTAGCCTTATCCTTAGGGTCATTGGAAGAATTCTTTTCTGAGAGACTATTGGAAGATTGGTTAGAAGAGTTACCGTTCTTACCATTCTGAGGGTTCTGAGAAGTCTGGCAGGTACTTGTGGAAATCTTGTTCTCCTTAGGCTTTCCCTTGTTGTGCTTCATCTCCTGTGCGAGAGCAATCGCTACCGCCTTGTTGAGATCGATTGGATCGAGCACCTCCACATCATACTTGATATACTCGTCCAATCCATAAAGGAATGCCTCCTTACGCTCCGCATCCGACTTGCGTAATTGAGTGCTGAGCTGCAAAACACGATTAGAAAAAGACATAACCGGCATACCATTTTGCTTGAGAGCGCGCCAATCGTCCTTCAATCATGCTAGGTACTGAGGTGGCATAAACCGTGCCTTGAGCTTGTCTTGGAAATCAGCCCAACTAAAGGAAAGGGGCATGAATTCGTCGGCTTCCTCTAGGTGCACGGCTAACTGTGCCTCTTGCCATGCGTGGTACCAATTGATGGCATCACCGGTATCGTGCCGCTCCGCTCCCATGAAAAGAAAATGAGCAAAGGGAAGCCAATCAGGTGTATTAGAATCCTGAATGATTATTCAGCAGTTATAAGGGCTTGCTAACAAGCCAATTTATAAGCTAAAAGTGTGCCAGATGGGCTCTAAGGGCCGAAAGATGTCTTGGTAATGCTAAACAGTGAGTATTCTTGAAGTGGTCATAGCTGGGATTTTATTAATCCAAGTTGAAGTGCTTAAAGTGCTTTGCCGGCTTGTCTTTACGGCTCATCGATTGGAGCTACGGTGAAGAAGTTATGGTAGTTTGAAGTTTAAGTTGATTGCAGATCCGTACCGGATTGGGCAAGTGCGGCTGAGATGAAAGAAATGAAATGAATGAACGGGCCTAAAGTGCTCACTTTGTGGAGCGCGTCGGTCTTTTCAGATCAGTGATTGGAGTTCCAGTTACCAAGATATTGGCTGATAAAGATTCATTGGGGGCTGGTTCCGTACCACTCCGGTCCGCTCGGTTAATGAGTTGCAGCCAGGGTTTTGGAATGCAAAAGAGTAAGTGCTCAAGGAGAATTTGTCCGAAATGTTATCTCATGCAGTGCATTGATAGCAGGGTATATTGCCAGCAGCGGTACTACAATAGTATACATGTACACCAAATGTGGTGTACGTCTCGTAAAGTACAAAAAGTGCTTGAAGAGCTTCATGTTCGGAATGTGGTCTCTTGGGATGCATTGACTACGGAATCTCTTGGAATGCATTGACTGCGGGATATGCCCAACAAGGGCCAAGGGTTGCCTAAGGTGTGGCTGCGCGCAAGGTTAAATGCCCGTTCAAGCCAAAGGGGCATGGCCGCCCACTCAAACCCAAAAGGCCGCCCAATACAATTGATTAAGGGCCACCCACTAAAGGGTTTTAGCGTAAAAACAAAAGAAAAGAAAAGCGTGAGCAGGCGTGGACAGGCAGCGAGGACGAGCTGCGCAGGGGAAGAATCTCATCGTGGTGGCCGGGTCGAGCATCGACTGAGGTCGCCGTAGAGAAGGAAAACGAAGAAGAGACCATGGCGATTCCATTTGGCACCACCCACGTGAATTTTCGTGCTGGTCCAAAATCTCACTGCCACGTCATAGGGTGGCTACCCATTAGCGACGTCGTTAATGGGTAGGCTATTTTAGTATGAGAGATGCCCATGCAACCAAAAGGGCTATTATAAAAGAAAAGGGGGTAAGCTCTCTAAAACTCTCTAGTGTTCTTTTTTTAGAAATCCTCTTCTCCTTTCATGAGCTCTCTCTCCGGAGAGAAGCCGCCAAAAACCGGGATTATCTCCTAACCTCTTATCGGATTAACATAAGCTCTCATAAGCCAAGCTTAATCTCTAATCTCGTTTAAGCCAAGCCAAGCAAAAGTTCTTGATCTCACTGAGCTCTCATAAGCCAAGCTTGATCCCTAACCTCGCTTAAGCCAAGCCTTCCTAGTAATCGGAAGCCATCATATTCATAAGCTCCTTAATCTAAGCCAAAGCTCTCGATATCATTAAGCCATTATTAGCCTTGTTAACCATAAGCTCTCCAAGCGAATTTTCCTCCCGATATTATTGAGCAATCCTAATTGTAGCTCTAAGCCAAACTTCTCAAACTCATTAGCCATCAACTTAAGCTCTAAACCAGATCCTTAATCCCCTTAACCCGGAATTAAGCCATAACTCTTATGCCAAATCAGACGGCCATTGGAAGTCGAAGCTCCTAAAGCCATAGCGGGAAGAAACAGAAGGAAACAAAGCAGTTCAAGGTAGTTCAGATTTGATTGTCTCGATTAGCACCTGGATTAAGACAGGTTCCACCTTGTAAGGATCATGAAAGCCTCCATTAACGATTGATTAATCATGGATACTGTTGATTAATTGGTATTAAGCGAACTGTTTGTTTTGAGCTCTGTTTTCGTTAATTGTGTCTGCTGCACCTCTTTTCCCCGCACCTCTCACAGCCAGGGGCCCGGTGCCTTCTCGGCTCACCTTTCGCATACTTATCCTCCGACATTGGCAAGGTACATAGCTGCCGTCAAAACCTTGCTATTTCTTGTCGTCTTAGTTGTTGCAAAATAAGCATTAAATTGATGCAGCCAAGAATGAATAACCGTAGCATCCATCTTACCATCATACTTACTGAAAGTCAACTTCTCTGTGAGTGGGTTGTTGGAGTCCGCATCCCGGCTTGCGCCACTTGAGGAACTACCAACATCTTTGGGTGGTTCAGACTTCGAGGCAAGAACTTGTCGAACCAATTCTTGAGTGCGTAGGTCTCTTTGAACTTCACGATCGGCCTCCAAGGTCGCTCGTCTGGCTTCGGCTTCCTCCTTTCTTTGTGCTTTTTTGTCTTTTCGTTCATCGCGCTCGCGTTCCAAGGCAATGCGAGTCGCTTCTTGTTGTATTGCTTTTCTTTCTTTTTGTTCATCGCGCTCACGTTCCAAGGCAATGCGAGTCGCTTCTTGTTGTTCTGCTTTTCTTTCTAGTTGTGCCATCGCAACGCGATTCGTTTCTTGTTGTTGTGCCAGCATCTCCAATATCGACTTGACCATCGCCTCCATAGGATTTGATACAATTCGTGGCGTAGATGGAGAAGGGGGAGGGTTGGAAAAACCTCCTAGTGGGAAAAATTCTTCGTCGCCTCTCTCATGCTCATCACCTGTATGCGAAGTATCCATTCCGCTTCGGGTGATGACCATGCACTATGATCTTTGGTTCTTAAGTTCACGAGGAACTTGGTTTCTTGCGGGTCTTGGGTTCTTGGGTTCTTGAGGGTCTTGAGGTCTTGAGGTTCTTGAGGGTCTTCTTTTGCTTGCAATCTGTGTTTGAGAAGGATTTTCTCTTCACCCGAGTTTTGCTCTTTTCTGCGGGTTCACCCCTTGGCGGCCTTGTGCTCACACCAAGGTTGCTTTTTCCCACCTCACGTCGATTGGCCAGCCGCTAAGTGCACGGTCCGCTCTCAATGAGTGAAAAGAAGCACAAGGGGAGGCTGGACAAGCCCTTCTTTCCTGGGATTCCTGTCACTCTTCAAAAACACGATTAGGAATCAACACGCCCAAGTGAACTTGGGTTCGTGCGACCGCAACAAGCAAAAAAATTCTTGTGGTTCTTTCCTTGAGTGATACAGAACACTGCCAAAGCTTTGATACCAATGTAAGGTGCAGCGGAATGAATGTTGTTCTTTCTCAAGATGAGTGCCCGTACTGTGCTCAAGGTTCCTTTTGTTCTTATGGAAGGGAGAGCCTTCCGTTCTTAATGAGAGAGTGCAATGATCACAAACAAGTGAATGGACACTGTGCGTGAAAGTGTACGAGATTGAGAGATAGAGAGAGAAGAGAATACGACACCAGAGACGTAAAACCCTCTTCCGAAGGCCCCACTCGCGTTGGCAAGAGTGGTCTACGATTGATTGCACAAACTGGTACGAAGTGGGTGAATATGAGTGATGCAAATGAGGATGATGAGATCGATCTAAGGGCTGAAAATAGGTGCTCTTGTCCTGCTGTCCAAAAACGCCAGGGAAACTGAAATCTGCTACTGCTGAAAACGCAAGGGAAAACGCTGGTTTGCTGGTCTTTATTTGCTGAAATTCTGTTGCTGTTATGAGGCTGAAAATGCTATGGAAAGGGGGGGTGACAATGGCCTGCTGAAAACGCCAATGGTTGAGATCTGTGGCGATGGGTGCTTGGATGAAAAATGCTAGGGCTGAGAGGTCTCGGTGATGAAGCTATGGCTGAAAACGCCAAGTGCTGAAATCTGATGGCGAGGGTGACTTGCTGATGAAAAACGCTAGGCGAAGGGGTGTCTTGCTTGGAGGGAAAACGCCACCAAGGGGAGGATCTTGCTGAAAAAGTTGCCTGTTGAGCAAGGCGCTCTTGCTGCCTCTTCTGCCAATTAGTGCTAGCCTTCGTTTGCTTATATATTATCTTACCCAATTTGCCCTACCAGTTCCCAACAAAAGTCACTTAAAATAATAAGTGAAAAATGTCAAAAATAGGGAAAATAGGTCAAATACACTGGAAAATTCCCCCGAAGGATTCTGATGGGAATGTTTATGATCATGCTGTGTGCAACCAGAGAATATGCATATACACTAAGTGCCTAGGCATGCACGGTCTGCGAACAGACTCACAAAAAGTGCCAGAACACTTGCTAATCTAGACTGACTAGATTGACGGCACCCTTGTCGTGCTGTAGCTTGTCCACAGACACATAGGGTTGGATGTGTCACATGACATAGACGCAGTTGGACCATTGAAGCAGCCTCAGATGACTTTGTGTCGCTTTCGGCGCGGCCCAGAGAAGCAAGCGTTGTAGACCTTTATGAAATTCAAGTATCGCATGACCCACTCATCAGAGTGGGCCGGCAAAAGTCCTTTTTAGGATTCCCAGACGCTATTGGCGATCTCCCTCGCACGCCATACAGTTCGGTACCAGTACCTCACTTTGAAAAGTAGGGGATGTCACGTGCACATCTAACCCTGTGTGTACGTGGACAAGCTGCTTCATGACTAGGGTTCAGTTCAGATTGCTTAGGAAGTGTTCTGGCACTTTTGTGAGTCTGTTCGCAGACCGTGCATGCCCAAACACTTAGAGTAGATGCATATCCTCTGGTTGCACACAACATGATCATCAGATTACCATCAGATTCCATCAGGAGCATTTTAGAGTGCAAAGAACCTATTTTCCCTATTTTAGCCATTTTTCACTTATTATTAATAAGTAACAAAGCACCTTCTCAGCAAGACCCCCCGGCAGGCAACCTAGCGTTTTCAGCCATCAGAATAAGCCAGTGTTTTCATCAAATGCAAATCAGCCCCAGCGTTTTTCAGCATTGCAGATCAGCCTGGCGTTTGCAGATTCCCTAGCGTTTTTGCAGCAAGACAGCAGATCAGCCCTAGCCTTTTTGGAGTTGCAAATCATCTAGCCTTTTGCAGTTCCTTCACGACAGTTCAGCCACAGCATCAACATTTTCATTTTTCAGCATTACGACTCAGTACCGCAGCCCCCGAACCTCGCAGATCTCACCCGATCCTCGCTGCACAGTTAGATCCGCCAGCGTTTGCAAATTCAGCCCGCTATAGGCAGATTTCAGCACCTGCGTTTTCAACGTGTCGTCGTCGCATTGTCTGTCATCGTCGACATAGAGTCAGAATTCAGCAGATAGAAGACTTGCAGATTTCAAGCCATAGCGTTTTCAGTTTTCAGCCCGTCTCGTCGTCGTCCTCATCGTTGTCGACATCGTCGGCAAGACCATTGCATTTAGACCATTGTACGAGATTTGTGCAATCAATAGCATAGACCTCTCTCGCGATAGAGAGTGGGGCCCTTGGAGGAGGGTTTGACTACATTCTGGTGTTGTATTCTTTTCTCTCTATCTCTCAGTCTCTGCACCTTCATTCACAATGTTTTCCACTTTGTTTGTGACCACTTGCACTCTCACTAAAGGAACGGAAGGCTCTCCCTTCCGTAAGAAAAAGGAACCCTTGAGCACAGGTCGGAGCACTCATCTTGAGCAAAGTTCAACATCCACTTCTGCTGCACCTTACATTTCAAGAGTTACCGATGATCAACGGGTTGAAGTTGGTGCAGTGTGGACTGCACTAGAGGGGAATTACTTCGCTCCTTTGTCACAGATTACCCAGATGGAATAAAGTCACTGATTTCTTTTGAGATTTGAGGGGTACTAACGGGACTGACAGTATTCTGTTGTATGACTTTATGAAAAGAAGTACTTCGAAATGAGAATTTCTAAATTGAATTTGTTATATGCACTCTCTTATGTGTGTCGTCTTCGAGTGCATGTTTGAAAGACGAAATGGCTGCAACATTTTGGTCTTGCTCACGTGAGGGGTGATGTGGATATGATAGTAACAAGATTTAGTCAATCAAGACATCCTCTATGTGATTGCTAAATAGGTTATGGTGATCATGATTCTCATTTAAGATCTCGACGGGGATAGTGATGTGAATGGTCAGTGGTTGTCGTCTTCATGCAAGTACTGGATATGTCTTGTCTAGTGCGTCAGTACTTAGAGTTAGTGTCTACTGAATTGGTTTTTGGCTTATGTTGGTTTTTGTAGGTGTAATTGAGGGCGATTATCAAGAGGGGGGTATGTCACAAAGTGATGACGTGGCATGACTAAAGGGCGGACTCCGGACAAAGAGGTGTCAGAACCCTATTGAAAGACGCAGAAGAAGTTGTACCAACTTGCAGAACCTATCCGAGAGGCCTAAAATTAAAGGACATCAATTTTATAAGTGTTCCAACTTATGGGGCCATGTCGGATGGGGCCTTAGGGACACAAGGGTAAAAAGTGGCGTGGAGGGCTGATGACGTGGTGGTTGTACGGATGCCCGTGAATACCATTGATCACGTTGATAGACAACTTTTGGCATGTACATGTAATGTGCAATGGAAGTGAATGATGGTGTTTGGCTCAGGATGAGTGATCAGTGGATGCTCAAGGTTCCTTTTATTGACGGGAAGGGAGGGCCTTCCTTGACTTAATGAGAGAACGTGCAATGACCAAAACAAGAGAGTGGAATGCAAACTGAGAGAGAGAGAGAGAGAGAGAGAGAGAGAGAGAGAGAGAGAGAGAGAGAGAGAGAGAGAGAGAGAGAGAGAGAGAGAGATGGCACCAGGCGGCGTCCCAAACCCTCCAAGCCCCCCCCCCCCCCCCAATTGCTAGAGAGGTATTTGCTTTAGATTGCACAAAGTCTGGTACAATACGTCTAGATGCTGTGGTACTTGACGATGACGACGTCAAAGCTGAAATTTGAAAATGCTGGCTGATCTCTGCTGAATTTGCAAAACGCTGGCTGATCTGAGTGTTGGTGGGAAACCCGGCGAGGATCTGCAACCGGAAGGTGCGGGTAATTGTGAGGTTTAGGGCTGATCTGAAAACGCTGCTGCCCAAGGCTGAAAACGCTGTTGCTGGTCTGCAAAAACGCTAAGGCTTGCTGAAAATGCTGGGCTGAATTGCTTGAGAAAACGCCAGGAGGGCGTGTGCACCTGATTGCCTGTGCTCTCCTTCTGTCTTCAGCCGTGCTCTCCTTCTGGACATTGTGCGTGCAAGTGTATGAGACTGAGAGATAGAGAGAGAAGAGAGATACGACACCAGAGACGTAAAACCCTCCTCCGAAGGCCCCACTCTCGTCGACGAGAGTGGTCTACTTATGATTGTACAAACTGGTACAAACTGAATGCATGGGACTGATGCAAGTCTAGGCTATGTCGGCGATGACGACGGGGATGGCGAAGCCGATCTAAGGGCTGAAATCTGCAATCTTTTATCTGCTGTCCCAAAAACGCTATGGGCTGAAATCTGCTACAAATCCAAAAATGCTGGTTTTGGGGCTGATTCTGCTTATCTTTGTTGTTGAAATTCTGCAGGTCTTAGGGCTGAAAACTGCACTTCTTTAGGGCTGAAAACCACCAAGGCTGAAATCTGTAAAGGCTGAAAATCTGCAAACGCTAGGAATCTCCAAAAACGCTAGGGTTGCAGATTTGGGAAAACGCTAGATGCTGGGGTCTGCTGGCGAGTACTTCTTGCTTGAAGGAAAACGCTAGGTTGATGAGGGCGATGAGTGCTTGATGCAAAACGCCAGGGAATGGAAGCTAGGCGATGATGTCTTTGCTTGGAGGAAAGTCCACCAAGGGTCTTGCTTGAGAAGTTGCCTGTTGAGCTTGGCTCCTGTTGCCTCTTCTGCCATTTAGTGCTAGTCTAGGTTTGCTTATATACAAACTAACTCAATTTGCCCTACCTACTTTCCAACAAAAGTCACTTAAAAATAATAAGTGAAAAATGTCAAAAATAGGTAAGATAGGCTAAATGCACTGGAAAATTCCCCTGAAGGATTCTGATGGGAATGCTTATGATCATGCTGTGTGCAACCAGAGAATATGCATCTACACTAAGTGACTGGGCATGCACGGTTTACGAATAGACTCACAAAAGTGCCGGATCACTTCTAATCTAGACTAACTGGATTGACTGAACCCTTGTCGTGCTGTAGCTTGTCCACGGACACATAGGGTTGGATGTGTCTCGTGACATCCTCTCCTTTTCAAAGTGAGGTAGTGGTACCGAACTGTATGGTGTTGAGGGAGATCGCCAATAGCATCTGGGATCCTGGAAGGGACTCTTCGCAGGCCCACTCTGATGTGTGGGTCGTGCTGTAGCTTGTCCACGGACACATAGGGTTGGATGTGTCACGTGACATCCCCTCCTTTTCACAGTGAGGTACTGGTACCGAACTGTATGGCGTCGAGGGAGATCGCCAATAGCATCCGAGATCCTGGAAGGGACTCTTCGCCGGCCCACTCTGATGTGTGGGTCGTGCCCTTCTTTTTGGGTTTCTTGTCACTCTTCAAAAACACGATTAGGAATCGACACGCCCAAGTGAACTTGGGTTCGTGCGACCTCAACAAGCAAAAAAAAATTATGTGGTTTTGTGGTTCTTGCCTTGAGTGATACAGAACATTGCCAAAGCTCTGATACCAGTGTTAGGTGCAACGGAATGAATGTATGCGCTTTGCTCAAGACGAGTGCTCCGAACTGTGCTCAAGGTTCCTTTTGTTCTTATGGAAGGTAGAGCCTTCCGTTCTTAATGAGAGAGTGCTATGATCACAAACAAAGTGAATGGACATTGTGCGTGCAAGTGTATGAGACTGAGAGATAGAGAGAGAAGAGAGATACGACACCAGAGACGTAAAACCCTCCTCCGAAGGCCCCACTCTCGTTGGCGAGAGTGGTCTACTTATGATTGCACAAACTGGTACAAACTGAATGCACGGGACTGATGCAAGTCTAGGCTATGTCGGCGATGACGATGGGGATGGCGAAGCCGATCTAAGGGCTGAAATCTGCAATCTTTTATCTGCTGTCCCAAAAAATGCTATGGGCTGAAATCTACTACAAATCCAAAAATGCTGGTTTTGGGGCTGATTCTGCTTATCTTTGTTGTTGAAATTCTGCAGGTCTTAGGGCTGAAAACTGCACTTCTTTAGGGCTGAAAACCACCAAGGCTGAAATCTGTAAAGGCTGAAAATCTGCGAACGCTAGGAATCTCCAAAAACGCTAGGGCTGCAGATTTGGGAAAACGCTAGATGCTGGGGTCTGCTGGCGAGTACTTCTTGCTTGAAGGAAAACGCTAGGTTGATGAGGGCGATGAGTGCTTGATGCAAAACGCCAGGGAATGGAAGCTAGGCGATGATGTCTTTGCTTGGAGGAAAGTCCACCAAGGGTCTTGCTTGAGAAGTTACCTGTTGAGCTTGGCTCCTATTGCCTCTTCTGCCATTTAGTGCTAGTCTAGTTTTGCTTATATACAAACTCACTCAATTTGCCCTACCTACTTTTTAACAAAAGTCACTTAAAAATAATAAGTGAAAAATGTCAAAAATAGGTAAGATAGGCTAAATGCACTGGAAAATTCCCCTGAAGGATTCTGATGGGAATGCTTATGATCATGCTGTGTGCAACCAGAGGCTATGCATCTACACTAAGTGACTGGGCATGCACAGTCTACGAATAGACTCACAAAAGTGCCAGAGCACCTCTAATCTAAACTGACTCGACTGACTTAACCCTTGTCGTGCTGTAGCTTGTCCACGGACACATAGGGTTGGATGTGTCACGTGACAATCAGGTTCAAAAGCACCGAACCCCAAAAGCATCTGCTCCCAAAAGCTAGCACAAATTGCGGAATTCCGTACAGTCTGCACGTAGCACAATCATCGCAAAATGCGAAAAATCCATATAGCTCTGCCACGTTAGCATCTGTACGGTTTGCCACGTCAGAATGCCAGCGCGATTTACGAAAGTCTCTCCCAGAGTTAAGCCTAAAGGAAAAGTTCCAAAATCTGAGGAGTATCTGCTAGGTCCTCCTCGATCCACTTCGCATCCAATGTCGGACAGTTCTTAAACTAAGAACCGCCGTATCACTTTACGTTTCTGGTCTTTCCTCGTACCCTGTGACCTGTTGGTAGCCCTTCTGGCCTCCTTGTCCTTGGCACCTCAATCTGGATCTGGGAGTTGATTCCCTTTTGTTTCTTTCCTTGTGCCCTAGGACCTATGGGTAGCCTCACTAGCCTCCCCTGTCCGTTGGCACGTCAGTCTCATCGTTGATGTCACAAACTGGAGCGCATAATAATATAAAATACATTCGGATAAATAGAATTTATCACTTAATACTGAAGCCAAAGGATATATAGAGAGAAATAAATAGAGAGATAGTGAGTAAGAAGATCGACACAGTACTGGGGACCAGAAGATGGGTTGGTCCCCCCCCCTTAAAGAGAATTCTTTATTAGGGAGAATATTTTTACAAGCACAAGAACCGAAGAAAACCCCTCCGTTCTAATTCTCTGACTCGATGGTCGTTCCTTCCCGTAAGGGAAATCCGAGAGACGAGCTCTCAATCCTTTTTCCGTCTGTACTCGGAGTCGAGACTCGGCAGACAATTTCCGAATTCCGTTTCCAGAATTCCGAAGCGTAGGCCGAAGCCTTCTCGCTTCTCCTTCGCGATGAAATACCTGCAAACACACACGCAAACACGTGACAACAATTCGTATGGCGAATCCATAGTAGATACCTGTCGCTCTTGCATGGGAAAAGCGACTTCCGTGCTTCGTAGTCTCGCGATCCTTGCGTTATCTGGTGGCAGAGTCTTCTCTTGCTGACGTTGGTAACTCCTTTTCAGTGAGGGCATCTGGTGCTTTTATAGCTCCTTGACCACGGCACGAATAGCTGCTCGCGTAGAGATCGCGGTCGTTTTTTTTTTTTTTCTATTCTACCCGAAATAGGGAGAGAATTCGCTGGCTGGTTTTGTTGCTTTATTTTCTAAGTGGATGTCCACTTATTAAGTGGGCGGTCGACATATTTTAAAATTGGTCTGAACCTGCCCAAAAACTCAATAAAACCTTGTAAGTTAAAAACAATGGCTTTCACAACACTTTTCAGGAGTCCTTGGATGCAACCACATGCACGAATGCAATGCAAACATAGATTCCTCGTGGGAAAGCGTCTGCTCTTCCCGGAAAACTCGTTAACATATTCCGCTTTTTAAGAAAAGCTTCTCAGAACCCATCTTTATTCTTGTGCTTGCGTCTTTACGCGTATTCCTCTTTCCAGTTCGGATTTCCTCTCGACTATGGATATCCCCTTTCCGATGCACCCGTCACCCACCTTGTGACGCATCAGGAATACCCATCACCTAGTCCTTTCCTACCGAACTTACGGTACAATCCCCTTCACGATGCTCTATGTCACCCATTCTATGACGGACGCATCAGAGATGTCCGTTCCCGGATGGTCGGATACTTCTTACTGATGCTCCCTGTCACCCATCCGTTGTGACGCATCAGAGTACCCGTTCTTGGTGGCCTTACAAATATTCCCTTTCATATTGCTCCTGTCATTACTTTGAATGATGCACTAGGGATACTCTGTACTCGGATGTCTCCTGTGAGAAAAACCCTCTCACTTTAAAATTCCAATAATTCATTTAGAATTATTTTTCCTTGGGGTTCCAAGCGAGAAAACCCTTTCACTTATAAATCCAATAATTCATTTTGAATTATTTTTTTGTAAGATAAAGCTAATTTAGCAACATCCCTCTCACTTATAAACAATTGTCCTCAACTGTAGAGGTCCAACTGAACTGCCGGGGAGAAACCGGAAAAAATTCCAAATCTTGCTCAATGGTGAGTTGAGCTGGTCTTTTCTAAGAAGAGAACAAGAAAAATAAATTAAACAAAAATTTAATAATTCAATACTTACCTTACCGGTTCATGTCCTTCCTCTAGTACCTCGAGGATATCCTTCACTATTCATCAAACTTACGAGCCATGTAAGAACTCGTCATTCGCGTATTTCCGAGAATCTGTTAACTCAATTCCACCTTCTCAATCCCGAGAAGAATAATCCTCCTAAAAATCAATTTAGGTCTATGTCCTTGCGTATAACCTTGCGCTATTAGTCCTGAGGATATTAAACCTCTTGTGTCCTCCCACATAGGGAATGCCCAAATCATAGAACATTAAGCTCGATGTCTTTCTTTCACAAACAAAGTTTGCGATCACATTAAAGAAGGTTCTGTGTTCCGGGCCGTCGCTCAACGTAGGCGGACGGTTCCAATCCGAAGATTCTTTGTGCACGGCGGCACTTCCTTCCAATCTTTTTCCTCTTGCGAGTTATTACCACCAGCAGTGTTTTCCCAACGCCCATTAGCGTCTCTTACTTACAAAATCATAAAAAATGATTCACCTTGCGAGCATCAATGACGTCTCACAAAATCTCAGGCAGATAGAATTCTAGCCATAGCATTTTCTGAACGTATGTTCAAACCCGCTTCACAATAGAGCGAACCCTCTTCGATTCTTACCATTTTGAAACGGTTGGCGAACTATATTCTTACGAACATAATAGTTCGAATTTATTCCAGCAGCGTGTAAATTCTACTTGACCTGCTCATGGAGAAACGTATACCGCAACCAAAAGTTGCTACTGTAATGGTAAAAGCAGATAGCATACTCAATGATCATCCGTAGAGAAACTCAAATTCCTTCTACCGAACACATCTCAAATAGAGATTCTCGTGTCGGAATATCCTTGCGCACAAAAAGGCTCTCAAGAGAGTAGAACAAACTCTCATCCATTTCCTTCGCATAGGTCTGCATCTTCGTGTGTTATCCATGTACCCAAAGGTGTACATAAGTTTCAGTGAGCCTAGAAAATTACCTTCCCTTCGTAAGATCCTTAGAGCGAAGACGCTCAACCTGACGATCCCTTGGCTCAATCTTAGAGCAAAACCCGCTCATCAAATAAACTAGAATTTCAATCCTTGGATTCCTCGAGCACAGGCCGTAGTCGTCACTTGTTCCTTCCCTCGTAAAGAGTTCATTCACTTGTGCGAAAAGCACTACCATGTCTTCCCTGACTGGGTAGGGGGTGTGGGCTTAAAGAGTATTCAAGCTTAATGAAAGCTTTTCTTTGCTTGGAAAGCTCATAATGGTTCCTTCATAATTTTCCTACCCACAGTAGCAGGTAATCTATTCGAGAATTACTGGATACTAGATCAATAGTTGACCTTCTGGCTAGTTGAGCAAACAAATTCATCTTAGAAAACAATGTTTCAAATTGATCCTACTCTCATAAACACTCGAGAGTGAGTAGTCCTGGTCAGACATAACCATACCTCGTGCAAAAGAGTAACAAGCACCATGCACTTCATGATTTCCTCAAAGATGTAACTTTGATCAAAGACCCGCCCTCCCACTTAAAGTTTGAGGGTCTTCTATTCAAGAACTCAAGAGTTAGATTGAATTCCCTTACTCCAAATTTTCTCCGGATAGCAATGTATCCTTCGAGGAGAGGTAACAAAAATTCGTTGTTTCTGTGTTCAATGGTTCTCGTCTCACTGCAGGGATTGTATTCTATGTACACTAAGGTGTACACTTTCAGCTTTTATTGCTGACTCCACCATCTGCTGCAAAGTATCTTGCAGATGGGTTTACAAAATTCGGGCAAAAGTCCTTCGTTAAACTTCTTTATCGTTTCTTCCTCAAAGAGGTTCAAGAATGGAGCTACCTTGGAAAGAGTGAACAAATACTCATTCACATAATCCATGACTCGCTCGTGCTCCTATTGGGCAAACCGATCCCAATCTTCTTGGATGCCTTCCTCAAAGCCTAGAGGAAAAAAAATTTGTCGGAAAATTCAACCTTGAATTGAATTCAAGTCTTGTTGTAAGAGTTCCTTGCAGAGCTTTGGTATACCACCAAGTACTTGCAATCCCCTTGAGGTGTTTGGTCACATGTCTCACCTTCGACGCTTCTCAGAAATTGCCGTTTGCAAAGGCAACTTCATACTGTCGAATGGAAGTGTTAGCTTTTGGGACATCTTCCCATCCGTCAAAAGTATCAAACTTGACCGGAGTGTTCTGAGGTCTAAAGACCTTCTTCATATCCTTTTCGGAATGACGGGATTTCTTGGCTATGGTTATGGATTGATGTTCATGGATATTTTTTGGATTCTGAAGGATCTCGAGCATTCCGCTCCTTGGATTCTCTAGGTTCTTGAGCATCATGCTCTTGTTGCCTTCTCAGAGAATCCCAAGTCTTGTGTCGACTTCTTGCAGAGAGAAATTTTTTTTCCCCAACTTTGTGAGCTTTTCCTGCAGGACTTAGGTTTCCTCCTGCTTACTTCTCTCTTGGCTTGTCATGGCTTCTTCCCGTATCTTCCCAGAGTCGTCCTCTTTTACAAAGAGAGAGAGAGAGGAGACCATGCTCTGATACCACTGTCACAAACGGGAGCGCATAACAATATAAAATACATTCGGATAAATAGAATTTATCACTTAATACTGAAGGCAAAGGATATATAGAGAGAAATAAATAGAGAGAGATACAGAGTGAGAAGATCGACACAGTATTGGGGACCAGAAGATGGGCTGGTCCCCCCCCAAAAAGAGAATTCTTTATTAGGGAGAATCTTTTTACAAGCACAAGAATCGGAGAAAACCCCTCCGTTCTAATTCTTTGACTCGATGGTCGTTACTTCACGTAAGGGAAATCCGAGAGACGAGCTCTCAATCCTTTTTTCGTCTATACTCGGAGTCGAGACTCCGCAGACAATTTCCGAATTCCGTTCCCGAAATTCCCAAGCGTAGGCCGAAGCCTTCTCGCTTCTCCTTCGCGATGAAATACCTGCAAACACACACGCAAACACGTGACAACAATTCGTATGGCGAATCCACAGTAGATACCTGTTGCTCTTGCGCGGGAAAAGCGACTTCTGTGCTTCGTAGTCTCGCGATCCTTGCGTTATCTGGCGGCAGAGTCTTCTCTTGCTGACGTTGGTAACTCCTTTTCAGTGAGGGCTGTGGTGCTTTATAGTTCCTTGACCACGGCACGAATAGCTGCTCGCGTAGAGATCGTTGCCGTTTTTTTTTTTTTAAATTCTACCCGAAATTTGGAGAGAGAATTCGCTGGCTGGTTTTGTTGCTTTATTCTCCAAGTGGCTGTCCACTTATTAAGTGGGCGGCCGGCATATTTTAAAATTGGTCTGAACCTGCCCAAAAACTCAATAAAACCTTATAAGTTAAAAACAATGGCTTTCACAACACTTTTCCAGGCGTCCTTGGATGCAACCACATGCACGAATGCAATGCAAACATAGATTACTTGCGGGAAAGCGTCTGCTCTTCCTGGAAAACATATTCTGCTTTTTAAGAAAAGCTTCTCAGAATCCATCTTTATTCTTGTGCTTGCGTCTTTACGCATATTCCTCTTTCCAGTTCGGATTTCCTCTCGACTATGGATATCCCGTTTCCGATGCACCCGTTACCCACCTTGTGACGCATCAGGAATACCCATCACCTAGTCCTTTCCTACCGAACTTACGGTACAATCCCCTTCAGGATGCTCTATGTCACCCATCCTATGACGCATCAGAGATGTCCGTTCCCAGATGGTCGGATACTTCTTACTGATGCTCCCTGTCACCCATCCGTTGTGATGCATCAGAAGTACCCGTTCCTGGGTAGCCTTACAGATATTCCCTTTCACAGTGCTCCTGTCATTACTTTGAATGACGCACTAGGGATACTCTGTACTCGGATGTCTCCAGTGAGAAAAACCCTCTCACTTAAAATTCCAATAATTCATTTAGAATTATTTTTCCTTGGGGTCCCAAGCGAGAAAACCCTCTCACTTATAAATCCAATAATTCATTTTGAATTATTTTTCTGTAAGATAAAGCTAATTTAGCAACAGTTGAAACCCTGCGACGCACTATCATCTGATACCCTTTCTTCTTCGGAATCCTTTGATGAGCTTGTATCTGGTTCCCTTAGTTCGTCGGAACCCGCAGATGTGCTACCATCTCATTCTCCTACCGCTCTTGTTTCTGTGATGAGCTTGTGAGGGTGCGCATGTGCGGAAGCGTGAGAGGAGAAGAGAGAGACAGGAGAGATGGTGAAGAGGGGGCGATCAGCCCCCCATGGCTACCAGAGCGGAAGAACCAATACAATCAGATGTGTGATCTCTGTGAGATGAGATATGTGAAAATATACGAGGGCGCTCGGACAAAGGTGGGGGATCGACCCCAAACTCGGGCGGTCGGACCAAGAGCAACAGCCTAGACTATGGGTGGCCAGCCCGGAGACATACTAGCCGTACATGTATGCCCTAGACCTGTGAAGCAGCAGAGTGGTGTAAGTCTAACACCCCCTCTCAGCACTGGATGCTGAACAAACCGCATGAAGCGGAAGATGTGAGGCAAAGGATGAAGATGTTTGCTGCCATGTCCACTAAAGGACAAGACTCCACGAGTGTAGCAGCAGTCTGGGGTGTCACGAAATCTCCATGGTAAAGTGCCGTCACGAACAGTGGCAAACTGTTGTACTCCGTCGATATAGTGTGAAGATACTGCGTGAAGGTCCCAAACTGAGTGTGAAAACAACTCCTTGTCGTAAAAGAAGTGCCAATAGACCTGCAAGTGTCCTGTCCAATAGGATCTGTGGTGTCTGTAGTCAATCTGTGGTGTCTGTAGTCAAACCGTCTGGAGAAAATGTGGAAGCCCAGGAACCGTCATGAGAATGACTAGAAGCTTGTCAATGCATGAACCTTTAACCCAATGTGGCTAGGTGGCTAAGCTGTGAGAAACTCCAGGAAGGCCAGATGTAGCAATCTGCGTCGTAAACGTCCTCCGAATCAAGGAAAGCCAGACTAAACAGTCTGCACTGTAGAAGCTACCGTAAGCTGCAGCAGTCATCGGGAGACTGCACGGCCCACCATTGGATGGTGTCCTGTCAGTAGCTAGGGTAATCCAAGATGAGGGGAAAGCGAGACTCAACAGTCTGCGTTGTGAAGGGCCTCTGAGAAGAGGAAAGGCCAGACCAATGTGTCTGCGCTGTCTTGCTTGTATCTCCTGCCTCCAATCCTTCGGTGTCAACCAAAACAGAATCCGCGCCAACAACGCCAACAAATCGCATTTTGATGTGGCTCTCAATGTGAATGAGTTGGGAGTGGCCTACTGCCCAGGTAGGGGGATAAGTCTGCTGTAAGGTTACCGAGGGTGAGTGTAAGCAACTCTGAAGGTAGCAATCCAAATGATCAGGAGTGTAGAAGAGCAACTACACTACCATCCAAGCCAAGCTCTGGGTGACTCCAGATGTAGTCGTGGGATGATGCTTGATCTCTCGTATCTCGCGGGTAAACTCTCCAAGAGAGTCCAAAGCATCGAAGTCCCACTCCAGTCTGTAGATCCAAGCAATGAACCTCTCCAAGAAGAGATCCAAGATCCTCCCTAAGTCCATGTAGATGCTCTTGTGTAAGCAAGTGATCTGACGTATCGAGGTCAAGTGGTAACTGTCTGTCACCCAAGATGGTGGTGTCTTCTTTGGGAATGTCGGAATCCCATATGCCATGAGCGTGGCCATATCTTGTGTGAACTCCGCTGATGAGTGCATAGGTGTGTCCATAGCAAACCACAAGTCACCACCCCCTTTGGAGTGTGCAACTGCTGAATGATGGCCGGAATGAATGGATCTCCAAGGATCGTATGCCCGTAGATCATCAAGCCGATGTCGAAGATACCTTGTACTTAAGCAGTCACCGAGAGACCGCACGAACCACCACCGGATGGTGTCCTGGCAGGAGGTAACTTCATCCTCTGTGAAAAACACAAGCAAGTGTTTGCTGTCCACCCAAAAATACAACTGCGAGGTGATGAAAACGCTGCTGTCCAGCGATTTTCAGCGTGCTCCTGGCATGGTCCGGAGCGGTGTAGAGGGTGTAGGGAAGGGTGGTGAATCAATATCACTGCCCCAGATGGGCTGAAAACAGAGAAAACAGCAAGGGATAATGTCTGAAATCTGATGAAGACGGATAGGATACTCGCCGGCAATGCACCAGATGCAAAGCCGGGTAGGTGGTGGTGAGATCCGGGGTCCAAAGCTGAGCATTGTCCTCCTGCTGCAAAAACGCAGGTCAATTTGCAGCCCACTTTTGTTACACTTTTTGGCACCAAAAACCTTATGTTTGCTGAAAAAACAAAGGCTTGATGGGTACCCTAGCAACTTGTGGAAGGTGTCAACGACACAAAATGACCAATAAAACCGTCGAAAATGGGCTGAAAACCCAAAAACGCAGATCTGGCTGAGAAACGCAGATGGAGCAGAGGAGGTTTCCGGCGATGAAATGATCCCAGAAGTGAAGCGCTAGCAGCCTGATGCAAAAACACTGACCTGATTTGCAAAAACGCAAGTGGAGGGGGATCCTCCGCGACAAAAAACACAGATCTCATTGCGCGCCTGGTTGTTTGCAAAACACTGGCGGATTTTTCATGAAAACGTTGGTTATGCTGATCTTGGGAGGAGAACCTGATGCGGAGATGGGCTGTCCTGGGCCATGGAAAGCCTAAGCTGCTGATACCATGTGCCCTGGCGACTGATACCATGTCATGCTTGAGCTCTGATACCATGTGAGAGTGCGCGTGTGCGGAAGTGTGAGAGAGAAGAGAGAGAGACGGGAGAACACAAACACTAGAGATGGTAAAGAGGGGGCAATCATCCCCCCATGACTACCAGAGCAGAAGACCCAATACAATTAGATGTGTGATCTCTATGAGATGAGATATGTGAAAATGTATGAGGGCGCTCGGACAAAGGTGGGCGACTGGCCCCAAACTCGGGCGGCCAGACTAGGAGCAACCTAGACTATGGGTGGCCAGCCAGGAGACATGTATGCCCTAGACCTGTGAAGCAGCAGAGTGGTGTAAGTCTAACAGAGCTGCAATCCGGTTCCTTTTTTCTCTTCACTGGCAGACTCTTGCCTTGTTGTTGTGGATACTATCTTGTCCGTAGGATAATTCAATGAGCCGGCATGCATTTCAAATCCTTGCTTAGCATGTCCCATAAGTCTTTGAATAGAGTCAGACTTCTGGTTTAGACAATACTCTCAAATCTCATTTGGCAAACCACAGCAAAACTGCTCAATCTGGTCTCTCAAAGTAATCTTCCGAAACGAAGACACTGGCAAATAAATATCCCAAAACCTCTGGCAGTAGTCATCCAATGTATCTTTCTTAGTCATTCTCAAGTGATGCCAAGCGGTGACGAAATCTCTTTCACATTCGCTTGATATCCAAGTTGACGTGAAAATTTTCTGGAATTTTAAGGACGTCGCACGTGCTTCTCTGCGTAACAACAGAGTAGACCACCATGTGTGTGTATTTTCTTTTAAGTAAGATGCCACCCTTCGCACCTTGGAGTCAACCTCGAGAGAAGGCGACGTCAAATTGCTGTACAAACTCAAGGGCTTGATGGGTGTCTTGGTAGCCTGAAAACGTCTCAAACGTGACGGCTTGACCCCCTTCCTTGAACTCCTTGGTCTTCTTGCTCATCTGCTCACTGTCAGAAGAGCACAAGCTCTCCTCCTCCGAACTGCTAGATGGCCTTCTATGCCTTCTAGACTTTTTCAAAAATGTGCTTTTCTTGCTTTTTCTACGCTTCTTCCGCCTATTCTCATCCTCTCTAAAACTAGAGGACGACGAACTGTTGGAACTCTCTAAAGACAAAGAAAAATCTGAGTCATCCTTGAAACAAGCATGCTTTTTGGGTCTGCTTGCCACCCGAAACTGGACTTCCGACATAGATAACCGGGGAAATCCATCGATTTTCTCTTCTCTCGAGGGTATCTGGTTCATCTTTTGGTCAAGAGTTCTGTCTAGCTCTTCTTGCGAGTACAACTTCCGCTTTTCTGCACTCCTTTGTCCTTTCAACTTTCCTCCCGACCTGAGAGGAGAATTAATGGCCTCACGCGATCTCGAGTGAATCTCATCAATTGGGTAATTCTTCAGGTGTGTCGCAAATCTCGGGTCTCTTGAGTACTTGATCAGTCTTTTCATACGTGTCAATCTGCGGTTGACGCTTGTACTCCGCTTTGGCCAACTTCTCCGTGAAAAATTTGCCCAAATCTTCATTCTTTTTTTCAGTTCCCGCATCGGATTTTAACTTTTCTTCCCCCCCCCGCCTCCCCCTTCTTCCCCCTTAGAGGTGTTATCTTTGTCAGATTCTCCGTGAGAACCCATGTGTAATTTGGGGTTCTTTATGGCCTATGCCGTGTAAAACAGAGCGATGAAGACAGAAGCGCGCCCAATGCGCGATGGACGAAGGGTGGGAGTGGCTAATAAGTCCGACATTCAGATACAAAGATTCTTTCACAAACAAAAATCTTGTCTGCTTTGTCAAATTCTCCTCGAGAACCTACGTGTGCTGCAGAAGGGATCGGATTCTCCGTAGAAGAAGAATCTTTCTTTGCTTTAATCCTACTGTTACAGGTTTGGACACTTCTAGCGAGAAATCAATAGCAACACATGAACAGAAACTTCAAAATCATTGAATTTTAATGGAGAGAGTCGACACGGCACAGCGGAATTCCGCGCACAGAAGCACTGGCCACAAAGACTGGCACCCCTTTTGGTATTTTTTATTATTGCTCATAGTAAAGTACAACTGCCAAGGATTCTTTGCTCTCAGACTCTCGTCCAGATGCTCTGCAGAGTGAGGCCCCAAGGGCTCTAATAAACAATACAAGGGATGCCCAAAAGCAGAGCCCCAAAAGCATCACGTTCAAAAGCATTGAACCCCAAAAGCATCTACTCTCAACAGCTAGCACAAATCGTGGAATTTTGTATAGCTTGCCACGCGGCATAGCCAACACAAAACGTGAAAAATCCGTACAGGCATGCCACGTTAGCATCCGTACGATTTGCCACGTCAGCATGCCGACGTGATTTACGAAAGTCTCTCCAAGAGTTCAAGCTTTTGGTCTTTAGGGTTTTAAGCCCCACAGCAAGTGCTCGTAAGTTCTTCAAGTTTGTTGGTTCAGTTTCTCATCCACTCGACCATTTCTCTTCTAGTTGGTCATGCCACATCATCACTTTGTGACAGAAACTGTAGTATCATTGAACTTGAAGAGAGAGAGAGAGAGAGAGAGAGAGAGAGAGAGAGAGAGAGAGAGAGAGAGAGAGAGAGAGAGAGAGAGAGAGAGGAGTTGACATGGCATGGCGGAGTTCCGAGCCAAGACGCACTGGCCCCAAAGATTGACTCTCATTTCAATATTTCTTTATTATTATGCTCGCAAAATACGACTCCCGATGGTCCAACTCTCTTGGAGACTTTGTTGTGCGTCGAGGTGCTCCCCAAAGAGTGACCCCAAGGGCACTTATGAACAGTACAAGGGATGGCCAAAAGCAGAGTCGCAAAAAGCTCCAGTTTTAGAAATACAAGCCCCAAGAGAAACTGCTTTCGAAAGCTCAGGTAAAGCTGCCCAAAAACTGCGGAAATCCGTATAGTCTGCCATGTCATCGCTTGCAACGCAAAATATGCAATTCGTGTAGCTTGCCACATCAGTATGTCAACTCGATTTATGGAAATCTCATCAGAGATCAAGCTTTTGATTTTTAGCTGGTGCTCCATCAGTTCTTTAAGTTGGTGGGTTAGAATCCTAACCCCCTTTTTAGGCCCCTCGGTCCAAACTTCTTCAAGGTTCTTGTGGATTCAGTTTCTTTTGTCCACTCGACCATTTCTCGTTTAGAACTAGAAAACCCTTTTGAAACTCGTAATGCAAGAAGATCTTAAAATGTAAGAAGATCACTAGTAATTATGATCGTGAAATCCAAAGCTATATGAGTTTTTAGAATTAGGTCCCAGTTTCAAAAAGGTAGTAGATTATTTGTTATCAAATTAGAAATTTGTCCAAAATTGCATCCCTTACGGGCGAGCAATGTATAGAGAAAACCAAATAGGCAAGGTTAAGAATTACTGACTAAACGGACGTCAGTTAATAAGATCTACTAAAGGTCCAAGCCTAATGACTGCACATTAGGGACGAATCATAGTAACAGGGAACGGGCGGAACGGACCCTAAACATTCCGAAACGGCGTTCAGGAGGAGTCCGGCTCCCGAAACGGAGTCGGGAATGGAACGTCGTTCCGGAACGGGGGGGAACGGGGCGGAACGGCGGATTGGGAATCCGAAACGGTCATTAAAAAAAGTCAATGTTTTTTAAACTAGGGTATGTTTGGGGTTGTTTGGGAGCAGATTTGCGGCTGTTTGGGACAAGTTTGGGGCTATTTGGAGGGCTGATTTGGGGCTGTTTGGAGGCTTGTCTCAACATCTCTATTGAGCTATGCTCCTTGCTAAAGCTTTAAGCTTGGACATGGAGCTCTAGCTTCTACCTGTTCTTTTTTGGTGGAAAGCACAACACCCTCAAAGAACAAATGTGGCTTCTACCTCTCTCTCTCTCTCTCTCTCTCTCTCTCTCGTGCGCGCGTCAAACTCCATCCTTGTCTCAAGCTCCGTCATCGTAAAACATGTCTAAATATGGCTCTAATTAGGATGGTCGAATTCAAAAGCTTAGCTTATAGTTTTTCACTAACATATGAGCGTATAATACTATAGTTTCTTCGGTCTACCGTTCCGGCCCCCCTCCTCCCTCTCGTTCCCGTTCTGGGTAACTATGGGACGAATACAAAGAAGCTGTAAAGATTGGATTTACACATTTTCCCAATGTGGCTGGCTCGTGTGCAATCGGAGGGTATGCAACTACTCTTAAGTGCTTGGACATACACGTCCCGTGTACAGGTTCACAAGGGTGCAAGAACACTTCTTAGGTTGTCCTAAACCCTAGAAGGAGGAGTTAGCTTGTCCACATGCACATAAGGTCAGGTGTGCACATGACAAGCTCTATATTTGTATGGTGCCATGAGTGTTTACCATTTATAATCCTTCGTGTTTTTCTAAATAAACTTGGGGTTTCAAGCTTTAGGGTCAAATACTCCAATGATACTTCTATGCCCGTATGCGTTCACCGTATGGAAATATATGGAAAAAACTATGATTTAGAGTCAACATTGAAGAGGTGCAGCTCCCCTTTGGAGATCGTTGGTCCTCAAATAGACACTGTTGGCGGTATGATGTATCTCAAGCGTTGCCGTATGGAAAAAGCTATGAACTAGAGTCAACAATGAAGAGGTGTAGCTCCCCTCTGTAGATTGCTGGCCCTCACATAGATGTTGTTGGCGGTATTTCTTTATCTTATTAAGGGTTGTGTGTGAGAGCACTCACGGACCTTGCCCATGACTTTATAGGCACTTTGGCCAAAAGCAACTTAAAAATCATAAGTAATATTAAATATTGCTGAAAGGCATTCGTAAAATCATGTGCTAAATTACAACTGGTTCCAAAAGCAACCTCAACACTCAGAAAGTATCTCAGCATAAAAATTGCCATGTCAGCGTTGTTCCGTACACTCAGCCCCACCTTCTGTGCACTGCCACGTCAGTCCTATTCGTAGTTCCGTGATCTGCACCGCAAATCATTGACAGCTCGACTGTAACTTGACCAGTTGCTTCATGTGAGTGTTGTTTATGGTCGGTCCAGTTTCTGCGACACCATCAGGTAGTGACTGTGAATCTTGCAAGTGGTCTTTGGTGTAGTTTTTCTTAGTTTTTACTATTTAGTTGTGTTTGAAGTCGGGCACTTCACTTGTGCTACGTGGACATGCTTCTGCTACAGTCTAGCATGAGTCATTAGCTTAGGACCTAGCCTGGCACCTTTGTGAGCCTCTAGCAGGATATGCATGCCCAGACCGGTCATAGTTGCATACCCTCTCTTGCACATGACATCATTTCAGCACATAGGTAATTTGCCGCGTGAACCACCTCTTAGTAGGGTAGTTTTAATAAGTGATTTTCAGCCATATTTTCCCTTAGTCGTGGGGGACTGTTTTTGACCCTGCTCGACCCAGCCTTTTCCTCCTAAATACTTTTCCTCCTAAATAAGGAGCCTTTGGGCGCTAGGATTTGGCAGAGGAAGCAGTAGACGAAGGATGTGCAGATCAGCGTTTGCGAGTCAGATCAGCTGTCACAAACTGATGACGTGGTATGACCTTGCGTGAAAGCGCGAAGCAGAGGGTACCGGTAGGTGCACGTCGCGATGTAGTGTAGGATTGGGGCAAGAAGCAGGAGACGCAGTGTAGCAGAGAGGAAGCGCTAGGGATTGGAACAGAGAGAGAGAAGGCACGCTCGTTTTTGGGGAAAACTCAATAAGTGAGTTTTGGGTTTTCCCACTTTAATTATAAGTGACTTAAAAAAAATGTGTCCAAGTTCATACAAAGTATAAAAATGGACAAAGGGGGGTTATTTAAGCCTTTAACTACAAAAAGGGGTTATTTAGGCCTTTAACTACAAAAAGGGGTTATTTAGGCCTTTAACCCAACAACCTTCCACTTAAAGGTATAAATGACGCCTTTAAGTTAACCAAATCCCACCAGCTGTATGCAATGCTCATGTTGAGCCTTAGCAAGACTCTTGGTGATTACATTTGCAGGGTTATCTTGTGTATGGATCTTAGTCAAGGTGACTAGACCATCCTACAATACCTGTCCTATGAAGTGATATCGCACATCTATGTGCTTGGTACGCGCATGAAACATGGAATTTTTGGCTAAATAGACAGAACTCTGGCTATCACAACCCAACACGGGTTGAGTAGGTATGCCAATTCTTTTGCAAGTCTGCCCAACCAAATGGCCTCCTTTGAAGCTTCTGTGGCTGAAATATATTCAGCCTCAGTAGTACTCAATGCCACAATTTTTTATCCACTGGTAGATTTCCTAGTATCCATGTCACCTGCCATGTTTGCATCACAATGCTTTTGCCCTAACAAATACACTTTGATTGTGTACCTTTCAAATATCTCAGAATGCATTTGACAGCTTCCCAATGCGCTTTGCCAGGATTCGACATGTATCGACTAACAACTCCCACTGCATAAGCAATGTCGGGACGAGTGGCAACCATAGCATACATAAGAGAACCACAAGCTGATGCATAAGGGATTCCCTTCATTGCTTTCAATGCCACCTCATCCTTTGGGCAATCTGCTTTGCTAAGCTTAGTGTATGGAGGTAAAGGTACCCCAAGAGACTTAGCATCAGCCATATTAAATCTGTCAAGTACTTTTGCAATGTACCTTTCTTGAGATGAAAACAACAATTTCAGATTTCTATCTCTTTTAATATGCATGCCAAAAATATGCTCTGCATCACCCAAATCCTTCATAGCAAATGCTGAATTTAGCTTACGTTTCAGAGCATCAAGACTAGTCTTATGTTTCCCGGCAAGCAGCGTGTCATCAACATAGAGAACAAGTATGATGGGACTACAATCTTTTTCCCTTTTCGTATCAAACAATGATCTCCATGGCTACGTTTAAAGCCTTGAGAAAGCAGAAAAGTGTCAAACTTCTTATACCACTGTCGTGATGATTGTCTCAAACCATACAGAGCCCTTTTCAATTTGCATACAAGTTTCTCACGTGTAGGAACTACAAAACCTTCAGGTTGTTTCATGTATATGTCCTCTTCAATGTCACCATGCACAAACGCTGTCGTGCAGCTCCGCTCCCATGCTAAGAAATATGCCAAGAAGATGCAGATCAAGCTTATTGAAGGCCTACTTGATTAATGGTCAGTGATGAGGGCTTGATAACAAGCCAAGTTTAATGATTAATGTATGCCAGATGCGGCTTTAAAGGGCCAATTGATACCTTAATGATGCCAAAAAAGGCTATGCTTGATGTGAGTGCAGATAGGATATTAGAGAGGGGCCCTTGGAGGAGGGTTTGACAACTTGTCTGGTGTCGTATTTCTTCTCTCTCTATCTCTCAGTCTCATGCATCTTCATCCACAGTGTTTATCCACTTTGTTTGTAATCACTTCCACTCTCTCACTAAAGGAACGAAAGGCTCTCCCTTCCGTAAGTAAAAGGAACCTTGGGCATAGTTCGGAGCACTCATCTTGAGCAAAGTCAACATTCACTTCCGCTGCACCTTACACCATCAGTACCTCGTCGTCGACATCATCATCGTCGACATACAACCCATCAGTACCTCGTCATCGTCATCATCGTCGTCGACATAGAACCCATCAATACCTCAATACTTCGCAGTACCCCTCAATACCCATCAGTACCTTAGCACCCCGTAGCACCCCTCAATACTTATCAATACCCAGTAGTACCTAGCATCAGTAGCATGAGTACCAGTACCCAGCATAAGTAGCATCGGCACCCATTAGCATCTCAGCATTCAGCATCATTGTATGAGCATTTGTGCAACAATAAAGAAAGTACTTGCTCTGGCAACATAGCAAGGGGGCTCATGAGGGTTTGGGACCGGACATGCGGTGTCGTCTCTCTTTTCTCTCTCTTTCATTGAGTTCTTTCAAGAGAAGTAAAGTGTCCCTTGTGTTTGTGCGGAGTACTAGATTCGAGCTAAATCCTTAAACACTTCTGCTGCACCTGACATTGGTATCAGAGCTCTCCTTTCAGTATTTCTATATATTGCATCAACACAGTACAAGCCGGTACTCCAGACTTTGCACCTTCTCCAGGAAGCATGCAAGAGAATGAGCCCTAACCTCATATTTAAAGGCCCTAGGTCCCAAAAGCAGTTTACAGTAAAAAGCCTTCAAACTCAAAAGCATCTGGTCCAAAAGCAAAGCCAAAAAGCTGCTAGCGTAATTTACGGAAATCCGTACAACTACCACGTCATCAGCCAGTGCAATTTTTGAAAATCTGCCACATCATCAGTTTTTGCGCGTGGATCTTGCTTTATTTTAGCTTCTTTATGTCACTAGGGCCCCATCAGACGGGGTCCCCATAAGTGCGGTAGGACTTCTTCTGTTACTTGTTCTTCTTAGGGTTTAGGCCCCTCGGCCGACTTTTGCAAGTTGGCTTCCTTCTTCAGGGCTTTGACACGTCAGCAATTTGTGATAGGAAGGCGAGATCTGCGAGGTTTGGGGGTTCTACTGCAATGTGTCTATGCTGAAAACTGAAAACATTGGTGCTAACTGAGGTTCTGTCGGTCGCGATGAATCTGCAAAAGGCTGAGTTGCGCCGCTGATGCAAAAACGGCTAGGGCTGATTTCTGTCTTGTTGTGCAAATCTGCTAACGTAGGGCTGATCTGTGATCTGTTGTGGAAACGTGTTAGGTGCAGCGGAATGAATGTTGTATTTTCCGAAGATTAGTGATCTTTATCGCTCAAGGTTCCTTTTAGTTCTTAGGGAAAGAGAGAGCTTTCCGTCTTATGGAGAGTGCTATGATCACGAACAAAGTGAGTGGATATTGCAAGTGAATGAGACTGAGAGAAGGAGAGAGAAGAGATACGACACCGAGAGGTTGTAAAACCCTCCTCCGAAGGCCCCACTCTCGTCGGCGAGAGTGGTCTACTTTGATTGCACAAAGGTGTATAATGCGATTGCAATGGAATGATGCAATGGGACTATGCCGATGACGACGACGGTTGTGACGACGACTTAGGCTGAAATCTGTGATCTTCTATGGCTGAATTCGGGGTTGTCTTGGTGGCTGAAAATGACTATTTTGGCTGCGTTTTTATGGCTGAAAATGGGGGAACATCTACAACCATCTCGGGGCTGATCTGCTACTGTGTCATAGGCTGAAAACTGCTAGTATCTGCTGCGGGTTAGGGCTGAATCTCAAAAACGCTGATGTGCCTGTTGCTTAGCAAAAACGCTACTGCTGATCTGGTTTTGCAAGCAAAAACGCTGAAGTGTCTGATGCATGGGAGGATAATCTGCTAACGCTAGCTGTCTTGGAAGATGAGGACGACCAAGCAGAGGATGAAATCGCCATGGACTCTGGTACATGAAGAGGAAGTGCAAAAACGCTCCAAGCTGGTGGGAGGGCGATGATGCAAGGGAAAAACGCTAAGGGATGCTGAGGGGGGGTACTGCGGAGAAGTTGCCTGTTGAGCGGGAAGCTCCTGCTGCCTCTTCTGCCAATTACTGCTAACTTGGGTTTGCTTATATATTAACTTAGCAAAATTGCCCTACCTACTTTTGTTGGAAAGTCACTTAAAAATAATAAGTGAAAATAACCAAAAATAGGAAAATAGGCTAAATGCTTTGGAAAATTCCCCTGACTGAATCTGTTGGATTCTGAAGGGAATAGTGATGATCATACTGTGTGCAACCGGAGGATATGCATCTATGCTAAGTGACTGGGCATGCACGGTCTACAAATAGACTCACAAAAGTGCCAGATCACTGCTAATCTAGACTTGATTGAAGTGACTGAACCCTGCTGTGGTGTAGCTTGTCCATGGACACATAGGGTTGGGACGTGTCACATGACATCCCCTCCTTTTCAAAGTGAGGTACGGGTACCGAATTGTATGGCGTCGAGGGAGATCGCCAACAGCATCCGGAATCCTGGAAGGGACTCTTCACCGGCCCACTCTACTGTGTGGGTCGTGCGGTACTTGAACTTCATAAAGGTCTGCAACGCTTGCTTCTTTGGGCCGCGTCGAAAGCGACTCAAAGTCTTCTGAATCTCCTGTCTTCCGTCAACTTCGTCTAGAGATCTGCTTCTTTCGTCTTCAAGAATCTCCAGGGCTGAAAATTCCTGAAACAATCTCCAACACAAGACCATGAACATACCCATTCCATGTAAAGTGAAGGAAATAAATCTAGTCTTCTCTAAAGACCGTGCATGCAATGTAGATGAACAAATAGACGGAGTGACAACCCGTTCATCAAACACATGCAAACAATGAGAGGTACTGGTACCGAACTGTATGGCGTCGAGAGAGATCGCCAACAGCGTCTGGAATCCTGGGAAGGACTCTTTGCCGGCCCACTTTGATCGGTGGGTCATGCGATGTTTGAACTTCTTTGGGCCGCGCCGAAAGCGACACAAAGTCAGCTGTGGCTCCTTCAATGCTTCAACCCCGTCTAGAGTCATGCGTCTACTTTCTTCAAGAATCTCCGAGGATGAAAATTCCCGAAACCACTTCCAACAAGAAAACATGAACATACCCATTCTATGTAAAGTGATTGGAAAAATTCTAGTCTTCTTTAAAGACTGTGCATGCAATGTAGATGAACATATAGACGGTGTGCCAAACCGTTCATCAAACACACGCAAACAATGGATTCGAAACTTGTCTTTTTGATCCAAATAAATCATCTGTGGCAAATCACAATGGAAATGCTGATGCTTAATGCTCAATCCTTCTTGTGCTCTTTTTGATACTGTGTCATGCCAAGGAAGAGACATGGAATGTGAATTCCTTGGGTGCAAACATTTCATCTTTTCATGAGTAATCCCCATACATCCGTGCTCATTCATGAGTGAATCCTGCTCAGCGTACAATATGTCATGCCTATGAAAAGGGATCACATAAGGGTGGTGACTAAAATACAGGAAAGCATCACGAATGAAACACTCGAACAATGCGTACTGACTAATCATCCGTACACATAATACTTCTTGTGGGGGTTCTTTGGACCGCGACCCGAGAGTCAAGATCGGCTCTTCGTGATCGATTGAATCTGCAATGAGGGTAGCTTCACTAGAAAAAGCATCAACTAAACCATCATCCTTGAACAATCACATCGTTATCCTACAAATCATCATGTTCGTGAATAATCATATCTTGATCATGCAAATCATCATGCTCGTGAGTAATCACCTTTTCCTGATCCTTTGCAATCTGTGCCTGCACATTAGAAAAGAGTCGGAACAACTCTTGCATGTGTTGGGCTCTCTGTTTGGCCGCCAAGCACGCTTGCTCACGCTCACGCTCACGCTCACGCTCACGCTCAAAGGCTAACCGGCTTTCTTCCTGCTCGCAAGACAATTTTGCTTTTCTTTCTTGGTGCTCGCGGTCCTCTTCTTGCTTCTTTTTCTAACTGTCTTTCTTCGTGTGCACGTGCTATAACTGCCATTCTTTCTTCGTATTTACGCTCTATGATTGCCATTCTTTCGGCTTTTCTTTCCTCGCGCTCGTGCTCCAAGGTGGGGCGTGGTGCTTCTTGTTGTATCCTCTTGTCCATCATCGACTTGACCAAAGCCTCCATAGGATTTGGTGCAATCCTTGGCGTGGGGAAGGGGGAGGGTCAGAAAAACCTCCTTGGTGGGGAAATTCTTCTTCACTACTTTCATGCCCATCACCTCCATGCGAAGTATCCATTCTGCTTCGGGTGATGACCATACATTGAAGTCCTGGGTTCTTAAGTTCACGAGGAACTTGAGTTCTTGTGGGTCTTGGTTCTTGGGTGTCTTGAGGTTCTTCTTTAGCTTGCAATCTGTGTTAGCGAAGGATCTTCTCTTTATCCGAGCTCCTTTCTTTCCTGCTGGCGGCCTTGCGCTCACACCAAGGTTGCTTTTTCCACCTTACGTCGATTGGCTGGCCGCTAAGTGCACGGTCCGCTCTTAATGAGTGAAAAGAGAAACAAGGGGAGGCTGGACAAGCCCTTCTTTCTTGGGTTTCCTGTCACTCTTCAAAAACACGATTAGGAATCGACACGCCCAAGAGGACTTGGGCTACGTGCGACCTCAACAAGCAAAAAAAATTTTATGTGGCTCTTTCCTTGAGTGATACGAAGCACTGCCAAAGCTCTGATACCAATCTAAGGTGCAACGGAAGTGAATGTTGAACTTTGCTCAAGATGAGTGCTCCGAACTGTGCTCAATGTTCCTTTTACTTACGGAAGGGAGAGCCTTCCGTTCCTTTAGTGAGAGAGAGCAAATGATCACAACAAAGTGGCAAACACTGTGAATGAAGGTGCTGAGACTGAGAGATAAAGAGAGAAGAATACGACACTGGAAAGTTGTCAAACCCTCCTCCGAAGGCCCCACTCTCTATGGCGAGAGCGGTCTACTATTGATTGCACAAATCTCTACAATGCTTTGAACTTGCTGACGATGTCGACGACGATGAGGACGACGATGAGATGGGTTGAAATCTGAAAACGCTAAGGGCTAAAATCTGCAAATCTTTATCTGCTGAATTCTGACTCGTTGACGATGTCGATGACAACGATGCGATGACGACGCGCTGAAAACGCAGATGCTGAAATCCACGTTTTTCGGGCTGAAACTGCAAACTACGCTGGATCTGACCGTGCGGTGAGGTTTTGCTGCAGGAAGGCGAGATCTGCGAGGTTTGGGGGTTCTACTGCGATGTGTCTATGCTGAAAACTGAAAACGTTGGTGCTAACTGAGGTTCTGTCGCGATGAATCTACAAAACGTTGAGTTGCTCTGCTGATGCAAAAACGCTAGGGCTGATCTGTGATCTTCTATGGAAACGCTAGGTCTATTTGCAATGCAAAAATGTTGGAGGCTCTGCAAGGCTGAAAACGCTGGTTGTTCTTGTGGCTGAAAACGCTAGGAGTTCCGCCCGGGGGGAGGGGGTCTTGTTGAGAAGGTGCCTAATGAACACAAGGTTCTTGCTGCCTCTTCTGCTAGAATCCACTAGCGCTAGGTTTCTTTTATATATGCTTGTCAAATTTGCCCTACCTAGTTCCCAACAAAAGTCACTTAAAAATAATATGTGAAAATTGGATGAAGTAGGGAAAATAGGTCTATGCACTGTAAAAATGCTCCTGATGGGTTTTGATGGAAATCTGATGATCATGCTGTGTGTAACCAGAGGATATGCATCTACTCTAAATGTCTGGGCATGCACGGTCTGCGAACAGACTCATAGAAGTGCCATAACACTTCCTAGTCTAGGCTAACTGAACTGAACTGAACCCATGTCATGAAGTAGCTTGTCCACGTACACATAGGGTTAGATGTGCATGTGACAATACCCTTCAGTATCTTAGCAGTATTAAGCATCTACATCAAGTACCCATTAGCATCTCAACATCTAAACATTTAGTCATTGTATCAGCATTTGTGCAAGTAATAAAGCAAGTACTTGCTCTGGCAACAAAGCAAGGGGGCCCTTGAGGGTGGTTGGGTGTAACATACTTGGACACTCCAAGTCAAGAATCAATCGCGACAACACCAAATAAGCACTTCAAAACAATTCACAGATCACAATAGATTTGCACTGGCCCGGCGAAGTTCCGTGCCTAGAGATATTTTGCCCCAAAGACTGGCGCCCCTTTCGGTATTTCTTTATGTATTAAATCAATGTCAAAGTACAAGAGCGGTTAGGGTTTCACTCTCAGACTCTGCGTCCAGATGCTCTGAGAAGTGAGGCCCTCACCGCGTATAAAAAGATTACAAGGGATGCCCAAAAGTAGAGCCCCAAAAGCTTTCAATTCAAAAGCAGTTTCTCTCTCTCTCTCTCTCTCTCTCTCTCTCTCTCTCTCTCTCTCTCTCTCTCTCTCAATGAGAGCAAAATAAAGCAAATTCTCTCTCTTTCTGTTCTCAATTTCTCTTGCGTAGCCAAAAAGCTGCTCAAATTGCGTCGCTTGCTTTTTTTTCCAGCCTCCGCAAATATTTTGAATCCGTACCTGTTGCCACGTGGCACGGCTGCCTGATTTTAGGGTTTTCAGCCATTTTAGGGTTTCAGCCCGCAGTTAGGGTTAGGGTTTCCAGAAATTAGGGTTTTTGCAAAATTAGGGTTTTTGGAAAAAACTAGGTTTTGCAGGATTTTTAGGGTTTCTGGCAGAAATTAGGGTTTCTGCTGTCTGTAGCCACGTCATCACTTTGTGACATTGGGACCCGACATACCATGCCATCTCTTTTCTCTCTCTTTGCGTCTCTCTTTTTCATTCAATTCAGTTCAGTTCTTTCAAGTGAAGTAAAGTAACCTTGTGTTTGTGCGGACTACTAGATCCGAGCTAAATCTTTAAACACTTCCGTTGCACCTGATATCGGTATCAGAGCTCTGTACGTGCTTCGGCTTTGCGAACTCAAGGGAGGAATCAAGAACCCAAGAACCACCAAGCACCCCAAGCACCAAGAACTCAAAGAACCCAAGAAACACCAAGAACCCAAAGAACCTCTTCCGGGCTATTTTCCTGAAAGAATCTTCGAGTCCCAGTCATGGACTTATTAGCTCCCATCTTCGTTGCCATGTCTTTGAAGGAAGATCGACACCAGATACACGACAATCCAGATCTTGAGTACCAAGATCTACTTGCCTCTTATGCAAGGAGTTGAAGACGGGATCCCTAACCCTCTTCTGCATTCGCATTTGTATGTAGCATGCATCCACTTCCGTTGACATGAAACCCTTGGAAATACCTCCGAGTACCCTTAGCTTTCAGCTTCACCTGCAATGTTTTCATGACAGGACTATTCAAGTGGTAGTACTTGCTCACAAGGAAGAGTCAGCATGCAGGATGTTATTCTTCAATAATAGTAAGGCTACCTACAACTCGTATGGTCGGTGTTTACATCGCACCAGACCTACATCCATAGTATCCACCCGTTTGGAGGAATCTTCATCGGTTATGCATCCACAAGCATCAGAAGCAGTCAGCTTTAGAAGTACAAAGAAGTATCCAAGATAGAAGTTCGACATTTGTGCCTCACCTTTACCGGGGGGGATGTCACGTGCGTACTTCACTTGCGCTACGTGGACATGCTTCTGCTACAGTCTAGTATGAGTCATTAGCGTAGGACCTAGCCTAGCACCTTTGTGAGCCTCTAGCAAGACGTGCATGCCCGGGCTGGTCATAGTTGCATACCCTCTTGCACATGACAGCATTTCAGCACATAGGCAATTTGCCGTGTGAACCACCTCTTAGCAGGGTATTTTTAATAAGTGATTTTCAGCCCTTGGTCGTGGGGTCTGTTTTTGACCTTGCTCGACCCAGCCTTTTCCTCCTAAATAAGGAGCCTTCGGGCGCTAGGATTTGGTAGAGGAGGCAGCAGAGGAAGGACCTACAAATCAGCGTTTGCAGGGCCAGATCAGCCAGTGTTTCCACCCTCCTCTCCATCAGCGTTTTCAGCCTAGCATGATCAGCGTTTTTCAGCCAGAACAGCCAGCGTTTTCAGCTTGAAGCGCCATCAGAATTCAGCCCTTAGCCTCGCCATGGATGAAGATTGAGCCATCGGCATCGCTAGCGGATTCCGGAATTCAGCCATAGCGTCGTCGTTGTCGTTGTCATCGTCGTTGACATAGTACCCTAGCACCTAGTACCCCTTGTGCCTTGGCTCGGCCCTTGCCTAGTTCAACATAAGGATCCACAAAACCCATCAAAACCTCGTCGTTGTCAACACAGACCCACCAAAACCTAGTCGTCGTCGACATAGACCCATCAGTACCTCGTCGTCGTCATCATCGTTGTCGACATAGAACCCATCAGTACCTCGTCGTCTACATCATTGTCGTCGACATAGAATCCATTAGTATCTCGTCGTCGACATAGAACCCATCAATACCTCGTCGTCGACATAGAACCTATCAATACCTCGTTGTTGTCGTTCTCATCGTCGTCGATATTGAATCCATCACTACCACAATACCCATCAGTACCTTCACATGTCACAAAGTGATGACATGGTTGCTCGCTCTGTTGAAAGCCTAACCCTAAAATCAGAAACCCTAATTCTGTTGAAACCCTAACCCTAAAATCAAAAACCCTAATTTTGCCCTAACCCTAACCCTAATCCTAATCTTGAATTTTGCTGACGTGACAGTTGACATGTAGGCAGTTGTACGGATCTCCGTGATTAGCGCCATGAATTGCATTGGCAGCTTTTGACAGCTACGCAATTGGGAGAGAGAGAACTTCTTTGCTTTAATTTACTAAGCAAGAGAGAGAGAGAGAGAGAGAGAGAGAGAGAGAGAGAGAGAGAGAGAGAGAGAGAAAGAAAAGCCTCTTTGCTTTATTTTAGCAAGAGAGAGAGAGAAAGAGAAACTGCTTTATTTTTTTTGCAAAGCTTTTGAGCTTTTGATTTTCAGCTTCTGGGGCTCTGCTTTTGGCATCCCTTGTACCTTTAAATTTGTGAACAGGCCTCTCACAACTCAGAGCATCTGGACGTAGAGTCTGAGTGTGAGCGCCTGCCCTCACTCTTGTACTTTGAACTCAGATTAATACAAAAAGAAATACCGAAAGGGGCGCCAGTCTTTGGGGCCAATATCTCTAGTCGCGGGAACTCTGCCGGGCCAGTGTGAATCAATTGTGAACTGTGAATTGTTTTGAAGTGGTTATTTGGTGCTATCATAGTAGTCTCGTACGGTCCCGTACGTTTTGTACGCGTACGATGATGTGCGGTACTAAACGAACTAAAAAACATTATGATGTACGATGACGTTATGTACGTTCAAATTTAAAAAAACAAATAATTCTCAAGTCTAAGGGCCTAAGGCTTAGGCCTTAATACTTACTTATAGAAACTTGACATTTGTATAGATTACAAGTTAGTAGTTACAATACTACATAGTACATAGTACAATGTAAAGAGTCAAGACTCAAAGACTAAAGAGAATGAGCATTACATAAACCAAAATGATCATTGAAATTTGATAAGTAGAGACCAAGTGGCAAGGGCTACAAAGTACTCAAAAAGTGGCAAGGGATACAAAAAAGTGGGGGGACCAAGTGGCAAGGGCTACAAAGTACTCAAAAAGTGGCACACCATAATAGAGAGACTAAATAGTAAAGTCACTAGTCACTAGTGCTCTCATCATCTTCCTCATCTTCCTCTTCTGAGCCTTGCTCATCAACATCATCCTCTTCCTCACAAGAGTCGAAGGATGACGGCTCATAATCTCCATCACTAATGAGGTTGCCTTCATCATCATACTCTGGCTCTCGAGGCTCTCTATCCTCGGAAGTGATGGCCGCCGCACAAGAGCCGCTTCCGGACCCTCGCCGCACATAGGTCCTAGGAGCCTCCGTGGGTGTTGTTGATGCTTTGCCTCTATCTCTTGTAGCCCTAGCACCTCTGCCTCTTGTAGCCGATGTAACTCCATGGATGACGACCTTGCGTGATCGTGTGCGAGAAACCCGGCGATCAATCTCCTCAAGCTCCAAGTAGAGCTCACGAAAAATCATTTGCTCCTCAGGGTCTTGCTCTTTATTGACACTCTTTAGAGTGTCAATCGTAAGTGTGAGCTCATCCACGTTGACCTATTTGACATTTACAACATTGGACAATGAAAACATAATTAGTATATTCAAACTAATTAAAGACTAGACTCTAGAGTATAGAAAATGGAGTGAGTAGTGATTATAATTTATAATTTATACCTGTCGAGCCATAGGCATCTCATGCATAGAGCGCAACATGCGTAAATTGGAGCGACAATAGATAAGTCGCTCTAATTGCTTCGTTGAGAGCTTGTTTCGGATTTTGGTGTGGATGAGGGAGTATGCGGACCAATTACGCTCACATGCTCCCGATGAGTAATCCTAAAACACATCAAGAGAGGCATAAGCTATAAGAGACTATAGTTGAAGAGATTAAGCATAAAATGTAAAAGGTTGAGGCTTGTCGCTTACTTGGCCAAGAACCCTCAAAGCAAGTCGTTTGAGAGTAGGCAATTGATAGCCAAAGCTCTCCCACCAAAATAAAGGCTTCACCAAGGATTACCGCTTCCAACACAAGTTGGAAGTAAATGCGGTGCCTCGTTGGTCGCTATAGTTGATTACCTCTTGGAGAAATGCTCCAATGTCCTCTTCTTTTAGCACCTTAAAGAGGTAATTGTTGCGCTCCTCAATAAGCTCTTGATTTGCAAAGAGTTCGGGCTTCTTGTAAGCCGGATGCAAGAGAGCCGCAAAGTAATGGATAGGTCTCTTCATCCAATCCCACCGCTTTGTGATTAGGAGGAGAATGTCGTCTCTCTTGGGAGAGTCCTCGAGGTAATCACTACAAGAAGAGAGAGAAAATGTACTAAGTAAAGAAACAAGCATGTAGAATTTAAATATATAGAGAATGACATATGTAATAATAAATATGTAGTTATACCGTGTTCCATCGGGAGCCCCATCTAGGATTGTAGACTTCTCAATCTCCTTGTAAGCTTCCTCCATGAAGTGCCATAGAAGCCCAATAGTTGCCCCTTCCATGTCGGTCATGCGAAGAGCCTTGTACAAGGGCAAGATCGCAACGACAAGACCCTTAATTTCTTGCCAAAACTCCTCCCGCAAGCAAAGCCGTTGGATGGCTTTTGCATCTTGTTGGGAAGCGGCGGACTCTCCATTCATCCACTCCTTAAACTCATCGGAGACCATGGTCTTTTGTATTTTGTTTTGCACATCATAGAGCCGCTCTAGAAGTAGCCACATGGCGGCAAAGCGAGTGGCCGATGGCTTCTTCAACTCAAGGTCGGAGTAGGTGCGGTAAATGGCAAGCACCCTCACTTTGCCGTTGATGAAATTGATGATGGAGAGTGCTTGGTTGAGGATATCTTTCACCCAACCTAGCTCCCCTATGTCTTCAAAGAGAAGGTCAAGGCAATGAGAGGCACATGGAGTCCATACTATGGATGGAAATTCCTTCTCTAGCCTCTTACTCATTGCCTTGCAATTTGAAGCATTGTCGGTAATCACTTGCACGACATGCTCCGCACCAACCTACACAAGAGGCATTTGTGACAAGAAGAGTTAAAACTTAAAAATTAAAACATAGGACTCATTGGCAATTGCTCATGACATAAAGGCTCGATTTACGGTTTTACCTCAAGAATGGCTTGGCGGATGTGCTTCCAAATGAATGCCCCGGTCACTTTCTTCCCTCTCGAACCCGCATCCACCGCCCGTAAGAAGTACGTGCCAAGAGGACAAGAAACAAGAATGTTGATGATGCCCCTCTTCTTGCGGTCGCTCCATCCGTCGGAGAGGATAGAGCATCCATACTTTGCCCAACCCGCACGTACGGGCTCAAGTGACTTGTCAATCCTTGCCCTCTCTTCATCAAGCTTCTTTGTTCTCATGTCATGGTATGACACACCCGTCCACCCTTCGCATGGACCAACCGCCGCAATTGCTATGATCATCCTCTTCCATCGCTCCAACCGAAGAATGTTGAAGGAGAGATTGCATTCAATCACCGTGCGGGCAATCTCTATTTCCGCGATTCTTTGTCTCTCCTTGAGGAAAGACAAGGGGCCGGAGCATCCACCCACCGATTTCGCAAGAGAAGTTTGCTTTGCCATCTTCGGAGGCCGGCCACCATCACTTGAAGACCCCTTGGACTTCTTGGACTTCTTGGAGGAGGCACTACCATCACATGAGGCCGCGGTGGCACCGGTAGCCATGGACATAGTTGGAGAGGCCTCTTCCTCCGAATCGGAGCTATCAACATCCGGCGACACGAACTCATCCGAGGTGACTCTACCCTTGCGTGTCTTCAATGGAAGATACTTTCTCTTGCATTCCGCAAGGATATCTTCGGGGATATTAGGACATGGCCCCGCTTGTCCTCCTATCTTTGTCAAGTGGATGATGAGACGGGTGACGGAAGAGGTCATAGCTTTTGGGCAATATTTGCACCACCACTTGCAAGAGTTTTGCTTGCCCCCCACCCGCTCAAAATATCGGCAATGCTTCTCAAAGGCTTCATGAAGAGGAGGCGGCATTATGTAGTATGTAGCTAGTAGCTACTAGTATGATGTATGATGTATCAATAGATGAGAGAGAGAGAGAGAGAGAGAGAGAGAGAGAGAGAGAGAGAGAGAGAGAGAGAGAGAGAGAGAGAGAGAGAGAGAGAGAGAGAGAGAGAGACCCAAGGAAGCTTGAAGGAGAGACCAGTTACGGTGTCACCCAAGGGAGCTTGAAGGAGAGAGATGGTAGACCCAATGGAGACTCGAGAGCTTGAGAGCTTGAAGCTTCAATGGAAGCACATGGAGATGAGAGGGTAGAGCATTGAGAGGCTTAGGGCTAAAGCTTGTAGCTTGTAGTTGTAGGTTGTGTTGGATAACAAAGGGGAAGGGTTGCTTAAATAGGAGAGAAAGAGCATGTGAGGCTTGACATTTGAGCAATGGGCATTGGCCCTTGGGCAATAAGCATGGCAATGTGCCAATGGCCCATGGGCAATAAGCATGGCATTTGGCTTCAAAACTGCCTGCAAATGGCTCCAAAAGGCCTACAAACTGGACATTGCAAAACGGTCAAAAAGCTGCCAACGGTCATAAACTGCCGAAAAAGTCACCGGACGGAACGCACGGGACGGGACGGGCCGGCCGGACGGAACGAGAGGTTCCGTTCGACGTACGAAAACTACCCTGGGTGCTGTTGCGGTAGATTCTTGACTTGGAGTGTCCAAGTCTGTTATAGTGGTATCAGAGCACGACCGATTTCTCTTCTACGGGAAATCCTATCCCAAATTTTTTTCCACGGCACCTATGGCTTCAGGCAAAGATCAATCGACTCCCTCTGCATCCGGAGATGCGAGAAGGGATCACAACGAAGATTCCGGCAAGGAGTATGGCCCGCCTCGGCCTACTCAGGTGGAGCGTCGAGAGATGGAGCGTCGTAAATTGATCGGCGATGCAACGAAGATGATGCTCAATTTTGCGAAGGACCCAAAATTCGCAAAATATATGAGCGAGACTTCTTTCGAGGAAGTGCACGAGCAGTGGCAGAAAACCACAACACCCCTCCCAAAACCCGCTCTCAAGAAATCTTCTGCTCACAAGAAGTATTCAGAGAAGGAATTAGAAGAGGTGGTTGATGCACGGATTGCTCAGCTTTTTGACGCGCAAAACAAAGCTAAAAAGCACGGCAGAAAGCAGAAGAAAGGCACTGACTTCCCAGGCTGTTTGGGTCGTCAATCGACATTTGAAAAGGCAAAGAAATAGAAGAAGCGTGTTCGATTTGAAGAAGTACCCAGTCCTTCTTCTTCTTCTTCTTCTGACAGTTCTTCTAGCTCATTTGACTCGAGCGAAGAAAGATATAGTGGACGCTTATTGCGAGAGATTCTGGAACTCTTTTCTACCCGCCTCTTCACTCAAGAAGATCTCGTTCAGAGAACAGATTGAGCGGTTTACCTTGGGTCTACCTACAGAGATCCGAGATCACTGCTTGGAACAAAAGTCAACTTCTATTCAGGAGTTTATGACTCATGCGAAATGGGGTTTTGCCATCCACTCTGGTAGTCTGACTTACCCTACCGATGAGATCATGACACACAGAGCTGAACAGACTTCTACAAATGAAAGTAGAAAGAGAAAGAGCAACTCAGAAAAGAAAGATGCACGACCCAAGCTTACTCCTCAGGAGAGAGCTCGCTTCATCAGGGAGGGGAAGTGCTTTGGATGCGGGGAACGTGTACATATCTCCGCAAAGTGCTTTAAAAAGGCACTGAAAGAACAGAAAGAACAGGACGACGAAAGGCCTGAGAGTTGAGAGCAGCTGAGAAACGTGGAAGAAAAGGCAAGATGAAAATAGGATTGGTTCCGGAGTGCGTGGGTACCGATCCCAGCACGATGGACGAGAGTACAGAACTTTGCTGAGCTTGAGGCAAAATGAAAGACCAAGAGGCCCTGATCTTCTGTGATGGAGGAGCCAAGGTCAACTTCATTTCACCGGAATTGGCGGCGCGGCTCAAGATTACTCCCGATCCGATGGGACCACTTGCGGAGGTAGTTCTAGCGGCACCCGGCAGGGACGTAGCCATTACACCTGTCATTGGCAAACTTCGGTTGCATTGTCGGGGGTATTTGGGGCATGAGGACTTTGACATAATGCCTTTGGAAGGTTGTGATGTTCTCTTGGGAATTCCCTGGTACCACAAGAACAACGCCGTGGTCGACTATCGGGCGAGGAAAGCGACATTGACTACAGAGAAGGCCACAACCATTGTACTTGACATTAAACTGAAGGGCGAGTCTGTCCCTATTGTATCGGCTTCGGCCATTTCAAAATTAATGAAATCCAGTCTGTTTGTTTACTCGATCTTTATGAAATAGTTGAGTGATGAAGATAGGACAAATATGTCTGAACTTGATAAAGAACGCCAAAATTTTCTCAACTCTCATGTCGATTGCTTCTCAAGCCTGCCAGGCGAGTTACCACCTGCTCGTCCTGAAGATCATACCATTGATCTGATACCTGGAAGCACACCACGGAACCGGCCACCTTACCGTGTAAGCCGAGCACAGAACGAAGATATTATGAACCAAGTGAAAGACCTCTTGGAAAAGGGTCTTGTCCAGCCTAGTACTTCACCGTATTGCTCTCTAGTGTTGTTGGTTTTGAAGAAAGACGGATCTTGGAGAATGTGCATCGATTATAGAGCTCTCAAGAAAATCACCATCAAGAAGAGATTTCCGATTCCTAGGATCGATGATATACTCGACAGTTTACAGGGATCCTTGTGCTTTAGCAGGATTGATTTGAAGAGTGGATATCATCATATCAGAATCGCGCCGGGAGACGTCTACAAGACAGCATTTCGGACGACTTTTGGGTTATTTGATTTTTTGGTGATGCCTTTTAGCTTAACCAATGCTCCTGCGACATTTAATTGGATGATGGACAAGATTTTTCGAGAGTACAGGCTATTTGTTGACACTTTCTTTGACGATATCATTGTTTTCTCCAAGAATGAGGCAGGACATAGAGATCACCTGCTTTAGGTCTTTCATGCATTACGAGATCACAAGTTAATGATTAATGCAAAGAAAAGTGAATTTTTCCTACCAGAGATACACTTTTTGGGACACATTGTGTCAGCAGCAGCAGCAGGAGTGCAAATGGATCGGGCCAAGATAGAGACTATCCGTGATTGGCCCGATTTGAAGAATGTCTATGAAGTTAGAAGCTTCTTGGGACTGTGTTCGTACTACAGGCGGTTCATTCGAAAGTTTGCAGAGGTTGCTTCCCCTTTGCATATCTTGACACAGAAAGGAGTCCTTTTCTCATGGGGACCCACAGAGGTGACTGCCTTTTAGGCATTGAAAGAGAAATTGACTACGTGACCAGTTTTGACTTTGCTGGACTTGCAGAAGTCATTTGAAGTATATTGTGATGCTTGTGGTCGTAGTGTGGGTGCGGTCTTAATGGAAGAAAGCCATGTCATTACTTACGAGAGCCGATTGTTCTCAAGGCCAGAAATGACATCACAAATTTATCATGCTCTTACTCAGTGGCGGCATTACTTACTCGGAGCGGATTTTACTGTCTTTACAGACCATTTGAGTTTGCGCTATTTCTTGTCACAGAAGCAGCTATTGGAAAAGCATATGCGGTGGGCGAACATCTTGTCACAGTTTCACTTCCAGATTGTCCATGTTCAGGGACAAAAGAATGTAGTGGCAGATGCTCTGTCTCGGAAGCCGTTGGTTCTGGCTATTTCCGCGATACATCATAGGAGCTTCGAGGATATGGTCGACCAGTATGCCACGGATACAAATTTTGCAGACGTTTTCACACGGATATCGGATGGGGAGACGATAGCGGGATATTCCATTCGGGATGGCTACTTGATGAGAAAACCCATGTTTTGCGTTACACAGCCGTTGAGAGAAAAGGTTATGACCGAATGCCACTGTCCACCTTTTACGGGTCATCGCGGCATTGCTACCACCATGAAATGGGTAGAGAGATACTTTTTTTGGCCGAGACTCAAGAAGGATGTGAAAGAGTTTGTGCGCAGTTGCTTGGTATGCCAGAAGGTCAAGTTTGACAGGCGTAAAGCACAGGGATTGTTACAGCCTTTGGCCATACCCACTTGCCCCTGGGAAAGTATTGAAATGGATTTCATTTTTGATCTCCCGAGAACACAGAGTGGTCACGATGGTATCTGGATTGTTATTGACAGATTTAGCTCATTTCATTCAAGTGAAGAAAACCTAGATTTACGAGTTTGTTTTGAAAGGCAATTTGGAAGAACATTGGCACGCAGTTATAGTTCTCGTCATCGTTCCACCTGTAGATTGACGGGCAATTTGAGATTGCCAATTCAGTGGTTTTAGATTTATTGAAGTCTTATATCTTGAATCAGAAGACTCGATGGGAAAAGTATCTACCTTTGGTGGAATTTGCCTACCATAACACGATACACTCTTTGACGGGGAAGACGCCATTTGAGATTGTTGAAGGTGCTGCGAAGGTTCCACCCTTCCTAAGCACGAAAGATAAGATTTTTGAAGCGGATGAATACACGCGCAACTTAGATACGGTTTTTGCCAAGGTTCGAGGTTCGCGAGGCTTTACAAAAATTTCAAGAACGACAGAAAAAGGCAGCGGATCGCCATTGTCGCGATTTGAAATTGAAGGAGGATGATTGGGTGCTCTTACGTTTTGAGAAGGCACGTCTGAGAAAGAAAAAGGGAAAGGAGAGGCTTTTTCCAAAGCTTAGTATGAGATACTACGGACCTTTCCAGATCTCTGAAAAGATCAATGATGTCTCCTTTCGATTGAAATTGCCTAACACTTGGAGGATTCACAATGCATTTCATGTGAGTCTCTTGAAACCTTTTAAAGGTGATGTGCCTGAAGATGGGGAGCCCGATGAGCAACCCGAAGGGAAGGGGAGGAAAACGAGGAGATCCTTGTTGCTGAAGAGAATTTGACACATAAGGACACAAAGAATAAAGGTAAAGTCCGAAGGCGGTTCTTGGTTAAATTCAAGAACTATCCTGCATTGGATGCGAAGTGGATGGAGGAGGAGGACATAGTAGATACTCCTCAGATTGTGAGACTTGTGCTCGAAGCTTTTGGTTTAGCATAGTCTATTCCAAATGGAACCCACCATTCAGCTTGGTCGGAGATATGGTGGAGTGGGATGCACACGAGGGGAGTTACTCCGTTCCTTTGTCAACATATGCGTGGCTTTTGTTATACTAGAGTCATTGATGTCTCTTTGAGCTTCAGGGATACTGAGCGCTGACAGTATTCTGTTGTACGACTTTATGAAATGGAATTCCGGAATAGGAAATTGATTTGTTCTTGACTTGTTTTTAAGTGCAGGAACTGATAGACGAAATGACTGCAGCATTTTGGTCTAATTGATCTCGAATTTTACAAATGCACCTACATCAACGACTTCTTCATCAAAATTTTGCTGGGTTTTTTTTCTCTACTAAACTCGTGTACAATCGGTCATCTATGAGGTCCCGACTGGATCTAGATGCGATTGCTAGCTACATTGCAGATAAATCATGGTCTAAGATCCGAATGAATGTTGAATGTCATGTGATGTCTTGTGATGTCGAGTGATGTCGTGTGATGTGACTGTCGATTGGTACATGTGCTAGTTGTGTGTTCCTAGTACGTGGTACTAATAGTCAGTGTGTGCTAAGACGGTTTATGGCCTCTGTTTGTTTTGCAGGCGTAATTGAGGGCGATTACAATGCTTTCAAGAAGGGGGTATGCCACAAAGTGATGACGTGGCTGCCCGCTTTGCTAAAAGCCTAACCCAAAAAATCTGAAACCCTAATTCTGTTGAAACCTTAACCCTAAAATCAAAAACCCTAATTATGCCCTAACCCTAACCCTAACCCTAATCCTAATTTTGCTGACGTGGCAGTCGTACAGATCTTTTGATTTGTGTCGTGAATTGCGCTGGCAACTTTTGACAACTTTTGAGCAATGCTTTTTCTACGCAATTGGGAGAGAGAACCTCTTTGCTTTAATTTACTAAGCAAGAGAGAGAGAGAGAGAAAGAAAAGCCTCTTTGCTTTATTTTAGCAAGAGAGAGAGAGAAAGAGAAACTGCTTATTTTTTTTGCAAAGCTTTTGAGCTTTTGATTTTCAGATTTTGGGGCTCTGCTTTTGGCATCCCTTGGACCTTTAAATTTGTGAGCAGGCCTCTCACAACTCAGAGCATCTGCACACAGAGTCTGAGTGTGAGCGCCTGCCCGCACTCTTGTACTTAGAACTCAGATTAATACAAAAAGAAATACCGAAAGGGGCGCCAGTCTTGGGGGCCAATATCTCTAGGCACGGAACTCCGCCGGGCCAATGTGAATCAATTGTGAACGGTGAACTGTTTTGAAGCGGTTATTTAGTGCTGTCGCGGCAGATTCTTGACTTGGAGTGTCCAAGTCTGTTACATCACACCCTGCAGTACCCTTAGTACCCAACATCAGTAGCATGAGTACCAGTACCCAGCATCAGTAGCATCAATACCCATTAGCATCTCAGCATCTCAACATTCAGCATCATTGTATGAGCATTTGCGCAAGAAAAAAGAAAGTACTTGCTTTGGCAACAAAGCAAGGGGGCCCTTGCGTGTTTGGGACCCGACATTCGGTGTCGTCTCTCTTTTCTCTCTCTTTTTCATTCAATTCAGTTCATTTCAAGTGAAGTAGATCCCTTGTGTTTGTGCGGAGTACTAGATCCGAGCTAAATCCTTAACACTTCCATTGCACGTGACAGTTTCAGGGGCTGTCCGCTAGTGTTTATTTCTTGTCTTATCTTGAAGTTGCCAGTTTGGTGTGTTATTAAGCTTGTGCATTGTTTTGCTGCTTGTTTGGTAGCTTCATCCCCCCGCCCCCCCTTTCTCCCTGTCTGCATCTTGAGTCTCTCCCATCTCTCTATCTCGCAACTTGGCATCTGTATTCTATTTCTCCATATTTAAGCTCTCCATGAATCCTTTACCCTGTAACCTCTGAGACTCTCAAGTCTCCATGAATCCTTTACCCTGTAGCCTCTGAGACTCTCAAGTCTGCTATCTCTAGTTCTCATGTCTTAACTTGCCCCTCCTACTATGCTCTCTCTCTCTCTCTTTCTCTCTCTCTCTCTCTCTCTCTCTCTCTCTCTCTCTCTCTCTCTCTCTCTCGGAGCCCTATATTTTTTTGTGCTTACATTGCCTCTTCTTCTCATGCAGCTAGTAGTAGCCGGAACTCTAATAGAGCATACGTTCTTTATACAGATAGGACGGGGTGGATTTTGCTAGCTTGGGTGAGGGTCTCGCAGATATAGCTCTCTCTAGCTTGTATTTCTATCATGACCGTCACATTCCTGAAATTAAGCACATGCACATGCGCACGCGTGCACACACACACACACACACACAGTGCATGCATGAGTGTGCTGTCCAGTAAGAAGAGGAATTTTTCCACCGTCATAAGGGACAAGCATAGAGACTTAGAAATTAATTTTACAATGCTATTGTGAAAGCTGCAGCAAGACATTTATCGGGGTGTGGTACATAGTTTTGTAATTTGATTAAATGACAGAGTTCGTTGTGGCGGTTGCAGGTAATCAGAAAAGAAGAGGAGAAGCTGGCACAAGAACAAGAAGAGAAAGTGAGAGAGAATGTTAAGAAGCTAGATGAAATACACCTTTGCGTCAAAGACAGAGTTGTTCACAGGCTAAGCCGTTATTATGGTATGAAATTTGAAGGTGACTGACATTGGTCTTGTCATGAAATTATCTTCAGTCATTGTGCCGATTGTCTGATTAGTTCAAATTAAGACACTGACATCATACACTGGTCATATTCCTTGCTTTTTTCATGTTGTCATGAGGAGTCAAAATTAATGTCACAAAGGGCCTCTGGTGTAACCATGAATGTTGTTGGATCTGGTGCTTGTTATGTCCTCCCTTTACTAGTTTAACTAGATTGAAGGCCCAAGAGTGCCTAGGTGTTGGAGCGCCTTGGAATGACAGAAAATTTTCTTAAAGAATGCTGCCATGTGTCTTGATGTCTGATTCTGTATTGAAATTTTTGGTCCCCCAATGCCCGAGTACTAGGATTTTCTCATCCGGAAAAGAGAGGATGCCGTCTGCTCCAACATTCGAAACTGAGCTGGAATATCTAGAAAAGCAATTTTCGGTGGGTAGCGGTACCTGACAACGGGTGTTTTTTTCTTGTGCTTTCTTTGTTGTGCGCACAGGGTATATGCCATATAGGAATTTAACCATGTAATGCTTAAGAGTACAGGGATGGTAATTGGTAGTGCCCATATTCTCGATGGTGTTCCATGCTTACAAATACACGGCTATAGCATAAAGCGCACTAGCGTACCGCCTATATGCTGTCACGAAGAGAAGCTTTTAGGGACCTTGAGAAAGAGAGAGCCTTGCCTGTCAGACGAATAGATGTTAGTATGCTGTTGATATGCTGAAATACATATACAAACATAATGCATGCATGCAATTTAATACAAAAAATCAACCTATTAATACGCAAGCGTTCGCGTCTCGGACACTTTTAATGGTTGCGAGTACTTTTTTAAAGAAGTTGACTGAGAATGCCAAAAAAGTCTTTATATCAGTTGTCTTTTATATTTTTGATCTGAACGTTTACATGGTAAGTGGAAGGTTGAGGTGTCGGTCAAGGTTGTGGAAACCAACTTTTTGGTGACTTTCAACCGGTTTTTGCTTGGTGGCTTGTGACAACTCTTGCGTCTTAAAGAGTGGTAAATGTCATGCACCACTTTCAAAGTAAATGAATTCTAAAGAAGGATGCAAAACATTGAATTGGAGTGCTATGGTTGAGTGAAAACTTATGATACAGCTTGATATACATGAATTTGAAGAGAATCTTTTAGAAAGAGAATCAGTGGCCTAAAGATGCCACCATTCACTCCAAAACATTGAGATGCATTTGGAGCGTCGATCAATCCAAAAGTTGAGCGTCTGCACATGGGAACTAGGGGCAAAAGGCATGAATCCAACCTTCACTCATGGTCTTATGGAATTGGGCGTCTCATTGTGAGGTTAAAATTCTACAATTTTGTAGAGGATTATTATACAAAGATCGCTTTTGGTAAAAGAATTATTCCACATTCAATAATGCCACTTAAACTCTCTACCAGTCATGAGAGATTTCTCTCAAATCTAGCTACACTACATTGCCTTTTCGAGCAACCTTGCTTATAGTCTCTCTCTCTCTCTCTCTCTCTCTCTCTCTCTCTCTCTCTCTCTCTCTCTCTCTACATGCACACATATTACACATACCACACGAATGAGACACTTGCACACCTTGATCCGACATCGTTTGCATAAAGAGGAGCCAACTCCTCATCCATAACTTGTTCTACTTTGCATGTCCACAGAGCATCCTCAAAACAAGTGGGTTCTACAACTAAATCCACTGTGGTCTTGGGTCAATGCTAGCTCTTCACAAAGGGTATACCAACTCTTCATCAAGGCTTTGCTTTGAGCCACTCACATTTCCATAATCAAGACAACTCAGATTTGGCATTTGCTTTGAACCACTCAAATTTCCAGTCAAGGCAACTTTGTCACCCTGTTGTCCATTGGCCCCCTCAGTATCACTCTCACATGGCCCTTGTTGGTTGCCCCCCCTTTTTTTTTTTTTGGTCTCGGATTGTTTCAACCTTCTAGGCATTGTATAGTGGGCTCACTTTTCCATGTACGTAGGATGCTTGAGGGCCCAAATAAAGTTGTATTGAGCTATGACACTAGGTAACACTGGGCATAGTTAAGAAATTGGCGGTGCAAAAGCGAGTGCAAAACAAATCCCTATGCAAGAAGCGGGCTAAAACCAACCAAAAGGGAAAAAGGGCACCTAGGCAACCTAAGTGTCCTTTGAGTCAAGCCCAAGACTTTCCCACACAATGTTATTAAAACGCAAGAAAGTTCATGTTTTGTTTTAGATAGCCTTTTAAGGCCTGTAGAGTGTCCACATAAGGAATGCAGTAAGATTTTACTGAGGTCACAAACTCTATTCATTCCCATAGCTCATTAATCTCTACATAGCTAGAAAGAGAAGGAGAACATCAACACCGAGAGATGGCAAAGCTGTTGGGGTAAAGCCCCATGTGGCCGGTTAGGCTAGGTGCCCGCCCACTATACTTATTCATTATGTATATAATAGAATAAGGGGCCTCACATGTAGAGAGTGAGTTTTAGCCCCTGCAAACACAAGGTCTCCTTTTCTCCTGTCTTTTCCATTGCTGCACACACACACACACACACACACACACACACACACACACACACACACACACGCTCTCGTTCGTGCACTTCAACTGGTATCAGAGCTCAGGGATTGGGAGCACCATTGGAGCTCAACGGGGAAGCAGGTAGAGAAACAACAAAAACTGCAGCACGTTTTTGCAAATCTGTTTTCGCCTACCAAAACGTCTTTATTCAAGCCGATTCCCTTGAATTTTGATAGGTTTTTCGTCCTCTTTAACTTTGCAGAAGAAAATTTTCTCAAAATCTTTACCACTTTTGAGATACGTCACTCAAACTGCCTGCACGTTTAGGGTACATAGGTGCAGATTTTTACAAATCTGTTTTGACTTATGTAAACAACATATTTCAGGTCCATTCCTTCATGGCCCAACCGTTCTCGCGTGGTCTACAACTTTCCAGAAGGAAGTTTTTGCAAATTTTGAGTGGTTTGGAAGATATGAGCTGACAGGCTGCAGGGTATTCGAAAAGTTGAAGATTATGTATGCATATTGTGGTGATTTGCTACATTCAGCGAGCTCGGATTGAGCTTTTGTCAATCTCTTGTTTTGTGCATTGATGTTTTTCTCTCTGTGAAGAGAGTGTGGGTTGATATTTTCAACACATTTATGCGCACACATTGAGAACACTTTGTGGATGTATGCATTCTTGTGGACTCTCAGGTTCGAGAGTGGTTTTATCACAGGTTATGTGCATTGATTTATGCGATTGAGCAGATTTCGGAAAGTGTGGTGCACGGATTTGTAGAGAGATTTGCAAGCATTTATAGCATGATTGTGAGCTGAATTTTCAGCTAATTTGGATGCTCTTTGATACACATTTGTTATATGCTTGATGCTCGTTTATATTGCCATGTGGATGCACATGATGTGTGCTTTTCGGCAGGTGGTATTCTTCGCCTTGCAATGACATATGTGGGCTGATTTTCAGCTATTTTGAACATCAATTTGTGTCATATTTTGGTTGGTTTGCATCCAAGTTTATGCTAGTATATGCTTCGCTTGTAGAGTACGGTTGATGCACTTTGTGTTTCGGATTGCAGGATTGTTTTCCAAGTTTGAGGAGTTGAGACTTTGGGGCAACTCATGTATACTTGAGTGCGGATTTTGCGCATGATTTGCTCATTAGCATGTATGGTTATTATGGTTAAATAGCCAAATACCGTCGAAACTCTGCCGGATTTTTCTTGCGAGTTTATTTGTTTATGCGCATGGTTTGCAATCGTGTTTTGATTGCATTTGGCACTCAGTGGTTGCTTTGCCATAGTGTTTTGGCATCGCATTGTGAGAGTGTTTGCTCACCGGATTATGTCATTTGACATACATGTGGTAATCTCTTCAGGAGGGAGATTGTTGATAATAGTTTCATCGATTACCACATAGTGCTCTTAGATTAGAGCGAGTATTTTGGCATCATTTGAACGGTTTTGCTCACTTGTTTTGTTACATTGATCGCCATATTTGCTGATACTTCTCTTAGACAGCTTATGCCAGCTTATGTTGTATTTTGACAGTACTTGGTGTATGAGGTAGCCAGGCTTTGGCTATTGTCAATTGATCGATTTGTGCTTGGTCTTGTCACATGTCATCACCATGGATTTGGCATGTACATTATTTTCAGGGTTTGTGCTTTTCCATACAAAGTTTGATGGTTCAAACTTTGAGCATTGGAAAGCAGGTATGCATGATGCATTGACTCAGTTGGGCCAAGTGTTGCCACTACAGGGCATGGATGCTAGACCAGAGTCTATGACTGACAATGAGTGGAAGGACTTGGATGAGCTTGCACGTTCGACGATCATGTTACACCTTGGTGAGTCAGTCTATCGCATTGGGTTGGATGCATGTACAACTAGAGAGTTATGGCAACGATCGTGCAATGCTTTTGGCACAAATGAGTCTAGAGAGATGCCTACAGTCAAAGGACGATCTTGCAAACATAGAGATGTTGGTTGGCATTGTGGTCATATAGGGCATGTACGTAGGCATTGTTTTCGACGGATGAGACAACACAGGAGACATCAGAAGAGGGATGCTACCACTCTGGATGATGTGGGAGTAGATGTAGCGTATGTGGCTACGCATGATGGAGATGTCGCATTTGCTTCCATGTTTACTCTTGACTTTCTTATGTCGGTTTTTGACGACACATTACCTTCACATTGTATACTAGATGTGAGTGCTAGGTTTCACGTCACGCCGAGTCGTGAGTGGTTTAGCACATATGCTAGTGGTATGCTTGGACGTGTGTGTCTAGCTGATGGTTCAGTGCATGACATAGTTGGTGCAGGAGATGTCAGACTATCGTTGCCGAGTGGTGCATCATATGTGTTGCGAGATGTACGCCATGTGGCAGGTTTGACACATAGCTTGATCTCTGTGAGTCACTTACGAGACAGTGGATGCCAGGTAGTACTGGATGAACACAGTTTCCGATTGCATCGTGGACAGCTAGTCATAGCTAGAGGTGCTAGTGTTGGCACGATTCATGCAATGCGAGTACGTCATGTGCAAGACGGCACAGCTTTCGTGAGTACGCAACCATGCAGAGAGATGAGGCATGTCTCCCTTGCGGATAGGTTGCATGATGCTCTAGTTTGTGAGCATGTTGAGCCAGTTGTGCAGATAGTTGTGCAGCAGGACATGTCATTCGTGGATATGATGACGGATATGGATGACTTGAGTGCTGAGGATTCAACCGTGATTCAGTCATTCATGGATATGCTTAGGCCAGAGGCAGTTAGAGCTAGGCATTGCTCTTAGCACATAGGGTTCATGATAGACAGATGCTCTTGGTGCGCATGTGACATGCGATGGACACGAGGATGGATTCTAGGGATTGGAGTTCGGGTGTCAGGGTGATTTCCATGAGTGGAGTTCTGAGCCAGATTTGACTGAGATGGTCAGATTGGCAGATATTGCTAGGATTGCATCAGCATTCGGGAGTCTCATGTACGAGATACTCATCTCGAGACCCGACATTGCCTTTGCAGTAGGTGCATTTGCAGTGGGAGCAGTTAGTCGTGTAGTGACTGACGTTGGCCTTGAGCATAGGGGTACTTTGCAGCGTATGGTGAGATACTTGCAGGATGTGTGCGGCTTTGGTGAGGAGTATGGTATCAATCGCTCTATACTTCGTCTACAATTAGAGTTGGATGCACACAGATTCAGTGAGCCAGTGGGCGTCGGTTGAGGTCATACTTGTGATGGCCTTGTACAGGTTTTGTACGGTTTCTTTTCTCTCTCATGGCCACATTGGCCTTTACGTGGGAGGTTGTTGGGGTAAAGCCCCATGTGGCCGGTTAGGCTAGGTGCCCGCCCACTATACTTATTCATTATGTACATAATAGAATAAGGGGGCTCACATGTAGAGAGTGAGTTTTAGCCCCTGCAAAACAAGGTCTCCTCTTCTCCTCTCTTCTTCATTGCTGCACACACACACACACACACGCTCTCGCTCGCGCACTTCAAAAGATTAGCTTGCAATCACTGTAGCAACCTAGTATGTCGTAACTCCCTTATTTAAGTGATGAAAAAAGCATAATTGAATGGCTAAAAAGGTTGGGAAATCTTAATGGAACTAAGTCATCATGCGAAAAGAATATTGTATTGTCTCCCGCGGTATTGGTAAATCAGTTGGAGTGATGAGTGGGTGAGCATGCAAAATAGGCACAATGGTCTCTAAACCCAACTGGCCATGGCGATATGAAGAGTGGTGGGTGGTTCAAAGTCCTTGGCATAGGCTTTACTCTTGTCACTCGATGTGCCTTTTTGGCTTCCTAGAACAAGCCTTACTAATAAAACCTCATACCTTCAAAGAACAAAATTACAACAATATAGATAGCCACATGATGAAAACATGATTTAAGAAAGAGAAAAACTAGGGGTTGGTGGTATAAGTACGGCTTTGTCCTTTTAACTACATAAGTGGGTATGAGCACAGTGAGCTACCCGTACACATACTGGTGCCTATGCATGCACATATAACCATATATATATGTGTGTGCCCATAGTTGCATCTACTGATATTGTGCTATCGTGTGGTTAGTTTTAAAATAAAGATACCCATTTGGTTAGCCCACCAAGTGGACAATTCGAATATTTATCCTTATTTTGAAACCTACAAGTAAATGCAAGAAATTAGCACCACATGTTTAACCAATTTAATTTAACACAAATCTATATCTATAATATTTGTAATGGGGGGAGGGATCCCCCCCCCCCCCCCCACCACCACATGTCAACTCCTCCTTCATCCAGCATGTGCTCTCTGCAGCCTTAGTCACACAGCAACACAACGACCGACACACACACACACACGCACACGCACACGCACACGCACACGCACACGCACACGCATGCACGCACGCACGCACGCACGCACACACAAAGAGAGAGAGAGAGAGAGAGAGAGAGAGAGAGAGAGAGAGGTGGCCGAAGACTGCAAGCTGTACTACTACTCTTAATTAAACAAAAGAAACTAGCATATACCAATTCATACCAATATAGGAACTCACAAACATTTGATTAAAACTAAAATAGGTTTTTACAAAATCATTGAGTTCCATTGGCCTCGTTGGGCCTAAAGAAAATAGATACAAAAGCAATACAATGTCTACATGCTTACATAGCACTTAAGATCAAATCTGGAGGGACCAAATTTGTGCATCTTTGTCTTTTGGCACCAACATAGAATCTACTCGATTACTTTTGGGATAAATTAAAAGTCAGTAGTGTAACTCCTTGGAGTGTTTTGCAAGGAGCTTGAGAGATGATACATCCATGCAAGCCTTGTGCAAACATCATGCACATATGAGATTGTAGGAGTGGGGAAATTATCCCAGATTTTTCCATCTCTTTCAAACCACTAATATTAAGGTGATCAAATGCATCATGACACGGTATAGTTTTGCCTCATTCTAAAGACATGTGATCGTAACTACGCTCAACTTATAACTAGTTTTGGTTGGTGGGCGTAGCTACACAACATCTATAGAACATAACACGACATACGCAAATTAAGCACTAAAGTAAACATGACTGTCACTAACTTGCCAATGGCGGGGACACACAATGCTCATAGAAAGAGAGAGGGAGAGAGAGTCTTTTTTTTTGCGTTGAATCAATTGAGAGAGAGAGAGAGAGAGAGAGAGAGAGAGAGAGAGAGAGAGAGAGAGCTGTAAAACAACATACCTTGCAGTCCTTGCTCTGGTTTATCCTCAAGTCTATTTGGCTAAAACTGTCGACAAATTAGCTCAAGCGCTATTTTTACTACGAGCGTGGCTTGAAAGAAACAAGAAAATGGTTAAAGCATCAATGAATTGCAACAAGAAATGAAGTGCTTTACTGACTTGCAGTGTTGTATTCGTGCTTTTCAATTATCCAATCTGCACGCCAATATTTGAGTCAAGCTTCAAAAAAGAAATGTGAACGTGCAAAGTATATAGTGCACATCATGCAAAAGTGCCATACAACAATATGCATTAGGAAGTGAATGGGGTGTATGAGGGTCTTTTTATTTGGCACTTTAAGGAAATGCTTAAAGCTTAAGCCGGTTTGATCAAGCTTAAACGAGAGGGCAAAAAGGTTTGTGATGAGATTTAAAAAAAAGCCATTTCCATATTTTGTAGTTTATTTAGTAACCCAAAAGAGAGGTGGGTAAATGAATTTTAAAATGTCTTTTGATCACCCCTCTTTTCTGTCTAACATATAAAACACTCTCTCTCATTTATTAAAGGAGGCACTTTTCACCCCCTTGCTAGAAAAGAAAAATTTTCACATTCTCATTGCATTCTCTCTCTAAAACGTGAGCCAACTCTCTCTCTCTCTCTCTCTCCCCTTTTATCTCTTGTCAATTTTTCCTCTCAATCATTAACAGAACATTTTTTGTTGCCTACTTCTGATAGAGTGCAGATCTCCCAAGGTTGCAGATCTGTTGTCTCTCTCACTCTCTCTTTCTTCATTGTCTTTCTATCTCCCACTCTCTCTCTCTCATGCTTCTCCCACTCCATCTCCAGTTGAAAGCAATGGAAAACTCCATAACCTTTGTGTGCAACATCATTTCTCTCTCTACACTCATGATCCACAGTTTGAATTCAAAGGAGATTGAGCTGCACTCCCTCTCTTTCTTCCCTCCATAACATAATCGTTTTCTCCTATCTGTGAGTACTCTCCACTTCTTTCCTCCATAGCTAGCTTCACCTGCTTGTAGTAGTCACCATTATACATTCTCTCTCTAATTTGCTTAATTAGCTAACACAAATTTCATTCAATCCCCTACCACTCCAAGACATTACTAACAAGACAAAATGATATCGATTAAACATTGATCTAGAGCAGGAGTACGCTACTGTGCGACTTGGCACATCTAATCCCAATGCTGGAGATCAGCTACGGAACCTTGGGTGCAAGGCAATCGACTTATGGGTTGATGGCCATATTTACCCTGGCGATCCAATGACCAATGCATCACCGCCCTTTCGTAATGTCAGTGAGCTACTGCGTTTTATTGGAGATGGGAGAGACGGATTGTTTGGCTATTGCTGGAGATTGTATTCAACTTTCGTCAATGAAAGGCAAGCAAGAAAACATCTTTGTGCTATCTATTCATCATTGCAAGAGGTGAACATGAAAGACATTCAGCAAGTCAGAGAGGAAGCCAACGAGAAGATGGAGCAGATAAACAATGAGATGTCGAAGCTTAATAAAAAAATAGAGCATCAAAAAATGGAGCAAGAGCGCCGTCTAGACAATTATGTTCAGCTACAACACACTGTATGTAATATGTGTCGACGAGTCGATCATCTCACACACATTCCATTGGGCTACCACATGTGCAAGCGCAAGAGACATGCGATGTCTATGCTATCTTCAAGCGGTGGAGCTCGAAAAAAACGTATCCGTCAAACTCGATAGGGATACTAATGCAAGCTTCTAATTTCTTATATTTTTTGCAGGTTGCTGTAATATTATTTCAATATGCAGGAACTTGACTCGGATAATGATGGGAATCGATTCCAATGCTCAAACGACTGGACATACTCTATTGTAGCATATCATCAAGCCAAAGGAGTTTGTGGAGCTATTGGATGATCATCCAATACTATCATTGCTAATGTTTTGTGTTAGAAGTATTTCAGTGAGCTAAAGAGCATTGTGTCGCCTCAGGAGATGATGAAGGTGTGTGACATCGCAATAATAATTTTCAAGGCCTACGAAGCTTTGTATAGAATTGTCACACTAGGTCACAAAGCAAAAGGTTTGTTTAGGTTGCTGCCAACACCTTACAGTGTCATGGCTACAAAAAGGTGCGCGAATAAGGATGTTGCAAGCTTGTTGGGTGGATTTCAATATGTGGAGGATGCCTTACCATTAGAAGCGAGCAAATCCTTTCGTTATTAAAACGAGTTCAATAATGTCTATGTTGACTTGTTGAAGCTCCAGGAGTCAATGATCAAATGTTATGGGTTGACACAGGAAGAGTGTGATGGAAAAGTTATATTTGTGATGAAGCTTGATGAGTGCCAGATTGTGAAAGGTCAATGGTTGGAAAGGGTAAGCGTTGCACTTATGAATAGAGCCTTGGTGGGCGTCAATGTTGAGCTGTGCCAATGAGAAGGGAAACACTTGTTTAGGTGTTCAGTCAGAGAAGAATATTTGGTGGCTGGCAGCTTTTCATCTCCCACACAAGACACCTGAGTCCGTGAAATGGTATTTTAATCACATCTCAATCATTGATGTCATTTGGCAACAACAAGAAGGGAAACGATTGTAGGTTTCAGGTATGGGTGCGTTCCAAGTGGAGTGGCATTAAGCAGGAGACTTGAAAACTCTCAAGTGTATATTAGGGTGCAAGCTAGGTGCAATGACCCTCTTTACATTCATTTATTACTGCCATAGTAAAGTCTCATTAGGAACTGAGGGCAAGGGTGCAAAGGCCAGCAAGTCAAAGGGTGGTAAGGGTAAGGGTGGCAAAGCTGCAGTCAACTTTGCGAAAGGTGTGCCCACTACACAAATGGTGGGTAAAGCACTACAACAACGGTTTCAAGGTATCCTCAGTTGTAACCAAAGTGTATCCCTTAATCAAGACATGGACGATCCAAATTGGGATCCTATTCTACCGATTCCTTAGATAAATGTGCATGTGTACACTCTTCATGACCATCTATGAATTCTGGATAAGTTGCTTATGCTCCATATTAATTATTCTTGGAATATGGAGCCTGTTAGTGTGAAAGAAGAGAAGAGTGTATAAGAGAACTTGAATCTATTCTATCAAGTGTTGGTCTACATGGGGGTGCAACTGAATTATCAAAGGACAAGAAGGCATCTACAAGTACATAGGATTGTCCTAATAAAATATGTATGGGTGGTAGTAAAGATAAGCATTTGCTTTCAAACTATTCTGATTCCCAAAGTCCCAATGAGTTTCAATTGTGGAAAAAGGCCCGTGTGAGATTACCACCTACAGAGGTAACGAAGCAGCCCTGGGAATTAAGCGTGCTCGTGTGTGGCAATCGGTAGATGATATTTTTTGTTTGCTTGAAAAGGAAAAGCTAGCCTGTGCTGAGATATCCACCTTAAAGTTTGTAATCAATAACTTTAGAGCGTAAATGGTGGATGCATGGGGGGAGATGCAGATAACACATTACATGGTGGGTTGAATAGTTTTGTCTTTGCAGTAAAAAAACATTAGTGTTTGAACTAATGTTTTATTGTTTTTTCAGCACATTCTTTTTGCTCATAGCTCATTTTTTCTCGACACATACGGTTCATTGGATATCTGGAGTAGCCAAGGAATGGAGCGCTGACACTATCAAACAAAAGCAATGTATTTTAAAAATACACGGCATGGAGGTGGGAGAAAAAAGAGCAATGCCCTACATGAAATGCTCAATTGGTTCTACAAAGTTTTAGCGGGGAGAGAAAGGAAGAAGATTAGAGTGCAAAGAAGTATGAAATGCAGAATAGAGAAAGTGGTTGGCGTGAGGCGATCACAATCATATCATGTTTCGAGTACAAAGGATCAATTTTGACGACCTGAAATTGATGGCTGGAGAGACTTCTAATGAGTGCATTCGCTATGTTCTTTGACGTAGGAATCTTCACTAAATCAAGGTTCTTGTTTATCAGAAATTCACGATTGAAGTGATAACGCACATCAATGTGTTTCTTTCTAGAATGAAACACTCGATTGTTAGCCAAGGAATTAACACTATGACTGTCACAATGAAGAACTGGTGTACACTGCTTCAATCCAAGATCTTTCACTAGGCGAGCAAACCAAATAGCTTCTTTGCATGCCTCACTCAATGCAACATACTCTGCCTCTGTGGGTAGAAATGGATGTACAATCTTGAAGAATAGAACTCCAAGAAATAGTAGAACCAGCAAATGTGTAAATCCAACTTGTTGTTGATTTACGATTGTCAACACACCCTACATAATCACTGTCTAAAAATCCCTGAATGGATGACTCTTCACACGACCATAGCATAACTGTCTATCTGCAGTGCCACTCAAGTATCTGAGAATCGACTTGACAGCATCCCGATGCTTTTTACCAGGGTTAGACATAAATCTGCTGACAACTCCCATTGCATGTGCAATGTGAGGTCTTGTAGCCACCATGGCATACATGAGACTACCACAAGCTGAAGCATGAGAAACCTTAGCCATCACAACTTTTTCTTGAACAGATTTGGGATAGTCGTTCTTGCTAAGTTTCAAATATGCAGGCAATGGAGTACTCAAAGCCTTCCCCTTCTGCATGTTGAAACGATCAAGAACCTTGTGCACATACTCTTTTTGAGAAACGTGCAACAACCTTTTCTTACGATCACGAGTAATGCACATACCAAATTGACTTTTCAGCTTGGTTTTTAAGTTAGCAATGTCCTTCTTGGAATGACCAACAATAAGCATGTCATCTACATAAAGGATAAGCATAATAAGCTGTCCATTGGGTTGTCTTTTCACATAAAGAATGGATCCTCATTACTGCTCTTATAGCCTAGGGAACACATAAATGCATCAAACTTTTGATACCATTGTCTGGATGATTGCTTCAAGCCATAGAGACTTTTCAAAAGCTTACAGACCAAATGTTCCTTGCCCTTTAGCACAAACCCTTCAGGTTGCTGCATATAAATTTGTTCCTTGAGATCACCATGTAAGAAAGCTGTAATGACATCCATTTGATCAAGCTCCATATCTTTAGTGGCAACCAAAGCAAGCAACATTCTCAGTGTGGTCATCTTGACCAATGGAGAAAAGATTTCCTGGAAATCGACATCATATTCTTGCTTGAAACCTTTGGCCACTAAACGAGCTTTGTAATTGTCAATTTTCTTCTTGTAAACCCATTTACAAGGCAATGCTTTCCTACCTTTCCGGGCAACGAAACAAGTTCCCATGTTTTGTTATTTGCAATACTGGATAGCTCCCTCTTCATAGAATGTTCCCACTGAACCTTATCATTGGCTAGCATAGCCTCTTTGTAACAAGAAGGCTCACCACTATCTGTCAGCAAAACAAAATCCACGCTTGGAACAAAACGTTCTGGCAGATATGAGACTCTTTGAGATCTCCGTGACTGATCAGAACTCGTACTAGCTTGTGTAGTAAGTGGCTTGAGAGCTATCTGGATAGGAGGTGATACATCGAAAAACGTCACTTTTTGAAATTGAATCTCTTTCACTGGCTGTCTATGCATCTTAGTCTCATTAATGACAACATCATTGCTATGGATCACTGATCGACTTTTAAGATCCCATAAAACGATAGCCAAATTGACCATCTACACCATAGCCAATGAAGATGCAGCTCTTGGACATAGGATCTAGCTTAGCACGCAACTCCTTAGGTACATGTGCATAAGCTTCACAGCCAAATGTGTGGAGTTTTTCATAGACAATTTATGTCCTGACCATAACTCCAAAGGTACACGAAACTGTAATGAAGCATGTGGTGATCTATTGATCAAGTACACGGCCGTGTATAATGCTTCAACCCAAAACGCTTACGGTAAATTAGCCTCTGATAGCATAGACATAATCCTCTCTTGGATGGTCCTATTCATTCGTTTTGCAACACCATTTTGTGCAGGGGTATAAGAAACTATAAACTCACATTTAATTTTCCAACTTGAACAAAAGTATGTAAACTCTTTAAAGACATATTCTCCACCATTGTAGGAGCGCAAAGCTTTCAACTTATGTTCAGAATGAGTTTCAACACTAGATAAGAACTTCTTGAAGCAAGAAAAGGTCTCATCTTTAGACTTCATGGCGTAGACCCAAACATGCCGTGTTGCATCGTCAATAAAAGTAACATAATAGGATGCACCACCATGTGATTTAGAAGGCATAGGCCCACATAAATCACTATGCACAAGCTCTAAGGGTTTTCTTTCTTTGTCAAAAGAATGTGTACGATGTGTCCATGTTTGCTTTCCATATTGATAGTGCTCACAAAAGGGAAAATTAAAAAATGACAAAGACGGTAAGTAGCCCAAACGAGAGAGTCTCCATCCCTTCTTTGACATATGTCCTAACCAGCTATGCCACAAATCAACGGTTAGCAGCTCGGTTACAAAAAGAACACTGTGTTACGGATATGGGACATGTACATTCATTATTCAAGTGCTCATTAGGAGCTATGGTCATTCTATGCCGGCCGACCAATGTGTATTCATTTATGAGCATTGAAGAATCTATAAATGAAATATGTGCAAGAGGGAAATGCTCACTCTTGCACGGGGGGAGATTGCACCCAATGCCTATGTACCTCTTCTCTACTCTCCTCTTCTGTCTCTCGCTGTGCCGATGTAGCACTCTGCTCTAGGAGGTGCGCCTGCACGTGCTCTTTGGCTCTCTCTCTCTCTCTCTCTCTCTCTCTCTCTCTCTCTTACCCTCTCTATCTTATGCAGTGTATGTGCAATTCCCAAGTATGCAGATTCATGTATTTCGTTGTATGTAGCATATTATTTGTATATTTTGCAGGCCCGTCCACGTCTTCGTCTGCAACAATGGCCAACCCGGGCATCCACTATGGTGCACTAGCAATTGAAAGGTTGCAGCGGCTTGGGTGACCTACTTCAGGGTGACCTTACACATTTCAATGCTACTGTCATAAGCCTAGAGTAAGACAAGGTTGTGGGGACTACAAAATCAGCAATGGCTTCCCACCCTTAGTCCTTTTCCCGATTGAGAAAGGAGGGAGTGAAGCCAGACCGTGTTACTTTATTGTGCATCATGAGGCTACGGTAGTTTAGGCTCCACCAAAGGGTGCAAGCTCCTATATAACCAAATAAAGGAGAGCAATCTTGTTTCTGTTGTTGTTATTGGCAATGCCCTGGTTGACATGTTTGCCAAGCGTGGGGAACTCCAGCCAGCAATTGAGGTTTTGAAACTCTTGCAAATGAGAGATGTGGTTTCATGGAGCTCCATTATTGCAAGCTTTGCCCGACATGGACATAGTTTGCGGCTCTAGAGGCCTTCGATAAAATGCAAGGCGAAGGCATAACGCCAAAGTAGGTATCCTTTTTGTGTGTTTTAAGCGCTTATTGCCTTTTAGGGGAGTACATTTATGGCAGACTTGTGCATGACTAGCTGATTCGAGAAGGACCTCTATTAGATGGAATGTTAGGAAATACCCTTTATGGATATGCATGCCAAATATGGTAGGCTCGAAGCGGCACAAAAAATAAAAATTTAAAAAAATCCTTGAGGGTTTACCCGATAGGATTGTAGTATTTTGGAATATAATCCTATTATGTTATAGCCATCAGGGCCTTGCTCATTCAACATTAGATCTTTTTGAAAAGATGCAAAAAGAGGGAGTGAAACCTAGAGTAGTGCCATTTTCATGCATAATCAAAGTGTGTGGCAGGATAGGAGCTTTAAAGATAGGTGATATTTTACATGATAAGATTATTCGAGAGCAGCTAGAACGTCAGGTCACTGTGACTGGAAACACGACCATTGACACGTATGGAAAATGTCGTAGATTATATTTTGCATATAAGACGTCGAGTGACTTGGTCAAGTGCCTTATAGTGATTGATGGCCTTGCATGCGCCCGTGACACATTCTAATCCCCCCTCCTGAGCTGGGATATCACCTTGGGATGGTCGAGCACAGTTACTGCAAGTTCTCATTCTGGCTCTACCTCCTGATTGTAGCTGCTCTCGTGATTACATTCCCACTCGACATACATGCTAACCAATGAGTTCCCAAGTATTGTATCTGCTTCTCCACCACTTTTGATAATCTGATCATGTAAAAACTTGCCACGCTCCAGGTCTCTTGATTTGCTACAAGCACTTGCCAAACAAGAAAAGATAAATTCATTTTTTTCTTTGTGCCACCTTGTTGCATCCTCTCACACATGTTTCAAGCGGCAATGTGCTGCCCTTGTTGAGTTAACCCCCCAATGAGTGCACCCCAGGATAGAACACACTTACAGGTAGAAGTCTTGAGAACATTAATGACATGCTTCGTATAGACTTCCACCTTTAGCATACATGCCAATGAGTGGACTAGTAATAGATGCATCAATTGCTAGGTCAAGTTTTATTACCTCATTATGTAAAAGCCTCCCCTGACTTAGGGCTCTTGACCCACCACATGCTTTTGACACACATAGAAAAATCACTTTGTTAGGCTTCATGCCTTTGAGCAGCATTTTTTAAAAAGTGTTCAATGACATGCACACCTTCCTCATAGTATACATAACCCCAAAGAAGAGCACCCTAGGAAAAATATCACGACATAGAAGGTCATCAAAAACCTTGCAGGCATCGATTAGACTCCCTGAATTTGCATACATATCAATCAAAGTGTTTCCAAGAACCACATCTAGCTCTAATATACCTCTAGTTATATTGTCATTCAACAATCTTCCAACATCTAAGGCTCCTATATTGCTACATGCTTTTGTTGGGATTCAGGCCAACTGGCCGGACATCCCACTTACTACAAACCCATCTACTAACTTAACCATATATACACTTATTGTTTAATACAAAAGAGAATAAGGAGCTGCACAACATGATAACGTTGCTGTGCGCTCCACCCAACAGTAGGCCTCTCTCTCTCTCTCTCTCTCTCTCTCTCTCTCTCTCTCTCTCTCTCTCTCTCTCTCTCTCTCTCTCTCTCTCTCTCTCTCTGTGCTCTCGCACTTGCACGCGCACACGGTTCCCGCGGCACCTTCAACTGGTATCAGAGAAAGGTTTGTGCTTACCGTGTTTGCGTCCACGTGCGCGCACTACCCCCCTTTCAAAGTTGTTCGTGTAGTCAAAAGCTTCATCCGAGCTACGCTTCAGGAGTTGTATTTTTCAACTCTAATTTTTCTACAAGTACAGGTACAGGTACATGACACAGGTGTAGATTGTTCAAAGACTATTTTGGGATTGTATTATGTGTTATTGAGACGGTGTTTATGGGCTGATTAGGAGCATTTTCTGGCATCGACATTGTCTCGGGTTTTTTAGGCATCCATCTCCTCGATCACAGGTTCTTGCATACATACAAGACATCTAGGTTTCTTAAAGGTGGCAGTGTTTTGCATCAGCATAGATTCCAGTGGGAGTACTTGATGTGCACATGCATTGTTTTGGAACTTTTGATAGTGCTTGAGCTCTTTTGAGAGCGGGTTTTCTCCCCACAGGGATTTGTTTACTGCTTGCACATTTTGTTTGGCACAACTGTTTGAGCGCGTATATACTGCACCTTGCATTTGACGCCGTGTTGGCAGTCTTGGGTCAACTTTTGACTCTTTATGCACAGTTAGTGGGTGATGCGCCTGTCTTATGCTATGAGAGTATTACTTTTGATGCGTTACCGATCTGTTGTGATAGTTTTGGATTGAGATTCAGTCAGTTTTTTTGGGAAAACTCTGCCGAATTTTTCCAAAAATTACCAGTGTTTATCGCCATGTTATCTTTAGCTTGCAGCCATGTCATCTAGCGGTGAAAAGGATATTTACAATACCCAGAAATTTGATGGGATGAATTTTGCTATCTGGAAAGAGCAGATTCAAGATGTTCTCATACAAAAAGACCAACTGGATCCTATCATGGAGCACCCAGAGGGCGAGTACACAAATGTTGAGTGGGAGAGGCTTGATGCTAAGGCTAAATCTACCCTCCGTTTGCATTTGGCCGAATCTGTGTACTTTACTTAGTTGGAGAAAGGACTGCTAGAGATGTATGGGATAAATTGTGTTCCAGTTATGAGAACAAAAGTGCTACTAATAAGGTTTTCTTGATGAATAAAGCTGTTTAATCTTTGTATGAAGGAAGAGGGCACTATTTCTACTCACATTAATGAGTTCAATAGCATTTTCACTGAGTTGACTACTCAGGGTTTGGTCTTTGATGAGGAAATCAAATGTATCTTCTTGCTATGCAGTTTACCCTCGTCTTGGGATACGTTCTATACCGCGATTAGTAGCTCAGCACCTGGTACTGGTCTTGTGTACAATGACGTCCTTAGGAGCCTGTTTACGAAGGAGATTCGCAAGAAATATCTGAAAGGCAAGAAGGATGGTGATGCATATGTTGCTAGTGATAGATAGAGGGGTCACACTCAAAGTTGTGCCAAAGCAAGGAACGTGGGGGCTCACACAGTAGGTATCAAGGTTCTATGCGTAATGTTGAGTGCTATCACTGCCATAAAAAAGCGCATGTGAAGAAGGATTGTAGGAAATGGAAGCAAAGCAAGAAGGATAACCAGGTCTCCTTCCTCTATCTTCTTGTCTGGCAGACTCTTATTGACTTTGGTCACTTGTCTTTCCTGCTGCTTCATGTAGTAGTCTGCTACTGCTTCTCTATTCATCTGTAATGCCTCAAGGCTGACAATCCTATCCTATAAGACAGCTTGTGGAGTGGCATTGATGCGCCACATACCTTTCAAAGCACCCAGTTGTGCATGCATTGGCAGTATTGCCTCCTTACCATAAACCAACTCAAAGGGAGTAAAGTTGGTTGCCACTTTGTAGGATGTCCTGTAGGCCCATAGGCACTTCTCTAGATTGATCTCCCATTTTGTCTCTTGCTTATACACATACTTTGTCAGCATCTTGATGATTTGTCCATTGGCACTCTCCACAAGACCATTGCATTGGGGATGATAAGGCGAGGAAAATCGATGTTGAATCTTTAATTTTTTCGCTAATGCTTGTATAAGCTTGCTCTTGAATCCTTGGCCCCTATCAGAAATGAGTACCCACGACACTCCAAAACGGCAACAAATGTTATCGAAAACAAAGTGGGCTACAATCTGTGCATTGACCTCCTTCACAACTTTGGCCTCGACCCACCTGGTAAGGTAGTCAATCGCCACTACAAAGTATTTTTTACCACTTGCTGACTTCGGGAGTGGACCAATGGCATCCAAGCCCCACTTCTCAGAAGCATCTTGGGCAATGATAGCTCCTTGTGATTCGGCTATCAGCCTCCTCTCACCCATAGTCTGACATTCATGGAAGGTTTTGCACCAATAGTGCACGTCACGTACTATCGACGGCCACCAAAAACCTGCTCTCAAGATTCGAAACAAAACCTGGTCTTTACCTCGATGCCCACTTTACTCATGACATTGTTGCAACACCATACCGATTTCTTCCTTATAAAGTACCCTTCGCAGCACTTCATCCCGTCCATAGGTCATAAGATCCTCCCCTATCAGTGTAAACTTGCGAGATTTCTGTACTATCCTCCGCTTTGGTAGCTTTGACAATCTTTCAGAGCACTGATCGGTATTCAAAAAGTCTTCAATCTCTTTTAAGGTCTCACGACCAGCATAGGTGGCTGGGGCCACATATATACCTACAACTTGCACTTGTACTTTGCTGCTTGCAAGCTGATCTGCTTCTTGGTTCTGCTCTCTTCTAACATGCTTGAACTGAACCTCCTCAAAAAACTTCAGCAACTTCTTGATGGCATAGAACCAATGCTTTAATGAATCTCATTTCACCTGCCATTGGCCCAACAATTGCTTGATGACTAACAATGCATTACCTTTCACCACCAACCTCGATATACCAAACTCGACACACTGAAACCTAAATGGAGGGTAAGATACTCCGCCTCATTATTGGTATGAACATCCTCCAAGTCATAGGCTTTTGAAAATATCACCTTGTTGTGTGGATTCGTATCACCACACCTCTGCCTGCTTTTTGTATTACCCTCCTATATGCTCCATCAAACCACATGGTAAAAGCTTCCGCTAAGTCAGGCTCCTCCTTGGTTTCATCCCGCACCACCCTAGGATAGATCGGCAAATCAACTGCCTTGCTGACTAGAATATCTGCCAGGTGAGATCGACTTGTATGGTCAACTTTGAATTCAAACTCAAATTCTTGTAGCTCTATCACCCACTTCATGATCCGTTTCCCTGGCTTCAAGTGCAACACTACCTCCGGCAATAAATTATTGGCCGTTAGCACAAAAAAATTTCACATGATGAGATACACCTTGAACTTCCTACAGGCAAAAACTAAGGCCATCACCCACTGTTCGGCTTTAGTGTAGGTTGCCTCCCCAGCACTTATCACCCTCCTTTCAAAATAAATAGGTTTATAGCTCCTTCCCATCTTTTGCAATAGTACTGCCCCAATGGCTACAGTGCCTACCGTCATGGCAACATAAAAATCATCTTCATGATTGGGAGGACACACCGTAGGCAGTTGACACAAGATTACTTTCACCCTGTCAAAAGCTACTTGAGCCTCTTCATCTTATTTAAAACCATGCACCAGCTGCGTCCTTTTTTGAAGGGGGTATACATACTGCGACAACATCCAAAAAAACCTTGACTGATACTTCGATCTGTGCACGAACGACGCCAAAGCTTGTGCACTGGGAGGAGGCTCCATCAAGACTAGAGCCTTGACCTTTTCTGGATCCGCTTCAATCCCATTTTGTGACACTACATGGCCCAACAATGATGCCCAAGGCTGTGCTAATTTACACTTCTTGGGGTTCAACTGGCCTCCCTCTTCATCCAGTCTCTGAAAACACAGTCGTAGCTTTGACAAATGATCTGCCCTTGAGCTATAACATCCAATGTCATCCATGAAAACTGTAATGAACCTGCCCAAATAGGGACCAAACACCCTATTCATCTAGTCTTGGAAGGTGGCATAGGCATTCACAAAACCAAACGGCATCCTGCGATAGGCAAAGCAACCCCATGGAGATATGAATGTCGTCTTCAGTTGGTCTTCAAGAGTAATCCCTATTTGAAAGTAACCTGAAAACCCATCCATAATGGAATACCTCTCATGGCCAACCACCTGATTCAAAATCTCATCCTGAAATGGCAATGGGTAGTGATTCCTCTTGGTCGCAGCATTCAATGGCTTATAGTTGACACACACCCGCCATCTCCCATTCCTTTTAGGAGTGATAACTACTGGGGAAACCCACTCTAATTCCTTTACGGGGTATATAATACCTGCATCCAGTAAATGATTGATCTCCTGCCAAAGGGCTTCCTTTTGAATTTCACCCAATCTCCTTAGCTTCTGCGCCTTAGGTTTGTATCCTTCCTTGAGGGCTATTTTGTGCTCAACACCCTTGGCTCCTCTCAAATCTTTATACTCCTTTGCAAATAGGTTTGGAAAAGATGCACACAACTGGACATAACTTTCTTCCTCCTTCTTGGTCAAGTCTCCACTTAGCATATTGACCACCTCTTCAGTACCTATGGCATGCACCTATGCTTGCACCCCCTCTTTCGCACAAGGTTCTTCCACAGTGACCCCAAACATGTCAGCATCAATCTTGAGCATATCATCCTTGCTTTCTTCTTCCTCTGTATCTGTATAGCCCTCATCATAGGCTGTTTCAGTCTCGTACTCATAGCTGGTGGTGTCTCATCTCTCGCCGCCATAGGATGAAAATAGCTTTCCTTGGTCTTCAAATCCAGGACCACTTGTCTTCCTTTCTCTTTATCAGGTAAGGTAAACAATTTGCTTTCCCAATCCTCTTTGGCACCTATTGCCAATAGCCATGGCCTACCCAAGATGATAGGATATGCGTTATCCCCAGCTTTCATCACAAAGAAGTCGATCAGGCACTCTATGCCCATCACTTTCACTCTTACATCTTGGGCCATGCCCAAACACCTAGCTTTAGCATGGTTAGCCATCCTCATGCGCACATTTGACTTGGCTACCACCCTGACCCCTTTTTCCTTCATCGCAGCTTCCGTCATGATGCAAACCTGTGCTCCCCCATCTATATAGGCTTAAACCTGCATCCTTTTCTCGATGACATCATCCACCAAAGGAAGAACATCTATCGGGCTACCTACCCTGAGTGCCATATTTTGCACCGCTTGCACATTTCCCTTACCCCTTGGTAGCCTAGTGTTAACACATGTCGACCACTTCCGCCTCAATGTTGGGTTCAATGCCAACAGCTGTCCAAAAGTAATATTAGGTCTTTGACTTTGGACATCACTCATCAAATCATACTCTGGATGGCCACGCCCAAGCTGGAAATCTGTTTGTTTAATCCTGCGACGCCTTCTTTTCTTGCTAGTTTCAGGCTTCTGTTTCCCCTCGTATACTTTCGGTTTACCTTTACGAGCTCTAGTCTCCCGCTCAGTTTCTGTCTCCCTTTCAGCTCTAGGTCTTTTGTTGGCCAACACTTTGACATCCTGTTTATCCACCCCAATGATGTTCACCCTAGGGACTTCACCGCCATTCGTTTGGGCTTGCTGCACTGGATTCTCAATTGCCTGCTCCCTTGGGCCATTAAACTGTGCTTGGCCTCTCCCTCTGCCAAACAATGGGTAGATACCACCTCTTTCCCTCAACAGATGGGGACAGTCAGGTGCATAATTTCCTTCTTCACCCCAATTATAGCACCTTCTAGGTAGAGACCTTGCCCTGCCCCTTGCTCCTCTCGGCTGTCCCCTGTCCATTACACTCAATCGCAGCTCTTGCATCTGCTCTGATATATCCTGAACCGTACATATTCACTACTGCGGAATAGCAAGCGTAGCCCTATTCCCTTGATTTTCCTCTTGAGTTGACTCTCGAGGGCTTTGTGGTTGAACAGGTGCCATTGCTTCATAGCTTGCTACGCCCTGCTCTATCTTTTTTTTAAATTTTTCTACTTTTCGACCTTGCAATCGCCACTATCCCATTGTAGTTCTCTGGGCTTTCAAAGTCCACTTTCTCTCTCATCTTCGGATGTAAGCATGCCATAAACTTATCCAATCTGAAGTAATCACCATTGGCTAGCTGCATAGCTGCTGCTAACTCTGCCCAACATGCTTCAAAACGATCCAGAAACAAGCTGAATTCCTCACTTACATCCTGCTTTAGAGACTTTAGCTTCACATCCATCTCAATTGGAGAAGCTTATTTATGAAAATCATGCAAAAATCTTGGCCGTAGAGCCGGCCATGCCTGTCTCGGCCCAATCTCCAAAGCTTCGAACCACAGTTTGACCTTTCCGCGCATCACCAAAGGGAAGGTTTGCATCTTGCTGTCCTCATTAGGAATTCGCAAAGACAACATGTACAATTCAAAATCTGCAAGCCATTCGTCTGGATTCTCTTCACTTTTAAAAATCGGACCATAGCTTCGGGATGCTATCCTTACCTATATGGAAACCTGTATTTTTTTTCACGAGCATGAGCAATTAGCGTGCTCCTCCGTGGGGGCACCAGAAGATCGATAGGGGGAAAGGGGAGCACACCAGAAACACAAGTAGTCTGCCACTCTACAGCTCAGGGTAAACACAACACCCCAATCCACTGGGATTCACCTTCAAAATCCTCTTTCGTGCTAGCAAGCCAACGCCTGCACACCTCTCGAGTCGATCACACTATATCAAATCACAATCGAACACATACACACCGCATGACACACTTTGCAGCTTCCCACGCACACCCAGAGCCTCTTTCTCTCTCTTTGCCACGAGACCATGCCGATTTGATGGGGGCACATTTGCCTACACACACACCTGACACCCCGAACACAAGCACAAGAGCAGCAGAATAGAGGGGGGGAAAGAAAGTGACACCAAAGATGCTTGCAATCCTTGCTTTCCTTTTCTCAGCACAACCTAGTACAAACGGCCTCATCGGCACAACCTCGATGGGCATAAAAAGTTGATCACGGCAACCCTCATTGGTACAATCGTCGAGAATCGGACTTTCCTCCTCTTTCTTTCATTGTCAAGGCACACATGCATGTAAGTGAGCTCCTTTCCTTTCGAGCTCTCATCACCCGAAAGCCCTTTCTTCAAGAGTCGCCCCTTGGCCTTGCCTCACCCTCGACCAAGCTTACGAAGAAGAAGCCCATCTTCCAAAGCTTGCCTCCTTGCTTTGAAAAAAAACCCTTCCTTTTTCTCCCTTCCTCCCTCCAGCCAAAGCCCCAAAAAAACCTTTTCTTTTCTCCCCAAGGGGGCAACGAGGGCGCCGTCGTTGTCCTCCTTCCTTTTTGAACCCAAGTCAAAGGAGAAAAATATTCCCTTTTTTTTCAAAGATGTTGTTGGGTCCTTTCTTTCCTTTACCTCCTCTTTTTTCAAATGGAAAAATCATTTTTTTTGTTTGGCAACAAGGCCGGGCGCCATTCCCCTTGAGTGTCACTTAGACCTCTTCTTTTCCCAAACTTAAACCTTAAGTTCACAATTGGTTTTCTTAGTCCAACCACCCTTTTTCCCCACGAGGACTTAAAGAGTACTTGGTTCGCACACCGTCGGTGCTCCATGTGCCCAAGTTCCCGAACCCCTCTCCGGCCAACCTACCCCTTGTTAGCTTCAAACCCAGAGAACTTTGCCGCATTCCGACCACTTCACACCCTTTAACGGCGAATCACAAAAGTGAAAAAAAATCGAGTTTGCTCCCCTGTCGCGATTGTCTGTCGACTTGAAGTGGGCGCATCTCAATGCCCCTGGCTCCGATTGGCGAGCCGCAAATTTTGGATGACTCCCCATGTCGCATGAAACCTTCTAGAACCTTGGCGAGCTAAAAAATATTCTTTTCAGCATGCCTACGAACGTGGCACGACGAGCACATACCCGACCCTCGGTAAATATTTCGCAAGCTATAACTTGCCTGTCTAAGCTCCAAAAGGGCAATCCGAAAAGACCGGCATGCCCTACAATTCAAGCTTCACATGCCTATATGATGACATCAATTCTGAACATTTGTCCCCATCTGCCTTGCTCATTGGGGATCTACAAAGACTTCTAAATTGGAACTTTGATATCTTTCACATCAGGGCTCCGTTTGACGAGCCGTCTGGACAGGCCTCAAGAGCATCTTGAACCCTACATTCCAATGCACATTCCCTACATTTTGGACACTTTGGTATGCAATCCCGATTATACCAATTTGAAGGCCCCTTGGCCTAAAAAACCACTTTAGATATACATTTTTGCTGCCGTTGGTCTGCCGAGGACTTTTCCATCTGCTTTAGCTCGTCGCCATGCACCTGCTAGCATCCATAGCACTGCTTGTCACCCTTCCTGGCACGGACCAACTTTGGCTGCACCAACGTCCATGTTCTTTGATTTGTACCTTCCTGGGATGATCAATGACAACAACACATGGTCCTTCTTCATAGCTAGCCATGGTGGAAGATTATACTTAACCAGACAAATAGGCCACGTGCTCCATGACGAACTCCATAATCCGAATGGGTTTACTCCGTCCATTGCCAGACAAAAGCGGATACATCAAGGCTCGTTCTTAAATGTAGGCCAACTTTTCTCTATGTGCTTCCATGCACGAGAGTCAACAGGTACCCGCATCACATCATCTGTCGATCTAGTATTTGAGTGCCATGTCATCAAAGAGGCTATGGACTTGCACCTGAACATGCTCTTTGTTCTTGGAATGATAAGAAAGTGTCGAAGGACCTTTGCAGGGATAAGTTTTCCTTGTGTGTCCTCCCTGTACCTGTTTGATCCATAATTGGGACACTGTTCCAAATTTTCATACTCATTGCGAAAAAGTATACAATCATTAGGACATGCATGTATTTTGTGATAATGCAAGCCCAAATTAGTAAGAAGCTTTTTAGCGGTTGGACAGGTAGGGGACATGTGATTCCCTTCTGGAAAGATTTGCTCATTGAGCAACCTGTCATTACATGAACAATTCAGCCCCTTAATCACATTATGATCACATTATCCATGTCAAAGGATGAGTCTAACATCTGTTCCATCTCTACTTCTTGAAATGCCACATTAGATATTGGTTGGGAGGACTCAGTCGATGGTTGCTCATTTGAAAATCGTCTTCTCTGGGATGAAGTTGGAGCAATGTCTACTTGCGAGTTTGACCTTCAGTCTCTAGACCATGAGATCGATAACGCAGGTCTTGTAGTTGCTCTATCGGAAAGAGACCGTGATTGCGTATGTGTTGGTCGTAGATTTATCGTTTTCAAAAGATCTAATGCTTGCAATGCGCACAAGGACACGCCATCCTATTGTCCATACTTTATCTACCACTGATGAAACAAATAATTAAAACAGTCTAACTATTGTAACTACATACTACTAAGTACATGACAATACATGACAACCTCACATTCTCTATCCAAGTTTGAACCCTGCACACCTCGGTCTAAAGGTGCACCGAGATTAGGACCACAGGGTAATAATCTCGTCTTTATTGGTCAATGACTATATATTAAGGTTCTTGAAGTCTGTGTGCACTTTGGAAGTCCAGTTGCGTTTTTTCAACTATTTGCTGCTAGCTCTAATAACCTCACATTCTCTAGCCAGGCCTGATCTCCGCACACCTCGGTCTACAGGTGCACGGAGATTAGGACCACAGAGTAATAATCTTGTCTTTATTGGTCAATGAATATATATTAAGGTTATTGAATTCTGTGTGCACTTTTGAAGTCCGATTGAGTTTTTTCAACTATTTACTGCTAGCTTGAGCTCTAACAATCTCACATTCTCTAGCTATGTGTGATCCCCGCACACCTCGGTCTAGAGGTGCACGGAGATTAGGATCACAGGGTCAATGACTATATATTAGTGTTTTTGAAGTTTGTGTTTACCTAACCTAACCTATAACCTAAACTATAACCTAACCTATAACCAAATTAAACTTAACCTATAACTTCACCTATAATAAAACCTAACCAAAGTCCGTTTGCGTTTTTTGAAGTACATGAGTCATTCTTGAAGTTCGTTTATATTTTTTCTACAATTTTCCGCTAGCTCTAACCTAACTTATAATCTAACCTGACTTATAACCTAAACCTAAACTAACCTAACGTAACCTAACCTATAACCTAAATCTAACATATAACCTAACCTAATTGAAGTCCGTTTGCATTTTTAGAAGTACATGAGTCATCTTCGAAGTCCGTTTGTATTTTTTCTACTATTCATTTGTGGCTAGCTCTAACCTAACCTATAATCTCACCTAACCTATAACCTAAACCTAACCTAACCTAACATAACCTATAACCTAAACCTAACCTAACCAAAGTCCGTTTGCATTTTTTAAAGTACACAAGTCATCTTCGAAGTCCGGTTGCATTTTTTCTACTATTTGCCACTAGCTCTAACTTAACCTATAATCTAACCTAACCTATAACCTAAACCTAACCTAACCGAAGTTTGTTTGCATTTTTAGAAGTACACGAGTCATCTTCCAAGTCTGTTTGTGTTTTTTCTACTATTCATTTGCCGCTAGCTCTAACCTAACCTTTAATCTCACCTCACCGATAACCTAAACCTAACCTAACGTATAACCTAAACCTAACCTATAAGCTAACCTAACGGAAGTCCGTTTGTGTTTTTTGAAGTACCAGAGTCATCTTTGAAGTCCGTTTGCATTTTTTCTACTATTTGTCGCTAGCTCTAACCTAGCCTTATCTAACTTAACCTATAACCTAAACATAACATAGCCTAACCTAACATAACCTAATCTATAACCTAACCTAACCGAAGTTCGTTTTCGTTTTTAGAAGTACACAAGTCATCTTCATTTGGCCGCTAATAGATATGTTCGGACAATCAAAACTTATGGTATGTGTGTAAAGCCGCTTAGGTTAGACTGCTCCAAATTGGATTAGGATAGCAAACAATTAGCCATTTCAATCCGCTTAGAGCTACCCACCTAGGGTTAGCGTCTTAGAACTAGTGTTGGTTTAGCCGCTAATAGATGGCCGTATTTTGGAGTGTTAGGGTGCGCTATGTAAAGTCGTTTAGGTTTGACCGCTCCAAATTGGATTAGTCTAGAGTTTTTCCATTTCAATCTGCTTAGGGTTAGCTGCTTAGGGTTCTATGGATACTAGTTTGGCCGCTAATAGATGGCGCACCGTGTTTGGACGGTTAGGGCACACTATGTAAAGCCGCTAAGGTAAAGCGCTCTAAAATATATTAGGGTATCGTTCGGCCATTTAGTCTGCTTAGGGATAGATGCTAAGGGTTATCGGCTCTCTCTCTCTGTGTGTGTGTGTGTGTGTGTGTGTGTGTGCGCGTAGCGGTCCTAGTCCACACTTCCAAGACTAGGTGGTGCCCTCATGTCATTTCCCTTGTGGCGCAATGTAGTTTGTTTTGGTGTAGAGGCCGTCATTCCAAATTTCCTTCATCATAAATTGGTGCCCCCACGAAGGAGTTCTCAAGCAGTGCTCTGTCAATTCTATGAAGGAAGGTCCATCAAATTCTCCGAGACTTCCACTATGGTCTCCCCAAGAAGCTCGAGAAAAGAAGCATCTTTATCGACAAACGGCACGTATGCGGGTAAAGAGAGTTAACTACATACACCCTTCTTTGCTTCAAGGAAAATCTTGTAGTCATCAAGTCCCTAGGTCAAAGCATTTTGTTGAGTGCTTCGTGGCTAGTGTGAAGACACTCCCTTTGAAGCCTCGACTTCAGGTGGTGAAAGCACTCTCAAACTCGGGTATTAACAAGTTTTTGGAGGGGGAGCTACAGGCTATAAGCATGTTAACTTGTCATGCTTTTTGGTGTCCCGGACAATGCTAACTAGCACAATTTTGACATATGCTAACTAGTACAATAACATGAGCTACATCTCCAAGATCTATGACATATGATATATCAGTAGAAATCTCTTGAAACAAGGAATCCAAATATACAACCTCTGACAAATTTTGATACGAATTGTAAAAATTTTACCGGACGCCCAACTTTTTTAAAACGTGCTAACTTGAAACTGCTAACTAGCACAAAAAGCACGACACGTTAACATGCTTTCACCCTACACATCAATGGGGTGCGGTATTGGCAAGAGGCTACATATGGTGATGCACTCCAACTACTACTAGCAAGAAGGCTCAAGGTGGTTGAGAAGGTAGCCATTGAACCCTATGAACTCTACAAAGCTGAAGATGGTGGTCACACCAAAGCTAGGCTAATCACTGGTGAGCAAATTCTTCGCATCTCTCAAATGGTGGGATCCAAGAGAGCTGAACTTCAATAAAGTGCTTCATGGAAGTTTGTAGTTAATGCACAAATGAACAATCCCATTTTCTACAACTTTCAATCAGTTCAGAATATTAGGGTGAATGTGCGCATTGATAGAAAGATTTTTTTCCAACAAAGATTGGTCTTCTATTTTGGAGCTGAGAGGTTGAGAGAGATATTGTTGTCCCCTGACCCTATAATATTTCCTATTTTGGAGTATAATGTATCTTTTGATGTTCACATCTTCATCTTGCTTTAAGCATACTCCATGAATCATAGGGATTTATATGGACCTTTCCAACCTCTTGCTAGACAAACGGTGCATATAATAGCTAGCACAAAGCTTAGGTTCCAAAACATCATAGGGAACTTACTAGGCCCTCGTCGTCTAGATGAGATTAATGCATCTATCAATCCATTTATTCTACCCTTAATAAGATATGATTTTAGCTTAGAAGTTTTCATCTTTGTGCTGTATTGAGAGGAAGGCAACCCATCCTATCATGGCTTTCCCTAATTTTTTTGGGCGTAGTGGGGAAAATGCTGGGGATTTTTTGGATAACTTGGAGATGTCTTTTCTTGTCTCTGGGAGGGATGACGAAGCATTGAAATTGAGAGCTTTTCCTTTGGTGCTCAAAGAAGAAGCTAGGGTATGGTTCCAGGCTCTAGATCCAACCCAAAGAGTTGAATGGGAGGGATTGAAGGTGGATTTCCTACGAAGATTTCAACAAGCCAATTCGGCAGAAGAACTATGGAAACGTCTTCTGGCCCTTCATCAAGTTGACCCTCATGGCTATGCAATCTATGAGAAAGGTTTTCTGAAACTTTGGGGGCAATGTCAGACTCACTAAACCCTGGTGAGCGAGCTCCCAATTGCCTCCAATAGGATCGATTTATCTCAGGTTTGTACTCCTTGCTAAGGGAGAAGGTAAAGAGAAAATTTCCAAATACTTTTGAAGATGCCTTAAGAATTGCTAGGGAAAAGAATCGAAAGATTCTCTATCAAGCCCAAGCTGGCCAGCTAGCTTTGGGAGGCAATATCACAACTATGGAAACTTCTCACGTACCTCCAAATGTGCCTAATGCACCAGGCCTCAATAGAGGTCAACAAGAAGATATGCTCCAACAAATAAACAATCTCACAAACCAGCTAGAGGGTTTGAGAGTAAATCTTGTGCAGTGTGCAAGAAGGCCTATTGAGGGGAATGGTGGGAATCGGCCACCAATGCGACGTCAAGCAAGGGAAATGTTGTGTTACAATTGTGCAGAAAATGGCCACGGCACGTATAATTGCCCTCATCCCAGAAGATATGACTATCCTGTCAGAGGTCCTCGACAACAAGTAAGTCCTCCCTGTGCTAGAGCTCAAGCACAAGAGCAACCGCAACCTCAAATTTTGCAGCCACCTCGTGCTCAAGCTCAAAGCCCTGCTACTCAACCAAATGTGAGCATCATAAGGATGGAGGAGGTCGTCAAGGGCAGAAGCAACCAGGAAGAAATAGGTAAAGGGAAGATGAAGATAGATGAAGTGGCTACAATGCCTATCAAGTGTGTGCATGTCCAAGATGAAGTAAGTAAAGAAACAATCAAAGATGCAAGCAATGAAGCAAGTACATCTCGGGCAACTAAAGATGAAGCCAAGAAGAGACAGACCCGTACTAGGTCTCAAATTGACATCTCTGATTTCCCTATGGGATCTCGGACACAACCTTATGACCTGACAGCTGATGTGAGTTCTCAAGGACCAAAGATTACTTGGCCACAACTACTTCATATCTCCCCAAAGCTGCGAGGACAGTGGTCAAAAATGGTGAGCACGAGGGCAAAGCGAAGTAATCTAGTAAGTGTAATCAAAGCCTATGGTCTCAAGGATATAGTGCCTTTGGTGGAGGCTCAAATCAAGGGACAATGGATTCCAAAAACTTACATTGACAGTGGAGCAGAGGTTTGTGCCATGACAGAAAAGCTAATGCATCAATTGGGTTTAGAGATAATGGAATCATCAAACTTTAGGGCAAAAATGGCCAATAATGTCTCTGTCACTTGTGTGGGTGTAGTGTAAGCTTTGAGAGTTTCTGTTTTTGGAATCACTACAGAGGTTGATGCTTATGTGATGCCAGTGAAGGGAGAAGGATACCCCCTTATTTTACGATGACCTTGGCTCATGGGTATAGGAGCTAGGCAAGATTGGGCAACAGGAGACTTGGAGTTGAGGCCTCGTGTGGGTGGCCATAGTTGGAAGGTGGTTTATAACTTGAAGAATGGGCGACAAGAGAACCTTGAACTAGAGACGTCAGCTGATGAGTGGAGCTCAAGTGGATGCTCCTCATCCATGGATGAGGAAGAGAGTTCAAGTGAAGAGAGTGATAGCACTCTCGAAGTCATGGGCGTCACCCTAAAGGAAACTACCTCATCAAAAGACAACCCAAGGATCCAAATGGAGAATGTGTGGGATGCCAGCCTAGAGAAGATGTTATCCAAGGATATAAAGGAAGAAGAAAGGGAGGGTTATGTAAATGTTCTCAAGAAGCATGCATCATTGTTTATTTCTGATTACACTCACATTACAGGTGTCACTGCAGTGAAGCATCATATCAGTCTAAAAGAAGGGAGCAAGCCAGTAGTACAAAAACTAAGAAGATTAGGAGTTGTGCAACAAAAGGCACTATTGTCTGAGGTTAAGAGACTCTTAGAAGCAGGATTCATATACCCAGTAGAAGATTCAGAATGGGTCTCCCCAGTAGTGGTGAGGCCAAAGAAGAATGGTAAATGGCGAGTGTGCGTGGATTACAAGCCACTAAATGCTGCAACAAAAAGGGACCACTTCCCTCTCCCATTTCAAGATGAGATTCTAAATGAAGTAGCAGGCCATGAGAGATACACAGTGTGTGATGGCTACTCCGGCTACTTTCAAATACGCATTGCAGAGGAGGACCATAAAAAGACTACTTTCATCACACCATGGGGCTGTTTTGCATTTCAAGTCATGCCTTTTGGTCTCACCAACGCTCCAGCCACCTTTCAACGATTCATGAATATGGTCTTCCAACCTTACTTTGGTAAGTCCATAAGGGTTTTTATAGATTTTGTATTTACAGCTCCAAAAGTATGCATCTTGGCAAGATTGATGAAGGATTTACTCGTTTAGCTAAGCTGGGTGGACAACTAAATAAGGACAAATGTCACATTGGGGAAAGCAAGGTTACACTATTGGGTCATGTAGTGTCCATTGATGGAATCGAGGTAGATCCTGAAAAGATAGAAACATTGCTAAATCTACCTTCCCCAACTTCCATCAAACAATTAATCTCTTTCTTGGAAAAGCTAAGATATTTGAGTAGATTCATACACTTACTCTCCCAAGTGATATTTCCTCTACAACAGCTGACTCGTCAAGAGATGCTTGTTTGGAGTGAAGAAAGTGATGGGCATTTTAGAGAGATAAAAAAAATGTTAGGGTCACTCCCTGTAATCCTCCAACCTTGTTGGGAAGAAACATTCTTTGTAAACCCTAGTGTGGGAGAAGAGGCCATTGGTGCTGCCCTCCTACAAAAAGATCCAAAAACATCCTTTATGAGGCTTGTGTATTTTGCTAGCCGCCTCATGGAAATCACAGAGAAGGCCTACACCCTGATGGAACAGCTAGTGTTAGCCCTCATGTTTGTGGTAACCAAATTTCGGCCATACTTGCTGCCAAAGAGGTTTGTAATTATCACTGTGGAGGATATGTTTCCCTATGCACTACAACATATGGAAATCTCTGACAAAATAGCAAAGTGGGTGGTGCGATTTCAAGAGTTTGATTATACAATACAGGTTGAAAGAAAAACTCGAGCATGCTTAGCCGACATTTTAACAAACAAGTGCTATGAAAAAGTTTTCCATTTGAAGAGAAAGGAACTTCCACCACCTCCAGCTCTAGAGGCTCTGGTCAATGCTTATAGCCTCTACTTTCATGGAGCATACAAGAGAACCAAGGATAAGGCAGCTGCAGGCATCGTGGTCTTATCTCCATTGGGAGAGAGGATCCATGGTGAAGGGATCACTCTAGAAGATGTCCACTCCAACAATGAAGCAGAATATCAAGCTCTAATTCATGGCCTTTGTTGGTGCCTGGATAATTCAATTGAGAGATTAAATGCTTTTGGTGACTCCATGCTTTTGGTAAGGCAAATGCAAGGTACATGGGCTTGCAAAAATGCCAGTCTCTCTACTAAAATGAGAGAAGCCAAAGCTCTTATGAGGAGATTTAGGGAGGCACAAGTACATCATGTGCCAAGAGACCAGAACAAGGATGCAGACCACCTAGCATCATCGAAGTTAAATGAGTCAATAGTGGGAGAAGTGGCCATCAAACTTCCACTTCAGCAAGGCAAGGAGGACTTAGAAGATATTATGCACATTTTGGAGCAAGGAGAGGCTCCTAAACACATGAATGCAGGGGAAAGGCGATGGTTAGCTAGGAAGGCTACCAGGTATCGCATAGTAAATGATAATTTGTATTGTCTTGGTAAGGATAGTGTGCTTAGGAGAGTGCCTTTGAAGAGTGAAATTGAAGAGATTTTAAAAGCTTGTCACGATGATATGTGCGGAGGACACTTTGCACACGACATCACTAGTAGAAAGGTTCTACAAGCTGGGTTTACTTGGCCAAGTCTTCATCGTGATGTCAAATACTGGTGTCAAACATGTGATGAATGTCAGAAAGCAGGACCACGACGGCTCATAGCTGAACCTCAGAACCCAATAAAGGTATTTGGGCCCTTTGAGAAGCGGGGAATTGATGCCATAGGGCCTCTACCACGCACTCAGTCAGGTAAAGAGTACATCATTATGGGAGTAGACTACATGACTAGATGGGCTGAGGCTATGCCAACCAATAGAATTACTGCTAAGGATGTGAGTCAGTTCATCTTTGACCACATCTGTTGCCGGTTTGGCACCCCTCTTGAAATACTATCTGATAGAGGACCACGGTTTAGAGTAGACTTGGTAGGAGAACTCATGCAGAAGCTAAATATTCAGCATCAACACTCTGCTCCTTACTACCCTCAGTGCAATGGCTTGGTGAAAAAGGTAAATGGAATCATTTGCAAAATTCTCACCAAACAGGTACATGCCAGGCGCCAAGATTGGGACAAACACCTGAATGGAGCTCTATGGGCCTATAGAACCTCCTTCAAAACCGGATTAGGGTACACACCCTTTCATTTGGTTTATGGAAAGGAGGTGCTTTTGCCCATTGAAGTGAAGTTAACAAGTCTTTGAATATTGGGTAGCCAGGTAGGCTCTCAAAAGGAGAAAGTACATCAAAGGATCATGGATCTAGAGAGGCTGCAATTGGATCGTGAAGAAGCCATCAACCACTATTCTCAAGAAGTAGAGAAGCATAGAGAAAAGTTCAACAAAAAGCTACCATCTAAAGACATCAAAAAGGGATCTCTGGTGCTTCGATATGACAATCGCTTCGACACTCGTAAGGATGAAAAGTTTCTTTTTCGATGGGAAGGCCCGTTCTTGGTCAAAAAAAAGTTCAAAAATGGCTCTTAGAGACTTCAAGACATTGATGGTAAAGTGCACAAGACTAGGACAAATGGATGGTGTCTAAAGCCTTATCACATCAGAATAAGGTCAGTCGAAGATCAAAGAAAGTAGGCTAGAGGCACAAATACCTCTAGCCAGGTTTGGGGGGCCTATGATCCAAGCATATCACAAATTTTTTGTTTACTATATTTTGTTGGTTTTCCTTGCTTCTAGAGGTTTACAATAAAAGAAAGAGTGAGAACAACCTCTTGGAAAATTTTTAAAAAAATGACTTGATGGGAATTTTTCCTTGACTAGTTCACAAGAGGTGAAAGGTAGAACATAATGGTAAAGGGAAGGGAAAATATGTAAATGTGAAAAGAAAAGATATGATGTGTTTGTGGAGCCATACACCCATGATTCAAGGGTCATGAGGGGCTCATATCATCATGGCTTTGGAGCCATATGATGATTCAAACAGATGGGACCCAGGTGGAAGACTTGGTGAAGGAAGAAAACAGACACATGATTTTGCTGGATTTTAAAAAAATACGTCCACTCCGATACAAGAAAAGTTTTCTTCATTAAAGTTGTAACTGATGAGCTGGAGATTTTTACCATATTTTTTTATATAATTTTTGCATCTACGGTCTAGGAGATATGGCCAAAATGGCAGACGCCAGTTTTTCCAACTGTGGTGGAGACCACCCCCTCTACCTTTACACACACACCCTTCCTTTTCCACATTGAGTCCTTCTCTAAAAATCAGCCATTAGTCTCCTCACCCTCCCCTCCTTCCTCCTCTCTCTCAAGCTCATAAAATCATCACAAATTCCTCTTCTAATCACCTCTCAAATCATGCTTAATCTTGTTGTAATTCATAAGTTGTCATTCAACCCCTTCCTATTATTACTAGATATGCATTGATTTTATGTAGATTCTTTACATTTTAAAATAAGGAAGCTCTTGGACTCAAGCTATGGAGGAAGGAGTGAAGACAACACAAGTGATGATGGAGCCAATTAGTTGCAAATTGGTCAACAAATCACTTGGAAGGAGCTTCTTCATTGGTGGAATGTCCCTAATCAAGCTTCATTTGTACAAATTGCACTTGGATATTAACCTCACTCCTAATCACTCTCTTGCCTATATAAAGAGCCCCCCCCCCCCTTTGTAATTTCAAGCCTCCCTCAGCCTCATTGAGTCTTTGTATCACTCATCATGAGCCCATAAAGCTCATTCATTCACTCTATTCTTTGCACATTCTAGAGTGCAAATTGTTTTGTGCTAGTAAACTCAGCTGCTCTTACTTATGTTAATTTAGAGAGATCTTCTATGTGTGTGTGAGAGTGCTTGATGTGATTTTGGCTAAATCTTGAGTTGTTGTTTAGTAATCTACATGCTATTTGTGTTGGGAGTGCTTGAACTTATCCATTCCTTGTACACACATTGAGGTTAATGCTTCCTTCATAGTGATAGCTCTCTCTCTCTCTCTCTCTCTCTCTCTCTCTCTCTCTCTCTCTCTCTTTGCGTAGCGGTCCTAGTCCACGCTTCCAAGGCTAGGTGGTGCCCTAATCTCATTTCCCTTGTGGCGCAATGTAGTTTGTTTTGGTGTAGAGGCCGCCATTCCAAATTTCCTTCGTCAATGGTTGTGTTTGGACGTTTCACCGATAAGTGTTTAGATTAACATAAAAGTACATAAGTTCTAACTGTCCGAACACAACATCCATCTATAACCTAAACATGAGTTAACTTAACATATAACCTAACCTAACCTAACATATAACCTAACCTATAACCTAACTTAATCTAGCATATAACCTAACTTGTTGTTTAAACCTGACTTATAATCTAGCTAACCTATCCTATAACCTATAACTTAACTTATAACTTAATTTAACATTTAATTTAAACCTAACCTAGAATTTAACCTATAAGCTAAAGTAACATAATTAACTTCCTATAAGCTAACCTAACCTAACCTAACCTAACGTAACTTAACGTATAACCTAACTTATAAATTAACATATAACCTATATATACCCTAACCTAACCTATAACCTAAACTAAACCTAATCAAAACCTAAAACCTAAACCTCATCAATCACATAATTTCAAAAACAACATAATTCAAAACAAAATTTCTTCAAAACAAGATTTTTTCATAAACCAAAATGAAAATTTTTCATAATTCAAAACGAAATTTCACAACACAAACCATAGTTTCTTGTAAAGCATTGAAAGTTTAAAGCATGAAATTTTCTTTTATCAATATACAAATTAATTTAAATAAATTTAATATGCATTAAAAGTTCAAGCATTCATATTCGACCTATTTGAGCAAGAAAAGGTGTTGTAAACATCTTTGAACCTGCAAAACCGCACACACACACACACACACACACACACACACCATGTGAAACCCTAAACCCTAAACCTTAAACCTACAAGTAAACTCTGAAAACAATCTCACCTTAGTGCTATGGAGTAGTCCACAAGTAATATTAGCACCTCCGACAACTTGTTTTGCACCAGATTTGTAAGAGGTGAGGAGGAAGAGAGCAAGAGAAAAGGTGCAAGAAGAAGAGAAATGCGCAGGGAAAGCCCGCGGGTTTGTGTTTATGTAGGGTTTGCCGATACAGGTATCAATAAAATCGTCAAAAAAAGCATTCGTACAGGCGTCGGAAAGTGCATTCGTACAAGCGTTGGAAGACACATCGGAATAGGTATCAAAAATTTAAAAATGAAAAATTTTAAAAACTTCATCTCTCTCCATACTTACCTACACATATACCGATGTCCGCCATTGACGCCGGTAATTTGGCATCGGAATTGAAGTGACCTCTTGTACAGTCACTTATAATGAAGCTATCTCTTCACAACAAAAGGATCAATGGTAAGAGGCTATGGAAGCAGAGTACGACTCTCTTATCTCAAAAGATACATGAATACTAACTGAATTACTCGTGGCTGTACAATTATTAAGTGTAAGTGGGTGTATAAGACAAAGGTAAAAGTAGATGGATCTTTTGACAAGGTCAAGGCACATTTAGTTGTAACAGGTTACTCCCAAGTTGCTAGTGTTGATTATCATGAGACCTTTTCACCAATTGCTCTCATTACAAGTGTTCGAGTTTTATTGGCATTTGTTGTTCAATTTGATTTAGAAGCTCATCAAATGGATGTGTGCACTGCTTTTTTGAATGGTGATTTGAAAGAGGAAATTTATATGGAACAGCCAGAAGGGTTTGTTATTTCAGGTAAAGAAGACCTTGTTGCTCAACTCCATAAGGCACTATATGGTCTCAAACAAGATTCACGAGCCTGGTATACAAAAGTTAATCTTTTTCTCACCTCTAAAGGATTCATCTCTTGCTCTTCACACCCTAACTTATGCAAAAAACATTAAGGTAGCAGTTTCTGCTAGGAAATAAGACGTAGCTAAATAGATATTTGAGTAGATTACTTAATGGAGAGAGATAGATTTCACACACAAGAGATTATAGAGTAGAGAGAGAGAGAGTACACACCATATACGTGGTTCACCCAATGTGGGCTACATCCACGGGAAAGAAGCCACTCAATGGCTTTAGTACTTCAAAACAAGAAGTAGTTTACAAAGCCATTAATGAAGTACTAAAGCCATTACAAGAAGTAGTTTACACAAGGCTTTAGTACCCTTAATGAAGCTCCCGCCTTACTTCACTCTCACCACCTCACACTCACCTTGTTGCATCAACTTCACACTCTGAAATGTGTGTAGAAATGGCCTCCTTTTATAGGCCAAAAGGGCTGCCTTCTCTTATGAGAGACAGCCATGTGTAGCCGCCCTTGTGCGAATAAGTCCAAATCGGACCCTCCAATCCACCCATGTGTGGCCGCCCTTGAGAAGACAAGTCCGCTTTTGAATTCGGCCACTGGCCATTGACTTCCGACCACCGGCCATCGGCCATTGACTATCGGCCACCGACCAACCGACCGGTTGTTTTCCGACCACTTTCCGGCCGCCGTCCGGCCATAATATTCCCGCGAAAAGGAATATTTCGGCGAAAAAAAAATTCTGATTCTTGTCCCTGAAAATTTTGCCCCTGATTCTTGTCTCTGACTCTAAAATTGCCCCTGATTCTTGTCCGTGAAAATTTTGGTTTCCGGTGAGTGATTTTCCTTCACGCACGATGGCTTCTCCTCATAATGGGGGCCTTACGAATGTGCGCTTTTACCACAGAAAATTGTTGGAATTAGGGTTGTAGAGAAACACACATAGCTTGGAGAAGACAAAGGAAGCTCAAGGCACACAATAGAGAGTGTGTTACTTAGTGTGCAATGGAAAGATAGATAGCCCTAGCGTGATGGGCGTATATACAATGCACAGGGGAAAAAACCTCCTAAAGAGGGAAAAAATGCCCCGACGGTCCTAGTATGTTCACACACATCACTACCACATGTATATGGTAACAAATCCCCCCTCGAGTGATGCGGTGAACGAGAGCTGGCACATGAGTTAAGGGAAGTGCCATGCCCTGAGGACAGGATCAGTCCATAAAGGGGAGTAAGCCCAAAGCTTTGCGGAAAGCTTCAAGCTTCTCACGAGACAATGCCTTTGTGAAAAGATCTGCAAGGTTGTCCTGTGTTGGCACATAAGCCAAGTTGATCTCTCCTTCTGAGAGCCTCTCCCTGACATAGTGGTAATGCACCTCAATGTGCTTTGTGTGAGCATGAAAAACTGGGTTTCTCGCAACTGCCAATGCGCTCTGTCTGTCAATGTAGATAGTGTTGGCAGTGTCCTGTCCAACACCCAAATCAGCCATAAGGCGTCTGAGCCATACACACTCAACCGTAGCTGTGAAGACTGCTCTGTACTCAGCCTCACAACTCGAAGTGGCCACAGTAGGTTGCTTCTTGCTCAACCATGATATACATGAATTGCCAAGCATGAAACAAAAACCACTTGTGGACAATCTCGTGTCAAAACAACCAGCCCAATCTGAGTCCGAAAAAGCATGTAAGTCTGGCGGCAATGATCCCCCCTTGGGATAAAACAAGCTAAGATGTAAAGTGCCACTAAGGTAGCGGAAAATCCTCTTGACAGACTGCCAATGCTTAGACCCTGGGCTATGCATAAATCTGCTGACCTGTGAGACTGCAAACTGAATATCCGGCCTCGTGTTGCATACATAAATGAGGCAGCCAACAGCAGTTTGGTAAAGAGTGATATCAGCAGGATCACCAACATCATGTAGACTCAACTTCAAACCTGTTTCCATGGGAGTGGCAATAGGTTTGCAATCCTCAAGTCCAAACTTACATAGCAATGTCTCTATGTAACTTTTCTGACACAAGGCATACCACCATCACACTGCTTAAACTGTATACCCAAATAATGATGCAACAGCCCCAAATCTTTCATCTTGAAAGTAGCATTCAAATCAGCCTTAAATTCAGCAATATGTCTCTCATTTGGTCCAGTGATCAGCAAATCATCAACATAAAGAACCACGATGAGAAATACATCACCCTCACCCTTTACATACAATGTGCTTTCTGTTGGACTGTTACAAAAGCTTTGTTTGACCAAATGAGTGTCAGCTTTCTCATACCAAGCACGAGGAGATTGCTTCAACCCATACAAGGCCTTGTTACATTTGCACACTTTGTCCTCTTGTCCTTTTGTGACAAAACCGCGAGGCTGCGTTACAAAAACTTCCTCAAATATGTCACCATTCAAGAAAGCAGTAACAATGTCTGATTGATGTACATCCCAACCAAAATGAGCTGCCAATGCACATAGAAAACGCACAGTACTCATACGACAAGTGGGAGCAAAAGTCTCTTCATAATCTATGCCTTTTTGCTGTGCATAACCCTTTGCAACAAGTCGAGCCTTATGGCGATCGATCTCACCATCCGGCTTGCGTTTCAACTTGTAAACCCACTTAGTACCAATGGCCTTTTTTCCAGGAGGCAAATCACATAAAGTCCATGTGTCATTTTCTATAAGTGCATCATATTCTGATTGCATGGCAGCCATCCAATTTTCTGAATTCTGTGCTTCATCAAAAGTCAGAGGCTCCTCAACGTCATGTAAGCTAGACACAGCCAAAGCATAACAATCTGATGCATAAGATGCATGGCGAGAGCCTGAACGAGTACGACTAGACAAAGGTGCATCCAATTTACTGTCACGCAAAGTGTGCACCAGCCATTTTGGCATACCTCTAGCCTGCTCATTTTCAGCCCTTTCCTCATCAAGTACATCATGTAGATCTGCATCAGTAATAGGCTGATCTAAAGCATTTTCAGAAACCCCCATAGGCTGTACATTTGCCTCATTGGAACTTACGTTCGTATTTCCACCACTGAAAAGAGGCAACAAAGTGTCATAAATGTCCTGTGAGCTTACATTGCTGTCTCTAGTACATGACAACAAGGGCTGAACAGAATCTTCCACAAACACTACATCCCGAGAAACCAGAATACGTTTTGTTTGCGGATGATACAACCTGTAACCTTTGCTTTCAACACTATAACCAACAAAAATACATTTGACAGTGACGGGAGCAAAGCGAACCCCGAACCCCGACGGCCTCTAAAACACCGGGGACCGAATGGCGTGCCTCGAGCCTGTCATGGTAAAGCAAACAGGGGGCACCACCTAGCTTCAGCGGCTAGGACGCAAACAACACACCACCATAACAAAGTTTTCATCCAAGAGAGATGGATACTTGGGAGTAATGATGAAAAGGGAAGGGAATGAGATCAAGTGTGTGTGAGAGAGAGAGAGAGAGTGTGTGAGGGAGGGGGTATAGTGGCTTAGTACTTAGGCATCACAAAAGGATGGCGAATCCGCACACCCTTCACATATACACAAGCTCACTCCAAAACACAAGACTAGGTGGCGATTCCGCACACCTCACATGGGCAAAACATTGCAAGAAAACATACTCACAAAACCTCAAGCTTTATTTAGAGAATTAGGCGATGAAATGGGGAGCATAGGGTAGGGGAATGAGAAGGGAGAGAGTGGTAGAGCACATGGCGGATAGGTGGGAGTTGATGGCGAAGACTCGCACGAGGATTATGGACATCATTATTTATTTAGTTTCCCTTCATCTTCCATAGCCCAAGGGTGTAGAGGTCATGCTCAAGACAAGCATGGTGATTGCGGTGATGGTGATGGTGTGGGTGTGTGTGTGTGCACTAGGCACACACAGTGCATAGTGTACTCTTTGGTGATGGTGTGTCCTTAGTGTGATGGTGACCCCTCTTTGTATAGGGGAGGAGGGGGGAGAAATTCTAGAATTTAGAAATGAAGAAATCATTATCTACATAGGCCATGTGATTGTGGGCCCCACTTGTCTGGCTGTGTGTATATGTGCCAGAACAGCAGTCTCATGAGAGAGAGACTAAGAGAGAGAGATGGGTTGATGAAAAAAAGTGAGAGGTGACATGGAGAATAAAGTAATTACAAGAGGGGAGAGAGGGGAGTGTGTTCAGAGGTGAATCTGTGTGCAGATGTGTGTGAACACAAGAAAAATCAGGTAACCACCGGGTGGGGATGGGTCTGTGGGCACCTTTTTCAGTGAAACTGAGTGTGTGTGAGTGTGGGGGAGGTTATTTAGCTACAAGACAAGAAACATGGCGCCCTTTAGAGAGAGAGGGGGGTATTTGGGTCATGGGATATGATAGGAGAGAGAAAGAGGGGGTGGGGTATACTATTTTGGAAGATAAGATAAGTTGCATGTGAGTTAGGGTGCATTATTGGTGAGTTATAATGCATTATTGGTGAGAGGTGGGGTAGCTTGAGGGGAGAGAGAAAGGAGAAGGACAAGGGAAAGAGAGAGGGGGTTGACCTTTTGAGTGGAGGAGAGGAAAAGGGACACCCGGCGGGGCAACAGTGAAGAAAAAGGAGGCAATGTGGGGATGGGCTACCCCGCAGGCATGAGGTGGCCTATTTTACCTTTCTTATATATTTACATAATCATACTTTATTTTTTTCTTAATTTTTCCAATGCTTTTTTATCACTCCCTCCCTAAGAGGGGGTTTTCATGGGGTGGGGACGAGAGAAGAGGGGTATGGGAGCTTGGCTTGTGAAAAGCCCCCATCATTAGCCCTCCCCTTTTGGCTAGAGGCATTCATGTCTCTAGCTCATCTGTTTGATCATTATCGTCAGAGGTGGCGGTTGATGGTGTGTCCTCATCTGGAATGTCAATTGGTGGAGCCTGGTCAAATCGAAGAAAATAAGGTTTAAGTCGCCAACCATTTACCCTGGTTTTATGAAGTTTTTCATCAGCCTCCATAAGCTGGTAGCTTCCATTAGCATACTTTTTCCTGATGATGAAAGGACCTTCCCATCGAAGTAGGAGTTTCTTATCCTTGCGCGTGTCGAAGCGATTGTCGTAGCGGAGCACCAACATTCCTTTCTTCAATTCTTTTTTCTGGAGACGCTCGTTAAAGCTATGCCGTCTATGCTCTGCTTGCGCTGCATAATAATTTATTGCTTCTTCTCTGTCGAGCTGCAGTCTTTCCAAGTTGATGATGTGATCTCTCAAATGCATGTTGGGCTGTTGAAATTGGCTTGCCATTACTCTGAGACTTTGTAGTTGCACTTCAATGGGCAAGATTGATTCCTTACCAAATACTAGATGATACGGTGTGAATCCCAAGGATGTACGAAATGAAGTTCTGTAGGCCCATAAAGCTGGTAGTAGATACTTATCCCAGTCTCCAAGATGATTGTTTACCTGCTTGGTAATAATTTTAGAAACCATTCCATTTACCTTTTCAACTAGGCCATTACATTGAGGGTAATATGGTGAAGAGTGCCTCCTTGTAATGCCCAGTTTCTGCATTAATTCTCCTACCAAGTCTGCTCTGAAACCTGGTCCTCTATCAGAGATGATCTCTAAAGGTGTGCCAAACCTAGAGCATATGTGCTCGTAGATAAATTTAGCTACCTCTACCGCTGTGATTCTAGTGGTGGCTGTAGCCTCTGCCCATCTAGTCATGTAGTCGATCCCCATGATAATGTAGAATTTTCCTGAGTTGGCCCTAGGTAATGGCCCAATGGCATCGATACCCCATTTTTCAAATGGGCCATATGAGAGAATAGGTGTTTGTGGTTCAGGCATAAGTGACCTAGTGCCGGCCTTTTGACACAACTTACACGTTTTGCACCAGTGGTGTACATCACGGTTGAGGCTAGGCCATATGAAGCCTACCTGCAAGATTTTCCTACTTGTTATGTCTAGGGAAAAGTGACCACCACAAACCCCGTGGTGACAACTAGCAATTACTCCCGTGATTTCCTGAGAGAGAGGGACCTTCCTGAGTATTTGGTCCTTACCCTTACAGTACAAACCATCATTGATGATTCGATACCTTGTGGCCTTCCGCGTCAGCCATTGCTTCTGTCCCTTTGTTAAATCTGATGGGCATTCTCCTGTTTCCAAAAAATGCATGATGTCAGGCAAGGCATCACTGCCTTGAAATAGAGGGAGCTTTAGCTTTATTGCTCCAACCACCACTTACTGTAGTCTTTCACTTGCTAGGGCATCTGCTTGTTGGTTTTGAGCCCTTGGGATATGGTGTATTTGAACTTCTTCAAGCTTACCCAACAAGGTTTTTATACCACTTAAGTGAGTCCTTAAACTAGGATTCTTGCATGTCCATGCTCCATTTACTTGCCTTACTAGAAGTAGAGCATCCCCAAATACATTAATGCGTTGTACACCCTGCGAGACGCACCATTGTAGACCCTTGGTTAGTGCTGCATACTCAGCTTCATTGTTAGAATGTGAATCTAACAATTGGCCCAACGAAAATACCTTTGTCCCTTTGTCATCAAAGACCACTATGCCTGCAGCTGCTTGTCAGACGCTCGCTTGTAGGCTCCATCAAAGTAGAGAGAGTATGCTCCTTCTACCATCGGTGGTACTGGAGGTAATCGGACTTCTCCTTCCTTAGATTGCTTCTCCTTCCTTTCAAAGACTTGGTAGGTCATGAGTCCCCCCAAACTTGCACTTGTCGTGCTTTCTACCTATACCGTGTAGTAAAACTCTTGCAGACGAACTAGCCATTTAGTAATTCTAGCAGACACATCCATGTGTTGTACAACATAGGGAAATATTTCATCTGTGGTTAGAATCACAAATTGCTTAGGCAGCAAATATGACCTAAACTTTGTAGTTGCAAATCTAAGAGCTAGGACTAAGTGTTCCACATGGGTGAAACCTTTCTCTCCTGCTGTCATCATTTGACTAGAGAAGTAGATTGGCCTCATGAAAGATGTCGTCGTATCCTTTTGGAGTAGCACAGCCCCCAATGAGTCATCACCAACACTTGAGGTGACATAGAATTTTTCATCCCACTTAGGTGGTGAGATAGTTGGCAGAGTGGCTAAGACCTCCTTTACCTTGTTGTAGTGATGTTCGCTTTCCTCGTCCCAAGTGAAAGTTGATCTTTGAGTGAGTTGTTGCAGTGGTAGAACAAGTTGTGATAGTAGATGTATGAATCTACTTAAGTACCTCACCTTCTGTAGTAGATGTATGAATCTACTTAAGTACCTCACCTTCTGTAGAAAAGAGACCAGTTGGCGTGCGGTCGTTGGTGAAGGTAGGGTTATGAGTGCGGACACCTTACTTGGGTCGGCGTTGATACCTTTTGCTGAAATTTCATGGCCTAGTAGAATGACTTTACTCTCCCCAATGTGGCATTTATCCACATTTAATTGCCCACCTAGGCTCTGCAACCTGGCCAAACCTTCAGTTACCTTTTCTAAATGTGAAATACGGGAGCTATATATACAAAAATCATCAATGAACACTCTTATGGATGTTCCAAAGAACGTTTGAAAAACATATGTGACATATCTTTGGAATGTGGCAGGTGCATTTGTGAGACCAAATGGCATAACCCTGTATGCAAAACAACCCCATGGCGTGATAAAAGTGGTTTTTAGCTGATCTTCCAAGTCTATGTGTATTTGAAAGTATCCAGAATAACCATCACAGACGGTATAGCATTCAAAACCCGCTACTTCATTCAGAATTTCATCCAAGAAAGGGAGAGGAAAGTGGTCTCTCTTTGTAGCTGCATTTAGTGGTTTGTAGTCAACACAGACCCTCCACTTACCACTCTTTTTAGGCGTCACCACTACAGGTGACACCCATTCTGAGTTTTCTACAGGATAGATGAATCCCGCCTCCAGCAGTTTCCTTACCTCGGCCAAGAGTGCCTTTTCTTGTATGACCCCCAATCGTCGTAGCTTTTGCACAACTGGTTTTACCCCTTCCTTCAGCTTAATATGATGTTCCACCACTGTGATGCCTGTGATTCTTTCATAGTTGTCAATGAACAGGTTAGGAAATCCCATCAACATTTGCAAAAAACTATCTTTCTCCTCAAGTGTTAATTCCGTAGACAACATACCCTTCAACCTACTTCCTCCTAGGCCAGGTGATTTGCTCTCCTCTTCATTGGGTTGCCCTTTTGGTGATGGATCACTAGTTTTGCTTACCCTTTGTGGATCCTTCATAAGGATACCCATCACATCAATGGAACTGTCACTTTCGTCGGTGGATGTGGTCTCCTCCTCAGAACTGGAAGATTCGCTAGTGGTTTCATCTGCCGATGTTTCCAAATTCATTTTCTTCTGCTTGCCAATCCTCATGTCGTAGTAGATTGTCTCCCCTTTCTTACCGGTCATGCGTAGAAGGCCAGTACCCCAGTCCTGTTTTGCCTTCATGGCCATCAACCATGGCCTTCCCAAAATTAGTGGATAGACCTCCCCCTTAGTAGGCATGACAAAAACATCTACCTCTACCTCAGTGTTGAAAGCTTTGATTTTCACGGCACTTACCACACCCACACACTTTACTTTTGCGTTGTTTGCCATCTTTGCCTTGCATGGAGAAGGCCTGTCAACCTCGAGCCCTAATCGAAGCATCATAGCTTCGCTCATTACACAGATTTTTGCACCTCCATCAATGTAGGTGTTTCCAACCCTCTTTCCTTTTATGTTTACGTCGACAATTGGAAGGATGTCATCCATGTTGCATCCCGAAATTGCTCCGGCTACCTTTGTTTTGGAGCGTCTTGTACTTACCATTTTAGACCGTTGTCGCCTTACTTTTGGTACAAGATGTAGCAGCTGTGGCCATGTAATCTTCGGTCCTTGCTCTGCCACATCCAATGTTAGATCATAGGGCTTAGAACTTTCCCCTAGCTGAAAGTCGGTGATGCCCAATTTTCGTCGTGGCCTGGATGGCCTCTTGCTTGTTTCTCCTCTCATGCTTCTCTCATCATTTGATTGTGTAGCTTTCTCCCTCCTAGCTCTTTTCACAGTCATGGCTTCAAGTGGTTCTAAAAAGGTTACCTTCTCCTTACCCTTGTCCCTCTCCTTTGCTCTGGGTGGATACACTACTATGGCTTTTCCTTTCTCTTCTAGCCTTATGATGTTTACAGGGTGATCAAGTGGTGGGGTTGGTGGAAGAGGTGGGATGGATGCTTGTAGTGGTGTCTGGGGTGGACGTAGAATTTGTGTTGGTGGGGGTGGTGCTCGGGGTGGGGGTGTTCTTTCTCTAGGGGGTGACAATTGGTTCCTCCTACCTCCTCTATTATAGTTTTGTCGTGGTTTGGGACAGTAGTACATACCGTGACCGTCTTCTCCGCAGTTGTAGCAATGATACTCCCTGTTTGGTCGTCGTGCTTTTCCAGGGTCTTGATCTCTTTCTTGAATCCTCCCTTGTTGTATTAAGTGGACAGACAAATTCTGCAGTTGGTCAGTAATATGGGCCAACATATCTTGTTGGTCATCTCTTACCCCAAGAGCCGGTGGTGGTGGTGGAATGGTGGTTGTCGTAGTTGCTGATCGACGCGATGTTCCTGATTCTGTTGACTCGGTTTCTTTGGCTTTCATTCGTAGCTTCTTGTCCTTCAGGCGAGCAATCTCAACGGCTAACTCGTACGTAGCCGGGAATCTACCTTTCACCTTCTCCTTGAGAAGCGGCCATAAGCCATGCGTGAACCGATCTTTTTTTAGGAAATCGGGTGCAGCTTTCCCCCTAGCCAGTGACTCAACCCACCGTTCCCACAAATCCACAAATTTGGACTCATAGGTGGCATATTCTAAAAGACCCTCCTGCTTCAAGTCTCTCAACTTGTCCCACAACTTTTCTGAAGTGGTACCTCTCCCAAAGCGCCTCTTAAAAGTGGTTTTTAAGGGTTCCCAGTCATCCTTGGTTGCTTGTGGAAGTGCATTGTACCATGATCTAGCTTCTAGCTTCATCAGATGCTTAAAGATTCTAACCCGGGATTCATCTGTATCTTTGTTGCTCACTACACATGCTACTTCAAAGTCCTCTAGGAAGTCTGTTACCAAATCCTCCCCCTTCTTTCCTTTAAATGTTGGAAATGCTACACTTGCCATGATTACTGAGAGAGAGCTAGAAAGACACACTGCTTAACTTGCAAAAGTTTTTTTCTTCTTTACAAGGAGGCGTGTATACCCTCTTATACTAGGACATAGATTAAAACTTCAAACGGTACATTGCCTTGTACCAAGGGTAAGACAAATGGTTGATCTGATGTCAGAACCTCCAAAAACCGCTCCCCACCCGGCATGGTGTCAATGACGTGCTGGTAGTGAGCCTTCAAATCCAGTATTACCTTGATTGAGCGTACACGTGTTGGTATGTGTGATCTGTCTTGAGGTAGGTTGTACTGATTCATGTGAAGCTTAGAGGTGCTTAGTCACTGTACAAGCTTGTGGGAGAGGGTGGTGTTCTTTCCTGAAACAAACTCAATAGATCCCTAGTTTCTCTAGTGAGAGTGTGAGCCAATGCTTCCGTTATCTGTGCTGCAGCATCAGGTGCGACTTGAAAACTGACTGTGGTAATTACCTCGGTGACTTGAGTTACCCGATTCTCAAAGTAGAATAGTGTTGATTCTCTATTTTGTAGAGCTCCTTCCATTTTGTTGTTGTGGGTTGGTTGTAGGTTGCGGACATGGTTTCAACCTTCTCCTTCTTCTTCTTGGCACTTGGCCTATGTATATCCACTGGGTTTGGCGTGCTGGTTGACTCTCCCACTGCAAATCGATTACCGTTACGCCTGGCACTCGAGCTTCGATGGAGATGCGGAGTTCGTCTAGTTGTGCTTGGAGCTCTTCTTCTTCTGTCGTCCAATTAGCAAATCGTGCTAGCCATTCATCCATTCACAATAGTTTAAGTCTTTCAGTCTTGTAAACTGAAGGGTTTCATGAAAAGATCCTCAGTGGGGGCACCAAATGACGGGAGCAAAGCGAACCCCGAACCCTGACGGCCTCTAAAACACTGGGGACCGAATGGCGCGCCTCGAGCCTGTCATGGTAAAGCAAACAGGGGGCACCACCTAGCTTCAGCGGCTAGGACGCAAACAACACACCACCATAACAAAGTTTTCATCCAAGAGAGATGGATACTTGGGAGTAATGATGAAAAGGAAAGGGAATGAGATCAAGTGAGAGAGAGAGAGAGTGTGTGAGGGAGGGGGTATAGCGGCTTAGTACTTAGGCATCACAAAAGGATGGCGAATCCGCACACCCTTCACATATACACAAGCTCACTCCAAAACACAAGGCTAGGTGGCGATTCCGCACGCCTCACATGGGCAAAACATTTCAAGAAAACATACTCACAAAACCTCAAGCTTTATTTAGAGAATTAGGCGATGAAATGGGGAGCATAGGGTAGGGGAATGAGAAGGGAGAGAGTGGTAGAGCACATGGCGGATAGGTGGGAGTTGATGGCGAAGACTCGCACGAGGATTATGGCCATCATTCTTCATTTAGTTTCCCTTCATCTTCCATAGCCCAAGGGTGTAGATGTCATGCTCAAGACAAGCATGGTGATTGCGGTGATGGTGATGGTGTGGGTGTGTGTGTGTGCACTAGCCACACACAGTGCATAGTGTACTCTTTGGTGATGGTGTGTCCTTAGTGTGATGGTGACTCCTCTTTATATAGGGGAGGAGGGGGGAGAAATTCTAGAATTTAGAAATGAAGAAATCATTATCTACATAGGCCATGTGATTGTGGGCCCCACTTGTCTGGCTGTGTGTATATGTGCCAGAACAGCAGTCTCATGAGAGAGAGACTAAGAGAGAGAGAGAGAGATGGGTTGATGAAAAAAAGTGAGAGGTGACATGGAGAATAAAGTAATTACAAGAGGGGAGAGAGGGGAGTTTGTTCAGAGATGAATCTGTGTGCAAATGTGTGTGAACACAAGAAAAATAGGGTAACCACTGGGTGGGGATGGGTCTGTGGGCACCTTTTTCAGTGAAACTGAGTGTGTGTGAGTGTGGGGGAGGTTATTTAGCTACAAGACAAGAGACATGGCGCCCTTTAGAGAGAGAGAGGGGGGTATTTGGGTCATGGGATATGATAGGAGAGAGAAAGAGGGGGTGGGGTATACTATTTTGGAAGATAGGGTAAGTTGCATGTGAGTTAGGGTGCATTATTGGTGAGTTATAATGCATTATTGGTGAGAGGTGGGGTAGCTTGAGGGGAGAGAGAAAGGAGAAGGACAAGGGAAAGAGAGAGGGGGTTGACCTTTTGAGTGGAGGAGAGGAAAAGGGACACCCGGCGGGGCAACAATGAAGAAAAAGGAGGCAAGGTGGGGATGGGCTACCCCGCAGGCATGAGGTGGCCTATTTTACCTTTCTTATATATTTACATAATCATACTTTACTTTTTTCTTACTTTTTTCAATGCTTTTTTATCACTTCCTCCCTAAGAGGGGGTTTTCATGGGGTGGGGATGAGAGAAGAGGGGTATGGGAGCTTGGCTTGTGAAAAGCCCCCATCAACAGCCTTATCATCCAATTTTCTGTGTTGCACTTGTGGCACCAAAGCATATGCCAAACAGCCAAAAACACGCATGTGCTCAATAGAAGGTTTTCTATCATGCCATGCTTCATATGGAGTAATAGACTGCAAAGATTTCGTAGGACACATGTTAAGTACATAAGTGGCACACATGATGGCCTCAAGCCAAAAAGAATGCGGCAAAGCTTGACTTTTGACCATACATCGTGCCATTTTCGTAAGTGACCTATTTTTCCTCTCAGCAACACCATTTTGCTGAGGTGTATAAGGCACTGTACATTGGTGTTTTATCCCACGACTAGCCAGAAATGCATTAAATTCATGAGACATATACTCCCCCCCTCGATCGAAACGGAGGGTGCCCATAGTACACTTCGAGACATTTTCAGCCATAACCAGAAATTGTTTGAAGCACATAAAAACTTCGGACTTCGCTTTAAGCGGAAATACCCATGCATGTCTGGAGTAATCATCAATGAAAGTCACGAAGTACGGGTAATTGCCCAAGGACGGAGTTTGCATGGGCCCACAAACATCACTATGCACAAGTTGCAACCTGCATGTGGCCCGAACTGAACCATCCTTTGGAAACTTAGAACGCTACATCTTACCCAAAATACAGCCTTCACAAACATGTTTGACAGGTGCTTCAAGAGGTGGCAAAGAAGCAACCATATCAGATTTCTGCAAACGCAGCAAACTGGCAAAATTCAGATGACCAAAACGTGCATGCCAAAGTTTTGCATCTGAAATAGCCCTTGAATCTGCAACAGCATTTGAAAAATTTTGTCCACACTTGTCATAAAAAGTGAGCTTATACAACCCACGGCACAAAAGCCCAGATGCAAAAATTTCATCACCAAAACTGAGATCATGAACTGTACATCTGTCATCCACAAATTTGACTACAAGTCCAAGTCTAGCAAGTGCGGATATAGACAAGAGATTCTTCTTGATCCCAGGTACATAAAGTGCATCAACAAGTGTGAAGGAACTGCCATTAGCAGCATTGAGCAAAATCTTTCCAACTCCCTGAACTGGATAAGAGGCGTTGTTGGCACAAGTGACTGAATTCCCATGAGGGACAGAATCGAGAGAGGTAAACAATTCAGGATGTGAGGTAATGTGCTTTGTAGCACCACTGTCGAAATATCACACATGTGAATCTGTAGCAACTGACAAGCATGCATCATGGACAACAGGATTGTAAGTGCATTCTGTGCTAAACGCCCATTCTGCATCAACATCAGAAACACAGTCTCCTTTCACAGAAGACTCAACAATGGATGCATTTGTAGTGGAACCAGCATTTGCAGTGGAACCACCCTCTTTCTTCTTAGCCTCTTTGGACTTCAACTTAGGACACGATTTGATCAAGTGATCATTGGCTTTACAATAATGGCAACGCATCTTCTTTTTGCCCTTATCACCAGAATTTCCAGACGAAGTACTCCCAGGAGAAGCATTAGGAATATAATTTTTGCCACTCGCAGCAGAACCATAAGAAGTGACTGCATTACTGTTACCACCCTTTCTTTGAGAAGCAATAAAAGCCTGTTCAACTGCACGCTGCCTAGTCCTGTTTTTTCTGGAAAGTAACTCTTGCAACAGCAATGTGCATAATGCATCAAACTTGACAACTTCAGGATTTCCTTGGGTCATCAGTCTCCAAGTACTAGCAAAAGTCTGGTAGGAATCTGGTAAGGCATCAAGAACAGTCTACACAAGGGAATTGTCTTAAATGACTTCACCTGGAGAAATAAGCTGCTCATTGATATCCTTGACACTAGCAAGGAAAGTGTCCATATCATCTTTCTCATGCATAATCTTCGACTCCAGCTCTTTACAGAGCAAAGCAATTTTAGCCTCATTGCGGCTTGCATAAAGACCTGCTAAAATATCCCAAGCCTGTTTTGCAGATTTTGCTGAACGGATGTGAGGAAAAATGGTGCGCTTCATAGACAACGCAATCAATGCATGAGCCTGCGCATCCTTAACATCCCAACGAGCTTGTTCTGCCATAGGCAAAACAACTCTAACAGCTGCAATCCTTGCAGTAAGACCTGCAACATCCTCAATATCGCCTACATCCTCAGAACCAGGATGTACATCAATGCCCTACACAATGTTCCAAATACCCTTTGACACAAGAACATGTTGCATCATATAAGCCCACATAGGGTAGTTGTCCCCATCCAACCTGTCCTCAACAACAAACATCTTGAACACATCTGTGTTGTTGTTGTCAGCCATGGTAAATGTTGCACCTGATGTCAAAACTGCCCGAAAATAGGAGAAATGGAGCGGGAACAACTTGTGCTATATAGCACAAACCGTAGAAGACTATAATACACCTGTTATGCAAAAAACGACACTGACAAAAATTCTGCACAAAATGACAAAATAGCCTGTGCAGTACTGCCTGTAGTGGAAAGGGAGGCCAAAATGAGCCCAAATCAAAAATCTGAGCAGACCAAGCTCTTCGAGCTCTCCCAAAAAAATTTGTCGACCTGCGAATGCTCGCCCAAGCTCACTGAAATCGGAGAAAGTGAGCAGGCGTGTGCTGGAGCAGCTGGCGCCCAAGCCCAGGAGGATGTGACCTGCTCTGATACCAATTGTTGGAATTAGGGTTGCAGAGAAACGCACACAGCTTGGAGAAGACGAAGGAAGCTCAAGGAACACAATAGAGAGTGTGTTACTTAGTGTGCAATGGAAAGATAGATAGCCCTAGAGTGATGGGCATATATGCAATGCACAGGGGAAAAAACCTCCTAAAGAGGGAAAAAATGCCCCGACGGTCCTAGTGTGTTCACACACATCACTACCACATGTATATGGTAACAAAAATTACAAGGGTAAATCAGGCTCCATACTTAACAGTTTCATGATTCTTGCTCTTTATGTGGATGTTACCATCCTTATTTCCAATGATTTGTGACTTCTTCAACAAGTGAAAAAGTGATTTTCTTCTGCATTTGATATGGTGGATCTTAGAGAGATTCACTCTTGTCTTGGCATTCAAATTCAATGGAACCGTACAAAAGGTATTTTATTCCTTCGACAGTCAAAGTTTATTGCAAATACTATTCAAAAATTTGGTATGGAATGTGCACATTTGGCCAATACACCTTGTCTTGTGAGTTCTACGAAGAACACTTTTGACAATGGCAGTCAACTTGTCACAAATCAGCCTTATGCTAGCTTGATTTGACGTCTTCAGTTTGTTGGCATGAACACTTGTCCTGATATTTTGTTTGTTGCTAATTATCTTGGACAACATCTTGCACACCCTTCTCTAAAGTTTCCCCTGATTCTTGTTCGTGAAAATTTTGGTTTCCGGTGAGTGATTTTCCTTCACGCACGATGGCTTCTCCTCATAATGGGGGCCTTACAAATGTACGCTTTTACCATAGAAAATTACAAGGGTAAATAAGTCTCCATACTTAACAATCTCCCACTTGGAGACTGATCTCCAAACCAAACCTGTGACTGCTTTCCATTTTGGCTTCTTATCCTTGAATGCCCATTGAAGATGAGCAAAAGGTCAACTTCTCCTTGTTGACCACCTTTGTAAACATGTTTGTAGGATTTTCACTTGTATGCACCTTTCCTAGCTTTAGCTGTCCCTCTTCCAAAAGAGTGCGTATGAAGTGATATCTCACCTCAATGTGCTTTGTCCTTGAATGAAAGGCTGAGTTCTTCGCAAGATGGATAGTGCTTTGGCTATCACTCTACAAGACACAATTGTCTTGTTTGAATCCAAGCTCTTCTAAGAATCTGTGAAGCCACAGAATTTCTTTGCTTGCCTCCGTCATTGCTACATACTCTGCTTCCGTGGTAGAAAGTGAAACCACTTTCTGCAGCTTTGAAGCCCAGCTTACTGTTGTGCCTCCAACCGTGAACACATAGCCAGCAGTGCTCCTTCGAGTATCTTTGTCACCTACCATATCTGCATCAACATACCCTTCTAGAAAAATATCAGTTCCTCCAAAATACAAAGCATTTGTTGTTGTCCCTTTTAGATACCTAAGTATCCACTTCACAGCTTGCCAATGCTCTTTACCTGGGTTGTCCATGAACCTATTCACAACTCCCACTGCATGGGCGATGTCTGGCCTTGTCTAGACCATAGCACACATTAGAGAACCTACCGCTGCAGCATATGGAACTTTAGACATATAGGCTATCTCCTCTTGTGTCTTTGGACACATATCCTTCGTTAGTTTAAAATGACCAGCCAAAGGTGTAGAAACTGGTTTTGCATTTTGCATTGCAAACCTTTCTAGTACCTTCTTGATGTAATCTTCTTGAGATAGCTTTATTGTCTTCTTCGTCCTGTCCCTTGATATTTTCATACCAAGTATCCTCTTTGCAGCACCTAAATCTTTCATTGAAAAAGATTTGGACAGCTCCTCTTTTAGGTCTTTGATGTCCTGCATGTTAGCACTTGCAATCAACATGTCATCAACATACAACATTAGGATGATGAATTTCCCATCTCCCAAATTCTTCGTGTAGACGCAGTGATCCGAGTTACATCTTGTGAATCCATGATCCAATATCCATCGATCAAACTTCAAGTACCATTGTCTTGATGCTTGCTTTAAACCATACAAGCTCTTCTTTAATCCGCAAACCATTTTCTCCTTACCTTTTACTTCATACCCCTTTGGTTGAAGCATGTAGATTTCCTCCTCTAAGTCACCGTGAGGGAATGCCGTATTTACATCCATTTACTCGAGATTTAGGTCATGAGCAACCACAAGGCTTAAGACAAGCCTAATTGAGTTCATTTTTACAACAGGAGAAAATATTTCATTGAAGTCAATACCTTTCTTTTGAGAAAACCCTTTTACCACAAGCCTAGACTTGTACCTTTTCTTCCCACCTTCTTCTTCCTTCAGCTTGTACACCCATTTGTTTTGAAGTGCCCGCTTACCTTTAGGCAACTCAACCAACTCCCATGTTTGGTTGCAATGTAGTGAGTCCATCTCCACTTGCATGCTCTTCGTCCATTCTTCTTTGGATTCATGTTGCATAGATTCTTCGTATGATTCCGGCTCTCCAGAATCTAAGATCAAGAGATGGTTGAAGGAAGGAACAAACCTTTCTGGAGGTCTACTTGCTCTTGTAGATCTTCGGGGAATAGGTTGAGGCTCCTCATTTGGTTGGCGTTGTTGCACATTGTCACCGTTTGCAGTCCTTGAGTCTTCACCGTCCTCAAGCTCCATGTACTCATCACCTGTTTCTTTTGTTTGTTTTCTTTCCAAGTAATCTTTGTACATATTTTGTTCGTTAAAAATTACACCCCTACTCCTTAAGATTTTACCATCTTCATGATTCCATAGGCGATACCCAAAGTCTCCTTCTCCATAGCCAATGAAGAAACACTTTTTGGACTTTGCATCTAGCTTTGATCTTAGGCTTCTATCTATGTGCATGAAATCCTCACACCCAAAAACTTTGAGAAACGCATAATTCACCGGTTTACCTGTCCATGCCTCTTCTGAAACTCCCCCATTCAATTCCGTTGAGGGTGACTGATTGATTAAGTACACAGACGTACTTATAACTTCCGCCCAAAGCTCAAGCAGTAGGCCTGCATGTAGCTGCATGCTTCGTGCTCGTTCCATGATTGTCCTGTTCATCCTTTCCAAAATACCATATTGTTGAGGTGTCCTTGGGGTTGTCCTTTGCCTCTTAATGCCATTGCTAGCACAAAAGCTTTCAAAAGCTTGGCTGCAATATTTGCCTCCATTGTCGGATCTGAGGCATTTAACCTTGGTACCTGTTTCATTCTCCACAAAGGCTTTCCACCTTTGAAATATGGAGAATACATCGGATTTATTCTTCATGACATAAACCCATGTTTTTCTAGTCGCATCGTCTATGAATGTGACATAGTACAATGAGCCACCAAGTGATGGTGTACTTGCAGGACCCCAAACATCAGAATGAATCAACTCAAGTTTTTTATTTTTTCATTCATTTCTTGATTTTTGCTTTCATTTCTTGATTTTTGAAATTTTACCCTCTTTTGTTTACCATAAACACAATCTTCACAGAACTCTAAGTCCACTTCTTTCAAACCTGGTAGAAGCTTCTTTGTTTGAAGGATTTGTATTCCTTTGGACTCATATGCCCAAGTCGGTAGTGCCACACCGCACTGTCAACTTCTGTAGTTGCTGCACAAGCTGAAGGTTGCGTGCTAACAATACACAAGTAAAGTGTACATACTTTTTCTCCCTTGGCAACCACCAAAGATCCCTTTGAGATCTTCCACCATTTGTTTCCGAATGCAATGTTGTGACCTTTATCGTCCAATTGTCCTGTAGAGATCAAATTTTTGCAAAGAGAAGGAACATGCCTAACATCTTTAAGCTTCCATTCATTTCCGTTAGCAGTTTTGACAAAAATTGTACCTTTGCCGATGAGACGGTCCGGGGCGGGCAACAAGAGAGGCGACCTGTAAACACCCCTCAAGGCTCCCGTGCTGCTCAATTGGGGCTGGGGCAACCACAAGCACAACACAACAACAAACCCACAGCCAAACCCAAACAAGATAGGGGCACCACCTAGTTATGGTATGCGAAGTAGGACGCAAGAGAGATTTTGGCACAACCAAGAAGATGCACCACACAACACACACAAACAACCTCACACCAAGACACACACAAACTGGACCAGAGAGAGCTAGAGCAAAGGGAAGAGAGAGAGGAATGGATCTTGCGTAATACCTTATTTGTGACTTGCAAATGGAGATGGTTCGTTATGATGCTATCGTAGAACTTGTACAAAACTCACTCAATGCTTAGTGATTGCTAAACATTGCCAAAACACACACACACACACACTGTCTTATGGTGTGGGAGACCTCTCACCACAATACCCTCTTACAATGGACACAAAACTGGCAATGAAAAACACACTAAAACACTTTCTAAAATCAAGATCAACCGATAAAAACTCAAATACACAAGTCACCTTGAATTCACCAAACCGTATTGCACAAATGGAAGGACGAAGATTTGAACGTCGAATCACGCCTTTGATGCACCAAACCTCAATTTATTGATGATGAAGGAGCATATACAATAGTGGTTTTGAGATTTGTGGAACTCACACTCTCTCACTTGCAATGTGTAGCTTGAAGGCTTCTCTCACACCAAGAGTGAAGCTCACAAGTGGTTGCTACACCTAAGTCTCTCCTCACGCATAGAGTGTTGGGGTGCTATGTGAGATGTTGGAGGTTGTTTTACAAGAAGGAGAGGGGCATTTTTATAGGTTGGAGACCCCTCATTAAGATTATTGGAAATCCTAATTTACAAGCTAACAAATCAGGATTATGATTTTTTTTTAATATCAAAACATTGCGGGCCTTCTTTGTTTGCTTGAGTCATGGATGTGGGCTCAAAAGAGAGCATTATTGATGGTAGATAAGGTGAAAGTAAGTAAGGGGAGAGGGAGGGAGAGAGAGAGAGAGAGAGAGAGAGAGAGAGAGAGAGAGAGAGAGTTACTATACACATGTCTTGAGGTGAGGTGTCTTTTATGGTTAGGTCAATGGCTATTTTGTGTTAGTATGTTAGTGGTTAGTGTTAGTAATCACTAGAAAGTTAATGATATATTTACAATGGATAGAATGGTTGAAGTAAGATGGTTGAATGAAGTGAGAAAATCCTTGTGATGGTGAAGCTTGAAGAAGTTTTGGACTTCCTTGTGTAGGTTCTCAAAATGACTATCGATCTTCTTCTTCGTCTTCTCTTCTTTACGCCACCGCCGCCAAAGTTGATCATCGTGATGAAAATGGTAATTCCGTTGATGAGATCTCTTGATTTGCAGAGGTTAAGCATGGTACACATGCTGAATGTATGTATATATATAAGGAGTAAGATGGAATTGTACTTTGGAGATAATAGAGAGAGGCATAAAGATGGTGTATGTACATGGAGAGCTCATATGAGAGCTATGGGAGTAAGTGGGGAGGCTAATGGTGAAGAAGGTGAGAGAAACCATTGAAGGTGCAGGTTTGAGTGAGGGATTGAGAGGAATGTGTGTGTGTGTGTGTGTGTGTGTAGAAGTGTGGAAAGAGGTGAGAGAAGACTATGGGCTACTTGTGAGAAAAGTGGGCAGACTGGGGTCCACTCAAAAAATCATATCTCATCGCTAGTATCTCCAAAAATTATGAAAAAATTTGATGTGATTATTCAGAGCGTGGGCTACATTTTCTCTTTTGACCACCGCTCCAAATTCGGAGTGGAGATGGGTGCCAAAATTCTCACTAAAAAGCCTGTTTTTATGCCTGCAAAAGTCTTTTAGTGGCCCCCTCCTTTGTTGAATTTGTACAATGCATCCAAGAGTGAGCCCTTCCTTTGTCATATCATAATACAAAGCATCCAAGTTGTCCTTGCCCCATGCATGGAGGAGGATTATTGGTGAATAAAGAAATATATACATGGTGGGACTAGTGTATGGACTATTCATGGACTTTAGCTCAATGAGCACATGGTGTTAGAATAATGAATAAAAATAATAATAAAAATATGGAGGAGTTATGGATATGGAAAGATATTGGAATCATATGATATGGTCCCTCTTTGAATTATTTTGGGTGAAAGAGGAAAAGGTATGCAAGTAAATAATATAATAAACGTGACCAATGAGTAGAAATCAATTTTTTGTTTTCACGAGGGTGAGGGTGAAAATGTGGGAGTGATTTGTATAAAAGAAAAAATATAAGGTTAGAGTATGTACACATTGGCAAAATACTTATGGTGTAAGAGGATGAAAGAAGGTGTACATAGGTTTAATAAAACACACACCTAAGTATAAATATTTAAATAAAATACCATAATAATTATAAAAATCCCTATATTTAGGCCATATATATAATGCAATATTTACACACAAATGGGCTATAATATATTTTATTTTTTTTATTTTTTTGGCTCAACTAGCCCAGTGACTAGCTAGCTGAGGGTTTTTAAGGAGATATGAGAAAAGTCCCGTAACTCACACACGCCTATGTACAGTGAAATGGTAAGGATAGCCATAGTGTTTGGGTGAGCTTGGTAGGGTGAGGTAGCTTACTATGGCAATTACGGAGAGCCGAAAAACGGCTATCACCGACAATCTCACAAGCTTCATAATCTCCCAAGTATACATACCCAAAATTACCTTTGGTGTAGTCTTGGAAATGTTGCTTGTGTGGTGTTGCATGGAATGAAGCCCTGGAATCTACTATCCAGGAATTAAACACATTGTCTAATGAGAGAATTAGAGCATCTTGCTCTACTTTACCTGCCACATTGGCCTCCGATGTTGGCTTGTTGTCTTGAGACTCTGTCAGATCCTTCTTCTTCTTGGACCAACAATCTTTCTTGACGTGGCCCTTCTTGCCGCAGTTCCAACATTCAAGAACTGACTTTGTGCGTGACTTGCTTCGTCTTGAGCGATCACGACCCTTTTGGTTTTTGAACCTCTCCTTAGGCGTTCCTCTTGTCTCCACTGACAATGCAGCACTTGATGATTCTCCTGTGCTTCTCCTTCGTATTTCCTCACTTAGGAGAACACCCACAACATCATCAAACTTAAGAGTATTTGTGCCATAAATAAAATTACTTACAGCTATCACAAGGCTGTCCCAACTATCCGGTAGAGATGATAGTATAAGGAGAGCTCTCACTTTGTCATCGAAATTGATTTTCACCGATCGAAGTTGACTTATGTTTGTGTTAAAGTCATTTAGGTGTTCTGCAATTGAACCATTCTCTGCCATCTTTAGATTGAACAAGCGCTTCATAAGAAATACCTTATTGGATGCCGATGGTTTCTCGTAGAAGTCGTCAAGTGAATTCATCAAGTCCTCCGTGGTCTTCATCTCCGAAACATTGAAGGCCACCGTTGACGCCAAGCTTAATCGGATTGTTCCCAGTGCCTTTCGATCAAGGACAATCCATGCTTCATTTGCCATTGTTGCGGGCTTCTTCGCAAGACTGCCTAGTGGCAAATAGAGGTCCTTCTAGTAGAGATAGTCTTCAATCTGCATCTTCCAATGTTTGTAGTTTTTGCCGTTGAACTTCTCAATCTTGAGCTTCCCTTCCTCCGCCATAACTCCCACTCAATTCAAGGAATCCTTTCCTTGAGATAATTTAGCTACGAGCAAACTTAGGTAAATCAGGCTCCATACTTAACAGTTTCATGATTCTTGCTCTTTATGTGGATGTTACCATCCTTATTTCCAATGATTTGTGACTTCTTCAGCAAGTGAAAAAGTGATTGTCTTCTACATTTGATATGGTGGATCTTAGAGAGATTCACTCTTGTCTTGGCATTCAAATTCAATGGAACCGTACAAAAGGTATTTTATTCCTTCTACAGTCAAAGTTTATTGCAAATACTATTCAAAAATTTGGTATGGAATGTGCATATTTGGCCAATACACCTTGTCTTGTGAGTTCTACGAAGAACACTTTTGACAATGGCAGTCAACTTGTCACAAATCAGCCTTATGCTAGCTTGATTTGACGTCTTCAGTTTGTTGGCATTGATGCGGGCTTTTCACAAGCCAAGCTCCCATACCCCTCTTCTCTCGTCCCCACCCCATGAAAACCCCCTCTTAGGGAGGGAGTGAAAAAAAGCATTGGAAAAAGTAAGAAAAAAATAAAGTATGATTATGTAAATATATAAGAAAGGTAAAATAGGCCACCTCATGCCTGCGGGGTAGCCCATCCCCACCTTGCCTCCTTTTTCTTCACTTTTGCCCCACCGTGTGTCCCTTTTCCTCTCCTCCACTCAAAAGGTCAACCCTCTCTCTCTTCCCCTTGTTCTTTCTCCTTTCTCTCTCCCCTCAAGCTACCCCACCTCTCACCAATAATGCATTATAACTCACCAATAATGCACCCTAACTCACATGCAACTTACCCTATCTTCCAAAATAGTATACCCCACCACCTCTTTCTCTCTCCTATCATATCCCATGACCCAAATACCCCCCTCTCTCTCTAAAGGGCGCCATGTATCTTGTCTTGTAGCTAAATAACCTCCCCCACACTCACACACACTCAGTTTCACTGAAAAAAGGTGCCCACAGACCCATCCCCACCCGGTGGTTATCTGATTTTTCTTGTGTTCACACACATCTGCACACAGATTCACCTCTAAACACACTCCCCTCTCTCCCCTCTTGTAATTACTTTATTCTCCATGTCACCTCTCACTTTTTTTCATCAACCCATCTCTCTCTCATTAGACTGCTGTTCTGGCACATATACACACAGCCAGACAAGTGGGGCGCATAGTCACATGGCCTATGTAGATAATGATTTCTTCATTTCTAAATTCTAGAATTTCTTCCCCCTCCTCCCCTATATAAAGAGGGGTCACCATCACACTAAGGACAACATCACCAAAGAACACACTATGCACTGTGTGTGCCTAGCACACACACACCCACACCATCACCATCACCATCAGCGCAATCACCATGCTTGTCTTGAGCATGACCTCTACACCCTTGGCTATGGAAGATGAAGGGCAACTAAATGAAGGATGATGGCCATAATCCTCATGCGAGTCTTCGCCATCAACTCCCACCTATCCGCCATGTGCTCTACCACTCTCTCCCTTCTCATTCCCCTACCCTATGCTCCCCATTTCATCGCCTAATTCTCTAAATAAAGCTTGAGGTCTTGTGAGTATGTTTTCTTGCAATGTTTTGCCCATGTGAGGTGTGCGGAATCGCCACCTAGTCTTGTGTTTTGGAGTGAGCTTGTGTATGTGTGAAGGGTGTGCGGATTCGCCATCCTTTTGTGGTGCCTACGTACTAAGCCGCTATACCCCCTCCCTCTCTCTCTCTCTCTCTCTCTCTCTCTCTCTCTCTCTCTCACTTGATCTCATTCCCTTTCCTCTTCATCATTACTCCCAAGCATCCATCTCTCTTGGATGAAAACTTTGTTATGGTGGTGTGTTGTTTGCGTCCTAGCCGCTGAAGCTAGGTGGTGCCCCCTGTTTGCTTTACCATGACAGGCTCGAGGCGCACCATTCGGTCCCCGGTGTTTTAGAGGCCGTCGGGGGTTCGGGGTTCGCTTTGCTCTCGTCGTTTGGTGCTCCCACAGAGGATCTTTTCATGAAACCCTTCAGTTTACAAGACTGAAACCCCTAAACTATTGTGAATGGATGAATGGCTAGCACGATTTGCTAATTGGACGACAGAAGAAGAAGAGCTCCAAGCACAACTAGACGAACTCCGCATCTCCATCGAAGCTCGAGTGCCAGGCATAACGGTCATCGATTTGCAGTGGGAGAGTCAACCAACACGCCAAACCCAGTGGATATACATAGGCCAAGTGCCAAGAAGAAGAAGGAGAAGGTCGAAACCATGTCCGCAACCTACAACCAACCCACAACAACAAAATGGAAGGAGCTCTACAAAATAGAGAATCAACACTATTCTACTTTGAGAATCGGGTAACTCAAGTCACCGAGGTAATTACCACAGTCAGTTTTCAAGTCGCACCTGATGCTGCAGCACAGATAACGGAAGCATTGGCTCACACTCTCACTAGAGAAACTAGGGATCTATTAAGTTTGTTTCAGGAAAGAACACCACCCTCTCCCATAAGCTTGGACAGTGACTAAGCACCTCTAAGCTTCACATGAATCAGTACAACCTACCTCAAGACAGATCACACATACCAACACGTGTACGCTCAATCAAGGTAATACTGGATTTGAAGGCTCACTACCAGCACGTCATTGACACCATGCCGGGTGGGGAGCGGTTTTTGGAGGTTCTGGCATCAGATCAACCATTTGTCTTACCTTTGGTACAAGGCAATGTACCGTTTGAAGTTTTAATCTATGTCCTAGTATAAGAGGGTATACACGCCTCCTTGTAAAGAAGAAAAAACTTTTGCAAGTTAAGCAGTGTGTCTTTCTAGCTCTCTCTCAGTAATCATGGCAAGTGTAGCATTTCCAACATTTAAAGGAAAGAAGGGGGAGGATTTGGTAACAGACTTCCTAGATGACTTTGAAGTAGCATGTGTAGTGAGCAACAAAGATACCGATGAATCCCGGGTTAGAATCTTTAAGCATCTGATGAAGCTAGAAGCTAGATCATGGTACAATGCACTTCCACAAGCAACCAAGGATGACTGGGAACCCTTAAAAACCGCTTTTAAGGGGCGCTTTGGGGGAGGTACCACTTCAGAAAAGTTGTGGGACAAGTTGAGAGACTTGAAGCAGGAGGGTCTTTTAGAATATGCCACCTATGAGTCCAAATTTGTGGATTTGTGGGAACGGTGGGTTGAGTCACTGGCTAGGGGGAAAGCTGCACCCGATTTCCTAAAAAAAGATCGGTTCACGCATGGCTTATGGCCGCTTCTCAAGGAGAAGGTGAAAGGTAGATTCCCGGCTACGTACGAGTTAGCCGTTGAGATTGCTCGCCTGAAGGACAAGAAGCTACGAATGAAAGCCAAAGAAACCGAGTCAACAGAATCAGGAACATCGCGTCGATCAGCAACTACGACAACCACCATTCCACCACCACCACCGGCTCTTGGGGTAAGAGATGACCAACAAGATATGTTGGCCCATATTACTGACCAACTGCAGAATTTGTCTGTCCACTTAATACAACAAGGGAGGATTCAAGAAAGAGATCAAGACCCTGGAAAAGCACGACGACCAAACAGGGAGTATCATTGCTACAACTGCGGAGAAGACGGTCACGGTATGTACTACTGTCCCAAACCACGACAAAACTATAATAGAGGAGGTAGGAGGAACCAATTGTCACCCCCTAGAGAAAGAACACCCCCACCCCGAGCACCACCCCCACCAACACAAATTCTACGTCCACCCCAGACACCACTACAAGCATCCATCCCACCTCTTCCACCAGCCCCACCACTTGATCACCCTGTAAACATCATAAGGCTAGAAGAGAAAGGAAAAGCCATAGTAGTGTATCCACCCAGAGCAAAGGAGAGGGACAAGGGTAAGGAGAAGGTAACCTTTTTAGAACCACTTGAAGCCATGACTGTGAAAAGAGCTAGGAGGGAGAAAGCTACACAATCAAATGATGAGAGAAGCATGAGAGGAGAAACAAGCAAGAGGCCATCCAGGCCACGACGAAAATTGGGCATCACCGACTTTCAGCTAGGGGAAAGTTCTAAGCCCTATGATCTAACATTGGATGTGGCAGAGCAAGGACCGAAGATTACATGGCCACAGCTGCTACATCTTGTACCAAAAGTAAGGCGACAACGGTCTAAAATGGTAAGTACAAGACGCTCCAAAACAAAGGTAGCCGGAGCAATTTCGGGATGCAACATGGATGACATCCTTCCAATTGTCGACGTAAACATAAAAGGAAAGAGGGTTGGAAACACCTACATTGATGGAGGTGCACAAATCTGTGTAATGAGCGAAGCTATGATGCTTCGATTAGGGCTCGAGGTTGACAGGCCTTCTCCATGCAAGGCAAAGATGGCAAACAACGCAAAAGTAAAGTGTGTGGGTGTGGTAAGTGCCGTGAAAATCAAAGCTTTCAACACTGAGGTAGAGGTAGATGTTTTTGTCATGCCTACTAAGGGGGAGGTCTATCCACTAATTTTGGGAAGGCCATGGTTGATGGCCATGAAGGCAAAACAGGACTGGGGTACTGGCCTTCTACGCATGACCGGTAAGAAAGGGGAGACAATCTACTACGACATGAGGATTGGCAAGCAGAAGCAAATGAATTTGGAAACATCGGCAGATGAAACCACTAGCGAATCTTCCAGTTCTGAGGAGGAGACCACATCCACCGACGAAAGTGACAGTTCCATTGATGTGATGGGTATCCTTATGAAGGATCCACAAAGGGTAAGCACAACTAGTGATCCATCACCAAAAGGGCAACCCAATGAAGAGGAGAGCAAATCACCTGGCCTAGGAGGAAGTAGGTTGAAGGGTATGTTGTCTACGGAATTAACACTTGAGGAGAAAGATAGTTTTTTGCAAATGTTGATGGGATTTCCTAACCTGTTCATTGACAACTATGAAATAATCACAGGCATTACAGTGGTGGAACATCATATTAAGCTGAAGGAAGGGGTAAAACCAGTTGTGCAAAAGCTACGACGACTGGGGGTCATACAAGAAAAGGCACTCTTGGCCGGGGTAAGGAAATCGCTGGAGGCGGGATTCATCTATCCTGTAGAAAACTCAGAATGGGTGTCACCCGTAGTGGTGACGCCTAAAAAGAATGGTAAGTGGAGGGTCTGTGTTGACTACAAACCACTAAATGCAGCTACAAAGAGAGACCACTTTCCTCTCCCTTTCTTGGATGAAATTCTGAATGAAGTAGCGGGTTTTGAATGCTATACCGTCTGTGATGGTTATTCTGGATACTTTCAAATACGCATAGCCTTGGAAGATCAGCTAGAAACCACTTTTATCATGCCATGGGGTTGTTTTGCATACAGGGTTATGCCATTTGGTCTCACAAATGCACCTGCCACATTCCAGAGATATGTCACATATGTTTTTCAACCGTTCTTTGGAACATCCATAAGAGTGTTCATTGATGATTTTTGTATATATAGCTCCCGTATTTCACATTTAGAAAAGGTAATTGAAGGTTTGGCCAGGTTGCAGAGCCTAGGTGGGCAATTAAATGTGGATAAATGCCACATTGGGGAGAGTAAAGTCATTCTACTAGGCCATGAAATTTCAGCAAAAGGTATCAACGCCGACCCAAGTAAGGTGTCCGCACTCATAGCCCTACCTTCACCAACGACCGCACGTCAACTGGTCTCTTTTTTACAGAAGGTGAGGTACTTAAGTAGATTCATACATCTACTATCACAACTTGTTCTACCACTGCAACAACTCACTCAAAGATCAACTTTCACTTGGGAAGAGGAAAGCGAACATCACTACAACAAGGTAAAGGAGGTCTTAGCCACTCTGCCAACTATCTCACCACCTAAGTGGGATGAAAAATTCTATGTCACCTCAAGTGTTGGTGATGACTCATTGGGGGCTATGCTACTCCAAAAGGATACGACGACATCTTTCATGATTCCAATCTACTTCTCTAGTCGAATGATGACAACAGGAGAGAAAGGTTTCACCCATGTGGAACACTTAGTCCTAGCTCTTAGATTTGCAACTACAAAGTTTAGGTCATATTTTCTGCCTAAGCAATTTGTGATTCTAACCACGGATGAAATATTTCCCTATGTTGTACAACACATGGATGTGTCTGCTAGAATTACTAAATGGCTAGTTCGTCTGCAAGAGTTTGACTACACGGTACAGGTAGAATGAACGACAAGGGCAAGTTTGGGGGGACTCATGACCTACCAAGTCTTTGAATGGAAGGAGAAGCAATCTAAGAAAGGAGAAGTCCGATTACCTCCAGTACCACCGATGGTAGAAGGAGCATACTCTCTCTACTTTGATGGAGCCTACAAGCGAGCATTCGACAAAGCAGCTGCAGGCATAGTGGTCTTTGATGACAAAGGGACAAAGGTATTTTCGTTGGGCCAATTGTTAGATTCACATTCTAATAATGAAGCTGAGTATGCAGCACTAACCAAGGGTCTACAATGGTGCGTCTCGCAAGGTGTACAACGCCTTAATGTATTTGGGGATGCTCTACTTCTGGTAAGGCAAGTAAATGGAGCATGGACATGCAAGAATCCTAGTTTAAGGACTCACTTAAGTGGTGTAAAAACCTTGTTGGGTAAGTTTGAAGAAGGTCAAATACACCATATCCCAAGGGCTCAAAACCAAGAAGCAGATGCCCTAGCAAGTGAAAGACAACAGGAAGTGGTGGTTGGAGCAATAAAACTAAAGCTCCCTCTATTTCAAGGAAGTGATGCCTTGCCTGACATCATGCATTTTCTGGAAACAGGGGAATGCCCATCAGATTTAACAAAGGGACAGAAGCAATGGCTGACGCGGAAGGCCACAAGGTATCGACTCATCAATGACGGTTTGTACTGTAAGGGTAAGGACCAAACACTCAGGAAGGTCCCTCTCTCTCAGGAAATCACGGGAGTAATTGCTAGTTGTCACCACGGGGTTTGTGGTGGTCACTTTGCCCTAGACATAACAAGTAGGAAAATCTTGCAGGCAGGCTTCATATGGCCTAGCCTCAACCGTGATGTACACCATTGGTGCAAAACGTGTAAGTTGTGTCAAAAGGCCGGCACTAGGTCACTTAAGGCTGAACCACAGACACCTATTCTCTCATATGGCCCATTTGAAAAATGGGGTATCGATGCCATTGGGCCATTACCTAGGGCCAACTCAGGAAAATTCTACATTATCATGGGGGTCGACTACATGACTAGATGGGCAGAGGCTACAACCACCACTAGAATCACAGCGGTAGAGGTAGCTAAATTTATCTACGAGCACATATGTTGTAGGTTTGGCACACCTTTAGAGATCATCTCTGATAGAGGGCCAGGTTTCAGAGCAGACTTGGTAGGAGAATTAATGCAGAAACTGGGCATTACAAGGAGGCACTCTTCACCATATTACCCTCAATGTAATGGCCTAGTTGAAAAGGTAAATGGAATGGTTTCTAAAATTATTACCAAGCAGGTAAACAATCATCCTGGAGACTGGGATAAGTATCTACTACCAGCTTTATGGGCCTACAGAACTTCATTTCGTACATCGTTGGGATTCACACCGTATCATCTAGTATTTGGTAAGGAAGCAATCTTGCCCATTGAAGTGCAACTACAAAGTCTCAGAGTAATGGCAAGCCAATTTCAACAGCCCAACATGCATTTGAGAGATCACATCATCAACTTGGAAAGACTGCAGCTAGACAGAGAAGAAGCAATAAATTATTATGCAGTGCAAGCAGAGCATAGACGGCATAGCTTTAACGAGCGTCTCCAGAAAAAAGAATTGAAGAAAGGAATGTTGGTGCTCCGCTACGACAATCACTTCGACACGCGCAAGGATAAGAAACTCCTACTCCGATGGGAAGGCCCTTTCATCATCAGGAAAAAGTATGCCAATGGAAGCTACCAGCTTATGGAGGCTGATGGAAAACTTCATAAAACCAGGGTAAATGGTTGGCGACTTAAACCTTATCTTCTTCGATTTGACTAGGCTCCACCAATTGACATTCCAGATGAGAACACACCATCAGCCACCACCTCCGACGATAATGATCAAACAGATGAGCTAGAGACATGAATGCCTATAGCCAAAAGGGAAGGGCTAATGATCGGGGATTTTCACAAGCCAAGCTCCCATACCCCTCTTCTCTCGTCCCCACCCCATGAAAACCCCCTCTTAGGGAGGGAGTGATAAAAAAGCATTGGAAAAATTAAGAAAAAAATAAAGTATGATTATGTAAATATATAAGAAAGGTAAAATAGGCCACCTCATGCCTGCGGGGTAGCCCATCCCCACCTTGCCTCCTTTTTCTTCACTGTTGCCCGGCCGTGTGTCCCTTTTCCTCTCCTCCACTCAAAAGGTCAACCCCCTCTCTCTTCCCCTTGTCCTTTCTCCATTCTCTCTCCCCTCAAGCTACCCCACCTCTCAACAATAATGCATTATAACTCACCAATAATGCACCCTAACTCACATGCAACTTACCCTATCTTCCAAAATAGTATACCCCACCCCCTCTTTCTCTCTCCTATCATATCCCATGACGCAAATACCCCCCTCTCTCTCTCTAAATGGTGCCATGTATCTTGTCATGTAGCTAAATAACCTCCCCCACACTCACACACACTCAGTTTCACTAAAAAAAGGTGCCCACAGACCCATCCCCACCCGGTGGTTACCTGATTTTTCTTGTGTTTACACACATCTGCACACAGATTCACCTCTAAACACACTCCCCTCTCTCCCCTCTTGTAATTACTTTATTCTCCATGTCAACTCTCACTTTTTTTCATCAACCCATCTCTCTCTCTTAGTCTCTCTCTCATGAGACTGCTGTTCTGGCACATATACACACAGCCAGACAAGTGGGGCCCACAGTCACATGGCCTATGTAGATAATGATTTCTTCATTTCTAAATTCTAGAATTTCTTCCCCCTCCTCCCCTATATAAAGAGGGGTCACCATCACACTAAGGACAACATCACCAAAGAACACACTATGCACTGTGTGTGCCTAGCAAACACACACCCACACCATCACCATCACCATCACCGCAATCACCATGCTTGTCTTGAGCATGACCTCTACACCCTTGGATATGGAAGATGAAGGGCAACTAAATGAAGTATGATGGCCATAATCCTCGTGCGAGTCTTCGCCATCAACTCCCATCTATCCACCATGTGCTCTACCACTCTCTCCCTTCTCATTCCCCTACCCTATGCTCCCCATTTCATCGCCTAATTCTCTAAATAAAGCTTGAGGTTTTGTGAGTATGTTTTCTTGCAATGTTTTTCCCATGTGAGGTGTGCGGAATCGCCACCTAGTCTTGTGTTTTGGAGTGAGCTTGTGTATGTGTGAAGGGTGTGCGGATTGACCATCCTTTTGTGGTGCCTAAGTACTAAGCCGCTATACCCCCTCCCTCACTCTCTCTCTCTCTCTCTCTCTCTCTCACACACACACACACACACACACACACACACACACACACACACACACACTTGATCTCATTCCCTTTTCTCTTCATCATTACTCCCAAGCATCCATCTCTCTTGGATGAAAACTTTGTTATGGTGGTGTGTTGTTTGCGTCCTAGCCGTTGAAGCTAGGTGGTGCCCCCTGTTTGCTTTACCATGACAGGCTCGACGCGCGCCATTTGGTTCCCGGTGTTTTAGAGGCCGTCGGGGGTTCGGGGTTCGCTTTGTTCTTGTCAGCATGAACAGTTGTCCTTATATTTTGTTTGTTGCTAATTATCTTGGACAACATCTTGCACACCCTTCTCTTTCGCATAAGTCTGTAGCAAAGCGTGTATTGAAATACTTAAAAGACACTACAGATTTTGGTTTGGTCTATCGACGACAACTGACATTGGATTCTATGCAATCTTTTTATCTTTTGGGTTACATAGATGCAGACTGGGCAAACTCACATTGTCTATGGGATCTACTAGTGGAAATCACTTTTTTATAAATGGTTGTTTTGTTTCTTGGAGTAGCAAGAAACAACACTGTGTTGCAGTTTCTACGACTGAGTCAGAATATGTTGCGGCAACACTTGTAGCTCGTGAGATGATCTAGCTTCAACAAATGTTGGCTAATATTGGTCACTCTCGTCTTTATAGAACACCCTTGCGGTGTGACAACTAGAGTGCTATTAGTCTTGCAAAAGACTACGTTCAACATAAGAATTCAAAGCACGTTGATGTCCATTATCATTATGTCATGTATCAAGTATGCAAAGTCACCATAATGGTTGAACACTGTCCAAGTGACCAGATGATTGCATACATTCTTACCAAAGGACTCAACGAGTCACGTTTCATCCTCTTGCGCTCGGAGTTGCTTCGGCCTCACTCTTTCTAGATTAGCTTCTCTGCTATTGTGATAGATTGTACATATGACATTGTAATCCTATAGGTACCATGCCCTGTGCACACTCCACACTTGCACAATGTGATCTCTAAGTCACTTATATACTTGTACATAGATACATAATTCACTTTCACATCATCATCGTTGGCTCATATTTTCACATTATATAGGGGCTTGGGTTTTTCTCTTGAACTCCCCAAGCGTTTTTTCATCCAAAGCTAGAGACCTTTGTTTGAGTGGGGGTGTTGGAGCTATATATGGCTCACCCTAGTCAACTTGGTCTCACCTATATATTTGTATCTTGTCCTCAATATGAATCAGTCTTTAGGAGCGTACATGGTGTATCTCTTGGCTCGTCTCTCTCTCTCTCTTTCTCTCTACATCTAAATAAAATTTGACTAATCTCTCATGACTAGCTGCCTCAAAACATCCCAAAACCTTAAGAAGGTCTCTTCAAACATTGAAATCCAAATTTTGAGTAAAAAGTTGTGAGGATTTTATGTTTTGCTAAATTGTAGATTTTTACTGCGTCGTCGAGAAATTTGCGGTCTTGCGGGGAAAGCACCGGGCTTATGGCTGTGAGAGTTTGTGAGATAACTCCAAAAAACTATATGAAGGAGTTAAACCATAGATGCCATGAAGACTAGGGTTTGTACGGAAGTGCAATCAAAGAAGTTCCACTCTTGCTCTCTTGCACTCACACACACAAAGAAAGAACACAAAAGAGAGTGTCAAAACAACACAAAGATGAAAACATCAAGGCTATGGTCATATCGTATCATGGGTAGTATGAAAGGGTTAATAGATGAGTTAATGGCATTCAATCTTGGCTGACCAAATAGGCTACGAATTTTTCTTTGGAATTGTAGTTTTGTGCTTACCATAATATATATGTTTTATCTAGTGATTGGGATTAATTGTGTGTACAAATCCTCTTGGTTCATAGTAAGATAACTACACTTACGTCAAAAGAAAAGTTATAGTCTATGAGAGGTAGTATGATGGGATCCGGTTATAGAGGTATTTCATTGAGCCTTTCTGGGCCAAAGAGAAACATTATACGTTGTTGAAAGTGTATTTTACGGCTAATCCATACGTTAACTCTAATAGATCGTACAGAGTGAAAGCGATAGAAATTATCATCATGTGGATTATTCATCTAGGATAGTATGTGAGAAATGTAGATATGAGAGAAGTGAAGAGATGAGAAGTTTCCCTCCCAAGCCCTATTCTTGCCCATAGGCAATAAGGATACTGCGAGGAGAGATGTACCTGTAGCAAAGAGAACCTAGAATTTGTAGAGAGGATGAATTACTAAGAGTGAGAGAGATAGGTTTGGTTAAGGAGATGAGATTAGATATATATATATATATATGTTGGATTAGAGATGAAAAAGAAAACAACAAGAAATCAAGAAAACATCAATGTAGAACACATCTTACTTGACAAACCCTTCGGCATCATTATTGATGGAGAGAGAAGAAAGTGGATAATTCCACTTTGATTGATACACCAAGTGCAAGACCTTCTTTGATTAGAGTTGATCTTCCAAGGTTAGCTTGTTGCAAGAATGGCTAGTCTTCTTCTAGGAGAAAGTGTAGGCTTAGGCTTATGTTAATGTGACTAAGTACAATTTGGCATTACTACTCCCTCCCTCATGAATTCCTCTCATCAATGGATTGAATGCTTGAGTTCTTTTCAAGGAAGAAGAGGTCCCATTTTATAGGTGAAGGGAACCCCCAAGGGTTTACACAAGAAGAGAGGAGCTAGTGTGAACAGAAATTGGAAAAGTTGAAAATGAGTTGTCCCTACATGATGTGGGCAGACTGGGGTCCAATATTTTGATCATATCTCCTCAACCGTGGCTCCAAATACAAAAGTAAAAATATGGGCAAAAACGTTAGCTCATTAGCTATGATTTTCACTTTAAAATTGTTTTCCAATTCGGATTGTAACCTTGTGTAAAAAAATCATCAAAATAGGGTCCATTTCTGGCAGCAAAAGTCTTCCTGTGGTCCCCTTAGCCTAGACTTTCATTTGATTCCAAAGGACACCTCATGCAATATGAAAGCATGAAATTGCTCCTTGACAAAGTTTTGTAATCATGCTTGCAATAATGCATTAAAATAAGTGTATCTTTGAAATCATGTCACCTAGTGTCCCACTAGGATTGGATTCCCCCCTAGTAGCTATTTAAAAAGAAATATAATAAAAATATGAAAAATACATAGAATATATATATATGGGAGTTTACCCTAGATATAGGATCTAGCTAAGGTGTGAGATGATAATGAGATAGTAGAAATAAAGAATGAATGCTCTTTTTTGCCCCAAGTTAAAGAAGCGGAGCTATTGACGCTTTTTCCATTGTATTTTTTGATGGTAAAGTAAGAATAGGTTACCCCTGAGATAAATAATAGGATGAGATAGAGAGCATATTATTATACTTAAATATTTATATGTACATTATAGGAAATATAACTATGTATCTAAAAAGTGACACGATAAATCTTGTAGCATGCGTTCCCACTATGTACGTGTCATAGCACGACATCCACCCCCTCTAAACCTGCACATCCTCTGGCATGTGCTAGCCTCGTGGTAACTTGTGAAAGCAATTGTATCCCATGTCATCCCATGACCTCCTCCAGCTGGATCATATAGATAACTCAAAAACTTGTATTGTACTAAGCATTGAGATTCTCCGCATCTTTTAATTTCTCTCGAATCAGAAGGAATTGTTATATACATCTGTCTCCAAAACATCTGTAACAAATCTCCATTATGCTTAAAATCTTCATGACGAAGAGACATAAGTTCCTCATCCTCCTCTTCAAAAAACACTTCCAGGCTTCCTGTAATATACTTAAAAGATTTTTGAAATTGCACTTCAACCTTCTCACCAACCTCTAAATCCATATGTACCTCTTTCGCATAGAAGTCTGAATCTGCATCTTCATTCTCAAAAGAATCCTCCAGATAGCCTTTCTCAACATCGAGAGAAACCTCAGAAATATGCATGGTAAACCTCTCATCAATTCTCTCACCTTTTACCAAATACCTCTCCAGCTTTACATCATAAAACTTTGCATACCTCTCAAATATGGTGTCACATTAGGAAAAATTTGGACTCACAAAGGGGCCCTTTAAGGACTTTGACTTTACCTCTCTCTACCAAAACGGGCGCATGGATAAATTTTTTGCAAACAAACTCCAAAGTTGGCGGAGGTTTGACAGTTAGAATGTCCTCTTCAAGCTCTATCTACTGATATATAGCACGCCATGAGATTCCTCATATTTTAGAAGATTCTTTTTTTGATTCACTTAGATTCCGACAGAGTTGTCACATCATAGGTGAATCAAAAAAGGAATCTTCTAAAATATGAGGAATCTCATGGCCTGCTATATATCAATAGATAGAGCTTGAAGAGGACATTCTAACTGTCAAACCTCCGCCAACTTTCGAGTTTGTTTGTAAAAATTTATCCATGCGCCCGTTTTGGTAGAGAGAGGTAAAGTCAAACTCCTTAAAGGGCCCCTTTGTGAGTCCAAATTTTGCCTAATAGGCTAATTCCCTTTCCAAATCATCTTGGTAGGTATGCTCCTGGTCACTTGTAACCGACTGCTCAAAAACCTCCTTGGAGTTAGTCTCTGACACAATATCTTCACCCCTTCTTCCTTTTTGATCCATCCCTAAATTATCTTCAATTGAATCATGTCTCCACTCATCTAGGGAGAACCCTTCTTCATTACATGACTCTGGTGTCAGCATAGAGCTAGCATCATCTTCTTGCTTCAAGGCATCACCATGTATACCCTTCATATCCATAGCATATAGATGCTCACAAACCTGCTTGCAATTTATACCCTGTGACACAATACCTAAATCCCTTTTATGCTTCAAATATTGTTTGCATACCTGCAAGCAACCGAAATTCTTAAAACCCTGTATAGTAGGCACTTTATGGCAAGCATCTTTATTTGCATCTTCACACAGATCAGAAATATCACCCCAATCACAGACCATATCCGAAGAGGTTTCTTGCTCTTCTACTCTATCCTCTGATGTCACTTCAACCTGTATAGCATTCCCAAACATTTCTCTATCTTTGATTTGTGAATCTTGAAGATTCATAGCTTCATCCGCAGAACCCCAATCCTAGTGCAGAGAATCTACATCTGTCATTCCTGCAAACACGACTTCAAAAACGTCATCATCACGAATAGGCAATCCAAAATCAGCTGCTGCTGAAGACTTCAAACTTTGCATAACACCTTCCTCTACCATGGAATTGTGAAAGCTTGCTGCATCTAGCTCTAAATAAGGCACAATTTCATGAGTCATCTGCATCACATCTGCTACCCCATATATACAAGACATACATATTACTCTGTCAATGCACTCCTCTTCTTCCACCTCGTCTAGCTGAGGTACTTCACAATCCACAATGCTACTAGCAGAGCTATACTCACAAAGGAAGAGATTTTCAGTCACCCCCTCTAAATTAGCACTTTCGCAGCTAGGCATATCCATTTGGGTAGTACCACATGCATCAAACTCGCATAGGAAAGCATTGATAATGACTTCTTCATCCTGGTATATGTCTTCAGCATAGGCATCCTACTCTTCTAAACTTGGTAAAAGTTCTTGGATCTACTCAAAAGTAGATTGTAGCACATCACTAATATAGCCTTCTTCCACCTGTTTTCCCTTCACATCCTCTGTCAAAACCATAGCATCCTCATCCTTGTATATACACTCATGTGTATCTTCCAACGAATCAAAAGGAGCGTCCAAATCATCTATTATAGCCGACGAGTTTGCATCATCCTCTAAGTCGCTTTGAGCCGTTTTAGGCGCTTGGATAGCATCATGATAGTCATTATCTTGAGATACGAAGGTTACAAGACCCAAACGTGCATAAATAGCTTCCACTATGTCTGCTTCATCTGCATACAATAAATTTGCATCTTGCAAAAGATATGCATCTATTACTGCTTCTAAGTTAGCCTGTATGGATGTGTTGACACTTGCATGGCTTACAGGAGACACCAACTCTAGCTGGTCACATCCACTTCCACTCTACTCCATCTCTTGGTCTTGATGTTCCAAGCATACCTGTGTTATAGCTGTAGAAAACTCACCCCAGGTGCTTGCATATACACTTGCATAGTCTTGAACTTGGTGCTTGAAATCATTACTCACAAGTTCAACAAATGCTGCAATCATCCGAGCTTCTGGAATTTCTTGAAGCTTCATCTCTGTCACATAGCACTCAAGATATCCTTCTGGATCATAGCCTTCGAATATATTAAGCTCATTATGTACAGATTGCCTAGCGCTTTCAATCGCTTTTTAAATCCGGTCTTCTTCTTCAAGCCATTTGCATCTGTCTGCAAGCTCTATTCTTGCCCATAGGCAATAAGGATACTGCGGGGCGAGATGTACCTGTAGCAAAGAGAACCTAGAATTTGTAGAGAGGATGAATTACTAAGAGTGAGAGAGATAGGTTTGGTTAAGGAGATGAGATTAGATATATATATATATGTTGGATTAGAGATGAAAAATAAAACAACAAGAAATCAAGAAAACATCAATGTAGAACACATCTTACTTGACAAACCTTTCGGCACCATTTGTGAGGTCCCTGCCCGTTTTTGAGAGGAGCGGAGTACCTTTGATAGGTCTCCAATCCTGAAAAAGAAAAACCAACGGACATTGCCTTAGCTACTACGTAGCCACGGGCATGAACCGTTAGTGAAGGATTGGTCCTATCTCGCTATGGCGGAGCGTGACCACCATAACCCTATCTAAAAACTATCTATAATCAATTATACCTAAAAGTATAAATCTTAGAGTGACCAACCTGTGCGCTTTTTTTCCCATGTTCCAGAAGCACAGCCGCCAAGGTTTGTCTCTTTTAAGATTTATGACTAATAAAAAAAATTATAGCATTGGAAAGTTACCCGACTCATCGGGTCCACCCATCCATAGAATGATACCATTGGGGTATCATTCTCCCACTTTCCACACCACACTCACCCTTCTTTTGTTATCTAATTACTACCACACTGTTTAAACATACATGTTCCTTTACTTTATTTATGATATTGGTTCATTAAAACAGCCCTTCAAACAGTATTACAAACAATAGTCAAACAAGAAGTCGTCCAATTTTAAACCAACAACCCTTGGATTAGGTTCACTCAAGAATCTCTACTGGCGCTATTATGTCCGATCGGTATATACATTATTTATAAAAACCCTTGTCCTCATGAGCGTCCCATACCGCTCGACAAGTACTCGTTGTGCTAATCTGGACGTACTCCCGTCACAGCAACAACGGTGTCAATCGGGGCATCATCCTCACGCCACGGCAAAACAAAATTGCAGTATCCAGCTGGGCTAATCTGGGTGTACTCTCACCACAACATCAGCGGTGCCATCCTGGGCGTCATCTCACGCCTCGACAACTGTCACATAATGTTCGCGCTAATAAGTAGAGAGACTTGAGAGAAACCATACCGAAGGTTTGGACAAACATTCTTTCCTATAGCAACCAGTTTAACCAGACAATCTTTCCTACTTGTCAAACATATGCCGAGTTTCTTGGGGTTAAGCCCTGTGGTTTCGGTCCGTGTTTTCTTTTCATAAGGTAAATAATATATTCCTATGGTCTCGCATATGCAATGATGCATAACTTGAAACTGCAATACTAACCTGTACCATAGCTCCGATTGATCTGATTGGTGCATGTTCCGCAGGAGTTCCCTCGTTACTTGTACCGGTTTCATGATCATTAGCGCCTTGTGTTCGAGCACGCTTTGGAGCCATTTTTTTGTACTACACTTATGTTATACACTTAGAACTTTAAATTGATCAATTTCCCTAGTATGTCAAGCTCTACATCTTGAGCTGGCATCCACTACGGGTCTTGGCCGCTTACGGCATTTACTCACTGGCGTGTTAGGTGACCGACACGGAGGATCTCTGCCAGTGATTCTACAGCTAGACTACACTTATAGTGCCAGCCTAGTACGCTTCTAGGGTGTTCACACTTAGTGACCGCATGTACATATGTGCTACTTTTAAGCTTTAGCACTTAGTCATTTTGTACTCTCTTTTCTGTGAGAAGAAGAAGAAGCTTTCCATAGCTGTGTGGTGTGTGCTTGTCTTGTGTAGCTCTCTTGCATCCTCTTTCTTTACATGGTATCAGAGCCTGGTGCAGGCAAGAGAGGCTAAGAGAGCAAGAGCATCACAATCCCTTCGTTCGCAATCCACGACAAGTTTCTGAATAGGTCTCCAAAGTGCAGTATACAGAGATTTACTGTACAAGTACAATGGTTGTATGTACGCTTGATTGTGGACACTCGTTGAGTGTAGAAAGCGTGACAGGTACCACGATAGCAGGTTCAACAGATTTGCAGGTTTTTGCAGATTGCAGCTATTTTGTCTTAGTGCTTCAAGATGTCTAACGGTTTCAGTCAAATTGTTACTGAGAAGCTTGAGAAAAATAACTACCCTGCATGGAATTTTAGAATAACTAATTTCCTAAAAGGAAAAGGTTATTAGGACTATGTAGAAGGAGACAATGAGAAGGAACAAGAGATTCCCGAGGCAAATGCTACAGCAGAACAAAGAAAATCTTTGAGGGACTAGCAACAAGGCCAGAGCAAAGTGATGTATTGGCTTTCTATGAGCATCACAGATGGCATGATGGGCTATCTACAGGATGCTGAAACCCCCTCCATTGCATGGAAAAACTTAGGCAGAGTGTTCGAGGTGAACACCAAGGCCGGGAAGCTTCAACTAAAGTCGGAGCTAAATCAGGTTAAGAGGAACAACCTCTCCATCAATGATTATGCTTTGAAGATCAAGAGGATCATCGAGGATCTTGGATCTATTAAAGTCTCAGTGGAAGATGATGACATTTTCCGTGCATGCTTGGATGGTCTAGGAGATGAGTATGTACATTTCAGGTCTTCCATGAATACAAGAGACGACATCCCCGTGTTCCAAGATTTGATTTCTATGCTTATTCTTGAGGAGAAGAACCTTGACACATCTTCTTCTCATGGAAGAAATAATTCTGAACAGGCCTTCTATTCTAACTCCAACAGAGGTAGAGGTCGTGGTTGAGGCCCAAGTGGTTGCAGGGGCCAATTTCAAGAAGGTCAATCAAATCAAAACAATACAGGTGGCAGGGGAAACCAGTCTCATGGCAGGGGGAGTCAAAGAGGTCGTGGTGCAGGATCAAGCAGGCAGCAACATACTACACATAGCAGAGAATGTTGGACTTGTGGTGAAAGAGGTCACATTTCACGTGACTATCCAAAGGGAAAAGCAAGTGGAAAGAGAGAACAGGGCAGCTATGCATCTACTAGCAGAGATGCAGATGACAGCAAAAACGAGCGCATGTTTGTTATGCAGCATGTAATGAATACAATGACTGCAGAGAATTCCACCCAAGATGATGTTTGGTATGTGGATTCAGGTGCCTCTAATCACATGACGTCTTGTGGAGAGTGGTTTAGAGATATGCGCAAACCAGATGTGTCAGGCTATGTGCAGATAGGAGATGACACAGCTCACCCCATTGCTCATGTAGGGGACATACCTCTAAATACGAAGAGTGGGAAATCAAAGTACTTAGCAGATGTACTTCATGTCCCAAACATTACAGAGAATCTTGTTTCTGTTGGACAAATGGTTGAGCAGGGTTTGCAGGTTCGCTTCAATCCCAATGGCTGTTATATAGAAGATTTCCAGAATGGCTGTAAGCTGATCACAGAGGGCAAATGTGTGGGAAGAATTTTTACGCTGAATGTAGAGATGCCTGAGGTAAAAGCTGCATTATTTGCACAGGGCACAGGTGTTGTGACTGATGTTGACATTTGGCTCAAACGCATTGGCCATGTTAATGAGCAAAGATTGCGCAGCATGCAATCAAAACAAATTGTAAAAGGTTTGCCCAAATTCAAGGTGGATGGTATGCATAAAGTGTGTGCAGCATGCCAGTTTGGAAAACAGTCAAAGGGCTCATTTCCATATGAGCACAATGTATGTAAAAATCCACTTGAGGTGGTGCACACAGATGTTTGGGGTCCAACCGATACTGCAAGTATACATGGTTGCAGGTATTATGTCTCTTTCATTGATGACCATACAAGGAAAGTATGGGTCTACTTCATGCGTAACAAAAGTGAAGTGTTTGGTCACTTTCAGGACTTCAAAGTCATGATTGAGAAGGAGACAAATATGCAAATCAATACATTGAGGTCAGATGGAGGGGGAGAGTACTTCTCAAATGATTTTTCAGATTTTCTGCGAATGCATGGTATACGCAGGCAGTTTACATGTAGATATACTCCACAACAGAATGGGGTTGCAGAAAGGAAAAACACGCACATTGCAGAGGTTGCACGTGCATTGATGAATGAGAAGAACATGCGTCATCATTTCTAGGCTGAAGCTGTAAATACAATTGTGTACATTATGAACAGGACACCTACAGCTGCGGTGCATGATGTAACGCCTGCGGAAAAGTTTACAGGTACAAAGCCTGATTTGGCACACTTGAAAGTGTTTGGCTGCATAGCTTACGTGCATGTACCAGATGAGTTGCGTAGGAAATTGGATCCTAAAGCAGAGAAATGTATTCTTGTGGGATATTCCCTTGAACAAAAGGGGTACAGGTGCTACAATCCTACTACACGAGAATTACGAGTGAGTAGAGATGTAGTCTTTGATGAGATGAGCAACTGGTACAGTAATGCACCTGGCACTATTGGGGCTGATGTAAAAGATGATGTGGTTGTACAAAATATGAGGCCACAGTCACAGGTTTTGAGTGGACCACAAGAGTCTTCTTCTCGTGGCTCTGTTGAGAAGCCATGGAATGGTAGACTACGTACGCAAGTTACTCCACCAGCAGGTACAGGGAATGTATCACGAAAAGGAAAGGAAAAGGTTGATGAACCTCCCTTTATGGCTGATGAATCATCAGGGTTTTCACATGTAGACATGGATTCAGATGGTTCTGAACAAAGTCTTGATGAGGAATTTGGAATTCCGCTGTCAGGACACCTGGTGTAAGGAAAGTACAAGAAGATGCTAGAGGGCAAAGGAGTGACCCATGACCGCGTAGATCTAACAGAGTCAAAAATCTAGCTCATCACCAAGTCTACATGGCTAAGGTAATACAGGATGTGGAGCCCACATGTTTTGAGGATGCGGTTGGAAATGTGCATTGGGATGATGCAATGAATGAAGAGATGGCTGCATTGGAAGCAAACGACACATGGGAGTTGGTGCCATTGCCAAGTGGCAAGAAAGCTATTGGATGTAAATGGGTGTATAAAACCAAGCATAAGGCTGATGGTAACATTGAGCATCACAAGGCAAGGCTGGTCGCAAAGGGTTATGCACAGACGTATGGCATAGACTATGAGGAGACCTTTGCTCCAGTGGCAAAGATGATGACTCTGTGAGAGCTGTCATAGCAGTGGCTGCATCTAGAGGATGGATTATGCATCAAATGGATGTAAAGAATGCCTTCTTGAATGGTGAGTTGCAAGAGGAAGTGTATATGGATCAGCCACCTAGTTATGTCGATCCAGGTTACCCAGATTATGTATCCAGACTTCTCAAAGCTTTGTATGGTTTGAAGCAGGGCTCTAGAGCATGGTATGACAGGATTGCCACGTATCTTGTCAGTATTGGTTTTAGGAGAGCTCATGATGATCATTCACTCTATGTACGTGAGAGTGATGTGGGGATTTTGGTCATTACCATATATGTAGATGACCTTATTATTGTGGGTGACAATGCTATGGAGATTGACCATGTGAAGGGTCTTCTCAAACAGGAGTTTGAAATGAAAGATTTGGGCGAGTTGCGCTACTTTCTTGGCATTGAGGTGATCAGGACTCCAGAGGGTGTATGGCTATCACAGAGACAATATTCTTTGGACATGTTGTCAAAGTATGGTATGGCTGATTGTAAGCCAATTTCTATTCCCTTGGATGTGGATGCAAAGCTGAGTGCAGAGAAGGGTGATGTTGTTGAGGATGTCAAGATGTACAGGAAGATTGTGGGTAGTCTAATCTACTTGACTATCACGAGGCCAGACTTGAGCTACACAGTAGGCTTGGAGAGTCAGTTCATACAGCTTCCGAGGAAGCCACATTTGGATGGAGTACAACGCACACTTCGGTATGTGCAAGGGACTCTTGACTACGCATTGTTCTATGCAGCAGATGCGCCATTAGCATTGTATGGGTATACAGATGCAGATTGGGCAGGTAGCATTGTTGATAGGAGATCTACGAGTGGCTTCATGTTCTCTTTTGGGAGTGCTGTTGATACTTAGAGCAACAAAAAGCAGCCTACGGTTGCTTTATCGAGCACAGAGGCCGAGTACAGAGGTGCACCAGTTGCGGCGTGCGAGGTAGCTTGGCTACGCACATTACTTGAGGACTTGGGAGTGCAGGTGGACCAGCAGATTGCCATCCATTGTGACAACCTTAGCAGCATGCAGTTGGCTAGGAACCTAGTGTTCCATGCCAAGACCAAGCACATAGAGGTCCATTACCACTACGTTCGAGAGCGAGTGTTGGCGGACGACATCGACTTGGTCTACGTCAGCACAGAGGAGCAGATAGCGGATATCTTTACCAAGGCCCTCGGAGCTGAGAAGCTTCGACGTTTCCGAACTATGCTTGTGACAGGTGCAAAGCAAACCCCGAACCCCAGACGGCCTCTAAAACACCGGGGACCGCATGGCGCGCCTCGAGCCTGTCATAGTAAAGCAAACAGGGGGCACCACCTAGCTTCAACGGCTAGGACGCAAACAACACACCACCATAGCAAAGTTTTCATCCAAGAGAGATGGATGCTTGGGAGTAATGATGAAGAGGAAGGGGAATGAGATCAAGTGACAGAGAGAGAGAGAGAGAGAGAGAGAGAGAGAGAGAGAGAGAGAGAGAGAGGGAGTGAGGGAGGGGGTATGGCGGCTTAGTACTTAGGCACCACAGAAGGATGGCGAATCCGCACACCCTTCACACATACACAAGCTCACTCCAAACACAAGACTAGGTGGCGATTCCGCACACCTCACATGGGCAAAAAATTTCAAGAAAACATACTCACAAAACCTCAAGCTTTATTTAGAGAATAAGGCGATCAAATGGGGAGCATAGGGTAGGGGAATGAGAAGGGAGAGAGTGGTAGAGCACATGGCGAATAGGTGGGAGCTGATGGCGAATACTCGCATGAGGGTTATGGCCATCATCCTTCATTTAGTTGCCCTTCATCTTCCATAGCCCAAGGGTGTAGAGGTCATGCTCAAGACGAGCATGGTGATTGCGGTGATGGTGATGGTGTGGGTGTGTGTGAGTGCACTAGGCACACATAGTGCATAGTGTACTCTTTGGTGATGTTGTGTGTGTGTTTAGTGTGATGGTGACCCCTCTTTATATAGGGGAGGAGGGTGGAGAAATTCTAGAATTTAGAAATGAAGAAATCATTATCTACATAGGCCATGTGACTGTGGGCCCCACTTGTCTGGCTGTGTGTATATATGTCAGAACAGCAGTCTCATGAGAGAGAGACTAAGAGAGAGAGATGGGTTGATGAAAAAAAGTGAGAGGTGACATGGATAATAAAGTAATTAGAAGAGGGGAGAGAGGGGAGTGTGTTCAGAGGTGAATCTGTGTGCAGATGTGTGTGAACACAAGAAAAGTTAGGTAACCACCGGGTGGGGATGGGTCTGTGGGCACCTTTTTCAGTGAAACTGAGTGTGTGTGAGTGTGGGGGAGGTTATCTGGCTACAGGACAAGAGACATGGCGCCCTTTAGGGAGAGAGGGGGATATTTGGGTCATGGGATATGATACGAGAGAGAAAAGGGGGGTGGGGTATACTGTTTTGGAAGATAGGAGAGGTGGCATGTGAGTTAGGGTGCATTATTGGTGAGTTAGAATGCATTATTGGTGAGAGGTGGGGTAGCTTGAGGGGAGAGAGAAAGGAGAAAGGACAAGGGGAAGAGAGAGGGGTTGACCTTTTGAGTGGAGGAGAGGAAAAGGGACACACGGCGGGGCAACAGTGAAGAAAAAGGAGGCAAGGTGGGGATGGGCTACCCCGCAGGCATGAGGTGGCCTATTTTACCTTTCTCATATATCATACTTTATTTTTTTTCTTACTTTTCCAATGCCTTTATCACTCCCTCCCTAAGAGGAGGTTTTCATGGGGTGGGGACGAGAGAAGAGGGGTATGGGAGCTTGGCATGTGAAAAGCCCCCATCATTAGCCCTCCCCTTTTGGCTAGAGGCATTCATGTCTCTAGCTCATCTGTTTGATCATTATTGTCAGAGGTGGCGGCTGATGGTGTGTCCTCATCTGGAATGTCAATAGGTGGAGCCTAGTCAAATCGAAGAAAATAAGGTTTAAGTCACCAACCATTTACCCTGGTTTTATGAAGTTTTCCATCAGCCTCCATAAGCTGGTAGCTTCCATTAGCATACTTTTTCGTGACGATGAAAGGGCCTTCCCATCGGAGCAGGAGTTTCTTATCCTTGCGCGTGTCGAAGCGATTGTCGTAGCGGAGCACCAACATTCCTTTCTTCAATTATTTTTTCCGGAGATGCTCGTTAAAGCTAAGCCGTCTATGCTCTGCTTGTGCTGCATAATAATTTATTGCTTCTTCTCTGTCCAGCTGCAGTCTTTCCAAGTTGATGATATGATCTCTCAAATGCATGTTGGGCTGTTGAAATTGGCTTGTCATTACTCTGAGACTTTGTAGTTGCACTTCAATGGACAAGATTGCTTCCTTACCAAATACTAGATGATACGGTGTGAATCCCAAGGATGTACGGAATGAAGTTCTGTAGGCCCATAAAGCTAGTAGTAGATACTTATCCCAGTCTCCGGGATGATTGTTTACCTGCTTGGTAATAATTTTAGAAACCATTCCATTTACCTTTTCAACTAGGCCATTACATTGAGGGTAATATGGTGAAGAGTGCCTCCTTGTAATGCCCAGTTTCTGCATTAATTCTCCTACCAAGTCTGCTCTGAAACCTAGCCCTCTATCAGAGATGATCTCTAAAGGTGTGTCAAACCTACAACATATGTGCTCGTAGATAAATTTAGCTACCTCTACTGCTGTGATTCTAGTGGTGGCTGTAGCCACTGCCCATATAGTCATGTAGTCGACCCCCATGATAATGTAGAATTTTCCTGAGTTGGCCCTAGGTAATGGTCCAATGGCATCGATACCCCATTTTTCAAATGGGCCATATGAGAGAATAGGTGTCTATGATTCAGGTATAAGTGACCTAGTGCCGGCCTTTTGACACAACTTACACGTTTTGCACCAGTGGTGTACATCATGGTTGAGGCTAGGCCATATGAAGCCTGCTTGTAAGATTTTCCTACTTGTTATGTCTAGGCCAAAGTGACCACCACAAACCCCGTCATGACAGCTAGCAATTACTCCCGTGATTTCCTGAGAGAGAGGGACCTTCCTGAGTATTTGGTCCTTACCCTTACAATACAAACCGTCATTGATGAGTCGATACCTTGTGGCCTTCCGCGTCAGCCATTGCTTTTGTCCCTTTGTTAAATCTGATGGGCATTCCCCTGTTTCCAAAAAATGCATGATGTCAGGCAAGGCATCACTGCCTTGAAATAGAGGGAGCTTTAGTTTTATTGCTCCAACCACCACTTCCTGTAGTCTTTCACTTGCTAGGGCATCTGCTTCTTGGTTTTGAGCCCTTGGGATATGGTGTATTTGAACTTCTTCAAACTTACCCAACAAGGTTTTTACACCACTTAAGTGAGTCCTTAAACTAGGATTCTTGCATGTCCATGCTCCATTTACTTGCCTTACCAGAAGTAGAGCATCCCCAAATACATTAAGGCGTTGTACACCTTGCAAGACGCACCATTGTAGACCCTTGGTTAGTGCTGCATACTCAACTTCATTGTTAGAATGTGAATCTAACAATTGGCCCAACGAAAATACCTTTGTCCCTTTGTCATCAAAGACCACTATGCCTGTAGTTGATTTGTCGGACGCTCGCTTGTAGGCTCCATCAAAGTAGAGAGAGTATGCTCCTTCTACCATCGGTGGTACTAGAGGTAATCGGACTTCTCCTTCCTTAGATTGCTTCTCCTTCCCTTCAAAGACTTGGTAGGTCATGAGTCCCCCCAAACTTGCCCTTGTCGTGCTTTCTACCTGTATCGTGTAGTCAAACTCTTGCAGACGAACTAGCCATTTAGTAATTCTAGCAGACACATCCATGTGTTGTACAACATAGGGAAATATTTCATCCGTGGTTAGAATCACAAATTGCTTAGGCAGCAAATATGACCTAAACTTTGTAGTTGCAAATCTAAGAGCTAGGACTAAGTGTTCCACATGGGTGAAACCTTTCTCTCTTGCTGTCATCATTCGACTAGAGAAGTAGATTGGCCTCATGAAAGATGTCGTCGTATCCTTTTGGAGTAGCACAGCTCCCAATGAGTCATCACCAACACTTGAGGTGACATAGAATTTTTCATCCCACTTAGGTGGTGAGATAGTTGGCAGAGTGGCTAAGACCTCCTTTACCTTGTTGTAGTGATGTTTGCTTTCCTCATCCCAAGTGAAAGTTGATCTTTGAGTGAGTTGTTGCAGTGGTAGAACAAGTTGTGATAGTAGATGTATGAATCTACTTAAGTACCTCACCTTCTATAGAAAAGAGACCAGTTGACGTGCACTCGTTGGTGAAGGTAGGGCTATGAGTGCGGACACCTTACTTGGGTCGGCGTTGATACCTTTTGCTAAAATTTCATGGCCTAGTAGAATGACTTTACTCTCCCCAATGTGGCATTTATCCACATTTAATTGCTCCCCTAGGCTCTGCAACCTGGCCAAACCTTCAGTTACCTTTTCTAAATGTGAAATACGGGAGCTATATATACAAAAATCATCAATGAACACTCTTATGGATGTTCCAAAGAACGGTTGAAAAACATATGTGACATATCTTTGGAATGTGGCAGGTGCATTTGTGAGACCAAATGGCATAACCCTGTATGCAAAACAACCCCATGGCGTGATAAAAGTGGTTTTTAGCTGATCTTCCAAGGCTATGCGTATTTGAAAGTATCCAGAATAACCATCCAGACGGTATAGCATTCAAAACCCGCTACTTCATTCAGAATTTCATCCAAGAAAGTGAGAGGAAAGTGGTCTCTCTTTGTAGCTGCATTTAGTGGTTTGTAGTCAACACAGACCCTCCACTTACCATTCTTTTTAGGCGTCACCACTACGGGTGACACCCATTCTGAGTTTTCTACAGGATAGATGAATCTCGCCTCCAGCAGTTTCCTTACTTCGGCCAAGAGTGCCTTTTCTTGTATGACCCCCAGTCATCGTAGCTTTTGCACAACTAGTTTTACCCCTTCCTTCAGCTTAATATGATGTTCCACCACTGTAATGCCTATGATTCTTTCATAGTTGTCAATGAACAGGTTAGGAAATCCCATCAACATTTGCAAAAAACTATCTTTCTCCTCAAGTGTTAATTTCGTAGACAACATACCCTTCAACCTACTTCCTCCTAGGCCAGGTGATTTGCTCTCCTCTTCATTGGGTTGCCCTTTTGGTGATGGATCACCAGTTGTGCTTACCCTTTCTGGATCCTTCATATTAATACCCATCACATCAATGGAACTATCACTTTCATTGGTGGATGTGGTCTCCTCCTCAGAACTGGAAGATTCGCTAGTGGTTTCATCTACCGATGTTTCTAGATTCATTTGCTTCTGCTTGCCAATCCTCATGTCGTAGTAGATTGTCTCCCCTTTCTTACCGGTCATGCGTAGAAGGCCAGTACCCCAGTCCTATTTTGCCTTCATGGCCATCAACCATGGCCTTCCCAAGATTAGTGGATAGCCCTACCCCTTAGTAGGCATTACAAAAACATCTACCTCTACCTCAGTGTTGAAAGATTTTATTTTCACGGCACTTACCACACCCACACACTTTACTTTTGCGTTGTTTGCCATCTTTGCCTTGCATGGAGAAGGCCTATCAACCTCGAGCCCTAATCGAAGCATCATAGCTTCTCTCATTACACAGATTTGTGCACCTCCATCAATGTAGGTGTTTCCAACCCTCTTTCCTTTTATGTTTACGTCGACAATTGGAAGGATGTCATCCATGTTGCATCCCGAAATTGCTCCGGCTACCTTTGTTTTGGAGCGTTTGTACTTACCATTTTAGACCATTGTTGCCTTACTTTAGGTACAAGATGTAGCAGCTGTTGCCATGTAATCTTTGGTCCTTGCTCTGCCACATCCAATGTTAGATCATAGGGCTTAGAACTTTCCTTTAGCTGGAAGTCGGTGATGCCCAATTTCCGTCGTGGCCTGGATGGCCCCTTGCTAGTTTCTCCTCTCATGCTTCTCTCATCATCTGATTGTGTAGATTTCTCCCTCCTAGCTCTTTTCACAATCATGGCTTCAAGTGGTTCTAAAAAGGTTACCTTCTCCTTACCCTTTTCCCTATCCTTTGCTCTGGGTGGATCCACTACTACGGCTTTTCCTTTCTCTTCTAGCCTTATGATGTTTACAAGGCGATCAGGTGGTGGGACTGGTGGAAGAGGCGGAATGGATGCTTGTAGTGGTGTCTGGGGTGGACGTAGAATTTGTGTTGGTGGGGGTGGTGCTCGGGGTGGGGGTGTTCTTTCTCTAGGGGGTGACAATTGGTTCCTCCTACCTCCTCTATTATAGTTTTGTCGTGGTTTGGGACAATAGTACATACCGTGACCGTCTTCTCCGCAGTTGTAGCAATGATACTCCCTGTTTTTTCGTCGTGCTCTTCCAAGGTCTTGATCTCTTTCTTGACTCCTCCCTTGCTGTATTAAGTGGACAGACAAATTCTGCAGTTGGTCAGTAATATGGGCCAAAATATCTTGTTGGTCATCTCTTACCCCAAGAGCCGGTGGTGGTGGTGGAATGGTGGTTGTCGTAGTTGCTGGTCGACGCGATGTTCCTGCTTCTGTTGACTCAGTTTCTTTGGCTTTCATTCGCAGCTTCTTGTCCTTAAGGCGAGCAATCTCAACGGCTAACCTGTACGTTGCCGGGAATCTACCTTTCACCTTCTCCTTGAGAAGCGGCCATAAGCCATGCGAGAACCGATATTTTTTTAGGAAATCAGGTGCAGCTTCCCCCCTTGCCAGTGACTCAACCCACCGTTCCCACAAATCCACAAATTTGGACTCATAGGTGGAATATTCTAAAAGACCCTCCTGCTTCAAGTCTCTCAACTTGTCCCACAACTTTTCTGAAGTGGTACCTCCCCCAAAGCGCCTCTTAAAAGCGGTTTTTTAGGGTTCCCAGTCATCCTTGGTTGCTTGTGGAAGTGCATTGTACCACAACCTAGCATCTAGCTTCATGAGATGCTTAAAGATTCTAACCCGGGATTCATCCGTATCTTTGTTGCTCACTACACATGCTACTTCAAAGTCATCTAGGAAATCTGTTACCAAATCCTCCCCCTTCTTTTCTTTAAATGTTGGAAATGCTACACTTGCCATGATTACTGAGAGAGAGCTAGAAAGACACACTTCTTAACTTGAAAAAGTTTTTTTCTTCTTTACAAGGAGGAGTGTATACCCTCTTATACTAGGACATAGATTAAAACTTCAAACGGTACATTGCCTTGTACCAAAGGTAAGACAAATGGTTGATCTGATGTCAGAACCTCAAAAAACCGCTCCCCACCCAGCATGGTGTCAATGACGTGCTGGTAGTGAGCCTTCAAGTCTAGTATTACCTTGATTGAGCATACACGTGTTGGTATGTGTGATCTGTCTTGAGGTAGGTTGCCCTGATTCATGTGAAGCTTAGAGGTGCTTAGTCACTGTCCAAGCTTGTGGGAGAGGGTGGTGTTCTTTCCTGAAACAAACTCAATAGATCCCTAGTTTCTCTAGTGAGAGTGTGAGCCAATGCTTCCGTTATTTGTGCTGCAGCATCAGGTGCGACTTGAAAACTGACTGTGATAATTACCTCGGTGACTTGAGTTACCCAATTCTCAAAGTAGAATAGTGTTGATTCTCTATTGTGCAGAGCTCCTTCCATTTTGTTGTTGTGGGTTGGTTGTAGGTTGCGGACATGGTTTCGACATTCTCCTTCTTCTTCTTCGCACTCGGCCTATGTATATCCACTGGGTTTGGAGTGTTGGTTGACTCTCCCACTGCAAATCGATTACCGTTACGCCTGGCACTCGAGCTTCAATGGAGATGCGGAGTTCGTCTAGTCGTGCTTGGAGCTCTTCTTCTTCTGTCGTCCAGTTAGCAAATCCTGCTAGCCATTCATCCATTCACAATAGTTTAGGGGTTTCAGTCTTGTAAACTGAAGGGTTTCATGAAAAGATCCTCAGTGGGGGCACCAAATAACGGGTGTAAAGCAAACCCTGAACCTCCGACGGCCTCTAAAACACCAGGGACCGAATGGCGCGCCTCGAGCCTATCATAGTAAAGCAAATAGGGGGCACCACCTAGCTTCAGCGGCTAGGATACAAACAACACACCACCATAGCAAAGTTTTCATCCAAGAGAGATGGATGCTTGGGAGTAATGATGAAGAGGAAGGGGAATGAGATCAAGTGAGAGAGAGAGAGAGAGAGAGAGAGTGAGGGAGGGGGTATAGCGGCTTAGTACTTAGGCACCACAGAAGGATGGCGAATCCGCACACCCTTCACACATACACAAGCTCACTCCAAACACAAGACTAGGTGGCGATTCCGCACACCTCACATGGGCAAAACATTGCAAGAAAACATACTCACAAAACCTCAAGCTTTATTTAGAGAATAAGGCGATGAAATGGGGAGCATAGGGTAGGGGAATGAGAAGGGAGAGAGTGGTAGAGCACATGGCGGATAGGTGGGAGCTGATGGCGAAGACTCGCACGAGGGTTATGGCCATCATCTTTCATTTAGCTGCCCTTCATCTTCCATAGCCCAAGGGTGTAGAGGTCATGCTCAAGACGAGCATGGTGATTGCGGTGATGGTGATGGTGTGGGTGTGTGTGAGTGCACTAGGCACACACAGTGCATAGTGTACTCTTTGGTGATGTTGTGTGTGTGTTTAGTGTGATGGTGACCCCTCTTTATATAGGGGAGGAGGGGGGAGGAATTCTAGAATTTAGAAATGAAGAAATCATTATCTACATAGGCCATGTGACTGTGGGCCCCACTTGTCTGGCTGTGTGTATGTGTCAGAACAGCAGTCTCATGAGAGAGAGACTAAGAGAGAGAGATGGGTTGATGAAAAAAATTGAGAGGTGACATGGAGAATAAAGTAATTACAAAAGGGGAGTGTATTCAGAGGTGAATCTGTGTGCAGATGTGTGTGAACACAAGAAAAATCAGGTAACCACCAGGTGGGGATGGGTCTGTGGGCACCTTTTTCAGTGAAACTGAGCGTGTGTGAGTGTGGGGGAGGTTATCTGGCTACAGGACAAGAGACATGGCGCCCTTTAGGGAGAGAGGGGGATTTTTGGGTCATGGGATATATAGGAGAGAGAAAAGGGGGGTGGGGTATACTGTTTTGGAAGATAACAGAGGTGGCATGTGAGTTAGGGTGCATTATTGGTGAGTTAGAATGCATTATTGGTGAGAGGTGGGGTAGCTTGAGGGGAGAGAGAAAGGAGAAAGGACAAGGGGAAGAGAGAGGGGTTGACCTTTTGAGTGGAGGAGAGGAAAAGGGACACACGGCGGGGCAACAATGAAGAAAAAGGAGGCAAGGTGGGGATGGGCTGTCCCGTAGGCATGAGGTGGCCTATTTTACCTTTCTCATATATTTACATAATCATACTTTATGTTTTTTCTTAGTTTTCCAATGCCTTTATCACTCCCTCCCTAAGAGGAGGTTTTCATGGGGTGGGGACGAGAGAAGAGGGGTATCGGAGCTTGGCTTGTGAAAAGCCCCCATCACTTGGACTCTGCAAAATGCAGAGCTCGAGGGGGAGTGTTGAGATGTCGAGCTCTACATCTTGAGCTGGCATCCACTACGGGTCTTGGCCGCTTACGGCATTTACTCACTGGCGCGTTAGGTGACCGACACGGAGGATCTCTGCCACTGATTCTACAACTGGACTACACTTATAGAGCCAGCCTAGTACGCTTCTAGCGTGTTCACACTTAGTGACCGCATGTACATATGTGCTACTTTTGAGCTTTAGCACTTAGTCATTTTGTACTCTCTTTTCTGTGAGAAGAAGAAGAAGCTTTCCATGGCTGTGTGGTGTGTGCTTGTTTTGTGTAGCTCTCTTGCATCCTCTTTCTTTACAGTCTCCTTGTTTCCAAAGAGAGTCTGTAGTTTGAACCCTCGCCAACTCGGATTCACACTTAGTGTTGTTGTTCTACATCTAATTTCTATACATCTAATTTCTTAATTAATAAAAAATTAAGTGTGTAGACTACGAGTGAAAGTTTAGGACTGCATTACTTTAATGCATGACATTTCTAATCCAATTCTAACTTCCATTTCTATACTTCAACTAAATCAATTTTTAGTATTATTCAAAATTCTACTTAATCTAATTGACAATGAAATTGGTGAATGAGAATTTCATGATGTATAATAAGAATATGATGAGTTCTCTTATGTATTAACTTTCAATTAACTATGCATAAGTTAATAGTGAAGATGTACTAACTAAAGAGAGTAGGTATACTTAGAGAGATTAGAGTAAGAGAAAACATACACACACATAATTCCTAAAGTTAATTGAATCCTACTAATCTATTAAAGAGATTACAGTAAGAGATAGCACACACACACATATCCTTCTTAAAACTAATTGAATCTTTCTAATCTATTAGAGAGATTAGAGTAATAGATAGCACACACACACACACACATAGCTAATTGAATCTTACTAATCTATTAGAGAGATTAGAGTAGGAGATAGCACACATACATCATTTCTAAAGTTAATTGAATGCTTAATTAATACGCACCTTATTAGTCCACTAGAGTTTTTTCTCTCTTAGTGGTTTGTGGACGTCTTCTCTCTAAGAGAAGTGGCAGCACTTCGTGAGCGCTATAGAGGCAATCTCTATGTGTAAAGTGTGAGTATGGATGCTCTATTTATAGAAGAAAAGAAAACGTCCAAATTTTTTTTCCAAAAAATAAAATAAATTTTTTTATTTTTTTTTCTTCAAAAATCATACCCGCGTTTTTGGTACTTTTGTGGTACCCATTAGCTTGACCACTTTGTCATTATCATCAAAAGATAAGGCCACACAGGCTCCCCTCATTAAGATTAGTCAAGACTAGCCTCTCCTTTTCATGTGACAGTGTGTTCCACTTTGTCCCCTCCTATGTGAGTCTAGGTGAGTCCATGTGCCTTCATTTGTCATCACTGTGTATTCTTTTGTCTTTATAATTATTTTAGTTATTTCCTTAATGATAATTTACTTTACATTTTTAAGTTAAACTTTACAGTCTTATATAAATTTTACAGTAGTAAAAGAAAATTCTACAATCAGTAAATAAGTCTTGCAATAAGTTAGTTATTGATTCATATAGCTAAACATGTCAGAATTTTGTAGTGTAAATTTTTAATTCTAGGTTTTCTCAACCTACGATTCATAATTTGAACTCAAATATCTTAAATAATGAGTGATGGTTAAAAAAAATTCAAATGCGTAATAGAACTTGTGTGAAATTTGAAAGTAGAGACCTTACAATCTCCCCAACTTAGAATTTGAGATGCCCTCATCTCAAGAACAGTGAAGGGTAATCCATAAGAAGGGATGTCTCATCTTCCCAAGTAACATCTTCTATAGGGAAATCCTTCCATAAGATAAGATGTTCTTTGATGGATCTATTCCTAAGCTTTCTCTTCCGAGTTTCTAGGATAATATCAGGTTGGAGTTGTAGAACATCTTGAGCAGGTAAAATGATTTGCTCATCATCAAGTACATGGTCAGGGTTATATACATAAGGTTTTAACAGACTTACATGAAATACATCATGCACTTTGAGATGAGAAGGGAGTTTTAGTCTATAAGATTGATCACTTATAACCTTGATTATTTCGTATGGTCCACAATATCGGTAGCTAAGCTTATTATACCTTCCGAGAGACATATTTCTCTTTTTGGGCTTTACTCGTAAGAAAACTTTGTCACCTTCTTTGAAAATCCGATCAGATCTTTTTAAGTCGGCGTACTTATTTTGTCGATCTTGAGCCACTCGAATATCCCTTCAAATAGCTTTGGTTTGAGCTTCCATTTCTTCAAGCATTTTCTTTGAGGCTTCTACCCTTATAGTGGGGTCAGAAAAGTTAAGAGGTGATAAACATTCTTGACCATAAAGAGCATTAGAAGGTGTCATTCCAATACTTCTATGAGTAGAGGAATTGTATGCATACTCTACCAAGGGTAGGTATTGAATCCACTTGCGAGGTTCTCTATTGCAGTAGACTCTGAGGATGTCTTCAATTACTTGATTGACTCTTTCAGTTTGGCCATCAGTTTGAGGATGATAAGCAGTACTAAAACATAACTGGGTTCCAATAGCTTGAAACAATGATACCCAAAACTTTGAAGTAAACTTGGCATCACGATCTCTGACAATCCTCTTGGGTAAACCATGAATTCTGAAAACCTCCTTCACAAACAGACGAGCAATATCTGAAGTTGTAAAGGTTGTCTTGACTGGGATTAAGTGAGCCACTTTAGTAAGCAAGTCGACTATGACCATGATTGAATCATAGCCAGCTTGAACAGAAGGAAACCCGGTGATAAAGTCCATGCTAATACATTCCCATTTCATTTGGGGAATATCTAAAGGATGTAATTTACCTGGCATCTTTAGTCTCTCTGCCTTAGTCCTTTGACAAGACAAACACTACTTGACATAGTGAAGGACATCACCCTTCATACCTTGCCAATAGTAACTTCTGCGAATTGCATTGATGGTTTTGGCATAACCTGGATGTCCTGAAGTTGGGCCATCATGTGCTTCATATAGGATAGCATTCCTTAGGGTAGAATCCTTAGGTATGCATAGTCGATTCCTATAGTAAATTTTCCCATCTTCTAAGGAGTAATGTAGAGGTTTAGGCTGATTTGATGATACCCTCTCTTCACGTAAGATACTAGCAAGCATCTGGTAACCTGCATCTCTGACAACAGTATCCGAGACCTTGTCTAAAATAGGGTTATTAGCCATGGAAATTGCTCCCAGAAAATCTTTACGCCTTAGGGCATCTGCCACAACATTATCCTTAACTGGTCTAAATTTAATATCAAAATCATATTCGTGCATGAGCTCTATCCATCTCCTCTGTCTCATGTTAAGGTTAGGTTGGGTAAAAATCCACTTAAGACTCTTGTGATCTGTTACCAATTGGAATTTGCGTCCCAATAGATAATGTCTCCATAGCTTGAGAGCATGAATAACTGTTAGCAATTCTAAATCATGTGTAGCATAATTCACTTCATGAATCCTAAGCTTCCGAGAAGTATAAGCTACAGGCCTTCCTTCTTGACTAAGGACTCCTCCTAATGCAAGGTTACTAGCATCTGTGATCACCTCGAATTCTTGGGTGAAGTCTGGAAGTTTTAAGAGAGGTTCTGAAGCAAGATACTCCTTACGCGTTTGAAGCAAGATTCATGTTTTTCTTCCCAAAGTATCGTAGCTCCTTTCTTTAGCAAGTCGGTTAGTGGTGCAGCTTTAAGAGCATAGTCCTTTACAAAGATCCTGTACCACCCTGTGATACCTAAGAACCCTCTGGCTTCAGTTTGTGAAGTGGGTTGAGGCCATTCCACAATATCTTTGACTTTGTCAAGGTCAACAGAGACATCTTCTGGTGAAATGATAAACCCTAAGTAACATACCTTAGGGGTAAAGAAGGTACATTTGCTTTTCTTTGCATACAACTTATTTCGTCGTAAAAGCTCTAACACTTTCCTAACATGTCCTTCATGCTCTTCCTCTGATTTGGAATAAATTAAGATATCGTCAAAGAATACTAAGAGAAAATTGTCCAAGAATTCTCTAAAGATATCGTGCATCAGACGATTGAAAGTTGCAGGAGCATTCGTAAGTCCAAAATCCATCACTGTAAATTCGTAATGACCATAACGAGTGTTGAAGCTGTTTTGGAGATATCAGCCTCCTGGATTCGAATTTGATGATAGCCAAATCGAAGATCGATCTTTGTGAATATTTTGGCTCCATGTAATCTATCCAGCATCTCATCAATACGAGGAATTCGATATTTATTCTTGATGGTAACCCGATTTAAGCCCCTATAATCTATGCAAAGTCGAAGAGAGCCATCCTTTTTCTTTTGGAAGAGAACAAGTGCACCCCATGGAGATGTACTAGGTCGGATAAACCCTTGCTCAATCAACTGCTTGAGCTGCTCCTTGATTTCGATAGCCTCTGGAAGTGACATCTTGTACGGCGCTCTTGAGACTGGTTCACTGCCTCGAAAAATTTTGATTTCATGGTCTACCTCTCTAGGTAATGGTAGCATCCGGATTCTTAGTACCAATGAAAAGATAAACTTCGATGACTTTTAATTCCTCTGCCCATCGAAGTTTCTTGAGGTTGGTATCCATGCACCATATCTTGTCAGCATCGATGGTATAGATTTCTCCAAATGGACTCCAGTTGATGCCCTATCCTCTATGCACCCTTGGGATAGGTGTTGCAAACACCCTATCCAAAATCATCATCACCCTTTTTCGAAACTGATAATTTGGTGATTGGCATGCATTTTCAAACATGATGGTGAACACCTGGAATTTTTGGTAGGCTGAATGAACATTTTACTGTACCAAGAAAGTTCAGTCTTCAATACCATATAAAAACTCAAAACAATTTTTCTAGGTTCTTCTATTATTTCAAACATTCGCATCCTTCAAATTTGAAACATCAATCTAAAATTATCCCCAAGCTTTAACCTAGGCTCTGATACCAGTGTGAGGTCCCTGCCCGTTTTTGAGAGGAGCGGAGTACCTTTGATAGGTCTCCAATCCTAAAAAAGAAAAACCAACGAACATTGCCTTAGCTACTACGTAGCCACGGGCATGAACCGTTAGTGAAGGATTGGTCCTATCTCGCTATGGCGGAGTGTGACCACCATAACCCTATCTAAAAACTATCTATAATCAATTATACCTAAAAGTATAAATCTTAGAGTGACCAACCTGTGCGTTTTTTTCCCCATGTTTCAGAAGCACAGCCGCCAAGGTTTGTCTCTTTTAAGATTTATGACTAATAAAAAAAATGCTAGCTTTGGAAAGTTACTCGACTCATCGGGTCCACCCATCCATAGAATGATACCGCTGGGGTATCATTCTCCCACTTTCCACACCACACTCATCCTTCTTTTGTTATCTAATTACGACCACACTGTTTAAACATACATGTTCCTTTACTTTATTTATGATACTGGTTCGTTAAAACAGCCCTTCAAACAGTATTACAAACAATAGTCAAACAAGAAGTCATCCAATTTTAAACCAACAACCCTTGGATTAGGTTCACTCAAGAATCTCTACTGGCGCTATTATGTCCGATCGGTATATACATTATTTATAAAAACCCTTGTCCTCATGAGCGTCCCATACCGCTCGACAAGTACTCGTTGTGCTAATCTGGACGTACTCCCGTCACAGCAACAACGGTGTCAATCGGGGCATCATCCTCACGCCACGGCAAAACAAAACTGCAGTATCCAGCTGGGCTAATCTGGGTGTACTCCCACCACAGCATCAGCGGTGCCATCCTAGGCGTCATCTCACGCCTCGGTAACTGCCACAAAATGCCAGCGCTAATAAGTAGAGAGACTTGAGAGAAACCATACCGAAGGTTTTAGACAAACATTCTTTCCTATAGCAACCAGTTTAACCAGACAATCTTTCCTACTTGTCAAACATATGCTGAGTTTCTTGGGATTAAGCCCCGTGGTTTCAGTCCGTGTTTTATTTTCATAAGGTAAATAATATATTCCTATGGTCTCGCATATGCAATGATGCATAACTTGAAACTGCAATACTATCCTGTACCATAGCTCCGATTGATCCGATTGGTGGAGACATAGCATGTTCCGCAGGAGTTCCCCCTTTACTTGTACCGGCTTCATGATCATTAGCGCCTTGTGTTCAAGCACTCTTTGGAGCCATTTTTTTTGTACTACACTTATGTTATACACTTAAAACTTTAAATTGATCAATTTCCCTAGTAGTCTCCTTGTTTCCAAAGAGATTCTGTAATTTGAACCCTCGCCAACTCGGATTCATAATTAGTGTTGTTGTTCTACATCTAATTTCTATACATCAAATATTTGTTAATCTTAATTAATAAAAAATTAAGTGTGTAAACTACGAGTGAAAGTTTAGGACTGTATTACTTTTATGCATGACATTTCTAATCCAATTCTAACTTCCATTTCTATACTTCAACTAAATCAATTTTTAGTATTATTCAAAATTCTACTTAATCTAATTGACAATAAAATTGGTGAATGAGAATTTCATCATGTATAATAAGAATATGATGAGTTCTCTTATGTATTAGCTTTCAATTAACTATGCATAATTTAATAGTGAAGATGTACTAACTAGAGAGAGTAGGTATACTTAGAGAGATTAGAGTAAGAGAAAACATACACACACATAATTCCTAAAGTTAATTGAATCCTACTAATCTATTAAAGTTATAACAGTATGAGATAGCACACACACACACACATATCCTTCTTAAAACTAATTGAATCTTACTAATCTATTAAAGAGATAAGAGTAATAGATAGCACACACACACACACATAGCTAATTGAATCTTACTAATCTATTAGAGAGATTAGAGTAGGAGATAGCACACATACATCATTTCTAAAGTTAATTGAATGCTTAATTAATACGCACCTTATTAGTCCACTAGAGTTTTTGCTCTCTTAGTGGTTTGTGGACGCCTTCTCTCTAAGAGAAGTGGCACCACTCCGTGAGCGCTATAGAGGTAATCTCTATGTGTAAAGTGTGAGCATGGATGCTCTATTTATAGCAGAAAAGAAAATGTCCAAAAAATAATAATAATAATAATAAATATTTTAAATATTTTTTTTCTTCAAAAATCATACCCGTGTTTTTGGTACCCTTGTGGTACCATCAGCTTGACCACTTTGTCATTATCATCAAAAGATAAGGCCACACAGGCTCCCCTCATTAAGATTAGTCAAGACTAGCCTCTCCTTTTCATGTGACAGTGTGTCCCACTTTGTCCCCTCCTATGTGAGTCCAGGTGAGTCCATGTGCCTTCATTTGTCATCCCTGTGTATTCTTTTGTCTTTATAATTATTTTAGTTATTTCCTTAATGATAATTTACTTTACATTTTTAAGTTAAACTTTACAGTCTTATATAAATTTTACAGTAGTAAAAGAAAATTCTACAATCAGTAAATAAGTCTTGCAATAAGTTAGTTATTGATTCATATAGCTAAACATGTCAGAATTTTGTAGCGTAAATTTTTAATTCTAGGTTTTCTCAACCTACGATTCATAATTTGAACTCAAATATCTTAAATAATGAGTGATGGTTAAAAAAAATTCAAATGCGTAATAGAACTTGTGTGAAATTTGAAAGTAGAGACCTTACACCATTATTGATGGAGAGAGAAGAAGAGTGGATAATTCCACTTTGATTGATGTTAAGTATGGAGCCTGATTTACCCTTGTAATTTTTTGTGGTAAAAGCGCACATTTGTAAGGCCCCCATTTTGAGGAGAAGCCATCGTGCGTGAAGAAAAATCACTCACCGGAAACCAAAATTTTCATGGACAAGAATCAGGGGCAACTTTCGCCGGAATATTCTTTTTCGCCGAAATATTATGGCCGGACGGCGGCCGGAAAGTGGTCGGAAAACAACCGATCGGTTGGCCGGTGGCCGGTAGTCAATGGCCGATGGCCGGTGGTCGAAAGTCAATGGCCAGTGGCCGGTGGTCGGAAGTCAATGGCCGGTGGCCGGTGGCCGGTGGCCGAATTCAAAAGCGGACTTGTCTTCTCAAGGGCGGCCACACATGGGCGGATTGGAGGGTCCGATTTGGACTTATTCGCACAAGGGTGGCTACACATGGCTGTCTCTCATAAGAGAGGGCAGCCCTTTTGGCCTATAAAAGGAGGCCATTTCTACACACATTTTATAGTGTGTGAAGTTGATGCAACAAGGTGAAATGTCAGGGTTATTTATTTTGAGGTGTCGCACTCCTTTTTGGTCCACAGAGAAGGCATCTTGCTTGTTAGCTCTAGCCTTGTACTCTCTCTCTCTCTCTCTCTCTCTCTACTCTATAATCTCGTGTATATAAATCTGTCTCTCTCCATTAAGTAATCTACTCAATTATCTATTTAGCTACGTCTTATTTCCTAACATCTGGTATCAGAGCAAGGTTTGCTCGTAGCTAAATTATCTCAAGGAAAGGATTCCTTGAATTGAGTGGGAGTTATGGCGGAGGAAGGGAAGCTCAAGATTGAGAAGTTCAACGGCAAAAACTACCAACATTGGAAGATGCAGATTGAAGACTATCTCTACCAGAAGGACCTCTATTTGCCACTAGGCGGTCTTGCGAAGAATCCCACAACAATGGCAGATGAAGCATGGATTGTCCTTGATCGAAAGGCACTGGGAACAATCCGGTTAAGCTTGGCGTCAATGGTGGCCTTCAATGTTTCGGAGATGAAGACCACAGAGGACTTGATGAAGTCACTTGACGACTTCTACGAGAAACCATCGGCATCCAATAAGGTATTTCTTATGAAGCGCTTGTTCAATCTAAAGATGGCAGAGAATGGTTCAGTTGCAGAACACCTAAATGACTTTAACACAAACATAAGTCAACTTCGATCAGTGAAAATCAATTTCGATGATGAAGTGCGAGCTCTCCTTATACTATCATCTCTACCGGATAGTTAGGACAGCCTTGTGATGGCTGTAAGTAATTCTATCTCTGGCACAAATAATATTAAGTTTGATGATGTTGTGGGTGTTCTTCTAAGCGAGGAAATGTGAAGGAGAAGCACAGGAGAATCATCAAGTACTGCACTATCAGTGGAAACAAGAGGAAGGCCTAAGGAGAGGTTCAAAAACCAAAAGGGTCGTGATCGCTCAAGGCGGAGCAAGTCACGCACAAAGGCAGTTCTTGAATGTTGGAACTGCGGCAAGAAGGGCCACGTCAAGAAGGATTGCTGGTCCAAGAAGAAGAAGGAGACAGAGTCTCAAGACAACAAGCCAACATCGGAGGCCAATGTGGCAGGTAAAGTAGAGCAAGATGCTCTAATTCTCTCATTAGACAATGTGTCTAATTCCTGGATAGTAGATTCTGGGGCTTCATTCCATGCGACACCACACAAGCAACATTTCCAAGACTACACCAAAGGTAATTTTGGGTATGTATACTTGGGAGACGATGAAGCTTGTGAGATTGTCGGCAAAGGTACAGTTTCTGTCAAAACTGCTAACGGAAATGAATGGAAGCTTAAAGATGTTAGGCATGTTCCTTCTCTTCGCAAAAATTTGATCTCTACAGGACAATTGGACGATGAAGGTCACAACATTGCATTCAGAAACAAACGGTGGAAGATCTCAAAGGGATCTTTGGTGGTTTCCAAGGGTGAAAAAGTCGGTACACTTTACTTGTGTACTGTTAGCACGCAACCTTCAGCTTGTGCAGCAACTACAGAAGTTGACAGTGCGGTGTGGCACTACCGACTTGGGCATATGAGTGCCAAAGGAATGCAAATCCTTCAAACAAAGAAGCTTCTACCAGGTTTGAAAGAATTGGACTTAGAGTTCTGTGAAGATTGTGTTTATGGTAAACAAAAGAGGGTAAAATTTCAAAAATCAAGAAATGAAAGAAAAAATAAAAAACTTGAGTTGGTTCATTCTGATGTTTGGGGTCCTGCAAGTACACCATCACTTGGTGGCTCATTGTACTATGTAACATTCATAGACGATGCGACTAGAAAAACATGGGTTTATGTCATGAAGAATAAATCCGATGTATTTTCCATATTTCAAAGGTGGAAAGCCTTTGTGGAGAATGAAACAGGTACCAATGTTAAATACCTCAGATCCGACAATGGAGGTGAATATTGCAGCCAAGCTTTTGAAAGCTTTTGTGCTAGCAATGGAATTCGGAGGCAAAGGACAACCCCAAGGACACCTCAACAAAATGGGATTTCGGAAAGGATGAACAGGACAATCATGGAACGAGCACGAAGCATGCGGCTATATGCAGGCCTACCGCTTGAACTTTGGGCGGAAGCTGTAAGTACGTATGTGTACTTAATCAATCGGTCACCCTCAACGGCATTGGATGGGGGAGTTTCAGAAGAGGCATGGACAGGTAAACCGGTGAATTATGCATTTCTCAAAGTGTTTGGGTGTGAGGCTTTCATGCACATAGATAGAAGCCTAAGATCAAAACTAGATGCAAAGTCCAAAAAGTGTTTCTTCATTGGCTATGGAGAAGGAGACTTTGGGTATCGCCTATGGAATCCTGAAGATGGTAAAATCTTAAGGAGTAGGGATGTAATTTTTAACGAACAAAATATGTACAAAGATTACTTGGAAAGAAAACAAAAAAAAGAAACAGTTGATGAGTACATGGAGCTTGAGGACGGTGAAGACTCAAGGACTGTAAACGGTGACAATGTGCAACAACGTCAACCAAATGAGGAGCCTCAATCTATTCCCCGAAGATCTACAAGAGCAAGTAGACCTCCAGAAAGGTTTGTTCCTTCCTTCAACCATCTCTTGATCTTAGATTCTGGAGATCCGGAATCATATGAAGACGCTATGCAACATGAATCCAAAGAAGAATGGACGAAGAGCATGCAAGTGGAGATGGACTCACTACATCGCAACCAAACATGGGAGTTGGTTGAGTTGCCTAAAGGTAAGCGGGCACTTCAAAACAAATGGGTGTACAAGCTAAAGGAAGAAGAAGGTGGGAAGAAAAGGTACAAGTCTAGGCTTGTGGTAAAAGGTTTTTCTCAAAAGAAAGGTATTGACTTCAATGAAATATTTTCTCCTGTTGTAAAAATGAACTCAATTAGGCTTGTCTTAAGCCTTGTGGCTGCTCATGATCTAAATCTCGAGCAAATGGATGTAAATATGGCATTCCCTCACGGTGACTTAGAGGAGGAAATCTACATGCTTCAACCAAAGGGGTATGAAGTAAAAGGTAAGGAGAAAATGGTTTGCAGATTAAAGAAGAGCTTGTATGGTTTAAAGCAAGCATCAAGACAATGGTACTTGAAGTTTGATTGATGGATGCTGGATCATGGATTCACAAGATGCAACTCGGATCACTGCGTCTACACGAAGAATTTGGGAGATGGGAAATTCATCATCCTAATGTTGTATGTTGATGACATGCTGATTGCAAGTGCTAACATGCAGGACATCAAAGACCTAAAAGAGGAGCTGTCCAAATCTTTTTCAATGAAAGATTTAGGTGCTGCAAAGAGGATACTTGGTATGAAAATATCAAGGGACAGGACGAAGAAGACAATAAAGCTATCTCAAGAAGATTACATCAAGAAGGTACTAGAAAGGTTTGCAATGCAAAATGAAAAACCAGTTTCTACATCTTTGGCTGGTCATTTTAAACTAACGAAGGATATGTGTCCAAAGACACAAGAGGAGATATCCTATATGTCTAAAGTTCCATATGCTGCAGCGGTAGGTTCTCTAATGTATGCTATGGTCTGGACAAGGCCAGACATTGCACATGCAGTGGGAGTTGTGAGTAGGTTCATGGACAACCCAGGTAAAGAGCATTGGCAAGCTATGAAGTGGATACTTAGGTATCTAAAAGGGACAACAACAAATGCTTTGTATTTTGGAGGAACTGATATTTTTCTAGAAGGGTATGCTGATGCAGATATGGCAGGTGACAAAGATACTCGAAGGAGCACTACTGGCTATGTGTTCACGGTTGGAGGCACAGCAATAAGCTGGGCTTCAAAGCTGTAGAAAGTGGTTTCACTTTCTACCACGGAAGCAGAATATGTAGCAATGACGGAGGCAAGCAAAGAAATTTTGTGGCTTCACAGATTCTTAGAAGAGCTTGGATTCAAACAAGACAATTGTGTCTTATACAGTGATAGCCAAAGCGCGATCCATCTTGCAAAGAACTCAGCCTTTCATTCAAGGACAAAGCACATTGAGGTGAGATATCACTTCATACGCACTCTTTTGGAAGAGGGACAACTAAAGCTAGGAAAGGTGCATACAAGTGAAAATCCTGCAGACATGTTTACAAAGGTGGTCAACAAGGATAAGTTGAGCTTTTGCTCATCTTCAATCGGCATTCAAGGATAAGAAGCTAGAATGGAAAGCAATCACAGGTTTGGTTTGGAGATCAGTCTCCAAGTGGGAGATTGTTAAGTATGGAGCCTGATTTACCCTTGTAATTTTCTGTGGTAAAAGCGCACATTTGTAAGGCCCCCATTATGAGGAGAAGCCATCGTGCGTGAAGAAAAATCACTCACCGGAAACCAAAATTTTCACGGACAAGAATCAGGGGCAACTTTCGCCGGAATATTCTTTTTCGCCGGAATATTATGGCCGGACGGCGGCCGGAAAGTGGTCGGAAAACAACCTGTCGGTTGGCCGGTGGCCGGTAGTCAATGGCCGATGGCCGGTGGTCGAAAGTCAATGGCCAGTGGCCGGTGGTCGGAAGTCAATGGCCGGTGGCCGAATTCAAAAGCGGACGTGTCTTCTCAAGGGCGGCCACACATGGGCGGATTGGAGGGTCCGATTTGGACTTATTCGCACAAGGGCGGCTACACATGGCTTTCTCTCATAAGAGAGGGCAGCCCTTTTGGCCTATAAAAGGAGGCCATTTCTACACACATTTTATAGTGTGTGAAGTTGATGCAACAGGTGAGTGTGAGGTGGTGAGAGTGAAGCAAGGCGGGAGCTCCATTAAGGGTATAATCCCTTTGTAAACTACTTCTTATTTTGAAGTACTAAAGCCATTGAGTGGCTGCTTTCCCGTGGACGTAGCCCACATTGAGTGAACCACGTATATCGTGTGTACTCTCTCTCTCTCTCTCTCTCTCTCTCTACTCTATAATCTCGTGTATATAAATCTGTCTCTCTCCATTAAGTAATCTACTCAATTATCTATTTAGCTACGTCTTATTTCCTAACAATTGATACACCAAGTGCAAGACCTTCTTTGATTAGAGTTGATCTTCCAAGGTTAGCTTGTTGCAAGAATGGTTAGTCTTCTTCTAGGAGAAAGTGTATGCTTAGGCTTATGTTAATGTGACTAAGTACAATTTGGCATTACTACTCCCTCCCTCATGAATTCCTCTCATCAATGGCTTCAATGCTTGAGTTCTTTTCAAGGAAGAAGAGGTTCCATTTTATAGGTGAAGGGAATCCCCAAGGGTTTACACAAGAAGAGAGGAGCCAATGTGAACAAAAATTGAAAAAGTTGGAAATGAGTTAACCCTGCATGATGTGGACAGACTGGGGTCCAGGATTTTGATCATATTTCCTCAACCGTGGATCTAAATAAAAAAGTAAAAATATGAGCAGAAACTTCATCTCATTAGCTACGATTTTCATTTTAAAATTATTTTCCAATTCAGATTGGAACCCTGTGTAAAAAAATCGTCAAAATAGGATCCATTTCTGGCAGCAAAAGTCTTCCTGTGGTCCCCTTAGCCTAGACTTTCATTTGATTCCAAAGGACACCTCACGCCATGTGAAAGCATGACATTGCTCCTTGATAAATTTTTGTAATCATACTTGCAATAATGCCTTAAAATAAGTGTATCTTTGAAATCATGCCACCTAGTGTCCCACTAGGATTTGATTCCCCCCTAGTAGCTATTTAAAAATAAATATAAGAAAAATACATAGAATATATATATATTGGACTTTACCCTAGATATAGGATCTAGCTAAGGTGTGATATGATAATGAGATAGTAGAAATAAAAAATCAATGCTTTTTTTTGCCCCAAGTTAAAGAGGCAGAGCTATTGATGCTTTTCCCATTGTATTTTCTGATGGTAAAGTAAGAATAGGTTACACCTGAGATAAATAATAGGATGAGATAGAAAGCATATTATTATACTTAAATATGTATATGTACATTATAGAAAATATAACTATGTATCTAAAAAGTTACAAGATAAATCTTGTAGCATGCGTTCCCACTATGTACGTGTCACAGCACGACAGCGTGCATTGCGCAAAGCCGTGCAAGACAAAAAAAAAGCTCTATTTTTGTGAAGAAAAAGAAATCACGGTCTGATACCATGGTCAGAAGACATAGAAAGAGAAGAACACGGAGACTATACTAAGAGTGTAACCCCAAAGTGTGTAGAATACGCATACAAGATGGTATATATAGAGGAAATCTAGGGCTATATTTAGAGTAGTTTCACATATAAGCTCAACAACACCCTCATTGTCATTAGTGTTATGGTGGTTATCATCTTATTGCACCCTCATGTCATTGGTGCTATGGTTTTTATGGTCCTCCTGATTGGTGTTATGGTTGTTATCATCTTACTGCACCCTCGTCGTCATTGGTATTATGGTTGCTATTGTCCTCTTGATTGGTGTTATGATCATATTGATCATTTATTACTAACGTGATTAATGCTTTATATAGATATTTAATGATGCCATCATATGTTTTCATGATGATTAAAAATAATTCGTATTGATCGTCTTTCCTTGAGATGATTATTACTCATGGGGTTATTACAGGATATCATGATGTATTTCCATGATTATTAGAAGCTATTTGTATTGATCATTCATCATTAAGATGATTATTCTTTTATAGTTTTGTTGTATAGTTTTATGATATGTTTTCATGATTAGAAGTCATTCATATATGTCACTCATTATTGACTATTATTCCATGGAGTTGTTTCATGATGTCATGATGCATTTTTATGGTGATTACAAATTGTTCATACTAATCGTTTATCTTCGAGATGTTTTTTCTTTCATGGAGTTATTTCATGAGGCCATGATGTATTTTTTTGAGATGATTGGTTGAAATAATTTTCAAATAATTATTTTGTAATTATTGCTTACCATTTCAATGATTATTATACCATGGTCATATGCCATGATTCCATAACTTTAATCCATGATGATTTGCTATGATTGAAAGAATCATTGCTTTATAGAGTTTTTTCACTATTCCATGATACTTTTTCACATTGACTCACAATGATTTAGATGCTTGTTGCATGATGTCTGATACCATTTCATAAAGTATATTTGTTATAATTTAAAGAGTGATTCCATGGTGCTTTTTTATGATATTTTTTATGATTGAAGTAGTTATTATTCTATGTCTTTGCTTTATTATTCCATGATGCTATTTAATGTTTTGATTGAGATGATGGTTTCATGATTTCATGATACTTTTCCATGAGAACATTCCATGGTGATACATTTATGATCACGAAAACTTTTATTTCATGGTGTTTTTTTCATAATGCTATGGTGTTATTTATGATGATTCGTTGTTTATCATGATGTCATGGATTTTGTTCTATCCAACTATTTTATAATGCCATGATATTGCTCAATGATAATTTGTTATGATTGAAAGAATTATTGTTGTATGAAGTTTGTTCATTGTGTCATGATACTATTCACAATTATTGAGATGTTTGCTACATAATATCATGTCATTGTTTCATGATTTTTGTGTTCGAGATGTTTATTATTTCATAAGTGGTTCCATGATGTGTTAATGTTACTACATGATGATTTGTTATCATTTATTATGACTAACATGACTATTACTCCATTGTAATGTACTATCAGTATTCATATGTTTATTGTTTAATGATGGTTTACTTTTTATCGGTTAATTAATATAGCATAGAATAGAGTTCATACAAATAAGAGATCCCCATGGTTAAATTTTATTGGCTTTATATAAATATAAATATATATATGTGTGTGTATATATATATATATATATATATATATATATATATATGTGTGTGTGTGTGTGTGTGTGTGTGTGTGTGTACATATCACATGTATATATGTGTATTCAATCTTGAATTAAAATATTTTGTGTGTTGAAGTGTTGCAAATTGTCTCGAAAGACATTATGTCTGTTGGAGCTATATATGGCTCACTCTACTCAACTTGGTCTCACCTATATATTTGTATCTTGTCCTCAATATGAATCAGCCTTTGGGAGAGTACATGGTGTGTCTCTTGTCTCATCTCTCTCTCTCTCTCTCTCTCTCTCTCTCTCTCTCTCTCTCTCTCTCTCTCTCTCTCTCTCTACATCTCAACATGGTATCAGAGCGGTAACGATCACGCGCCGATTCAATTCATGGTGACAAAACAGTATGTGTATGCGATTCGCATGATGTACGATTCAAAATTGCCACAAATTTCTTTTTTTGAGGATTGATTCTTGTTAACTGTGGTTGTTTTGTGTTAAGAAGAATATGATTAGAGTTTTCTGTGGTGTTTATTGCTAATCGATATAATAAATCATTGAATAAGTTTTCTTGTTGATTTTTTTTTTGACACCCTGAACTTTGTCTCAATTTTTGGGGGTCTTCTGCTCAAAATTTGGAGAAACGGGAAAAGCGCAATGGAGCGTAGCGCAATGGCGTAATGGCACTTTTCATCCAAAACTTGTTTGTCTCCTCGAGCTCTTCGATTTGAGTTCTAGGTTTGCGTCATCGGAGTTCGCAACAGAAAGTTATGTTGTTTTTACTACAAATTGAGCTTGACACAGCTTTCTTCGTCGTGCGTCTTTGTGAAGCGTCCGTGATTGTTTTTCTAATTTTGGCATTAACTTTTTCGAGAAAATTTAGCTTTATTCATATTGTGGCCGTCAATCTTGCGTCTCACGTCACTCTATTTTGAGGACTCTCGTTTCACGTCACTCTATTTTGAGGACTCTTTTATTATTGACGTCTCCTTTTCCCTGCTTTTTTGAATGACGTCTCTCACATCTTTGGACGTGTATTGAGCATCCTTCTTGCGTTTATCATTGATAGAACACAGTCGTCATATTTCTCTCGTTCTCAATTGGAGCCTTCACCATATATGGTGTGCATATTCTGCGATCTTATCTTATACGTCTTCTCGCAACCAGATATGGCTATGACCATTCTCGTCAATGGCTTTCCTTTTGGCCAGCATTCTGTTCCTCCTTTCCAAGGCCAGGGATTTCCAAGGTGGAAAGCAAATATGTTGTTAATTCTTGAAGGCGATAAACTCTCTGATGTTGTCCTTGGAAATCGTGTTTGTCCGCCTCAGCCTATTGATACGGATCATGATAACATGCTTATCACTGAAGGACCTATATTTGAAGATTGAAATGTTGCGTATACGGATTGGCAACGACGTGATAAAGCAGCTCACCAGTATATTCTTTCTGCTCTTAGTGATTCTCTTTTGCTTGATATGTATGAACTGCCTACTTCCCACGACGTATGGAAGTACCAAACTTTCAGAAGAAATCTGTTACAGAAATACTTTATTTGAGAGGGTTGCTTAACAAACTACAATATGAAGTTGGTACTGCCATGATGAGACATATTGAGTCTTTCAAATCTATTATTAATCAACTTGCGGCTGTTGTCAGTGATCCTGCTCCACAAAAGCAACAGATTACACTTTTCCTTGATACGGTGAAGGACTCTTCTTATGATAACATTGTTACTATTCTCTCTAATAAAGATGGTCTTGATTTCGACCAAATATATATATCTTTAATTGAATACTCTCAATGTCAAGAACGACGTAATGCTGGTCATGATACAACTATGATTTCACAAGAGGAGACTGAGTCACAACAAATGGAACGTGTTTTTTATGGTCGAAGGCGTCCGTTTCAAAGAGGAAACCATAGAGGTGGTCATCGTGGTAATATTTTCTCTCGTCTCAAATTTCCTAGTAAGCAATGTTCTTACTGCAACAGAAATGGCCATAGTGAAGATGATTGTTGGGCACGTCAATATGATGAAGAACACAATATTACCACGAAACAACCACCTTTATCTAGAGACTCTGCTTCTTCTTCTTCTTGTGAATATTGTGGACGATCTGATCATCCCACTCATATGTGCTATAAGCGTCCATTCGACACATATCATAATAGAGCATATGCTACTGAATATTGAAACAACATTGTACCAGAAACAAGCTGCGTCCTATGTTTAGTTGCTCCAGACAGAATAATTCATGTACGTGATGGTTCACTTTTTATTGTTGATTCTGGTGCTACAGGAAATATGACATATCAGTCTAAGTGTCTCCATAAGTATCATCCACTACCAGTTCAACGTGTTGTTTATCTTGCTGATGATACGACTTGTCAAGTAAAGGGTATTGGAGATTTATATCTTGGTACCTTATCTTCTTCCACTCGAATTTTGCGAGGAGTATTACATGTACCAGATCTTCAACGTAATCTTCTTTCAGTTGCTAGACTTGTTGATCTTGGTCTCTTTGTTGGATTTGATCATACCAAATGTCAAATTGAGAAAGATGGACAGACTATAGCCACTGCTCCTCGAAACGGTAATTTGTTTGAACTCTCTCAATGATGCTGTAGCAAATGTTGTTAGTACTACAGGTGATCATGATTGCAAAGTATGGCATCACCGTTTTGTTCATGTGCTGATTTCTCAAAACTCCTTGATCTTCAGCGTCGTGATCTTGTTCATGGCATGGATCTTAAAGCTTATCCCCATATGGGAATTTGTGAGTTTTGTGCTCTTGGGGAACATAATCGTAAACCCTTTCCTCTTTCAATTACAACTCAGTCTCATGACATATTGGATCTTGTTCATACTGATATATTTTGACCTCTACCTTCTTCGAGATCACAATATCGCTACTTCATTACTTTCATTGATGATTTCTCATGGTACACGAATGTATTTTTACTTAGACAAAATTCTGAGGCCTTATCTGTTTTCAAACAATTCTACAAGGCTGCGGAACTTCAAACTGGTCGTCGCCTTAAGAAGCTTCGTAGTGACAATGGAGACAAATATGTTTCTTGAGAGTTTGTGAGTTATTGTGTTGATAGTGGAATTCATCATGAATACACTATTCCATATTCACCTCAACAGAACGGCATTGCTGAACAAAAGAATCGCACTATTCTCACTGGCTGTAAGATGTATGCTAATTCATTCTAGTTTATCTCGTGTTTTTTGGGCTGAAGCTACCTTGACAGCAGTATTTATTCAGAATCATCTTCCTACTAGTGCACCCTCTGGTAAGATACCCATCACAACATGGTAGGGTGACATTCCTTCTGTATCTTATTTCAGAACCTTTGGATGTATTGCTTATATTCATGTTCCCAAAGAAACATGAACAAAGCTTGATGCTCCTTGTCTTAAAGTTATTTTTATTGGATATTCTGACACTTCCAAAGACTAAAAATTCTATGACCCTTCCTCCAAGAAAGTAATTGTGAATCGTGATGCTACTTTTAATGAATAGCTTATGGGAGGCTCATGGTCCATGGATGATTCTGATGATACTAAATCATTGCTTCAAGCTTTTCCATTTCTTTCAGATGATGAAACTCTTCCTATAGAGAAACTTTTCCCTTCACAACCATCCATTCCAAATGATGTCAATGATGATATTGATATTTTTGTTGATCTGCCTATTGATTTTGAACATGGCTCATGTCATGTTTATGATGATGATATTGTTAATAATGCTTTTTCTACTTCTAAAGATCCCGTTACTTATGATGAAGCTATCTCTTCACCACAAAAGGATCAATGGAAAGAGGCTATTGAATCAAAGTACGATTCCCTTATCTCTAAAGGTACATGGATACTAATTGAATTACCTCCTGGTCGTACAGCTATTAAGTGTAAGTGGGTGTATAAGACAAAAGTAAAATCACATGGATCTTTTGACAAGTTCAAGGCACGTTTAGTTGCAAAAGGTTACTCCCAAGTAGCTGGTGTTGATTATCAAGAGACCTTTTCACCAGTTGTTCGCATTACAAGTGTTCGAGTTTTATTGGCATTTGTTGTTCAATTTGATTAGAAGCTCACAAATGGATGTGCCAACTGCTTTTCTTAATGGTGATTTAGAAGAGAAAATTTATATGGAACAACCAGAAGGTTTTGCTATTCCACGTAAAGAAGACATTGTTGCTCAACTCCATAAGGCACTATATGGTCTCAAACAAGCTTCACGAGCCTGGTATACAAAATTTGATCTTTTTCTCACCTCCAAAGGATTCATCGATCTTCAGACCCCAACTTATACATAAAACACCAAGGTAGCAGTTTTGTGATTCTTGCTCTTTATGTGGATGATACCATCCTTGTTTCCAATGATTTAGGATTTCTTCAGCAAGTGAAAAATTTATTGTCTTCTGCATTTGATATGGTGGATCTTGGAGAGATTCACTCGTGTCTTGGCATTCAAATCCAACGGAATCGTACAAAAGGTATTTTATCCTTCAACATTCAAAGTTTATTGCAAATACTATTCAAAATTTTGGTATGGAATCTGCACATTCAGCCAACACACCTTGTCTTGCGAGCTCTACGAAGAACACTTCCGACAATGGCGGTCAACTTGTCACAAATCAGCCTTATGCTAACTTGATTGGATGTCTTCAGTTTGTTGGCATGAACACTCGTCTTGATATTCTGTTTGTTGCTAATTATCTTGGACAACATCTTGCACGTCCTTCTCTTAAGTATTGGTCTACAACAAAGCGTCTGTTGAAATACTTGAAAGGCACTACAGATTTGGTTTGGTCTATCGACGACAACTCACAGTGGATTCTATACAATCTCTTTCTCTTTTGGGTTACACTGATGCAGACTGGGCAAGCTCACATTTATCTATGCGATCTACTAGTGGAAACTGCTTCTTTATAAATGGTTGTCTTGTTTCTTGGACCAGCAAGAAACAACGTTGTGTTGCAGTTTCTACGACTGAGTCAGAATATGTTGTGGCATCACTTACAGCTGGTGAGTTGATATGGCTTTGACAAATGCTGGTTGATATTGTTCACTCTCGTCTTTATAGAACACCCTTGCGGTGTGACAACCAAAGAGCTATTAGTCTTGCAAAAGACTATGTTCAACATAATAAGTCAAAGCACATTGTTGTCCATTATCATTATGTCAGGTATGAAGTACGCAAAGGAACCATTATGGTTGAACATTGTCCAAGTGACCAGATGATTGCAGACATTCTGACCAAAGGCCTCAACGAGTCACGTTTCATCCTCTTGTGCTCGGAGCTTGGAATTGCTTCGGCCTCACTCTTTCTAGATTACCTTCTTTGCTATTGTAATAGCTTTGTACATATGACATTGTAATCCTATAGGTACCATGCACTATGCACACTCCACATTTGCACATTGTGATCTTTGAGTCACTTGTATATTTGTACATAGATGCACAATTCACTTTCACATCATCATCACTGGTTCATATTTTCACATTGTATAGGGGCTTGGGTTTTTCCCTTGAACTCCCCAAGGGTTTTTTCATCCAAAGCTAGAGACCTTTGTTTGAGTGGGGGTGTTGGAGCTATATATGGCTCACTCTACTCTACTTGGTCTCACCTATATATTTGTATCTTGTCCTCAATATGAATGAACTTGAGCATACATGGTGTGTCTCTTGTCTCATATCTCTCTCTCTCTCTCTCTCTCTCTCTCTCTCTCTCTCTCTCTCTCTCTCTCTCTCTCTCTCTCTACTCTCAACACATTATTGTCATAATAACTACAAAGATCTCTTCACCAACGTACACACATACCCACTCGGGAGTTGTTTGCCCTCATGTCCCTCCTATATATGGGGGGAACTAATGTGATCTATGGTATTGTAATCAGTTTGGCAAGGTTTTTTGCAAGCATGGCAAGCTATTCTTCATCGTGGCATCGTCGAGGAGCTCTTTCAAAGGTGCATGGATCTCCTCAAAAGCCTAGCTCCTATTTTCTACTAGCTACTACTCAGTATCTAGGCGGGCAATGGTCTGTGGTTGGTGGAGTTCCTCTCCTTCGGTGATGGAGCTCCTAAGCTCCCGCCATACTGCGACAGTATGGAGGGAGTTCCTCTCGTTCGGTGATGGAGCTCGTAAGCTCCCCCCATACTGCGAGAGTATGCTCTCAATCTTGTTATGCTAGTTCCTTTTGGTAGGGTGGCTCCGTTACTCCTCCCTTATCAACTTGGTTTCTAGGCTTATATCGTTTTGGGCTCTTATGGTTTTTGGTGAATTTTTGGAGTGCTGACCATTGAGCCTTGTTGATTGCTCAAAATAATATGAGCACTAGAGGGGGCTCCAAAACAATTTGAGCCTTTGTCTACTGCCCAAAAAAATATGAGCCATAGCAAGCACATCTAACATGTGTTCAGGAAGTTCTAACTCTCACTAAATATAAGTGTTTGTTCATTGTGTTCATTAAAAAAAAAAACCAAAACTCCAAAAAATATATAGAAAACCATTTTTAAAACCTAAAAGAAGTTGTAATTTCCAACCCTTTGAGGTGGGAAATTGGGAAAGGAAATTCAAGCAAATTTTCATCCCAATAATTTTAGAGCGGATGTCTATACGATAGATCATAAGTAAAGGCGATAAAGCTAGGGCGAGGAGATCATGCATTTCCTCCACCCTTGCTAGTGGTAGAAGACAAAAAAGATCACCTAATTAAGCATGATAAAGGTATCATCTTCCTCAATACTTGCTTCTTTGAATCCATGGACCCTTGGGGAAATTTTCCCTATAAGGATGTCCCAATGCAAGTCACCACCTACAAGCAACAACCCTTTTTCCATACTTGAGGAGTACAATAGAACTAGACCATACAATAGAACTAGACCAACACCTTCGGCCCCTACATAGGTGCCATATTTATTGGACACCCTATTGGGAAAAGTTTGGCTGATGGAGAGCCAAGGCAAGGGCCACAGTTACATCAATGCCACCTCCATCAACATCACCACAACCTACTTTGATAGGAGAATTCAAAGTGAAAAAGATGTGTGTAGATAATTCGTATGCCATTTAGAATACTAGTATGGCCGACTGCCTTCGACGGCCTCTCTCTCTCCCCCTCTCTCCCTCTTTATCGCATGAAAAGGGGCTTGTTTTTGTTTTGGACTTTAGCCTTCAGGTCGTAGATTGGAACACGTGTAAAGGGCTCCCCCTTCCGCCATATTATGTTCGTAGATACAAAATGCCAAGATAGATATACAAAAGATAGATAGACAAAATGCATAAACACAATGCAACTATCCACCCGGTTGCAAGCTCTTTGTATATGCCAATGAATCTACAATATCTCTATTCTACAATTGGTGGATATCTGAGCACTACAAGTTTAATCCTTATAATTTTAGAGACCATACTTGAGGGGGATATTGGTTTTTTTGAGGGATCTAAGAAGTGAAAGATTCAATGGATACACATTTACCAAGATAGATCCCATAGCCCAACCCCATGATCCTCAATATAGAGCCCAAAACCCTCTAGATCCTCTAGGCCCATGGAATCTCAGAGGAGGACTTGGATAGCGTCCAAAAGACAAGAACGGAAATCAGATCCTTACTTATTTTGCTCCCATTCCACATGTCCTTCTATAAAATCCTAAGGATCCCCATGCCATGATGAGGGAAGCCGAGGAAGAAATGACAAGCCTAATTTTCCCAAGGATTATCTTGAGGTTGCTTTTTCTCAAATGCGGGTTTGTAGAGGTAGCTCTAAGGCAGTAAAACCCTCCCAACTTGCAAAATCTAAGGAAGAGTTATAATAGAACCACTAATCCTCATGGTCATGTGGCACAATTTTTCCAAGTGATCTATGCAAAAAAGGACACGGATATTGTACCATGATTTACGTTGTCGTGCTGTGACACGTCCATAGTGGGAATGCATGCTACAAGATCTATCTTGTAATTTTTTAGATACATAATTATCTTTCCTATAATGTACATATGCATATTTAAGTATAATAATAAGCCTTCTATCTCATCCTATTATTTTTCTCAAGGGTAACCTATCCTTACGTTACCATCAGAAAATACTATGGGAAAAGCATCAATAGCTCCGCCTCTTTAACTTGGGGCAAAAAGCATTGATTCTTTATTTCTACTATCTCATTATCATCTCACACCCTAGCTAGATCCTATATCTAGGGTAAACTCCAATATATATATATATTCTATGTATTTTTTATAATTTTCTTATATTTCTTTTTAAATAGCTACTAGGAGGGAATCAAATCCTAGTGGGACACTAGGTGGCATGATTTCAAAGATACACTTATTTTAATGCATTATTGCAAGCATGATTACAAAACTTTGTCAATAGGCAATGTCATGCTTTCATATGGCATGAGGTGTCCTTTGGAATTAAATGAAATTCTAGGCTAAGGAGACCACGGGAAGACTTTTGCTGCCAGAAATGGACCCTATTTTGATGAATTTTTTACACAAGGTTCCAATCCAAATTGGAAAATGGTTTTAAAATAAAAATCGTAGCTAATGAGCTGAAGTTTTTTCTCATATTTTTACTTTTTTATTTAGAGCCACGGTTGAGGAGATATGATCAAAATACTGGACCCCAATCTGTCCACATCATGCAGGGACAGCTCATTTCCAACTTTTCCAATTCCTATTCACACTGGCTCTTCTCTTCTTGTGTAAACCCTTGGGGGTTCCCTTCACCTATAAAAGGGGACCTCTTCTTCCTTGAAAAGGGACTCAAGCATTCAAGCCATTGATGAGAGGAATTCTTGAGGGAGTGAGTAGTAATGCCTAATTGTACTTAGCCATTAACATAAGCACAAGCCTACACTTTCTCCTAGAGGGAGACTAGCCATTCTTGCAACAAGCTAACCTTGGAAGATCAACTCTAATCAAAGAAGGTCTTTCACTTGGTGTATCAATCAAAGTGGAATTATCCACTCTTCTTCTCTCTCCATCAATAATGGTGCCGAAGGGTTTGTCAAGTAAGATGTGTTCTACATTGATGTTTTCTTGATTTCTTGTTGTTTTCTTTTTCATCTCTAATCCAACATATATATATGTATCTAATCTCATCTCCTTAAGCAAACCTATCTCTCTCATTCTTAGTAATTCATCCTCTCTGCAAATTCTAGGTTCTCTTTTCTACAGGTACATCTCTCCCTGCAGTATCCTTATTGCCTACGGGCAAGAATAGGGCTTGGAAGGGAAACTTCTCATCTCTTCACTTCTCGCATATCTACATTTCTCACATACTATCCTAGATGAATAACCCACATGATGATCATTTCTATCGCTTTCACTCTGTACGATCCATTAGAATTAACATATGGATTAGCCGTAAAATACACTTTCAACAACGTATAGTGTTTCTCTTTGGCCCAGAAAGGCTTAATGAAATACTTCTATCATCGGATCCCATCATACTACCTCTCATAGACTATAACTTGTCTTTTGACGTAAGCATAGTTATCTTGCTATGAACTAAGAGGATTTGTACACACAATTAATCCCAATCACTAGACAAAATATATATATTATGGTAAGCACAAAACTACAATTCCAAAGAACAATTCGTAGCCTATTTGGCCAGCCAAGATTGAATGCCATTAACTCATCTGTTAACCCTTTCATATTACCCATGATACGATATGACCATAGCCTTGATGTTTTCATTTTCGTATTGTTTTGACATTCTCTTTTGTGTTCTTTCTTTGTGTGTGTGAGTGCAAGAGAGAAAGAGTGAGTCTTCTTTGATTGCACTTCTTTCCAAACCCTAGTCTTCATGGCATCTATGGTTTAACTCCTTCATATTGTTTTTGTTGAGTTCTCTCACAAACTCTCATAGCCATAAGTCCGGTGCTTTCCTGGCAAGACCGCAAACTTCTCGACATATTTTTTGGTGAACCCGACGCGAAACTGCCAGGGTGAGATTTTGTGGGTAACCATGGGTGATCATGTTGAGCAACAGGGTATGCATTTTGACCCAACAACAATGCAAATGTTTCAAGCATTTGCAATGTTCATGCAACAACAACATGCCACTGAAAGAAGGGAGATTTCAACAACAAAGGCCATATAAGCAGTCGTCAATAGAATGAATCAGTTCAATGGCAAAGATGTAACCAAGTACTTACGCGAGTATGTGAAGGAGATGGAGATGCATCGCGTGTCAGAAGGTGAGATGATTCAAAGCTTTGAGCTAGTTGTTGCTCCAGAAATTAGAGAGCATGTTAGGATAATTAAAGATGGGTATGGGAGAAATTGGGAAGAACTCAAAGTAGCTTTAAAGGAGGAATATTTCATGGAGGACTCTGAGAGAGTGACCAAAAGGACATTCTTAGAATGGGTAGTCAAGCCAAATCAAGGACTATCAATAACAGAGCTACTTAGGGAATTTGAGCGGCGCTATGCACAACTCACCAGGACAGAAAGGGCCACACTAGATGTAGAGAAGACAGATCTTTTCTTACAAGCTGCAGGTAAAGAGTTTCAAGAAAATTTGGAGCTTCTTATTGAAGATAAAGATGTTGAGCAAGGACTAAAGACCGACTGGAATGAGGTTAAAGGTGCTGTCTCACTGCTTGCCAAACGACAAAGAAGAAGGGACAAGATGGTAGTAAACACTACAATTCCTTCCACCTCAACTTCTGACAAATTGGTAAAGCCTAATTTTATCGCTCCTAAGTTTGATGAGTCCATGCTAGATGAGCTTGTGAAGGGAATGCGTGACTTAAAGGTGAAGTTTGCAAAGGTTGAAGAAAAAGGCCAACCATCAGAGCCACTTCCTAGGCAAAGACAACAGCCCAAAGAAGGGTTTGTTAATAGATGTATTTGGTGTGATAGTACAGACCATGTAAGAAGGGATTGTGATGATTTTAGTGATGCTTTGTCAAAAGATGTTGTCTTTTTTAAGGATGGTAAAATCCACTTAAGAGAGATATGTCTACCCTTGAGAACTAACTTTGGGAAGGGGGGAATGCAAACCTTAGTTGAAGATATGGCAACCAAGCATGCCACCTCTTCAGTTGAGGCAGCTACTTATGGAGTAAAAATTGAACATTTTTGTGATGAAGAGGTGAGTGACCATCATGGTCAAATTTGGCCAAATGTCATGCAATTAGCTAAAAATGGAAAGCTTACAAAAGAGATTCTACATGAAGCAGGTGATTGCATACGTCTAGAAACAGGATGGAATGATCCAGTGGACTCATTGTCAGTGCATGTCTACATTACAAAATGCCAACAAAATGAGGCAATTGTAGAAGAGAAGCGCAGACGTGAGAATGCTGATGAAGGACCATCAAAAAGAGCTTCTAGAAGTGGGGGAAGAAGCGAATCAATGCCTTCTCAAACACCCTCAACACAAGGAGCATCTCCACCTGAAGTACTCATGGTGAAGTCTACAACAGGAAAGAAGAAAGAGCCAACGAAAGGTAAGACAAAAGGCCCAACTTATAAACTACAATCTGATATTGAGGTTGCTACAGATTTAAAGAAAGTCTTGGAGGAAAGGATCTTGAATAACAAGATTGAGTTTACTCTGGGAGAAGTTCTTGGCATTGCAAAGCGTGAATTCCATGAGGAGATCATTGACATCATCAAGAGGAAGAGGCAAACCCTTGCTGAAGTTTCTCGTCCACAGGTTGAAGGGGAAACCTCAAAGACACAAGGGATGCAATTGCAAAATAAGGAGAATGATGGAGCTGCAATAGGATACTACCAATCTAGTGGGAGAGTGAAGCAAGTGCATTTCTCAAATGATGATGAAGAAGTTGAAGATATTCCTAGGAGTTACTATTCACGAAGTCATTGGGCAAGGGCTACTACAGAAACTTTGGTCAAGGTAGGTGATCTTGAAGAGCCATTTGTTGCCTTGATTAACCATGGTTCAGAAATAAACATAATGTCAAAGAGTCTCTACAACAAGTGCAAATGGCCGATGGACACAGATCATGGCTGGATGATAAAAGTGGCAAACAATTCATCCGGTGAATTGTATGCAGCATGTCCAGGTGTGAAGGTGACAATAGGTGATGTAAAGATTGACCAAAACTTCTTTGTACAGGATACATCTTCATATCATCTCATCCTTGGACAGCCCTACATTGTGGGAGTTCGAATGGAACCAAAGGTAATGGACGATGGTTCTGCATATGCTAGGATACGTAGCAAAGATGGTAAACGTGCTGTCCAATTTCTCACAGTTTGTGTAAACCATGAAAGAAATCGTGACAACCTCAGAGAACATCCTCTACCAAAGGTAAGCAAAGAGTTTCATGATCATAGAGAAATGATGGGTTTTGGCCAAGTACCATTGTAAAGCGGGATTGTGGTGGTACAGAAAGAAAAAGGGTCTCGCCTGATCCAGAAATAGGTGAAACTTTCTCAATGAGCTCCTTGGTAACAAGGAATGGATCAGTAAGTTTTACAAAACTTGAAGATTTGAAGAGATGTGAGAGGCAATATGTGCATAATGTGCAAATAGGCATGAAAAAGAGTGGGTTGCTAAAGCCTACTGAAAATGTTTTGGGTTTGTGTGAACAAGTTTCTTTTGTAGATACTATGGGTGAGCTTGATGCTATAATGAGGTCTAGTTTGCATCTTGAAAATGAAGTTGTGGAAGTTTTCTCTATGGAAATGTATCAAGTAATAGAAGCCTTTAAAGAAAGCCAAACAGTTGGCCCAGAAGTCCATGTTGAAACTAAATACAAGAGTGTAGCAAAGAAGGTGAAACCAGTAGCTTCACCCTTACCACCCAACAACAGGGAAAAGATTGAGCAGACTTCTTTACAACCAAGTTTACGGAATCCTAAAAAGATCGGGCATACCTTCACAAAGGAGTCTTTCCAAGAGTTGCAGATTGGTCGCGAGGAGTTTCTAACACAGGAGGAGACAAAGTGCTTCAAAGAAATGCTTTCAAAGCATGGTAAGGCTTTTGCATTTGAGCCACATGAGATAGGATGTGTTGATCCTTCTATTGTAGCACCTATGGTAATTTTCACAATACCTCATGTGCCTTGGAATCTGCGGCCTATTCCGGTTCCAAAGGCTCATTTGCCAAAGTTAGTAGAGCTACTGAATGAGAAAATCAAAATGGGAATCTTGGAGCCTTCTTGTGCTCCATACTCAAACAGGTGGTTCACAGTTCCAAAGAAGAATGGTTCTCTACGCTTCATCCAAGATATGCAACCAGTGAACAAGGTGACAATTAGAAATGTAGGTACAGGTCCAATTGTGGATGAGTTTGCAGAGGCGTTTGTAGGGAGGGCAATCTACTCAATGGGGGATCTCTACTCAGGGTATGATCAATTTCAGCTTGTAATCGAAAGCAGAGACTTGACAACCATGAGGACACCTTTGGGTTTGGTAAGGATGTGTACCTTGCCACAGGGAGCAACCAACTCGGTTGCACATATGATGAATGGGATGAATAAGGTCTTACGTGACTTTATTCCTCAAATCACAATGCATTTCATTGATGATTTGCCTATCAAAGGATGTGAAGAAAGTGACAAAGATGAAGCTTGGATCTCAAGGGATGTCGCAGGTTTGTGGTAGATCACATAAATGATTGTGATAAAATTTTGTCTAGGTTGGAAGAAGTGAATCTTACATTGTCAGGGAAAAAGTCTATGTTTGGTGTCAATGAAGTGCTCATTGTGGGGCACATGTGCGGGCCATATGGTAGGAAACCTTGTCCAACAAAGGTAGATGCCATCCAAAGAATGAAAGAAACGTGCACTAGTATCACTGAGGTTAAAAGGTTTCTGGGAGCATGTGTCTTCTATGTTATTTGGATTCCACATTATGCACATGTAGCTGATCCTCTTTATCAGCTGCTTAGAAAGAATCAGAAGTTTAAATGGACAGAAGCACATGTAAAATCCATGAAAAAGCTAAAGCACTTGCTCCAGTCATCAACAACTTTGAGAAAGGTACAGTATGAGTGTCAAAGGCCAGTAATTGTGACAGTAGACACCAGTCCTACAGGGATTGGATGGGCAATAGGGCAAGATGACAAAGAAGGACACAGGTATGTGGTAAGATTTGGAGCAAAGGTACTAAGTGCTCGCCAAAGAAACTATCCACAAATAAAGAGAGAGTTATGGGGTATGGTGACAGCCTTGAAAAGTGGGAAAGAGTACCTAATTGGTGCATGTGTGGTTGTAGAAACAGATTGTCTACCACTTCTTGGGATGATTACAAGCTTCTCAACACCAGACATTGCTATGTTGCAGTGGATTGCTTACATTAAGTCCTTAAATCCTGAGTTTAAGCACATTTCACGTAAAGACAATACAGTGGCAGATATGCTATCAAGGGCAAGGTATGAAGATGAGTCACAAATGATTGATGAGGGAGATGATGTAGGTACAAAGTTCTATTCTATCTCTCATGTCAAAGGTAACAATGTCTGCATGACTAATTCACTTGAATTGTTCTTGAAAGATCTATATGAAGGTGATTGGCTTCTTATTGGAAGCTACTTGAGTACTCTAAAAAAACAGGATGATTGGTCTGAACAAGAATTCAAGAGGATACGCAGGAAAGCATATGGGTACTTTTTGAGGGATGGTTACTTGTGGAAGCATCCTAAACAAAAGGATGCTACACCACAACGGGTTATATGTAAAAAAGAGACTCAAGAAAAGCTCATGCAAGAGTTTCATGAGAGTCTATGGGCTGGACACAGGGGTGTGTGGGCAACCTTCTCCAAGTTGAAAGAAAAAATATTGGTGGAAGGGTATGTATAAAGATGTATCTCAATTTGTAGAGTCATGTGTAACTTGTCAAATGTATTCAAATGTCCGACATCGTGATGGATTGCACCCTACATATCCACTAGCCATGCACTATAAATGGGTTGTGGATGTAGTCACAATGCCTTTAGGACTCTGGCAGATGAGATACTTGGTTCTTGCATGAGAGGACCTACCTAACCAGGTTGAAGGAAGAGCATTAAGAGCTAAAACCACAGAAGCTGTGTGCAAATTCCTTCTTGATGAGGTGATTTGCCGTTATGGCTGTGTGGGAAAGATCACTGCAGATAGAGGTGAGCTGGATGTTGAGGAAGCAAGGGAGTTCTTTACCAGATTAGGAATCAAGCTTTCTCTTACTACAGCTTACAACCCTGAAGGCAATGGAAAGAGTGAAAGAGGGCATCCTCCTATCATTAAAGCTTTGGCCAAGGCTTGTGAAGGAAGAGTTGGTGAGTGGCCAAAACTGTTACCATATGCTTTATGGGCTGATCGTACAACACATAGCTCAGTAACTGGCTACATGCCTGCGGAGCTAATGTATGGTCAAAAGCCAGTGATACCGATTGAAGATACAATTCCCACATGGAATGTACTACCTTGGCAAGAGGGGCTTAGCAGGGAAGATCTCCTTGCACTGCGTATAAGGTAGCTAGAGAGAAGACCTGGAGACATTGAAGCTGCAAAAGAACGACTTAAAAATGCAAGGTTGAAAAACAAGGACTACTTTGATAAACGACATCGACTCAGGAGCAAAGCAATTGACAAAGGTGACTGGGTTTTGGTGTATGATAGTAGCCTTGATAACCAGCACACAGTCATGCGTAAGTTTTCAAAAAGATGGTTTGGACTGTATGTTGTAAAGCATGTGCATGAAAATGCTACTTACAGTTTGTCTGAACTAGATGGTACAGAAGTAAAGATTCCCATTGCAGGAAAAAGGATCAAAATGTTTAAGAGAAGAGGGGACAATGATCCAGAAGATGTTGATGAGGAAGAAGAGCAAACCATAGGTAAAGATCAAAGTGAAGATGAAGCTTTAGAATCATCCAGTGAAGAAGAAAGCAATGAAGATGTACAAAAGGGCTGATCTTACAAAGAAATAATGTGGAACATACCGGAGGATGTGCAGGTTTAGAGGGGGTGGATGTCGTGGTGTGACACGTACATAGTGGGAACGCATGCTAAAAGATCTATCTTGTAAATTTTTAGATACATAATTATCTTTCCTATAATGTACATATGCATATTTAAGTATAATAATAAGCCTTCTATCTCATCCTATTATTTTTCTCAAGGGTAACCTATCCTTACTTTACCATCAGAAAATACTATGGGAAAAGCATCAATAGCTCCGCCTCTTTAACTTGGGGCAAAAAGCATTGATTCTTTATTTCTATTATCTCATTATCATCTCACACCCTAGCTAGATCCTATATCTAGGGTAAACTCCAATATATATATATATATATATTCTATGTATTTTTTATACTTTTCTTATATTTCTTTTTAAATAGCTACTAGGAGGGAATCAAATCCTAGTGGGACACTAGGTGGCATGATTTCAAAGATACACTTATTTTAATGCATTATTGCAAGCATGATTATAAAAAATTGTCAAGGAGCAATGTCATGCTTTCATATGGCATGAGGTGTCCTTTGGACTTAAATGAAAGTCTAGGCTAAGGAGACCACGGGAAGACTTTTGCTGCCAGAAATGGATCCTATTTTGATGAATTTTTTCCACAAGGTTCCAATCCAAATTGGAAAATGCTTTTAAAATAAAAATTGTAGCTAATGAGCTGAAGTTTTTGCTCATATTTTTACTTTTTTATTTAGAGCCATGGTTGAGGAGATATGATCAAAATATTGGACCCCAGTCTGCCCACATCATGCAGGGACAGCTCATTTCCAACTTTTCTAATTCCTATTCACACTGGCTTCTCTCTTCTTGTGTAAACCCTTGGGGGTTCCCTTCACCTATAAAAGGGGACCTCTTCTTCCTTGAAAAGGGACTCAAGCATTCAAGCCATTGATGAGAGGAATTCTTGAGGGAGTGAGTAGTAATGCCTAATTGTACTTAGCCATTAATATAAGCCCAAGCCTACACTTTCTCCTAGAGGGAGACTAGCCATTCTTGCAACAAGCTAACCTTGGAAGATCAACTCTAATCAAAGAAGGTCTTGCACTTGGTGTATCAATCAAAGTGGAATTATCCACTCTTCTTCTCTCTCCATCAATAATGGTGCCGAAGGGTTTGTCAAGTAAGATGTGTTCTACATTGATGTTTTCTTTATTTCTTGTTTTTTTCTTTTTCATCTCTAATCCAACATATATATATGTATCTAATCTCATCTCCTTAAGCAAACCTATCTCTCTCATTCTTAGTAATTCATCCTCTCTGCAAATTCTAGGTTCTCTTTTCTACAGGTACATCTCTCCCCGCAGTATCCTTATTGCCTACGGGCAAGAATAGGGCTTGGGAGGGAAACTTCTCATCTCTTCACTTCTCTCATATCTACATTTCTCACATACTATCCTAGATGAATAACCCACATGATGATCATTTCTATCACTTTCACTCTGTACGATCTATTAGAATTAACGTATGGATTAGCCGTAAAATACACTTTCAACAACGTATAGTGTTTCTCTTTGGCCCAGAAAGGCTTAATGAAATACTTCTATCACCGGATCCCATCATACTACCTCTCATAGACTATAACTTGTCTTTTGACGTAAGCATAGTTATCTTGCTATGAACTAAGAGGATTTGTACACACAATTAATCCCAGTCACTAGACAAAATATATATATTATGGTAAGCACAAAGCTACAATTCCAAAGAACAATTCGTAGCCTATTTGGCCAGCCAAGATTGAATGCCATTAACTCATCTGTTAACCCTTTCATATTACCCATGATACGATATGACCATAGCCTTGATGTTTTCATTTTTGTATTGTTTTGACATTCTCTTTTGTGTTCTTTCTTTGTTTGTGTGAGTGCAAGAGAGAAAGAGTGAGTCTTCTTTGATTGCACTTCTTTCCAAACCCTAGTCTTCATGGCATCTATGGTTTAACTCCTTCATATAGTTTTTGTTGAGTTCTATCACAAACTCTCACAGCCATAAGCCCGGTGCTTTCCTGGCAAAACCGCAAACTTCTCGACAACGTACAAATATAATTTAAGGTTCTAGTAGAATGCTCTAGTGTAACGTATGTAGAAATATGGAAAATCACAACACTCAAAAGTTATTTTTTTTAGCGTGTGCATTGAATGATCCTAGGAGAAGACCTAACCCTCCACCCACCCAATTGTGGAGGACCAATTAGTTGGGGGAGTCCAATACAACTAACCCCAGTTTTAGGGACACAACTTCCACTTCATGGAGCTACGGTTCTAAGATATTAACGGTAGTCATGAGAGCCCAACCCAAGCTCAACAAGTACAAGACTCACCAATGAATAGAGAAAGTAGGCTTATAAAATTACAACGATGCCCTAATTTTGTTTATTTAGTATGCTTATTGTTTCCCCTCTTCACATTACTTATTTATTGTATGTCCATATTATAGCTCAGAATTTGTTCAATAATTTCTTGATTTAGAAAGTCTTCTTGCTACTTTGAACTAGTTATTGAATTTGTAAATTGTCAAAATTTGGATTACTTGTGAATTGATATGGTTTTAATTTCCTTGGAGTGACTATAATTTTGGTCTTCAAAACTACTTTGATCTACCTTTCTTGGAGGCTTGATTTCAAAAGGAAGTATGAGCTACCATGGTGACCAACTTTGAAGGGAGACATCGAAGTTGCAGTAGGCTTGTTAGAGAAGCACTTTTGGAGCCAAGATATGCTTGTCAAAAGAATTCCTTTTTAGGTCCAGGATGTTCAAGGTAAACATAAGGGACTTTAAAACAATGGATACTATGGTTGTAAATTTTCTTTTACTCAAGCATTTCTAGCTTCAACTTGTAGTAGTTATGTTATATAGCATATGACATACCCAATAAATTGGTCACATGTACATAGATTTGCCAGTTTAGTTCATTTATAATTTTAGTGTTTAGTCCTCACTTTATGCAAACGTCAACCTTATAGTGTAGATTCATTGGTTTAGACCGCATGACCTTACTGCAAATTCATCGATTTAGGCGGCACAGTCAATTGGTTTTTTTTCACTGGTCTAAGCAACACCAGTTAAAAAATCATATAGCATTGGCAGGCCACCCTTGCTATTAGTGTGATTTTGTTGACATGGTTATATATGGAATAGATTAAATTATGGATTTGATTTTGGTAACATCAATCTTATAGTGTAGATTCATTGGTTTAGACAGCACGACCTCTGTGTAGATTCACCAATTTAGGCAGCACACTCAATTGGTGTTTATTCTCTAGTCTAAGCAACATCAATCACAAATCATACAGCATTGGCAAGCCACCACTACTATTAATGTGATTTTGTTAGCAAGGTTATATATGAAAGTGATTTAGATTATATTGATATAGATTTGGTTTTGGTTTATGTGATGATGAGGATATGATGATGACATGGTTTTTGGATTTGGACTTGGTATTGATGGATTTTGGTCTTAAATGATAATTGTGATCAACAATACCATGATACATCAAATTTGACACATACTACTTGTTCTAATGGAATGGGACACTAGAATATGTAGTATGTGTATGATTGAAGGCATAAGCAAATTAGATTTTTTAAGTTTGTAAGGTTTCATTTTGCTATATTACATTTCTAATACGTACTTTTAACTAGTGTCTTGGACAAGTTAGAACTTGCAAGATAATAACACAGCAACTAAGAATGGTTGCTTTCTTAACGGAAGGTTATATAATGGGTTTTTTTAAAGGCGCATTGACATGTATATAATGTATGGCTAACCAGTGGAACACAATTGTTGATGTCAGATGCTTGCGGATAAACCCTCTCTCTGTTGTTGTAAGTACAGTTTTGGAAACTTATAAATAGGATCACATGAGTTCACTCAGAGATCCATGTGAGGATTAGTAGTCTTTGACCCCATTTTCACTTCGCTCTTCTTATCTACTCTCTACCCCTCTAGCATGCATACATAGCACTCAAGTCTCAAAGGTGCGCATGGTGTGATCTCTCTTCATCTCCCGCTCTCTCACTCTCATTATTCATGTAGTCATTGTGTATGTGCAAGGGATGATGGATTCCTATTTGTCTTTTGGATATGGTATTTTGCATATGCTTTGAGGGTCATTGTGCTCTTCATTATTGGAGTTTTCAATCTTGATCATCCTCTCTCTCTCTCTCTCTCTCTCTCTCTCTCTCTCTCTCTCTCTCTCTCTCTCTCTCTCTCTCTCTCTCTCTCTCTCTCTCTCTCTCTCTCTCTCTCTCTCTCTCTCTCTCTCTCTCAAGAACAATTGTGATTCTAACTAGACCCATATTGACTCGTAAAAACTCCTTGACTGTCCAAATTCAGCCAAAGGTCTTCTCTATTAATGTCATCTTGTTGGCCTGCCCCTTAAGTCCAACAACATTCACATTTGTTCAAGCACCTATTGGCCATGCAATTTTCTCTTAGATTCCAAAAACTATAAATTTCTGTTTTATGTAAATTTTGTATTCTCTTGGTGTCATCATGATGGCCTGTCTATCCCTCAAATCCAACAGCATTGCATGTGTTGGCCATGCACTTAAATTCCAAAAACAATCAATTTTTCAGTTATTCAAATGGTGATAGTTTTGTGTGCTCTCATTAAGGTGATAATTTTCTCTTCTTCCTCTCTGAATCTCCTAGTTCTCTCACAATTTTGATGTGTGGTTAGTAGGAAAAATCCTTTCCATTAAAGTTTTCTACCACCATGATTGACTCTCTCTCTCTCTCTCTCTCTCTCTCTCTCTCTCTCTCTCTCTCTCTCTCTCTCTCTCTCTCTCTCTCTCTCTCTCTCTCTCTCTCTCTCTCTCTCTCTCTCTCTCACACACACACACACACACACACACACACACACACACACACACATATATGGTTTTGAGCACTATATAGATTTTGCATGGTGCTAAATACGATTGTCATGTTACAACATTGAACACTTAGGTTTGTCCAACCCCCTCACCTTTTAAAAAGTAAGTTCTATCATGGTTGTGATATAGGACCAAGGAATTGGGGTGCTAGTGCACTCATAGCAAATTGAAAAGGACAGGGTCACCTTGTATGAATGGTTCAAAGGATAAGATAAACAAGAAGAAGTCTACTGGATGAAAGCATGCTAAGGTGGAACCCAACTAAGCTATTTAGTCATATGCCTAAAAAATGTTGGGTGTACGGTGAAATTTTTGTAAAATATGTTGAAATTTTTACAAAGGCGAGCTTTTTATATTGTACTCATCAAGATCTTTTGAATGTACATAGCATGATAGGGTATACCATGTGATAAACTCTAAAATAGAAGCCTACTAGGGTTCTATTGTGACAAGAAAGATCAAATGATTAAAAATTACAAAAAGAAGAACACTGATAAGAAGAATGACTCCTTAAAATCTTTTTGGAAAGAAAAGGAATTAGCCAAAAATATTGAAGCTAACCTTGAGATATGGGTCTCCATGAAAGAGGTATAATCATCAGCTCAAACTCCAATTGCTGACAGTTCTTATAGTGGAGCACCCTAACTCATAACCAATAGAAAGATTGGTATAGTACTTGGAAGCATCGTTGCCGGGGACGATGGCCTACGCTAGTGTAATTGTGGCATAATCGGATGTGTTTCCTCACTAATTTCACTTGTGTGTTTTTATTTTTTTGTGAATTTTGGATGTGTGTGCCTGAAGCAATGTGTTCGTTTTCCCCTAATTTGTCACTGTATCTAACCAATTGTGTGTTTACACACTCTAATTTCACACTAACCCCTTGCTAATTTCACTAAATTTGCTAACATACACACTAATTTTCTACTAAGGATTGGGGCTTTCAACCGTTCAATCTATCTTCATTGGAAAGGTAATCAAGGTGGTATTCTCAACCTCCCTAGAATCTAAACATGTGTAGAATTGTGTAGAGATTCCACGATGATGCAATGCCAATGCCATGTTGATTCTATGTTAATTGCAATGCAATGTTGATGCTATGTTATGGTTTGAAAAGTTTTGAATTGTTCGTTTTCATGCCGTCGTAATGTAAAAATTTTCCAGATTTGGAAGTTTATGAAATTGACAAGTTCAATTTTGCTAATTGGTGATTGTACATTGCTAATTGTGTGTCTAATTGATCTATTTGCATGCTTGAATGTTCAATTACAAGTGTATGTGCACTAAAATCAAGTGTGTGTGCATTGTAATTGAGTGTGTGTATGTCTAATTTTAGGTGTGTGTACACTATTTTGCCCTTGATTGGGCACCTAAAAATAAATGTGTGCTTCATGATTTTTCAATTGTGATGATTGATTTGTGTTGTGGTCACTAGAGATTTGTCAAATCACATTGCAATTTTGACAAGATTTACCCTTTTGTGTGCGCACCTAAAGATTGGTAAAAAATACCAATCATTAGTGTGTCTATGTGTCTAAAAAGTGCTTAATGTGCATGATTAATTTGATGTTTGATTGCATATTTGATGTGTTTGCATTTTCTAGCTCAAAACAAGGATTTACACACTCCTATTGCGTCAAATTTTGACCTAATTTTGCAGCAAATTTTGTTGATTTAATTTCCTAGTTTGGATTTAATTGATCTAATTATTTGGAAATTGAATTGATGTGCTTTTTATAATTTTATTTGGCTGCACTAATCTCCCATGTCTGGAGAATTTTCTTTAAAAATGGGTTTTTGTGATAAGTTTCACAAATTTTTTGTTAATTTTTGCATAATTTCGTAAGCATTTGATATCATGTGATCTTTACAAGCTATTTTGTGTGTGTATTTATGGCTTGATTTCGAGCGCATTTGGGCTTTTGTTCGCCAAATTTTGAGCGTTTTGCGATTTTCGGAGGCCGAGTTAATGATTTTGTTGAATTTGGCATTTTTGATAAAAACTACTATTTTGGTGCGCTTATGTGTGTCAAAAGTTTTAGAATGTGATTGGCGATGATTTTCTAAGATTTCTAGAATTTTTTGAGATTTTTTGGATTTTTTTGGTCATTTTTTTGGATTTTCGGGTGATTTTTAGCGTTTCGGCTAATTTTCGGACTAAATTTGGCTTCTTTCGGTTCCTGAGAGTGCCTTTTAGTGCATGAAATCTCCGCGTCGGATAGATCTTTATGGTCTCTTGTGACGTTAAAATAATCTTCTTCTTCTTTCTTCATCTTCTTCTGTCCGTCGCTTTCTGGCTTCGTGGCATGTGAACCCACCCCATCACACACACTTTCACTCTCACTCTTCCCCCCACTACAAACGCTCATATGATCTCTCTCTCTCTCTCTCTCTCTCTCTCTCTCTCTCTCTCTCTCTCTCTCTCTCTCTCTCTCTCTCTCTCTCTCTCTCTCTCATCCCCCTTACTCTCTTTCTAACTCCCTCTTTCTCTCTCTAAAATAGCGATCGTTATCTCTCTCTCATCTCCCTCACTCTCTCTCTAACTCCCTCTTTCTCTCTCTCAAATTGCGATCATAATCTCTCTCTCTCTCTCATCCCCCTCACTCTCTCTCTCTCTCTCTCTCTCTCTCTCTCTCTCTCTCTCTCTCTCTCTCTTTCTCCTTGTCCTACACAAACACACACACACACACACTCCCCATACGGGCCATCCTCTCTCTCGTGTACCCAGTAACCCCGCGAGACGCGTCCCTCTCACTCTTGCTTCGTATGACGTGCTGCACCCCCGCCCCTGGTCAGCCGTCAACCCACCTACACACCCACTCTCTCTCTCCCTTTTTCTCTCTCGTACACCCCCTCTGCCCATGTCACTTTCGCTGCCTTCGCCCAGGCTGTCACGCCCTGCCGCATAGTCTCTGTCTCCCTCTCTCCGCTTAGTACGCTGCCCGCTAGCCTCTTTTTTCCCGCCACTTGGCAACACAAACACACACACACATCCTCTCACACACGTTTTGTTGCACGCCAGGCTGCAACACCCCCGCCCTTTCTCGCATTGTCCGCAAGTTAACGCCACACGCTCCCCACCTTTGCGTTGCTGAACTGCCGACCCTGCTGTCAACTCGCTGCTAGCCAGGTAAGCATTGTTTTATTTAATTACCAAAAAACACACAAAAAAATTTATAATAATAATTATAATTATAAAAACTTCACAAAAAACCATTAAAAACCACAAAAACAATAAAAAAGCCAAAAATCACAAAATAAAAAGAAAAAGGGTTTTCAAATTACAAAAAAATAGAAAAACTCATCAAAGTTTTATTTTAAAAAACAAAAACCTTACAAAAATTCATAAAAAAGCAAAATTTGATCTAATAAATCACAAAATTTTTGTAAAATTCATAAAAACTCAGAGAAAATTCATTAAAGATAAAAAATTGATCTAATATTGTGGTGTGCTCACATGTGGACAAGAGTAGAACCCAAATGAGCTTGCCTTGGCTGGAGCAAGCAGCTCCTTATATTATGCTAGAGAGTTGGTTACAACCATAACATGTCCGACCACACTAGGTGGTTGCACTCTACCTACACGACCACACACGACACCTCCCCCCTTAGGGAGAAAAAGATGGACATATTTTTACAAGATTGAACTGAGAAGGGACTCGACATGACTGAAGGGGCTGCATCAACTTCAACGCCTCATCTGGGGGGAGTGAGCTTACAACGGCTTAGGGGTTAGAAATTGAATTTTGGGGCTAGACTCGACATCATGCTAATCATCATCAAGGCATGGAACTCGTACATCTCGCTTATGAAAACATTAGGTCGCTATCCCAATGAAATGGACAAGGCGAGGAACGACTAAGGGGTTTGCGTCATAACAACAAGAACGCGATGTTTTTTGTGACATACATCTCTCCACGAAGGAATTGGGTGTGATGGTGTTTATTGAAAATTTTCTATTGGAAACAAAACCTAAAGACCTAACATTATCGACCAAAAAAGGCAGCTCTGCAAGCAAGCCATAGCAACTCCTCTTTGGGTTATTATGCAATCTTGTACATCCTAGCATCCAAAGTAACCTTGAAGGATGCCATCATCCAAAGTAGGCGGCTTCCTTATAAATTTGCAGCTTGTGACCATCCTTATAGCTTGGGTGGAAAATGATTTCTAGCTCCCCTTATTCAATGAACCAAGGTGAGTTGTGCGAAACATCTTGCATGTAGAGAAAATTGGGCCAAAGCAATAAAGGAAGGGAGCCGAGACTGTTCTATTGTTGGACTAAGAATACATGTAGCTGGCCATGAGGACGATGACAGGAAAGTTAAAAAGGACTTCATGCACCAAGGATGAGAAAGACAGAGCTCCGACTGAAACCTTGCACAAAGTCCGTCCAAAAAAACTAAATATCGTGGGCTAAAGTCTCCATTGAAAGAGTTAGGCGGTGACTATAATGATTGCAGTGCGACCAAGAAAACCTTGAATGCATGAGCAGCAAGGGCAACGACGGCAAGGCCATTTGAGAAGAAGTAGGAGGATGGTTTTTGATGCCTTTTGCAAGAACACAAGCATCTGGCTTGCGCTTGCCTGAATCCAAGCTTCCATCAGAAACCGCAAGGTTTTTCACCGAAGTAGCCTCTTCTTGGCGGCGATCATTGATATCTGGGTTTCCATCACAAGTCGCAGGTTCTTCTGCTTCATTTTGAGTTGCCACTGATGCTTACTCTATGCAATCTGACAGTGACTGCCTGAAGTTGACACATTGCCAAGTACTTCTGCTCCACTGCAAAAATAGCCATGCCAGTGCTTCAAAACTGATGAGAAAGGGCTATCCGTGGAATCTACACCAGTTGTGGCATAAGACGTGCTTGTCGTCTTCAATCCCATGATAGCTCCTCATGCTCCAGACTATGGCTGAGAAGAGGTGGCATACGGCCTTAGTGATGGCTTGAAGAGGTCGGTGTTGGCTGAGGGTGTTGCCATGAAGCTGGTGTCGATAGCTATGGCAACGCATGTGGGGATGGGGTTTTGCATCCTTGAAAGCCATGTCAGAAGGTGGTTGAACAATCTTGGCAAGAAGCACAGATAAGCTCTACAAGAAATGCAAAAATATCCATTGTGCAGCAATGTATGGGACTGTTGACTACTCTTGTAAAATATGTGGACATCGCCTGCCAGTGGTGATCTCGGTAGCGTGCATCAATAGAAATGAAAAGCAAGAAAAGCATTGCACAATCGGCATTGCATGAGGGCAGAGCGCAGCTAGTCTACATCAAAGGGAAACGCCATGGGTATAGAAAGGGAAACCAAGAAAGGATCTAGAAGAATCAAGAAGAGAGAGAATATATGCCCGTCAACTCCACCAATGTGGTGTGCTCACATGTGGACAAGAGTAGAACCCAAATGAGCTTGCCTTGCCTGGAGCAAGCACCTCCTTATATTATGCTAGAGAGTTGGTTACAACAACCATAACATGTCCGACCACACTAGGTGGTTGGACTCTACCTACACGACCACACACCACAGTACTTCACAAAAAATGTAAAAATTTCATAAAAGCTCATAGAAAATCCTTAAAAATTCATAAATAACCCGAAAAAATCACCAAAAAATCAAACCTTCAAAAGAAATCCACAAAAATTAAAAATTATCAAAAAAAATCCTTTAAAAATTAAAACTTTCTCAAAAAAAAGCATTAAAATACTAAAAATTTTAGAAAATTCAAAATCTCACAAAAAATAATAAAAATGAAAAGAAAGTCGTGGAAAGAGGCAGAAAAGCAAAAAACACACCGTGAAGAGAATCACACACCGAAAACCTCAAAAAAGCCTGAAACGACCGAAGAACAGCCGAAAAAAGTGAGAAAACAGCCAACTCAAAGCCGTGTGCGTCAGATAAATTTCTAAATCTGTCAATATGAAGCCAAAAATCGACACATCAGAATTGTAAAACTCATCGAGGCTTAGAATTTTGAGCTAGACTTTGGGAAAATCCTTGGAAAGTGGGATTAATATTTTTGGCCAAGAATATCACTGTCTTAGCCCAATTTTGGACAATGCTCCCACAGTTCAGACAAAGAACGCCAGGGACTAGAAGTCATTGTGCAAATAAAAAACGGGTAGGTGCAAGTGATTGCATTGCAAATTAGCTTCCAATTGGTCGAACAGGGGCACAAATCACGGTGGATTGCAGATTAGGCTATTCATAGCCCAGATTTTCATCATTTCAAAGGCCCAAATCAATTATGAAACTTTCAAGCTAGAGTTAATCAACACTTGTGAGTTTGAAGAGCAGTCAACTGCAAAAGTGTTTTGGCTAAAACAGTTTCATCAAACCCAAGCAGCAGAAATTCTACTAATCAATACCAAAATCTGCTAGGAGATAGTTTTTACAAAACAAATTGACATGGACTCAAATCGAGCCGAGAGTTCAAGTACAATAGAGCAAGATAGTAGCAGTGGCAATACATGTACATCTACAACAGAGCAAATTTTACAACTATATGGCTACAATAGAGATAAAGTCTTATATGCAGATTCAGAAGGCCAGATACTTGATGAGCAGCAAAATCAGCACAGGAGCCAAGATCCTATTGATCAGAGTAAAGACAGATCTACAAAACTCCTAGATGGATGTATGCAAGATCAGGTGTACCCAGTTTTGGTAGTTTATGTAGCTTTAGACTGCAAAAAAGCAAGATTTTTATGCAAATGTTATTGCATGACACCCTAGCTATACTCATTTCTAAGAGCCAAGAATTGGTGGCCACATAAAAGGCATAAGTACTAACATACCAAAAAGGCTCGATTTCTAAACAAACTAAAGAAAATAGTACTTTATATGTGTAAGGAATCTCTTGGTTTGACCTGTCACACGACATTGTGACCTTAGCATAGATTCTTATATAAGTCTCTTATCACTTACTTAATTTTGAAATAAACTTGCACATGAATCTTGTATATGCTTAAAGAGAATATTTAGACTTATTGAAGTTTTTTTGCTCATTTCTTTAAATTATTAGTAATTATCTTTGTGAAAAAATTTAGCAATTTTTACATCACTATTTTTACACAAGATATTTATAGATGCAAGGCTAATTTTTCAAGATCCTACGGCCACTTAATAAATACAGTTATGTGGAATGTGGTGAGATGAATAACAATAAATGTGGAGATAGAATAACAATAAATGAAATTCAACTCTTTTAAAAATTATAATAAATAAAATAATTATTATTTTCTCATGGATTTGATATATATTATAGTTTGTGGTACAAGGAGCCATAGAAAAAATATTGTGTGCAGTAAAGCTTCATAAAGTTATCTTTGATCAATTTTACTTATGTGTAGCCTTTGGATTATCCTTAGTGTACATCTTAGGGTCAAAAATTTATCAAAGATTAAAAATTTAGCATTTTTTCATCCTCAAAAAGGGTATATTATAGCATCTTAGTCCTAATTGGCCATGCCAACATATGAGGTATAGACAAATGTGTTGAACACCTTGAGTGTCACACTTTCCACCTAACTGCCAAAACTGGGTGCACACATCCAGATGTTCACAGACTTCAGTGGACCCAGGTATTGCAAGCTCAAAGATGAAGTGCAGATAGAAGTGCAAAAAATTGACCCATGTGTTTATCTAGAAATCTGCACAAGTCAGCAAAACATACATTTGGTGCATATGCAATCAGGATCATTGTATATGGATTATAGTGGTCAGATCTATAGTCGAGATCCAAAATTTTAAGATCCAACAGATCAACCAGTTGAAGCCAATCTAATTGGAGAAACAATCCAAAGACGGTACAAAGATCAAGATAGAGTAGTCTATAGCTTGATGCTCATTGTTTTAAAAGAAAATGCCGACAACTTGGCCAGCATAGAAGCAGAAGCTCCTCAGCAAGAGCTTGACATGATAGAACCAAATGAAATACCACCAATCATGGTGTATTGCTCAGATTGTGGACAAAAAGGTGGACATTTTTTGAAGATTGTCCAAGAAATCCAGACAACAAGGATACGTCAACCGCTAAGCAAGGCATAGAGAAAATTGGAAATGCGAATCTCGATGTAAGTGCATCTAAATCATCATTTTTAATGCAATCAAATGATTTTGCATTACCATTAGAAGCACCTGTAAAAGCACTGCAAGTTCAAAATCAGCATAAAGATGCGCAAGCACCTGAAAGGCTTAAAATTGATTCTTTGAACAATCGATTCTTGCATGAATTTGGTCAAGGTGTCCAGATATCACCAAAGGTTGAAGAGACTGTTAGGTTTGCAAATGATTTTGCATCCACTGCCATAAGTGTGCAATCATTCACGAGTCTAAGAGACACATCAAACAGAAAGATGTCAGCTTTGTATGGTATACATAATTCATATGCACACTATGTAGACCAAAAAGGGAAACTGTACAAAAAGGATCAACCTGTGTTTGAACGTCCCAGATACCAACTCGTAGAAGTGCGTCCAGTGATAGATCAGAAAGGATGGTACATTTCAGAGGAAAGAATCTATTATATCCCATCCTCTGTAGAGATGAAGGATATTACCCGAGTGAACCCAAAAATATGTTCAGAGTCAAACTCTCCTCCAGTGAAAATCAAGCTTCAATGTTGTAACCAAACGAGCATATACTTTGACCAAAACAATCATAGATATAGACAAGGATCTAGCATCTATGATGCCTTGGGTCCTGAAACCACAGAAGCTCATATCATAGGAGAGCCATGGGATAGACAATACCAGGGCAAAGATAATGCTATCTATAGCTTTGACTTGGGCAATAATTTGTCATGTTTCATGGAGATTCATAGGAAACTATGCAGAAGGTTTACAAATGCCAAACATCAACAGTGCTACCCAAAGTGTGCCTCAAAGTCCCAAAAGGTAGACTAAATCAGAGCCAAAAAATTTTGAACTCTTATAATGAAGCAGGCTAGAGTGATCACCCTAGGAAGAGGGGAGCTGTAAATCCATCAAGCTCAGCTTATGTACCAGGAACCCCAATGTCAGTTAGAAGCCCTGGAGCTTCTAGCCAACAGACCCCTTTAAAGCAAAAACCACTGAAAGATCATATGGTTGTTGGAAGTTTCCAATTGACCCATATTCCCTCAGAATCTGCAGATAAGTGCCTCTATGAAGATCATCAAGGACAAAAGTTTCAGTTGATCTCCACAAGTCAGAGTCAAAAACCAATAAATCAAGTAGTGTTCAAATAGTTACATGTGACCAAGCTCACATATGCATATCAAGAAGCACATGGTAACAAATCTCAGCAAGATCATGACCTTGTACAAACCCCTACGGATGGTCCGACTGAATTCAAAGACTATCTGAAGATGATGCAAAAGCCTCAAGCTGCCAAAATAGGTGACAAAAAAGTCAAAGTCAATGAAAGCTAAAGTTTAGAAAGATACACAAAGGTCACCACCCAAATTTCCTCCAAAGAGACAGATTCTACCAGAAAGTTCAGTGGATCTCCTAAGATCAAAGGTTACTCAGATGCATGCGGAAAATTCTCAACAATTGCAAACAAAAAGTACAATATTACAGCCAATGGAGTCAACATCAATTGAAGCAGGTGATTAAAGCAAAGAAAATACAGATAAAGCTCAACCAAAAGACACGACCACAACAAAAGCAGTCAATACAGAAAGAAATCTTGAAACGATCAAGTGCAAAATTGTTGGTGGTGGTGAAAACAAAGAAAATCTATCAAGAGAAGTAAAGCTAGATTTTCAACTAGACAAGAACCTCATGTCTTTTCGCACTTATAAAAAATGTGGCCAACCACAGTTGGAAGATGCTCCTGAACTTGTGAACATATCTAGAGACAAACGAGCAGAATGCTAGGGAATCATCTCCACCACCATTGACGTAAGTTCATAGATCATCGTAGCTCAATTCCAAGTGATCACAGCAAAAAGATATGTCAGACGACATCATAATGGGAATGCCAATGTCCCAGAAGATGTTAGAGATACAGAATGCAAACATGACGGAGTCATCACAGGCAATAAAGAATGAAGACCAAGACTAGTCACCCGCGGACGACAACACAAATTCCTCAAGCACAGTTAACATAGATACTAATATCAAAGCAGATCTTATTGAAGAGGATTCATTTCCATCGCACAAAACTTCAAAATATTTTAAAGAAAATTAGGCAATAGAAAGTGCAAATCAAACAAAACAAAAAGCAACCATGAAAGCTATTGAGCAGAGAATGCCACCAAAGCCAGAAGTTAAGAAGAACGGGGTTGCAGACAACTAGGAAGTAATAGGAAGTCCAAAGATCCAGACATTTTCCAGCTGAATCAACCGATGTAAGTTAGAGTGGAACACAAAGTCTCAAGCCACCCTCCATAGAGACATACTTATATCAAGATGAGACCATGGCAAAACTGGACAAAGATCTTCAATAGAACCAATAACGAGAACAACTATAGTCCTCAGTAGTGTAAATGGAGCAAGTGTCAGATGCAATGCCCTAATGGATAACAAAGCAAAGTACAATATGGTTGCGAACAACATTCAGAGCATTCTAAAGATTTCTCAGGGAAAGCCAGATAATATAGAAATCATGGGTAAGGCTACAAGTAAAAAAGAAATGGTTTCTACCCTTAGCATCCAAAATCATGAAGAGCATGTAAAGTTTCAGGTAAAGCCTTCAAAATACATGCATGCAGATGTCATCCTTGGACATGAGTGGTTAGACCAACACAAGGCCTACAAAGAAGATACAATTCTAATACTCTCTTTTCCAAGAGGTAGCCAGCAACATTTATAGGTACCGTTAATGCTAGATTTAGAGTTGCAGAAGTCACAAGAATCAAAGACAGAACTTGCAAAAAAAGGTAAAGCTAAAGTGTACCTTCCACCAATTAGCACAAAAGGTGTGATAACATATGCCTCTACATGAGAGAACCCTCATGGATCAGCTTCTTCAAGCAAGTAAGGATTTCAAAATTTCAAGTCAATTGTCGACACAACTGAAACCTCTAAGGAGACACCCAACAAATCAAAGGTAGCCAAAGTACTCAAGAAATCAAAGGAAAGTCAAACAAGTGTTTGTACTGAGTAGTTTATTCAAAGTCATTGATCTAGTTTGGATTAAAGACAAGAAATCAACACAGAAAGATAAAAACCTGGGATGGATAACATCACAGTGGAGCTTAAAGGAACACGAGTACTATGAAGGTAATACATAGATATGGGTACCAAAACCACAGGTAAGGGCATATGAAGGAACGTCAAGTCCCTCCCAAGAAAGAAGGCCCACCAGGTATCAACCTCGACAATATCCTAGGATACCTAAGAAGTAGGTACACAACAGAATAACATTATTTAAGATGCTAAAGTCTCCCACAGCATACAAGAGGATATAGAACAAAGATAGATCTCAAAGAATCTTACTCTTGGACAAGGATTCTACACAGGTTATACAAAGATTTGGCTACCAGTCAACCACAAGCCAATTGCAACTACACCAGACTTGCATGAAGATCTCAAGAACTCAACAAGACCTAGAGCAAGGCAAAGTCATCAATGGAGATACAAAGGTCATCAAGAGATTTGGATTCGATGTCTTCCAATGCTCCTAGTCAAAATTCAAATGCCGACAGTGAATAGAGGCCTACAACAACATGAAAGACTCTTATCAACATGACTAATTGGAGAATCAAACAGATAATGGAGTCTTCACAGTCAAAGAAGGACAATCCAACACACGCAAATGCAGGTTCAAAGAAGATAAAACAGGTATGGAAAAAGAAACCTTCAATGCCAACTTGGTCCTTCACTAATCCTCTTTTTGAGGATTCAAGCTTACTTTTACCTGAAGAAATGTTTGTAGTAAGCACAAGAATGTAAAAATTCATCCTCACTAGGGTGCAAAAAACACTCTTTGGCATAGTCAGAGTCGGACGTCTGAGCCATAAAATGAGCAAAGCATGAGTCCCAAAGATTCATATCTTAATAAACTCTATGCTAAGATTCGTAGTTATTAGGCTTATTACACTCAGGCTGGAAGAGTTGAGCATATCTAAAGTCATGTCGCTCATGTTGGATGAGATGAGCATAAGAGCTGAAGTCTATTAACTTACAATTGGTGGAGTGTCGTAGAGTCCAACACTCACGCACAATGCACAGTAAGATGAGAGCACATATCCTCGACGACAAAAACCATTCTTAAAGAGATGCGAGCTTTCAAAGCCATGTCATATGCTTTTATAGCTACACCGTATTTCTGAAGAACCCCTCAAAACATTTCTTGCACAGCATATTGTTTCCCATGCATTTCTGTGTATGCATATAAATAGGATGTCCCACCATTGGACATATGCATTAGACACTCTTTTTGCTTCCACCTATGCACCTTATGTGGACTATAACAGGCAAACCAATGTTCCATTATGTTACCCTCTCATATTTGCTGGTTTTTTAATTCCATATCTATTAGCAAATAATCCTTTGAGTACTTTATTAATATTTCCCATGCTAATAAGTACTCCAATAATGCGCGTATCCCAAACACACTTTTTTTCCCCTGGGTTTTTTTCCTTTGGTCATCCAGGTATTAGACCCTAATTTAGAACCTCATCATTCTACTTCCCTTGTACATACTTTTTATAAATAAATAGTAGCCTCATCATTATGCTCTTACAACGGACAGATACAACATCATCTCTCACATTAGACATATTCGGACTAATCAATATGCTGCAGCAAATTGAACCTCATCAACAAATTCAATGACAAATGAAGATGAGGATCCCATCAACAACCAATCAAGACCTTCCACAGCCTCCATGGACACTTTTCAACAGTGCCCGAGGACGGGCACTAGAATCGAAAGGGGGGAATGTTAACTATTCTGACAGTAGTTAAAAAAAGCTGCTAAAGACCGAAGACGTATGGATGCACATAAAGGATGAATACAAAGAAGAAGTGAAGATTAAAGTTACACATTTTTCACATTTTCCCAAAATGGTCATGTATTGTAAATTCCCAATTTATTTCAAGCCATTGTAATATTTTAATGTGTTACGAGCTCAATGGGAGTTCCAAGTTGTAAAGAGCAGGTCAGTTATTGTGCCTAAGTTGCATATTCATTAAGTGGTGAAGCCCTAAAGGCCTTGGGCGCTCGGAGATTGCATATTTTTACCCTAGGTATATAAGGCAGTCTATAAAAGAAATTAGGGATCTCAAGCTCATTTATTGAGAGCACACTTTGGTGAGAGCTCTTGAGGTGTGTGGCTATGGAGTCCTTGATCTTCTCCTTGCTCATGTGACTTGGCTAACACTAATCAATGCTTAATTCTCTTTCTCTATGCCTCTCTCATGCTTCTTGTGATTGCTAATGATGCTTTGATTAGCTAGATTATAAATAATTTGTGTTAACCCCTCTCTAATCTTGTGTGATTTTCCTCTTTTGCTTGTCTGTGCATGTAGGTTTGATTGGAGTGTGGTGCTTGATAGATCTATGTGTGTGTGCTTATGATTAGTGTGTTGCATGATAGGATTAGTGTTGTATGCCTCTTGCAATCGTTAGTGTGTCTGATTGGGTTGATTGGAGGTGAAGGGAAGTGGATGTGGAGATTGCCCATCATTGTGGCTTAGATCCTCCATAGGCCAATAAGCTCACCTCATAGAGTCACCATTCTTGTTTCCATGATTAGCTCACTAATTGTGTGAGTGTTTCCATGCCCTAGTCGGGTAGCTCATCCCTCCGGATTGATAATTTTGCTGGTCATTGGAGCTATGCAATGATGGAATCCCCAACACTATTGTTGTATGTAACAAGAGTGATGTAGCTCCTTACAAACCATTTTTATAAATTGAATATAATATTAATATAGCGGTGGAATATAAGGATGTGGTTTTTTTCTTTGACACTATGAAGCTTTCAAAACGTTTTTAGCGGCCGTTTATAACATTTTGTAGAGAGAGAGAGAGAGAGAGAGAGATAGAGAGAGAAACGGGGTGGCCAAAGGGGTGAGAGGGGATTAGGAGTGATTTTTTTGTAAATTAAATATTACCGCATATATTACCGTGCAAATTTCAAAAAGGAGGAGAGTGTGGTATGCCATGTTTTTTGCAGCATAACTTGCTCTTCTACTGTTACCTCCATCGCACCTATTGTAGCCATATTCTCTCTTTCTCTCTCTCTCAAATCTCACACCTTTCTCTCTCTCTCTCTCTCTCTCTCTCTCTCTCTCTCTCTCTCTCTCCTTCACACACACACACACACACACATGCATAATCAATCTTTGGTGGATCACTCCACCACTCGACGATCATTGGAGAGGAGAGGGTGGGCCACAAAATAGGGCTCTACACAAGAGGACCAAAGAAGATTCTAATGCTAGAGGAACACAAGAGGTAAGCTTCTACACCATCCCCCCACCCATTGTCTTAAACACACACATTAGAATAGTTAATTTCAAAAAAAATTGTACCTCTTTCATGTTTGGTGCAGGTGCTTCTTGCTTGCTTGGTTGATCTCACTTTGCTTATTTGATTGTTTGTCGTCGGCATGTGATTAATTTGTAGATACTTGGTTGCTTGTTTGGTGTGTAATTAGGGAGGAAGAATAAAGAGAGAGAAAAAGAGGAGGAGAAAGAGAGATTAATGTAGATTTAATAGTTAATGTTAAATTAATATTAACGTAGAGATTAGCATAGATTTCATGATTAATGTTAAATAGATGTTAAACTAGAGAGAGAATAAATCGGATTAAACATCACATCTACACATTAAACTTCTTGTATGTTTATTGTTAAATTAGTGTTATATTAGATGTGTATGTTAAATTAGAGAAAGAAAAATTGAGAGAAAAAGAAAAACAAAATAAACATAAGGTATTAAACATTAGGAAAAAAAGTGATAGAGTATGATGTATTGTATATTAAAAAAAGGGTTTAGAGAGATATTAGAGAGAAAAAGATTCAATTTAGTGTATGTGAAATTAGAGAGTGAAAGAGAGGAAAAGAGAGAGGGGAAAGAAAAGAGATGGGAGAATAGAGATAAAGAGAGAAGTAATAAAATAGTCTAGATTGGATGATAGAGAGAGAGAGAGAGAGAGAGAAGAAGAAGAAATATTAGAGAGAGGAAAAGAGGGATAGAGGGTGTAGAAAGAGTGGAGAGAGAGGAAGTTTAGAGAGAATCTTAGATTAGAGAGAGAAACAAGGATAGAGGGTGTAGATAGAGTGTGTAGAGAGGGAGAGAAAGTAGATCTATAGAAGGTATAGAGACAGAGATTACGTGGAGAGAGAGTCAAGATTAGGAGATAGAGAGAGTATAGAGAGGTCAGAAATAGAGACTAGATAGAGAGTAGATAGATAAGGTTAGGATCTACAAAGAGAATAGAGTGTAGATAGGTGTACACAAAGTAAATAGAGTGGGAGTAATGATTAGGTAGATTAGGTAGAGAGGGAGAATATATAGAGAGTAGTAGTAGAGAGATTCACGACTAGGAGATTGAGATAGACTTAGAGAGAGGGTTGATAGATAAGATTAGGATTTTAAAAATATTAGGGTGTGGAGAGGGGTGTGGAATAGAATAGATAGAGAGGGTGTAGAGAGGGGTGTGGAATAGATAAGATTAGGATTTAGAAAATATTAGGGTGTAGAGAGGGGTGTGGAATAGAATAGATAGAGAGGGTGGAGACATTAAGTAGATTAGGTAGAGAGTATGTAGAGATATAAGAGATTACATAGAGAGAGAGAGGTGGTGTAGAGATATAAGAGATTAGGTAGAGAGAGAGAGAGGTGTGGATAGAGGTTAGGATGTAGATAGAGGGAGTAGAGAGGTTGTAGATAGAGAGATGCATGATACATAAGGTGTAGAGATAGATAGAGGGACTAGAGTAGATAGTGAGGGTGTAGAGTTTAAGTAGAGAGGGAGGATACGTAGAGAGTGTAGATAGAGATTAAGTAAAGGGTAGACAAATAAGGTTAGTATTTAGGAAGAGATTAGGGTTTAAAGAGAGGTGTGGATAGAGTAGATAGAGGGAGTAGATAGAGAGATGCAGGATACATAGAGTATAGAGATAGATAGAGGGACTAGAGAGAGTGTAAAGATTTACCTCTATTTAGCAATCTATCTATGTTTAGAGGGTAGATATAGAGATTAGATAGAGAGTAGATAGATAAGATTAGGATTTAGAAAGAGATTAGGGTGTAGAGAGAGGTGTGGATAGAGTATATAGAGAGGGTGTAGAGTTTAGGTAGAGAGGGAGGATACGTAGAGAGTGTAGATAGTAGATGGTAGAAAAATAATGTTAGGATTTAGAAAGAGATTAGGGTTTAGAGATAGGTGTGGATAGAGTAGATAAAGAGGATGTAGAGAGGGAGGATACGTACAGAGTAAAAATAGAGAGATTGTAAACAGAGAGATTAGATGTAGAGAGAGAAATTTGGATATAGATAAAGGGAGTAGAGATAGAGATGTGGATCGAGGTTAGGGTGTAGAGGAAGAGTAGAGAGAGGTTAGGATGTAGATAGGAGTAGAGAGGGTGCAGATAGAGAGAGGGAGGATACAGAGATAGATAGAGGGAGTAGGGAGAGCATAAAGATTTACCTCTCTCTATGTTTAGAGGGTAGAGAGAGGATAGAGATAGAGATTAGATAGAGAGTAGACATATAAGGTTGGGATCTATGAAGTGATTAGGTTGTAGAGAGAGGTGTGGATAGAGTAGATACAGAGGGTGTAGACATTAGGTAGAGAGGGAGGAGACATAGAGAGTAGAAATAGAGAGTGTAGATAGAGAGATTAAGTGTAGATACAACCTCTCTATCTACCTCTCTCTATGTCCTCTCTATATACCTCCTCTCTCTACACCCTCTCTATCTAGGTGTGTAGATTAGGTAGAGATTAGTGTAGAAAGAGAGGTAGATAGATGGCTAATAATATTATATCTACCTCTCTCTCTATGCCCTCTCTCTCTCTCTCTCTCTCTCTCTCTCTCTCTCTCTCTGCAACATTGCAACCCTAGACTTTTATTTCTTGGATCTTCCTCAGCTTGCCCCTGGGCGAGGGGCTATCTTGTGCAAGAGCGTTAACATAGCCTTTCCCTCCCAACCAACACCGCCTTGCCCACACATCTAATCATTCCCACAATTTTGGCTTTGTTCAAGCTACCCACAACCCCGACATTGGTCGACTAGCCCGACCTTGACTCTGCCCGAGATGCCCTCAACTCTCAGCCTCATCTTGAGCACCGACTTTGACTCTATTCAAACTGCTCGTGACTCTCTAGCAGTGATTCTTTGAGTCTCTTCATAGGAAGCATGTTCCTATCTCATGGACACTCAAGCCTCATCTCAATGGATAGAGTTGAAGCATAGACTCGTTCTATCAAGGCTCAACTCACCACAATGGAGAACCACAAAAAGGAAGAGATGGAGTATATGGAAATCAAGCTCAATAACACAAATGTGGAATTAGAGACCACCTTCACAAAGGAGGTCAAAACCCAAGTGTAGGATATCATCTTTAATTGTAACATTGAAGACTATGTGGTGTCCATGCTACGTGAACGACAATGCCAAGAGGATATGGCCCTCAGTGTTTGCATTGACGGACTTTCAAGCAACTAGAAAAGGGAAGGGGGACCTCAAGCTCAATAACACAAAGGTGGAAGAAGATACCACCCTCACAAAGGAGGTCAAAACCCAAGTGCAAGATATCATCTTTGCTAAGGTTGAAGATTGTGTAGTGTCCATGCTATGTGAACGACAATGCCAAGAGGATATTGCCTTCAATGTTCCACAATTCCTTTGCTCAAATCCAAACAATATCCCACATTGTACAATGGGGTCAGCCACAATCACCTCTCTTACACACGAACATCGCACCAACCATGAAATCCTCACTTTCAAGACCAAGGCGGATCAAATCAAGATCCTTGAGCAATTGAAGCTTCTCAAGGACATCAAATTATGGTTTGCAAAAGATCTAACACCCACCTAACTCAAACAGAAGAAGTAAGAACTCCAAAAGATGTGAGAACTGCACACAATAGGGAAATGGTCAGTTTATCGAGAAGGTAAAGCCATTATCCAAGCTGGCTCCCCCATCACCTACCCCTTCTTAGGTTTTTTTCATTTCATCTTATCTTCCCTTTATCACACCTCTCTAGACCCTTACTTCTTATGTATCAAACAACCCCTTTATTTAGAAGGAACTTTGTAATGTTTTTTTTTGGTTCCCATAAGTCATATCTCACCTTTCTGGATGATAATTCAATCTATTTGTCTATCTATATCTACCTATCATAGATGTCATAATGAGCAGAATGCATAATCATTGAGAATGCCAAATGGAAACTAGCACGCACAGAGAAAATATCCCAGCAAGGTAGAGAAGTAGGTCCCCAACAAAAATTGACAGTGAAGAGGGAGTTGATTCAAAACATGCTGAGTGTACTGAGTTGTCACAAGGAGAAAGAAGGAAGTACTTAACAATGTTGGACAGGTTTCCAAATATTTTCATCACTTCATATCAAGAAATAAGAGGTTTTGTTGGAGACCCTATGAAGATTGAACTAGTTGAATGGGCAAAGCCAATAAGACAAAAATTAAGAAGGATGGGTAAAGAGCAAATGAATGCTTTAAAGGAACAAGTGGATAAAATTTTGGATGCAGGGTTCATTGTGCTAGTTGATAATGTTGAATGGGTGAGCCTTGTAGTGGTCACTCCAAAGAAAGATGGGCATTGGAGAGTTTGCATTGATTATAAGCCATTAAATGCAGTGACCAAGAAAGATCCTTATCCCTTACCTTTTATTGATCAACTTTTGGATGCAGTGGTTGTCTTTGAAAGATAGAGTATCTGTGATGATTATTCAGGGTATTTTCAACTTATCCTTGCTCCTGAAGACCGGAAATAGACTACTTTTATCACTCCATGGGGCTGTTTCTGCCATTTTTGCCTTCCTTTTGAGTTAACAAATGGGCTTGGAGCCTTTGAAAGAAAAATGGATTGTGTCCTTGCCCCATTTCCTGGGAAGTTTGTCAATGGGTTTATAGTAGATTATTTTTGTGTATACAGTTCAAGGAAAGAGCATGTTTAAAATCTTGAAATGATTTTTGCAAGGTATGATGAATGTGAGGGTCAGCTGAACTTTAAGAAATGTCATTTGGCACAACCAAGAGTGAAGCTTCTTGGACATGTGATCTCAAAAATTGGGATTGAAGCAAATCCAGAGAAAGTGGAAGCTTTATTATTGTTGTCATCTCCAAAGGATATGAGACAGCTCGCTACTTTCATTCAAAAGGTTAAATATCTGTCTCGATTCATACCTTTGGCCTCACAATTATTGTATCCATAGCAGAAAGCGGTTAAGAGTGATCCATTGGAGTGGACACATGACTGTGAAGATGTCTTTTGACAAAGTCAAAGAAGTTTTGAGTACACTACCTATTATGCAAGCTCCTGACTAGGGAAAGGAGTTTTATGTTAACCCATTAGTGGGAGATGATGCCATTGGGGCTATGTTGTTGCAAAGGGGGAAGGAATCTCAGTATATGAAGTCTATTCATTATGCTAGCAGAGTGAAGACTCCTCATGAAATAGATTACTCAGAAATTGAATTGGTGATGACCAGTATGGTTTATGCTTGCAGATGATTTAGACATTACCTGTTACAAAAGTCTTTCACTTTTCTCACCAGTTATTCATTGTTTACTCAACTGTTTAATAATTCAAATATATCAAAGATAGTGATGAAATAGGTTATTGAACTTCAAGAGTTTCAGTTCACTTTTTTAGTGAAAGAAAGTACTCGTGCTACCCTGGTAGATTTACTCACTTATAAAGAGACTCTTGTTTTGATTAAGGAAGAGGTGATGCAAAGGAAGAAGGTCAAAGCTCTTGTCATATCCAATGCTTCACTGTTATATTTTGATGGCTCTTATCGAAGAAGTCATGATGCTACTTTGCAAGGAATTGTCATCTATGATGCACAAGAAAAACTTGTAAGGAAACAAGGGCTGAAACTTGATGCAAAAAGTAACAATGAAGCAGAGTACATGGCTCTTGAAGTGGCTTGCACATATGTTTGCAATTGGGAATTAGACACCTACAAATCAAAGGAGATGCCTTGTTGGGTGTGAAGCAAGTATCGGGAATATGGAAGAACTTAGAATCCTAAACTGAAAAATTTATGCTTCAAGGTGAAATCGTTACTCAAAAAGTTTGAAGCATGGAGTTTGCAACATATTGAAAGGTCTCAAAATGAAGAAGCTCATGATGCTGCCCAAGAAATGATCACTTGTGTGTTTGTTTTGAAGGCTAATGCCCCTTTATATCAAGGAAGGGAAGTGTTATCAAAGGAGGTGGATTTTATGTTGACAGGTGTTTTACCTGAGGGTCTACCATCAACAAAAAAGTATGCTTTTATAAAAAACAATAGAAAGTATAAAATGCTTGATGATGTGCTTTACATGAAAGGAAGTGATTTAGTATTGTGTCGTGTGCCTTGGAAAGCAGAAATCTACAAGATTTTGGAATAAAATCATGAGGGATCTTGTGGAGGCCATTTTGCAATGAAGAATATGTTACACAAGATTTTGCAATAAGGCTATGTGTGGCCAAGTATTCAAAGTGATGCTAATAATTGGTGCAAATCTTTTCTATCTTGCCAAAGAATGGGGAAGAGAATTTTGAAGCCTGAATTGCGAAAGAAAATTCTAGCTTTTGATGTGTTTGAAAAATGAGGTCTTGATGATGTTGGACCATTACTCATGAAGAGTAAAAGAAATTATTACATCTTGATAGCAGTGGATTATTTGTCACATTGGGTAGAAGCTAAATCTGTCAAACAGATTACCAGTAAGGAAATGGGAAAGTTTGTATATGAACATATATCCTGCAAATTTGGTGTGCCATTGGAACTACTTTCTGATAGAGGACTGGGTTTTAAAGGAGAGCTATTTGATTTCCTGTGCGAAAAGTTCAATATACAACACATGTATAGTTCTTCTTATTATCCACAATGCAGTGGTCTCAATGAAAGGTTCAATGGAGAATTGGTGAGAGTCTTGACAAAAATGACCCAACACATGGAAAAACTTGGGACTCAGAATTTCCTTGTGCATTATGGGCCTATAGAATTTCTATCAAAACAAGCACATGCTTTTCTCCTTACCACTTGGTCTATGGCAAGGAAGCTTTATTGCCAATTGAAGTGGAGATTCTTGCACTTAAATTGTTGTCATTAGGAGATGAAGAGCACAAAGATACTTGGCAGAAAAGATATTGGATTTACAATGTTTGCAATTGGACAGAGTTTTGGTTTTGAGCTGATATGAGTAAGTGTCAAAGAAAGCACAGATAAAGGCTAATGAGTGTGCAAAGGATAAGGGAATTGAGAAGGGTGATCTTGTGTTGCGATACAATAGTAAGTTGGACAATACCTTTCAGAAAAAGTTTCAAATTAAGTGGGAAGGTCCTTTTATTGTTGATAATGGAGCATATCAGTTGGCAAATTTGGGTGGTGCACAGTATAAATAACATGTTAATGGTTACATGTTGAAGAATTATTTGGCACGTTTAATGACAATTGTGACAGATGAGATGCTATCAATGGAAGAAGAGAATGCGAAGATATCTGAGGATGTAAATGAGGTTTATGGGAATGAGCTACAGTAGATGTTCACCCTAGAAACCTCTGGTTGTCATGAATGATCAAGCAAGCTGGGGGGGTTGTCAAGCTATTTCATGCATTTTTTGGATGAGCATAAAGCCATTAGATCATGCCAAAATTCTTGCTAACTAGCCTCATGTATATATGTGTACATAGTGCTTTGAGTCTTGGGATTAACCATGTAAAAATTCAGGTACAAATGTTTGGTTTTTTCGGGCTTGTTTACTGGATATTTGGGTTGGTTGAGTCCCCAAAAGATGGTTTTCAAACAATAAGTAATTTCAGTTGTGCTTTATAGCTTGTGAATCGGACTTGTACATCATGAGTTATGTGCGTCCGAAGTGGGCGGTCTCGACTTAGAAATTCATTGCAAATGCATGCGACAAAGGCAATTGGGCCAGCTTGATGATTTACATTAGAAATGCTGAGATTTTGAATTTTTGGGAATAGCCGAAGTGATGGGCTCCAAGCCGTGCTTTACGGCGTCGCATTTGGTGGCTGGAGCGGTGTACCATGCTCTTGCGAAGTTGGTCTCGAAAGGTGGTTGAGTGGAGAATTTTTTGTGGGGAGAGAAGGGAGTTGGAGAAGTGTGGGAGAATGTGCCATGTGGCAATGGGATAATCCCACATAGGGGAGATTGGGGTCAAAGCAAGGGGTATAAGAGGGGAGTGGGTACCCATTTGGGGTGTATCAAAGGAGAGAGGAGCTCTCTTAAGCCTTGGCTATGGGGGTTCGTGGGCTTCATGGGAGAGAATATGGCACCTTTTTAAGTTCCCACCTATCTGCCAGGTGCCTATCCACTGTTTTGGTCCCCTGGACACTAGCCACACCCCTTCCCTTGGGCCAAAAGTCACCGACATCCCATTTCCTACCCAAATGAGGCCAAAAATGGACCAATTAAATAGAGCCTTCAAGGAGAGCCTTGCCAGTTGAGAAGAGACAAAAGATCTCTTGGGATAAAAGATAAAAAGAGGCCCCATTTCATAGCCAAATGAGGCAAAAAAATGGACCAAATAAATAGAGCCTTCAAGGAGAGCCTTTCCAATTGATGAGAGACAAAAGATCTCTTGGGATAAAAGATAAAATGAGGCCCCATTTCATAGCTCCAACTCTCTGCAACACCTGCAAACTTTCCAGAGAGCTCATGAGAGAGGACACGCCCAACTTTGAACGTCCATATCTCTCTCATTTTTTGTCTGTTCTTAGCCTATGGATGCTCTACGGGCATCTAATCAAGACGAGATATGTCTTTATGTCCTTGGTTTCTCCTAATTCTAAGCATGCTCCATTCTAGAAGGGTTCTTCATAAATCTTTACATGCGCTTATCACAGGGTGGTTTTGTTGGTGCAATAGTTCTTATAGAGGCACTCGTTTTCCTTGTTGTTTGCAGGCTAACAACAGCATTCCTCAAAGACATTCTTGATGTGCTCTAAATGGTATGCTTGTATGGATGAGTGCACACACTGATCATCCATGTAAAATTCTAAGAAGTCTTGTAGAAATTCCTTGAAATCATTGTTCATCAGAATTTGTAAGGTTGTTGAAGCATTTGTCAACCCAAAAGGCATAACTCTATATGCAAATATTCTCCATTTTGTGGCATAAGCCACTTTACGTCGATCCTTTGGATCAATGGCCACTAGTTGGTTATAGCCAAAGAATCCATCGAAGAAGCTATAAGCTTATTTTTTGGCCTCTCTTTGTAAGAAATGATTAGTGATAAGAAGAGGGAAATTATCCTTACAGTCGTAACATTCACCTTCTTGAGATTAACGCACACTCTTAACTTATTATTTTTCTTTGGTACCACAACGTCGAGTCAGTGTGCTCAATTTTGTAGATGAATTTCACTTCCTTGAGTTTTTCAATCTCTTCCTTGATCTATTTTGCAATGGTCTCATTATAAGTATAGGGTCTTTGTGTGCTTGGCTTAGCATCATCTCACATGGGTGTAGTGTGTTGGCAGATGTTGAGATCAACTCCCTTGATATCTTTCTATGACCATGCAAAGACATCCCTATATTCTTTTAGGGTTTGATGAGGATTTCCTCTTCTTCATGAGACATGTCACTTGCTATATAAGAGGATTTGATTCCTCTCCTAGTTTTTCTAGGTCAATCTTCTTGGGATGTTTTGGCCCCTTGTAGGATTTTTTTGGTTCCCTAGATTATCTCATGGGCTTCTCTATAATGATTTTTCAATCTTGTAGAGTGCATTTCTTGTAATGTAATGGAACACTTATAGCCCCTTGTTTGTCGCTTTTTGATTCCATTTTAGTGCTCCAAACTTCTTTCAAGGTTCTTTCAATTCCCGATATTTGGCCCTCGTTTCTATCTTAATCATGGAAATTTCTTTGTCTTTAGCTTGGTCAAATTTTAAGCCCCTTTTTGTTTTGTCTCAAACTGTCATTTTTTGTTCTTGTCTTTTTCTAAAATGAGGTATATGCCAGTGATTTTGTCTTTGATATATTCATCCCATCAATCATTATCAAAAATTGCATCTTGCCTTTGATTTCTAGCACAAATTGGTTTCTTCCTTGTTTTCCTTCTCAATTTTTCCTATACCTTAGTTTTCATCTTTGACACTGACTGAAAATTCAAAGAACTTTTCTTCTCCTCCCCGCAGCAATAGTTTTGTTCTTATGTGAACCTTTTTTTAGTGGGATTCCTTTGTTGTGAGAATTTCCTCCTCCAGTTCATCAGTAGTATCATAATAATGATCAAAGAAAAAAAATTGATCATCCAATGAAACAATAGTTACCGTTTGGATTGAAATAATGTTCATCATAGGATATGATTGGTGTGGACTCTTTGATAGAAACGTCCATGGTAGCCAATATTTGAGTCCACTCAAATGTCTTGAACAAGTGTTCAAGAAAAGGTTCAGTACGTAATCAACATTATTCACTTCTTAATTCAAGATACAGTCCTCTTGTCTTGAAGTACCATTCTCTGAAGGTCGACACATCCAAATAGGAATGTATTTGCTTAACCACGATGGTAATTTAGTTTCAGCTGATGTTTTGGAATTGAAATCTTGGATAGTGATTTTTGGAAAATCCTTGTAAGAATGATTATTTAGGTTTACTTAGGTAATTGATCTAACTTGTTTTAGTTATAGGTAATTGTTTTTGCAATTTTGGATCATTTGTATTTGTCTTATGAAATTCATACCTAAAATATCTCATAGTTCAATTTCTTTTCAAAATCTACATGGAAAATTTGTATTGGTAGTCAATTCCACATGAGTTGACTATCACATTTTTTAGTAAACCCATTGATCATTCAATGTGACCATTTGCCAATTGTAGATTCATTCTTGTTTCCTAATTGCAGGTCTACCCTAGGCTTCCAAGATTGCTTTTGTGGCTATGAAAATCCCAACCCCATTGTCCAATATAGCCATGCTTTTGACATTGTTATATTCCATAAGAGGAGTTGTTTTTTCCTTGTTTATCTTGTAGTAATCTCCTACTTTGTTCATAGGAACAAATTTGACAAGTTTTATCCAAGAATAATCACAACTCTTTGGATTTCCCCTTGTTAATCTTGCGATTCCCACTTTGAATTTTTCCTTGTTTAATCTTGTGATTCCCACTTTTTATAAAGTATTCTACAGATCTTTCCATAGATGTGATTTGGTCTTCAACAGATCTCCCAATGTTACATTGCATTCATTGAATAGGTGTTGACATGATTGACTAAAGGTTTTCCACATCGAAAGTTTTCTTTGTTTGGTTGAGTTTCATGGTCTTACATACCAAGAATTTTTTTTTATTTGTTCCAAAGTATGAGGGTAGGGTTTTGAGTGTTTGGGCTTTGGAAAATCTTGATTGTTATGATCCCTAAATCTATATATAGATATTGTCAGTCCAATCTCATTTGTGGATGGTCTAGCCATACTTCCTAAATTGGAGTTGATTTCAGTGTTAGGCTTCCATTGTTCACTTCTCTAACTTTTTCCCAAAGTGATTTGACCAATCTTCCTCCACCAAATGGAGTGCCTTCTAGCCCATCTTCGCTATCTGGTACTATGATGTATAGTTTCTCATTTTCAACTAAAGAATTTCTTGGTTCTTTAGTGTGCATTTTCTCCACTGGTTCTGGTCTTGTTTCAACTTTTGTTGGATCTCCAATTGTCTCTAGTTTTGGTTTATGTGCCTCAAGCATTATTTGCATGATTTTCACTAAGTTCTAGTAGACTTCTAGCTTTGCAGTTTCTATATCAGGCATTGGATAGTTTTTCCATTTTTTTCCATTGCTTTAATGAAAATCTTCCACCAAGGTTGCATTGATGGATTCATAGACTTTATTCGCCAATACTAAGACTCTTGATTTTGGCTTCGGTTCCCTAAACTCAGTCAACATGGGCTTTGTTCTTTCCTCGAATAATCTCTAAAATTTTGCTTTGATTTGTCTCAATTGTTTCTGTTTCCTAATCTCATTGCATTGTTGTCTCTATTTTTTAGAGTCTTTGAGGATTTTTTATTGGTGTCTAACTCACTACACTATTTTGTTTGTTTCTCTTAGCCGATGCCCTTGTCATTGCTTTGATCAAAATTGTAGGTTCACAATTAGAGGAGCTAATTGACATGACATCTACTATGTTGGCAGAAATTTTCCCTTTTTTTTCTAGGTTCCTAGGAAAATCCTCGAGGTAGTGTCCCCCTTTTTTGCCACATTACATGAAATATGCCACCTCAAATGGATTAGCATTCTTATCAATTTGTGGGAAATCATTTTTTCAATGATCATCTGATCCATAGGCATAGTATTTTCCCATTCTTGGTTTAGGTATTTCTTTCATCATGGGTGGCATAGCTCCCTGGTTTGCAGTGAAGTAACAATGTGTTGGCTCCAAAGGTGCCTAATAAATTGGTTCCATCATGGTAGTCTATGGTTCAGTGTACCATTCTTCCTCTGCTACCACAATTGATGAACTAGCTTCATTATAGTGTGCAACCAGTACTATGGACCGCTCCTCCACTTGTACTTCATAATGCATGTACTTAACTGGTATTGCATTGTTTCCTAGTAGACGTGGTTGTTGACGTGGTAGGGGTTGTTATCTGTCCATAGCCATGAGTGGCTTTTGTATTTGTCCCACGTTAGGTGGATACATATACATAGGTTTTTTTATAGTCTCATAGGAATGTAATGGACATTTCCATTGTACTTTGGTTGGTAATAACACTCATTGGTCTCATGGTTTTTCCATTTTCCTTCAATGGCAAACCACTTAGATGGCATAGTTGGTCCTATGGGTTGCCCTTGTGGTAGATCTTGTCCATGCCCTCTCACTGGAATTCTTTACATGTTGCTCATCATGTCATTCATACGCTTGATCATGTTTGTGTATACTTCACAATGCTCTCTTCACTAAAAATATTGTAGTTATCCCTCAAGTCTATCGCATCTGGGATGCATGCTTCCAAGGTACCATGTTTCCTACTATACAATATAGCATGCAACTCGACCTTCAAGGAATTTTCAACTCTAGACTTTTATTGATGTATTTCCTCATTCTAATCACACAATCCCTCAAATACTCTCCTTGTTTTTGCTTAAAGCTATAGATTTGAGATACCGTACTATGCTTGATTCCCACTTTTGAGCAAGTAGCAATAAATCTTTTAGACAATGTTGGCAATTTTGTAACAAATTTAGGAGGTATGGTCTGAAACCAAGTCAAAGTTTTGCGTTCTAAGGTCATCCCAAATCCTTCAAATTGAGTATGGAAATCCAAAATTCTCTCTGCTCTCATAACTTTCTTGAAGTTTGTTAAGTGGTCATATGTATCCCTAGATCCACTATTTTTCTTGAATCATTTGGTCTGACTATTTAGTTATGTTCTTGACACCTACTCTTTTGACTAGTGCTCCTCCATCTATGTCTTCAAATCTGTTGTTTGGTAGTGGTGACTCATTTGGCCCTCTTCTAGCCCTAGTGTCACTCAATCTTTCTATGTTCTTGGTGTTTTTTGCACCTCTCACCCAATTGTCATCATTGAGGTGGGTTCTTTGGGTTGTACTGCCCTGTTGATAGGCCATGCTACCAAAACATCTCTCCATTGATCTAATGTTTTAGTCAATTACAAGTCCCATTCCCATAATCATTTTGTTGATCAAGTAGCCTCAATATTTGTTCTGTTAAACCTCTTTTGGGGTCATCATAACAAAGTTATTGTTGTAGAAATCCCTAAAATAAGTATACAAGAAGGTTTGTTGCACCTTTCTCCCTAATTTTGAAAATATGCAGAATCTTCAAGGGTGTTAAATGCCCTAGTTTTTCATGAATAACAAATCTGTCATGTTGTTGTCCTCCCAACAATATACTCCTATCTTGAGTTATCAATCAATATATGATTTAGAGTTTTGACATCAACCTGATCATACACTTCTATCTCTAACACAACAGGTGGATTCTCTTTGGTGGTCATGTCTAGAATTAGTGTATCAACTTCTAGTTTCCATTTATTTACAATGTCAAGATCTATAATTTTTAAGTATTGCCCTCTATTTTGGCCCATGTAGAAGGTTTCCTGTTTGTTGGCTCTAACCTCCTCTTCAAATTCAACAAGTTGGTCATCAAATCTAACCACATACTTCTCATTAGAATCTAAGCCCCATGCTTATTGTTTTTATAAAAGGTCAATATATGCTTAAACTCAAGCAAGGTTTGAGTATTTGAATAAGTGTAAAAGGAAGAAATCTTTGAAGTGGAGTCAAAGTAAGTGATTGGAACTTCTTCTCAACTATGGTCTCTACCAGTCCTTAGTTTACACTCTCCTCAATTGACACTTAGCTCTTGGTTTCTTGGTTAAAACCTTAATTTGCTAGTACATAGCTTGATCTAAGATACATAAGGACCAATAATCCTCAATGAAACAAATTACCCGCCTTTAGAACCAATACTAACCCGTTTCAGCTATCGCACTTTCAAATTGGTTCAAAGCTTAAGTTTGGTCTCAATAAATCCTATAAAATCAACAACATACAAGTCAAACTATTAGTTGTAAGTATGTACAATGACTCCTGGTAAAAAAAAAAAAGTTTCAACTTGCAAAAGTAGCCAAAAAATCCATCTATAATCTTGAACTTATAAACATTCAGTTTCTAATAGCAAAGTGTCCAATGACTCTAAATTTCTCTCAAGCTATTTGTGTGATAGGTCTTCTACCCTTGGTAACCAAAAAATAATTAAAAATGAGCTCTTTGGCTAGCAAGAGATAACAAGCATGATAATTTGTTAGAAATTAAGGAATAGCTAAATAGAGATTAGATTGAGGAATAGTTCACACACAAGAATGATTTGATAGAGAGAGAGAGAGAGAGAGAGAGAGAGAGAGAGATTAGAAACTAAGGAATAGCTAAATACATTCTTAATGGAGGGATAGTTTTCACACACAAGAGAGATAAATACAGAAGAGAGATAAGAAAGAGAGAGAGAGACACAGAGAGAGAGAGAGAGCACACAATATACATGGTTTACCCAAGTGGGGCCTACGTCCATAAGAACGCAACCACTCAATGGATTTTCACTTCATTATTACAAAGGGATCAAAAACCCTTAATGGAGCTCTTGCCTTGCTTTACTCTCTTTCACCATGACTTCACACCTCTACCATCATTGTGTGTGTAGAAGAGGCCTCCTTTTATAGGACAGAAGAAGCCTCTATTGGCTACCCTCTCTCATGAGATACAACCATGTGTAATTGCCCCATTTTAGACAAATCCAAGAAGAACTCACCCATGCACCCATGTGTAGCCGCCCTTGGGTAGACAAGTTCACGTGAAACTTGGCCATTGACCGTTGAACACTGGCCACCACCATTGAATTTTAGCCACCAATCATAGACTTTCGACCTTTCACCACCGACCAACCAGCCATTGATTGACCGGTTTTTAATCACTTTACAGTCGTCATCCAGCCATATTATTTCAACAAAAAGGAATATTCCACAATTGACCATGAATCTTTTCTTTTTTTATGAGTGATTTTTCTCATGCACAATGGCTTCTCCTCATAACATGGGCCTTATAAATGCATGTTTTTCAGAATAAAAATTAAAAGGGGTGAATTAAGCTCCGTAACATTATTATCTATTGGCCTAGAAAAGCATCATCTTTCCCTTTTGTTCATTCCCACTGTTTACGGGTGTGTTCAATAAGCTTTGAATCAATTATTACAATTTTTGGATAAGATTAGTACAATTTATTAGCATCAATATGAATGTGGTTTTTGCTCGATCTTTTGGTGCTGCGTTTAACTGATTATACCCATTGTACCCATCTAAAAATTTGTACAATCTATGTCTATCTATTTTATCCAACATCATGTCTATAGATGGTGGTGGAAATGAGTCTTTTATTGTCTAAGCATTGAGTTTTGTGTAGTCAACACATACCTTGAGTTTTCCATTCTTCTTTGAAACTACCACAATGGAAAATAACCAGTCACTCTTGCTACTTTAGTAATGAACCCCATCTTTAGTAGGTTGTCAATTTATTCCTTAAACTTCTTTGTATAATTTGGATTCATTTGGTACCTGTAGAGTCATATTGGTCATGCATCTAGTTGTAATGGTATTTGATGCTAGCAAACATTTGGGATGACATCTTTAAGGTTTGTATGTTCACCTATCTAGAATTAAGAATGACAAAGTACCAATCATTCAAATTGACTACAAGGTGAGAAAGCGGTAGTGAGAACCACTATCAGTAGGTGTCATTCTTAATGGAGGTGATTGAGTCAATATTCTAAGGGAGCATGTTAGATAGAAGCTAGAAATTTACAAGATGAAGCTTCCTCCTTCTAGAATTAGAATGGCAGACCAAAGGATTGTTCAAGCAAATGGTTTGACCAAAAACCTTTAGATCATAGTTAAATAAAAAAAGTTTCTAATGAGATTCCTGCTTTCGGATATCCAAGGTGCATACAATATGTTCTTAGGAAGGCCATGGCTAAGAAGTGCAGCAGCCATACATGATTATGCATGCCAAGAACTACCCATAAAAGGTCCCAATAGAAGAATCTAGATTAAATCTAATTACACCAAAAGTCGGAGAAAGGCAATGCACTCATAGGAGTCATGTAGGAAGTATGGGACCAGAAAGATAGAACGGATGTTAGCATCAATGAAGATCTTTCCCAAAGGTAAGCTAGACTTAATGTAGTTCTTCTAGATTAATAAACATAAACATAGTTCTTTAGATCAATAGAGGAAAGAGCAACAAAGGCAACAATTGTTTGACAACTCTAATAAATTTAACCATAGGGAAGGCCACTTAATCTAAACAAAAATATTTTTGGAGAGGGTGATAGACAGACAACTAAGAAAACCAAACTAGATGCGGAAAACATTGAAAATAGGCAATAGAATGCACAAGCACCTGAATGAAATAGGGTATCAGCTGATCAAGATAACCCTTAAAATGATTACGTAGCAAGTATACATACAAAAAAAGAAGTTGAATCCCTAGCCAAAAAAAAGGGGACTGAAATGTCAAATTTGTTATTACCAAATGATCAAGAAATAGAAGAATGGAATTTAGGTTCGGAGGAAACATCTAAAACTAGAGATTTTAGAAAAAAGCACACAACTATTTTAAAAATATCAAGATGGCAGTCTGACTCTCTATTTTTCTACCTTCTGATGAAATTGGTAGCTTCTGTTAGCAGCAACAACATTTCATTTTTTAAGCTCAAAATTGTAACTTCAGTCCTTTTTTATATAAAAACCTGTCATGTCCCTAGTTGTAATTTTAATTATTTTTATGAAAATGTAAAGTTGGTAGTCGAGGCTGAGAGCTTCTAGCCTATAATTACCTTGCTTCTAGCCTGTAATTACCCTTATGCTATCTTAGTCCTTTCCTACCCAGATTTGAGCCTATTTGACATATTTTTTAAACATTGACTAAGATATAAAAGCCAATTTGTGTCAAAAATCATTAAGAATTTTTTGGCAAATAAGCATACATGCAGTCTTTGAGCTATGTGTACTCTCTTTCAATCTTTTCTTGCTTATTACACCCGTACATATTGTCTATTTTGAGCATCGTCTATTCCATTGTGATCGTAGGTAAAAGCTCTACGCAACGTTGTAAGATTCTCACAATAATTCCATGAGTTTGTTGTGGCTAATCCTCTTCTTTATATATGCCTACTCAAGATTTAAGCACCCAAATTGCATTTCAAGCATAGAAGAGGCATTAGGATAACATTGCTAAGCCATTAAAATGGACTTGTCAAAACAACCCTATAGATAACAAGTTTTTTTTTCTAAGGTTTCCACCTTCCTAAAAGAAAAAAAATCAACCCTAAGCTTTATTTGATAGCAATGGGTGTACAACTAGAAAACCTTAACTTGAACATAGTCAAAATTGGTATTTTTGGATGTTTAAGTACAACTTTACTTCAGCTAGAATTTTTTTGAATCAAATTGAGACAAAAATCGACCTGTGAATCCTTGCTGAAAGTCTTTACGGTCAATTTAATCAATAAAAACTTGGAAACATTAGGATATAATTATTTCACATGGTGCAGAAGATATTTAGTCACATGGCCTAACAAATGATTACCAAATATTTACAGAAAAGGCAAAAATACACCCAAAATGCCAAAATTGGTCCTCAAGCTGGGCAAGTGATTCATAATGACCCCCAAGACATATCTAGGGTCACAAATAGTAGGAAGGGGTGCTAGGGGCAGTTGGGAGACTTTTTGGGAGGCGAGAAACTACAAAATGCATGCCTTAGGTACCAAAAAACCTATAAATAGGTCCCTAGGCTTCACATTTTCACACATACTCGGAGACCCTGGTAAATTCTCTCTAGCATAGAGAGAGTCTACCCAAAAATAACAAGAGATATAAAACTCTAGTTGAGTAATCAAGGTAATTAACACTAAATTTGTTAGATTAGTGAAAGGCATATTAATTTATGTCTATTTTTTAATTATCCTATTATATTAGGAAAGATTAAACCTCTCTCTACTAATAATTACACTTTTATATGTAATTAATCTTGTTGAATATTAGATCTTTGTTTATGATTAGTAATTTAATTAATTATAAACCTATATTAGTATTGAAATTACCAAATTTCAATCTTAATTATTAAGAGGAAATATACCGATTAAACCTAGATAATTATGAATTAATTTTTAAAACTTCTACATGCTGTTTAGATCATGGAAATTATATCACAATTTACTATGTGATTTGATATTTATTTAAGGAAAAAATTTCTTTTAGTAAAAAATTGATGGAAAATTTAAGAGTGTCTCTTAATAGACCATAATATAATTTTGAGAGATAGATTACAATGGTAGAAATCCGTTATAGTTACCTTGTAATTATTTAATTTATTTTTCTAATTGTTATTGCTTGATTTTTTTATTTTTAACAAATAATTAAGTAAGATAATTAGTAAATTAGCTTCAAAGTTAGTGAGACAATTTTTAGAGATAGATTATAGTAAATTAGTAAATTAGCTTAAAAGTTAGTAAATAATTAGTAAATTAGTAATCAAAAGCTAGTAAATAAATAGTAAATTAGCTTAAAAGTTAGTAAATAATTAAAAGTATATAATTAGTAAACTAGCTTAAAAGTTAGTGAAATAATTTTTAGAGATAGACTATAGTGTTAAAAACCCGTGGTAATTATCTTATGATTAGATAATTAAGTCTTATTAATTATTTGATAAGTTTCTGTTATTTTAGTAGATAATCAAGTAAGATAATTAGTAAATCAACTTATAAGTAAGTGAGATAATTTTCAAAGGTATGTTATTGGGTTAGAAACCCATGATAGTTATCTCATAATTAGTTAATGAGTTTTGTTAATTACTATTGCTTAAATTCTCTATTTTTTACAAAAAACATTAGGTAAGATAATTAGTAAATCAGCTTAAAAGTTACTAAGATAATTTTTAGAGGTAGTTTATAGTGTTAAAAACCCATGGTAATTATCTCATAGTTAGTGAATTAATTTTGATAATTAATATTGCTTAAATTCTTTGGTTTTTCTAAATTAAGTAAGATAACTAGTAAATTAGCTTAAAAGTTAGTAAGATAATTTTAAAAATACATTACAATATTGAAAACTTGTGATACATGACTCATACATAGTTAATCACTTTTGCTAATTACTATAACTTAAATGCTTTGTTTTTAGCAAAAAACTAAGTAGAAATAATTAGTAAATTAGCTTAGAAATTAGTGAGATAATTTTTAGATGTGAATTATAGTTTTAGGGACTTGTGATAATTAAGTCATAATTATCTAAATATTCATACAAATTAATTTGTCTAACATCTTCCTTTTTAGTAGAAAAGTAAAGTAGCTAATTAAAAGATTCACTTAGAAATTTTTAAGATAATTTTTTCTAGAGGTATATACTTTGCTACAGATTTGGGATAAATATATCTTCATCAAATAATTACTAAGTAAAAAAGTGAGTTATTTTATACTATATTTAAAAGGGAAAAACTAGAAAGTTAACTCAAAAGAGTATAGGATAATTATTGTGGAGCTTAAGAAGCCCACAAGGAAGCTAGGATAAAACAACATACATGTAGATAAATCTACAGTAATAGCCGCAATGCCCCATGAATGCTTAAACTACCTTGGCACTCGTTGTTCTAGGCATCCTAGCAATTGCTTCCACTTTCTCTATATCAGTAGCAATACCATTTTTCGAGACAATATGTCCGAGAATTTTATCCTGTCCAACCATGAATACACACTTTTTAGGATTTAAGAAAATCGTATTTAGTTCGCGTTTCTCAAAGACGCACTCGAGGTGCTCAAAATGGTTTTCTCTTTTTGCAAAATGCACACAAAGATCATCCATATAAACTTCGCGGAAATTTCATAGATACTCTTTGAGTGCATGGCTCATTAGTCTCTGGAATGTGTCTGGTGCATTGGTCAGCCCAAATGGCATGACTCTATACATTAAAACTCCCGAGTTTGTGGAAAATCATGTTTTGGATCTATGAATAATTGATTGTAACCAAAAAACATTGTCCAAAAAGCTGTAATCTTTTTTTCCAGCTACTCGCTTTAAAATATGATCAATGAATGGAAGAGGATAGTTATCTTGTATGGTAGATGATGCATTCACCTTCTTTAGATTAACACACACTCTGAGTTTTCCATTCCTTTTTGGTACTACCATAATAAGCGATACCTAATCAGTGTGTTCAATTTCATAGATGAACTCAACTTCCTTGAGTTTCTCTATCTCCTTCATGATATTTTTAGCGAATGTTGTGAGCGTGCGCAGGAGCGTGCATGTGAGTGTGCAAGAGAAGAGGGAGAGCCGACACAGTATTTGGTGGATCATAGAGTGAGTGACTTCTCATTGCTCCTTATTCTTTTGTATAAGAAAGAATAAGATAAAGGTTAGTAGATGGGTGGCTGACCGGCCAATTGGCCTGAACCCCAACACTCTCCCACTTGAATGCCAATGTGGCCCAAGTGGCCATAAGTGTAAGGGTTAGTGTATACAACTATAAAAGTGTGAAGCATGACCATAAATTCACCATATGCCCATCATCTCTATACAATGTGCAAACCTCTCTGAAGATAGACTCTTTGTCAAAGCATCCCACTGGGTTTTCATATGTGTGGACTTTGGCTAACTCAATGCGTTTGTTAGCCAAAATATCCCATATCAGAGGATACGTGACCTTGATTTGTTTTAATTTAGAATGAAACGTGGGGCTCTTTGCTAATGCAATCGCACTCTGGCTATCACAATGTAGCACTGGAGTCTAGTGTATACCAAGATCTCCCGCTAGACAAGATAACCACACAGCTTCCTTCCTGGCATTGGAAATTGCAATGTACTCAGCCTCTGTGGTGGAAGACAAAGTGAAATTTTGGAGACATGATCTCCAAGAGACTACCGCTCTAGCAAACAAGGAAATGTAGCCATATGTGGATCTTCTAGTGTCCACACAACCTGTATAATCAAGATCAGTGCATGTGCATAAGCAATGATTCTCTTGGCTCCATACATAACCTTGGGATTGAATGTACTTAGAAAACTTGATGTACCACTACCTTGAGGCTTGATTTAGTCCACACAAAGATTTCTTGAGTCTACACATCAATTCTACCCTTGTTGGCTTCTCAAGCTTTATCTCAAAACCTTTTAGCTCCTTTACGTAGACATCTTCTTCAAGATCCCATGAAGAAATTCCATCTTCACATCCATTTAGACCAATTCCATGTCCTCTATGGCTACTAGACCAAGCACAAGACATAGTGTAGTCATCCTGACCACGAGAGAAAAGATCTCTTGTACACCCATTTGCAAGGCAATGCTTGTTTACCCTCTGGTAACTCTGTCACTTCCCAAGTCTTATTGACTATCCTGCTCCCACTTCAGGCTATCTTTCATTTGAATAGATTCTTTATAACAAATGGGCTCACCACAGTCATCAGTGTGACTAACAAATAGCCCAAGCATGGCTACCTAGTAGGTGTACTAGTGGAAAGAGCATCACTAGCATGTCCAGCATTCTGCATAAGTGGTGATGAGGCAACATCCTCAAATTTGACTTTGTGATATTCAATCTCTTTCGCTGGTTGTCATGTATCTTAGATTTGTTGAATATCACCTGTCAGCTACGTATAATCTTCTTAGGTTTTAAGTGCTAGAGAGAATACCCCATGTCTCCATCTACAGCATATCCAATGAGTGTGTGATTTGGGATCCATCTTTTTTCTAAGCTCTTTTGGCACATGTGAGAGTGCCTCACACCCAAATACACATAATTGATCATAATTAGGCAGTTTTCCTGTCTACATCTCCTACAAAATCTTATACTTCAATGGTGTACTAGGTGACCGGTTTATCAAGTAAACAACTTCCATAACAACTTTCCCTCCAAAACTCCTGAGGTAAAGTTGTCGTAGAGAACAAGTGACAAGTTCCTAGATAGTCCTAGTTATCCTTTCTACCACACCGTTCTGAGCAGGTGTGCAAGGTGTGGTGAACTATCTTCTAATGCCTCGCTTACTATAGAAATCATTAAACCCAAAGGAGATTTCTACCTCACTAGTTTTCTACCATTTCTAAGAGCTTCTAAAAGACACTAAATACTTCTCTCTTTTGCTTCAATAGATATACCCACACCTTCCACTACAAGAGGTACTTCACATTAGCGACAATCATAGTGCGACACTCAAAAGTGAAAACCCACGGCGTCACTATGGTCGTCGCTATGAGCTTGTAACTTAGCGACGACCATAGCGACGTCGACAAGGGTAAAAACATAACCGAGAGCGTCCGAAAACTCAGATCTCAGATTTGAGTTTTTGGCGCTCAACCAAACAAAGGTAACCCGCGCTCTCCCTCTCTCTCTCTTTCTTCTCCACACACACACACACACACATACATGAGGATAGGACGGAGAGCTAGGTATGCTCCTTCCCTCTCCTCTCTCTCATGTTCCCTTCCCCTCTTTCTCTTTTTCTTTCTCTTTCTCTCTCTCCCTCTCTCTCTCTCTCTCTCACACACACATTGTGTATTGGAGAGAGAGAGAGAGAGAGAGAGAGAGAGCACATGCATAATTAAAACACACACACACGCGCATAAACAAAAAATGCATACACACACATTGACAGAGGAAAAGATATATATATATATATATATATATATATATATATATATATATATATATATATATAGAGAGAGAGAGAGAGAGAGAGAGAGAGAGAGAGAGAGAAAAGAGAGAAGAAGAGGAGAGTTTCAACGTCGTAGGAAACTATCCCAAGAGACCTTAAAGATCTAACCAACGAGGAGTTGAACTTAAGACATGTTATTCAAGAGGGAAATGGCATAACCAATGTACCACACTTGGGTGATAGAAAATTTTATACCATTTTCCTCTTTTTATTGACACACGCACACACACACACACACACACGAGAAGAAGAGAATTTTAACGTCGTAGGAAACTATCCCAAGAGACCTTAAAGATCTAGCCAATGAGGAGTTGAACTCAAGACCTGTTATTCAAGAGGGAAATGGCATAACCAATCTACCACACTTGGGTGATAGAAAGTTTATACCATTTTCCTCTTTTAACTGGCACACCCCCCCCCCCCCCCCCCCCCCCCCCCCACACACACACACACACACACACACACGAGAAGAAGAGAGTTTTAACGTCGTAGGAAACTATCCCAAGAGACGTTGTCAAGAAATTTGCGGTCTTGCCAGGAAAGCACCGGGCTTATGGCTGTGAGTGTTTGTGAGATAACTCCAAAAAACTATATGAAGGAGTTAAACCATAGATGCCATGAAGACTAGGGTTTGGAAGGAAGTGCAATCAAAGAAGTCCTACTTTTTCTCTCTTGCACTCACACACACAAAGAAAGAACACAAAAGAGAATATCAAAACAACACAAAGATGAAAACATCAAGGCTATGGTCATATCGTATCATGGGTAATATGAAAGGGTTAATAGATGAGTTAATGGCATTCAATCTTGGCTGACCGAATAGGCTACGAATTTTTCTTTGGAATTGTAGTTTTGTGCTTACCATAATATATATATTTTGTCTAGTGATTGGGATTAATTGTGTGTACAAATCCTCTTGGTTTATAGAAAGATAACCACGCTTACATCAAAAGAAAAGTTATAGTCTATGAGAGGTAGTATGATGGGATCCGGTGATAGAAGTATTTCATTGAGCCTTTCTGGACCAAAGAGAAACACTATACGTTGTTGAAAGTGTATTTTACGGCTAATCCATACGTTAATTCTAATAGATCGTACAGAGTGAAAGCGATAGAAATTATCATTATGTGGATTATTCATATAGGATAACTCTAGTATGTGAAAAATGTTGATATGAGAGAAGAGAAGAGATGAGAAGTTTCCCTCCCAAGCCCTATTCTTGCCCGTAGGCAATAAGGATACTGCGGGGAGAGATGTACCTGTAGCAAGGAGAACCTACAATTGTAGAGAGGATGAATTACTAAGAGTGAGAGAGATAGGTTTGCTTAAGGAGATGAGATTAGATATATATATATATATGTTGGATTAGAGATGAAAAAGAAAAAAACAAGAAATCAAGAAAACATCAATGTAGAACACATCTTACTTGACAAACCCTTCGGCACCATTATTGATGGAGAGAGAAGAAGAGGGGAGAATTAAACTTTTATTGATACTCCAAGTCCAAGACATTCTTTGATTAGAGTTGATCTTCCAAGGATAGCATGCAAGAATGGCTAGTCTTCCACTAGGAGAAAGTGTAGGCTTAGGCTTATGTTAATGGCTAAGTACATTTAGCATTACTACTCACTCCCTCATGAATTCCTCTCATCAATGGCTTGAATTATTAAGTGGTTTTCAAGGAAGAAGAGGTCTCCTTTTATAGGTGAAGAGAACCCCCAAGGGTTTACACAAGAAGAGAAGAGCCAGTGTGAACAGAAATTGGAAATGTTGGAAATGAGCTGTCCCTGCATGATGTGTGCAGACTAGGGTCCAGTATTTTTATCATATCTCCTCAACTGTGGCTCCAAATACAAAAGAAAAAAAATGGGCAGAAACTTCAGCTCATTACCTACAACTTCCTTTTTATATGCATTTTCCAATTCGAATTGGAACCTTGTGTAAAAAAATCATCAAAATAGGGTCCATTTTTTACAGCAAAAGTCTTCCTGTGGTCCCCTTAGCCTAGACTTTCATTTGATTCCAAAGGACACCTCATGCCATATGAAAGCATGACATTGCTCCTTGACAAAGTTTTGTAATCATGCTTGTAATAATGAATTAAAATAAGTGTATCTTTGAAATCATGCCACCTAGTGTCCCACTAGGATTTGATTCCCTCCTAGTAGCTATTTAAAAATAAATATAAGAAAAATATGAAAAATACATAGAATATATATATAATGGACTTTACTCTAGATATAGGATCTAGCTATGGTGTGAGATAATAATGAGATAGTAGAAATAAAGAATCAATGATTTTTTACCCCAAGTTAAAGAGGCGGAGCTATTGACGCTTTTCCCATAGTATTTTCTGATGGTAAAGTAAGAATAGGTTACCCTTGAGATAAATAATAGGATGAGATAGAAAGCTTATTGTTATACTTACATATGCATATGTACATTATAAGAAATATAATTATGTATCTAAAAAGTTACAAGATAGATCTTGTAGCATGCGTTCCCACTATATACGTGTCACATCACGATATCCACCCCCTCTAAATTTGCACATCCTCCGATATATGCCACATTATTTCTTTGTAAGATGAGCCCTCTTGTACATCTTCCTTGATTTCTTCTTCACTGGATGATTCCAAAGCCTCATCTTCACTTTGATCTTTACCTATGGTTTGCTCTTCTTCCTCATCAACATCTTCTGGATCATTGTCTCCTCTTCTCTTAAACATTTTGATCCTTTTTCCTGCAATGGGAATCTTTACTTCTGTACCATCTAGTTTAGACAAGCTGTAAGTAGCATTTTCATTCACATGCTTTACAACATACGGTCCAAACTATCTTTACGCATGACTGTGTGCTGGTTATCAAGGCTACTATCATACACTAAAACCCAGTCACCTTTGTCAATTGCTTTGCTCTTGAGCCGATGTCGCTTATCAAAGTAGTCCTTGTTTTTCAATCTTGAATTTTTGAGTCATTCTTTTGCAGCCTCAATGTCTCCGGGTCTTCTCTCTAGTTGCGTTATGCACAATGCAAGAATATCTTCCCTGCTAAGCCCCTCTTGCCAAGGTAGTACATTCCATGTGGGAATTGTATCTTCAATCGACATCACTGGCTTTTGACCATACATTAGCTCTGCAGACATGTAGCCAATACTGAGCTATGTGTTGTACGATTAGCCCATAAACTCTCATGAAACTCTTGCATGAGCTTTACTTGAGTCTCTTTTTTACATATAACCCGTTGTGGTGTATCACCCTTTTGTTTAGGATGCTTCCACAAGTAACCATCCCTCAAAAAGTAACCATATGCTTTCATGCGTATCCTCTTGAATTCATGTTCAGACCAATCATCCTGTTTTGTTAGAGTACTCAAGTAGCTTCCAATAGAAATCCAATCACCTTCATAAAGATCTTTCAAGAACAATTCAAGTGAATTAGTCATGCAGACATTGCTACCTTTGATATGAGAGATAGAATAGAACTTTGTGTCTACATCATCTCCCTCATCAATCATTTGTGACTCATCTTCATACCTTGCCCTTAATAGCATATCTACCACTGTATTGTCTTTACCTGCAATGTGCTTAAACTCAGGATTTAAGGACTTAATGTAGGCAATCCACCACAACATAGCAATGTCTGGCGTTGAGCAGCTTGTAATCATCCCAAGAAGTGGTAGACAATCTGTTTCTACAACCACACATGCACCAATTAGGTACTCTTTCCCACTTTTCAAGGTTGTAACCATACCCCATAACTCTCTCTTTATCTGTGGATAGTTTCTTTGGCAAGCACTTAGTACCTTTGCTCCAAATGTTACCACATACCTGTGTCCTTCTTTGTCATCTTGCCCTATTGCCCATCCAATCCCTGTAGGAATGGTGTCTACTGTCACAATTACTGGCCTTTGATACTCATAGTCTACCTCAAAGTTGTTGCTGATTGGAGCAACTCCTTTAGCTTTTTCATGGATTTTACATGTGCTTCTGTCCATTTAAACTTTTGATTCTTTCTAAGCAAGAGGATCAGCTACATGTGCATAATGTGGAATCCAAATAACATAGAAGACACATGTTCCCAGAAACCTTCTAACCTCAGTGATGCTAGTGCATGTTTCTTTCATTCTTTGGATGGCATCTACCTTTGCTGGACAAGGTTTCCTACCATATGTCCCGCACATGTGCCCCACAATGAGCACTTCATTGACACCAAACATAGACTTTTCCCCTGACAATGTAAGATTCACTTCTTCCAACCTACACAAAATTTTATCATAATCATTTATGTGATTTACCACAAACCTGCGACATCCCTTGAGATCCAAAGCTTCATCTTTGTCACTTTCTTCACATCCTTTGATAGGAAAATCATCAATGAAAGGCATTGTGATTTGAGGAATAAAGTCACGTAAGACCTTATTCATCCCATTCATCATATGTGCAACCGAGTTGGTTGCTCCCTGTGGCAAGGTACACATCCTTACCAAACCCAAAGGTGTCCTCATGGTTGTCAAGTCTCTGCTTTCGATTGCAAGCTGAAATTGATCATACCCTGAGTAGAGATCCCCCATTGAGTAGATTGCCCTCCCTGCAAACGTCTCTGCAAACTCATCCACAATTGGCCCTGTACCTACATTTCTAATTGTCACCTTGTTTACTGGTTGCATATCTTGGATGAAGCATAGAGAACCATTCTTCTTTGGAACTGTGAACCACATGTTTGAGTATGGAGCACAAGAAGGCTCCAAGATTCCCATTTTGATTTTCTCATTCAGTAGCTCTACTAACTTTGGCAAATGAGCCTTTGGAACCGGAATAGGCCGCAGATTCCAAGGCACATGAGGTAGTGTGAAAATTACCATAGGAGCTACAATAGAAGGATCAACACATCCTATCTCATATGGCTCAAATGCAAAATCCTTACCATGCTTTGAAAGCATTTCTTTGAAGCACTTTGTCTCCTCTTGTGTTAGAAACTCCTCGTAACCAATCTGCAACTCTTGAAAAGAATCCTTTGTGAAGGTATGCCCGATCTTTTTAGGATTCCTTAAACTTGGTTGCAAAGAGGCTTGCTCAATATTTTCCCTATTGTTGGGTGGTAAGGGTGAAGCTATTGGTTTCACCTTCTTTGCTACACTCTTGTATTTGGTTTCAACATGGACTTCTGGGCCAACTATTTGGCTTTCTTTAAAGGCTTCTATTACTTGATACATTTCCATAGAGCAAACTTCCACAACTTCATGTTCAAGATGCAAAATAGACCCCATTATAGCATCAAGCTCACCCATAGTATCTACAAAAAAAACTTGCTCACACAAACCCAAAACATTTTCAGTAGGCTTTAGCAACCCACTCTTTTTCATGCCTATTTGTACATTATGCACATATTGCCTCTCACATCTCTTCAAATCTTCAAGTTTTTGTAAAACATACTGATCCATTCCTTGTTACCAAGGAGTTCGTTGAGAAAGTTTCACCTATTTTTGGATCAGGCAAGACCCTTTTTCTTTCTGTACCACTACAATCCCGCTTTACAATGGTACTTGGCCAAAACTCATCATTTCTCTATGATCATGAAACTCTTTGCTCACTTTTGGTAGAGGATGTTCTCTGAAGTTGTCACGATTTATTTCATCATTTACACAAACTGTGAGAAATTGGACAGCTCGTTTACCATCTTTGCTACGTATCCTAGCATATGTTGAACCATCATCCATTACCTTTATTTCCATTCAAACTCCCACAATGTAGGGCTGTCCAAGGATGAGATGATATGAAGATGTATCTTGTACAAAGAAGTTTTGGTCAGTCTTTACATCACCTATTGTCACCTTCACACCTGGACATGTTGCATACAATTCACCGGATGAATTGTTTGCCACTTTCACCATCCAACCATGATCTGTGTCCATCGGCCATTTTCACTTGTTGTAGAGACTCTTTGACATTATGTTTATTTCTGAACCATGTTCAATCAAGGCAACAAATGGCTCTTCAAGATCACCTACCTTGACCAAAGTTTTTGTAGTAGCCCTTGCCCACTGACTTTGTGAATAGTAGCTCCTAGGAGTAGCTTCAACTTCTTCATCATCATTTGAGAAATGCACTTGCTTCACTCTCCCACTAGATTGGTAGCATCCTACCACAGCTCCATCATCCTCCTTATTTTGCAACTGCATCCCTTGTGTCTTCAAGGTTTCACCGTCAACCTGTGGACGAGCAACCTCAGCAAGAGTTTGCCTCTTTCTCTTGATGATGTCAATGATATCCTCGTGGAATTCACACTTTGCAATGCCAAGAACTTCTCCCAAAGTAAACTCAATCTTGCTATGCAAGATCCTTTCCTCCAAGAATTTCTTTAAATCTGTAGCAACCTCAATATCAGATTGTAGTTTATAAGTTGGGCCTTTTGTCTTACCTTTTGTTGGCTCTTTCTTCTTTCCTGTTGTAGACTCCTCCATGAGTACTTCAGGTGGAGATGCTCCTTGTGTTGAGGGTGTTTGAGAGGGCATTGAGTCGCTTCTTCTCCCACTTCTAGAAGCTCTTTTTGATGGTCCTTCATCAGCATTCTCACGTCTGCGCTTCTCTTCTACAATTGCCTCATTTTGTTGGCATTTTGTAATGTAGGCATGCACTGACAATGAGTCCACTGGATCATTCCATCCTGTTTCTAGACGATGCAATCACCTGCTTCATGTAGAATCTCTTTTGTAAGATTTCTCTTTTTAACTAATTGCATGAAATTTGGCCAAATTTGACCATGATGGTCACTCACCTGCTCATCACTAAGATGCTCAATTTTTACTCCATAAGTAGCTGTCTCAACTGAAGAGGTGGCATGCTTAGTTTCCATATCTTCAACTAAGGTTTGCATTCCCCCCTTCCCAAAGTTAGTTCTCAAGGGTAGACATGTCTCTCTTAAGTGGATTTTACCATCCTTAAAAAAGACAACATCTTTTGACAAAGCATCACTAAAATCATCACAATCCCTTCTTACATGTTCTGTACTATCACACCAAATACATCTATTAACAAACCCTTCTTTGGGCTGTTGTCTTTGCCTAGGAAGTGTCCCTGATGGTTGGCCTTTTTCTTCAATCTTTGCAAGCTTCACCTTCAAGTCACGCATTCCCTTCACAAGCTCATCTAGCATGGACTCATCAAACTTAGGAGCGATAAAAGTAGGCTTTACCATTTTGTCAGAAGTTGAGGTGGAAGGACTTGTAGTGTTTACTAACATCTTGTCCCTTCTTCTTTGTCGTTTGGCAAGCAGTGAAACAACACCTTCAACCTCATTCCAGTCGGTGTTTAGTCCTTGCTCAGCATCTTTATCTTCAAGAAGAAGCTCCAAATTTTCTTGAAACTCTTTACCTGCGGATTGTAAGAAAAGATCTGTCTTCTCTGCATCGAGTGTGGCCCTTTCTGTCATATTGAGTTGTGCATAGCGCCGCTCAAATTCCCTAAGTAGCTCTGTGATTGATAGTCCTTGCTTTGGCTTGACTACCCATTCTAAGAATGTCCTTTTGGTCACTATCTCTGAGTCCTTCATGAAATATTCCTCCTTTAAAGCTACTTTGAGTTCTTCCCAATTTCTCCCATGTCCATCTTTAATTGCCCTAACATGCTCCCTAATTTCTAGAGCAACAACTAGCTCAAAGCTTTGAATCATCTCACCTTCTGACACGCGATGTAGCTCCATCTCCTTCAAATACTCGCGTAAGTACTTGGTTACATCTTTGCCATTGAGCTGATCCATTCTGTTGACGACTGCTTGTATGGCCTTCATTGCTGAAATCTCCCTTCTTTCAATAGCATGTTGTTGTTGCATGAACATTGCAAATGCTTGAAACATTTGCATTGTTGCTGGGTCAAAATGCATACCCTGTTGCTCCACATGATCACCCATGGTTACCCACAAACTCTCACCCTAGCAGTTTCGCGTCGGGTTCACCAAAAATATATCGAGAAATTTGTGGTCTTGCCAAGCAAGCACCTGGCTTATGGCTGTGAGTGTTTGTGAGATAACTCCAAAAAACTATATGAAGGAGTTAAACCATAGATGCCATGAAGACTAGGGTTTGGAAGGAAGTGCAATCAAAGAAGTCCCACTTTTTCTCTCTTGCACTCACACACACAAACAAAGAACACAAAAGAGAATATCAAAACAACACAAAGATGAAAATATCAAGGCTATGGTCATATCGTATCATGGGTAATATAAAAGGGTTAATAGATGAGTTAATGGCATTCAATCTTGGCTGACCGAATAGGCTACGAATTTTTCTTTGGAATTGTAGTTTTGTGCTTACCATAATATATATATTTTGTCTAGTGATTGGGATTAATTGTGTGTACAAATCCTCTTGGTTCATAGAAAGATAACTACGCTTACATCAAAAGAAAAGTTATAGTCTATGAGAGGTAGTATGATGGGATCCGGTGATAGAAGTATTTCATTGAGCCTTTCTGGGCCAAAGAGAAACACTATACGTTGTTGAAAGTGTATTTTACGGCTAATCCATACATTAATTCTAATAGATCGTACAAAGTGAAAGCGATAGAAATTATCATCATGTGGATTATTCATCTAGGATAACTCTAGTATGTGAAAAATGTTGATATGAGAGAAGAGAAGAGATGAGAAGTTTCCCTCCCAAGCCCTATTCTTGTCCGTAGGCAATAAGGATACTACGGGGAGAGATGTACATGTAGTAGCAAGGAGAACCTAGAATTTGTAGAGAGGATGAATTACTAAGAGTGAGAGAGATAGGTTTGGTTAAGGAGATGAGATTAGATATATATATATGTTGGATTAGAGATGAAAAAGAAAATAACAAGAAATCAAGAAAACATCAATGTAGAACACATCTTACTTAACAAACCCTTCGGCACCATTATTGACGGAGAGAGAAGAAAAGGGGAGAATTCAACTTTGATTGAAAGTCCAAGACCTTCTTTGATTAGAGTTGATCTTCCAAGGATAGCATGCAAGAATGGCTAGTCTTCCTCTAGGAGAAAGTATAGGCTTAGGCTTATGTTAATGGCTAAGTATAATTTAGCATTACTACTCACCCGCTCATGAATTCCTCTCATCAATGGCTTGAATGCTTGAGTGGTTTTCAAGGAAGAAGAGGTCTCCTTTTATAGGTGAAGAGAACCCCCAAGGGTTTACACAAGAAGAGAAGAGCTAGTGTGAACAGAAATTGGAAAAGTTGGAAATGAGCTGTCCCTGCATGATGTGGGCAGACTAGGGTCCAGTATTTTTATCATATCACCTCAACCGTGGCTCCAAATAAAAAAGTAAAAATATGGGCAGAAACTTCAGTTCATTACCTACGACTTCCTTCCAATTCGAATTGGAACCTTGTGTAAAAAAATCATCAAAATAGGGTTCCCTAGAAAAAATCTTCCTGTGGTCCCCTTAGCCTAGACTTTCATTTGATTCCGAAGGACACCTCATGCCATATGAAAGCATGACATTGCTCCTTGAAAAAGTTTTGTAATCATGCTTGTAATAATGCATTAAAATAAGTATATCTTTGAAATCATGCCACCTAGTGTCCCACTAGGATTTGATTCCCTCCAAGTAGCTATTTAAAAAGAAATATAAGAAAAATATGAAAAATACATAGAATATATATATATATATTGGAGTTTACCCTAGATATAGGATCTAGCTATGGTGTGACATGATAATGAGATAGTAGAAATAAAGAATCAATTCTTTTTTGCCCCAAGTTAAAGAGGCGGAGCTATTGACGCTTTTCCCATAGTATTTTTTGATGGTAAAGTAAGAATAGGTTACCCTCGAGATAAATAATAGGATGAGATAGAAAGATTATTTTTATACTTACATATAAATATGTACATTATAGGAAATATAATTATGTATCTAAAAAGTTACAAGATAGATCTTGTAGCATGCGTTCCCACTATGTACATGTCACAGCACGACAACGTTAAAGATTAGGTTAGATTTAGATTTATGTTAGATTAGATTTAGGTTTATTTAGTTAGATTAGATTAGATTTAGGTTTATTTTTAGTTAGATTTACGCTAGATTAAATTTATGTTTATTTACATTAAATTAAATTAGATTTAGGTTTATTTTGAGTTTAAGATTAAATTGGATCTAGATTTATGTTCAATGGACTAGCTTTTTTTAGATTTAGGTTAGATTTTAGTACATGTCAATGAAGGTGCACTTTGCATGTCAATGATGATGCGCTCATGATGGTAAGCATTGTATGAAAAACAGTTGCTCATATGAAAAACACTGAAAAAGACTCCATTTTCCTACATGATAAAATTTCCTATGCTGACAGCCTCGACAGTCCATGTGGACCAACAATTCCACCTGCATGTTCGACTACTGCTACCATACAATAAGCCGTCATGATCAGCCAATGGAAGAGCAAATTGAGCCTACACAAAAATTAGTGATGCAAGATGACGATTCCAAGGGTCACACACACACACACACACACACACACACTGCACAACCCGTCAAATCTAGAGTAAGAATTAAGTGCTTTGAGCAGGCATCAGATACATTGCAAGAATGTCGTACTTACATGCTACAGACAAAGATCTAATGTGAAAAGATGTTAAGATGTTGTGAAATGCTATAGCTAGAGAAGAGGCAAAGGGGTTTTGTCCACTACATGCACTATCATGTAGATGTGGGTGTGTAGATTTCTTGTACCCACAAATATAGGCATTGACCAATAAAGACAAGATTATAACCCGGTGGTTCTGATCTCCGTGCACCTCTAGACCGAGGTGTGCGGGGATTGGACATGACTAGAGAATGTGAGATAGTTTATAGTGTGAACAAAGAGAGAGAGAGAGAGAGAGAGAGAGAGAGAGAGAGAGAGAGAGAGAGAGATAAAAGACAAAGAATGCCAATAGAATATTAAATTTGTTGTCCAGGTTATAAGTTTTTTACCCTCATTATGATTAGTGACGAGGATGTGGGGCCATCCAACCGAAACACCTATCTCTCAACGAGGATCTTATGTCCTTGTAATCAATGCGAGCATGATGTGCGACGGACAAAACACGTTTCTTTGCAGCACGTTCACAAATTTGGCGAGTTCGATCCATCTATTATAGATTGAGTTGTTGCCAATTATAACTCGTCGGACTCTGACATTGGCCAACAGGCAGTAATCTTGCAACCCAATAGACATGTTCGCAGGCGCTTTGGTCAAGCAGCATATGTGAGGCCACAAGATGTAGCCTCTAACAGCTCGGGGGATGATCATGCAGACTACATTTCCAACGAGGCAATGTTTGAGCCCGAGATGGATGAAAATATCAAGACGATCATGGATTCAGAAAGGCTTATCTATGATGATATGAAAAGTAAAGCCAATATACCATTGTATGATGGAGCACGTGTGTCTAGATTGAAGGCGCGCCTGGTTATTCTCAACATGCAGACAAAGTTTGGATGGAGTGACACTAGCATCACAACGCTTTTCAAGTGATCTATTACAATTAGTTTACTTTAATAAAAAAACTCTAGATGTATAATGATCTGATAGATTTTTACACAATTGTATCGTATTTGTTTCATTGTGTAGATTGCTCAAAGAGCACATACTGCCAGCTGATAATGTGATGCCAGATTCTAGAGAGGAAGCAAGAAAGATTTTGCAAAACTTGGGGATGGATTACAATTCAATCCACGCTTGTCCTAACGACTGCATTCTTTTCAGAGGGGAATACATAGACATGGAGAAGTGTCCCAAATGTGATTCCGAGAGATATTGAGTAGATCTCCACGGAACAAAAATTATGCAAAAGGTTTTGCGACATTTTCCTCTGCTTTCTCGCATCAAGCATTTCTTCAAATGTAAGTACATGGCTGCCCTGGCATCATGGCAAGAGGAGAATAAATCTTTGGATGGTGTGCTACAGATTCCTGCAGATTGTGCAGCCTGGAAACATATAGATGAAACATGGTCGGATTTTGTCAGGGAAGCTCGAAATTTTCACCTAGGCCTGGCTATGGATGGCGTAAATCCATTTAGTCAAAGATCAACATCTTACAGTGTATGGCCCGTTGTCATCGTCAACTACAACATTCCCCCGTGGCTGACTACGAAGAAGGAGCACCTATGGCTAAGCTTGATTGTGCCGGAGTGGTATAAAGTGAAGAATATGGATGTGTATCTTCATTCACTATTGGAAGAGCTACAACAATTGTGGATTGGCATAGAAGTGGTGGATATGAGCCGACACACAGGTCGACAGAATACTTTGAGCAGAGGCATTCTAATGTGGACCATGTATGACTATCCCGGACTAACAGAATGCTCATGTCATTTACACTTAAACTCAAACACTGTAAATCTTGTTTTTTCTCAAGCTTATCTATTATCATGTGTATACATGCAGGGCTTCAAACAAGCGGATACAGAGCATGTGTCACATGTGGACCTAGAGTGAATGCACGTTGGGCACCCTCATTGAAGAAGCAAATCTATGACGGTCATCAAGCGTATTTTCCAGAGAATCATGTGTTACGTGACGGCTTTTTGGGAAGAGATCCACCGAGGATGTCTGCACAAGCATGGTTAGAGTAGAAGGAGATGTGTGATAACGGTTTGCCCCCAGGGATGAAGAGACTATCTCTATGGTACGAGTTACCATATTGGCGCTGACTCATGATCAATCACTTGCTCGATCCAATGCACATATTCAAGAATGTGGTAATCTACTATGGGACCATCTGACCGGCAAGAAAGATATTTGGGAGCCAAGGTTGACCTTAGAAATTTGGATCGTATGGAGCAATATTGGCCACAGACAGCATTCGATGGATCGATAAAACTCCCTAAAGCGCCATGGATTTTCACAAGAGCCCAAGAACGCAAAGTAAAAGAGACCATTCGATCTTTGCGGACTTCCATTGGCATAATGCACTCACTCCAAACGTGTTTTACTAAAGAAGGAAAGCTTACCGGTTTGAAGTCACACAACTGGCATAAAATGTGTCAGGTATGTTCATAGTGGAATATATCATAGTGGGAATTGTGTAACAAATTCGTGTGTGGACTTTAATATCATTGCTGCACGTGTTTTGCAGTTTATTTTACCGGTGGCCATTGAGGGATGTTTGTCTCTTGACGTCCGTAACACAATCTACAAACTTGCGAAGTTGGTGCAATGGATATCACAAAAGGAGATCAACGTAGACTCCATACCATGCGCCAAACTAAACGTTGCGGAGGTTGTGTGCATGTTTGAGAAACACTTTCCTACTACCATGCTAACCATTCAAGTGCATCTTCTTGTTCACATAGTTGATGAGGTGGAAATAGCTGGCACAATACATTCCAGATGGATGTTCTTTTTAGAACGTTTCAAGAAAAATCTCAAGGGATATGTGCGTCAGAAGGCACGTCCAGAGGGTAGCATGGTAGAAGGTTGGCTGGTATCAAAGTCCCCAGTGTACATTAGAGAGTGGCTAGATGGATTTGATAAAGCCCGGGACACGCTATGGCGAACCATAGATGATGAGCGCATATCTGGGATCATCATGTGCAATCTCGGTGTTGAGAAGAAGATGATGGAAGATCTAGAGGCTAAAATAAATGGATTTTGCATGCTTTACAATCCAGTGATGCAAAAGTGGATTTCACAATATGAGGATGCAAAGCAAGAGCAACAACGGGCATGAATCGAGTGGAGACGGGGAAGACGACCACCAATGCACTATCTGATGGGTCTGTAGAGCCTACCAACATTCATGAGCTTAAGATGATTGGGCATTAAACTTGCTCTCACTACTGCATATAATCCTGAGGGAAATGGAAAATCAGAGCGTGGACATCCTCCTATCATTAAAGATTTGGCTAAGGCCTGCAAAGGTAAAATGGGAGAGTGGCCTAGGTTATTGCCTTATGCTTTATGGGCTGATCGTACAACTCATATCTCGGTTACCGGTTATATGCCTTTTGAGTTGATGTATGGTCAGAAACCTATAATGCCAATTGAGGATGTAATTCCCACATGAAATGTATTGCCTTGGGAAGATGGAATGAGTAGGGAAGATCTTCTTGCTTTGCGCATACAACAGTTAGAAAGAAGGCCCCAAGATATTGAGATTGCAGTAGCATGATTGAAAGATGCAAGGTTAAAGAATAAGGACAGATTTGATAAGAGGCATAGGCTCAGACCTAAAGCTATTGAAGAAGGTGATTGGGTGTTGGTGTATGACAGTAGTCTTGACAACCAACATTCAACAATAAGAAAGATTTCAAAGAGATGGTTTGGTCCTTATGCGGTTCAGCATGTACATGGGAATGCAACTTATACCTTGCATGAATTAGATGGGACAAAAATGAAGATTCCCATTACAGGGAAAAGAATCAAGTTATTCAAAAGAAGAGGTGATACAGATCCCTTTGATTCATAGGAAGGTCAAAATGAAGGCTCTGATGAAAATGCTATGGATGTGGATGAACAACAAGAAGATGATGCATTAGATTTCGTTGCAAGTGATGATGAAATTGATATGTATGTTGACTTAAATGAAGATTGAACCTGCAAAAGATATCTGTGGCACATGCCGGAGGATGTGCAGGTTTAGAGGGGGTGGATGTCATGTGATGGCACGTTCATAATGTGAAATAAAATGATCTACCTCACTCTTAATGTTTATGATATGTGGGACCAAATGCTACAATGTACATAGAGTGATATATGCGAAAATGAATGCCACGGTTACAACCGTGTACCTACCTTGTCGGGCGGGCGAGGCCCTACAAGTGGCACTATGGAATGCTTTTTCACATAAATATATGCCTAATTTGCTTTAGGAATGTACAAATGTCAAGTGTTTCAAAGTGGCACGTTCGTTTTGCCTAGAAAGTTCAATGCGAGCAATCTCGGCCAAAAATAGCAGGTTTCATGCGCTGGCATGAAAGACGTGTCCAAAGTGCTTACCAAGTGGTAAAATGAGGTTCAACATGAAATTTGAGTCCAATGGGATTTTTCCACAATTTTAGGTATTTTTCCCAGGTCGTTTGGGCTTTTTACGGACAAAAAGTGACATTTTTGGGATAAAAATGGCCTAAAAATGGTCAAAAATAGCCTAAACAATGCTCAAAATAGCTAAAAATGCCACATCAACGATGCTGGAGTTGTTTCTCAAGTTGTGTGGGAATTTTTAGAGCCAAGAATGAGCTCATTTGGGCACATGAGCAAGGAGATACAGCCATTCCTTTACAGGGTGCTAGTGCAGTCCCGTGCTGCTTCCACTACATGGTTGAGGCTGTGAGGCCTCCAATTAGGGTTTCCCCTCCTCAAATAACTACTTGGGCTTCTCCAATGAAGTACTGAAGCTTCCATGAAATGGTCACGATGAAGAATCGAAGTGTAAATTTAGGGTTTTTAACAGGTCGAACGAGCACTGCATCTGTGCAATTGGGAGCGAGGCTACACCTAATCTTCACACACACAAGAGTTTTGAGTTAGTATTGGTTCTTTTTCAAAGTGGAGCTTTCATGGCTGGAGTTTTTTTCTTTTTAGTGTGTTTTTGGCTTCAAATCCTCTACGCCTTGCTTGATTTTGCTACGAATCCTCACAGTCAGAGGCCCGGCGCTTTCCTAGTCGCACTGCGCACTTCTTGACAACGCTCATTCAAATATTCCCACTGATCATCACTGTATGCATTCTCTTTTCTCTCATGAAAAGGTGTTATCAATCCCTTATTGATCAACACACTTGCATACGCTGCTTCCAAATTGCTAAGTGTGTGCCATCAAACTTTTTGATATACTCCTCTTCCTTGTCCAAAGCAATACCAGTAGCCATAGTTCAAGATAATGTGACCAAAAAGACTATGGCAAAAAATTTGGGAGAATTTTGACAAAGTTTCCCCTATAACAGGAGCAAAACATCAAGACAATATGCAATAAAATGACTATGAGACAACCAAATATGCCAACAGCGCATACGAGGGACTCCCAAGAAAAATCCAACAAAGTCTTCTCTATTTGCAGATCAAAATCTCAAGCAAAACTGGACCAAAAATAACACATAAACTAACAAAGTATAATCATTGGACATAGACTAGATTAAACTGCTCAAATAAATTGTCGGATGACTACCAACTCACGTCAAAGACATATACCCATCTATACATAACCTATAGTGAGTCCACAAAAGGGATCTCCATCAACCTAATCAGCCTCACACTGGGTAACCCGGCCCCCAGTGCTCGGCTTCAAAAAAACCTCATGCAACGACCCTCACAAAAGGCTATATAGACTCAAAAAAACTAGCCACAGTCTCTGAAAGGCCTCTTCCAAACTGAGTCTTACAAACAGCCAGGTAACTGCCAAGAACAAGCATCGCACATCACAGCACTCATTAAGATTCATGGACATGGATTTTTGTGCACACTCTCAAAAAGAATTTTGTACGAGCATGCATTTAAGTGATCGAGCAAACTTTTACATATGTACTATGAAAAATAAAATTACAAAAATTTACTTTTTTATTTTCCAGAATTACCTCTCTCTATGATAAGTTGGCGTTTCTTATAGGGCCCAAAATTGAGTCCAAATTTCTCTTAATGATCTTCCCAATGATAGATGTATGCAAAAGTGAGTTTTATTAGATAAAAGTGCTTCCATTAGCTTATAAAAGACATGATTGCCATCGAACTCCCAAAAAAGGGCAGATTTTATCATGTACATAATAAGCACTTTTTTCTCAAACCTAAAACTGAACTTTTTTACACATGAATATCGTATCTGGGTGATATTGAGGCGGTCCGGGGCAGGCAACAAGAAGAGCAACCTCTAGACACCCTTCAAGGCTCCCGTGCTGCTCAATGGGGCTGGGGCACAACACAACACAAACCAAAACAACGAACCCACAGCCAAATCCCAACTACACCAGGGGCACCACCTAGTTTTGGATGCGAACTAGGACGCGTAGAGAGAGAGAGAGAGAGAGAGAGAGAGGTAGTGCTCGGGCTGCTTTGAAACGTATCGGCAATGATCAAACAAACACAACTATATATTTAAGAAAGAGAGAGAAAGGGGGAGGGGGTGCTTGTTGCATTAATACCTTCTTACAAATCTGTCATGACAAATCAAAGTGAGATTAGTACTTGTTCAACATAGCTTGCGTAAATTTCACCACAACACATCACAAGAAAAGCCACCCCAATCACTGTCTTAAGGCCAGGGGAGTCCTCTCCACCCTGTCGCCCTCTTACAGTATGTGGGATTTAATGGGGATTAGAAGTTGATACTTTGATTCCATACATTACCACTAAAGGACCACCAGTCCTAGAGTTAGAGAGGTATGACCAAATAGATGCTAAACCTTTGAAATGGATACCTACCAATAATCCAAGGCTTGGAGTTTATTGGGAGGACAATAATGTTACGGATCTAATATGGAAAACTCATGATAAATTGGAATAGTAGGCACCCTTGAAAATCATGTACATCTTTAAGATAAGGGGAAAAGCCTAGCAGACCTTTCCATCCATCTCTTTGGGTATTGTTATAACAATAACTTTGTTATGATGACTCTGAAGGAGGTTGAACAGACAAAGTACCAAGGGTACTCAATTCAAGAAATCATCATGGGTATAAAACCTAAAACAGAATAGAATCTGGGGCCAAACAAAAGAGCCTTTGGTAGTATGGCCAATCTATGAGGAAGCGCGGCTCGAGTTAGCCACCTCAATGATGGAAATTGGGAAAGAGATGCAAAAACCACCATTAACCAGAGAAGAACTGGTGACACCAGGACAAGAAGAGGTCCATACGAGTCACACATGTATACTAAGCAATTGGTTTGAAGGATTGGTGGGAGAACACCGGCCAGGAGAGCGGGTGCAGAACATAACCGTAGGGTCAGACCAGTCAACTTTTAAAAATGAGTCAAGAAATACAGCAGATCTGGGGATCCATATGACCATTTAGCAAGCTTCAAGAAGGTCCTAAGAGTTGAGCGTATAATAGACTTCCATACTTAGTTTGAGGGATTTGGAATGACTTTGGAAGGTAAAGCCTTAACTTGGCTCTAGACCATACCTCATTACTAATCTAATGGCATTGGCTATGAATTTGTTACTACATGTTTAAAGATGGGAATCAAACATAGCATGATAGCACAGATCTATAGCTTCAAACAGAAATGAGGAGAAATTATGAGAGACTACGTGAGTCGAATGAGGCAATACATTAACAGATGTCCAGAGTTAGAAACTCCAATTGAGGAGAGACTTGTCTTGTTATTCCTAGAAGGTTTACTTAACAAAAATTTGCATGCCATTCTACATAGCAAGAAACATACAACTTGGGAAGCGTGTGACCTAGATGCAATGGACTTGGAAAATAATTGCAAAATCTTCAATGAAGAAAGCACTATTAAGGACATTCAAAGTGAGCATACCACATCAACTGTACCAGCATAGGTAGGGCCAAGTGTGGCAGTACCTACAAATTCTATTGAATACATGCTCAAAATCATGAATAATATGATGGCTAACATGCAAAGGATGCCAATGCGAGGTCCAAGACAGGGTGTACCACAAGGGAAACATATGGACAACCCAGACCATCAAAATGATGTGACATTGAAGGTAAATGGACCAACCATGAAACAAACGAGTGCTATTAAAATCCTAAATATGACGAGAATGTCCAGTACGTGACAATGAGACAACAAGGACAACGGATGTATAGGTATCCGCCTAACATGGCACCAATACAGAAATTGGCCAAGAGACCACAACCAATATTAGATCAACAACCACCTCTACATCCAAGAAATAATGTTGTTCCAGTTTGTGAGGATCCCAACACAGTTAAGTACATGATTCCTAAAGGGAAAGTGGATGAAGAGGCTCTAGTACCAGTTACGCCATATAATGAAGCAAGTTCGTCGACCTTAGGAGTAGAGGACGAGTGGTACACTCAGTCAACCCCTGCCATGGTAGAACAAGTCTATCAAGCACCCCTAGAGGCAACACCAATTTACTTTATTGCAAATCAGGGATCCAGACCACACATGATAAAACAAATGCCTAAGCCAAAACAAGGAATGCCCATAATTATGGTTCAAATGACCATTGAAAAAATGCTTGCCCAGAGCCAAATAAGAATGCTAGACCAGTTGAAGTGTACTGCATGCAATGTATTCAAAACGGTGGACGTTTTTTTAATGATTGTCTTAGAAATCCGGCCAACAAAGGAAGAACGACCATAAACGTAGTACAAATTGTGCCAAAGTAGCTCATCTTACGGTGAACCGATTGTGAAGATTCGGGTAGTTACTAGGGCACAGGTCAAGGAAAATAGGCAAAACAATGCAATCAAGTCTGAAATGACCAATAATTTTTCCTAGAGACTCTAAGAGAGAAAGACGCATACGTTACAACCTCAGAAGAAAAAAACAATGATTCAGGAAAATTGAAGAGAAAGTCTAGAAAAGGGTTGAGGAAATGTCTCCGTCAATGTTATCCGAATTTAAGGAATCAAAACCAAGATCAAGAGGATCCGTGTTGGTAGACAAAATATAAGAATCCATCAATGTAGCCTTGGAAGCTTTCTAGGCAAGACTAAAAGCGGGTAAAACAATGGAAATGAAATGGAAAAAATTATTCAACACCTGATGTGGAAGCCACAATGTTGGAAGCTTGTAAGAACCTAGTGCAAATCAAGCTGAAACTGGAAATCATAGGAAAACCAAAAAATAAAGAAACAAAATCAGAATCTGTGGAAATGAAAAATATTAAGAACCGAAAGAATCTTTAGCAAGAACCAACAAATCTGAAATGATAGTTCTAGATAGTGAGGAAGGGATAGATGGAATTCCCTTAGTAGAGGAAGATTGGCCAAACCATCTGGGGGAACGAGTAAGGGAAGTGAACGATGGAAGCCTGACTCTAAAGTCGGCTCCAATTGAGGAAGTTTGGCTGGATCAACCATCCATAGAGCTGGATGAACAATCTTTGTATGAAGATTGGGGATCAGAGCAGCCAAGACTATCCAAGGTGTTGGAATTAGGGCTGCAAGAAAACACACACAGCTTGGAGAACCCAAAGGAAGCTCAAGGCACACAACAGAGAGTGTATGACTTAGTGTGCAATGGAAAGATAGATAGCCCTTGAATGATGGGCGTATATACAACGCACGGGGGGAAAACCTCCTAGAGGGAAAAAATGCCCCGGAGGTCCTAAGTGTGTTCACATACATCACCACCACATGTATATGGTAACAAATCCCCCTAGAGTGATGCGGTGAATGAGAGCTAGCACATGAGTAAAGGGAAGTGCCATGCCCTGAGGACATGATCAGTCCACAAAGGGGAGTAAGCCCAAAGCTTTGCTGAAAGCTTCAAAATTCTCTTGAGACAATGCCTTTGTGAAAAGATCTCCAAGGTTATCATGTGTTGGCACATAAGCCAAGCTAATCTCTCCTATTGAGAGCCTCTCCCTGGCATAGTGGTAATGCACCTCGATGTGCTTTGTGCGAGCATGAAAAACTAGGTTCATCGCAAGTGCCAATGCACTCTGACTGTCAGTGTAGATAGTGTTGGTAGTGTCTTGTCCAACACCCAAATCAACCATAAGGCGTCTGAGCCGTACACACTCAACCATAGCTGTGAAGACTACCCTGTACTTAGCCTCACAACTAGAAGTGGTCACAATAGGTTGCTTCTTGCTCAACCATGATATACATGAACTGCCAAGCATGAAACAAAAACCACTTGTGGACACTCGCATGTCAAAACAACCAGCCCAATTTGAGTTCAAAAAAGCATCTAAGTCTGGCGGCAATGATCCCCCCTTGGGATAAAACAAGCCAAGATGTAAAGTGCCACTCAAGTAGCGGAAAATCCTCTTGAACACCTACTAGTGCTTAGACCCTAGGCTTTGCATAAATTTGTTGACATGTGAGACTGCAAACTAAATATCCGGCATCGTGTTGCATACATAAATGAGGCATACAATAGCAGTTTGATAAAGAGTGACATCTGCAAGATCACCAGCATCATGAAGACTCAATTTCAAACTTGTTTCCATGGGAGTGGCAATAGGTTTGCAATCCTCAAGTCCAAACTTATATAGAAATGTCTCTATGTAACTTTTCTGACACAAGGTAATACCACCATCACACTCCTTAAAACTGTATCCCCAAGCAATGATGCAACAACCCCAAATCCTTCATCTTGAAAGTAGCATTCAAATCAGCCTTAAATTCAGCAATATGTCTCTCATTTGGTCTAGTGATCAGCAAATCATCTGCATAGAGAACCACAATGAGAAATACATCACCTCATGCTTTACATACAATGTGCTTTCTGTTGGACTATTATGAAAGCCTTGTTTGACCAAACGAGTGTCAGTCTTCTCATACCAAGCACAAGGAGATTGCTTCAACCCATACAAAGCTTTGTTATATTTGCACACATAAACTTCCTCAAATATGTCACCATTCAAGAAAAGCACTAACAATGTCTTATTGATGTACATTCCAACCAGAATGAGTTGCCAATGCACATAGAAAACGCACAGTAGTCATACGACAAGTGGGAGCAAAAGTCTCTTCATAATCTATGCCTTTTTGTTGTGCATAACCCTTTGCAACAAGTCGATCCTTATAGTGATCTATCTCACCATCCGGCTTGAGTTTCAACTTGTAAACCCAAATCATACCAATGGCCTTTTTGCCAGGAGGAAAATCACATAAATTCCATGTGTCATTTTCTATAAGTGCATCATATTCTAATTGCATGGCAGTCATCTAATTTTTGAATTATATGCTTCATCAAAAGATAGAGGTTCCTCAACATCATGTAAGCTAGACATAGCCGAAGCATAACAATCTGATGCATGGCGAGATCCTGAACGAGTGCGACTAGACAAAGGTGCATCCAATTTACTATCACGCAATGTATGCACCAGCCATTTTGGCATACCTCTAGCCTGCTCATTTTAGCCCTTTCCTCATCAAGTACATCATGTACATCTGCATCAGTAATAGGCTGATTTGTAACATTTTCAAAAACCCCAATAGGTGGTATATTTGCCTCATTGGAATTTACATTCGAACTTCCACCACTGAAAAGAGGCAACAAACTGTCATAAATGTCTTGTGAGCTTACATTACTATCTCTAGTACATGATAGCAAGGGCTGAAAAGAATCTTACACAAACACAACATCCCGTGAAACCAATATACGCTTTGTTTGTGGATGATACAACCTATAACTTTGTTTTCAGCACTATAACCAACAAAAATACATTTGACGGCCTTATCATCCAATTTGTAGCATTGTGTTTGTGGCACCAAATCATATGCCAAACAACCAAAAACACGCATGTGCTCAATAGAAGGCTTCCTATCCTGCCATGCTTCGTATGGAGTCATAGACTGCAAATCTTTTGTAGGACACTTGTTAAGTACATAAGTGGCACACATGATGGCCTCAAGCCAAAACAAATGCGGCAAAGCTTGACTTTTGACCATACATCGTGCCATTTTTGTAAGTGACCTATTTTTCCTCTCGGGAACACCATTTTGTTGAGGTGTATAAGGCATTGTACATTGGTGTTTTATCCCAGAACTAGCCAGAAATGAATTAAATTCATGAGACATATACTCCCCCCTTCGATCGGAATAGAGGGTGCCCATAGTGTATTTTGAGAAATTTTAGCCATAGCCAAAAATTGTTTGAAGCACATAAACACTTCGGACTTTGACTTAAGTGGAGACACCCATGCATGCTTGGAGTAACCATCAATAAAAGTCACAAAGTAAAGGTAATTTCCCAAAGATGGAGTTTGCATGGGCCCAAACATCACTATGTACAAGTTGCAACCCGCATGTGACCCTAATTGAACCATCCTTTGGAAACTTAGAATGCTACATCTTACCCAAAATACTGCCTTGACAAACATGTTTGACAGGTGCTTCAAGAAGTGGCAAAGAAGAAACCATATCAAATTTTTGCAAACACAACAAGCTGGCAAAATTCAGATGACCAAAACGTGCATACCAAAGTTTTGCATCTGAAATAGGCTTTGAATCCACAACTGCATTTGCAAAATCCTACCCACACTTGTCATAAAAAGTGAGCTTATACAACCCACGGTATAAAATGCCAGATGCAACAAATTGATCATCAAAATTGAGATCATGTACTGTACATCTGTCATCCACAAATTTGACTACAAGACCAAGTCTAGCAAGTGCAGATACAAACAAAAGATTCTTTTTGGTCCCAGGTACATAAAGTGCATCAACAAGTGTGAAAGAACTGCTATTTGTAGTAATAAGAACAATCTTTCCAAGTCCCTGAACCGGATAAGAAGCATTGTTTGCACAAGTAAGAGAGGTGAATGTTAACCCTCACGGCTCACGGACACCCCATCACCTATGACGGACGTGTATTATGTATTTGGTAGAGTCAGGTACTGGGCTTGTCGGACCGATAGGAAAAGGGTAAGAGTGATCGCCGATGAGAGGCGCACTCTAACTGGGGCATTCAAGGGATTAGTTGGCTAAGCATGGGCGCCCAAGTGTGAATGGGGTGAGCTCGTATAAAAGCCAACTAAACCTAAAATTCATTCATTCTCTCATTTGTGCAATAGAAGAGTGCTCTTGCTCCATCTCCATCTCCATCTCCATCTTCTTCTTCTTCACCTCCTTGTGTGTGTGTGTGTGTGTATGTGAGAGAGAGAGAGAGTGTGTGTGTGTGTGTGTCTGTGTGCGATCGAGCATTGCGACGACGGCACGGCGGTGGCGAAGTGGTTGAGAGTGGCGAAGCGGCGGCTCCTTCTTCTTCGCGGCGAGGAATCCTCCACGAAGCAAGCATAGAGCGGTGAGTGACACACCATCGCTTTCTTTGAGCTTACTAGTTAAGCTAGTTGTGTGCTTCGAGCCGTTTGTGGCTCGCACACAGTGTTAGGCAAGTCCCTTGCTTCGACAGTGCGGCAAGGAGCGCACATTTTTGGTGCCGCTTCCAGGGAAATGCCCAACACTAAGCTCAGTTAAGCACCTTATGCTTTCTTGTGATGCAATTTCAATTGAAGGATTTGTGAAGAAGGAAGGTGTGTGGTTGTGTGGAGAAGGATTTGTGAAGAATGAAGGTGTGTGGTTGTGTGGAGAAGATTTTTGTTACACTGTACTGTCTTTTTTGTTTTCTGTAAAGAAGGAGTTACAATTTTTTTGCAATGTATTGTTAGAATTAAGGTATTAGCTATGGAATGTTAGTTCTGTAAGGTTCAATGTTAGTTCTGTAAGGTTAGTTTTGTAGATCTGTTAGCTACTGTAGTACTGTGTAAACAGTGTTAGAGTGTGTGTGGCAGTATCTCTATTAGCTGTAAGTAGATAAGTTAGGTGTAGGTTAAGTGTGTGTGCGCGTGCGTGGGCGGCGCGGCCGCGGTGATTTTTTTTGTTTTTTTTTTAAATCTTTTTTAAAAAAATTAAAATTAAAAGAAGGATCAAGCTGGGGATCATTCCCTAAGCCCAAGCTCAAACCCAGACCTCAGTCCTCAGTTTTAAAATATAGTTTATACACCTTTTTATATTTAAAAACTATTTTTAGGATTTCGAGGACTATAAATACTATTTTTAGGATTTCGAGGGCTTCACGTAGCCGAATAGGAAGCTGTAAAGCACGGCACGTTCCTTTAGCCAAAACGCTCGTCTTGAGCTATTACACGCCATATTTTGTGGCTTGGTTACAAAAAATAACCAAGAATAACAAAAAACTTGGGTTATAAACACCAAAAAAAAAAAAACTAAGTGAGCGGCCTTCACGGGCACTCACCAACGCGTTTAGAGTGTGGAGGTCACATGTACCTACGCTCTAGACGAGTGTTAGAGCACGAGCATATTGGTAGTGCCTCCATTTACGCGGGCACCCATTATTCCTTCACCCTAGGTTCTGGACCTTCGGCCGGGACTCAAGGTAGCGCGAACCAGATCCTCATATCGCGTCTAGTGATTCTTCCTCTGACTACGAAGTCATGGAGGGGTATCCTACACCAAACCCTGATAGTTCAAGTCAAGACATGCATGCCATGGGCCCACGGCCCGGTTCCAGCGTGTTTAGCCGCTTAAAAGAGACCCTTAGTAGAGCTACTCGCTCCGAACATGCAGTTAATGAAATAAATGAAGGGAGTGGGGAAGTAAATTCGTCATTCATGCCTAAAATAGACCCTATGCTTCTTGAGAGTGTGCATGTGAATGTTCCATCCACTACACCTCCTGATCCTTTAGGACTATCTCCCTCTGAGGTTCTACTACCCGATGGTAGGAGTCTTGCCGAAGTGCAAGAGATCGAACGCTATATGCAAGCAACAAGGGAGAGGGAAATTGAGAACCTACGAAGGCTAGAACAAAGTCGAGCCCTGAAAGCAAAGGCTCCTATGACAACAATCATGCCAGCCGAGCAACCGAGTGCTCCCAAGGTAGCAGTCATGGAGGGGCAAGCTATGGGGAGCAATAATGCTTCCACCTTGAGGGAAACCTCCAGCACTCCAGGCCTAGATGGGATATTCCTAAACAAAAATTGGGAGTATGACCTACAAGCAGAAGCTTTAACTGATCCGTACACCTATCATGTGGGTTGATTAGATGTTCTACAATCCACATCGGGTGCTACTAGCATAGATGAGCAACAACAAAAAGTATGTGATGTCCTCCATAGGATTGTCGAGTTAGAAAGACAGAACACAGGGATCAACATGCCTTCAACAGGCCTAATGAGATTCTTGGATACGGGAAAGGCCAACCAACCAACCCTATCACAAATGGAGACTCCCTCAGTGAGCCCCATTGATCCTCCATATGTTGTTTCGCCAGGAGCCTCAGTACAATCTGAGCCCACAAGTGGCAGCTTTACCTTCCCAGATCTAGCTCATCTTTCTCTTAATGAAACTACGGCTACCATGCATATCCCAGTGGTGAGCGTGACAAGAAGTACACCATGGAGTTCATTTGTTAATACTGCGTCGATGCCTAGTAGCACAGTGCCCCCAACTATACCTACATGTATGTATCAATCATGTGCACCTGTCGTACCTCAGCCTCATGTAGCTCCTACACCTCCGATTATTCCAAGAGCTTACAATCCACAATGGCATTATCCAAGCTCTTATACAAGTGGAGCCATGCCATTTAATAATAACATGCCATATCAGGAACCCCCTATGCCTAGGGCCACGCCTGTAAACTTTGGACCACCGTCTGGTACACCACCATACGAAATATGGGACCCAAGAGCCGCGCGTATGCCAAGGCCAAGGCCAACTCCCATCTCACATGTGGTTCCAGGAGCACATACACCCATTATACCTGCTCAAATAGGAGATTTGGCAGCATTTTCTCAAACTATCGGTCGCTCTATTGCGGAAAACATGCGTAGTGCACCTGATAGAGAGCCTAGGATCAAGGCAGTTCAAGTAGCTAAGCTCACACAGAAATTCAGTGGAGACGGAGATGCTAGAAAGCATATGGAAGTCTTTGAACATGTGTGCGATTCCTTGGAAGAGCACAATGAGCTACATAAGTGTAAGGCTTTGAGTTTGACCCTAAGCGGAAAGGCTGGAGATTGGTATAGAACCTTAAGAGTAGAAGAGAAAACGATCTACTCTACTCTTAGGAGACTGTTCTTAAAAGAATACATACGAGAGGGAGTACTTTGGGGTATAGCCTCTCAGCTCCAGAAAGCCCAACGAGAAGAAGGTGAATCCGTGAGAGACTTTATTAGTCGCCTAAAGAATTTGAATTCTCGATGCAATCCAAACGAGCGATTCAACAACAACCCATTGCTCGATAGATTCATTAGGGGACTACGACATGAAAGTATCTATAATGGCCTAGTCATTAGAGGTATCACTACTTGGGAAGCAGTCACCATGAATGCAATCCAATTGGAGGATAATTTAATGATTGCAGGAGAAAGAGTGTCTGCCGAGCCGAAGTCTAGTAGCTCGCAAGCGTCAAGGCATGAGCCAATGAAGATAAAGCCAATCGTGGAAGAGCAAACGATATCTGAGATGACTTTGGCAGATCTCACCAAGGCCATTCAAGAAAGCCTTAGGGTAATCGTGCTCCACAAAACACTCATATGTATCCAAGAAGGGAGCAACAATGGTGCTCAATTTGCTTGGGCCCACATACTACGAGTGAATGCCCTACTTTCAGAGTAAAGTTTAACGAGACTTGTAACGCGTGTGGTAGGTATGGCCATCAAGCGAAGGACTGCCTAATGCTTAAACGCATCATGGAAAATAGACCGCCTATAGCTTGGGCAGACTCACCTCGAGTTCCTGCATTGATGCCTACCCCACCCATGGAGCAACAGTTGCCATTACAGCACATGGTCCCTAGAACCCAAAATGTGGTCCAAACCACACCGTTGCCACCTCCAGTGCTAGGACCGCAACCCCCTCATCCAAGAGTTACACCTATGAACCAAATAGGTTGCGAGTCATCTAGTACTTATGTAGATTGCGAAGAGGACATAGACTCTAGTATCACCTATGGAGTCGACATGCTTGAGGAGTGTCCCATGTACTATATGGAAGACCATTGGTGACAAATCAAACCGGTATATCAAGCTACTACGCTAGCAGCAAGAGGCCAAGACATTAATAGTTTTTTCCCAGAGACCACCTCTTCAGTCCTACAAATGTGGTGGACCACATCGAGTAGCTAAGTGCCCCATTAGAATGCAAAAGAATGCCGCACTAATGCAAACAAGTCAAGGGAGTGCATTGGCAATGCCAATACTCACTTGTAATCGTTGTGGCATAGATCATTTGATCGCACAGTGTCCTAACAATCCAAACGCATCGAAAATCACACCATTGAACATAATAGAGATTGTTGATGGGACACCACCAACTATAAACATAGCACCAGTGAATGCACTCACACGGTCGATGCTCCAAAAGCAAAATTACATCCTCGAAGAGAGAGATGCTACATCCATTGGCCGAGCGAGAAAGAAGAAAACACGAAGAAAGAAATCCCTTAATGCTTCTAGCTCAAAACCTAGTTCAAAGACTAACATAGGGACAGGAGAGGATCCTGTGTATATGAATGACCCTGAGGATGACTCAGATTCGATAGAGACCACGGAGACCAAAACTGTTACTACAAAGGAAAAAGCCAGTGAGGAGGATCACGAGAGGGAATTACGACGAACACCAAAAGAGTATTCAAAGTTAAACCACCCAGTTGTGAGCCCCCAAGATAAGCCACGAGAGACAAAAAATGAGGATTGCAAGAGAAAGATTGGAACCTATCCAAACCCAACAGTGGAAATTGAACGAGTCCAACAACTGAGGGGTTTGGTGGAAGAAACTCAACGAAAATTAGAACCTGAACCCAAACATATCTAGATGTCGGACACAGTGTTTCCCACACAAGTTCAACCTCACAAGAACTACAGGCCGTTAGCTATACCCAATATCATTCGGGAAGAGAGTGAGGGTAGGACATCTGAAAGTGGACACACACCTTTCCTACTAGAGAGAATGTTCAATGAGGGAATGCCCGACCCCCTTGAGGAAGTGGAGATTCCATCTTCACCATTCTCTTGTCAGGGTCCTACGTCCCACAAGATGCCATTAAATGTTGCCAAGCTGATGGATTTCATGTCCTCAGAAACACGTACGACTATCATATCTAAGTTATACGGAGATCCAGAATTATTCCTAGCACTGCGAGCGCTTCTCAATGGAGAATTACACGCCGGATTACCACAGTTTGCACATATGAACAAACCTGACTCGGTGATGAATGATGAGGAACATTTAGCACCACCATCTCACCTAGCGGGACATGAATCTGTAATTGAAATACCCGTTAACAAGTTGGGGCAATACTTTGAAGGTGATGAATCTAATGGTACTCTATCAATCACTACTAAAGGATTAACTGTAAAGGGGGTCCTTGACGGTGGTGCGGGAGTCAGCATGGTGACAAAGAGTTGTTGGGAGTCTATGGGGCGACCTCACCTTGAAGCCACAAGCATAGTGGTAAAAATGGCTAATGGATCTATTGTTACGCCTATTGGAATGCTAAAGGATCTCAGGATCAAGGTCTTGGGACACAAGGTAAGGCAGACTTTCATTGTTATGGATTTTTCCAAGCATCCTATGTCATTTGAGATGATCTTAGGGCGTCCATTCATGAGGGAAGCAAAAATGGTGCACGACTGGTCCAAAAACCACGTCTACTTACAGTTCCAAGACTCTGTCATTCGAGTTGATCTTTTAAGTGGTCGAACGCATCCTCTAGGAAATAAATTCATCATTGATAATCGATCAGACACAACAATTCACTCAGCTCCATTACAGTATTGTTACACGTGTAATGAAGACACGGATATTGGGGAGAACTCTCCTTATATGGATATCCTACCCGGAATGGCTGAGTCAGACAATGTCGATTGGGTACACCTAGTGGCAACTATAGATACATGGGGAGCTAGAGGAACAACCTGGGTAACACCAGATGGGGAAGAGATACCACACATTGCACCAGTAAACATGTTAGGTGTAGCGCATGTAACATCCGATGATAAGAAAGAGGCACACCTATCTGAGAGTGAAACCGATGATTCTTCAAAGGCTTCAGGCCAATACACATCAGAAACGGAATCTCAGGGAGAAATGGATTCGGAACCTGAGGAGAGGAAACATCGAGTGAGCCAAGTATAGAAACTGAACACTCAAGGCCTAGTATGACCATCTATGGTAATTTATATGAGAGTGAAGAAGATACAAGCGAAGACCTATCAGGCGAGTCGAGTTCAAACATTTACCAAAATCAAAACCTTAACAAGAAACAAAGGTCATATAAGAGACGACGATATCGAGCAAATGTGAGAGCTAGGTAAACAAGGAAAGATCTACTGCAGAATGGCTTAGCTATCTAGGGGCATGTGATGCTCATCGAAAGCTAGTAGACAATTGGGGTGAACATCTCCAGAGTGTCATGTGGTGCAGCCCGCGACCCATTGACCTCGCTCAATTGGAGGTTACAGAGCCGAAATTGAGTCGAACTATAAGAAGACGTCAAAACCGAGAGTTAGCTCAACAACAAAAGGAGGCAGAACTAAAAGAAAGGTCTCTATCAGGACAAGAGCCTGCTGACTTACATACGGCTCCTGAACATTTTAAATCTTATACCACGGGGGAGCGAAAGGTTGTGTATGCCAAAGCCCAACGAATACCTGCCAATGGAAGCAGTGGAGTCTATGATGGTCCAACGGTAGTTAAAGAGATAGAATTAGCAGAACCAGGTGAGGAGTCTAAACCAGTCTTTATTGCTCAAGACCTTACCGAAACTGAAGAGGCTGTACTTAAGGAGCTCCTCAAGGAATACAAGGATATCTTTGCTTGGACATATCATGACATGAAGGGCGTTCCACCTTCTGTGGTGCAACATACAATTCCCATGATCAACACTGCTAAACCCGTCCAGCAACGACCCTATCCAATGAATCCTAAGTACGCCAAAATTGTACAAGAGGAGATTGAAAAACTTATCCAATGTGGATTCATATGCCCTATTGAGCACTCAGAATGGGTTTCTCCAATAGTCATTGTGCCAAAAAAGAATGGGATACTAAGAGTGTGTGTGGACCTCAAGAAAGTTAATGCAGCCACTAGGAGAGATCATTATCCCTTGCCATATTCAGAACATGTGCTTGAAAGAGTTGCGAGCAAGGAAGCTTATAGCTTTTTAGATGGGTACTCTGGTTACAATCAAATCACAATTGCATTAGAGGACCAAGCTAAAACTGCTTTTATCACAGAGTTTGGAGTGTTTGCATTTCGTGTTATGGCTTTTGGCTTAACAAATGCCCCTGCTACATTCCAACGATTAATAAACACTGCGTTTAAAGAATTTCTAAGGGAGTTTTGTGAAGCTTTCCTAGACGACCTTTGTGTTTATTCTTCTTGGGAGAAGCATTTGTTATATCTACGAAAAATATTTGAAAGGTGCAGATTTTATCGCATCTCATTGAACCCTTTCAAATGCCAATTTTGGGTTAAGCATGGAGTCATTCTAGGGCATATAGTGTCCAAGAACAGGATATCCACATATGAGAATAAGATTAAATCCATTGCCGATTTGCCACCACCTACGAACTATAAAGGAGTTCAAAGATTTATGGGCCATGTTGGTTATTATCGAAGGTTTATTTTAAACTTTGCCAAGATAGCGCGTCCATTGTACAAGCTTCTTATCGAGTTTCACTGGACGGAAGAATGTCATCAATCTTATGAGTTATTAAAGAAGGCCCTAACAAGTGCTCCAATCCTGCGAACACCTGATTGGAATGTACCTTTTCATGTGCATATTGATGCATCAAATTTTGCTATTGGGTGTGTTCTAACTCAACCAGGAGAACATAAATTGGACTACCCTATTAGCTTTGCAAGTCGCCAATTAAATGATGCCGAGATGAACTACACTACTACAGAGCGCGAAGGTCTAGCTATGATTTACGCAGTAAAGAAATTTCGCTATTACCTTCTTGCTACCAAGTTTGTGTTTTATGTTGATCATCAAGCATTGCTATATTTGGTAAACAAGCCGTGTTCCACAGGTCAAATTACACTATGGTTGTTAATTCTTCTTGAGTTTGACTTCACCGTTGTTGTGAGGCCTGGGAGGAAACATGTCATGGCGGATCATTTATCTCGTATCCCTAATGGCGAAGCTCCTACGGGGGTTGATGATGAATTGCCTAATACTCCTTTGTTCATTGTTGAGACAATGCCTGAATGGAGTGAAAAGATTGTTAACTTCTTAGTTAATGGTTTTCCACCCAAAGAGCTGCGAAAAGACATAGCTCGAAAATTAATCAAGGAATGCGAACCCTATTGCTTATTGGCTGGAACTCTCTATAAGAGAGGAAAAGATGATGTTCTTAGACGTTGTGCCCGCGAGGATGAGTATTTATATATTCTACAAGAGGCACACATGGGCGTAGCTGGTGGTCACTTTTCAGGAAAGTTGACTACCCGAAAGATCTTACAGTCAGGCTATTGGTGGCCCACTCTGTTTAAGGATGCATCACTTTTTACAAAGGGATGTGATGAATGCCAACGCTTCAACAAGCCACAAAGAAGGGATAGGATGCCTCTACATCCCATCAAGGTAACCCAGCCATTTGAAAAGTGGGGCTTAGACTTTGTAGGACCGATTAGTCCGACTGCACGTAACACGCAATCATGATATATCATTGTGGCTACCAACTATGTAACCAAATGGGCTGAAGCAAAAGCAACACGAAAGGCGGATGCAAAAACAACAGCTAAGTTCCTCTTTGAGAACATTATCACACGTTTTGGATGCCCCTTTGAACTTGTGAGTGACAATGGAACTCATTTTATAAATGAAGTAATAAAAGAACTCACATCAAACTTCATGATATCTCCCCACAAGTCTACACCCTATTATCCCCAAGCAAATGGCCAAGCTGAGAGTACCAACAAAACTCTCATCTCCATTTTGACAAAGACAGTTGAGGCTAATCGCACTGATTGGGACCTAAAGCTTACATCAGCTTTATGGGCTTATCATACTGCGTATAAAGTTGCTATTAATTGCACACCGTTTAAGATGGTGTATGGCCAAGAAGCAGTTATGCCATGGGAGTTTGTCATTCCTAGTCTTCGAGTAGCTTCTCAAGAAGGTTGGGATGGTAACCCCTTAGTGGAGCGATTATATATCCTGGAAAGGCTAGATGAAGAAAGGCAATTAGCTGTGCGAAATGCTCTAGTGGAGAAGGATAGGAGAAAGAAGTGGTTTGATAGCCATTTAAAGGATAAAGACATCAAGGTTGGTGATAAAGTTCTTATGTACGGGGTACGTAATGAAAAGAAGAAATTGAAATACGCTGGTAAGGGACCATATCGAGTGTGTGAAATTACCCCGCAAGGGACCACTCGTGTGGAGACTCTAGATGGAGTTGAAACCATTGGATTCCTTAATGGGAGTAAATTCAAAAGATATTATGATCCTCTGAGCCAAGAAGAGTTGCAAGCTATCCATCAAAAGAAGGCTGCCAAGGAACAAGCAGAGCTTAGAAAAATCCAAGCAAGAGTTGAGGCTCGAGAACGACAACAACGTCTTAGATGCCAACGAGAGGCTAATCTGGGAATCACGCAAGCATTTTTCGAGGACACAGATGACGACTCATTAGAATCTGAGCCACCGCTACGATACCCAATTGAGCTAAATAGCCCCTATGGGAAAGTACTATACAATGCCTTATTAGATACGGGAGCTAAACACAATTTGTTATCCTATGGAGTTTGGTGTCAATTAGGGAAACCGACCCTATCCTCGAGTACGATGCAAGTCAAGGGCATTAATAAAAAGAAAACTGTTATTCTTGGAGTCCTTCAGACCCCTGTTGTCTATGACAATGGAAGCATAGTGCAGAGGTTTCTAGTCATGCCCGCGGGAGCTATGGAAGGCAACGTAAACCTGGGATGCACGTGGATGTTGGCAACCAAATGCACTATTGATTGGGATATTGGTAATGTCACGACGCGACCACTGACTCTTACCCCTATCATTCAAGCAAAGTCACCTACGTTGCAAACTCTAGCAAAGTTGAAGGATAGCCAACATTCACAAGCCAAGGTGGTTAACTCGTCTTTGCCGGCTACCCATGAACCTAGCACTTCAACACTTGTAGTTGCAGCAAGCAATAATATTGCAAGTGCTCAACCTGCACAACCTAAGAGTACATATCAATGGGTCCCCAAGGCCTTACTTCCAACTACCTCAACCCTCCCATCCATTTCAAGAAAAAATTTCCGTGGAGAACCAAGAGCGCGCTCTAGGAGATTCAAGACCAAATCACGATGGATTCCAAAACGACTATTAGAAGCCCAAGGCTACTATGATGGAAATGAGAAAATTTGGGTACCTAAACGTAAAATGTGTCCTTCCCTATCGACAACAAACCCATATGAGTCAAACAGTGTAACGCTAAAGCCAATGGCAGACCGTGGGAAGGGAAAGATCACAGAATGCTACACACCTAGTCCAGAGCTAGTTTGGGCTCCAAGGCAAAACCAATTTATTCCACCTAGCTCAGGAAAGGGGGAGTTCCATGAAGCTTCTAGCTCCTCATGTAATACATCCATAGAGGTAAAAGCTTCTACACAGCCTCCATCTATAGTAGTGGACCTCCATGAAGCTACAAAAGAATCCACACCTCCCAGTGTTCAAGAATCACCTGATGAACCACTTCAAGTTCGATCCTGGGAGAGTACCTTACCACCCTTGCAACTTGACGAGGCACGTAGGGTAATAGAAAACTACTGGCAAAAATCCTCACCTATTACCAACTAGAACAATTGGTTTCAAAGGGTGACGAGCTCATTTCAAACGGTATGATCTACCCAAGGAAGGGGGGAGTGTTTGCTGACAATCATCACTCACTCACTTTCCTCTCAACCTTTCCCCCTGACCCCTTAATCTCTAATCTTAGGGAATGTATATATAAAGCCTTATACTCACAAAAACAAGATAAAAAAGTAAAAGAGCAAGAGCCATAACACAAAATCATAAAAACAAATTATGCACAAGAACACGACCCTTGTAATATTTGCACTATAACCATCATCTATTTGCATGTACAGATATGGCTAGTACGCTAGATTCATCCACTCCTACCTTGGGTGAGAGGTACCCTCGTTACTTTTCACAAATATTTCACATGGTCTTTCCAATGCTTGCATGTGAATGGGATTTGATAGGTACACTAGCATGTGAGAGGAATTTTGAGGAGTTAGAATGGCTTGTACGTCTCTTGACCACGTCTGATCCATACTTAGTAGAGAGCGTTTCTCCCATTGCACAAGCCTACCCTTTTGACCAAGATGACTATAGGCGTCTAGTGACCTTCTTAGTAAACATGGGCACCTATGATGAAGAAGAAAATTTACAGGACTACACGGATGGCACATATGGTCTCATGGATGATGACTTTGTTTATCTCGACGACGAGGATAGGGGTTTAGCCTTAGGGTTTCCCCCCAACCTCTACAATATCCTATTCCCTTGACTCTCTAGGGGGAGTGCAACTAATTAGGTTAGGGTTCCTTATGTTTTTTGTTGTGTTCAATAAGTGTTGGTACCTTTTCCCACTAATGTGCCTCCTGGAGGTATTCCTTTTGTTTCCTAGTGTGTACAGGAGCGTGTTGCTATCGATAGGATTTGGACCTTCATGGAACCTTTCTCTTGTTCACACTTCAGATCAAGCGCCACCATCAACACAAACAGGTGTTTCTTGTCCATTAGCATTGTCCCTTATCTTTTTTGCATCTATGATTGTCTGCTTTGATTGTGATTGGTAGCATAATATCCATCACATTTGCTTAGTATCAAACATTTAATTCAATGTCTTTTTTGTCATAATCCCTTGTCCAGGTTTAAACATCAAGCAAGTCCGACTAAGCTAGTTTGACCAAGTTAGGTGTTAGAGATCTTCTCTTAATACCATGGGGAATGCCTTCCTAATAATTAATGGTTACTTAGGTTCTTAATCCGATTTAGGCAGCATTGTGTGAAATGTACTAGGGCTTTCTAGTGGGCTTGACCCTATTGACCTTTAGCTTAAGTATTATAAAGGGAGTTTACTAGTGTGATGAGCCTAGGGAGGTGTATCAGTGTTATATGACCCCCCAAAGTTACAAAATTAAAATGATGAAAATGAACAAACAAAAAATCAAAGTTCCACATTGTAAAATCTTAAGTTGGAAGAGAAATCTTAGCTTGATTGGGTACTTCACTCACATGTATCGCCTATGGTACTAGAGCCCTAGAGGTTCCCAGTATGGGCGCTTTTTCTTGAAAAGCAAAAAACCCAAGGCATACAAAATAAGCACACACATCAAAATTGAATCACTGTGACAAGAATTTGGGGGGTCAAAGAAAAAGTAATCAGTCAGGCGATGATTTCATGAGAAATTCCTTTTATGGTAGCTTAACTACAAGGTCTTCTAGATATAGCCTCTAGTCAGCCCTCGAACATGAATACTTGGCTCTCGCGATTAAACAACTTAATTGACCACAGAAAATTAAGAAGCTTACCCATGGTATTAATATTCGATCTCTAGTGCCTTTCGACCGTCAAATTAGCGACCCCAGACTTGTTTAATTTTTTACCTTTACATCTGTTTATGCATTTGATTACATTGCAATTTAATGTTCATTGCTGACAAATTGTTTGAAATTCTTTTACCAATCAATTTGTCTACCTACAACTGCATATGCTTTTTAATCACTTATGAGAATGCAATTACTGTGCCAATGTTGTTTGATTTTGCAGTGACTGAAGAAGGCTAAGGACATTCATCTCAAATGCTCTTCCACCTCGACGAACGAGCTTCAACTCAATAGCTTCCGAGGACAGAATCTACATCAGGAAGGGGGGCATGTTAATCCTCACGGCTCACGGACACCCCATCGCCTACGATGGACGTGTATTATGTATTTGGTAGAGTCAGGTACTGGGCTTGTCGGACCAATAGGAAAAGGGTAAGAGTGATCGCCGATGAGAGGCGCACTCTAACTGGGACATTCAAGGGATTAGTTGGCTAAGCATGGGCGCCCAAGTGTGAATGGGGTGAGCTCATATAAAAGCCAACTAAACCTAAAATTCATTCATTCTCTCATTTGTGCAATAGAAGAGTGCTCTTGCTCCATCTCCATCTCCATCTTCTTCTTCTTCACCTCCTTGTGTGTGTGTGTGTGTGTGTGTGTGTGTGTGTGTGTGTGTGTGTGTGTGTGTGTGTGTGTGTGTGTGGTGTGTGTGTGTGTGTGTGTGTGTGTGTGTGTGTGTGTGAGAGAGAGAGAGAGAGAGTGTGTGCGATCGAGCATTGCAACGACGGCACAGCGGCGGCGAAGTGGTTGAGCGCGGCGAAGCGGCAGCTCCTTCTTCTTCGCGGCGAGGAATCCTCCACAAAGCAAGCGTAGAGCGGTGAGTGACATGCCATCGCTTTCTTTGAGCTTACTAGTTAAGCTAGTTGTGTGCTTGGAGCCGTCTATGGCTCGCACACAGTGTTAGGCAAGTCCCTTGCTTCGAGAGTGCGGCAAGGAGCGCACAGTGAACTAATCATGATGTGAGGTAATGTGCTTTGAAGCACCACAGTCAAAATACCACACATGTGAATATGAAGCAATTGACATGCATGTATCATGGACAGCAGGATTATAAGTACTGATGACCGGCTTTCACAAGCCGTGGCCACGAGAACCAACCCCAAAAAGGGGTGCTTGGTAATATTTTTTAATAAAAAATTGTTCTTTTTTTGCTATTGCAGCCCCGCCAATCTCTTCCCTCCCATGCATGCGTCAACAGCGAGCCGCCCCTCCCTTCGCACCACCCTTCCCCCTCTCTCCTCCATTATCCCCCTCTCCCTCCTTGATTATCAAATGCAACCAAAAACTCTCTCCCTCTCGTTCGTCAACCCACAGGGGGACACCATGCATGGGACAACTCTCTCTCTCTCTCTCTCTCTCTCTCTCTCTCTCTCTCTCTCTCTCTCTTTCATTACTCTCACACTCCCTATCCCACTCTCAGCTCTCCCTCCTCACTCACTCTCTCTCTCTTCTCTCTCTCTCTCTCTCTCCTCTCTCTCTCTCTCTCTCTCTCTCTCTCTTTCTCTTTCATTACTCTCACACTCCCTATCCCACTCTCAGCTCTCCCTCCTCACTCACTCTCTCTCTCTCTCTCTCTCTCTCTCTCTCTCTCCTTTCCTATGTCACCAAGCCCATAGGGCGCAAGATAATATCTCTATCCCTCTCGTCCGTCAACCTACAAGGGGCCACCATGCATGAGCAAAGCAAAATGGGTTCTCTCTCGTCTCCCATTAGGAAATTTTGGAGGTCATTTAGAGGGCCATATGAAGAGAGAGAAAAATAGAGCGCGTCCAATGAGCATGAAGGCTACGTTACGTAGAAAAGTACCTGGAAAAACTCAAAAAATAGGAAAATAGCATAAAACTTTCACGAAACTAGGATTGTAGCATAGTAATTTCTTTACTTTTACCGAGCTTTTAGGTGCTTGCGTGTGGTCCCACTTCTGATATTCTCTCATGGTCATTAACGTACTGGAGGGTGACCATTAAGCCCGCACAAGATATTGGAATTTTGAAACACTTTCCCTCCATTAGAATGCTTTCAAAGTGAATCTCCCTCCACTAAAGCTTTTCTCTGAGAGTTATGGCATCCACGTCTTCTCGCCCAAGAGCCTCAAGGTGTTTACTGTCTCTCACACCAACAAACAACAACGGCACTTTGCCTAGAAGGCCAAGTAGTAGCATATCCTCAATTACAATACCAGCTTCAATAAGTGCAGACAACCAATGGTTGGACAAAGGATAAACAAAGGTTCATGGGTCCTCATGCAACCAAGAAGACCCAAGAGGTTTAGTGGTATCAACGTTTACCGCTCAGCATGGAAAGCCAGGGTGTTGGATTTCAAAGTTGAGATCGGCAAAAGATCTGTAAAGGAAGTTCTTGTTCAGCATGTGTTTACCCATCCAGAGGTGATAGCAAACGGTGGAAATGTATCAAATATCATCAACCACGTTGCAATTGTAAGTACTCTTGACATGTGAACTTACCTGATACTCTCATTATAACTTTTCTTATATATTTTGCAATGTTTCTCCCCGCTTGTTATGAGTAATGTCTCAACTCTTCACAACTCAATTACATTAGATTTGTCATTTGTACTTATTGATACTCTTAGTTTAACTCTTCTTTTATATATTGCAGATGTTTATCCCTCTTCTTATGAGCAATGGGAGCCTGTGGAGTGCATAATAGGCCTCTTCCCATGTTGTACATGCCCATATTGGTTCTCTACAGTATTCAGAGAGGAGCACCAAAAGATTGGCTGATGAGGGAATCTTTTTTTATGACCACTTTTACCAACTCAGCTCAGGCAATAAGAATGGCATGTTGGTGAAACTACCTCTACCGACTGATTGGAACACTGTGGACTGGCCAGTTCCCGAGGAAACAATGGTGGAGGCAATGCGAAGTAAGCTCTACAAGGATATACAAAGGTCTCTGCGTAGCTCTGTTCCTACCAAACTGGTTCGAATTGCAAACTTTTGTCCTGTTGGCACTCTTCATAGAGCTTTTCATAGCTACAACATCAGAGTTACAAAAACTATGTTCATGTGCAAGTCATTTCAGCAGTCATCCTGTGACAAACTTCTTGACAAAGGATGGTATGCAAAGGAAGAGATTGGTTTACGGTGCGAGGTCGCGCTTGATACTCTAGTTGTCAAGTACATGATTGCAAGCCAATCACTATTACTCTCATTTTGGGTATATGCGATCACAAATGCTAAACGGTAAGTACATTCCTATGGACCAAGTTTCTGCAGGTTTGGAAGATAATCCTACTGTGGATGTGGAAGTGATTGATAAAGAGCATGGCCTACTATTGGTGGTTACAATAAGGGAGCTATGCAGTCTTCAGCATTTGCGAAATGACATCATTGAAGAGTCAATGGACAAGGAACTATCAGATTTTTCCTTTTTCTTAGCTGGCCGTAAGGTGATGCGGCGAAGAGAAAAAGATATTTTGTGCAAAGAGTTGGATGGTCGGGTTGAAGTAGTGTCAATGTAACAGATATTCTTGTAAACCCAAGTGTATACAAATGACTTTCAAGACATGAAGTTTATTGATCTCATTTTTCAATTGTGCCCTGTGAAAAAGTGTGCTTGAAATACATTTGTTTACCACGTCAAATCTCTCTCTCTCTCTCTCCTCTCTCTCTCTCTCTCTCTCTCTCTCTCTCTCTCTCTCTCTCTCTCTCATCTCTCTCTGTCTATATATTAGAAAAACACAGATAGAAGAATCATCTTAATTCATTAGAAAGTACAAACTCGTCCGTGAACAATGGACTGAGATACAATTTCTGTAAGTATGGAATCAGAATATCTTCAAGGTAAAAATCGAAGGAATGCCCCTCGAAAGAAGGTGTGAGATGGTTGTTCCCGGCGGATTTAGTTCTCCCTTTTCGGGAGTATCGTCAATTAGTAGTGTATTAGTTGCATCAAAGGGTACACCGATTTGGCTAAACGGTTTGTACAAAAGAGGTAATCCTGGTTTTTTAGGGTGGTAGTGGCCCTCAACAGTAACGCATTTTCTTTGATCATACAAAAAGGCAAAATCTGACGTGTGAGCTTGGCATACACTGCAAACTATTGCAACTAGTGGCGATAAGTTTTGCCTTTGCATTGAAGACCATATGCCAACTCTGAAGCGCGGAAGAAGAAACTCAATAAACTCCTTGGTTCCCTGGACGAACCACGACTCGACAAGTTCCCATCCGAAACTTTGCAAATCATCAAAGGGTCCTCTGTCACCGAGAGGCACCCGCATCAGCAGCAATCCATTGACGTCCAAGATAATCAACCTCTGTAAAAGTTGACAAGTACATATAAGTAGTTAGAAGCTGAACATATTTTGCCATACTTGAATAGACATTACCGGAACAACCGTATCTACAGGTAGCAAGGTCCATACTGGGTCTCTGTAGTGTTCATGTCATTGTTGCTCTCCTCCGCTTTATCTTCATAGTCATCATTCAAAGCTTCATCAGGGGTCTCCCCCATGGCCCTTTCTGCCTGATTCAAGGTTGATCGGCTTGCCTCATACATCCTTTCCTGATCCATATCATTTTGCTCGTCCCGAGGCCTGCTTTCCTCATCCATAACCTTTTGCTCATCTATAGGCCTGCTTTCCTCATCTTCGGTTTCAGCCATAGGCTCTTTTGGCTGTTCCACAGGCTGACTTGCCTCTTTTATTGTCTCCTCCGTTGAACCTTAGCTGCTTCCATATGCTCATTTGTCCTTTCCTCATCCTCGACTCTTTGATCTTCTGCTGATATGACACCCTCGGCCCGATGCGATTCCACTGTATCGGATGTAGGGGTTTGTCGTGGTGGCACGTCATGTTTTGTAAGATCAATAGTGCGCTCATCCAAGCCGCTATCTTCAAGCTCTCTAGGGCTAGACATAGTAAGCAGGTGTTGTATTAAACTTACCCGGTATCTTGCAAATAATCATATGTGTAGTTTTTTAAAGCACTCTGCAAAATTGAAAGACCACATGATGAGAATTCTTTTATAGACTAAACCAAAACTAACTGAATGCATTGCAAAATGGGTAACTTAGTCATGAAAGGTTTTAATGCAAAGTAGCTTTGCAGGACATATTCTGCATGGAGAAGACATCTCCAGCCGCAAGAATTCCCATCGGTTTGATTTGGGACAGGTACTTCTTTGATTGTGGCCTTGTATAGTTCATACCTTCCACATAGCTTGCCATAGGCAAGCAACAACCTCTTTATACAACTGCATTAGGCAATGTCAAGATGTTAGCATGAGGCTTCAAATTTACATGGATATCTATAATAAACACTTTCTGACACAAAACACTTACAGCCTAATTTCAGGGTGGGTTCCTTTTATTGAATTGAACACCCACACTGCTGGTTGGTCAACATCAAGGCATATGAGACTCCAGTGATGGTTGTTCTCATATGGGAAGATGATCACAGTAACTTCCAGCATAGCACAGTGGCGGAACCAGCTCTCAAATGTCCCAGATGGACTATTCTTTTGTCTAATAATACAGACATTTGTGGATCAAGGAGAAACACCTCTGTGTGAGTGTGCAGTGGGAGTTGACTTTTGATCAGGCTGCAGAGACCTTGCCTGAGTTAGCAAAACTATTATCTGAGTTTTCAAAGCTAGCAAGATAGTAACACTTACTTAAGACAAGCATAGATAATTGTGTCTGAAATCTGAGCATCTGGATTCTGCAATAAATCAAATGTCCACCTTTTCCAAAGCTAGGCTTCTGGTTCCATCTACAAATGGTATGTCTGCAAGCAAACCATTCTTCATTGAAAGCAGAGTTTCTTGATTCATTGCCTCTATAGACAGGTCACATTGCACTC